>NC_140585.1:283296416-284588082 GCF_964204655.1 Triturus cristatus
GGAGCACACCGCTTCACCTCCCAGCAAGGTTCACCCCTTGCATTGTGGTAAATGCAGTTTCGGTTACTTGCTTCCTTCAAGAGTGTTTGAGTGTTTCTCCACAGTTGGCGCAGATAGTGCTGATCTCTAGACACGTGTTTCTTGTTCTTTAACCATCATCAGTAGAGATTACAGTCTTTCAAATGTGGGGTTTGCTGAGTAGGCTGCCAACATCTTTCTCCGGTCAGGTACCTCTCACAGGCATGCGGGTGCTTCATCAACGAGCTCGTCAGCTCAATGACTCACAGGAGTACTATTAAACAGGAACACGGTTGGGAGCACACCGCTTCACCTCCCAGCAAGGTTCGCCCCTGGCATTGTGGTAAATGCAGTTTCAGTTACTTGCTTGCTTCAAGAGTGTTCGAGTGTTTCGCCACAGTAGGCGCAGATAGTGCTGATCTCTAGACACGTGTTTCTGGTTTTTTAACTGTCATCAGTAGAGATTTCAGTCTTTCAAATGTGAGGTTTGCTGAGTAGGCTGCCAACATCTTTCTCAGGTCAGGTACCTCTCACAGGCATGCGGGTGCTTCATCCACGACCTTCTCAGCTCAATGACTCACTGCAGTACTATTAAGCAGGAACAGGAGGGGGAGCACACAGCTTCACCTCCCAGCAAGGTTTGCCCCTGGCATTGTGGTAAATGTAGTTTCAGTTACTTGCTTGCTTCAAGAGTGTTCGAGTGTTTCGCCACAGTTGACGCAGATAGTGCTGATCTCTAGACACGTGTTTCTGCTTCATTAACCGTCATCAGTAGAGATTACAGTCTTTCAAATGTGGGGTTTGGTGAGTAGGCTGCCAACGTCTTTCTCAGGTCAGGTACCTCTCACAGGCATGCGGGTGCTTCATCCACGAGCTCGTCAGTTCAATGACTCACGGCAGTACTATTAAACAGGAACAGGAGTTGGAGCACACCGCTTCACCTCCCAGCAAGGTTCACCCCTTGCATTGTGGTAAATGCAGTTTCGGTTACTTGCTTCCTTCAAGAGTGTTTGAGTGTTTCTCCACAGTTGGCGCAGATAGTGCTGATCTCTAGACACGTGTTTCTTGTTCTTTAACCATCATCAGTAGAGATTACAGTCTTTCAAATGTGGGGTTTGCTAAGTAGGCTGCCAACATCTTTCTCCGGTCAGGTACCTCTCACAGGCATGCGGGTGCTTCATCAACGAGCTCGTCAGCTCAATGACTCACAGGAGTACTATTAAACAGGAACACGGTTGGGAGCACACCGCTTCACCTCCCAGCAAGGTTCGCCCCTGGCATTGTGGTAAATGCAGTTTCAGTTACTTGCTTGCTTCAAGAGTGTTCGAGTGTTTCGCCACAGTAGGCGCAGATAGTGCTGATCTCTAGACACGTGTTTCTGGTTTTTTAACTGTCATCAGTAGAGATTTCAGTCTTTCAAATGTGAGGTTTGCTGAGTAGGCTGCCAACATCTTTCTCAGGTCAGGTACCTCTCACAGGGATGCGGGTGCTTCATCCACGACCTCATCAGCTCAATGATTAATGGGAGTACTATTAGGCAGGAACAGGTGTAGGAGCACACCGCCTCACCTCCCAGCAAGGTTCACCCCTGGCATTGTGGTAAATGCAGTTTCAGTTACTTGCTTGCTTCAAGAGTGTTCAAGTGTTTCGCCACAGTTCGCGCAGATAGTGCTGATCTCTAGACACGTGTTTCTGGTTATTTAACCGTCATCAGTAGAGATTACAGTCTTTGAAATTTGGGGTTTGCTGAGTAGACTGTCAACATCTTTCTCAGGTCAGGGACCTCTCACAGGGATGCGGGTGCTTCATCCATGAGCAAGTCAGTTCAATGTCACACAGGAGTACTTTTAAACAGGAACAGGGATGGGAGCACACAGCTTCACCTCCCAGCAAGGTTCGCCCCTGGTATTGTGGTAAATGCAGTTTCAGTTACTTCCTTGCTTCAAGAGTGTTCGAGTGTTTCGCAACAGTTGGCATATATAGTGCTGATCTCTGGACACGTGTTTCTGGTTCTTTAACCGTCATCAGTTAAAATTACAGTCTTTGAAATTTTGGGTTTGCTGAGTAGGCTGCCTACATCTTTCTCAGGTCAGGTACCTCTCACAGGCATGCGGGTGCTTCATCCACGAACTCGTCAGCTCAATGACACACGGGAGTACTATTAAATAGGAACAGGGTTGGGAGCACACCGCTTCACCTCCCGGCAACGTTCGCAACCTGGCATTGTGGTAAATACAGTTTTGGTTACTTGCTTGCTTCAAGAGTGTTCGATTGTTTCGCCACAGTTGGCGCAGATAGTGCTGATCTCTAGACATGTGTTTCTGGGTCTTTAACCGTCATCGGTAGAGATTACAGTCTTTCAAATGTGGGGTTTGCTGAGTAGGCTGCCAAAATCTTTGTCAGATCAGGTACCTCTAACAGGCATGCGGGTGCTTCATCCACGAGCTCGTCAGCTCAATGACTCACCGGAGTACTATTAAACAGGAACAGGGGTGGGAGCACACCGCTTCACCTCCCACCAAGGTTCGCCCCTGGCATTGTGGTAAATGCAGTTTCAGTTACTTACTTGCTTCAAGAGTGTTCGAGTGTTTCGCCACAGTTGGGGCAGATAGTGCTGATCTCTAGACACGTGTTTCTGGTTCTTTAACCGTCATCAGTAGAGATTACAGTCTTTCAAATTTGGGGTTTGCTGAGTAGGCTGCCAACATCTTTCTCAGGTGAGGTACCTCTCACAGGCATGCGGGTGCTTCATCCACGAGCTTCTCAGCTCAATGACTCACTGCAGTACTATTAAGCAGGAACAGGAGTGGGAGCACACAGCTTCACCTCCCAGCAAGGTTTGCCCCTGGCATTGTGGTAAATGTAGTTTCTGTTACTTGCTTGCTTCAAGAGTGTTCGAGTGTTTCGCCACAGTTGACGCAGATAGTGCTGATCTCTAGACACGTGTTTCTGCTTCATTAACCGTCATCAGTAGAGATTACAGTCTTTCAAATGTGGGGTTTGGTGAGTAGGCTGCCAACGTCTTTCTCAGGTCAGGTACCTCTCACAGGCATGCGGGTGCTTCATCCACGAGCTCGTCAGTTCAATGACTCACGGCAGTACTATTAAACAGGAACAGGGGTGGGAGCACACCGCTTCACCTCCCAGCAAGGTTCACCCCTTGCATTGTGGTAAATGCAGTTTCGGTTACTTGCTTCCTTCAAGAGTGTTTGAGTGTTTCTCCACAGTTGGCGCAGATAGTGCTGATCTCTAGACACGTGTGTCTGGTTCTTTAACCGTCATCAGTAGAGATTACAGTCATTCAAATGTGGGGTTTGCTGAGTAGGCTGCCAACATCTTTGTCAGGTCAGGTACCTCTCACAGGCATGCGGGTGCTTCATCCACGAGCTCGTCAGATCAATGACTCATGGGAGTACTATTAAACAGGAACAGGGTTGGGAGCACACCGCTTCACCTCCCAGCAAGGTTCGCCCCTAGCGTTGTGATAGATACAATTTCAGTTACTTGCTTGCTTCAAGAGTGTTCGAGTGTTTCGCCAAAGTTGGCGCAGATAATGCTGATCTCTAGACTTGTGTTTCTTGTTCTTTAACCGTCATCAGTAGAGATTACAGTCTTTAAAATGTAGAGTTTGCTGGGTAGGCTACCAACATCTTTCTCCGGTCAGGTACCTCTCACAGGCATGCGGGTGCTTCATCAACGAGCTCGTCAGCTCAATGACACACGGGAGTACTATTAAATAGGAACAGGGTTGGGAGCACACCGCTTCACCTCCCATCAAGGTTCGCCCCTGGCAATGTGGTAAATACAGTTTCAGTTACTTGCTTGCTTCAAGAGTGTTCGAGTGTTTCGCCACAGTAGGCGCAGATAGTGCTGATCTCTAGGCACGTGTTTCTGATTTTTTAACCGTCAGCAGTAGAGATTACAGTCTTTCAAACGTGAGGTTTGCAGAGTAGGCTGCCAGCATCTTTCTCCGGTCAGGTACCTCTCACAGGCATGCGGGTGCTTCATCCACGAGCTCATCAGCTCAATGATTAATGGAAGTACTATTAAGCAGGAACAGGTGTAGGAGCACACCGCTTCACCTCCCAGCAAGGTTCACCCCTGGCATTGTGGTAAATGCAGTTTCAGTTACTTGCTTGCTTCAAAAGTGTTCGAGTGTTTTGCCACAGTTGGCGCAGATAGTGCTGATCTCTAGACACGTGTTTCTGGTTATTTAACCGTCATCAGTAGAGATTACAGTCTTTGAAATTTGGGGTTTGCTGAGTAGACTGCCAACATCTTTCTCAGTTCAGGTACCTCTCACAGCTATGGGGGTGCTTCATCCATGAGCAAGTCAGTTCAATGTCACACAGGAGTACTTTTAAACAGGAACAGGGATGGGAGCACACAGCTTCACCTCCCAGCAAGGTTCGCCCCTGGTATTGTGGTAAATGCAGTTTCAGTTACTTCCTTGCTTCAAGAGTGTTCGAGTGTTTCTCAGGTCAGGTACCTCTCACAGGCATGCGGGTGCTTCATCCACGAGCTCGTCAGCTCAATGACTCACGGGAGAACTATTAAACAGGAAAAGAGTTGGGAGCATACTGTTTCACCTCCCAGCAAGGTTCGCCCCTGGCATTGTGGTAAATGCAGTTTCAGTTACTTGCTTGCTTCAAGAGTGTTTGAGTGTTTCGCCACAGTTGGCGCAGATAGTGCTGATCTCTAGACACGTGTTTCTGGTTCTTTAACCGTCATCAGTAGAGATTACAGTCTTTCAAATGTGGGGTTTGCTGAGTAGGCTGTTTACATCTTTCTCAGATCAGGTACCTCTAACAGGCATGCAGGTGTTTCATCCACGAGCTTGTCAGCTCAATGACTCACAGGAGTACTATTAAGCAGGAACAGGGGTAGGAGCACACCGCTTCACCTCCCAGCAATGTTCGCCCCTGGCATTGTGGTAAATACAGTTTCGGTTACTTGCTTGCTTCAAGAGTGTTCGTTTGTTTCGCCAAAGTTGGCGCAGATAGTGCTGATCTCTGGGCACGTGTTTCTGGTTCTTTAACCGCCCTCAGTAGAGATTACAGTCTTTGAAATTTGGAGTTTGCTGAGGAGGCTGCCAACATCTTTCTCAGGTCAGGTACCTCTCACAGACATGCAGGTGCTTCATCCACGAGCTCGTCAGCTCAATGACTCACGGCAGTACTATTAAACAGGAACAGGGGTGGGAGCACATCGCTTCACCTCCCAGCAAGGTTCACCCCTGGCATTGTGGTAAATGTAGTTTCGGTTACTTGCTTGCTTCAATAGTGTTCGAGTTTTTCGCCACCGTTGGCGCAGATAGTGCTGATCTCTAGACACATGTTCCTGGTTCTTTAACCGTCATCGGTAGAGATTACAGTCTTTGAAATTTGGGGTTTGCTGAGTAGGCTGCCAACGTCTTTCTCAGGTCAGGCATCTCTCACAGGCATGCGGGTGCTTCATCCACGAGCTCGTCAGCTCAATGACTCACGGGAGAACTCTTAAACAGGAAAAGAGTTGGGAGCATACTGTTTCACCTCCCAGCAAGGTTCGCCCCTGGCATTGTGGTAAATGCAGTTTCAGTTACTTACTTGCTTCAAGAGTGTTTGAGTGTTTCGCCACAGTTGGGGCAGATAGTGCTGATCTCTAGACACGTGTTTCTGGTTCTTTAACCGTCATCAGTAGAGATTACAGTCTTTCAAATTTGGGGTTTGCTAAGTAGGCTGCCAACATCTTTCTCAGGTGAGGTACCTCTCACAGGCATGCGGGTGCTTCATCCACGACCTTCTCAGCTCAATGACTCACTGCAGTACTATTAAGCAGGAACAGGAGGGGGAGCACACAGCTTCACCTCCCAGCAAGGTTTGCCCCTGGCATTGTGGTAAATGTAGTTTCAGTTACTTGCTTGCTTCAAGAGTGTTCGAGTGTTTCGCCACAGTTGACGCAGATAGTGCTGATCTCTAGACACGTGTTTCTGCTTCATTAACCGTCATCAGTAGAGATTACAGTCTTTCAAATGTGGGGTTTGGTGAGTAGGCTGCCAACGTCTTTCTCAGGTCAGGTACCTCTCACAGGCATGCGGGTGCTTCATCCACGAGCTCGTCAGTTCAATGACTCACGGCAGTACTATTAAACAGGAACAGGGGTGGGAGCACACCGCTTCACCTCCCAGCAAGGTTCACCCCTTGCATTGTGGTAAATGCAGTTTCGGTTACTTGCTTCCTTCAAGAGTGTTTGAGTGTTTCTCCACAGTTGGCGCAGATAGTGCTGATCTCTAGACACGTGTGTCTGGTTCTTTAACCGTCATCAGTAGAGATTACAGTCTTTCAAATGTGGGGTTTGCTGAGTAGGCTGCCAACATCTTTGTCAGGTCAGGTACCTCTCACAGGCATGTGGGTGCTTCATCAACGAGCTCGTCAGCTCAATGACACACGGGAGTACTATTAAATAGGAACAGGGTTGGGAGCACACCGCTTCACCTCCCATCAAGGTTCGCCCCTGGCAATGTGGTAAATACAGTTTCAGTTACTTGCTTGCTTCAAGAGTGTTCGAGTGTTTCGCCACAGTAGGCGCAGATAGTGCTGATCTCTAGGCACGTGTTTCTGATTTTTTAACCGTCAGCAGTAGAGATTACAGTCTTTCAAACGTGAGGTTTGCAGAGTAGGCTGCCAGCATCTTTCTCCGGTCAGGTACCTCTCACAGGCATGCGGGTGCTTCATCCACGAGCTCATCAGCTCAATGATTAATGGAAGTACTATTAAGCAGGAACAGGTGTAGGAGCACACCGCTTCACCTCCCAGCAAGGTTCACCCCTGGCATTGTGGTAAATGCAGTTTCAGTTACTTGCTTGCTTCAAAAGTGTTCGAGTGTTTTGCCACAGTTGGTGCAGATAGTGCTGATCTCTAGACACGTGTTTCTGGTTATTTAACCGTCATCAGTAGAGATTACAGTCTTTGAAATTTGGGGTTTGCTGAGTAGACTGCCAACATCTTTCTCAGTTCAGGTACCTCTCACAGGCATGGGGGTGCTTCATCCATGAGCAAGTCAGTTCAATGTCACACAGGAGTACTTTTAAACAGGAACAGGGATGGGAGCACACAGCTTCACCTCCCAGCAAGGTTCGCCCCTGGTATTGTGGTAAATGCAGTTTCAGTTACTTCCTTGCTTCAAGAGTGTTCGAGTGTTTCTCAGGTCAGGTACCTCTCACAGGCATGCGGGTGCTTCATCCACGAGCTCGTCAGCTCAATGACTCACGGGAGAACTATTAAACAGGAAAAGAGTTGGGAGCATACTGTTTCACCTCCCAGCAAGGTTCGCCCCTGGCATTGTGGTAAATGCAGTTTCAGTTACTTGCTTGCTTCAAGAGTGTTTGAGTGTTTCGCCACAGTTGGCGCAGATAGTGCTGATCTCTAGACACGTGTTTCTGGTTCTTTAACCGTCATCAGTAGAGATTACAGTCTTTCAAATGTGGGGTTTGCTGAGTAGACTGCCAACATCTTTCTCAGTTCAGGTACCTCTCACAGGCATGGGGGTGCTTCATCCATGAGCAAGTCAGTTCAATGTCACACAGGAGTACTTTTAAACAGGAACAGGGATGGTAGCACACAGCTTCACCTCCCAGCAAGGTTCGCCCCTGGTATTGTGGTAAATGCAGTTTCAGTTACTTCCTTGCTTCAAGAGTGTTCGAGTGTTTCTCAGGTCAGGTACCTCTCACAGGCATGCGGGTGCTTCATCCACGAGCTCGTCAGCTCAATGACTCACGGGAGAACTATTAAACAGGAAAAGAGTTGGGAGCATACTGTTTCACCTCCCAGCAAGGTTTGCCCCTGGCATTGTGGTAAATGCAGTTTCAGTTACTTGCTTGCTTCAAGAGTGTTTGAGTGTTTCGCCACAGTTGGCGCAGATAGTGCTGATCTCTAGACACGTGTTTCTGGTTCTTTAACCGTCATCAGTAGAGATTACAGTCTTTCAAATGTGGGGTTTGCTGAGTAGGCTGTTTACATCTTTCTCAGATCAGGTACCTCTAACAGGCATGCAGGTGTTTCATCCACGAGCTTGTCAGCTCAATGACTCACAGGAGTACTATTAAACAGGAACACGGTTGGGAGCACACCGCTTCACCTCCCAGCAAGGTTCGCCCCTGGCATTGTGGTAAATGCAGTTTCAGTTACTTGCTTGCTTCAAGAGTGTTCGAGTGTTTCGCCACAGTAGGCGCAGATAGTGCTGATCTCTAGACACGTGTTTCTGGTTTTTTAACCGTCATCAGTAAAGATTACAGTCTTTCAAATGTGAGGTTTGCAGAGTAGGCTGACAACATCTTTCTCAGGTCAGGTACCTCTCACAGGCATGCGGGTGCTTCATCCACGAGCTCATCAGCTCAATGATTAATGGGAGTACTATTAAGCAGGAACAGGGGTAGGAGCACACCGCTTCACCTCCCAGCAAGGTTCGCCCCTGGCATTGTGGTAAATACAGTTTCGGTTACTTGCTTGCTTCAAGAGTGTTCGTTTGTTTCGCCAAAGTTGGCGCAGATAGAGATTACAGTCTTTGAAATTTGGAGTTTGCTGAGGAGGCTGCCAACATCTTTCTCAGGTCAGGTACCTCTCACAGGCATGCGGGTGCTTCATCCACAAGCTCGTCAATTGAATGACTCACGGGAGGTCTATTAAACAGGAACAGGGGTGGGAGCACACCGCTTCACTTCCCAGCAAGGTTCGCCCCTGGCATTGTGGTAAATGCAGTTTCGGTTACTTGCTTGCTTCAAGAGTGTTCGAGTGTTTCGCCACAGTTGGTGCACATAGTGCTGATCTCTAGACACGTGTTTCTGGTTATTTAACCGTCATCAGTAGAGATTACAGTCTTTTAAATTTGGGGTTTGCTGAGTAGGCTACCAACAAATTTCTCAGGTCAGGTACCTCTCACAGGCATGCGGGTGCTTCATCCATGAGCAAGTCAGTTCAATGTCACACAGGAGCACTTTTAAACAGGAACAGGGATGGGAGCACACAGCTTCACCTCCCAGCAAGGTTCGCCCCTGGTATTGTGGTAAATGCAGTTGCAGTTACTTCCTTGCTTCAAGAGTGTTCGAGTGTTTCGCAACAGTTGGCATATATAGTGCTGATCTCTGGACACGTGTTTCTGGTTCTTTAACCGTCATCAGTTAAAATTACAGTCTTTGAAATTTTGGGTTTGCTGAGTAGGCTACCTACATCTTTCTCAGGTCAGGTACCTCTCACAGGCATGCGGGTGCTTCATCCACGAGCTCGTCAGCTCAATGACTCACGGCAGTACTATTAAACAGGAACAGGGGTGGGAGCACATCGCTTCACCTCCCAGCAAGGTTCACCCCTGGCATTGTGGTAAATGTAGTTTCGGTTACTTGCTTGCTTCAATAGTGTTCGAGTGTTTTGCCACAGTTGGCGCAGATAGTGCTGATCTCTTGACACGTGTTCCTGGTTCTTTAACTGTCATCAGTAGAGATTACAGTCTTTCAAATTTGGGGTTTGCTGAGTAGGCTGCCAACATCTTTCTCAGGTGAGGTACCTCTCACAGGCATGCGGGTGCTTCATCCACGAGCTTCTCAGCTCAATGACTCACTGCAGTACTATTAAACAGGAACAGGGGTGGGAGCACACCGCTTCACCTCCCATCAAGGTTCGCCCCTGGCAATGTGGTAAATACAGTTTCAGTTACTTGCTTGCTTCAAGAGTGTTCGAGTGTTTCGCCACAGTAGGCGCAGATAGTGCTGATCTCTAGGCACGTGTTTCTGATTTTTTAACCGTCAGCAGTAGAGATTACAGTCTTTCAAACGTGAGGTTTGCAGAGTAGGCTGCCAACATCTTTCTCAGGTCAGGTACCTCTCACAGGCATGCGGGTGCTTCATCTACGAGCTCGTCAGTTCAATGACTCACGGCAGTACTATTAAACAGGAACAGGGGTGGGAGCACACCGCTTCACCTCCCAGCAAGGTTCACCCCTTGCATTGTGGTAAATGCAGTTTCGGTTACTTGCTTGCTTCAAGAGTGTTCGAGTGTTTCGCCACAGATGGCGCAGATAGTGCTGATCTCTAGACACATGTTTCTGTTTTTTTAACCGTCATCAGTAGAGATTACAGTCTTTCAAATGTGAGGTTTGCAGAGTAGGCTGCCAACATCTTTCTCAGGTCAGGTACCTCTCACAGGCATGCGGGTGCTTCATCCACGAGCTCATCAGCTCAATGATTAATGGGAGTACTATTAAGCAGCAACAGGTGTAGGAGCACACCGCTTCACCTCCCAGCAAGGTTCACCCCTGGCATTTTGGTAAATGCAGTTTCAGTTACTTGCTTGCTTCAAGAGTGTTCGAGTGTTTCGCCACAGTTGGCGCAGATAGTGCTGATCTCTAGACACGTGTTTCTGGTTATTTAACCGTCATCAGTAGAGATTACAGTCTTTGAAATTTGGGGTTTGCTGAGTAGACTGCAAACATCTTTCTCAGTTCAGGTACCTCTCACAGGCATGGGGGTGCTTCATCCATGAGCAAGTCAGTTCAATGTCACACAGGAGTACTTTTAAACAGGAACAGGGATGGGAGCACACAGCTTCACCTCCCAGCAAGGTTCGCCCCTGGTATTGTGGTAAATGCAGTTTCAGTTACTTCCTTGCTTCAAGAGTGTTCGAGTGTTTCTCAGGTCAGGTACCTCTCACAGGCATGCGGGTGCTTCATCCACGAGCTCGTCAGCTCAATGACTCACGGGAGAACTATTAAACAGGAAAAGAGTTGGGAGCATACTGTTTCACCTCCCAGCAAGGTTCGCCCCTGGCATTGTGGTAAATGCAGTTTCAGTTACTTGCTTGCTTCAAGAGTGTTTGAGTGTTTCGCCACAGTTGGCGCAGATAGTGCTGATCTCTAGACACGTGTTTCTGGTTCTTTAACCGTCATCAGTAAAGATTACAGTCTTTCAAATGTGGGGTTTGCTGAGTAGGCTGTTTACATCTTTCTCAGATCAGGTACCTCTAACCGGCATGCAGGTGTTTCATCCACGAGGTTGTCAGCTCAATGACTCACAAGAGTACTATTAAACAGGAACACGGTTGGGAGCACACCGCTTCACCTCCCAGCAAGGTTCGCCCCTGGCATTGTGGTAAATGCAGTTTCAGTTACTTGCTTGCTTCAAGAGTGTTCGAGTGTTTCGCCACAGTAGGCGCAGATAGTGCTGATCTCTAGACACGTGTTTCTGGTTTTTTAACCGTCATCAGTAGAGATTACAGTCTTTCAAATGTGAGGTTTGCAGAGTAGGCTGCCAACATCTTTCTCAGGTCAGGTACCTCTCACAGGCATGCGGGTGCTTCATCCACGAGCTCATCAGCTCAATGATTAATGGGAGTACTATTAAGCAGGAACAGGGGTAGGAGCACACCGCTTCACCTCCCAGCAAGGTTCACCCCTGGCATTGTGGTAAATGTAGTTTCGGTTACTTGCTTGCTTCAATAGTGTTCGAGTGTTTCGCCACAGTTGGCGCAGATAGTGCTGATCTCTAGACACGTGTTCCTGGTTCTTTAACTGTCATCAGTAGAGATTACAGTCTTTCAAATTTGGGGTTTGCTGAGTAGGCTGCCAACATCTTTCTCAGGTGAGGTACCTCTCACAGGCATGCGGGTGCTTCATCCACGAGCTTCTCAGCTCAATGACTCACTGCAGTACTATTAAACAGGAACAGGGGTGGGAGCACACCGCTTCACCTCCCACCAAGGTTCGCCCCTGGCATTGTGGTAAATGCAGTTTCAGTTACTTACTTGCTTCAAGAGTGTTTGAGTGTTTCGCCACAGTTGGGGCAGATAGTGCTGATCTCTAAACACGTGTTTCTGGTTCTTTAACCGTCATCAGTAGAGATTACAGTCTTTCAAATTTGGGGTTTGCTGAGTAGGCTGCCAACATCTTTCTCAGGTGAGGTACCTCTCACAGGCATGCGGGTGCTTCATCCACGAGCTTCTCAGCTCAATGACTCACTGCAGTACTATTAAGCAGGAACAAGAGTGGGAGCACACAGCTTCACCTCCCAGCAAGGTTTGCCCCTGGCATTGTGGTAAATGTAGTTTCAGTTACTTGCTTGCTTCAAGAGTGTTCGAGTGTTTCGCCACAGTTGACGCAGATAGTGCTGATCTCTAGACACGTGTTTCTGCTTCATTAACCATCATCAGTAGAGATTACAGTCTTTCAAATGTGGGGTTTGGTGAGTAGGCTGCCAACGTCTTTCTCAGGTCAGGTACCTCTCACAGGCATGCGGGTGCTTCATCCACGAGCTCGTCAGTTCAATGACTCACGGCAGTACTATTAAACAGGAACAGGGGTGGGAGCACACCGCTTCACCTCCCAGCAAGGTTCACCACTTGCATTGTGGTAAATGCAGTTTCGGTTACTTGCTTCCTTCAAGAGTGTTTGAGTGTTTCTTCACAGTTGGCGCAGATAGTGCTGATCTCTAGACACGTGTTTCTGGTTCTTTAACCGTCATCAGTAGAGATTACAGTCTTTCAAATGTGGGGTTTGCTGAGTAGGCTGCCAACATCTTTGTCAGGTCAGGTACCTCTCACAGGCATGCGGGTGCTTCATCCACGAGCTCGTCAGATCAATGACTCATGGGAGTACTATTAAACAGGAACAGGGTTGGGAGCACACCTCTTCACCTCCCAGCAAGGTTCGCCCCTAGCATTGTGGTAGATACAATTTCAGTTACTTGCTTGCTTCAAGAGTGTTCAAGTGTTTCGCCAAAGTTGGCGCAGATAATGCTGATCTCTAGACTCGTGTTTCTTGTTCTTTAACCGTCATCAGTAGAGATTACAGTCTTTAAAATGTAGAGTTTGCTGGGTAGGCTACCAACATCTTTCTCCGGTCAGGTACCTCTCACAGGCATGCGGGTGCTTCATCAACGAGCTCGTCAGCTCAATGACACACGGGAGTACTATTAAATAGGAACGGGTTGGGAGCACACCGCTTCACCTCCCATCAAGGTTCGCCCCTGGCAATGTGGTAAATACAGTTTCAGTTACTTGCTTGCTTCAAGAGTGTTCGAGTGTTTCGCCACAGTAGGCGCAGATAGTGCTGATCTCTAGGCACGTGTTTCAGATTTTTTAACCGTCAGCAGTAGAGATTACAGTCTTTCAAACGTGAGGTTTGCAGAGTAGGCTGCCAACATCTTTCTCAGGTCAGGTACCTCTCACAGGCATGCGGGTGCTTCATCTACGAGCTCGTCAGTTCAATGACTCACGGCAGTACTATTAAAAAGGAACAGGAGTGGGAGCACACCGCTTCACCTCCCAGCAAGGTTCACCCCTTGCATTGTGGTAAATGCAGTTTCGGTTACTTGCTTGCTTCAAGAGTGTTCGAGTGTTTCGCCACAGATTGCGCAGATACTGCTGATCTCTAGACACGTGTTTCTGGTTCTTTAACCATCATCAGTAGAGATTACAGTCTTTCAAATGTGGGGTGTGCTGAGTAGGCTGCCAACATCTTTGTCGGGTCAGGTACCTCTCACAGGCATGCGGGTGCTTCATCCACGAGCTCGTCAGATCAATGACTCACGGGAGTACTATTAAACAGGAACAGGGTTGGGAGCACACCGCTTCACCTCCCAGCAAGGTTCGCCCCTGGCATTGTGGTAAATACAATTTTGGTTACTTGCTTGCTTCAAGAGTGTTTGAGTGTTTCGCCAAAGTTGGCGCAGATAATGCTGATCTCTAGACACGTGTTTCTTGTTCTTTAACCGTCATCAGTAGAGATTACAGTCTTTAAAATGTAGAGTTTGCTGGGTAGGCTACCAACATCTTTCTCCGGTCAGGTACCTCTCACTGGCATGCGGGTGCTTCATCAACGAGCTCGTCAGCTCAATGACACACGGGAGTACTATTAAATAGGAACAGGGTTGGGAGCACACCGCTTCACCTCCCATCAAGGTTCGCCCCTGGCAATGTGGTAAATACAGTTTCAGTTACTTGCTTGCTTCAAGAGTGTTCGAGTGTTTCGCCACAGTAGGCGCAGATAGTGCTGATCTCTAGGCACGTGTTTCTGATATTTTAACCGTCAGCAGTAGAGATTACAGTCTTTCAAACGTGAGGTTTGCAGAGTAGGCTGCCAACATCTTTCTCAGGTCAGGTACCTCTCACAGGCATGCGGGTGCTTCATCTACGAGCTCGTCAGTTCAATGACTCACGGCAGTACTATTAAACAGGAACAGGGGTGGGAGCACACCGCTTCACCTCCCAGCAAGGTTCACCCCTTGCATTGTGGTAAATGCAGTTTCGGTTACTTGCTTGCTTCAAGAGTGTTCGAGTGTTTCGCCACAGATGGCGCAGATACTGCTGATCTCTAGACACGTGTTTCTGGTTCTTTAACCATCATCAGTAGAGATTACAGTCTTTCAAATGTGGGGTGTGCTGAGTAGGCTGCCAACATCTTTGTCTGGTCAGGTACCTCTCACAGGCATGCGGGTGCTTCATCCACGAGCTCGTCAGCTCAATGACTCACAGGAGTACTATTAAACAGGAACACGGTTGGGAGCACACCGGTTCACCTCCCAGCAAGGTTCGCCCCTGGCATTGTGGTAAATGCAGTTTCAGTTACTTGCTTGCTTCAAGAGTGTTCGAGTGTTTCGCCACAGTAGGCGCAGATAGTGCTGATCTCTAGACACATGTTTCTGTTTTTTTAACCGTCATCAGTAGAGATTACAGTCTTTCAAATGTGAGGTTTGCAGAGTAGGCTGCCAACATCTTTCTCAGGTCAGGTACCTCTCACAGGCATGCGGGTGCTTCATCCACGAGCTCATCAGCTCAATGATTAATGGGAGTACTATTAAGCAGCAACAGGTGTAGGAGCACACCGCTTCACCTCCCAGCAAGGTTCACCCCTGGCATTGTGGTAAATGCAGTTTCAGTTACTTGCTTGCTTCAAGAGTGTTCGAGTGTTTCGCCACAGTTGGCGCAGATAGTGCTGATCTCTAGACACGTGTTTCTGGTTATTTAACCGTCATCAGTAGAGATTACAGTCTTTGAAATTTGGGGTTTGCTGAGTAGACTGCCAACATCTTTCTCAGTTCAGGTACCTCTCACAGGCATGGGGGTGCTTCATCCATGAGCAAGTCAGTTCAATGTCACACAGGAGTACTTTTAAACAGGAACAGGGGTGGGAGCACACAGCTTCACCTCCCAGCAAGGTTCGCCCCTGGTATTGTGGTAAATGCAGTTTCAGTTACTTCCTTGCTTCAAGAGTGTTCGAGTGTTTCTCAGGTCAGGTACCTCTCACAGGCATGCGGGTGCTTCATCCACGAGCTCGTCAGCTCAATGACTCACGGGAGAACTATTAAACAGGAAAAGAGTTGGGAGCATACTGTTTCACCTCCCAGCAAGGTTCGCCCCTGGCATTGTGGTAAATGCAGTTTCAGTTACTTGCTTGCTTCAAGAGTGTTTGAGTGTTTCGCCACAGTTGGCGCAGATAGTGCTGATCTCTAGACACGTGTTTCTGGTTCTTTAACCGTCATCAGTAAAAATTACAGTCTTTCAAATGTGGGGTTTGCTGAGTAGGCTGTTTACATCTTTCTCAGATCAGGTACCTCTAACAGGCATGCAGGTGTTTCCTCCACGAGCTTGTCAGCTCAATGACTCACAAGAGTACTATTAAACAGGAACACGGTTGGGAGCACACCGCTTCACCTCCCAGCAAGGTTCGCCCCTGGCATTGTGGTAAATGCAGTTTCAGTTACTTGCTTGCTTCAAGAGTGTTCGAGTGTTTCGCCACAGTAGGCGCAGATAGTGCTGATCTCTAGACACGTGTTTCTGGTTTTTTAACCGTCATCGGTAGAGATTACAGTCTTTCAAATGTGAGGTTTGCAGAGTAGGCTGCCAACATCTTTCTCAGGTCAGGTACCTCTCACAGGCATGCGGGTGCTTCATCCACGAGCTCGTCAGCTCAATGACTCACGGCAGTACTATTAAACAGGAACAGGGGTGGGAGCACATCGCTTCACCTCCCAGCAAGGTTCACCCCTGGCATTGTGGTAAATGTAGTTTCGGTTACTTGCTTGCTTCAATAGTGTTCGAGTGTTTCGCCACAGTTGGCGCAGATAGTGCTGATCTCTAGACATGTGTTCCTGGTTCTTTAACTGTCATCAGTAGAGATTACAGTCTTTCAAATTTGGGGTTTGCTGAGTAGGCTGCCAACATCTTTCTCAGGTGAGGTACCTCTCACAGGCATGCGGGTGCTTCATCCACGAGCTTCTCAGCTCAATGACTCACTGCAGTACTATTAAACAGGAACAGGGGTGGGAGCACACCGCTTCACCTCCCACCAAGGTTCGCCCCTGGCATTGTGGTAAATTCAGTTTCAGTTACTTACTTGCTTCAAGAGTGTTTGAGTGTTTCGCCACAGTTGGGGCAGATAGTGCTGATCTCTAAACACGTGTTTCTGGTTCTTTAACCGTCATCAGTAGAGATTACAGTCTTTCAAATTTGGGGTTTGCTGAGTAGGCTGCCAACATCTTTCTCAGGTGAGGTACCTCTCACAGGCATGCGGGTGCTTCATCCACGAGCTTCTCAGCTCAATGACTCACTGCAGTACTATTAAGCAGGAACAGGAGTGGGAGCACACAGCTTCACCTCCCAGCAAGGTTTGCCCCTGGCATTGTGGTAAATGTAGTTTCAGTTACTTGCTTGCTTCAAGAGTGTTCGAGTGTTTCGCCACAGTTGACGCAGATAGTGCTGATCTCTAGACACGTGTTTCTGCTTCATTAACCGTCATCAGTAGAGATTACAGTCTTTCAAATGTGGGGTTTGGTGAGTAGGCTGCCAACGTCTTTCTCAGGTCAGGTACCTCTCACAGGCATGCGGGTGCTTCATCCACGAGCTCGTCAGTTCAATGACTCACGGCAGTACTATTAAACAGGAACAGGGGTGGGAGCACACCGCTTCACCTCCCAGCAAGGTTCACCACTTGCATTGTGGTAAATGCAGTTTCGGTTACTTGCTTCCTTCAAGAGTGTTTGAGTGTTTCTTCACAGTTGGCGCAGATAGTGCTGATCTCTAGACACGTGTTTCTGGTTCTTTAACCGTCATCAGTAGAGATTACAGTCTTTCAAATGTGGGGTTTGCTGAGTAGGCTGCCAACATCTTTGTCAGGTCAGGTACCTCTCACAGGCATGCGGGTGCTTCATCCACGAGCTCGTCAGATCAATGACTCATGGGAGTACTATTAAACAGGAACAGGGTTGGGAGCACACCGCTTCACCTCCCAGCAAAGTTCGCCCCTAGCATTGTGGTAGATACAATTTCAGTTACTTGCTTGCTTCAAGAGTGTTCGAGTGTTTCGCCAAAGTTGGCGCAGATAATGCTGATCTCTAGACTCGTGTTTCTTGTTCTTTAACTGTCATCAGTAGAGATTACAGTCTTTAAAATGTAGAGTTTGCTGGGTAGGCTACCAACATCTTTCTCCGGTCAGGTACCTCTCACAGGCATGCGGGTGCTTCATCAACGAGCTCGTCAGCTCAATGACACACGGGAGTACTATTAAATAGGAACAGGGTTGGGAGCACACCGTTTCACCTCCCATCAAGGTTCGCCCCTGGCAATGTGGTAAATACAGTTTCAGTTACTTGCTTGCTTCAAGAGTGTTCGAGTGTTTCGCCACAGTAGGCGCAGATAGTGCTGATCTCTAGGCACGTGTTTCAGATTTTTTAACCGTCAGCAGTAGAGATTACAGTCTTTCAAACGTGAGGTTTGCAGAGTAGGCTGCCAACATCTTTCTCAGGTCAGGTACCTCTCACAGGCATGCGGGTGCTTCATCTACGAGCTCGTCAGTTCAATGACTCACGGCAGTACTATTAAAAAGGAACAGGGGTGGGAGCACACCGCTTCACCTCCCAGCAAGGTTCACCCCTTGCATTGTGGTAAATGCAGTTTCGGTTACTTGCTTGCTTCAAGAGTGTTCGAGTGTTTCGCCACAGATGGCGCAGATACTGCTGATCTCTAGACACGTGTTTCTGGTTCTTTAACCATCATCAGTAGAGATTACAGTCTTTCAAATGTGGGGTGTGCTGAGTAGGCTGCCAACATCTTTGTCGGGTCAGGTACCTCTCACAGGCATGCGGGTGCTTCATCCACGAGCTCGTCAGATCAATGACTCACGGTAGTACTATTAAACAAGAACAGGGTTGGGAGCACACCGCTTCACCTCCCAGCAAGGTTCGCCCCTGGCATTGTGGTAAATACAATTTCGGTTACTTGCTTGCTTCAAGAGTGTTTGAGTGTTTCGCCAAAGTTGGCGCAGATAATGCTGATCTCTAGACACGTGTTTCTTGTTCTTTAACCGTCATCAGTAGAGATTACAGTCTTTGAAATTTGGAGTTTGCTGAGTAGGCTGCCAACATCTTTCTCCGGTCAGGTACATATCACAGGCATGCGGGTGCTTCATCAACGAGCTCGTCAGCTCAATGACTCACAGGAGTACTATTAAACAGGAACACGGTTGGGAGCACACCGGTTCACCTCCCAGCAAGGTTCGCCCCTGGCATTGTGGTAAATGCAGTTTCAGTTACTTGCTTGCTTCAAGAGTGTTCGAGTGTTTCGCCACAGTAGGCGCAGATAGTGCTGATCTCTAGACACGTGTTTCTGTTTTTTTAACCGTCATCAGTAGAGATTACAGTCTTTCAAATGTGAGGTTTGCAGAGTAGGCTGCCAACATCTTTCTCAGGTCAGGTACCTCTCACAGGCATGCGGGTGCTTCATCCACGAGCTCATCAGCTCAATGATTAATGGGAGTACTATTAAGCAGGAACAGGTGTAGGAGCACACCGCCTCACCTCCCAGCAAGGTTCACCCCGGGCATTGTGGTAAATGCAGTTTCAGTTACTTGCTTGCTTCAAGAGTGTTTGAGTGTTTCGCCACAGTTCGCTCAGATAGTACTGATCTCTAGACACATGTATCTGGTTATTTAACCGTCATCAGTAGAGATTACAGTCTTTGAAATTTGGGGTTTGCTGAGTAGACTGCCAACATCTTTCTCAGGTCAGGTACCTCTCACAGGCATGCGGGTGCTTCATCCATGAGCAAGTTAGTTCAATGTCACACAGGAGTACTTTTAAACAGGAACAGGGATGGGAGCACACAGCTTCACCTCCCAGCAAGGTTCGCCCCTGGTATTGTGGTAAATGCAGTTGCAGTTACTTCCTTGCTTCAAGAGTGTTCGAGTGTTTCGCAACAGTTGGCATATATAGTGCTGATCTCTGGACACGTGTTTCTGGTTCTTTAACCGTCATCAGTTAAAATTACAGTCTTTGAAATTTTGGGTTTGCTGAGTAGGCTACCTACATCTTTCTCAGGTCAGGTACCTCTCACAGGCATGCGGGTGCTTCATCCACGAACTCGTCAGCTCAATGACACACGGGAGTACTATTAAATAGGAACAGGGTTGGGAGCACACCGCTTCACCTCCCGGCAACGTTCGCAACCTGGCATTGTGGTAAATACAGTTTCGGTTACTTGCTTGCTTCAAGAGTGTTCGATTGTTTCGCCACAGTTGGCGCAGATAGTGCTGATCCCTAGACATGTGTTTCTGGGTCTTTAACCGTCACCAGTAGAGATTACAGTCTCTCAAATGTGAGGTTTGCTGAGAAGGCTGCCAACATTTTCTCAGGTCAGGTACCTCTCACAGGCATGCGGGTGCTTCATCCACGAGCTCGTCAGTTCAATGACTCACGGGAGTACTACTAAACAGGAACAGGGGTGGGAGCACATCGCTTCACCTCCCAGCAAGGTTCACCCCTGGCATTGTGGTAAATGTAGTTTCGGTTACTTGCTTGCTTCAATAGTGTTCGAGTGTTTCGCCACAGTTGGCGCAGATAGTGCTCATCTCTAGACACGTGTTCCTGGTTCTTTAACCGTCATCGGTAGAGATTACAATCTTTCAAATGTGGGGTTTGCTGAGTAGGCTGCCAACATCTTTGTCAGATCAGGTACCTCTAACAGGCATGCGGGTGCTTCATCCACGAGCTCGTCAGCTCAATGACTCACCGGAGTACTATTAAACAGGAACAGGGGTGGGAGCACACCGCTTCACCTCCCACCAAGGTTCGCCCCTGGCATTGTGGTAAATGCAGTTTCAGTTACTTACTTGCTTCAAGAGTGTTCGAGTGTTTCGCCACAGTTGGGGGAGATAGTGCTGATCTCTAGACACGTGTTTCTGGTTCTTTAACCGTCATCAGTAGAGATTACAGTCTTTCAAATTTGGGGTTTGCTGAGTAGGCTGCCAACATCTTTCTCAGGTGAGGTACCTCTCACAGGCATGCGGGTGCTTCATCCACGAGCTTCTCAGCTCAATGACTCACTGCAGTACTATTAAGCAGGAACAGGAGTGGGAGCACACAGCTTCACCTCCCAGCAAGGTTTGCCCCTGGCATTGTGGTAAATGTAGTTTCAGTTACTTGCTTGCTTCAAGAGTGTTCGAGTGTTTCGCCACAGTTGACGCAGATAGTGCTGATCTCTAGACACGTGTTTCTGCTTCATTAACCGTCATCAGTAGAGATTACAGTCTTTCAAATGTGGGGTTTGGTGAGTAGGCTGCCAACGTCTTTCTCAGGTCAGGTACCTCTCACAGGCATGCGGGTGCTTCATCCATGAGCTCGTCAGTTCAATGACTCACGGCAGTACTATTAAACAGGAACAGGGGTGGGAGCACACCGCTTCACCTCCCAGCAAGGTTCACCCCTTGCATTGTGGTAAATGCAGTTTCGGTTACTTGCTTCCTTCAAGAGTGTTTGAGTGTTTCTCCACAGTTGGCGCAGATAGTGCTGATCTCTAGACACGTGTTTCTGGTTCTTTAACCGTCATCAGTAGAGATTACAGTCTTTCAAATGTGAGGTTTGCAGAGTAGGCTGCCAACATCTTTCTCAGGTCAGGTACCTCTCACAGGCATGCGGGTGCTTCATCCACGAGCTCATCATCTCAATGATTAATGGGAGTACTATTAAGCAGGAACAGGTGTAGGAGCACACCGCCTCACCTCCCAGCAAGGTTCACCCCTGGCATTGTGGTAAATGCAGTTTCAGTTACTTGCTTGCTTCAAGAGTGTTCGAGTGTTTCGCCACAGTTCGCGCAGATAGTGCTGATCTCTAGACAGTGTTTCTGGTTATTTAACCGTCATCAGTAGAGATTACAGTCTTTCAAATTTGGGGTTTGCTGAGTAGACTGCCAACATCTTTCTTAGGTCAGGTACCTCTCACAGGCATGCGGGTGCTTCATCCATGAGCAAGTCAGTTCAATGTCACACAGGAGCACTTTTAAACAGGAACAGGGATGGGAGCACACAGCTTCACCTCCCAGCAAGGTTCGCCCCTGGTATTGTGGTAAATGCAGTTTCAGTTACTTCCTTGCTTCAAGAGTGTTCGAGTGTTTCGCAACAGTTGGCATATATAGTGCTGATCTCTGGACACGTGTTTCTGGTTCTTTAACCGTCATCAGTAGAGATTACAGTCTTTAAAATTTGGAGTTTGCTGCGAAGGCTGCCAACATCTTTCTCCGGTCAGGTACCTCTCACAGGTATGCGGGTGCTTCATCCACGAGCTCATCAGCTCAATGACTCACAGGAGTACTATTAAGCAGGAACAGGGGTAGGAGCACACCGCTTCACCTCCCAGCAATGTTCGCCCCTGGCATTGTGGTAAATACAGTTTCGGTTACTTGCTTGCTTCAAGAGTGTTCGTTTGTTTCGCCAAAGTTGGCGCAGATAGTGCTGATCTCTGGGCACGTGTTTCTGGTTCTTTAACCGCCCTCAGTAGAGATTACAGTCTTTGAAATTTGGAGTTTGCTGAGGAGGCTGCCAACATCTTTCTCAGGTCAGGTACCTCTCACAGACATGCAGGTGCTTCATCCACGAGCTCGTCAGCTCAATGACTCACGGCAGTACTATTAAACAGGAACAGGGGTGGGAGCACATCGCTTCACCTCCCAGCAAGGTTCACCCCTGGCATTGTGGTAAATGTAGTTTCGGTTACTTGCTTGCTTCAATAGTGTTCGAGTTTTTCGCCACCGTTGGCGCAGATAGTGCTGATCTCTAGACACATGTTCCTGGTTCTTTAACCGTCATCGGTAGAGATTACAGTCTTTGAAATTTGGGGTTTGCTGAGTAGGCTGCCAACGTCTTTCTCAGGTCAGGCATCTCTCACAGGCATGCGGGTGCTTCATCCACGAGCTCGTCAGCTCAATGACTCACGGGAGAACTCTTAAACAGGAAAAGAGTTGGGAGCATACTGTTTCACCTCCCAGCAAGGTTCGCCCCTGGCATTGTGGTAAATGCAGTTTCAGTTACTTACTTGCTTCAAGAGTGTTTGAGTGTTTCGCCACAGTTGGGGCAGATAGTGCTGATCTCTAGACACGTGTTTCTGGTTCTTTAACCGTCATCAGTAGAGATTACAGTCTTTCAAATTTGGGGTTTGCTAAGTAGGCTGCCAACATCTTTCTCAGGTGAGGTACCTCTCACAGGCATGCGGGTGCTTCATCCACGACCTTCTCAGCTCAATGACTCACTGCAGTACTATTAAGCAGGAACAGGAGGGGGAGCACACAGCTTCACCTCCCAGCAAGGTTTGCCCCTGGCATTGTGGTAAATGTAGTTTCAGTTACTTGCTTGCTTCAAGAGTGTTCGAGTGTTTCGCCACAGTTGACGCAGATAGTGCTGATCTCTAGACACGTGTTTCTGCTTCATTAACCGTCATCAGTAGAGATTACAGTCTTTCAAATGTGGGGTTTGGTGAGTAGGCTGCCAACGTCTTTCTCAGGTCAGGTACCTCTCACAGGCATGCGGGTGCTTCATCCACGAGCTCGTCAGTTCAATGACTCACGGCAGTACTATTAAACAGGAACAGGGGTGGGAGCACACCGCTTCACCTCCCAGCAAGGTTCACCCCTTGCATTGTGGTAAATGCAGTTTCGGTTACTTGCTTCCTTCAAGAGTGTTTGAGTGTTTCTCCACAGTTGGCGCAGATAGTGCTGATCTCTAGACACGTGTGTCTGGTTCTTTAACCGTCATCAGTAGAGATTACAGTCTTTCAAATGTGGGGTTTGCTGAGTAGGCTGCCAACATCTTTGTCAGGTCAGGTACCTCTCACAGGCATGTGGGTGCTTCATCAACGAGCTCGTCAGCTCAATGACACACGGGAGTACTATTAAATAGGAACAGGGTTGGGAGCACACCGCTTCACCTCCCATCAAGGTTCGCCCCTGGCAATGTGGTAAATACAGTTTCAGTTACTTGCTTGCTTCAAGAGTGTTCGAGTGTTTCGCCACAGTAGGCGCAGATAGTGCTGATCTCTAGGCACGTGTTTCTGATTTTTTAACCGTCAGCAGTAGAGATTACAGTCTTTCAAACGTGAGGTTTGCAGAGTAGGCTGCCAGCATCTTTCTCCGGTCAGGTACCTCTCACAGGCATGCGGGTGCTTCATCCACGAGCTCATCAGCTCAATGATTAATGGAAGTACTATTAAGCAGGAACAGGTGTAGGAGCACACCGCTTCACCTCCCAGCAAGGTTCACCCCTGGCATTGTGGTAAATGCAGTTTCAGTTACTTGCTTGCTTCAAAAGTGTTCGAGTGTTTTGCCACAGTTGGTGCAGATAGTGCTGATCTCTAGACACGTGTTTCTGGTTATTTAACCGTCATCAGTAGAGATTACAGTCTTTGAAATTTGGGGTTTGCTGAGTAGACTGCCAACATCTTTCTCAGTTCAGGTACCTCTCACAGGCATGGGGGTGCTTCATCCATGAGCAAGTCAGTTCAATGTCACACAGGAGTACTTTTAAACAGGAACAGGGATGGGAGCACACAGCTTCACCTCCCAGCAAGGTTCGCCCCTGGTATTGTGGTAAATGCAGTTTCAGTTACTTCCTTGCTTCAAGAGTGTTCGAGTGTTTCTCAGGTCAGGTACCTCTCACAGGCATGCGGGTGCTTCATCCACGAGCTCGTCAGCTCAATGACTCACGGGAGAACTATTAAACAGGAAAAGAGTTGGGAGCATACTGTTTCACCTCCCAGCAAGGTTCGCCCCTGGCATTGTGGTAAATGCAGTTTCAGTTACTTGCTTGCTTCAAGAGTGTTTGAGTGTTTCGCCACAGTTGGCGCAGATAGTGCTGATCTCTAGACACGTGTTTCTGGTTCTTTAACCGTCATCAGTAGAGATTACAGTCTTTCAAATGTGGGGTTTGCTGAGTAGACTGCCAACATCTTTCTCAGTTCAGGTACCTCTCACAGGCATGGGGGTGCTTCATCCATGAGCAAGTCAGTTCAATGTCACACAGGAGTACTTTTAAACAGGAACAGGGATGGTAGCACACAGCTTCACCTCCCAGCAAGGTTCGCCCCTGGTATTGTGGTAAATGCAGTTTCAGTTACTTCCTTGCTTCAAGAGTGTTCGAGTGTTTCTCAGGTCAGGTACCTCTCACAGGCATGCGGGTGCTTCATCCACGAGCTCGTCAGCTCAATGACTCACGGGAGAACTATTAAACAGGAAAAGAGTTGGGAGCATACTGTTTCACCTCCCAGCAAGGTTTGCCCCTGGCATTGTGGTAAATGCAGTTTCAGTTACTTGCTTGCTTCAAGAGTGTTTGAGTGTTTCGCCACAGTTGGCGCAGATAGTGCTGATCTCTAGACACGTGTTTCTGGTTCTTTAACCGTCATCAGTAGAGATTACAGTCTTTCAAATGTGGGGTTTGCTGAGTAGGCTGTTTACATCTTTCTCAGATCAGGTACCTCTAACAGGCATGCAGGTGTTTCATCCACGAGCTTGTCAGCTCAATGACTCACAGGAGTACTATTAAACAGGAACACGGTTGGGAGCACACCGCTTCACCTCCCAGCAAGGTTCGCCCCTGGCATTGTGGTAAATGCAGTTTCAGTTACTTGCTTGCTTCAAGAGTGTTCGAGTGTTTCGCCACAGTAGGCGCAGATAGTGCTGATCTCTAGACACGTGTTTCTGGTTTTTTAACCGTCATCAGTAAAGATTACAGTCTTTCAAATGTGAGGTTTGCAGAGTAGGCTGACAACATCTTTCTCAGGTCAGGTACCTCTCACAGGCATGCGGGTGCTTCATCCACGAGCTCATCAGCTCAATGATTAATGGGAGTACTATTAAGCAGGAACAGGGGTAGGAGCACACCGCTTCACCTCCCAGCAAGGTTCGCCCCTGGCATTGTGGTAAATACAGTTTCGGTTACTTGCTTGCTTCAAGAGTGTTCGTTTGTTTCGCCAAAGTTGGCGCAGATAGAGATTACAGTCTTTGAAATTTGGAGTTTGCTGAGGAGGCTGCCAACATCTTTCTCAGGTCAGGTACCTCTCACAGGCATGCGGGTGCTTCATCCACAAGCTCGTCAATTGAATGACTCACGGGAGGTCTATTAAACAGGAACAGGGGTGGGAGCACACCGCTTCACTTCCCAGCAAGGTTCGCCCCTGGCATTGTGGTAAATGCAGTTTCGGTTACTTGCTTGCTTCAAGAGTGTTCGAGTGTTTCGCCACAGTTGGTGCACATAGTGCTGATCTCTAGACACGTGTTTCTGGTTATTTAACCGTCATCAGTAGAGATTACAGTCTTTTAAATTTGGGGTTTGCTGAGTAGGCTACCAACAAATTTCTCAGGTCAGGTACCTCTCACAGGCATGCGGGTGCTTCATCCATGAGCAAGTCAGTTCAATGTCACACAGGAGCACTTTTAAACAGGAACAGGGATGGGAGCACACAGCTTCACCTCCCAGCAAGGTTCGCCCCTGGTATTGTGGTAAATGCAGTTGCAGTTACTTCCTTGCTTCAAGAGTGTTCGAGTGTTTCGCAACAGTTGGCATATATAGTGCTGATCTCTGGACACGTGTTTCTGGTTCTTTAACCGTCATCAGTTAAAATTACAGTCTTTGAAATTTTGGGTTTGCTGAGTAGGCTACCTACATCTTTCTCAGGTCAGGTACCTCTCACAGGCATGCGGGTGCTTCATCCACGAGCTCGTCAGCTCAATGACTCACGGCAGTACTATTAAACAGGAACAGGGGTGGGAGCACATCGCTTCACCTCCCAGCAAGGTTCACCCCTGGCATTGTGGTAAATGTAGTTTCGGTTACTTGCTTGCTTCAATAGTGTTCGAGTGTTTTGCCACAGTTGACGCAGATAGTGCTGATCTCTTGACACGTGTTCCTGGTTCTTTAACTGTCATCAGTAGAGATTACAGTCTTTCAAATTTGGGGTTTGCTGAGTAGGCTGCCAACATCTTTCTCAGGTGAGGTACCTCTCACAGGCATGCGGGTGCTTCATCCACGAGCTTCTCAGCTCAATGACTCACTGCAGTACTATTAAACAGGAACAGGGGTGGGAGCACACCGCTTCACCTCCCATCAAGGTTCGCCCCTGGCAATGTGGTAAATACAGTTTCAGTTACTTGCTTGCTTCAAGAGTGTTCGAGTGTTTCGCCACAGTAGGCGCAGATAGTGCTGATCTCTAGGCACGTGTTTCTGATTTTTTAACCGTCAGCAGTAGAGATTACAGTCTTTCAAACGTGAGGTTTGCAGAGTAGGCTGCCAACATCTTTCTCAGGTCAGGTACCTCTCACAGGCATGCGGGTGCTTCATCTACGAGCTCGTCAGTTCAATGACTCACGGCAGTACTATTAAACAGGAACAGGGGTGGGAGCACACCGCTTCACCTCCCAGCAAGGTTCACCCCTTGCATTGTGGTAAATGCAGTTTCGGTTACTTGCTTGCTTCAAGAGTGTTCGAGTGTTTCGCCACAGATGGCGCAGATAGTGCTGATCTCTAGACACATGTTTCTGTTTTTTTAACCGTCATCAGTAGAGATTACAGTCTTTCAAATGTGAGGTTTGCAGAGTAGGCTGCCAACATCTTTCTCAGGTCAGGTACCTCTCACAGGCATGCGGGTGCTTCATCCACGAGCTCATCAGCTCAATGATTAATGGGAGTACTATTAAGCAGCAACAGGTGTAGGAGCACACCGCTTCACCTCCCAGCAAGGTTCACCCCTGGCATTTTGGTAAATGCAGTTTCAGTTACTTGCTTGCTTCAAGAGTGTTCGAGTGTTTCGCCACAGTTGGCGCAGATAGTGCTGATCTCTAGACACGTGTTTCTGGTTATTTAACCGTCATCAGTAGAGATTACAGTCTTTGAAATTTGGGGTTTGCTGAGTAGACTGCAAACATCTTTCTCAGTTCAGGTACCTCTCACAGGCATGGGGGTGCTTCATCCATGAGCAAGTCAGTTCAATGTCACACAGGAGTACTTTTAAACAGGAACAGGGATGGGAGCACACAGCTTCACCTCCCAGCAAGGTTCGCCCCTGGTATTGTGGTAAATGCAGTTTCAGTTACTTCCTTGCTTCAAGAGTGTTCGAGTGTTTCTCAGGTCAGGTACCTCTCACAGGCATGCGGGTGCTTCATCCACGAGCTCGTCAGCTCAATGACTCACGGGAGAACTATTAAACAGGAAAAGAGTTGGGAGCATACTGTTTCACCTCCCAGCAAGGTTCGCCCCTGGCATTGTGGTAAATGCAGTTTCAGTTACTTGCTTGCTTCAAGAGTGTTTGAGTGTTTCGCCACAGTTGGCGCAGATAGTGCTGATCTCTAGACACGTGTTTCTGGTTCTTTAACCGTCATCAGTAAAGATTACAGTCTTTCAAATGTGGGGTTTGCTGAGTAGGCTGTTTACATCTTTCTCAGATCAGGTACCTCTAACCGGCATGCAGGTGTTTCATCCACGAGGTTGTCAGCTCAATGACTCACAAGAGTACTATTAAACAGGAACACGGTTGGGAGCACACCGCTTCACCTCCCAGCAAGGTTCGCCCCTGGCATTGTGGTAAATGCAGTTTCAGTTACTTGCTTGCTTCAAGAGTGTTCGAGTGTTTCGCCACAGTAGGCGCAGATAGTGCTGATCTCTAGACACGTGTTTCTGGTTTTTTAACCGTCATCAGTAGAGATTACAGTCTTTCAAATGTGAGGTTTGCAGAGTAGGCTGCCAACATCTTTCTCAGGTCAGGTACCTCTCACAGGCATGCGGGTGCTTCATCCACGAGCTCATCAGCTCAATGATTAATGGGAGTACTATTAAGCAGGAACAGGGGTAGGAGCACACCGCTTCACCTCCCAGCAAGGTTCACCCCTGGCATTGTGGTAAATGTAGTTTCGGTTACTTGCTTGCTTCAATAGTGTTCGAGTGTTTCGCCACAGTTGGCGCAGATAGTGCTGATCTCTAGACACGTGTTCCTGGTTCTTTAACTGTCATCAGTAGAGATTACAGTCTTTCAAATTTGGGGTTTGCTGAGTAGGCTGCCAACATCTTTCTCAGGTGAGGTACCTCTCACAGGCATGCGGGTGCTTCATCCACGAGCTTCTCAGCTCAATGACTCACTGCAGTACTATTAAACAGGAACAGGGGTGGGAGCACACCGCTTCACCTCCCACCAAGGTTCGCCCCTGGCATTGTGGTAAATGCAGTTTCAGTTACTTACTTGCTTCAAGAGTGTTTGAGTGTTTCGCCACAGTTGGGGCAGATAGTGCTGATCTCTAAACACGTGTTTCTGGTTCTTTAACCGTCATCAGTAGAGATTACAGTCTTTCAAATTTGGGGTTTGCTGAGTAGGCTGCCAACATCTTTCTCAGGTGAGGTACCTCTCACAGGCATGCGGGTGCTTCATCCACGAGCTTCTCAGCTCAATGACTCACTGCAGTACTATTAAGCAGGAACAAGAGTGGGAGCACACAGCTTCACCTCCCAGCAAGGTTTGCCCCTGGCATTGTGGTAAATGTAGTTTCAGTTACTTGCTTGCTTCAAGAGTGTTCGAGTGTTTCGCCACAGTTGACGCAGATAGTGCTGATCTCTAGACACGTGTTTCTGCTTCATTAACCATCATCAGTAGAGATTACAGTCTTTCAAATGTGGGGTTTGGTGAGTAGGCTGCCAACGTCTTTCTCAGGTCAGGTACCTCTCACAGGCATGCGGGTGCTTCATCCACGAGCTCGTCAGTTCAATGACTCACGGCAGTACTATTAAACAGGAACAGGGGTGGGAGCACACCGCTTCACCTCCCAGCAAGGTTCACCACTTGCATTGTGGTAAATGCAGTTTCGGTTACTTGCTTCCTTCAAGAGTGTTTGAGTGTTTCTTCACAGTTGGCGCAGATAGTGCTGATCTCTAGACACGTGTTTCTGGTTCTTTAACCGTCATCAGTAGAGATTACAGTCTTTCAAATGTGGGGTTTGCTGAGTAGGCTGCCAACATCTTTGTCAGGTCAGGTACCTCTCACAGGCATGCGGGTGCTTCATCCACGAGCTCGTCAGATCAATGACTCATGGGAGTACTATTAAACAGGAACAGGGTTGGGAGCACACCTCTTCACCTCCCAGCAAGGTTCGCCCCTAGCATTGTGGTAGATACAATTTCAGTTACTTGCTTGCTTCAAGAGTGTTCGAGTGTTTCGCCAAAGTTGGCGCAGATAATGCTGATCTCTAGACTCGTGTTTCTTGTTCTTTAACCGTCATCAGTAGAGATTACAGTCTTTAAAATGTAGAGTTTGCTGGGTAGGCTACCAACATCTTTCTCCGGTCAGGTACCTCTCACAGGCATGCGGGTGCTTCATCAACGAGCTCGTCAGCTCAATGACACACGGGAGTACTATTAAATAGGAACGGGTTGGGAGCACACCGCTTCACCTCCCATCAAGGTTCGCCCCTGGCAATGTGGTAAATACAGTTTCAGTTACTTGCTTGCTTCAAGAGTGTTCGAGTGTTTCGCCACAGTAGGCGCAGATAGTGCTGATCTCTAGGCACGTGTTTCAGATTTTTTAACCGTCAGCAGTAGAGATTACAGTCTTTCAAACGTGAGGTTTGCAGAGTAGGCTGCCAACATCTTTCTCAGGTCAGGTACCTCTCACAGGCATGCGGGTGCTTCATCTACGAGCTCGTCAGTTCAATGACTCACGGCAGTACTATTAAAAAGGAACAGGAGTGGGAGCACACCGCTTCACCTCCCAGCAAGGTTCACCCCTTGCATTGTGGTAAATGCAGTTTCGGTTACTTGCTTGCTTCAAGAGTGTTCGAGTGTTTCGCCACAGATTGCGCAGATACTGCTGATCTCTAGACACGTGTTTCTGGTTCTTTAACCATCATCAGTAGAGATTACAGTCTTTCAAATGTGGGGTGTGCTGAGTAGGCTGCCAACATCTTTGTCGGGTCAGGTACCTCTCACAGGCATGCGGGTGCTTCATCCACGAGCTCGTCAGATCAATGACTCACGGGAGTACTATTAAACAGGAACAGGGTTGGGAGCACACCGCTTCACCTCCCAGCAAGGTTCGCCCCTGGCATTGTGGTAAATACAATTTTGGTTACTTGCTTGCTTCAAGAGTGTTTGAGTGTTTCGCCAAAGTTGGCGCAGATAATGCTGATCTCTAGACACGTGTTTCTTGTTCTTTAACCGTCATCAGTAGAGATTACAGTCTTTAAAATGTAGAGTTTGCTGGGTAGGCTACCAACATCTTTCTCCGGTCAGGTACCTCTCACTGGCATGCGGGTGCTTCATCAACGAGCTCGTCAGCTCAATGACACACGGGAGTACTATTAAATAGGAACAGGGTTGGGAGCACACCGCTTCACCTCCCATCAAGGTTCGCCCCTGGCAATGTGGTAAATACAGTTTCAGTTACTTGCTTGCTTCAAGAGTGTTCGAGTGTTTCGCCACAGTAGGCGCAGATAGTGCTGATCTCTAGGCACGTGTTTCTGATATTTTAACCGTCAGCAGTAGAGATTACAGTCTTTCAAACGTGAGGTTTGCAGAGTAGGCTGCCAACATCTTTCTCAGGTCAGGTACCTCTCACAGGCATGCGGGTGCTTCATCTACGAGCTCGTCAGTTCAATGACTCACGGCAGTACTATTAAACAGGAACAGGGGTGGGAGCACACCGCTTCACCTCCCAGCAAGGTTCACCCCTTGCATTGTGGTAAATGCAGTTTCGGTTACTTGCTTGCTTCAAGAGTGTTCGAGTGTTTCGCCACAGATGGCGCAGATACTGCTGATCTCTAGACACGTGTTTCTGGTTCTTTAACCATCATCAGTAGAGATTACAGTCTTTCAAATGTGGGGTGTGCTGAGTAGGCTGCCAACATCTTTGTCTGGTCAGGTACCTCTCACAGGCATGCGGGTGCTTCATCCACGAGCTCGTCAGCTCAATGACTCACAGGAGTACTATTAAACAGGAACACGGTTGGGAGCACACCGGTTCACCTCCCAGCAAGGTTCGCCCCTGGCATTGTGGTAAATGCAGTTTCAGTTACTTGCTTGCTTCAAGAGTGTTCGAGTGTTTCGCCACAGTAGGCGCAGATAGTGCTGATCTCTAGACACATGTTTCTGTTTTTTTAACCGTCATCAGTAGAGATTACAGTCTTTCAAATGTGAGGTTTGCAGAGTAGGCTGCCAACATCTTTCTCAGGTCAGGTACCTCTCACAGGCATGCGGGTGCTTCATCCACGAGCTCATCAGCTCAATGATTAATGGGAGTACTATTAAGCAGCAACAGGTGTAGGAGCACACCGCTTCACCTCCCAGCAAGGTTCACCCCTGGCATTGTGGTAAATGCAGTTTCAGTTACTTGCTTGCTTCAAGAGTGTTCGAGTGTTTCGCCACAGTTGGCGCAGATAGTGCTGATCTCTAGACACGTGTTTCTGGTTATTTAACCGTCATCAGTAGAGATTACAGTCTTTGAAATTTGGGGTTTGCTGAGTAGACTGCCAACATCTTTCTCAGTTCAGGTACCTCTCACAGGCATGGGGGTGCTTCATCCATGAGCAAGTCAGTTCAATGTCACACAGGAGTACTTTTAAACAGGAACAGGGGTGGGAGCACACAGCTTCACCTCCCAGCAAGGTTCGCCCCTGGTATTGTGGTAAATGCAGTTTCAGTTACTTCCTTGCTTCAAGAGTGTTCGAGTGTTTCTCAGGTCAGGTACCTCTCACAGGCATGCGGGTGCTTCATCCACGAGCTCGTCAGCTCAATGACTCACGGGAGAACTATTAAACAGGAAAAGAGTTGGGAGCATACTGTTTCACCTCCCAGCAAGGTTCGCCCCTGGCATTGTGGTAAATGCAGTTTCAGTTACTTGCTTGCTTCAAGAGTGTTTGAGTGTTTCGCCACAGTTGGCGCAGATAGTGCTGATCTCTAGACACGTGTTTCTGGTTCTTTAACCGTCATCAGTAAAAATTACAGTCTTTCAAATGTGGGGTTTGCTGAGTAGGCTGTTTACATCTTTCTCAGATCAGGTACCTCTAACAGGCATGCAGGTGTTTCCTCCACGAGCTTGTCAGCTCAATGACTCACAAGAGTACTATTAAACAGGAACACGGTTGGGAGCACACCGCTTCACCTCCCAGCAAGGTTCGCCCCTGGCATTGTGGTAAATGCAGTTTCAGTTACTTGCTTGCTTCAAGAGTGTTCGAGTGTTTCGCCACAGTAGGCGCAGATAGTGCTGATCTCTAGACACGTGTTTCTGGTTTTTTAACCGTCATCAGTAGAGATTACAGTCTTTCAAATGTGAGGTTTGCAGAGTAGGCTGCCAACATCTTTCTCAGGTCAGGTACCTCTCACAGGCATGCGGGTGCTTCATCCACGAGCTCGTCAGCTCAATGACTCACGGCAGTACTATTAAACAGGAACAGGGGTGGGAGCACATCGCTTCACCTCCCAGCAAGGTTCACCCCTGGCATTGTGGTAAATGTAGTTTCGGTTACTTGCTTGCTTCAATAGTGTTCGAGTGTTTCGCCACAGTTGGCGCAGATAGTGCTGATCTCTAGACATGTGTTCCTGGTTCTTTAACTGTCATCAGTAGAGATTACAGTCTTTCAAATTTGGGGTTTGCTGAGTAGGCTGCCAACATCTTTCTCAGGTGAGGTACCTCTCACAGGCATGCGGGTGCTTCATCCACGAGCTTCTCAGCTCAATGACTCACTGCAGTACTATTAAACAGGAACAGGGGTGGGAGCACACCGCTTCACCTCCCACCAAGGTTCGCCCCTGGCATTGTGGTAAATTCAGTTTCAGTTACTTACTTGCTTCAAGAGTGTTTGAGTGTTTCGCCACAGTTGGGGCAGATAGTGCTGATCTCTAAACACGTGTTTCTGGTTCTTTAACCGTCATCAGTAGAGATTACAGTCTTTCAAATTTGGGGTTTGCTGAGTAGGCTGCCAACATCTTTCTCAGGTGAGGTACCTCTCACAGGCATGCGGGTGCTTCATCCACGAGCTTCTCAGCTCAATGACTCACTGCAGTACTATTAAGCAGGAACAGGAGTGGGAGCACACAGCTTCACCTCCCAGCAAGGTTTGCCCCTGGCATTGTGGTAAATGTAGTTTCAGTTACTTGCTTGCTTCAAGAGTGTTCGAGTGTTTCGCCACAGTTGACGCAGATAGTGCTGATCTCTAGACACGTGTTTCTGCTTCATTAACCGTCATCAGTAGAGATTACAGTCTTTCAAATGTGGGGTTTGGTGAGTAGGCTGCCAACGTCTTTCTCAGGTCAGGTACCTCTCACAGGCATGCGGGTGCTTCATCCACGAGCTCGTCAGTTCAATGACTCACGGCAGTACTATTAAACAGGAACAGGGGTGGGAGCACACCGCTTCACCTCCCAGCAAGGTTCACCACTTGCATTGTGGTAAATGCAGTTTCGGTTACTTGCTTCCTTCAAGAGTGTTTGAGTGTTTCTTCACAGTTGGCGCAGATAGTGCTGATCTCTAGACACGTGTTTCTGGTTTTTTAACCGTCATCAGTAGAGATTACAGTCTTTCAAATGTGAGGTTTGCAGAGTAGGCTGCCAACATCTTTCTCAGGTCAGGTACCTCTCACAGGCATGCGGGTGCTTCATCCACGAGCTCGTCAGCTCAATGACTCACGGCAGTACTATTAAACAGGAACAGGGGTGGGAGCACATCGCTTCACCTCCCAGCAAGGTTCACCCCTGGCATTGTGGTAAATGTAGTTTCGGTTACTTGCTTGCTTCAATAGTGTTCGAGTGTTTCGCCACAGTTGGCGCAGATAGTGCTGATCTCTAGACATGTGTTCCTGGTTCTTTAACTGTCATCAGTAGAGATTACAGTCTTTCAAATTTGGGGTTTGCTGAGTAGGCTGCCAACATCTTTCTCAGGTGAGGTACCTCTCACAGGCATGCGGGTGCTTCATCCACGAGCTTCTCAGCTCAATGACTCACTGCAGTACTATTAAACAGGAACAGGGGTGGGAGCACACCGCTTCACCTCCCACCAAGGTTCGCCCCTGGCATTGTGGTAAATTCAGTTTCAGTTACTTACTTGCTTCAAGAGTGTTTGAGTGTTTCGCCACAGTTGGGGCAGATAGTGCTGATCTCTAAACACGTGTTTCTGGTTCTTTAACCGTCATCAGTAGAGATTACAGTCTTTCAAATTTGGGGTTTGCTGAGTAGGCTGCCAACATCTTTCTCAGGTGAGGTACCTCTCACAGGCATGCGGGTGCTTCATCCACGAGCTTCTCAGCTCAATGACTCACTGCAGTACTATTAAGCAGGAACAGGAGTGGGAGCACACAGCTTCACCTCCCAGCAAGGTTTGCCCCTGGCATTGTGGTAAATGTAGTTTCAGTTACTTGCTTGCTTCAAGAGTGTTCGAGTGTTTCGCCACAGTTGACGCAGATAGTGCTGATCTCTAGACACGTGTTTCTGCTTCATTAACCGTCATCAGTAGAGATTACAGTCTTTCAAATGTGGGGTTTGGTGAGTAGGCTGCCAACGTCTTTCTCAGGTCAGGTACCTCTCACAGGCATGCGGGTGCTTCATCCACGAGCTCGTCAGTTCAATGACTCACGGCAGTACTATTAAACAGGAACAGGGGTGGGAGCACACCGCTTCACCTCCCAGCAAGGTTCACCACTTGCATTGTGGTAAATGCAGTTTCGGTTACTTGCTTCCTTCAAGAGTGTTTGAGTGTTTCTTCACAGTTGGCGCAGATAGTGCTGATCTCTAGACACGTGTTTCTGGTTCTTTAACCGTCATCAGTAGAGATTACAGTCTTTCAAATGTGGGGTTTGCTGAGTAGGCTGCCAACATCTTTGTCAGGTCAGGTACCTCTCACAGGCATGCGGGTGCTTCATCCACGAGCTCGTCAGATCAATGACTCATGGGAGTACTATTAAACAGGAACAGGGTTGGGAGCACACCGCTTCACCTCCCAGCAAAGTTCGCCCCTAGCATTGTGGTAGATACAATTTCAGTTACTTGCTTGCTTCAAGAGTGTTCGAGTGTTTCGCCAAAGTTGGCGCAGATAATGCTGATCTCTAGACTCGTGTTTCTTGTTCTTTAACTGTCATCAGTAGAGATTACAGTCTTTAAAATGTAGAGTTTGCTGGGTAGGCTACCAACATCTTTCTCCGGTCAGGTACCTCTCACAGGCATGCGGGTGCTTCATCAACGAGCTCGTCAGCTCAATGACACACGGGAGTACTATTAAATAGGAACAGGGTTGGGAGCACACCGTTTCACCTCCCATCAAGGTTCGCCCCTGGCAATGTGGTAAATACAGTTTCAGTTACTTGCTTGCTTCAAGAGTGTTCGAGTGTTTCGCCACAGTAGGCGCAGATAGTGCTGATCTCTAGGCACGTGTTTCAGATTTTTTAACCGTCAGCAGTAGAGATTACAGTCTTTCAAACGTGAGGTTTGCAGAGTAGGCTGCCAACATCTTTCTCAGGTCAGGTACCTCTCACAGGCATGCGGGTGCTTCATCTACGAGCTCGTCAGTTCAATGACTCACGGCAGTACTATTAAAAAGGAACAGGGGTGGGAGCACACCGCTTCACCTCCCAGCAAGGTTCACCCCTTGCATTGTGGTAAATGCAGTTTCGGTTACTTGCTTGCTTCAAGAGTGTTCGAGTGTTTCGCCACAGATGGCGCAGATACTGCTGATCTCTAGACACGTGTTTCTGGTTCTTTAACCATCATCAGTAGAGATTACAGTCTTTCAAATGTGGGGTGTGCTGAGTAGGCTGCCAACATCTTTGTCGGGTCAGGTACCTCTCACAGGCATGCGGGTGCTTCATCCACGAGCTCGTCAGATCAATGACTCACGGTAGTACTATTAAACAAGAACAGGGTTGGGAGCACACCGCTTCACCTCCCAGCAAGGTTCGCCCCTGGCATTGTGGTAAATACAATTTCGGTTACTTGCTTGCTTCAAGATTGTTTGAGTGTTTCGCCAAAGTTGGCGCAGATAATGCTGATCTCTAGACACGTGTTTCTTGTTCTTTAACCGTCATCAGTAGAGATTACAGTCTTTGAAATTTGGAGTTTGCTGAGTAGGCTGCCAACATCTTTCTCCGGTCAGGTACATATCACAGGCATGCGGGTGCTTCATCAACGAGCTCGTCAGCTCAATGACTCACAGGAGTACTATTAAACAGGAACACGGTTGGGAGCACACCGGTTCACCTCCCAGCAAGGTTCGCCCCTGGCATTGTGGTAAATGCAGTTTCAGTTACTTGCTTGCTTCAAGAGTGTTCGAGTGTTTCGCCACAGTAGGCGCAGATAGTGCTGATCTCTAGACACGTGTTTCTGTTTTTTTAACCGTCATCAGTAGAGATTACAGTCTTTCAAATGTGAGGTTTGCAGAGTAGGCTGCCAACATCTTTCTCAGGTCAGGTACCTCTCACAGGCATGCGGGTGCTTCATCCACGAGCTCATCAGCTCAATGATTAATGGGAGTACTATTAAGCAGGAACAGGTGTAGGAGCACACCGCCTCACCTCCCAGCAAGGTTCACCCCGGGCATTGTGGTAAATGCAGTTTCAGTTACTTGCTTGCTTCAAGAGTGTTTGAGTGTTTCGCCACAGTTCGCTCAGATAGTACTGATCTCTAGACACATGTATCTGGTTATTTAACCGTCATCAGTAGAGATTACAGTCTTTGAAATTTGGGGTTTGCTGAGTAGACTGCCAACATCTTTCTCAGGTCAGGTACCTCTCACAGGCATGCGGGTGCTTCATCCATGAGCAAGTTAGTTCAATGTCACACAGGAGTACTTTTAAACAGGAACAGGGATGGGAGCACACAGCTTCACCTCCCAGCAAGGTTCGCCCCTGGTATTGTGGTAAATGCAGTTGCAGTTACTTCCTTGCTTCAAGAGTGTTCGAGTGTTTCGCAACAGTTGGCATATATAGTGCTGATCTCTGGACACGTGTTTCTGGTTCTTTAACCGTCATCAGTTAAAATTACAGTCTTTGAAATTTTGGGTTTGCTGAGTAGGCTACCTACATCTTTCTCAGGTCAGGTACCTCTCACAGGCATGCGGGTGCTTCATCCACGAACTCGTCAGCTCAATGACACACGGGAGTACTATTAAATAGGAACAGGGTTGGGAGCACACCGCTTCACCTCCCGGCAACGTTCGCAACCTGGCATTGTGGTAAATACAGTTTCGGTTACTTGCTTGCTTCAAGAGTGTTCGATTGTTTCGCCACAGTTGGCGCAGATAGTGCTGATCCCTAGACATGTGTTTCTGGGTCTTTAACCGTCACCAGTAGAGATTACAGTCTCTCAAATGTGAGGTTTGCTGAGAAGGCTGCCAACATTTTCTCAGGTCAGGTACCTCTCACAGGCATGCGGGTGCTTCATCCACGAGCTCGTCAGTTCAATGACTCACGGGAGTACTACTAAACAGGAACAGGGGTGGGAGCACATCGCTTCACCTCCCAGCAAGGTTCACCCCTGGCATTGTGGTAAATGTAGTTTCGGTTACTTGCTTGCTTCAATAGTGTTCGAGTGTTTCGCCACAGTTGGCGCAGATAGTGCTCATCTCTAGACACGTGTTCCTGGTTCTTTAACCGTCATCGGTAGAGATTACAATCTTTCAAATGTGGGGTTTGCTGAGTAGGCTGCCAACATCTTTGTCAGATCAGGTACCTCTAACAGGCATGCGGGTGCTTCATCCACGAGCTCGTCAGCTCAATGACTCACCGGAGTACTATTAAACAGGAACAGGGGTGGGAGCACACCGCTTCACCTCCCACCAAGGTTCGCCCCTGGCATTGTGGTAAATGCAGTTTCAGTTACTTACTTGCTTCAAGAGTGTTCGAGTGTTTCGCCACAGTTGGGGGAGATAGTGCTGATCTCTAGACACGTGTTTCTGGTTCTTTAACCGTCATCAGTAGAGATTACAGTCTTTCAAATTTGGGGTTTGCTGAGTAGGCTGCCAACATCTTTCTCAGGTGAGGTACCTCTCACAGGCATGCGGGTGCTTCATCCACGAGCTTCTCAGCTCAATGACTCACTGCAGTACTATTAAGCAGGAACAGGAGTGGGAGCACACAGCTTCACCTCCCAGCAAGGTTTGCCCCTGGCATTGTGGTAAATGTAGTTTCAGTTACTTGCTTGCTTCAAGAGTGTTCGAGTGTTTCGCCACAGTTGACGCAGATAGTGCTGATCTCTAGACACGTGTTTCTGCTTCATTAACCGTCATCAGTAGAGATTACAGTCTTTCAAATGTGGGGTTTGGTGAGTAGGCTGCCAACGTCTTTCTCAGGTCAGGTACCTCTCACAGGCATGCGGGTGCTTCATCCATGAGCTCGTCAGTTCAATGACTCACGGCAGTACTATTAAACAGGAACAGGGGTGGGAGCACACCGCTTCACCTCCCAGCAAGGTTCACCCCTTGCATTGTGGTAAATGCAGTTTCGGTTACTTGCTTCCTTCAAGAGTGTTTGAGTGTTTCTCCACAGTTGGCGCAGATAGTGCTGATCTCTAGACACGTGTTTCTGGTTCTTTAACCGTCATCAGTAGAGATTACAGTCTTTCAAATGTGAGGTTTGCAGAGTAGGCTGCCAACATCTTTCTCAGGTCAGGTACCTCTCACAGGCATGCGGGTGCTTCATCCACGAGCTCATCATCTCAATGATTAATGGGAGTACTATTAAGCAGGAACAGGTGTAGGAGCACACCGCCTCACCTCCCAGCAAGGTTCACCCCTGGCATTGTGGTAAATGCAGTTTCAGTTACTTGCTTGCTTCAAGAGTGTTCGAGTGTTTCGCCACAGTTCGCGCATATAGTGCTGATCTCTAGACAGTGTTTCTGGTTATTTAACCGTCATCAGTAGAGATTACAGTCTTTCAAATTTGGGGTTTGCTGAGTAGACTGCCAACATCTTTCTTAGGTCAGGTACCTCTCACAGGCATGCGGGTGCTTCATCCATGAGCAAGTCAGTTCAATGTCACACAGGAGCACTTTTAAACAGGAACAGGGATGGGAGCACACAGCTTCACCTCCCAGCAAGGTTCGCCCCTGGTATTGTGGTAAATGCAGTTTCAGTTACTTCCTTGCTTCAAGAGTGTTCGAGTGTTTCGCAACAGTTGGCATATATAGTGCTGATCTCTGGACACGTGTTTCTGGTTCTTTAACCGTCATCAGTAGAGATTACAGTCTTTAAAATTTGGAGTTTGCTGCGAAGGCTGCCAACATCTTTCTCCGGTCAGGTACCTCTCACAGGTATGCGGGTGCTTCATCAACGAGCTTGTCAGCTCAATGACTCACAAGAGTACTATTAAGCAGGAACAGGGGTGGGAGCACACTGCTTCACCTCCCAGCAAGATTCGCCCCTGGCATTGTGGTAAATGCAGTTTCAGTTACTTCCTTGCTTCAAGAGTGTTCGAGTGTTTCGCAACAGTTGGCACAGATAGTGCTGATCTCTGGACACGTGTTTCTGGTTCTTTAACCGTCATCAGTTAAAATTACAGTCTTTGAAATTTTGGGTTTGCTGAGTAGGCTGCCTACATCTTTCTCAGGTCAGGTACCTCTCACAGGCATGCGGGTGCTTCATCCACGAACTCTTCAGCTCAATGACACACGGGAGTACTATTAAATAGGAACAGGGTTGGGAGCACACCGCTTCACCTCCCGGCAACGTTCGCAACCTGGCATTGTGGTAAATACAGTTTCGGTTACTTGCTTGCTTCAAGAGTGTTCGATTGTTTCGACACAGTTGGCGCAGATAGTGCTGATCTCTAGACATGTGTTTCTGGGTCTTTAACCGTCATCAGTAGAGATTACAGTCTCTCAAATGTGAAGTTTGCTGAGAAGGCTGCCAACATTTTCTCAGGTCAGGTACCTCTCACAGGCATGCGGGTGCTTCATCCACGAGCTCGTCAGTTCAATGACTTACGGGATTACTATTAAACAGGAAAAGGGGTGGGAGCACATCCCTTCACCTCCCAGCAAGGTTCACCCCTGGGATTGTGGTAAATGTAGTTTCGGGTACTTGCTTGCTTCAATAGTGTTTGAGTGTTTCGCCACAGTTGGCGCCGATAGTGCTGATATCTAGACACGTGTTTCTGGTTCTTTAACCATCATCGGTAGAGATTACAGTCTTTCAAATGTGGGGTTTGCTGAGTAGGCTGCCAACATCTTTGTCAGATCAGGTACCTCTAACAGGCATGCGGGTGCTTCATCCACGAGCTCGTCAGCTCAATGACTCACCGGAGTACTATTAAGCAGGAACAGGGGTGGGAGCACACCGCTTCACCTCCCACCAAGGTTCGCCCCTGGCATTGTGGTAAATGCAGTTTCAGTTACTTGCTTGCTTCAAGAGTGTTCGAGTGTTTCGCCACAGTTGACGCAGATAGTGCTGATCTCTAGACACGTGTTTCTGCTTCATTAACCGTCATCAGTAGAGATTACAGTCTTTCAAATGTGGGGTTTGGTGAGTAGGCTGCCAACGTCTTTCTCAGGTCAGGTACCTCTCACAGGCATGCGGGTGCTTCAACCACGAGCTCCTCAGTTCAATGACTCACGGCAGTACTATTAAACAGGAACAGGGGTGGGAGCACCCCGCTTCACCTCCCAGCAAGGTTCACCCCTTGCATTGTGGTAAATGCAGTTTCGGTTACTTGCTTCCTTCAAGAGTGTTTGAGTGTTTCTCCACAGTTGGCGCAGATAGTGCTGATCTCTAGACACGTGTTTCTGGTTCTTTAACCGTCATCAGTAGAGATTACAGTCTTTCAAATGTGGGGTTTGCTGAGTAGGCTGCCAACATCTTTGTCAGGTCAGGTACCTCTCACAGGCATGCGGGTGCTTCATCCACGAGCTCGTCAGATCAATAACTCATGGGAGTACTATTAAACAGGAACAGGGTTGGGAGCACACCGCTTCACCTCCCAGCAAGGTTCGCTCCTTGCATTGTGGTAGATACAATTTCAGTTACTTGCTTGCTTCAAGAGTGTTCGAGTGTTTCGCCAAAGTTGGCGCAGATAATGCTGATCTCTAGACTCGTGTTTCTTATTCTTTAACCGTCATCAGTAGAGATTACAGTCTTTAAAATGTAGAGTTTGCTGGGTAGGCTACCAACATCTTTCTCAGGTCAGGTACCTCTCACAGGCATGCGGGTGCTTCATCAACGAGCTCGTCAGCTCAATGACACACGGGAGTACTATTAAATAGGAACAGGGTTGGGAGCACACCGCTTCACCTCCCATCAAGGTTCGCCCCTGGCAATGTGGTAAATACAGTTTCAGTTACTTGCTTGCTTCAAGAGTGTTCGAGTGTTTCGCCACAGTAGGCGCAGATAGTGCTGATCTCTAGGCACGTGTTTCTGATTTTTTAACCGTCAGCAGTAGAGATTACAGTCTTTCAAACGTGAGGTTTGCAGAGTAGGCTGCCAACATCTTTCTCAGGTCAGGTACCTCTCACAGGCATGCGGGTGCTTCATCTACGAGCTCGTCAGTTCAATGACTCACGGCAGCACTATTAAACAGGAACAGGGGTGGGAGCACACCGCTTCACCTCCCAGCAAGGTTCACCCCTTGCATTGTGGTAAATGCAGTTTCGGTTACTTGCTTGCTTCAAGAGTGTTCGAGTGTTTCGCCACAGATGGCGCAGATACTGCTGATCTCTAGACACGTGTTTCTGGTTCTTTAACCATCATCAGTAGAGATTACAGTCTTTCAAATGTGGGGTGTGCTGAGTAGGCTGCCAACATCTTTGTCTGGTCAGGTACCTCTCACAGGCATGCGGGTGCTTCATCCACGAGCTCGTCAGATCAATGACTCACGGGAGTACTATTAAACAGGGACAGGGATGGGAGCACACCGCTTCACCTCCCACCAAGGTTCGCCCCTGGCATTGTGGTAACTACAATTTCGGTTACTTGCTTGCTTCAAGAGTGTTCGAGTGTTTCGCCAAAGTTGGCGCAGATAATGCTGATCTCTAGACACGTGTTTCTTGTTCTTTAACCGTCATCAGTAGAGATTACAGTCTTTGAAATTTGGAGTTTGCTGAGTAGGCTGCCAACATCTTTCTCCGGTCAGGTACCTCTCACAGGCATGCGGGTGCTTCATCAACGAGCTCGTCAGCTCAATGACTCACAGGAGTACTATTAAACAGGAACACGGTTGGGAGCACACCGGTTCACCTCCCAGCAAGGTTCGCCCCTGGCATTGTGGTAAATGCAGTTTCAGTTACTTGCTTGCTTCAAGAGTGTTCGAGTGTTTCGCCACAGTAGGCGCAGATAGTGCTGATCTCTAGACACGTGTTTCTGTTTTTTTAACCGTCATCAGTAGAGATTACAGTCTTTCAAATGTGAGGTTTGCAGAGTAGGCTGCCAACATCTTTCTCAGGTCAGGTACCTCTCACAGGCATGCGGGTGCTTCATCCACGAGCTCATCAGCTCAATGATTAATGGGAGTACTATTAAGCAGGAACAGGTGTAGGAGCACACCGCCTCACCTCCCAGCAAGGTTCACCCCTGACATTGTGGTAAATGCAGTTTCAGTTACTTGCTTGCTTCAAGAGTGTTCGAGTGTTTCGCCACAGTTCGCTCAGATAGTACTGATCTCTAGACACATGTTTCTGGTTATTTAACCGTCATCAGTAGAGATTACAGTCTTTGAAATTTGGGGTTTGCTGAGTAGACTGCCAACATCTTTCTCAGGTCAGGTACCTCTCACAGGCATGCGGGTGCTTCATCCACGAGCTCGTCAGTTCAATGACTCACGGGAGTACTATTAAACAGGAACAGGGGTGGGAGCACATCGCTTCACCTCCCAGCAAGGTTCACCCCTGGCATTGTGGTAAATGTAGTTTCGGTTACTTGCTTGCTTCAATAGTGTTCGAGTGTTTCGCCACAGTTGGCGCAGATAGTGCTCATCTCTAGACACGTGTTCCTGGTTCTTTAACCGTCATCGGTAGAGATTACAATCTTTCAAATGTGGGGTTTGCTGAGTAGGCTGCCAACATCTTTGTCAGATCAGGTACCTCTAACAGGCATGCGGGTGCTTCATCCACGAGTTCGTCAGCTCAATGACTCACCGGAGTACTATTAAACAGGAACAGGGGTGGGAGCATACCGCTTCACCTCCCACCAAGGTTCGCCCCTGGCATTGCGGTAAATGCAGTTTCAGTTACTTACTTGCTTCAAGAGTGTTTGAGTGTTTCGCCACAGTTGGGGCAGATAGTGCTGATCTCTAGACACGTGTTTCTGGTTCTTTAACCGTCATCAGTAGAGATTACAGTCTTTCAAATTTGGGGTTTGCTGAGTAGGCTGCCAACATCTTTCTCAGGTGAGGTACCTCTCACAGGCATGCGGGTGCTTCATCCACGACCTTCTCAGCTCAATGACTCACTGCAGTACTGTTAAGCAGGAACAGGAGGGGGAGCACACAGCTTCACCTCCCAGCAAGGTTTGCCCCTGGCATTGTGGTAAATGTAGTTTCAGTTACTTGCTTGCTTCAAGAGTGTTCGAGTGTTTCGCCACAGTTGACGCAGATAGTGCTGATCTCTAGACACATGTTTCTGCTTCATTAACCGTCATCAGTAGAGATTACAGTCTTTCAAATGTGGGGTTTGGTGAGTAGGCTGCCAACGTCTTTCTCAGGTCAGGTACCTCTCACAGGCATGCGGGTGCTTCATCCACGAGCTCGTCAGTTCAATGACTCACGGCAGTACTATTAAACAGGAACAGGAGTTGGAGCACACCGCTTCACCTCCCAGCAAGGTTCACCCCTTGCATTGTGGTAAATGCAGTTTCGGTTACTTGCTTCCTTCAAGAGTGTTTGAGTGTTTCTCCACAGTTGGCGCAGATAGTGCTGATCTCTAGACACGTGTTTCTTGTTCTTTAACCATCATCAGTAGAGATTACAGTCTTTCAAATGTGGGGTTTGCTGAGTAGGCTGCCAACATCTTTCTCCGGTCAGGTACCTCTCACAGGCATGCGGGTGCTTCATCAACGAGCTCGTCAGCTCAATGACTCACAGGAGTACTATTAAACAGGAACACGGTTGGGAGCACACCGCTTCACCTCCCAGCAAGGTTCGCCCCTGGCATTGTGGTAAATGCAGTTTCAGTTACTTGCTTGCTTCAAGAGTGTTCGAGTGTTTCGCCACAGTAGGCGCAGATAGTGCTGATCTCTAGACACGTGTTTCTGGTTTTTTAACTGTCATCAGTAGAGATTTCAGTCTTTCAAATGTGAGGTTTGCTGAGTAGGCTGCCAACATCTTTCTCAGGTCAGGTACCTCTCACAGGCATGCGGGTGCTTCATCCACGACCTCATCAGCTCAATGATTAATGGGAGTACTATTAGGCAGGAACAGGTGTAGGAGCACACCGCCTCACCTCCCAGCAAGGTTCACCCCTGGCATTGTGGTAAATGCAGTTTCAGTTACTTGCTTCCTTCAAGAGTGTTCAAGTGTTTCGCCACAGTTCGCGCAGATAGTGCTGATCTCTAGACACGTGTTTCTGGTTATTTAACCGTCATCAGTAGAGATTACAGTCTTTGAAATTTGGGGTTTGCTGAGTAGACTGCCAACATCTTTCTCAGGTCAGGTACCTCTCACAGGCATGCGGGTGCTTCATCCATGAGCAAGTCAGTTCAATGTCACACAGGAGTACTTTTAAACAGGAACAGGGATGGGAGCACACAGCTTCACCTCCCAGCAAGGTTTGCCCCTGGTATTGTGGTAAATGCAGTTTCAGTTACTTCCTTGCTTCAAGAGTGTTCGAGTGTTTCTCAGGTCAGGTACCTCTCACAGGCATGCGGGTGCTTCATCCACGAGCTCGTCAGCTCAATGACTCACGGGAGAACTATTAAACAGGAAAAGAGTTGGGAGCATACTGTTTCACCTCCCAGCAAGGTTCGCCCCTGGCATTGTGGTAAATGCAGTTTCAGTTACTTGCTTGCTTCAAGAGTGTTTGAGTGTTTCGCCACAGTTGGCGCAGATAGTGCTGATCTCTAGACACGTGTTTCTGGTTCTTTAACCGTCATCAGTAGAGATTACAGTCTTTCAAATGTGGGGTTTGCTGAGTAGACTGCCAACATCTTTCTCAGTTCAGGTACCTCTCACAGGCATGGGGGTGCTTCATCCATGAGCAAGTCAGTTCAATGTCACACAGGAGTACTTTTAAACAGGAACAGGGATGGGAGCACACAGCTTCACCTCCCAGCAAGGTTTGCCCCTGGTATTGTGGTAAATGTAGTTTCAGTTACTTGCTTGCTTCAAGAGTGTTCGAGTGTTTCGCCACAGTTGACGCAGATAGTGCTGATCTCTAGACACGTGTTTCTGCTTCATTAACCGTCATCAGTAGAGATTACAGTCTTTCAAATGTGGGGTTTGGTGAGTAGGCTGCCAACGTCTTTCTCAGGTCAGGTACCTCTCACAGGCATGCGGGTGCTTCATCCACGAGCTCGTCAGTTCAATGACTCACGGCAGTACTATTAAACAGGAACAGGAGTTGGAGCACGCCGCTTCACCTCCCAGCAAGGTTCACCCCTTGCATTGTGGTAAATGCAGTTTCGGTTACTTGCTTCCTTCAAGAGTGTTTGAGTGTTTCTCCACAGTTGGCGCAGATAGTGCTGATCTCTAGACACGTGTTTCTTGTTCTTTAACCATCATCAGTAGAGATTACAGTCTTTCAAATGTGGGGTTTGCTGAGTAGGCTGCCAACATCTTTCTCCGGTCAGGTACCTCTCACAGGCATGCGGGTGCTTCATCAACGAGCTCGTCAGCTCAATGACTCACAGGAGTACTATTAAACAGGAACACAGTTGGGAGCACACCGCTTCACCTCCCAGCAAGGTTCGCCCCTGGCATTGTGGTAAATGCAGTTTCAGTTACTTGCTTGCTTCAAGAGTGTTTGAGTGTTTCGCCACAGTAGGCGCAGATAGTGCTGATCTCTAGACACGTGTTTCTGTTTTTTTAACCGTCATCAGTAGAGATTACAGTCTTTCAAATGTGAGGTTTGCAGAGTAGGCTGCCAACATCTTTCTCAGGTCAGGTACCTCTCACAGGCATGCGGGTGCTTCATCCACGAGCTCATCAGCTCAATGATTAATGGGAGTACTATTAAGCAGGAACAGGTGTAGGAGCACACCGCCTCACCTCCCAGCAAGGTTCACCCCTGGCATTGTGGTAAATGCAGTTTCAGTTACTTGCTTGCTTCAAGAGTGTTCGAGTGTTTCGCCACAGTTCGCTCAGATAGTACTGATCTCTAGACACATGTTTCTGGTTATTTAACCGTCATCAGTAGAGATTACAGTCTTTGAAATTTGGGGTTTGCTGAGTAGACTGCCAACATCTTTCTCAGGTCAGGTACCTCTCACAGGCATGCGGGTGCTTCATCCACGAGCTTGTCAGTTCAATGACTCACGGGAGTACTATTAAACAGGAACAGGGGTGGGAGCACATCGCTTCACCTCCCAGCAAGGTTCACCCCTGGCATTGTGGTAAATGTAGTTTCGGTTACTTGCTTGCTTCAATAGTGTTCGAGTGTTTCGCCACAGTTGGCGCAGATAGTGCTCATCTCTAGACACGTGTTCCTGGTTCTTTAACCGTCATCGGTAGAGATTACAATCTTTCAAATGTGGGGTTTGCTGAGTAGGCTGCCAACATCTTTGTCAGATCAGGTACCTCTAACAGGCATGCGGGTGCTTCATCCACGAGCTCGTCAGCTCAATGACTCACCGGAGTACTATTAAACAGGAACAGGGGTGGGAGCATACCGCTTCACCTCCCACCAAGGTTCGCCCCTGGCATTGTGGTAAATGCAGTTTCAGTTACTTACTTGCTTCAAGAGTGTTTGAGTGTTTCGCCACAGTTGGGGCAGATAGTGCTGATCTCTAGACACGTGTTTCTGGTTCTTTAACCGTCATCAGTAGAGATTACAGTCTTTCAAATTTGGGGTTTGCTGAGTAGGCTGCCAACATCTTTCTCAGGTGAGGTACCTCTCACAGGCATGCGGGTGCTTCATCCACGACCTTCTCAGCTCAATGACTCACTGCAGTACTATTAAGCAGGAACAGGAGGGGGAGCACACAGCTTCACCTCCCAGCAAGGTTTGCCCCTGGCATTGTGGTAAATGTAGTTTCAGTTACTTGCTTGCTTCAAGAGTGTTCGAGTGTTTCGCCACAGTTGACGCAGATAGTGCTGATCTCTAGACACGTGTTTCTGCTTCATTAACCGTCATCAGTAGAGATTACAGTCTTTCAAATGTGGGGTTTGGTGAGTAGGCTGCCAACGTCTTTCTCAGGTCAGGTACCTCTCACAGGCATGCGGGTGCTTCATCCACGAGCTCGTCAGTTCAATGACTCACGGCAGTACTATTAAACAGGAACAGGAGTTGGAGCACACCGCTTCACCTCCCAGCAAGGTTCACCCCTTGCATTGTGGTAAATGCAGTTTCGGTTACTTGCTTCCTTCAAGAGTGTTTGAGTGTTTCTCCACAGTTGGCGCAGATAGTGCTGATCTCTAGACACGTGTTTCTTGTTCTTTAACCATCATCAGTAGAGATTACAGTCTTTCAAATGTGGGGTTTGCTGAGTAGGCTGCCAACATCTTTCTCCGGTCAGGTACCTCTCACAGGCATGCGGGTGCTTCATCAACGAGCTCGTCAGCTCAATGACTCACAGGAGTACTATTAAACAGGAACACGGTTGGGAGCACACCGCTTCACCTCCCAGCAAGGTTCGCCCCTGGCATTGTGGTAAATGCAGTTTCAGTTACTTGCTTGCTTCAAGAGTGTTTGAGTGTTTCGCCACAGTAGGCGCAGATAGTGCTGATCTCTAGACACGTGTTTCTGTTTTTTTAACCGTCATCAGTAGAGATTACAGTCTTTCAAATGTGAGGTTTGCAGAGTAGGCTGCCAACATCTTTCTCAGGTCAGGTACCTCTCACAGGCATGCGGGTGCTTCATCCACGAGCTCATCAGCTCAATGATTAATGGGAGTACTATTAAGCAGGAACAGGTGTAGGAGCACACCGCCTCACCTCCCAGCAAGGTTCACCCCTGGCATTGTGGTAAATGCAGTTTCAGTTACTTGCTTGCTTCAAGAGTGTTCGAGTGTTTCGCCACAGTTCGCTCAGATAGTACTGATCTCTAGACACATGTTTCTGGTTATTTAACCGTCATCAGTAGAGATTACAGTCTTTGAAATTTGGGGTTTGCTGAGTAGACTGCCAACATCTTTCTCAGGTCAGGTACCTCTCACAGGCATGCGGGTGCTTCATCCACGAGCTCGTCAGTTCAATGACTCACGGGAGTACTATTAAACAGGAACAGGGGTGGGAGCACATCGCTTCACCTCCCAGCAAGGTTCACCCCTGGCATTGTGGTAAATGTAGTTTCGGTTACTTGCTTGCTTCAATAGTGTTCGAGTGTTTCGCCACAGTTGGCGCAGATAGTGCTCATCTCTAGACACGTGTTCCTGGTTCTTTAACCGTCATCGGTAGAGATTACAATCTTTCAAATGTGGGGTTTGCTGAGTAGGCTGCCAACATCTTTGTCAGATCAGGTACCTCTAACAGGCATGGGGGTGCTTCATCCACGAGCTCGTCAGCTCAATGACTCACCGGAGTACTATTAAACAGGAACAGGGGTGGGAGCATACCGCTTCACCTCCCACCAAGGTTCGCCCCTGGCATTGTGGTAAATGCAGTTTCAGTTACTTACTTGCTTCAAGAGTGTTTGAGTGTTTCGCCACAGTTGGGGCAGATAGTGCTGATCTCTAGACACGTGTTTCTGGTTCTTTAACCGTCATCAGTAGAGATTACAGTCTTTCAAATTTGGGGTTTGCTGAGTAGGCTGCCAACATCTTTCTCAGGTGAGGTACCTCTCACAGGCATGCGGGTGCTTCATCCACGACCTTCTCAGCTCAATGACTCACTGCAGTACTATTAAGCAGGAACAGGAGGGGGAGCACACAGCTTCACCTCCCAGCAAGGTTTGCCCCTGGCATTGTGGTAAATGTAGTTTCAGTTACTTGCTTGCTTCAAGAGTGTTCGAGTGTTTCGCCACAGTTGACGCAGATAGTGCTGATCTCTAGACACGTGTTTCTGCTTCATTAACCGTCATCAGTAGAGATTACAGTCTTTCAAATGTGGGGTTTGGTGAGTAGGCTGCCAACGTCTTTCTCAAGTCAGGTACCTCTCACAGGCATGCGGGTGCTTCATCCACGAGCTCGTCAGTTCAATGACTCACGGCAGTACTATTAAACAGGAACAGGAGTTGGAGCACACCGCTTCACCTCCCAGCAAGGTTCACCCCTTGCATTGTGGTAAATGCAGTTTCGGTTACTTGCTTCCTTCAAGAGTGTTTGAGTGTTTCTCCACAGTTGGCGCAGATAGTGCTGATCTCTAGACACGTGTTTCTTGTTCTTTAACCATCATCAGTAGAGATTACAGTCTTTCAAATGTGGGGTTTGCTGAGTAGGCTGCCAACATCTTTCTCCGGTCAGGTACCTCTCACAGGCATGCGGGTGCTTCATCAACGAGCTCGTCAGCTCAATGACTCACAGGAGTACTATTAAACAGGAACACGGTTGGGAGCACACCGCTTCACCTCCCAGCAAGGTTCGCCCCTGGCATTGTGGTAAATGCAGTTTCAGTTACTTGCTTGCTTCAAGAGTGTTCGAATGTTTCGCCACAGTAGGCGCAGATAGTGCTGATCTCTAGACACGTGTTTCTGGTTTTTTAACTGTCATCAGTAGAGATTTCAGTCTTTCAAATGTGAGGTTTGCTGAGTAGGCTGCCAACATCTTTCTCAGGTCAGGTACCTCTCACAGGCATGCGGGTGCTTCATCCACGACCTCATCAGCTCAATGATTAATGGGAGTACTATTAGGCAGGAACAGGTGTAGGAGCACACCGCCTCACCTCCCAGCAAGGTTCACCCCTGGCATTGTGGTAAATGCAGTTTCAGTTACTTGCTTCCTTCAAGAGTGTTCAAGTGTTTCGCCACAGTTCGCGCAGATAGTGCTGATCTCTAGACACGTGTTTCTGGTTATTTAACCGTCATCAGTAGAGATTACAGTCTTTGAAATTTGGGGTTTGCTGAGTAGACTGCCAACATCTTTCTCAGGTAAGGTACCTCTCACAGGCATGCGGGTGCTTCATCCATGAGCAAGTCAGTTCAATGTCACACAGGAGTACTTTTAAACAGGAACAGGGATGGGAGCACACAGCTTCACCTCCCAGCAAGGTTCGCCCCTGGTATTGTGGTAAATGCAGTTTCAGTTACTTCCTTGCTTCAAGAGTGTTCGAGTGTTTCGCAACAGTTGGCATATATAGTGCTGATCTCTGGACACGTGTTTCTGGTTCTTTTACCGTAATCAGTTAAAATTACAGTCTTTGAAATTTTGGGTTTGCTGAGTAGGCTGCCTACATCTTTCTCAGGTCAGGTACCTCTCACAGGCATGCGGGTGCTTCATCCACGAACTCGTCAGCTCAATGACACACGGGAGTACTATTAAATAGGAACAGGGTTGGGAGCACACCGCTTCACCTCCCGGCAACGTTCGCAACCTGGCATTGTGGTAAATACAGTTTTGGTTACTTGCTTGCTTCAAGAGTGTTCGATTGTTTCGCCACAGTTGGCGCAGATAGTGCTGATCTCTAGACATGTGTTTCTGGGTCTTTAACCGTCATCGGTAGAGATTACAGTCTTTCAAATGTGGGGTTTGCTGAGTAGGCTGCCAAAATCTTTGTCAGATCAGGTACCTCTAACAGGCATGCGGGTGCTTCATCCACGAGCTCGTCAGCTCAATGACTCACCGGAGTACTATTAAACAGGAACAGGGGTGGGAGCACACCGCTTCACCTCCCACCAAGGTTCGCCCCTGGCATTGTGGTAAATGCAGTTTCAGTTACTTACTTGCTTCAAGAGTGTTCGAGTGTTTCGCCACAGTTGGGGCAGATAGTGCTGATCTCTAGACACGTGTTTCTGGTTCTTTAACCGTCATCAGTAGAGATTACAGTCTTTCAAATTTGGGGTTTGCTGAGTAGGCTGCCAACATCTTTCTCAGGTGAGGTACCTCTCACAGGCATGCGGGTGCTTCATCCACGAGCTTCTCAGCTCAATGACTCACTGCAGTACTATTAAGCAGGAACAGGAGTGGGAGCACACAGCTTCACCTCCCAGCAAGGTTTGCCCCTGGCATTGTGGTAAATGTAGTTTCTGTTACTTGCTTGCTTCAAGAGTGTTCGAGTGTTTCGCCACAGTTGACGCAGATAGTGCTGATCTCTAGACACGTGTTTCTGCTTCATTAACCGTCATCAGTAGAGATTACAGTCTTTCAAATGTGGGGTTTGGTGAGTAGGCTGCCAACGTCTTTCTCAGGTCAGGTACCTCTCACAGGCATGCGGGTGCTTCATCCACGAGCTCGTCAGTTCAATGACTCACGGCAGTACTATTAAACAGGAACAGGGGTGGGAGCACACCGCTTCACCTCCCAGCAAGGTTCACCCCTTGCATTGTGGTAAATGCAGTTTCGGTTACTTGCTTCCTTCAAGAGTGTTTGAGTGTTTCTCCACAGTTGGCGCAGATAGTGCTGATCTCTAGACACGTGTGTCTGGTTCTTTAACCGTCATCAGTAGAGATTACAGTCTTTCAAATGTGGGGTTTGCTGAGTAGGCTGCCAACATCTTTGTCAGGTCAGGTACCTCTCACAGGCATGCGGGTGCTTCATCCACGAGCTCGTCAGATCAATGACTCATGGGAGTACTATTAAACAGGAACAGGGTTGGGAGCACACCGCTTCACCTCCCAGCAAGGTTCGCCCCTAGCATTGTGGTAGATACAATTTCAGTTACTTGCTTGCTTCAAGAGTGTTCGAGTGTTTCGCCAAAGTTGGCGCAGATAATGCTGATCTCTAGACTCGTGTTTCTTGTTCTTTAACCGTCATCAGTAGAGATTACAGTCTTTAAAATGTAGAGTTTGCTGGGTAGGCTACCAACATCTTTCTCCGGTCAGGTACCTCTCACAGGCATGCGGGTGCTTCATCAACGAGCTCGTCAGCTCAATGACACACGGGAGTACTATTAAATAGGAACAGGGTTGGGAGCACACCGCTTCACCTCCCATCAAGGTTCGCCCCTGGCAATGTGGTAAATACAGTTTCAGTTACTTGCTTGCTTCAAGAGTGTTCGAGTGTTTCGCCACAGTAGGCGCAGATAGTGCTGATCTCTAGGCACGTGTTTCTGATTTTTTAACCGTCAGCAGTAGAGATTACAGTCTTTCAAACGTGAGGTTTGCAGAGTAGGCTGCCAGCATCTTTCTCCGGTCAGGTACCTCTCACAGGCATGCGGGTGCTTCATCCACGAGCTCATCAGCTCAATGATTAATGGAAGTACTATTAAGCAGGAACAGGTGTAGGAGCACACCGCTTCACCTCCCAGCAAGGTTCACCCCTGGCATCGTGGTAAATGCAGTTTCAGTTACTTGCTTGCTTCAAAAGTGTTCGAGTGTTTTGCCACAGTTGGCGCAGATAGTGCTGATCTCTAGACACGTGTTTCTGGTTATTTAACCGTCATCAGTAGAGATTACAGTCTTTGAAATTTGGGGTTTGCTGAGTAGACTGCCAACATCTTTCTCAGTTCAGGTACCTCTCACAGCTATGGGGGTGCTTCATCCATGAGCAAGTCAGTTCAATGTCACACAGGAGTACTTTTAAACAGGAACAGGGATGGGAGCACACAGCTTTACCTCCCAGCAAGGTTCGCCCCTGGTATTGTGGTAAATGCAGTTTCAGTTACTTCCTTGCTTCAAGAGTGTTCGAGTGTTTCTCAGGTCAGGTACCTCTCACAGGCATGCGGGTGCTTCATCCACGAGCTCGTCAGCTCAATGACTCACGGGAGAACTATTAAACAGGAAAAGAGTTGGGAGCATACTGTTTCACCTCCCAGCAAGGTTCGCCCCTGGCATTGTGGTAAATGCAGTTTCAGTTACTTGCTTGCTTCAAGAGTGTTTGAGTGTTTCGCCACAGTTGGCGCAGATAGTGCTGATCTCTAGACACGTGTTTCTGGTTCTTTAACCGTCATCAGTAGAGATTACAGTCTTTCAAATGTGGGGTTTGCTGAGGAGGCTGTTTACATCTTTCTCAGATCAGGTACCTCTAACAGGCATGCAGGTGTTTCATCCACGAGCTTGTCAGCTCAATGACTCACAGGAGTACTATTAAACAGGAACACGGTTGGGAGCACACCGTTTCACCTCCCAGCAAGGTTCGCCCCTGGCATTGTGGTAAATGCAGTTTCAGTTACTTGCTTGCTTCAAGAGTGTTCGAGTGTTTCGCCACAGTAGGCGCAGATAGTGCTGATCTCTAGACACGTGTTTCTGGTTTTTTAACCGTCATCAGTAAAGATTACAGTCTTTCAAATGTGAGGTTTGCAGAGTAGGCTGCCAACATCTTTCTCAGGTAAGGTACCTCTCACAGGCATGCGGGTGCTTCATCCACGAGCTCATCAGCTCAATGATTAATGGGAGTACTATTAAGCAGGAACAGGGGTAGGAGCACACCGCTTCACCTCCCAGCAATGTTCGCCCCTGGCATTGTGGTAAATACAGTTTCGGTTACTTGCTTGCTTCAAAAGTGTTCGTTTGTTTCGCCAAAGTTGGCGCAGATAGTGCTGATCTCTGGACACGTGTTTCTGGTTCTTTAAACGCCCTCAGTAGAGATTACAGTCTTTGAAATTTGGAGTTTGCTGAGGAGGCTGCCAACATCTTTCTCAGGTCAGGTACCTCTCACAGGCATGCGGGTGCTTCATCCACGAGCTCGTCAGCTCAATGACTCACGGCAGTACTATTAAACAGGAACAGGGGTGGGAGCACATCGCTTCACCTCCCAGCAAGGTTCACCCCTGGCATTGTGGTAAATGTAGTTTCGGTTACTTGCTTGCTTCAATAGTGTTTGAGTGTTTCGCCACAGTTGGCGCAGATAGTGCTGATCTCTAGACACATGTTCCTGGTTCTTTAACCGTCATCGGTAGAGATTACAGTCTTTCAAATGTGGGGTTTGCTGAGTAGGCTGCCAACATCTTTGTCAGGTCAGGTACCTCTCTCAGGCATGCAGGTGTTTCATCCACGAGCTTGTCAGCTCAATGACTCACGGCAGTACTATTAAACAGGAACAGGGGTGGGAGCACACCGCTTCACCTCCCAGCAAGGTTCGCCCCTGGCATTGTGGTAAATGCAGTTTCAGTTACTTGCTTGCTTCAAGAGTGTTCGAGTGTTTCGCCACAGTTGGCGCAGATAGTGCTGATCTCTAGGCACGTTTTTCTGGTTCGTTAACCGTCATCAGTAGAGATTACAGTCTTTCAAATTTGGGGTTTGCTGAGTAGGCTGTTAACATCTTTCTCAGGTCAGGTACCTCTCACAGGCATGCGGGTGCTTCATCCACGAGCTCGTCAGCTCAATGACTCACGGCAGTACTATTAAACAGGAACAGGGGTGGGAGCACATCGCTTCACCTCCCAGCAAGGTTCACCCCTGGCATTGTGGTAAATGTAGTTTCGGTTACTTGCTTGCTTCAATAGTGTTCGAGTGTTTCGCCACAGTTGGCGCAGATAGTGCTGATCTCTAGGCACGTTTTTCTGGTTCGTTAACCGTCATCAGTAGAGATTACAGTCTTTCAAATTTGGGGTTTGCTGAGTAGGCTGTTAACATCTTTCTCAGATCAGGTACCTCTAACAGGCATGCGGGTGCTTCATCCACCAGCTCGTCAGCTCAATGACTCACCGGAGTGCTATTAAACAGGAACATGGGTGGGAGCACACCGCTTCACCTCCCAGCAAGGTTCGCCCCTGGCATTGTGGTAAATGCAGTCTCAGCTACTTGCTTGCTTCAAGAGTGTTCGAGTGTTTCGCCACAGTTGGCGCAGATAGTGCTGATCTCTAGGCACGTTTTTCTGGTTCTTTAACTGTCATCAGTAAAGATTACAGTCTTTCAAATTTAGGGTTTGCTGAGTAGGCTGCCAACATCTTTCTCAGGTCAGGTACCTCTCACAGGCATGCGGGTGCTTCATCAACAAGCTCGTTAGCTCAATGACACACTGCAGTACTATTAAACAGGAACAGGGGTGGGAGCACATCGCTTCACCTTCCAGCAAGGTTCGCCCCTGGCATTGTGGTAAATGCAGCTTCAGTTACTTGCTTGCTTCAAGAGTGTTTGAGTGTTTCGCCACAGTTGGCGCAGATAGTGCTGATCTCTAGACACGTGTTTCTGGTTCTTTAACCGTCATCAGTAGAGATTACAGTCTTTGAAATTTGGAGTTTGCTGAGGAGGCTGCCAACATCTTTCTCAGGTCAGGTACCTCTCACAGACATGCGGGTGCTTCATCCACGAGCTCGTCAGCTCAATGACTCACGGCAGTAATATTAAACAGGAACAGGGGTGGGACCACATCGCTTCACCTCCCAGCAAGGTTCACCCCTGGCATTGTGGTAAATGTAGTTTCGGTTACTTGCTTGCTTCAATAGTGTTCGAGTGTTTCGCCACAGTAGGCGCAGATAGTGCTGATCTCTAGACACATGTTCCTGGTTCTTTAACCGTCATCGGTAGAGATTACAGTCTTTGAAATTTGGGGTTTGCTGAGTAGGCTGCCAACGTCTTTCTCAGGTCAGGCATCTCTCACAGGCATGCGGGTGCTTCATCCACGAGCTCGTCAGCTCAATGACTCACGGGAGAACTCTTAAACAGGAAAAGAGTTGGGAGCATACTGTTTCACCTCCCAGCAAGGTTCGCCCCTGGCATTGTGGTAAATGCAGTTTCAGTTACTTACTTGCTTCAAGAGTGTTTGAGTGTTTCGCCACAGTTGGGGCAGATAGTGCTGATCTCTAGACACGTGTTTCTGCTTCATTAACCGTCATCAGTAGAGATTACAGTCTTTCAAATGTGGGGTTTGGTGAGTAGGCTGCCAACGTCTTTCTCAAGTCAGGTACCTCTCACAGGCATGCGGGTGCTTCATCCACGAGCTCGTCAGTTCAATGACTCACGGCAGTACTATTAAACAGGAACAGGAGTTGGAGCACACCGCTTCACCTCCCAGCAAGGTTCACCCCTTGCATTGTGGTAAATGCAGTTTCGGTTACTTGCTTCCTTCAAGAGTGTTTGAGTGTTTCTCCACAGTTGGCGCAGATAGTGCTGATCTCTAGACACGTGTTTCTTGTTCTTTAACCATCATCAGTAGAGGTTACAGTCTTTCAAATGTGGGGTTTGCTGAGTAGGCTGCCAACATCTTTCTCCGGTCAGGTACCTCTCACAGGCATGCGGGTGCTTCATCAACGAGCTCGTCAGCTCAATGACTCACAGGAGTACTATTAAACAGGAACACGGTTGGGAGCACACCGCTTCACCTCCCAGCAAGGTTCGCCCCTGGCATTGTGGTAAATGCAGTTTCAGTTACTTGCTTGCTTCAAGAGTGTTCGAGTGTTTCGCCACAGTAGGCGCAGATAGTGCTGATCTCTAGACACGTGTTTCTGGTTTTTTAACTGTCATCAGTAGAGATTTCAGTCTTTCAAATGTGAGGTTTGCTGAGTAGGCTGCCAACATCTTTCTCAGGTCAGGTACCTCTCACAGGCATGCGGGTGCTTCATCCACGACCTCATCAGCTCAATGATTAATGGGAGTACTATTAGGCAGGAACAGGTGTAGGAGCACACCGCCTCACCTCCCAGCAAGGTTCACCCCTGGCATTGTGGTAAATGCAGTTTCAGTTACTTGCTTCCTTCAAGAGTGTTCAAGTGTTTCGCCACAGTTCGCGCAGATAGTGCTGATCTCTAGACACGTGTTTCTGGTTATTTAACCGTCATCAGTAGAGATTACAGTCTTTCAAATTTGGGGTTTGCTGAGTAGGCTGCCAACATCTTTCTCAGGTGAGGTACCTCTCACAGGCATGCGGGTGCTTCATCCACGAGCTTCTCAGCTCAATGACTCACTGCAGTACTATTAAGCAGGAACAGGAGTGGGAGCACACAGCTTCACCTCCCAGCAAGGTTTGCCCCTGGCATTGTGGTAAATGTAGTTTCAGTTACTTGCTTGCTTCAAGAGTGTTCGAGTGTTTCGCCACAGTTGACGCAGATAGTGCTGATCTCTAGACACGTGTTTCTGCTTCATTAACCGTCATCAGTAGAGATTACAGTCTTTCAAATGTGGGGTTTGGTGAGTAGGCTGCCAACGTCTTTCTCAGGTCAGGTACCTCTCACAGGCATGCGGGTGCTTCATCCATGAGCTCGTCAGTTCAATGACTCACGGCAGTACTATTAAACAGGAACAGGGGTGGGAGCACACCGCTTCACCTCCCAGCAAGGTTCACCCCTTGCATTGTGGTAAATGCAGTTTCGGTTACTTGCTTCCTTCAAGAGTGTTTGAGTGTTTCTCCACAGTTGGCGCAGATAGTGCTGATCTCTAGACACGTGTTTCTGGTTCTTTAACCGTCATCAGTAGAGATTACAGTCTTTCAAATGTGAGGTTTGCAGAGTAGGCTGCCAACATCTTTCTCAGGTCAGGTACCTCTCACAGGCATGCGGGTGCTTCATCCACGAGCTCATCATCTCAATGATTAATGGGAGTACTATTAAGCAGGAACAGGTGTAGGAGCACACCGCCTCACCTCCCAGCAAGGTTCACCCCTGGCATTGTGGTAAATGCAGTTTCAGTTACTTGCTTGCTTCAAGAGTGTTCGAGTGTTTCGCCACAGTTCGCGCAGATAGTGCTGATCTCTAGACAGTGTTTCTGGTTATTTAACCGTCATCAGTAGAGATTACAGTCTTTCAAATTTGGGGTTTGCTGAGTAGACTGCCAACATCTTTCTTAGGTCAGGTACCTCTCACAGGCATGCGGGTGCTTCATCCATGAGCAAGTCAGTTCAATGTCACACAGGAGCACTTTTAAACAGGAACAGGGATGGGAGCACACAGCTTCACCTCCCAGCAAGGTTCGCCCCTGGTATTGTGGTAAATGCAGTTTCAGTTACTTCCTTGCTTCAAGAGTGTTCGAGTGTTTCGCAACAGTTGGCATATATAGTGCTGATCTCTGGACACGTGTTTCTGGTTCTTTAACCGTCATCAGTAGAGATTACAGTCTTTAAAATTTGGAGTTTGCTGCGAAGGCTGCCAACATCTTTCTCCGGTCAGGTACCTCTCACAGGTATGCGGGTGCTTCATCAACGAGCTTGTCAGCTCAATGACTCACAAGAGTACTATTAAGCAGGAACAGGGGTGGGAGCACACTGCTTCACCTCCCAGCAAGATTCGCCCCTGGCATTGTGGTAAATGCAGTTTCAGTTACTTCCTTGCTTCAAGAGTGTTCGAGTGTTTCGCAACAGTTGGCACAGATAGTGCTGATCTCTGGACACGTGTTTCTGGTTCTTTAACCGTCATCAGTTAAAATTACAGTCTTTGAAATTTTGGGTTTGCTGAGTAGGCTGCCTACATCTTTCTCAGGTCAGGTACCTCTCACAGGCATGCGGGTGCTTCATCCACGAACTCTTCAGCTCAATGACACACGGGAGTACTATTAAATAGGAAGAGGGTTGGGAGCACACCGCTTCACCTCCCGGCAACGTTCGCAACCTGGCATTGTGGTAAATACAGTTTCGGTTACTTGCTTGCTTCAAGAGTGTTCGATTGTTTCGACACAGTTGGCGCAGATAGTGCTGATTTCTAGACATGTGTTTCTGGGTCTTTAACCGTCATCAGTAGAGATTACAGTCTCTCAAATGTGAAGTTTGCTGAGAAGGCTGCCAACATTTTCTCAGGTCAGGTACCTCTCACAGGCATGCGGGTGCTTCATCCACGAGCTCGTCAGTTCAATGACTTACGGGATTACTATTAAACAGGAAAAGGGGTGGGAGCACATCCCTTCACCTCCCAGCAAGGTTCACCCCTGGGATTGTGGTAAATGTAGTTTCGGGTACTTGCTTGCTTCAATAGTGTTTGAGTGTTTCGCCACAGTTGGCGCCGATAGTGCTGATCTCTAGACACGTGTTTCTGGTTCTTTAACCATCATCGGTAGAGATTACAGTCTTTCAAATGTGGGGTTTGCTGAGTAGGCTGCCAACATCTTTGTCAGATCAGGTACCTCTAACAGGCATGCGGGTGCTTCATCCACGAGCTCGTCAGCTCAATGACTCACCGGAGTACTATTAAGCAGGAACAGGGGTGGGAGCACACCGCTTCACCTCCCACCAAGGTTCGCCCCTGGCATTGTGGTAAATGCAGTTTCAGTTACTTGCTTGCTTCAAGAGTGTTCGAGTGTTTCGCCACAGTTGACGCAGATAGTGCTGATCTCTAGACACGTGTTTCTGCTTCATTAACCGTCATCAGTAGAGATTACAGTCTTTCAAATGTGGGGTTTGGTGAGTAGGCTGCCAACGTCTTTCTCAGGTCAGGTACCTCTCACAGGCATGCGGGTGCTTCAACCACGAGCTCCTCAGTTCAATGACTCACGGCAGTACTATTAAACAGGAACAGGGGTGGGAGCACACCGCTTCACCTCCCAGCAAGGTTCACCCCTTGCATTGTGGTAAATGCAGTTTCGGTTACTTGCTTCCTTCAAGAGTGTTTGAGTGTTTCTCCACAGTTGGCGCAGATAGTGCTGATCTCTAGACACGTGTTTCTGGTTCTTTAACCGTCATCAGTAGAGATTACAGTCTTTCAAATGTGGGGTTTGCTGAGTAGGCTGCCAACATCTTTGTCAGGTCAGGTACCTCTCACAGGCATGCGGGTGCTTCATCCACGAGCTCGTCAGATCAATGACTCATGGGAGTACTATTAAACAGGAACAGGGTTGGGAGCACACCGCTTCACCTCCCAGCAAGGTTCGCTCCTTGCATTGTGGTAGATACAATTTCAGTTACTTGCTTGCTTCAAGAGTGTTCGAGTGTTTCGCCAAAGTTGGCGCAGATAATGCTGATCTCTAGACTCGTGTTTCTTATTCTTTAACCGTCATCAGTAGAGATTACAGTCTTTAAAATGTAGAGTTTGCTGGGTAGGCTACCAACATCTTTCTCAGGTCAGGTACCTCTCACAGGCATGCGGGTGCTTCATCAACGAGCTCGTCAGCTCAATGACACACGGGAGTACTATTAAATAGGAACAGGGTTGGGAGCACACCGCTTCACCTCCCATCAAGGTTCGCCCCTGGCAATGTGGTAAATACAGTTTCAGTTACTTGCTTGCTTCAAGAGTGTTCGAGTGTTTCGCCACAGTAGGCGCAGATAGTGCTGATCTCTAGGCACGTGTTTCTGATTTTTTAACCGTCAGCAGTAGAGATTACAGTCTTTCAAACGTGAGGTTTGCAGAGTAGGCTGCCAACATCTTTCTCAGGTCAGGTACCTCTCACAGGCATGCGGGTGCTTCATCTACGAGCTCGTCAGTTCAATGACTCACGGCAGCACTATTAAACAGGAACAGGGGTGGGAGCACACCGCTTCACCTCCCAGCAAGGTTCACCCCTTGCATTGTGGTAAATGCAGTTTCGGTTACTTGCTTGCTTCAAGAGTGTTCGAGTGTTTCGCCACAGATGGCGCAGATACTGCTGATCTCTAGACACGTGTTTCTGGTTCTTTAACCATCATCAGTAGAGATTACAGTCTTTCAAATGTGGGGTGTGCTGAGTAGGCTGCCAACATCTTTGTCTGGTCAGGTACCTCTCACAGGCATGCGGGTGCTTCATCCACGAGCTCGTCAGATCAATGACTCACGGGAGTACTATTAAACAGGGACAGGGATGGGAGCACACCGCTTCACCTCTCAGCAAGGTTCGCCCCTGGCATTGTGGTAACTACAATTTCGGTTACTTGCTTGCTTCAAGAGTGTTCGAGTGTTTTGCCAAAGTTGGCGCAGATAATGCTGATCTCTAGACACGTGTTTCTTGTTCTTTAACCGTCATCAGTAGAGATTACAGTCTTTGAAATTTGGAGTTTGCTGAGTAGGCTGCCAACATCTTTCTCCGGTCAGGTACCTCTCACAGGCATGCGGGTGCTTCATCAACGAGCTCGTCAGCTCAATGACTCACAGGAGTACTATTAAACAGGAACACGGTTGGGAGCACACCGGTTCACCTCCCAGCAAGGTTCGCCCCTGGCATTGTGGTAAATGCAGTTTCAGTTACTTGCTTGCTTCAAGAGTGTTCGAGTGTTTCGCCACAGTAGGCGCAGATAGTGCTGATCTCTAGACACGTGTTTCTGTTTTTTTAACCGTCATCAGTAGAGATTACAGTCTTTCAAATGTGAGGTTTGCAGAGTAGGCTGCCAACATCTTTCTCAGGTCAGGTACCTCTCACAGGCATGCGGGTGCTTCATCCACGAGCTCATCAGCTCAATGATTAATGGGAGTACTATTAAGCAGGAACAGGTGTAGGAGCACACCGCCTCACCTCCCAGCAAGGTTCACCCCTGACATTGTGGTAAATGCAGTTTCAGTTACTTGCTTGCTTCAAGAGTGTTCGAGTGTTTCGCCACAGTTCGCTCAGATAGTACTGATCTCTAGACACATGTTTCTGGTTATTTAACCGTCATCAGTAGAGATTACAGTCTTTGAAATTTGGGGTTTGCTGAGTAGACTGCCAACATCTTTCTCAGGTCAGGTACCTCTCACAGGCATGCGGGTGCTTCATCCACGAGCTCGTCAGTTCAATGACTCACGGGAGTACTATTAAACAGGAACAGGGGTGGGAGCACATCGCTTCACCTCCCACCAAGGTTCGCCCCTGGCATTGCGGTAAATGCAGTTTCAGTTACTTACTTGCTTCAAGAGTGTTTGAGTGTTTCGCCACAGTTGGGGCAGATAGTGCTGATCTCTAGACACGTGTTTCTGGTTCTTTAACCGTCATCAGTAGAGATTACAGTCTTTCAAATTTGGGGTTTGCTGAGTAGGCTGCCAACATCTTTCTCAGGTGAGGTACCTCTCACAGGCATGCGGGTGCTTCATCCACGACCTTCTCAGCTCAATGACTCACTGCAGTACTGTTAAGCAGGAACAGGAGGGGGAGCACACAGCTTCACCTCCCAGCAAGGTTTGCCCCTGGCATTGTGGTAAATGTAGTTTCAGTTACTTGCTTGCTTCAAGAGTGTTCGAGTGTTTCGCCACAGTTGACGCAGATAGTGCTGATCTCTAGACACGTGTTTCTGCTTCATTAACCGTCATCAGTAGAGATTACAGTCTTTCAAATGTGGGGTTTGGTGAGTAGGCTGCCAACGTCTTTCTCAGGTCAGGTACCTCTCACAGGCATGCGGGTGCTTCATCCACGAGCTCGTCAGTTCAATGACTCACGGCAGTACTATTAAACAGGAACAGGAGTTGGAGCACACCGCTTCACCTCCCAGCAAGGTTCACCCCTTGCATTGTGGTAAATGCAGTTTCGGTTACTTGCTTCCTTCAAGAGTGTTTGAGTGTTTCTCCACAGTTGGCGCAGATAGTGCTGATCTCTAGACACGTGTTTCTTGTTCTTTAACCATCATCAGTAGAGATTACAGTCTTTCAAATGTGGGGTTTGCTGAGTAGGCTGCCAACATCTTTCTCCGGTCAGGTACCTCTCACAGGCATGCGGGTGCTTCATCAACGAGCTCGTCAGCTCAATGACTCACAGGAGTACTATTAAACAGGAACACGGTTGGGAGCACACCGCTTCACCTCCCAGCAAGGTTCGCCCCTGGCATTGTGGTAAATGCAGTTTCAGTTACTTGCTTGCTTCAAGAGTGTTCGAGTGTTTCGCCACAGTAGGCGCAGATAGTGCTTTTCTCTAGACACGTGTTTCTGGTTTTTTAACTGTCATCAGTAGAGATTTCAGTCTTTCAAATGTGAGGTTTGCTGAGTAGGCTGCCAACATCTTTCTCAGGTCAGGTACCTCTCACAGGCATGCGGGTGCTTCATCCACGACCTCATCAGCTCAATGATTAATGGGAGTACTATTAGGCAGGAACAGGTGTAGGAGCACACCGCCTCACCTCCCAGCAAGGTTCACCCCTGGCATTGTGGTAAATGCAGTTTCAGTTACTTGCTTCCTTCAAGAGTGTTCAAGTGTTTCGCCACAGTTCGCGCAGATAGTGCTGATCTCTAGACACGTGTTTCTGGTTATTTAACCGTCATCAGTAGAGATTACAGTCTTTGAAATTTGGGGTTTGCTGAGTAGACTGCCAACATCTTTCTCAGGTCAGGTACCTCTCACAGGCATGCGGGTGCTTCATCCATGAGCAAGTCAGTTCAATGTCACACAGGAGTACTTTTAAACAGGAACAGGGATGGGAGCACACAGCTTCACCTCCCAGCAAGGTTTGCCCCTGGTATTGTGGTAAATGCAGTTTCAGTTACTTCCTTGCTTCAAGAGTGTTCGAGTGTTTCTCAGGTCAGGTACCTCTCACAGGCATGCGGGTGCTTCATCCACGAGCTCGTCAGCTCAATGACTCACGGGAGAACTATTAAACAGGAAAAGAGTTGGGAGCATACTGTTTCACCTCCCAGCAAGGTTCGCCCCTGGCATTGTGGTAAATGCAGTTTCAGTTACTTGCTTGCTTCAAGAGTGTTTGAGTGTTTCGCCACAGTTGGCGCAGATAGTGCTGATCTCTAGACACGTGTTTCTGGTTCTTTAACCGTCATCAGTAGAGATTACAGTCTTTCAAATGTGGGGTTTGCTGAGTAGACTGCCAACATCTTTCTCAGTTCAGGTACCTCTCACAGGCATGGGGGTGCTTCATCCATGAGCAAGTCAGTTCAATGTCACACAGGAGTACTTTTAAACAGGAACAGGGATGGGAGCACACAGCTTCACCTCCCAGCAAGGTTTGCCCCTGGTATTGTGGTAAATGTAGTTTCAGTTACTTGCTTGCTTCAAGAGTGTTCGAGTGTTTCGCCACAGTTGACGCAGATAGTGCTGATCTCTAGACACGTGTTTCTGCTTCATTAACCGTCATCAGTAGAGATTACAGTCTTTCAAATGTGGGGTTTGGTGAGTAGGCTGCCAACGTCTTTCTCAGGTCAGGTACCTCTCACAGGCATGCGGGTGCTTCATCTACGAGCTCGTCAGTTCAATGACTCACGGCAGCACTATTAAACAGGAACAGGGGTGGGAGCACACCGCTTCACCTCCCAGCAAGGTTCACCCCTTGCATTGTGGTAAATGCAGTTTCGGTTACTTGCTTGCTTCAAGAGTGTTCGAGTGTTTCGCCACAGATGGCGCAGATACTGCTGATCTCTAGACACGTGTTTCTGGTTCTTTAACCATCATCAGTAGAGATTACAGTCTTTCAAATGTGGGGTGTGCTGAGTAGGCTGCCAACATCTTTGTCTGGTCAGGTACCTCTCACAGGCATGCGGGTGCTTCATCCACGACCTCGTCAGATCAATGACTCACGGGAGTACTATTAAACAGGGACAGGGATGGGAGCACACCGCTTCACCTCCCAGCAAGGTTCGCCCCTGGCATTGTGGTAACTACAATTTCGGTTACTTGCTTGCTTCAAGAGTGTTCGAGTGTTTTGCCAAAGTTGGCGCAGATAATGCTGATCTCTAGACACGTGTTTCTTGTTCTTTAACCGTCATCAGTAGAGATTACAGTCTTTGAAATTTGGAGTTTGCTGAGTAGGCTGCCAACATCTTTCTCCGGTCAGGTACCTCTCACAGGCATGCGGGTGCTTCATCAACGAGCTCGTCAGCTCAATGACTCACAGGAGTACTATTAAACAGGAACACGGTTGGGAGCACACCGGTTCACCTCCCAGCAAGGTTCGCCCCTGGCATTGTGGTAAATGCAGTTTCAGTTACTTGCTTGCTTCAAGAGTGTTCGAGTGTTTCGCCACAGTAGGCGCAGATAGTGCTGATCTCTAGACACGTGTTTCTGTTTTTTTAACCGTCATCAGTAGAGATTACAGTCTTTCAAATGTGAGGTTTGCAGAGTAGGCTGCCAACATCTTTCTCAGGTCAGGTACCTCTCACAGGCATGCGGGTGCTTCATCCACGAGCTCATCAGCTCAATGATTAATGGGAGTACTATTAAGCAGGAACAGGTGTAGGAGCACACCGCCTCACCTCCCAGCAAGGTTCACCCCTGACATTGTGGTAAATGCAGTTTCAGTTACTTGCTTGCTTCAAGAGTGTTCGAGTGTTTCGCCACAGTTCGCTCAGATAGTACTGATCTCTAGACACATGTTTCTGGTTATTTAACCGTCATCAGTAGAGATTACAGTCTTTGAAATTTGGGGTTTGCTGAGTAGACTGCCAACATCTTTCTCAGGTCAGGTACCTCTCACAGGCATGCGGGTGCTTCATCCACGAGCTCGTCAGTTCAATGACTCACGGGAGTACTATTAAACAGGAACAGGGGTGGGAGCACATCGCTTCACCTCCCAGCAAGGTTCACCCCTGGCATTGTGGTAAATGTAGTTTCGGTTACTTGCTTGCTTCAATAGTGTTCGAGTGTTTCGCCACAGTTGGCGCAGATAGTGCTCATCTCTAGACACGTGTTCCTGGTTCTTTAACCGTCATCGGTAGAGATTACAATCTTTCAAATGTGGGGTTTGCTGAGTAGGCTGCCAACATCTTTGTCAGATCAGGTACCTCTAACAGGCATGCGGGTGCTTCATCCACGAGCTCGTCAGCTCAATGACTCACCGGAGTACTATTAAACAGGAACAGGGGTGGGAGCATACCGCTTCACCTCCCACCAAGGTTCGCCCCTGGCATTGCGGTAAATGCAGTTTCAGTTACTTACTTGCTTCAAGAGTGTTTGAGTGTTTCGCCACAGTTGGGGCAGATAGTGCTGATCTCTAGACACGTGTTTCTGGTTCTTTAACCGTCATCAGTAGAGATTACAGTCTTTCAAATTTGGGGTTTGCTGAGTAGGCTGCCAACATCTTTCTCAGGTGAGGTACCTCTCACAGGCATGCGGGTGCTTCATCCACGACCTTCTCAGCTCAATGACTCACTGCAGTACTGTTAAGCAGGAACAGGAGGGGGAGCACACAGCTTCACCTCCCAGCAAGGTTTGCCCCTGGCATTGTGGTAAATGTAGTTTCAGTTACTTGCTTGCTTCAAGAGTGTTCGAGTGTTTCGCCACAGTTGACGCAGATAGTGCTGATCTCTAGACACGTGTTTCTGCTTCATTAACCGTCATCAGTAGAGATTACAGTCTTTCAAATGTGGGGTTTGGTGAGTAGGCTGCCAACGTCTTTCTCAGGTCAGGTACCTCTCACAGGCATGCGGGTGCTTCATCCACGAGCTCGTCAGTTCAATGACTCACGGCAGTACTATTAAACAGGAACAGGAGTTGGAGCACACCGCTTCACCTCCCAGCAAGGTTCACCCCTTGCATTGTGGTAAATGCAGTTTCGGTTACTTGCTTCCTTCAAGAGTGTTTGAGTGTTTCTCCACAGTTGGCGCAGATAGTGCTGATCTCTAGACACGTGTTTCTTGTTCTTTAACCATCATCAGTAGAGATTACAGTCTTTCAAATGTGGGGTTTGCTGAGTAGGCTGCCAACATCTTTCTCCGGTCAGGTACCTCTCACAGGCATGCGGGTGCTTCATCAACGAGCTCGTCAGCTCAATGACTCACAGGAGTACTATTAAACAGGAACACGGTTGGGAGCACACCGCTTCACCTCCCAGCAAGGTTCGCCCCTGGCATTGTGGTAAATGCAGTTTCAGTTACTTGCTTGCTTCAAGAGTGTTCGAGTGTTTCGCCACAGTAGGCGCAGATAGTGCTTTTCTCTAGACACGTGTTTCTGGTTTTTTAACTGTCATCAGTAGAGATTTCAGTCTTTCAAATGTGAGGTTTGCTGAGTAGGCTGCCAACATCTTTCTCAGGTCAGGTACCTCTCACAGGCATGCGGGTGCTTCATCCACGACCTCATCAGCTCAATGATTAATGGGAGTACTATTAGGCAGGAACAGGTGTAGGAGCACACCGCCTCACCTCCCAGCAAGGTTCACCCCTGGCATTGTGGTAAATGCAGTTTCAGTTACTTGCTTCCTTCAAGAGTGTTCAAGTGTTTCGCCACAGTTCGCGCAGATAGTGCTGATCTCTAGACACGTGTTTCTGGTTATTTAACCGTCATCAGTAGAGATTACAGTCTTTGAAATTTGGGGTTTGCTGAGTAGACTGCCAACATCTTTCTCAGGTCAGGTACCTCTCACAGGCATGCGGGTGCTTCATCCATGAGCAAGTCAGTTCAATGTCACACAGGAGTACTTTTAAACAGGAACAGGGATGGGAGCACACAGCTTCACCTCCCAGCAAGGTTTGCCCCTGGTATTGTGGTAAATGCAGTTTCAGTTACTTCCTTGCTTCAAGAGTGTTCGAGTGTTTCTCAGGTCAGGTACCTCTCACAGGCATGCGGGTGCTTCATCCACAAGCTCGTCAGCTCAATGACTCACGGGAGAACTATTAAACAGGAAAAGAGTTGGGAGCATACTGTTTCACCTCCCAGCAAGGTTCGCCCCTGGCATTGTGGTAAATGCAGTTTCAGTTACTTGCTTGCTTCAAGAGTGTTTGAGTGTTTCGCCACAGTTGGCGCAGATAGTGCTGATCTCTAGACACGTGTTTCTGGTTCTTTAACCGTCATCAGTAGAGATTACAGTCTTTCAAATGTGGGGTTTGCTGAGTAGACTGCCAACATCTTTCTCAGTTCAGGTACCTCTCACAGGCATGGGGGTGCTTCATCCATGAGCAAGTCAGTTCAATGTCACACAGGAGTACTTTTAAACAGGAACAGGGATGGGAGCACACAGCTTCACCTCCCAGCAAGGTTTGCCCCTGGTATTGTGGTAAATGTAGTTTCAGTTACTTGCTTGCTTCAAGAGTGTTCGAGTGTTTCGCCACAGTTGACGCAGATAGTGCTGATCTCTAGACACGTGTTTCTGCTTCATTAACCGTCATCAGTAGAGATTACAGTCTTTCAAATGTGGGGTTTGGTGAGTAGGCTGCCAACGTCTTTCTCAGGTCAGGTACCTCTCACAGGCATGCGGGTGCTTCATCCACGAGCTCGTCAGTTCAATGACTCACGGCAGTACTATTAAACAGGAACAGGAGTTGGAGCACACCGCTTCACCTCCCAGCAAGGTTCACCCCTTGCATTGTGGTAAATGCAGTTTCGGTTACTTGCTTCCTTCAAGAGTGTTTGAGTGTTTCTCCACAGTTGGCGCAGATAGTGCTGATCTCTAGACACGTGTTTCTTGTTCTTTAACCATCATCAGTAGAGATTACAGTCTTTCAAATGTGGGGTTTGCTGAGTAGGCTGCCAACATCTTTCTCCGGTCAGGTACCTCTCACAGGCATGCGGGTGCTTCATCAACGAGCTCGTCAGCTCAATGACTCACAGGAGTACTATTAAACAGGAACACGGTTGGGAGCACACCGCTTCACCTCCCAGCAAGGTTCGCCCCTGGCATTGTGGTAAATGCAGTTTCAGTTACTTGCTTGCTTCAAGAGTGTTTGAGTGTTTCGCCACAGTAGGCGCAGATAGTGCTGATCTCTAGACACGTGTTTCTGTTTTTTTAACCGTCATCAGTAGAGATTACAGTCTTTCAAATGTGAGGTTTGCAGAGTAGGCTGCCAACATCTTTCTCAGGTCAGGTACCTCTCACAGGCATGCGGGTGCTTCATCCACGAGCTCATCAGCTCAATGATTAATGGGAGTACTATTAAGCAGGAACAGGTGTAGGAGCACACCGCCTCACCTCCCAGCAAGGTTCACCCCTGGCATTGTGGTAAATGCAGTTTCAGTTACTTGCTTGCTTCAAGAGTGTTCGAGTGTTTCGCCACAGTTCGCTCAGATAGTACTGATCTCTAGACACATGTTTCTGGTTATTTAACCGTCATCAGTAGAGATTACAGTCTTTGAAATTTGGGGTTTGCTGAGTAGACTGCCAACATCTTTCTCAGGTCAGGTACCTCTCACAGGCATGCGGGTGCTTCATCCACGAGCTCGTCAGTTCAATGACTCACGGGAGTACTATTAAACAGGAACAGGGGTGGGAGCACATCGCTTCACCTCCCAGCAAGGTTCACCCCTGGCATTGTGGTAAATGTAGTTTCGGTTACTTGCTTGCTTCAATAGTGTTCGAGTGTTTCGCCACAGTTGGCGCAGATAGTGCTCATCTCTAGACACGTGTTCCTGGTTCTTTAACCGTCATCGGTAGAGATTACAATCTTTCAAATGTGGGGTTTGCTGAGTAGGCTGCCAACATCTTTGTCAGATCAGGTACCTCTAACAGGCATGGGGGTGCTTCATCCACGAGCTCGTCAGCTCAATGACTCACCGGAGTACTATTAAACAGGAACAGGGGTGGGAGCATACCGCTTCACCTCCCACCAAGGTTCGCCCCTGGCATTGTGGTAAATGCAGTTTCAGTTACTTACTTGCTTCAAGAGTGTTTGAGTGTTTCGCCACAGTTGGGGCAGATAGTGCTGATCTCTAGACACGTGTTTCTGGTTCTTTAACCGTCATCAGTAGAGATTACAGTCTTTCAAATTTGGGGTTTGCTGAGTAGGCTGCCAACATCTTTCTCAGGTGAGGTACCTCTCACAGGCATGCGGGTGCTTCATCCACGACCTTCTCAGCTCAATGACTCACTGCAGTACTATTAAGCAGGAACAGGAGGGGGAGCACACAGCTTCACCTCCCAGCAAGGTTTGCCCCTGGCATTGTGGTAAATGTAGTTTCAGTTACTTGCTTGCTTCAAGAGTGTTCGAGTGTTTCGCCACAGTTGACGCAGATAGTGCTGATCTCTAGACACGTGTTTCTGCTTCATTAACGGTCATCAGTAGAGATTACAGTCTTTCAAATGTGGGGTTTGGTGAGTAGGCTGCCAACGTCTTTCTCAAGTCAGGTACCTCTCACAGGCATGCGGGTGCTTCATCCACGAGCTCGTCAGTTCAATGACTCACGGCAGTACTATTAAACAGGAACAGGAGTTGGAGCACACCGCTTCACCTCCCAGCAAGGTTCACCCCTTGCATTGTGGTAAATGCAGTTTCGGTTACTTGCTTCCTTCAAGAGTGTTTGAGTGTTTCTCCACAGTTGGCGCAGATAGTGCTGATCTCTAGACACGTGTTTCTTGTTCTTTAACCATCATCAGTAGAGATTACAGTCTTTCAAATGTGGGGTTTGCTGAGTAGGCTGCCAACATCTTTCTCCGGTCAGGTACCTCTCACAGGCATGCGGGTGCTTCATCAACGAGCTCGTCAGCTCAATGACTCACAGGAGTACTATTAAACAGGAACACGGTTGGGAGCACACCGCTTCACCTCCCAGCAAGGTTCGCCCCTGGCATTGTGGTAAATGCAGTTTCAGTTACTTGCTTGCTTCAAGAGTGTTCGAATGTTTCGCCACAGTAGGCGCAGATAGTGCTGATCTCTAGACACGTGTTTCTGGTTTTTTAACTGTCATCAGTAGAGATTTCAGTCTTTCAAATGTGAGGTTTGCTGAGTAGGCTGCCAACATCTTTCTCAGGTCAGGTACCTCTCACAGGCATGCGGGTGCTTCATCCACGACCTCATCAGCTCAATGATTAATGGGAGTACTATTAGGCAGGAACAGGTGTAGGAGCACACCGCCTCACCTCCCAGCAAGGTTCACCCCTGGCATTGTGGTAAATGCAGTTTCAGTTACTTGCTTCCTTCAAGAGTGTTCAAGTGTTTCGCCACAGTTCGCGCAGATAGTGCTGATCTCTAGACACGTGTTTCTGGTTATTTAACCGTCATCAGTAGAGATTACAGTCTTTGAAATTTGGGGTTTGCTGAGTAGACTGCCAACATCTTTCTCAGGTAAGGTACCTCTCACAGGCATGCGGGTGCTTCATCCATGAGCAAGTCAGTTCAATGTCACACAGGAGTACTTTTAAACAGGAACAGGGATGGGAGCACACAGCTTCACCTCCCAGCAAGGTTCGCCCCTGGTATTGTGGTAAATGCAGTTTCAGTTACTTCCTTGCTTCAAGAGTGTTCGAGTGTTTCGCAACAGTTGGCATATATAGTGCTGATCTCTGGACACGTGTTTCTGGTTCTTTAACCGTAATCAGTTAAAATTACAGTCTTTGAAATTTTGGGTTTGCTGAGTAGGCTGCCTACATCTTTCTCAGGTCAGGTACCTCTCACAGGCATGCGGGTGCTTCATCCACGAACTCGTCAGCTCAATGACACACGGGAGTACTATTAAATAGGAACAGGGTTGGGAGCACACCGCTTCACCTCCCGGCAACGTTCGCAACCTGGCATTGTGGTAAATACAGTTTTGGTTACTTGCTTGCTTCAAGAGTGTTCGATTGTTTCGCCACAGTTGGCGCAGATAGTGCTGATCTCTAGACATGTGTTTCTGGGTCTTTAACCGTCATCGGTAGAGATTACAGTCTTTCAAATGTGGGGTTTGCTGAGTAGGCTGCCAAAATCTTTGTCAGATCAGGTACCTCTAACAGGCATGCGGGTGCTTCATCCACGAGCTCGTCAGCTCAATGACTCACCGGAGTACTATTAAACAGGAACAGGGGTGGGAGCACACCGCTTCACCTCCCACCAAGGTTCGCCCCTGGCATTGTGGTAAATGCAGTTTCAGTTACTTACTTGCTTCAAGAGTGTTCGAGTGTTTCGCCACAGTTGGGGCAGATAGTGCTGATCTCTAGACACGTGTTTCTGGTTCTTTAACCGTCATCAGTAGAGATTACAGTCTTTCAAATTTGGGGTTTGCTGAGTAGGCTGCCAACATCTTTCTCAGGTGAGGTACCTCTCACAGGCATGCGGGTGCTTCATCCACGAGCTTCTCAGCTCAATGACTCACTGCAGTACTATTAAGCAGGAACAGGAGTGGGAGCACACAGCTTCACCTCCCAGCAAGGTTTGCCCCTGGCATTGTGGTAAATGTAGTTTCTGTTACTTGCTTGCTTCAAGAGTGTTCGAGTGTTTCGCCACAGTTGACGCAGATAGTGCTGATCTCTAGACACGTGTTTCTGCTTCATTAACCGTCATCAGTAGAGATTACAGTCTTTCAAATGTGGGGTTTGGTGAGTAGGCTGCCAACGTCTTTCTCAGGTCAGGTACCTCTCACAGGCATGCGGGTGCTTCATCCACGAGCTCGTCAGTTCAATGACTCACGGCAGTACTATTAAACAGGAACAGGGGTGGGAGCACACCGCTTCACCTCCCAGCAAGGTTCACCCCTTGCATTGTGGTAAATGCAGTTTCGGTTACTTGCTTCCTTCAAGAGTGTTTGAGTGTTTCTCCACAGTTGGCGCAGATAGTGCTGATCTCTAGACACGTGTGTCTGGTTCTTTAACCGTCATCAGTAGAGATTACAGTCTTTCAAATGTGGGGTTTGCTGAGTAGGCTGCCAACATCTTTGTCAGGTCAGGTACCTCTCACAGGCATGCGGGTGCTTCATCCACGAGCTCGTCAGATCAATGACTCATGGGAGTACTATTAAACAGGAACAGGGTTGGGAGCACACCGCTTCACCTCCCAGCAAGGTTCGCCCCTAGCATTGTGGTAGATACAATTTCAGTTACTTGCTTGCTTCAAGAGTGTTCGAGTGTTTCGCCAAAGTTGGCGCAGATAATGCTGATCTCTAGACTCGTGTTTCTTGTTCTTTAACCGTCATCAGTAGAGATTACAGTCTTTAAAATGTAGAGTTTGCTGGGTAGGCTACCAACATCTTTCTCCGGTCAGGTACCTCTCACAGGCATGCGGGTGCTTCATCAACGAGCTCGTCAGCTCAATGACACACGGGAGTACTATTAAATAGGAACAGGGTTGGGAGCACACCGCTTCACCTCCCATCGAGGTTCGCCCCTGGCAATGTGGTAAATACAGTTTCAGTTACTTGCTTGCTTCAAGAGTGTTCGAGTGTTTCGCCACAGTAGGCGCAGATAGTGCTGATCTCTAGGCACGTGTTTCTGATTTTTTAACCGTCAGCAGTAGAGATTACAGTCTTTCAAACGTGAGGTTTGCAGAGTAGGCTGCCAGCATCTTTCTCCGGTCAGGTACCTCTCACAGGCATGCGGGTGCTTCATCCACGAGCTCATCAGCTCAATGATTAATGGAAGTACTATTAAGCAGGAACAGGTGTAGGAGCACACCGCTTCACCTCCCAGCAAGGTTCACCCCTGGCATCATGGTAAATGCAGTTTCAGTTACTTGCTTGCTTCAAAAGTGTTCGAGTGTTTTGCCACAGTTGGCGCAGATAGTGCTGATCTCTAGACACGTGTTTCTGGTTATTTAACCGTCATCAGTAGAGATTACAGTCTTTGAAATTTGGGGTTTGCTGAGTAGACTGCCAACATCTTTCTCAGTTCAGGTACCTCTCACAGCTATGGGGGTGCTTCATCCATGAGCAAGTCAGTTCAATGTCACACAGGAGTACTTTTAAACAGGAACAGGGATGGGAGCACACAGCTTTACCTCCCAGCAAGGTTCGCCCCTGGTATTGTGGTAAATGCAGTTTCAGTTACTTCCTTGCTTCAAGAGTGTTCGAGTGTTTCTCAGGTCAGGTACCTCTCACAGGCATGCGGGTGCTTCATCCACGAGCTCGTCAGCTCAATGACTCACGGGAGAACTATTAAACAGGAAAAGAGTTGGGAGCATACTGTTTCACCTCCCAGCAAGGTTCGCCCCTGGCATTGTGGTAAATGCAGTTTCAGTTACTTGCTTGCTTCAAGAGTGTTTGAGTGTTTCGCCACAGTTGGCGCAGATAGTGCTGATCTCTAGACACGTGTTTCTGGTTCTTTAACCGTCATCAGTAGAGATTACAGTCTTTCAAATGTGGGGTTTGCTGAGGAGGCTGTTTACATCTTTCTCAGATCAGGTACCTCTAACAGGCATGCAGGTGTTTCATCCACGAGCTTGTCAGCTCAATGACTCACAGGAGTACTATTAAACAGGAACACGGTTGGGAGCACACCGCTTCACCTCCCAGCAAGGTTCGCCCCTGGCATTGTGGTAAATGCAGTTTCAGTTACTTGCTTGCTTCAAGAGTGTTCGAGTGTTTCGCCACAGTAGGCGCAGATAGTGCTGATCTCTAGACACGTGTTTCTGGTTTTTTAACCGTCATCAGTAAAGATTACAGTCTTTCAAATGTGAGGTTTGCAGAGTAGGCTGCCAACATCTTTCTCAGGTAAGGTACCTCTCACAGGCATGCGGGTGCTTCATCCACGAGCTCATCAGCTCAATGATTAATGGGAGTACTATTAAGCAGGAACAGGGGTAGGAGCACACCGCTTCACCTCCCAGCAATGTTCGCCCCTGGCATTGTGGTAAATACAGTTTCGGTTACTTGCTTGCTTCAAGAGTGTTCGTTTGTTTCGCCAAAGTTGGCGCAGATAGTGCTGATCTCTGGACACGTGTTTCTGGTTCTTTAAACGCCCTCAGTAGAGATTACAGTCTTTGAAATTTGGAGTTTGCTGAGGAGGCTGCCAACATCTTTCTCAGGTCAGGTACCTCTCACAGGCATGCGGGTGCTTCATCCACGAGCTCGTCAGCTCAATGACTCACGGCAGTACTATTAAACAGGAACAGGGGTGGGAGCACATCGCTTCACCTCCCAGCAAGGTTCACCCCTGGCATTGTGGTAAATGTAGTTTCGGTTACTTGCTTGCTTCAATAGTGTTTGAGTGTTTCGCCACAGTTGGCGCAGATAGTGCTGATCTCTAGACACATGTTCCTGGTTCTTTAACCGTCATCGGTAGAGATTACAGTCTTTCAAATGTGGGGTTTGCTGAGTAGGCTGCCAACATCTTTGTCAGGTCAGGTAGCTCTCTCAGGCATGCAGGTGTTTCATCCACGAGCTTGTCAGCTCAATGACTCACGGCAGTACTATTAAACAGGAACAGGGGTGGGAGCACACCGCTTCACCTCCCAGCAAGGTTCGCCCCTGGCATTGTGGTAAATGCAGTTTCAGTTACTTGCTTGCTTCAAGAGTGTTCGAGTGTTTCGCCACAGTTGGCGCAGATAGTGCTGATCTCTAGGCACGTTTTTCTGGTTCGTTAACCGTCATCAGTAGAGATTACAGTCTTTCAAATTTGGGGTTTGCTGAGTAGGCTGTTAACATCTTTCTCAGGTCAGGTACCTCTCACAGGCATGCGGGTGCTTCATCCACGAGCTCGTCAGCTCAATGACTCACGGCAGTACTATTAAACAGGAACAGGGGTGGGAGCACATCGCTTCACCTCCCAGCAAGGTTCACCCCTGGCATTGTGGTAAATGTAGTTTCGGTTACTTGCTTGCTTCAATAGTGTTCGAGTGTTTCGCCACAGTTGGCGCAGATAGTGCTGATCTCTAGGCACGTTTTTCTGGTTCGTTAACCGTCATCAGTAGAGATTACAGTCTTTCAAATTTGGGGTTTGCTGAGTAGGCTGTTAACATCTTTCTCAGATCAGGTACCTCTAACAGGCATGCGGGTGCTTCATCCACCAGCTCGTCAGCTCAATGACTCACCGGAGTGCTATTAAACAGGAACATGGGTGGGAGCACACCGCTTCACCTCCCAGCAAGGTTCGCCCCTGGCATTGTGGTAAATGCAGTCTCAGCTACTTGCTTGCTTCAAGAGTGTTCGAGTGTTTCGCCACAGTTGGCGCAGATAGTGCTGATCTCTAGGCACGTTTTTCTGGTTCTTTAACTGTCATCAGTAAAGATTACAGTCTTTCAAATTTAGGGTTTGCTGAGTAGGCTGCCAACATCTTTCTCAGGTCAGGTACCTCTCACAGGCATGCGGGTGCTTCATCAACAAGCTCGTTAGCTCAATGACACACTGCAGTACTATTAAGCAGGAACAGGTGTAGGAGCACACCGCCTCACCTCCCAGCAAGGTTCACCCCTGGCATTGTGGTAAATGCAGTTTCAGTTACTTGCTTGCTTCAAGAGTGTTCGAGTGTTTCGCCACAGTTCGCTCAGATAGTACTGATCTCTAGACACATGTTTCTGGTTATTTAACCGTCATCAGTAGAGATTACAGTCTTTGAAATTTGGGGTTTGCTGAGTAGACTGCCAACATCTTTCTCAGTTCAGGTACCTCTCACAGCTATGGGGGTGCTTCATCCATGAGCAAGTCAGTTCAATGTCACACAGGAGTACTTTTAAACAGGAACAGGGATGGGAGCACACAGCTTCACCTCCCAGCAAGGTTCGCCCCTGGTATTGTGGTAAATGCAGTTTCAGTTACTTCCTTGCTTCAAGAGTGTTCGAGTGTTTCTCAGGTCAGGTACCTCTCACAGGCATGCGGGTGCTTCATCCACGAGCTCGTCAGCTCAATGACTCACGGGAGAACTATTAAACAGGAAAAGAGTTGGGAGCATACTGTTTCACCTCCCAGCAAGGTTCGCCCCTGGCATTGTGGTAAATGCAGTTTCAGTTACTTGCTTGCTTCAAGAGTGTTTGAATGTTTCGCCACAGTTGGCGCAGATAGTGCTGATCTCTAGACACGTGTTTCTGGTTCTTTAACCGTCACCAGTAGAGATTACAGTCTTTCAAATGTGGGGTTTGCTGAGTAGACTGCCAACATCTTTCTCAGTTCAGGTACCTCTCACAGGCATGGGGGTGCTTCATCCATGAGCAAGACAGTTCAATGTCACACAGGAGTACTTTTAAACAGGAACAGGGATGGTAGCACACAGCTTCACCTCCCAGCAAGGTTCGCCCCTGGTATTGTGGTAAATGCAGTTTCAGTTACTTCCTTGCTTCAAGAGTGTTCGAGTGTTTCTCAGGTCAGGTACCTCTCACAGGAATGCGGGTGCTTCATCCACGAGCTCGTCAGCTCAATGACTCACGGGAGAACTATTAAACAGGAAAAGAGTTGGGAGCATACTGTTTCACCTCCCAGCAAGGTTCGCCCCTGGCATTGTGGTAAATGCAGTTTCAGTTACTTTCTTGCTTCAAGAGTTTTTGAGTGTTTCGCCACAGTTGGCGCAGATAGTGCTGATCTCTAGACACGTGTTTCTGGTTCTTTAACCGTCATCAGTAGAGATTACAGTCTTTCACATGTGGGGTTTGCTGAGTAGGCTGTTTACATCTTTCTCAGATCAGGTACCTCTAACAGGCATGCAGGTGTTTCATCCACGAGCTTGTCAGCTCAATGACTCACAGGAGTACTATTAAACAGGAACACGGTTGGGAGCACACCGCTTCACCTCCCAGCAAGGTTCGCCCCTGGCATTGTGGTAAATGCAGTTTCAGTTACTTGCTTGCTTCAAGAGTGTTCGAGTGTTTCGCCACAGTAGGCGCAGATAGTGCTGATCTCTAGACACGTGTTTCTGGTTTTTTAACCGTCATCAGTAAAGATTACAGTCTTTCAAATGTGAGGTTTGCAGAGTAGGCTGCCAACATCTTTCTCAGGTCAGGTACCTCTCACAGGCATGCGGGTGCTTCATCCACGACCTTCTCAGCTCAATGACTCACTGCAGTACTATTAAGCAGGAACAGGAGGGGGAGCACACAGCTTCACCTCCCAGCAAGGTTTGCCCCTGGCATTGTGGTAAATGTAGTTTCAGTTACTTGCTTGCTTCAAGAGTGTTCGAGTGTTTCGCCACAGTTGACGCAGATAGTGCTGATCTCTAGACACGTGTTTCTGCTTCATTAACCGTCATCAGTAGAGATTACAGTCTTTGAAATTTGGAGTTTGCTGAGGAGGCTGCCAACATCTTTCTCAGGTCAGGTACCTCTCACAGGCATGCGGGTGCTTCATCCACGAGCTCGTCAGCTCAATGACTCACGGCAGTACTATTAAACAGGAACAGGGGTGGGAGCACACCGCTTCACCTCCCAGCAAGGTTCGCCCCTGGCATTGTGGTAAATGCAGTTTCAGTTACTTGCTTGCTTCAAGAGTGTTCGAGTGTTTCGCCACAGTTGGCGCAGATAGTGCTGATCTCTAGGCACGTTTTTCTGGTTCGTTAACCGTCATCAGTAGAGATTACAGTCTTTCAAATTTGGGGTTTGCTGAGTAGGCTGTTAACATCTTTCTCAGATCAGGTACCTCTAACAGGCATGCGGGTGCTTCATCCACCAGCTCGTCAGCTCAATGACTCACCGGAGTGCTATTAAACAGGAACATGGGTGGGAGCACACCGCTTCACCTCCCAGCAAGGTTCGCCCCTGGCATTGTGGTAAATGCAGTTTCAGCTACTTGCTTGCTTCAAGAGTGTTCGAGTGTTTCGCCACAGTTGGCGCAGATAGTGCTGATCTCTAGGCACGTTTTTCTGGTTCTTTAACTGTCATCAGTAGAGATTACAGTCTTTCAAATTTGGGGTTTGCTGAGTAGGCTGCCAACATCTTTCTCAGGTCAGGTACCTCTCACAGGCATGCGGGTGCTTCATCAACAAGCTCGTTAGCTCAATGACACACTGCAGTACTATTAAACAGGAACAGGGGTGGTAGCACATCGCTTCACCTTCCAGCAAGGTTCGCCCCTGGCATTGTGGTAAATGCAGCTTCAGTTACTTGCTTGCTTCAAGAGTGTTCGAGTGTTTCGCCACAGTTGGCGCAGATAGTGCTGATCTCTAGACACGTGTTTCTGGTTCTTTAACCGTCATCAGTAGAGATTACAGTCTTTGAAATTTGGAGTTTGCTGAGGAGGCTGCTAACATCTTTCTCAGGTCAGGTACCTCTCACAGACATGCGGGTGCTTCATCCACGAGCTCGTCAGCTCAATGACTCACGGCAGTAATATTAAACAGGAACAGGGGTGGGAGCACATCGCTTCACCTCCCAGCAAGGTTCACCCCTGGCATTGTGGTAAATGTAGATTCGGTTACTTGCTTGCTTCAATAGTGTTCGAGTGTTTCGCCACAGTAGGCGCAGATAGTGCTGATCTCTAGACACATGTTCCTGGTTCTTTAACCGTCATCGGTAGAGATTACAGTCTTTGAAATTTGGGGTTTGCTGAGTAGGCTGCCAACGTCTTTCTCAGGTCAGGCATCTCTCACAGGCATGCGGGTGCTTCATCCACGAGCTCGTCAGCTCAATGACTCACGGGAGAACTCTTAAACAGGAAAAGAGTTGGGAGCATACTGTTTCACCTCCCAGCAAGGTTCGCCCCTGGCATTGTGGTAAATGCAGTTTCAGTTACTTACTTGCTTCAAGAGTGTTCGAGTGTTTCGCCACAGTTGGGGCAGATAGTGCTGATCTCTAGACACGTGTTTCTGGTTCTTTAACCGTCATCAGTAGAGATTACAGTCTTTCAAATTTGGGGTTTGCTGAGTAGACTGCCAACATCTTTCTCAGTTCAGGTACCTCTCACAGGCATGGGGGTGCTTCATCCATGAGCAAGTCAGTTCAATGTCACACAGGAGTACTTTTAAACAGGAACAGGGATGGGAGCACACAGCTTCACCTCCCAGCAAGGTTCGCCCCTGGTATTGTGGTAAATGCAGTTTCAGTTACTTCCTTGCTTCAAGAGTGTTCGAGTGTTTCTCAGGTCAGGTACCTCTCACAGGAATGCGGGTGCTTCATCCACGAGCTCGTCAGCTCAATGACTCACGGGAGAACTATTAAACAGGAAAAGAGTTGGGAGCATACTGTTTCACCTCCCAGCAAGGTTCGCCCCTGGCATTGTGGTAAATGCAGTTTCAGTTACTTGCTTGCTTCAAGAGTTTTTGAGTGTTTCGCCACAGTTGGCGCAGATAGTGCTGATCTCTAGACACGTGTTTCTGGTTCTTTAACCGTCATCAGTAGAGATTACAGTCTTTCAAATGTGGGGTTTGCTGAGTAGGCTGTTTACATCTTTCTCAGATCAGGTACCTCTAACAGGCATGCAGGTGTTTCATCCACGAGCTTGTCAGCTCAATGACTCACAGGAGTACTATTAAACAGGAACACGGTTGGGAGCACACCGCTTCACCTCCCAGCAAGGTTCGCCCCTGGCATTGTGGTAAATGCAGCTTCAGTTACTTGCTTGCTTCAAGAGTGTTCGAGTGTTTCGCCACAGTTGGCGCAGATAGTGCTGATCTCTAGACACGTGTTTCTGGTTCTTTAACCGTCATCAGTAGAGATTACAGTCTTTGAAATTTGGAGTTTGCTGAGGAGGCTGCCAACATCTTTCTCAGGTCAGGTACCTCTCACAGACATGCGGGTGCTTCATCCACGAGCTCGTCAGCTCAATGACTCACGGCAGTAATATTAAACAGGAACAGGGGTGGGAGCACATCGCTTCACCTCCCAGCAAGGTTCACCCCTGGCATTGTGGTAAATGTAGTTTCGGTTACTTGCTTGCTTCAATAGTGTTCGAGTGTTTCGCCACAGTAGGCGCAGATAGTGCTGATCTCTAGACACATGTTCCTGGTTCTTTAACCGTCATCGGTAGAGATTACAGTCTTTGAAATTTGGGGTTTCCTGAGTAGGCTGCCAACGTCTTTCTCAGGTCAGGCATCTCTCACAGGCATGCGGGTGCTTCATCCACGAGCTCGTCAGCTCAATGACTCACGGGAGAACTCTTAAACAGGAAAAGAGTTGGGAGCATACTGTTTCACCTCCCAGCAAGGTTCGCCCCTGGCATTGTGGTAAATGCAGTTTCAGTTACTTACTTGCTTCAAGAGTGTTCGAGTGTTTCGCCACAGTTGGGGCAGATAGTGCTGATCTCTAGACACGTGTTTCTGGTTCTTTAACCGTCATCAGTAGAGATTACAGTCTTTCAAATTTGGGGTTTGCTGAGTAGACTGCCAACATCTTTCTCAGTTCAGGTACCTCTCACAGGCATGGGGGTGCTTCATCCATGAGCAAGTCAGTTCAATGTCACACAGGAGTACTTTTAAACAGGAACAGGGATGGGAGCACACAGCTTCACCTCCCAGCAAGGTTCGCCCCTGGTATTGTGGTAAATGCAGTTTCAGTTACTTCCTTGCTTCAAGAGTGTTCGAGTGTTTCTCAGGTCAGGTACCTCTCACAGGCATGCGGGTGCTTCATCCACGAGCTCGTCAGCTCAATGACTCACGGGAGAACTATTAAACAGGAAAAGAGTTGGGAGCATACTGTTTCACCTCCCAGCAAGGTTCGCCCCTGGCATTGTGGTAAATGCAGTTTCAGTTACTTGCTTGCTTCAAGAGTGTTTGAGTGTTTCGCCACAGTTGGCGCAGATAGTGCTGATCTCTAGACACGTGTTTCTGGTTCTTTAACCGTCACCAGTAGAGATTACAGTCTTTCAAATGTGGGGTTTGCTGAGTAGACTGCCAACATCTTTCTCAGTTCAGGTACCTCTCACAGGCATGGGGGTGCTTCATCCATGAGCAAGTCAGTTCAATGTCACACAGGAGTACTTTTAAACAGGAACAGGGATGGTAGCACACAGCTTCACCTCCCAGCAAGGTTCGCCCCTGGTATTGTGGTAAATGCAGTTTCAGTTACTTCCTTGCTTCAAGAGTGTTCGAGTGTTTCTCAGGTCAGGTACCTCTCACAGGAATGCGGGTGCTTCATCCACGAGCTCGTCAGCTCAATGACTCACGGGAGAACTATTAAACAGGAAAAGAGTTGGGAGCATACTGTTTCACCTCCCAGCAAGGTTCGCCCCTGGCATTGTGGTAAATGCAGTTTCAGTTACTTGCTTGCTTCAAGAGTTTTTGAGTGTTTCGCCACAGTTGGCGCAGATAGTGCTGATCTCTAGACACGTGTTTCTGGTTCTTTAACCGTCATCAGTAGAGATTACAGTCTTTCAAATGTGGTGTTTGCTGAGTAGGCTGTTTACATCTTTCTCAGATCAGGTACCTCTAACAGGCATGCAGGTGTTTCATCCACGAGCTTGTCAGCTCAATGACTCACAGGAGTACTATTAAACAGGAACACGGTTGGGAGCACACCGCTTCACCTCCCAGCAAGGTTCGCCCCTGGTATTGTGGTAAATGCAGTTTCAGTTACTTCCTTGCTTCAAGAGTGTTCGAGTGTTTCGCCACAGTTGGCGCAGATAGTGCTGATCTCTAGACACGTGTTTCTGGTTCTTTAACCGTCATCAGTAGAGATTACAGTCTTTGAAATTTGGAGTTTGCTGAGGAGGCTGCCAACATCTTTCTCAGGTCAGGTACCTCTCACAGACATGCGGGTGCTTCATCCACGAGCTCGTCAGCTCAATGACTCACGGCAGTAATATTAAACAGGAACAGGGGTGGGAGCACATCGCTTCACCTCCCAGCAAGGTTCACCCCTGGCATTGTGGTAAATGTAGTTTCGGTTACTTGCTTGCTTCAATAGTGTTCGAGTGTTTCGCCACAGTAGGCGCAGATAGTGCTGATCTCTAGACACATGTTCCTGGTTCTTTAACCGTCATCGGTAGAGATTACAGTCTTTGAAATTTGGGGTTTCCTGAGTAGGCTGCCAACGTCTTTCTCAGGTCAGGCATCTCTCACAGGCATGCGGGTGCTTCATCCACGAGCTCGTCAGCTCAATGACTCACGGGAGAACTCTTAAACAGGAAAAGAGTTGGGAGCATACTGTTTCACCTCCCAGCAAGGTTCGCCCCTGGCATTGTGGTAAATGCAGTTTCAGTTACTTACTTGCTTCAAGAGTGTTCGAGTGTTTCGCCACAGTTGGGGCAGATAGTGCTGATCTCTAGACACGTGTTTCTGGTTCTTTAACCGTCATCAGTAGAGATTACAGTCTTTCAAATGTGGTGTTTGCTGAGTAGGCTGTTTACATCTTTCTCAGATCAGGTACCTCTAACAGGCATGCAGGTGTTTCATCCACGAGCTTGTCAGCTCAATGACTCACAGGAGTACTATTAAACAGGAACACGGTTGGGAGCACACCGCTTCACCTCCCAGCAAGGTTCGCCCCTGGCATTGTGGTAAATGCAGTTTCAGTTACTTGCTTGCTTCAAGAGTGTTCGAGTGTTTCGCCACAGTAGGCGCAGATAGTGCTGATCTCTAGACACGTGTTTCTGGTTCTTTAACCGTCATCAGTAGAGATTACAGTCTTTCAAATGTGGGGTTTGCTGAGTAGGCTGTTTACATCTTTCTCAGATCAGGTACCTCTAACAGGCATGCAGGTGTTTCATCCACGAGCTTGTCAGCTCAATGACTCACAGGAGTACTATTAAACAGGAACACGGTTGGGAGCACACCGCTTCACCTCCCAGCAAGGTTCGCCCCTGGCATTGTGGTAAATGCAGCTTCAGTTACTTGCTTGCTTCAAGAGTGTTCGAGTGTTTCGCCACAGTTGGCGCAGATAGTGCTGATCTCTAGACACGTGTTTCTGGTTCTTTAACCGTCATCAGTAGAGATTACAGTCTTTGAAATTTGGAGTTTGCTGAGGAGGCTGCCAACATCTTTCTCAGGTCAGGTACCTCTCACAGACATGCGGGTGCTTCATCCACGAGCTCGTCAGCTCAATGACTCACGGCAGTAATATTAAACAGGAACAGGGGTGGGAGCACATCGCTTCACCTCCCAGCAAGGTTCACCCCTGGCATTGTGGTAAATGTAGTTTCGGTTACTTGCTTGCTTCAATAGTGTTCGAGTGTTTCGCCACAGTAGGCGCAGATAGTGCTGATCTCTAGACACATGTTCCTGGTTCTTTAACCGTCATCGGTAGAGATTACAGTCTTTGAAATTTGGGGTTTACTGAGTAGGCTGCCAACGTCTTTCTCAGGTCAGGCATCTCTCACAGGCATGCGGGTGCTTCATCCACGAGCTCGTCAGCTCAATGACTCACGGGAGAACTCTTAAACAGGAAAAGAGTTGGGAGCATACTGTTTCACCTCCCAGCAAGGTTCGCCCCTGGCATTGTGGTAAATGCAGTTTCAGTTACTTACTTGCTTCAAGAGTGTTCGAGTGTTTCGCCACAGTTGGGGCAGATAGTGCTGATCTCTAGACACGTGTTTCTGGTTCTTTAACCGTCATCAGTAGAGATTACAGTCTTTCAAATTTGGGGTTTGCTGAGTAGACTGCCAACATCTTTCTCAGTTCAGGTACCTCTCACAGGCATGGGGGTGCTTCATCCATGAGCAAGTCAGTTCAATGTCACACAGGAGTACTTTTAAACAGGAACAGGGATGGGAGCACACAGCTTCACCTCCCAGCAAGGTTCGCCCCTGGTATTGTGGTAAATGCAGTTTCAGTTACTTCCTTGCTTCAAGAGTGTTCGAGTGTTTCTCAGGTCAGGTACCTCTCACAGGCATGCGGGTGCTTCATCCACGAGCTCGTCAGCTCAATGACTCACGGGAGAACTATTAAACAGGAAAAGAGTTGGGAGCATACTGTTTCACCTCCCAGCAAGGTTCGCCCCTGGCATTGTGGTAAATGCAGTTTCAGTTACTTGCTTGCTTCAAGAGTGTTTGAGTGTTTCGCCACAGTTGGCGCAGATAGTGCTGATCTCTAGACACGTGTTTCTGGTTCTTTAACCGTCACCAGTAGAGATTACAGTCTTTCAAATGTGGGGTTTGCTGAGTAGACTGCCAACATCTTTCTCAGTTCAGGTACCTCTCACAGGCATGGGGGTGCTTCATCCATGAGCAAGTCAGTTCAATGTCACACAGGAGTACTTTTAAACAGGAACAGGGATGGTAGCACACAGCTTCACCTCCCAGCAAGGTTCGCCCCTGGTATTGTGGTAAATGCAGTTTCAGTTACTTCCTTGCTTCAAGAGTGTTCGAGTGTTTCTCAGGTCAGGTACCTCTCACAGGAATGCGGGTGCTTCATCCACGAGCTCGTCAGCTCAATGACTCACGGGAGAACTATTAAACAGGAAAAGAGTTGGGAGCATACTGTTTCACCTCCCAGCAAGGTTCGCCCCTGGCATTGTGGTAAATGCAGTTTCAGTTACTTGCTTGCTTCAAGAGTTTTTGAGTGTTTCGCCACAGTTGGCGCAGATAGTGCTGATCTCTAGACACGTGTTTCTGGTTCTTTAACCGTCATCAGTAGAGATTACAGTCTTTCAAATGTGGTGTTTGCTGAGTAGGCTGTTTACATCTTTCTCAGATCAGGTACCTCTAACAGGCATGCAGGTGTTTCATCCACGAGCTTGTCAGCTCAATGACTCACAGGAGTACTATTAAACAGGAACACGGTTGGGAGCACACCGCTTCACCTCCCAGCAAGGTTCGCCCCTGGCATTGTGGTAAATGCAGTTTCAGTTACTTGCTTGCTTCAAGAGTGTTCGAGTGTTTCGCCACAGTAGGCGCAGATAGTGCTGATCTCTAGACACGTGTTTCTGGTTTTTTAACCGTCATCAGTAAAGATTACAGTCTTTCAAATGTGAGGTTTGCAGAGTAGGCTGCCAACATCTTTCTCAGGTCAGGTACCTCTCACAGGCATGCGGGTGCTTCATCCACGAGCTCATCAGCTCAATGATTAATGGGAGTACTATTAAGCAGCAACAGGTGTAGGAGCACACCGCTTCACCTCCCAGCAATGTTCGCCCCTGGCATTGTGGTAAATACAGTTTCGGTTACTTGCTTGCTTCAAGAGTGTTTGTTTGTTTCGCCAAAGTTGGCGCAGATAGTGCTGATCTCTGGACTCGTGTTTCTGGTTCTTTAACCCCCCTCAGTAGAGATTACAGTCTTTGAAATTTGGAGTTTGCTGAGGAGGCTGCCAACATCTTTCTCAGGTCAGGTACCTCTCACAGGCATGCGGGTGCTTCATCCACGAGCTCGTCAGATCAATGACTCAAGGCAGTACTATTAAACAGGAACAGGGGTGGGAGCACATCGCTTCACCTCCCAGCAAGGTTCACCCCTGGCATTGTGGTAAATACAGTTTCGGTTACTTGCTTGCTTCAAGAGTGTTCGTTTGTTTCGCCAAAGTTGGCGCAGATAGTGCTGATCTCTAGACACGTGTGTCTGGTTCTTTAACCGTCATCAGTAGAGATTACAGTCTTTCAAATGTGGGGTTTGCTGAGTAGGCTGCCAACATCTTTGTCAGGTCAGGTACCTCTCACAGGCATGCGGGTGCTTCATCCACGAGCTCGTCAGATCAATGACTCAAGGCAGTACTATTAAACAGGAACAGGGGTGGGAGCACATCGCTTCACCTCCCAGCAAGGTTCACCCCTGGCATTGTGGTAAATACAGTTTCGGTTACTTGCTTGCTTCAAGAGTGTTCGTTTGTTTCGCCAAAGTTGGCGCAGATAGTGCTGATCTCTGGACACGTGTTTCTGGTTCTTTAACCGCCCTCAGTAGAGATTACAGTCTTTGAAATTTGGAGTTTGCTGAGGAGGCTGCCAACATCTTTCTCAGGTCAGGTACCTCTCACAGGCATGCGGGTGCTTCATCCACGAGCTCGTCAGCTCAATGACTCACGGCAGTACTATTAAACAGGAACAGGGGTGGGAGCACATCGCTTCACCTCCCAGCAAGGTTCACCCCTGGCATTGTGGTAAATGTAGTTTCGGTTACTTGCTTGCTTCAATAGTGTTTGAGTGTTTCGCCACAGTTGGCGCAGATAGTGCTGATCTCTAGACACATGTTCCTGGTTCTTTAACCGTCATCGGTAGAGATTACAGTCTTTCAAATGTGGGGTTTGCTGAGTAGGCTGCCAACATCTTTATCAGGTCAGGTACCTCTCTCAGGCATGCAGGTGTTTCATCCACGAGCTTGTCAGCTCAATGACTCACGGCAGTACTATTAAGCAGGAACAGGAGTGGGAGCACACTACTTCACCTTCCAGGCAGGTTCGCCCCTGGCATTGTGGTAAATGCAGTTTCAGTTACTTGCTTGCTTCAAGAGTGTACGAGTGTTTTGCCACAGTTGATGCAGATAGTGCTGATCTCTAGACACGTGTGTCTGGTTCTTTAACCGTCATCAGTAGAGATTACAGTCTTTCAAATGTGGGGTTTGCTGAGTAGGCTGCCAACATCTTTGTCAGGTCAGGTACCTCTCACAGGCATGCGGGTGCTTCATCAACGAGCTCGTCAGCTCAATGACACACGGGAGTACTATTCAATAGGAACAGGGTTGGGAGCACACCGCTTCACCTCCCATCAAGGTTCGCCCCTGGCAATGTGGTAAATACAGTTTCAGTTACTTGCTTGCTTCAAGAGTGTTCGAGTGTTTCGCCACAGTAGGCGCAGATAGTGCTGATCTCTAGGCACGTGTTTCTGATTTTTTAACCGTCAGCATTAGAGATTACAGTCTTTCAAACGTGAGGTTTGCAGAGTAGGCTGCCAGCATCTTTCTCAGGTCAGGTACCTCTCACAGGCATGCAGGTGCTTCATCCACGAGCTCATCAGCTCAATGATTAATGGAAGTACTATTAAGCAGGAACAGGTGTAGGAGCACACCGCTTCACCTCCCAGCAAGGTTCACCGCTGGCATTGTGGTAAATGCAGTTTCAGTTACTTGCTTGCTTCAAAAGTGTTCGAGTGTTTTGCCACAGTTGGCGCAGATAGTGCTGATCTCTAGACACGTGTTTCTGGTTATTTAACCGTCATCAGTAGAGATTACAGTCTTTGAAATTTGGGGTTTGCTGAGTAGACTGCCAACATCTTTCTCAGTTCAGGTACCTCTCACAGGCATGGGGGTGCTTCATCCATGAGCAAGTCAGTTCAATGTCACACAGGAGTACTTTTAAACAGGAACAGGGATGGGAGCACACAGCTTCACCTCCCAGCAAGGTTCGCCCCTGGTATTGTGGTAAATGCAGTTTCAGTTACTTCCTTGCTTCAAGAGTGTTCGAGTGTTTCTCAGGTCAGGTACCTCTCACAGGCATGCGGGTGCTTCATCCACGAGCTCGTCAGCTCAATGACTCACGGGAGAACTATTAAACAGGAAAAGAGTTGGGAGCATACTGTTTCACCTCCCAGCAAGGTTCGCCCCTGGCATTGTGGTAAATGCAGTTTCAGTTACTTGCTTGCTTCAAGAGTGTTTGAGTGTTTCGCCACAGTTGGCGCAGATAGTGCTGATCTCTAGACACGTGTTTCTGGTTCTTTAACCGTCATCAGTAGAGATTACAGTCTTTCAAATGTGGGGTTTGCTGAGGAGGCTGTTTACATCTTTCTCAGATCAGGTACCTCTAACAGGCATGCAGGTGTTTCATCCACGAGCTTGTCAGCTCAATGACTCACAGGAGTACTATTAAACAGGAACACGGTTGGGAGCACACCGCTTCACCTCCCAGCAAGGTTTGCCCCTGGCATTGTGGTAAATGCAGTTTCAGTTACTTGCTTGCTTCAAGAGTGTTCGAGTGTTTCGCCACAGTAGGCGCAGATAGTGCTGATCTCTAGACACGTGTTTCAGGTTTTTTAACCGTCATCAGTAAAGATTACAGTCTTTCAAATGTGAGGTTTGCAGAGTAGGCTGCCAACATCTTTCTCAGGTCAGGTACCTCTCACAGGCATGCGGGTGCTTCATCCACGAGCTCATCAGCTCAATGATTAATGGGAGTACTATTAAACAGGAACAGGGGTAGGAGCACACCGCTTCACCTCCCAGCAATGTTCGCCCCTGGCATTGTGATAAATACAGTTTCGGTTACTTGCTTGCTTCAAGAGTGTTCGTTTGTTTCGCCAAAGTTGGCGCAGATAGTGCTGATCTCCGGACACGTGTTTCTGGTTCTTTGACCGCCCTCAGTAGAGATTACAGTCTTTGAAATTTGGAGTTTGCTGAGGAGGCTGCCAACATCTTTCTCAGGTCAGGTACCTCTCACAGGCATGCGGGTGCTTCATCCACGAGCTCGTCAGCTCAATGACTCACGGCAGTACTATTAAACAGGAACAGGGGTGGGAGCACATCGCTTCACCTCCCAGCAAGGTTCACCCCTGGCATTGTGGTAAATGTAGTTTCGGTTACTTGCTTGCTTCAATAGTGTTCGAGTGTTTCGCCACAGTTGGCGCAGATAGTGCTGATCTCTAGACACATGTTCCTGGTTCTTTAACCGTCATCGGTAGAGATTACAGTCTTTCAAATGTGGGGTTTGCTGAGTAGGCTGCCAACATCTTTGTCAGGTCAGGTACCTCTCTCAGGCATGCAGGTGTTTCATCCACGAGCTTGTCAGCTCAATGACTCACGGCAGTACTATTAAACAGGAACAGGGGTGGGAGCACACCGCTTCACCTCCCAGCAAGGTTCGCCCCTGGCATTGTGGTAAATGCAGTTTCAGTTACTTGCTTGCTTCAAGAGTGTTCGAGTGTTTCGCCACAGTTGGCGCAGATAGTGCTGATCTCTAGGCACGTTTTTCTGGTTCGTTAACCGTCATCAGTAGAGATTACAGTCTTTCAAATTTGGGGTTTGCTGAGTAGGCTGTTAACATCTTTCTCAGATCAGGTACCTCTAACAGGCATGCGGGTGCTTCATCCACCAGCTCGTCAGCTCAATGACTCACCGGAGTGCTATTAAACAGGAACATGGGTGGGAGCACACCGCTTCACCTCCTAGCAAGGTTCGCCCCTGGCATTGTGGTAAATGCAGTTTCAGCTACTTGCTTGCTTCAAGAGTGTTCGAGTGTTTCGCCACAGTTGGCGCAGATAGTGCTGATCTCTAGGCACGTTTTTCTGGTTCTTTAACTGTCATCAGTAGAGATTACAGTCTTTCAAATTTGGGGTTTGCTGAGTAGGCTGCCAACATCTTTCTCAGGTCAGGTACCTCTCTCAGGCATGCAGGTGTTTCATCCACGAGCTTGTCAGCTCAATGACTCACGGCAGTACTATTAAACAGGAACAGGGGTGGGAGCACACCGCTTCACCTCCCAGCAAGGTTCGCCCCTGGCATTGTGGTAAATGCAGTTTCAGTTACTTGCTTGCTTCAAGAGTGTTCGAGTGTTTCGCCACAGTTGGCGCAGATAGTGCTGATCTCTAGGCACGTTTTTCTGGTTCGTTAACCGTCATCAGTAGAGATTACAGTCTTTCAAATTTGGGGTTTGCTGAGTAGGCTGTTAACATCTTTCTCAGATCAGGTACCTCTAACAGGCATGCGGGTGCTTCATCCACCAGCTCGTCAGCTCAATGACTCACCGGAGTGCTATTAAACAGGAACATGGGTGGGAGCACACCGCTTCACCTCCTAGCAAGGTTCGCCCCTGGCATTGTGGTAAATGCAGTTTCAGCTACTTGCTTGCTTCAAGAGTGTTCGAGTGTTTCGCCACAGTTGGCGCAGATAGTGCTGATCTCTAGGCACGTTTTTCTGGTTCTTTAACTGTCATCAGTAGAGATTACAGTCTTTCAAATTTGGGGTTTGCTGAGTAGGCTGCCAACATCTTTCTCAGGTCAGGTACCTCTCACAGGCATGCGGGTGCTTCATCAACAAGCTCGTTAGCTCAATGACACACTGCAGTACTATTAAACAGGAACAGGGGTGGGAGCACATCGCTTCACCTTCCAGCAAGGTTCGCCCCTGGCATTGTGGTAAATGCAGTTTCAGTTACTTGCTTGCTTCAAGAGTGTTTCGCCACAGTTGGCGCAGATAGTGCTGATCTCTAGACACGTGTTTCTGGTTCTTTAACCGTCATCAGTAGAGATTACAGTCTTTCAAATTTGGGGTTTGCTGAGTAGGCTGCCAACATCTTTCTCAGGTGAGGTACCTCTCACAGGCATGCGGGTGCTTCATCCACGAGCTCGCCAGCTCAATGACTCACAGGAGTACTATTAAACAGGAACAGGGGTGGGAGCACACCGCTTCAGCTCCCAGCAAGGTTCACCCCTGGCATTGTGGTAAATGCAGTTTCAGTTACTTGCTTGCTTCAAGAGTGTTCGAGTGTTTCGCCACAGTTCGCGCAGATAGTGCTGATCTCTAGACATGTGTTTCTGGGTCTTTAACCGTCATCAGTAGAGATTACAGTCTTTCAAATGTGAGGTTTGCAGAGAAGGCTACCAACATCTTTCTCAGGTCAGGTACCTCGCACAGGCATGCGGGTGCTTCATCCACGAGCTCGTCAGTTCAATGACTCACGGAAGTACTATTAAACAGGAACAGGGGTGGGAGCACACCGCTTCACCTCCCAGCTATGTTCGCCCCTGGCATTGTGGTAAATGCAGTTTCGGTTACTTGCTTGCTTCAAGAGTGTTCGAGTGTTTCGCCACAGTTGGCGCAGATAGTGCTGATCTCTAGACACATGTTTCTGGTTCTTTAACAGTCATCAGTAGAGATTACAGTCTTTAAAATTTGGGGTTTGCTGAGTAGGCTGCCAACATCTTTGTCAGGTCAGGTACCTCTCACAGGCATGCGGGTGCTTCATTCACAATCTCGTCAGCTCAATGACTCACGAGAGTACTATTAAACAGGAACAGGGGTGGGAGCACACCGCTTCACGTCCCAGCAAGGTTCGCCCCTGGCATTGTGGTAAATGCAGTTTCAGTTACTTGCTTGCTTCAAGAGTGTTCGAGTGTTTCGCCACAGTTGGCACAGATAGTGCTGATCTCTGGACACGTGTTTCTGGTTCTTTAACCGTCATCAGTAGAGATTACAGTCTTTCAAATTTGGGGTTTGCTGAGTAGGCTACCAACATATTTCTCAGGTCAGGTACCTCTCACAGGCATGCGGGTGCTTCATCCACGAGCTCGTCAGCTCAATGACTCAAGGGAGTACTATTCAACAGGAACAGGGATGGGAGCACACAGCTTCACCTCCCAGCAAGGTTCGCCCCTGGTATTGTGGTAAATGCAGTTTCAGTTACTTCCTTGCTTCAAGAGTGTTCGAGTGTTTCGCAACAGTTGGCACAGATAGTGCTGATCTCTGGACACGTGTTTCTGGTTCTTTAACCGTCATCAGCTAAAATTACAGTCTTTGAAATTTTGGGTTTGCTGAGTAGGCTGCCTACATCTTTCTCAGGTCAGGTACCTCTCACAGGCATGCGGGTGCTTCATCCACAAGTTTGTCAGCTCAATGACACACGGGAGTACTATTAAATAGGAACAGGGTTGGGAGCACACCGCTTCACCTCCCAGCAAGGTTCGCCCCTGGCATTGTGGTAAATACAGTTTCAGTTACTTGCTTGCTTCAAGAGTGTTCGAGTGTTTCGGCACAGTTGGCGCAGATAGTGCTGATCTCTAGACACGTGTTTCTGGTTCTTTAACCGTCATCAGTAGAGATTACAGTCTTTCAAATGTGAGGTTTGCTGAGTAGGCTGCCAACATCTTTGTCAGGTCAGGTACCTCTCACAGGCATGCGGGTGCTTCATCCACGAGCTCGTCAGATCAATGACTCACGGGAGTACTACTAAACAGGAACAGGGTTGGGAGCACACCGCTTCACCTCCCAGCAAGGTTCGCCCCTGGCATTGTGGTAAATACAATTTCGGTTACTTGCTTGCTTCAAGAGTGTTTGAGTGTTTCGCCAAAGTTGGCGCAGATAATGCTGATCTCTAGACTAGTGTTTCTTGTTCTTTAACCGTCATCAGTAGAGATTACAGTCTTTAAAATTTGGAGTTTGCTGAGAAGGCTGCCAACATCTTTCTCCGGTCAGGTACCTCTCACAGGCATGCGGGTGCTTCATCCACAAGCTCGTCAATTCAATGACTCACGGGAGGTCTATTAAACAGGAACAGGGGTGGGAGCACACCGCTTCACTTCCCAGCAAGGTTCGCCCCTGGCATTGTGGTAAATGCAGTTTCGGTTACTTGCTTGCTTCAAGAGTGTTCGAGTGTTTCGCCACAGTTGGTGCAGATAGTGCTGATCTCTAGACACGTGTTTCTGGTTATTTAACCGTCATCAGTAGAGATTACAGTCTTTTAAATTTTGGGTTTGCTGAGTAGGCTGCCAACATATTTCTCAGGTCAGGTACCTCTCACAGGCATGCGGGTGCTTCATCCACGAGCTCGTCAGCTCAATGACACACGGGAGTACTATTAAATAGGAACAGGGTTGGGAGCACACCGTTCACCTCCCAGCAAGGTTTGCCCCTGGCATTGTGGTAAATACAGTTTCAGTTACTTGTTTGCTTCAAGAGTGTTCAAGTGTTTCGCCACAGTTGGCGCAGATAGTGCTGATCTCTAGACATGTGTTTCTGGTTCTTTAACCGTCATCAGTAGAGATTACAGTCTTTGAAATTTGGGGTTTGCTGAGTAGGCTGCCAACGTCTTTCTCAGGTCAGGTACCTCTCACAGGCATGCGGGTGCTTCATCCACGAGCTCGTCAGTTCAATGACTCACGGCAGTACTATTAAACAGGAACAGGGGTGGGAGCACACCGCTTCACCTCCCAGCAATGTTCACCCCTTGCATTGTGGTAAATGCAGTTTCGGTTACTTGCTTGCTTCAAGAGTGTTCGAGTGTTTCGCCACAGTTGGCGCAGATAGTGCTGATCTCTAGACACGTGTTTCTGGTTCTTTAACCGTCATCAGTAGAGATTACAGTCTTTGAAATTTGGGGTTTGCTGAGTAGGCTGCCAACATCTTTCTCAGGTCAGGTACCTCTCACGGGCATGCGGGTGCTTCATCCACGAGCTCACCAGCTCAATGACTCACAGGAGTACTATTAAACAGGAACAAGGGTGGGAGCACACCGCTTCAGCTCCCAGCAAGGTTCACCCCTGGCATTGTGGTAAATGCAGTTTCAGATACTTGCTTGCTTCAAGAGTGTTCGAGTGTTTCGCCACAGTTGGTGCACATAGTGCTGATCTCTAGACACGTGTTTCTGGTTATTTAACCGTCATCAGTAGAGATTACAGTCTTTTAAATTTGGGGTTTGCTGAGTAGGCTACCAACAAATTTCTCAGGTCAGGTACCTCTCACAGGCATGCGGGTGCTTCATCCACGAGCTCGTCAGCTCAATGACTCAAGGGAGTACTATTCAACAGGAACAGGGATGGGAGCACACCGCTTCACCTCCCAGCAATGTTCACCCCTTGCATTGTGGTAAATCCAGTTTCGGTTACTTGCTTGCTTCAAGAGTGTTCGAGTGTTTCGCCACAGTTGGCGCAGATAGTGCTGATCTCTAGACACGTGTTTCTGGTTCTTTAACCGTCATCAGTAGAGATTACAGTCTTTGAAATTTGGGGTTTGCTGAGTAGGCTGCCAACATCTTTCTCAGGTCAGGTACCTCTCACAGGCATGCGGGTGCTTCATCCACAAGCTCGTCAATTGAATGACTCACGGGAGGTCTATTAAACAGGAACAGGGGTGGGAGCACACCGCTTCACTTCCCAGCAAGGTTCGCCCCTGGCATTGTGGTAAATGCAGTTTCGGTTACTTGCTTGCTTCAAGAGTGTTCGAGTGTTTCGCCACAGTTGGTGCACATAGTGCTGATCTCTAGACACGTGTTTCTGGTTATTTAACCGTCATCAGTAGAGATTACAGTCTTTTAAATTTGGGGTTTGCTGAGTAGGCTACCAACAAATTTCTCAGGTCAGGTACCTCTCACAGGCATGCGGGTGCTTCATCCACGAGCTCGTCAGCTCAATGACTCAAGGGAGTACTATTCAACAGGAACAGGGATGGGAGCACACAGCTCCACCTCCCAGCAAGGTTCGCCCCTGGTATTGTGGTAAATGCAGTTTCAGTTACTTCCTTGCTTCAAGAGTGTTCGAGTGTTTCGCAACAGTTGGCACAGATAGTGCTGATCTCTGGACACATGTTTCTGGTTCTTTAACCGTCATCAGTTAAAATTACAGTCTTTGAAATTTTGGGTTTGCTGAGTAGGCTCCCTACATATTTCTCAGGTCAGGTACCTCTCACAGGCATGCGGGTGCTTCATCCACGATCTCGTCAGCTCAATGACACACGGGAGTACTATTAAATAGGAACAGGGTTGGGAGCACACCGTTCACCTCCCAGCAAGGTTCACCCCTTGCATTGTGGTAAATGCAGTTTCGGTTACTTGCTTGCTTCAAGAGTGTTCGAGTGTTTCGCCACAGTTGGCGCAGATAGTGCTGATCTCTAGACACGTGTTTCTGGTTCTTTAACCGTCATCAGTAGAGATTACAGTCTTTCAAATGTGGGGTTTGCTGAGTAGGCTGCCAACATCTTTGTCAGGTCAGGTACCTCTCACAGGCATGCGGGTGCTTCATCCACGAGCTCGGCAGATCAATGACTCATGGGAGTACTATTAAACAGGAACAGGGTTGGGAGCACACCGCTTCACCTCCCAGCAAGGTTCGCCCCTAGCATTGTGGTAGATACAATTTCAGTTACTTGCTTGCTTCAAGAGTGTTCGAGTGTTTCGCCAAAGTTGGCGCAGATAATGCTGATCTAGACTCGTGTTTCTTGTTCTTTAACCGTCATCAGTAGAGATTACAGTCTTTAAAATGTAGAGTTTGCTGGGTAGGCTACCAACATCTTTCTCCGGTCAGGTACCTCTCACAGGCATGCGGGTGCTTCATCAACGAGCTCGTCAGCTCAATGACACACGGGAGTACTATTAAATAGGAACAGGGTTGGGAGCACACCGCTTCACCTCCCATCAAGGTTCGCCCCTGGCAATGTGGTAAATGCAGTTTCAGTTACTTGCTTGCTTCAAGAGTGTTCGAGTGTTTCGCCACAGTAGGCGCAGATAGTGCTGATCTCTAGGCACGTGTTTCTGATTTTTTAACCGTCAGCAGTAGAGATTACAGTCTTTCAAATGTGAGGTTTGCAGAGTAGGCTGCCAGCATCTTTCTCAGGTCAGGTACCTCTCACAGGCATGCGGGTGCTTCATCCACGAGCTCATCAGCTCAATGATTAATGGGAGTACTATTAAGCAGGAACAGGTGTAGGAGCACACCGCTTCACCTCCCAGCAAGGTTCACCCCTGGCATTGTGGTAAATGCAGTTTCAGTTACTTGCTTGCTTCAAAAGTGTTCGAGTGTTTCGCCACAGTTGGCGCAGATAGTGCTGATCTCTAGACACGTGTTTCTGGTTATTTAACCGTCATCAGTAGAGATTACAGTCTTTGAAATTTGGGGTTTGCTGAGTAGACTGCCAACATCTTTCTCAGTTCAGGTACCTCTCACAGGCATGGGGGTGCTTCATCCATGAGCAAGTCAGTTCAATGTCACACAGGAGTACTTTTAAACAGGAACAGGGATGGGAGCACACAGCTTCACCTCCCAGCAAGGTTCGCCCCTGGTATTGTGGTAAATGCAGTTTCAGTTACTTCCTTGCTTCAAGAGTGTTCGAGTGTTTCTCAGGTCAGGTACCTCTCACAGGCATGCGGGTGCTTCATCCACAAGCTCGTCAGCTCAATGACTCACGGGAGAACTATTAAACAGGAAAAGAGTTGGGAGCATACTGTTTCACCTCCCAGCAAGGTTCGCCCCTGGCATTGTGGTAAATGCAGTTTCAGTTACTTGCTTGCTTCAAGAGTGTTTGAGTGTTTCGCCACAGTTGGCGCAGATAGTGCTGATCTCTAGACACGTGTTTCTGGTTCTTTAACCGTCATCAGTAGAGATTACAGTCTTTCAAATTTGGGGTTTGCTGAGTAGGCTGCCAACATCTTTCTCAGGTGAGGTACCTCTCACAGGCATGCGGGTGCTTCATCCACGAGCTCGCCAGCTCAATGACTCACAGGAGTACTATTAAACAGGAACAGGGGTGGGAGCACACCGCTTCAGCTCCCAGCAAGGTTCACCCCTGGCATTGTGGTAAATGCAGTTTCAGTTACTTGCTTGCTTCAAGAGTGTTCGAGTGTTTCGCCACAGTTCGCGCAGATAGTGCTGATCTCTAGACATGTGTTTCTGGGTCTTTAACCGTCATCAGTAGAGATTACAGTCTTTCAAATGTGAGGTTTGCAGAGAAGGCTACCAACATCTTTCTCAGGTCAGGTACCTCGCACAGGCATGCGGGTGCTTCATCCACAAGCTCGTCAGTTCAATGACTCACGGAAGTACTATTAAACAGGAACAGGGGTGGGAGCACACCGCTTCACCTCCCAGCTATGTTCGCCCCTGGCATTGTGGTAAATGCAGTTTCGGTTACTTGCTTGCTTCAAGAGTGTTCGAGTGTTTCGCCACAGTTGGCGCAGATAGTGCTGATCTCTAGACACATGTTTCTGGTTCTTTAACAGTCATCAGTAGAGATTACAGTCTTTAAAATTTGGGGTTTGCTGAGTAGGCTGCCAACATCTTTGTCAGGTCAGGTACCTCTCACAGGCATGCGGGTGCTTCATTCACAATCTCGTCAGCTCAATGACTCACGAGAGTACTATTAAACAGGAACAGGGGTGGGAGCACACCGCTTCACGTCCCAGCAAGGTTCGCCCCTGGCATTGTGGTAAATGCAGTTTCAGTTACTTGCTTGCTTCAAGAGTGTTCGAGTGTTTCGCCACAGTTGGCACAGATAGTGCTGATCTCTGGACACGTGTTTCTGGTTCTTTAACCGTCATCAGTAGAGATTACAGTCTTTCAAATTTGGGGTTTGCTGAGTAGGCTACCAACATATTTCTCAGGTCAGGTACCTCTCACAGGCATGCGGGTGCTTCATCCACGAGCTCGTCAGCTCAATGACTCAAGGGAGTACTATTCAACAGGAACAGGGATGGGAGCACACAGCTTCACCTCCCAGCAAGGTTTGCCCCTGGTATTGTGGTAAATGCAGTTTCAGTTACTTCCTTGCTTCAAGAGTGTTCGAGTGTTTCGCAACAGTTTGCACAGATAGTGCTGATCTCTGGACACGTGTTTCTGGTTCTTTAACCGTCATCAGCTAAAATTACAGTCTTTGAAATTTTGGGTTTGCTGAGTAGGCTGCCTACATCTTTCTCAGGTCAGGTACCTCTCACAGGCATGCGGGTGCTTCATCCACAAGTTTGTCAGCTCAATGACACACGGGAGTACTATTAAATAGGAACAGGGTTGGGAGCACACCGCTTCACCTCCCAGCAAGGTTCGCCCCTGGCATTGTGGTAAATACAGTTTCAGTTACTTGCTTGCTTCAAGAGTGTTCGAGTGTTTCGGCACAGTTGGCGCAGATAGTGCTGATCTCTAGACACGTGTTTCTGGTTCTTTAACCGTCATCAGTAGAGATTACAGTCTTTCAAATGTGGGGTTTGCTGAGTAGGCTGCCAACATCTTTGTCAGGTCAGGTACCTCTCACAGGCATGCGGGTGCTTCATCCACGAGCTCGTCAGATCAATGACTCACGGGAGTACTACTAAACAGGAACAGGGTTGGGAGCACACCGCTTCACCTCCCAGCAAGGTTCGCCCCTGGCATTGTGGTAAATACAATTTCGGTTACTTGCTTGCTTCAAGAGTGTTTGAGTGTTTCGCCAAAGTTGGCGCAGATAATGCTGATCTCTAGACTAGTGTTTCTTGTTCTTTAACCGTCATCAGTAGAGATTACAGTCTTTAAAATTTGGAGTTTGCTGAGAAGGCTGCCAACATCTTTCTCCGGTCAGGTACCTCTCACAGGTATGCGGGTGCTTCATCAACGAGCTTGTCAGCTCAATGACTCACAAGAGTACTATTAAGCAGGAACAGGGGTGGGAGCACACTGCTTCACCTCCCAGCAAGATTCGCCCCTGGCATTGTGGTAAATGCAGTTTCATTTACTTGCTTGCTTCAAGAGTGTTCGAGTGTTTCGCCACAGTTGGCGCAGATAGTACTGCTCTCTAGACACGTGTTTCTGGTTCTTTAACCGTCATCAGTAGAGATTACAGTCTTTGAAATTTGGGGTTTGCTGAGTAGGCTGCCAACATCTTTCTCAGGTCAGGTACCTCTCACAGGCATGCGGGTGCTTCATCCACAAGCTCGTCAATTCAATGACTCACGGGAGGTCTATTAAACAGGAACAGGGGTGGGAGCACACCGCTTCACTTCCCAGCAAGGTTCGCCCCTGGCATTGTGGTAAATGCAGTTTCGGTTACTTGCTTGCTTCAAGAGTGTTCGAGTGTTTCGCCACAGTTGGTGCAGATAGTGCTGATCTCTAGACACGTGTTTCTGGTTATTTAACCGTCATCAGTAGAGATTACAGTCTTTTAAATTTTGGGTTTGCTGAGTAGGCTGCCAACATATTTCTCAGGTCAGGTACCTCTCACAGGCATGCGGGTGCTTCATCCACGAGCTCGTCAGCTCAATGACACACGGGAGTACTATTAAATAGGAACAGGGTTGGGAGCACACCGTTCACCTCCCAGCAAGGTTTGCCCCTGGCATTGTGGTAAATACAGTTTCAGTTACTTGTTTGCTTCAAGAGTGTTCAAGTGTTTCGCCACAGTTGGCGCAGATAGTGCTGATCTCTAGACATGTGTTTCTGGTTCTTTAACCGTCATCAGTAGAGATTACAGTCTTTGAAATTTGGGGTTTGCTGAGTAGGCTGCCAACGTCTTTCTCAGGTCAGGTACCTCTCACAGGCATGCGGGTGCTTCATCCACGAGCTCGTCAGTTCAATGACTCACGGCAGTACTATTAAACAGGAACAGGGGTGGGAGCACACCGCTTCACCTCCCAGCAATGTTCACCCCTTGCATTGTGGTAAATGCAGTTTCGGTTACTTGCTTGCTTCAAGAGTGTTCGAGTGTTTCGCCACAGTTGGCGCAGATAGTGCTGATCTCTAGACACGTGTTTCTGGTTCTTTAACCGTCATCAGTAGAGATTACAGTCTTTGAAATTTGGGGTTTGCTGAGTAGGCTGCCAACATCTTTCTCAGGTCAGGTACCTCTCACGGGCATGCGGGTGCTTCATCCACGAGCTCACCAGCTCAATGACTCACAGGAGTACTATTAAACAGGAACAAGGGTGGGAGCACACCGCTTCAGCTCCCAGCAAGGTTCACCCCTGGCATTGTGGTAAATGCAGTTTCAGATACTTGCTTGCTTCAAGAGTGTTCGAGTGTTTCGCCACAGTTGGTGCACATAGTGCTGATCTCTAGACACGTGTTTCTGGTTATTTAACCGTCATCAGTAGAGATTACAGTCTTTTAAATTTGGGGTTTGCTGAGTAGGCTACCAACAAATTTCTCAGGTCAGGTACCTCTCACAGGCATGCGGGTGCTTCATCCACGAGCTCGTCAGCTCAATGACTCAAGGGAGTACTATTCAACAGGAACAGGGATGGGAGCACACCGCTTCACCTCCCAGCAATGTTCACCCCTTGCATTGTGGTAAATCCAGTTTCGGTTACTTGCTTGCTTCAAGAGTGTTCGAGTGTTTCGCCACAGTTGGCGCAGATAGTGCTGATCTCTAGACACGTGTTTCTGGTTCTTTAACCGTCATCAGTAGAGATTACAGTCTTTGAAATTTGGGGTTTGCTGAGTAGGCTGCCAACATCTTTCTCAGGTCAGGTACCTCTCACAGGCATGCGGGTGCTTCATCCACAAGCTCGTCAATTGAATGACTCACGGGAGGTCTATTAAACAGGAACAGGGGTGGGAGCACACCGCTTCACTTCCCAGCAAGGTTCGCCCCTGGCATTGTGGTAAATGCAGTTTCGGTTACTTGCTTGCTTCAAGAGTGTTCGAGTGTTTCGCCACAGTTGGTGCACATAGTGCTGATCTCTAGACACGTGTTTCTGGTTATTTAACCGTCATCAGTAGAGATTACAGTCTTTTAAATTTGGGGTTTGCTGAGTAGGCTACCAACAAATTTCTCAGGTCAGGTACCTCTCACAGGCATGCGGGTGCTTCATCCACCAGCTCGTCAGCTCAATGACTCACCGGAGTGCTATTAAACAGGAACATGGGTGGGAGCACACCGCTTCACCTCCTAGCAAGGTTCGCCCCTGGCATTGTGGTAAATGCAGTTTCAGCTACTTGCTTGCTTCAAGAGTGTTCGAGTGTTTCGCCACAGTTGGCGCAGATAGTGCTGATCTCTAGGCACGTTTTTCTGGTTCTTTAACTGTCATCAGTAGAGATTACAGTCTTTCAAATTTGGGGTTTGCTGAGTAGGCTGCCAACATCTTTCTCAGGTCAGGTACCTCTCACAGGCATGCGGGTGCTTCATCAACAAGCTCGTTAGCTCAATGACACACTGCAGTACTATTAAACAGGAACAGGGGTGGGAGCACATCGCTTCACCTTCCAGCAAGGTTCGCCCCTGGCATTGTGGTAAATGCAGTTTCAGTTACTTGCTTGCTTCAAGAGTGTTTGAGTGTTTCGCCACAGTTGGCGCAGATAGTGCTGATCTCTAGACACGTGTTTCTGGTTCTTTAACCGTCATCAGTAGAGATTACAGTCTTTCAAATTTGGGGTTTGCTGAGTAGGCTGCCAACATCTTTCTCAGGTGAGGTACCTCTCACAGGCATGCGGGTGCTTCATCCACGAGCTCGCCAGCTCAATGACTCACAGGAGTACTATTAAACAGGAACAGGGGTGGGAGCACACCGCTTCAGCTCCCAGCAAGGTTCACCCCTGGCATTGTGGTAAATGCAGTTTCAGTTACTTGCTTGCTTCAAGAGTGTTCGAGTGTTTCGCCACAGTTCGCGCAGATAGTGCTGATCTCTAGACATGTGTTTCTGGGTCTTTAACCGTCATCAGTAGAGATTACAGTCTTTCAAATGTGAGGTTTGCAGAGAAGGCTACCAACATCTTTCTCAGGTCAGGTACCTCGCACAGGCATGCGGGTGCTTCATCCACGAGCTCGTCAGTTCAATGACTCACGGAAGTACTATTAAACAGGAACAGGGGTGGGAGCACACCGCTTCACCTCCCAGCTATGTTCGCCCCTGGCATTGTGGTAAATGCAGTTTCGGTTACTTGCTTGCTTCAAGAGTGTTCGAGTGTTTCGCCACAGTTGGCGCAGATAGTGCTGATCTCTAGACACATGTTTCTGGTTCTTTAACAGTCATCAGTAGAGATTACAGTCTTTAAAATTTGGGGTTTGCTGAGTAGGCTGCCAACATCTTTGTCAGGTCAGGTACCTCTCACAGGCATGCGGGTGCTTCATTCACAATCTCGTCAGCTCAATGACTCACGAGAGTACTATTAAACAGGAACAGGGGTGGGAGCACACCGCTTCACGTCCCAGCAAGGTTCGCCCCTGGCATTGTGGTAAATGCAGTTTCAGTTACTTGCTTGCTTCAAGAGTGTTCGAGTGTTTCGCCACAGTTGGCACAGATAGTGCTGATCTCTGGACACGTGTTTCTGGTTCTTTAACCGTCATCAGTAGAGATTACAGTCTTTCAAATTTGGGGTTTGCTGAGTAGGCTACCAACATATTTCTCAGGTCAGGTACCTCTCACAGGCATGCGGGTGCTTCATCCACGAGCTCGTCAGCTCAATGACTCAAGGGAGTACTATTCAACAGGAACAGGGATGGGAGCACACAGCTTCACCTCCCAGCAAGGTTCGCCCCTGGTATTGTGGTAAATGCAGTTTCAGTTACTTCCTTGCTTCAAGAGTGTTCGAGTGTTTCGCAACAGTTGGCACAGATAGTGCTGATCTCTGGACACGTGTTTCTGGTTCTTTAACCGTCATCAGCTAAAATTACAGTCTTTGAAATTTTGGGTTTGCTGAGTAGGCTGCCTACATCTTTCTCAGGTCAGGTACCTCTCACAGGCATGCGGGTGCTTCATCCACAAGTTTGTCAGCTCAATGACACACGGGAGTACTATTAAATAGGAACAGGGTTGGGAGCACACCGCTTCACCTCCCAGCAAGGTTCGCCCCTGGCATTGTGGTAAATACAGTTTCAGTTACTTGCTTGCTTCAAGAGTGTTCGAGTGTTTCGGCACAGTTGGCGCAGATAGTGCTGATCTCTAGACACGTGTTTCTGGTTCTTTAACCGTCATCAGTAGAGATTACAGTCTTTCAAATGTGGGGTTTGCTGAGTAGGCTGCCAACATCTTTGTCAGGTCAGGTACCTCTCACAGGCATGCGGGTGCTTCATCCACGAGCTCGTCAGATCAATGACTCACGGGAGTACTACTAAACAGGAACAGGGTTGGGAGCACACCGCTTCACCTCCCAGCAAGGTTCGCCCCTGGCATTGTGGTAAATACAATTTCGGTTACTTGCTTGCTTCAAGAGTGTTTGAGTGTTTCGCCAAAGTTGGCGCAGATAATGCTGATCTCTAGACTAGTGTTTCTTGTTCTTTAACCGTCATCAGTAGAGATTACAGTCTTTAAAATTTGGAGTTTGCTGAGAAGGCTGCCAACATCTTTCTCCGGTCAGGTACCTCTCACAGGCATGCGGGTGCTTCATCCACAAGCTCGTCAATTCAATGACTCACGGGAGGTCTATTAAACAGGAACAGGGGTGGGAGCACACCGCTTCACTTCCCAGCAAGGTTCGCCCCTGGCATTGTGGTAAATGCAGTTTCGGTTACTTGCTTGCTTCAAGAGTGTTCGAGTGTTTCGCCACAGTTGGTGCAGATAGTGCTGATCTCTAGACACGTGTTTCTGGTTATTTAACCGTCATCAGTAGAGATTACAGTCTTTTAAATTTTGGGTTTGCTGAGTAGGCTGCCAACATATTTCTCAGGTCAGGTACCTCTCACAGGCATGCGGGTGCTTCATCCACGAGCTCGTCAGCTCAATGACACACGGGAGTACTATTAAATAGGAACAGGGTTGGGAGCACACCGTTCACCTCCCAGCAAGGTTTGCCCCTGGCATTGTGGTAAATACAGTTTCAGTTACTTGTTTGCTTCAAGAGTGTTCAAGTGTTTCGCCACAGTTGGCGCAGATAGTGCTGATCTCTAGACATGTGTTTCTGGTTCTTTAACCGTCATCAGTAGAGATTACAGTCTTTGAAATTTGGGGTTTGCTGAGTAGGCTGCCAACGTCTTTCTCAGGTCAGGTACCTCTCACAGGCATGCGGGTGCTTCATCCACGAGCTCGTCAGTTCAATGACTCACGGCAGTACTATTAAACAGGAACAGGGGTGGGAGCACACCGCTTCACCTCCCAGCAATGTTCACCCCTTGCATTGTGGTAAATGCAGTTTCGGTTACTTGCTTGCTTCAAGAGTGTTCGAGTGTTTCGCCACAGTTGGCGCAGATAGTGCTGATCTCTAGACACGTGTTTCTGGTTCTTTAACCGTCATCAGTAGAGATTACAGTCTTTGAAATTTGGGGTTTGCTGAGTAGGCTGCCAACATCTTTCTCAGGTCAGGTACCTCTCACGGGCATGCGGGTGCTTCATCCACGAGCTCACCAGCTCAATGACTCACAGGAGTACTATTAAACAGGAACAAGGGTGGGAGCACACCGCTTCAGCTCCCAGCAAGGTTCACCCCTGGCATTGTGGTAAATGCAGTTTCAGATACTTGCTTGCTTCAAGAGTGTTCGAGTGTTTCGCCACAGTTGGTGCACATAGTGCTGATCTCTAGACACGTGTTTCTGGTTATTTAACCGTCATCAGTAGAGATTACAGTCTTTTAAATTTGGGGTTTGCTGAGTAGGCTACCAACAAATTTCTCAGGTCAGGTACCTCTCACAGGCATGCGGGTGCTTCATCCACGAGCTCGTCAGCTCAATGACTCAAGGGAGTACTATTCAACAGGAACAGGGATGGGAGCACACCGCTTCACCTCCCAGCAATGTTCACCCCTTGCATTGTGGTAAATCCAGTTTCGGTTACTTGCTTGCTTCAAGAGTGTTCGAGTGTTTCGCCACAGTTGGCGCAGATAGTGCTGATCTCTAGACACGTGTTTCTGGTTCTTTAACCGTCATCAGTAGAGATTACAGTCTTTGAAATTTGGGGTTTGCTGAGTAGGCTGCCAACATCTTTCTCAGGTCAGGTACCTCTCACAGGCATGCGGGTGCTTCATCCACAAGCTCGTCAATTGAATGACTCACGGGAGGTCTATTAAACAGGAACAGGGGTGGGAGCACACCGCTTCACTTCCCAGCAAGGTTCGCCCCTGGCATTGTGGTAAATGCAGTTTCGGTTACTTGCTTGCTTCAAGAGTGTTCGAGTGTTTCGCCACAGTTGGTGCACATAGTGCTGATCTCTAGACACGTGTTTCTGGTTATTTAACCGTCATCAGTAGAGATTACAGTCTTTTAAATTTGGGGTTTGCTGAGTAGGCTACCAACAAATTTCTCAGGTCAGGTACCTCTCACAGGCATGCGGGTGCTTCATCCACGAGCTCGTCAGCTCAATGACTCAAGGGAGTACTATTCAACAGGAACAGGGATGGGAGCACACAGCTCCACCTCCCAGCAAGGTTCGCCCCTGGTATTGTGGTAAATGCAGTTTCAGTTACTTCCTTGCTTCAAGAGTGTTCGAGTGTTTCGCAACAGTTGGCACAGATAGTGCTGATCTCTGGACACATGTTTCTGGTTCTTTAACCGTCATCAGTTAAAATTACAGTCTTTGAAATTTTGGGTTTGCTGAGTAGGCTCCCTACATATTTCTCAGGTCAGGTACCTCTCACAGGCATGCGGGTGCTTCATCCACGATCTCGTCAGCTCAATGACACACGGGAGTACTATTAAATAGGAACAGGGTTGGGAGCACACCGTTCACCTCCCAGCAAGGTTCACCCCTTGCATTGTGGTAAATGCAGTTTCGGTTACTTGCTTGCTTCAAGAGTGTTCGAGTGTTTCGCCACAGTTGGCGCAGATAGTGCTGATCTCTAGACACGTGTTTCTGGTTCTTTAACCGTCATCAGTAGAGATTACAGTCTTTCAAATGTGGGGTTTGCTGAGTAGGCTGCCAACATCTTTGTCAGGTCAGGTACCTCTCACAGGCATGCGGGTGCTTCATCCACGAGCTCGGCAGATCAATGACTCATGGGAGTACTATTAAACAGGAACAGGGTTGGGAGCACACCGCTTCACCTCCCAGCAAGGTTCGCCCCTAGCATTGTGGTAGATACAATTTCAGTTACTTGCTTGCTTCAAGAGTGTTCGAGTGTTTCGCCAAAGTTGGCGCAGATAATGCTGATCTAGACTTGTGTTTCTTGTTCTTTAACCGTCATCAGTAGAGATTACAGTCTTTAAAATGTAGAGTTTGCTGGGTAGGCTACCAACATCTTTCTCCGGTCAGGTACCTCTCACAGGCATGCGGATGCTTCATCAACGAGCTCGTCAGCTCAATGACACACGGGAGTACTATTAAATAGGAACAGGGTTGGGAGCACACCGCTTCACCTCCCATCAAGGTTCGCCCCTGGCAATGTGGTAAATGCAGTTTCAGTTACTTGCTTGCTTCAAGAGTGTTCGAGTGTTTCGCCACAGTAGGCGCAGATAGTGCTGATCTCTAGGCACGTGTTTCTGATTTTTTAACCGTCAGCAGTAGAGATTACAGTCTTTCAAATGTGAGGTTTGCAGAGTAGGCTGCCAGCATCTTTCTCAGGTCAGGTACCTCTCACAGGCATGCGGGTGCTTCATCCACGAGCTCATCAGCTCAATGATTAATGGGAGTACTATTAAGCAGGAACAGGTGTAGGAGCACACCGCTTCACCTCCCAGCAAGGTTCACCCCTGGCATTGTGGTAAATGCAGTTTCAGTTACTTGCTTGCTTCAAAAGTGTTCGAGTGTTTCGCCACAGTTGGCGCAGATAGTGCTGATCTCTAGACACGTGTTTCTGGTTATTTAACCGTCATCAGTAGAGATTACAGTCTTTGAAATTTGGGGTTTGCTGAGTAGACTGCCAACATCTTTCTCAGTTCAGGTACCTCTCACAGGCATGGGGGTGCTTCATCCATGAGCAAGTCAGTTCAATGTCACACAGGAGTACTTTTAAACAGGAACAGGGATGGGAGCACACAGCTTCACCTCCCAGCAAGGTTCGCCCCTGGTATTGTGGTAAATGCAGTTTCAGTTACTTCCTTGCTTCAAGAGTGTTCGAGTGTTTCTCAGGTCAGGTACCTCTCACAGGCATGCGGGTGCTTCATCCACAAGCTCGTCAGCTCAATGACTCACGGGAGAACTATTAAACAGGAAAAGAGTTGGGAGCATACTGTTTCACCTCCCAGCAAGGTTCGCCCCTGGCATTGTGGTAAATGCAGTTTCAGTTACTTGCTTGCTTCAAGAGTGTTTGAGTGTTTCGCCACAGTTGGCGCAGATAGTGCTGATCTCTAGACACGTGTTTCTGGTTCTTTAACCGTCACCAGTAGAGATTACAGTCTTTCAAATGTGGGGTTTGCTGAGTAGACTGCCAACATCTTTCTCAGTTCAGGTACCTCTCACAGGCATGGGGGTGCTTCATCCATGAGCAAGTCAGTTCAATGTCACACAGGAGTACTTTTAAACAGGAACAGGGATGGTAGCACACAGCTTCACCTCCCAGCAAGGTTCGCCCCTGGTATTGTGGTAAATGCAGTTTCAGTTACTTCCTTGCTTCAAGAGTGTTCGAGTGTTTTTCAGGTCAGGTACCTCTCACAGGAATGCGGGTGCTTCATCCACGAGCTCGTCAGCTCAATGACTCACGGGAGAACTATTAAACAGGAAAAGAGTTGGGAGCATACTGTTTCACCTCCCAGCAAGGTTCGCCCCTGGCATTGTGGTAAATGCAGTTTCAGTTACTTGCTTGCTTCAAGAGTTTTTGAGTGTTTCGCCACAGTTGGCGCAGATAGTGCTGATCTCTAGACACGTGTTTCTGGTTCTTTAACCGTCATCAGTAGAGATTACAGTCTTTCAAATGTGGTGTTTGCTGAGTAGGCTGTTTACATCTTTCTCAGATCAGGTACCTCTAACAGGCATGCAGGTGTTTCATCCACGAGCTTGTCAGCTCAATGACTCACAGGAGTACTATTAAACAGGAACACGGTTGGGAGCACACCGCTTCACCTCCCAGCAAGGTTCGCCCCTGGCATTGTGGTAAATGCAGTTTCAGTTACTTGCTTGCTTCAAGAGTGTTCGAGTGTTTCGCCACAGTAGGCGCAGATAGTGCTGAGCTCTAGACACGTGTTTCTGGTTTTTTAACCGTCATCAGTAAAGATTACAGTCTTTCAAATGTGAGGTTTGCAGAGTAGGCTGCCAACATCTTTCTCAGGTCAGGTACCTCTCACAGGCATGCGGGTGCTTCATCCACGAGCTCATCAGCTCAATGATTAATGGGAGTACTATTAAGCAGCAACAGGTGTAGGAGCACACCGCTTCACCTCCCAGCAATGTTCGCCCCTGGCATTGTGGTAAATACAGTTTCGGTTACTTGCTTGCTTCAAGAGTGTTCGTTTGTTTCGCCAAAGTTGGCGCAGATAGTGCTGATCTCTGGACTCGTGTTTCTGGTTCTTTAACCCCCCTCAGTAGAGATTACAGTCTTTGAAATTTGGAGTTTGCTGAGGAGGCTGCCAACATCTTTCTCAGGTCAGGTACCTCTCACAGGCATGCGGGTGCTTCATCCACGAGCTCGTCAGATCAATGACTCAAGGCAGTACTATTAAACAGGAACAGGGGTGGGAGCACATCGCTTCACCTCCCAGCAAGGTTCACCCCTGGCATTGTGGTAAATACAGTTTCGGTTACTTGCTTGCTTCAAGAGTGTTCGTTTGTTTCGCCAAAGTTGGCGCAGATAGTGCTGATCTCTAGACACGTGTGTCTGGTTCTTTAACCGTCATCAGTAGAGATTACAGTCTTTCAAATGTGGGGTTTGCTGAGTAGGCTGCCAACATCTTTGTCAGGTCAGGTACCTCTCACAGGCATGCGGGTGCTTCATCCACGAGCTCGTCAGATCAATGACTCAAGGCAGTACTATTAAACAGGAACAGGGGTGGGAGCACATCGCTTCACCTCCCAGCAAGGTTCACCCCTGGCATTGTGGTAAATACAGTTTCGGTTACTTGCTTGCTTCAAGAGTGTTCGTTTGTTTCGCCAAAGTTGGCGCAGATAGTGCTGATCTCTGGACACGTGTTTCTGGTTCTTTAACCGCCCTCAGTAGAGATTACAGTCTTTGAAATTTGGAGTTTGCTGAGGAGGCTGCCAACATCTTTCTCAGGTCAGGTACCTCTCACAGGCATGCGGGTGCTTCATCCACGAGCTCGTCAGCTCAATGACTCACGGCAGTACTATTAAACAGGAACAGGGGTGGGAGCACATCGCTTCACCTCCCAGCAAGGTTCACCCCTGGCATTGTGGTAAATGTAGTTTCGGTTACTTGCTTGCTTCAATAGTGTTTGAGTGTTTCGCCACAGTTGGCGCAGATAGTGCTGATCTCTAGACACATGTTCCTGGTTCTTTAACCGTCATCGGTAGAGATTACAGTCTTTCAAATGTGGGGTTTGCTGAGTAGGCTGCCAACATCTTTATCAGGTCAGGTACCTCTCTCAGGCATGCAGGTGTTTCATCCACGAGCTTGTCAGCTCAATGACTCACGGCAGTACTATTAAGCAGGAACAGGAGTGGGAGCACACTACTTCACCTTCCAGGCAGGTTCGCCCCTGGCATTGTGGTAAATGCAGTTTCAGTTACTTGCTTGCTTCAAGAGTGTACGAGTGTTTTGCCACAGTTGATGCAGATAGTGCTGATCTCTAGACACGTGTGTCTGGTTCTTTAACCGTCATCAGTAGAGATTACAGTCTTTCAAATGTGGGGTTTGCTGAGTAGGCTGCCAACATCTTTGTCAGGTCAGGTACCTCTCACAGGCATGCGGGTGCTTCATCAACGAGCTCGTCAGCTCAATGACACACGGGAGTACTATTCAATAGGAACAGGGTTGGGAGCACACCGCTTCACCTCCCATCAAGGTTCGCCCCTGGCAATGTGGTAAATACAGTTTCAGTTACTTGCTTGCTTCAAGAGTGTTCGAGTGTTTCGCCACAGTAGGCGCAGATAGTGCTGATCTCTAGGCACGTGTTTCTGATTTTTTAACCGTCAGCATTAGAGATTACAGTCTTTCAAACGTGAGGTTTGCAGAGTAGGCTGCCAGCATCTTTCTCAGGTCAGGTACCTCTCACAGGCATGCAGGTGCTTCATCCACGAGCTCATCAGCTCAATGATTAATGGAAGTACTATTAAGCAGGAACAGGTGTAGGAGCACACCGCTTCACCTCCCAGCAAGGTTCACCGCTGGCATTGTGGTAAATGCAGTTTCAGTTACTTGCTTGCTTCAAAAGTGTTCGAGTGTTTTGCCACAGTTGGCGCAGATAGTGCTGATCTCTAGACACGTGTTTCTGGTTATTTAACCGTCATCAGTAGAGATTACAGTCTTTGAAATTTGGGGTTTGCTGAGTAGACTGCCAACATCTTTCTCAGTTCAGGTACCTCTCACAGGCATGGGGGTGCTTCATCCATGAGCAAGTCAGTTCAATGTCACACAGGAGTACTTTTAAACAGGAACAGGGATGGGAGCACACAGCTTCACCTCCCAGCAAGGTTCGCCCCTGGTATTGTGGTAAATGCAGTTTCAGTTACTTCCTTGCTTCAAGAGTGTTCGAGTGTTTCTCAGGTCAGGTACCTCTCACAGGCATGCGGGTGCTTCATCCACGAGCTCGTCAGCTCAATGACTCACGGGAGAACTATTAAACAGGAAAAGAGTTGGGAGCATACTGTTTCACCTCCCAGCAAGGTTCGCCCCTGGCATTGTGGTAAATGCAGTTTCAGTTACTTGCTTGCTTCAAGAGTGTTTGAGTGTTTCGCCACAGTTGGCGCAGATAGTGCTGATCTCTAGACACGTGTTTCTGGTTCTTTAACCGTCATCAGTAGAGATTACAGTCTTTCAAATGTGGGGTTTGCTGAGGAGGCTGTTTACATCTTTCTCAGATCAGGTACCTCTAACAGGCATGCAGGTGTTTCATCCACGAGCTTGTCAGCTCAATGACTCACAGGAGTACTATTAAACAGGAACACGGTTGGGAGCACACCGCTTCACCTCCCAGCAAGGTTTGCCCCTGGCATTGTGGTAAATGCAGTTTCAGTTACTTGCTTGCTTCAAGAGTGTTCGAGTGTTTCGCCACAGTAGGCGCAGATAGTGCTGATCTCTAGACACGTGTTTCAGGTTTTTTAACCGTCATCAGTAAAGATTACAGTCTTTCAAATGTGAGGTTTGCAGAGTAGGCTGCCAACATCTTTCTCAGGTCAGGTACCTCTCACAGGCATGCGGGTGCTTCATCCACGAGCTCATCAGCTCAATGATTAATGGGAGTACTATTAAACAGGAACAGGGGTAGGAGCACACCGCTTCACCTCCCAGCAATGTTCGCCCCTGGCATTGTGGTAAATACAGTTTCGGTTACTTGCTTGCTTCAAGAGTGTTCGTTTGTTTCGCCAAAGTTGGCGCAGATAGTGCTGATCTCCGGACACGTGTTTCTGGTTCTTTGACCGCCCTCAGTAGAGATTACAGTCTTTGAAATTTGGAGTTTGCTGAGGAGGCTGCCAACATCTTTCTCAGGTCAGGTACCTCTCACAGGCATGCGGGTGCTTCATCCACGAGCTCGTCAGCTCAATGACTCACGGCAGTACTATTAAACAGGAACAGGGGTGGGAGCACATCGCTTCACCTCCCAGCAAGGTTCACCCCTGGCATTGTGGTAAATGTAGTTTCGGTTACTTGCTTGCTTCAATAGTGTTCGAGTGTTTCGCCACAGTTGGCGCAGATAGTGCTGATCTCTAGACACATGTTCCTGGTTCTTTAACCGTCATCGGTAGAGATTACAGTCTTTCAAATGTGGGGTTTGCTGAGTAGGCTGCCAACATCTTTGTCAGGTCAGGTACCTCTCTCAGGCATGCAGGTGTTTCATCCACGAGCTTGTCAGCTCAATGACTCACGGCAGTACTATTAAACAGGAACAGGGGTGGGAGCACACCGCTTCACCTCCCAGCAAGGTTCGCCCCTGGCATTGTGGTAAATGCAGTTTCAGTTACTTGCTTGCTTCAAGAGTGTTCGAGTGTTTCGCCACAGTTGGCGCAGATAGTGCTGATCTCTAGGCACGTTTTTCTGGTTCGTTAACCGTCATCAGTAGAGATTACAGTCTTTCAAATTTGGGGTTTGCTGAGTAGGCTGTTAACATCTTTCTCAGATCAGGTACCTCTAACAGGCATGCGGGTGCTTCATCCACCAGCTCGTCAGCTCAATGACTCACCGGAGTGCTATTAAACAGGAACATGGGTGGGAGCACACCGCTTCACCTCCTAGCAAGGTTCGCCCCTGGCATTGTGGTAAATGCAGTTTCAGCTACTTGCTTGCTTCAAGAGTGTTCGAGTGTTTCGCCACAGTTGGCGCAGATAGTGCTGATCTCTAGGCACGTTTTTCTGGTTCTTTAACTGTCATCAGTAGAGATTACAGTCTTTCAAATTTGGGGTTTGCTGAGTAGGCTGCCAACATCTTTCTCAGGTCAGGTACCTCTCTCAGGCATGCAGGTGTTTCATCCACGAGCTTGTCAGCTCAATGACTCACGGCAGTACTATTAAACAGGAACAGGGGTGGGAGCACACCGCTTCACCTCCCAGCAAGGTTCGCCCCTGGCATTGTGGTAAATGCAGTTTCAGTTACTTGCTTGCTTCAAGAGTGTTCGAGTGTTTCGCCACAGTTGGCGCAGATAGTGCTGATCTCTAGGCACGTTTTTCTGGTTCGTTAACCGTCATCAGTAGAGATTACAGTCTTTCAAATTTGGGGTTTGCTGAGTAGGCTGTTAACATCTTTCTCAGATCAGGTACCTCTAACAGGCATGCGGGTGCTTCATCCACCAGCTCGTCAGCTCAATGACTCACCGGAGTGCTATTAAACAGGAACATGGGTGGGAGCACACCGCTTCACCTCCTAGCAAGGTTCGCCCCTGGCATTGTGGTAAATGCAGTTTCAGCTACTTGCTTGCTTCAAGAGTGTTCGAGTGTTTCGCCACAGTTGGCGCAGATAGTGCTGATCTCTAGGCACGTTTTTCTGGTTCTTTAACTGTCATCAGTAGAGATTACAGTCTTTCAAATTTGGGGTTTGCTGAGTAGGCTGCCAACATCTTTCTCAGGTCAGGTACCTCTCACAGGCATGCGGGTGCTTCATCAACAAGCTCGTTAGCTCAATGACACACTGCAGTACTATTAAACAGGAACAGGGGTGGGAGCACATCGCTTCACCTTCCAGCAAGGTTCGCCCCTGGCATTGTGGTAAATGCAGTTTCAGTTACTTGCTTGCTTCAAGAGTGTTTCGCCACAGTTGGCGCAGATAGTGCTGATCTCTAGACACGTGTTTCTGGTTCTTTAACCGTCATCAGTAGAGATTACAGTCTTTCAAATTTGGGGTTTGCTGAGTAGGCTGCCAACATCTTTCTCAGGTGAGGTACCTCTCACAGGCATGCGGGTGCTTCATCCACGAGCTCGCCAGCTCAATGACTCACAGGAGTACTATTAAACAGGAACAGGGGTGGGAGCACACCGCTTCAGCTCCCAGCAAGGTTCACCCCTGGCATTGTGGTAAATGCAGTTTCAGTTACTTGCTTGCTTCAAGAGTGTTCGAGTGTTTCGCCACAGTTCGCGCAGATAGTGCTGATCTCTAGACATGTGTTTCTGGGTCTTTAACCGTCATCAGTAGAGATTACAGTCTTTCAAATGTGAGGTTTGCAGAGAAGGCTACCAACATCTTTCTCAGGTCAGGTACCTCGCACAGGCATGCGGGTGCTTCATCCACGAGCTCGTCAGTTCAATGACTCACGGAAGTACTATTAAACAGGAACAGGGGTGGGAGCACACCGCTTCACCTCCCAGCTATGTTCGCCCCTGGCATTGTGGTAAATGCAGTTTCGGTTACTTGCTTGCTTCAAGAGTGTTCGAGTGTTTCGCCACAGTTGGCGCAGATAGTGCTGATCTCTAGACACATGTTTCTGGTTCTTTAACAGTCATCAGTAGAGATTACAGTCTTTAAAATTTGGGGTTTGCTGAGTAGGCTGCCAACATCTTTGTCAGGTCAGGTACCTCTCACAGGCATGCGGGTGCTTCATTCACAATCTCGTCAGCTCAATGACTCACGAGAGTACTATTAAACAGGAACAGGGGTGGGAGCACACCGCTTCACGTCCCAGCAAGGTTCGCCCCTGGCATTGTGGTAAATGCAGTTTCAGTTACTTGCTTGCTTCAAGAGTGTTCGAGTGTTTCGCCACAGTTGGCACAGATAGTGCTGATCTCTGGACACGTGTTTCTGGTTCTTTAACCGTCATCAGTAGAGATTACAGTCTTTCAAATTTGGGGTTTGCTGAGTAGGCTACCAACATATTTCTCAGGTCAGGTACCTCTCACAGGCATGCGGGTGCTTCATCCACGAGCTCGTCAGCTCAATGACTCAAGGGAGTACTATTCAACAGGAACAGGGATGGGAGCACACAGCTTCACCTCCCAGCAAGGTTCGCCCCTGGTATTGTGGTAAATGCAGTTTCAGTTACTTCCTTGCTTCAAGAGTGTTCGAGTGTTTCGCAACAGTTGGCACAGATAGTGCTGATCTCTGGACACGTGTTTCTGGTTCTTTAACCGTCATCAGCTAAAATTACAGTCTTTGAAATTTTGGGTTTGCTGAGTAGGCTGCCTACATCTTTCTCAGGTCAGGTACCTCTCACAGGCATGCGGGTGCTTCATCCACAAGTTTGTCAGCTCAATGACACACGGGAGTACTATTAAATAGGAACAGGGTTGGGAGCACACCGCTTCACCTCCCAGCAAGGTTCGCCCCTGGCATTGTGGTAAATACAGTTTCAGTTACTTGCTTGCTTCAAGAGTGTTCCAGTGTTTCGGCACAGTTGGCGCAGATAGTGCTGATCTCTAGACACGTGTTTCTGGTTCTTTAACCGTCATCAGTAGAGATTACAGTCTTTCAAATGTGGGGTTTGCTGAGTAGGCTGCCAACATCTTTGTCAGGTCAGGTACCTCTCACAGGCATGCGGGTGCTTCATCCACGAGCTCGTCAGATCAATGACTCACGGGAGTACTACTAAACAGGAACAGGGTTGGGAGCACACCGCTTCACCTCCCAGCAAGGTTCGCCCCTGGCATTGTGGTAAATACAATTTCGGTTACTTGCTTGCTTCAAGAGTGTTTGAGTGTTTCGCCAAAGTTGGCGCAGATAATGCTGATCTCTAGACTAGTGTTTCTTGTTCTTTAACCGTCATCAGTAGAGATTACAGTCTTTAAAATTTGGAGTTTGCTGAGAAGGCTGCCAACATCTTTCTCCGGTCAGGTACCTCTCACAGGCATGCGGGTGCTTCATCCACAAGCTCGTCAATTCAATGACTCACGGGAGGTCTATTAAACAGGAACAGGGGTGGGAGCACACCGCTTCACTTCCCAGCAAGGTTCGCCCCTGGCATTGTGGTAAATGCAGTTTCGGTTACTTGCTTGCTTCAAGAGTGTTCGAGTGTTTCGCCACAGTTGGTGCAGATAGTGCTGATCTCTAGGCACGTGTTTCTGGTTATTTAACCGTCATCAGTAGAGATTACAGTCTTTTAAATTTTGGGTTTGCTGAGTAGGCTGCCAACATATTTCTCAGGTCAGGTACCTCTCACAGGCATGCGGGTGCTTCATCCACGAGCTCGTCAGCTCAATGACACACGGGAGTACTATTAAATAGGAACAGGGTTGGGAGCACACCGTTCACCTCCCAGCAAGGTTTGCCCCTGGCATTGTGGTAAATACAGTTTCAGTTACTTGTTTGCTTCAAGAGTGTTCAAGTGTTTCGCCACAGTTGGCGCAGATAGTGCTGATCTCTAGACATGTGTTTCTGGTTCTTTAACCGTCATCAGTAGAGATTACAGTCTTTGAAATTTGGGGTTTGCTGAGTAGGCTGCCAACGTCTTTCTCAGGTCAGGTACCTCTCACAGGCATGCGGGTGCTTCATCCACGAGCTCGTCAGTTCAATGACTCACGGCAGTACTATTAAACAGGAACAGGGGTGGGAGCACACCGCTTCACCTCCCAGCAATGTTCACCCCTTGCATTGTGGTAAATGCAGTTTCGGTTACTTGCTTGCTTCAAGAGTGTTCGAGTGTTTCGCCACAGTTGGCGCAGATAGTGCTGATCTCTAGACACGTGTTTCTGGTTCTTTAACCGTCATCAGTAGAGATTACAGTCTTTGAAATTTGGGGTTTGCTGAGTAGGCTGCCAACATCTTTCTCAGGTCAGGTACCTCTCACGGGCATGCGGGTGCTTCATCCACGAGCTCACCAGCTCAATGACTCACAGGAGTACTATTAAACAGGAACAAGGGTGGGAGCACACCGCTTCAGCTCCCAGCAAGGTTCACCCCTGGCATTGTGGTAAATGCAGTTTCAGATACTTGCTTGCTTCAAGAGTGTTCGGATGTTTCGCCACAGTTGGTGCACATAGTGCTGATCTCTAGACACGTGTTTCTGGTTATTTAACCGTCATCAGTAGAGATTACAGTCTTTTAAATTTGGGGTTTGCTGAGTAGGCTACCAACAAATTTCTCAGGTCAGGTACCTCTCACAGGCATGCGGGTGCTTCATCCACGAGCTCGTCAGCTCAATGACTCAAGGGAGTACTATTCAACAGGAACAGGGATGGGAGCACACCGCTTCACCTCCCAGCAATGTTCACCCCTTGCATTGTGGTAAATCCAGTTTCGGTTACTTGCTTGCTTCAAGAGTGTTCGAGTGTTTCGCCACAGTTGGCGCAGATAGTGCTGATCTCTAGACACGTGTTTCTGGTTCTTTAACCGTCATCAGTAGAGATTACAGTCTTTGAAATTTGGGGTTTGCTGAGTAGGCTGCCAACATCTTTCTCAGGTCAGGTACCTCTCACAGGCATGCGGGTGCTTCATCCACAAGCTCGTCAATTGAATGACTCACGGGAGGTCTATTAAACAGAAACAGGGGTGGGAGCACACCGCTTCACTTCCCAGCAAGGTTCGCCCCTGGCATTGTGGTAAATGCAGTTTCGGTTACTTGCTTGCTTCAAGAGTGTTCGAGTGTTTCGCCACAGTTGGTGCACATAGTGCTGATCTCTAGACACGTGTTTCTGGTTATTTAACCGTCATCAGTAGAGATTACAGTCTTTTAAATTTGGGGTTTGCTGAGTAGGCTACCAACAAATTTCTCAGGTCAGGTACCTCTCACAGGCATGCGGGTGCTTCATCCACGAGCTCGTCAGCTCAATGACTCAAGGGAGTACTATTCAACAGGAACAGGGATGGGAGCACACAGCTCCACCTCCCAGCAAGGTTCGCCCCTGGTATTGTGGTAAATGCAGTTTCAGTTACTTCCTTGCTTCAAGAGTGTTCGAGTGTTTCGCAACAGTTGGCACAGATAGTGCTGATCTCTGGACACATGTTTCTGGTTCTTTAACCGTCATCAGTTAAAATTACAGTCTTTGAAATTTTGGGTTTGCTGAGTAGGCTCCCTACATATTTCTCAGGTCAGGTACCTCTCACAGGCATGCGGGTGCTTCATCCACGATCTCGTCAGCTCAATGACACACGGGAGTACTATTAAATAGGAACAGGGTTGGGAGCACACCGTTCACCTCCCAGCAAGGTTCACCCCTTGCATTGTGGTAAATGCAGTTTCGGTTACTTGCTTGCTTCAAGAGTGTTCGAGTGTTTCGCCACAGTTGGCGCAGATAGTGCTGATCTCTAGACACGTGTTTCTGGTTCTTTAACCGTCATCAGTAGAGATTACAGTCTTTCAAATGTGGGGTTTGCTGAGTAGGCTGCCAACATCTTTGTCAGGTCAGGTACCTCTCACAGGCATGCGGGTGCTTCATCCACGAGCTCGGCAGATCAATGACTCATGGGAGTACTATTAAACAGGAACAGGGTTGGGAGCACACCGCTTCACCTCCCAGCAAGGTTCGCCCCTAGCATTGTGGTAGATACAATTTCAGTTACTTGCTTGCTTCAAGAGTGTTCGAGTGTTTCGCCAAAGTTGGCGCAGATAATGCTGATCTAGACTCGTGTTTCTTGTTCTTTAACCGTCATCAGTAGAGATTACAGTCTTTAAAATGTAGAGTTTGCTGGGTAGGCTACCAACATCTTTCTCCGGTCAGGTACCTCTCACAGGCATGCGGGTGCTTCATCAACGAGCTCGTCAGCTCAATGACACACGGGAGTACTATTAAATAGGAACAGGGTTGGGAGCACACCGCTTCACCTCCCATCAAGGTTCGCCCCTGGCAATGTGGTAAATGCAGTTTCAGTTACTTGCTTGCTTCAAGAGTGTTCGAGTGTTTCGCCACAGTAGGCGCAGATAGTGCTGATCTCTAGGCACGTGTTTCTGATTTTTTAACCGTCAGCAGTAGAGATTACAGTCTTTCAAATGTGAGGTTTGCAGAGTAGGCTGCCAGCATCTTTCTCAGGTCAGGTACCTCTCACAGGCATGCGGGTGCTTCATCCACGAGCTCATCAGCTCAATGATTAATGGGAGTACTATTAAGCAGGAACAGGTGTAGGAGCACACCGCTTCACCTCCCAGCAAGGTTCACCCCTGGCATTGTGGTAAATGCAGTTTCAGTTACTTGCTTGCTTCAAAAGTGTTCGAGTGTTTCGCCACAGTTGGCGCAGATAGTGCTGATCTCTAGACACGTGTTTCTGGTTATTTAACCGTCATCAGTAGAGATTACAGTCTTTGAAATTTGGGGTTTGCTGAGTAGACTGCCAACATCTTTCTCAGTTCAGGTACCTCTCACAGGCATGGGGGTGCTTCATCCATGAGCAAGTCAGTTCAATGTCACACAGGAGTACTTTTAAACAGGAACAGGGATGGGAGCACACAGCTTCACCTCCCAGCAAGGTTCGCCCCTGGTATTGTGGTAAATGCAGTTTCAGTTACTTCCTTGCTTCAAGAGTGTTCGAGTGTTTCTCAGGTCAGGTACCTCTCACAGGCATGCGGGTGCTTCATCCACAAGCTCGTCAGCTCAATGACTCACGGGAGAACTATTAAACAGGAAAAGAGCATACTGTTTCACCTCCCAGCAAGGTTCGCCCCTGGCATTGTGGTAAATGCAGTTTCAGTTACTTGCTTGCTTCAAGAGTGTTTGAGTGTTTCGCCACAGTTGGCGCAGATAGTGCTGATCTCTAGACACGTGTTTCTGGTTCTTTAACCGTCATCAGTAGAGATTACAGTCTTTCAAATTTGGGGTTTGCTGAGTAGGCTGCCAACATCTTTCTCAGGTGAGGTACCTCTCACAGGCATGCGGGTGCTTCATCCACGAGCTCGCCAGCTCAATGACTCACAGGAGTACTATTAAACAGGAACAGGGGTGGGAGCACACCGCTTCAGCTCCCAGCAAGGTTCACCCCTGGCATTGTGGTAAATGCAGTTTCAGTTACTTGCTTGCTTCAAGAGTGTTCGAGTGTTTCGCCACAGTTCGCGCAGATAGTGCTGATCTCTAGACATGTGTTTCTGGGTCTTTAACCGTCATCAGTAGAGATTACAGTCTTTCAAATGTGAGGTTTGCAGAGAAGGCTACCAACATCTTTCTCAGGTCAGGTACCTCGCACAGGCATGCGGGTGCTTCATCCACGAGCTCGTCAGTTCAATGACTCACGGAAGTACTATTAAACAGGAACAGGGGTGGGAGCACACCGCTTCACCTCCCAGCTATGTTCGCCCCTGGCATTGTGGTAAATGCAGTTTCGGTTACTTGCTTGCTTCAAGAGTGTTCGAGTGTTTCGCCACAGTTGGCGCAGATAGTGCTGATCTCTAGACACATGTTTCTGGTTCTTTAACAGTCATCAGTAGAGATTACAGTCTTTAAAATTTGGGGTTTGCTGAGTAGGCTGCCAACATCTTTGTCAGGTCAGGTACCTCTCACAGGCATGCGGGTGCTTCATTCACAATCTCGTCAGCTCAATGACTCACGAGAGTACTATTAAACAGGAACAGGGGTGGGAGCACACCGCTTCACGTCCCAGCAAGGTTCGCCCCTGGCATTGTGGTAAATGCAGTTTCAGTTACTTGCTTGCTTCAAGAGTGTTCGAGTGTTTCGCCACAGTTGGCACAGATAGTGCTGATCTCTGGACACGTGTTTCTGGTTCTTTAACCGTCATCAGTAGAGATTACAGTCTTTCAAATTTGGGGTTTGCTGAGTAGGCTACCAACATATTTCTCAGGTCAGGTACCTCTCACAGGCATGCGGGTGCTTCATCCACGAGCTCGTCAGCTCAATGACTCAAGGGAGTACTATTCAACAGGAACAGGGATGGGAGCACACAGCTTCACCTCCCAGCAAGGTTTGCCCCTGGTATTGTGGTAAATGCAGTTTCAGTTACTTCCTTGCTTCAAGAGTGTTCGAGTGTTTCGCAACAGTTGGCACAGATAGTGCTGATCTCTGGACACGTGTTTCTGGTTCTTTAACCGTCATCAGCTAAAATTACAGTCTTTGAAATTTTGGGTTTGCTGAGTAGGCTGCCTACATCTTTCTCAGGTCAGGTACCTCTCACAGGCATGCGGGTGCTTCATCCACAAGTTTGTCAGCTCAATGACACACGGGAGTACTATTAAATAGGAACAGGGTTGGGAGCACACCGCTTCACCTCCCAGCAAGGTTCGCCCCTGGCATTGTGGTAAATACAGTTTCAGTTACTTGCTTGCTTCAAGAGTGTTCGAGTGTTTCGGCACAGTTGGCGCAGATAGTGCTGATCTCTAGACACGTGTTTCTGGTTCTTTAACCGTCATCAGTAGAGATTACAGTCTTTCAAATGTGGGGTTTGCTGAGTAGGCTGCCAACATCTTTGTCAGGTCAGGTACCTCTCACAGGCATGCGGGTGCTTCATCCACGAGCTCGTCAGATCAATGACTCACGGGAGTACTACTAAACAGGAACAGGGTTGGGAGCACACCGCTTCACCTCCCAGCAAGGTTCGCCCCTGGCATTGTGGTAAATACAATTTCGGTTACTTGCTTGCTTCAAGAGTGTTTGAGTGTTTCGCCAAAGTTGGCGCAGATAATGCTGATCTCTAGACTAGTGTTTCTTGTTCTTTAACCGTCATCAGTAGAGATTACAGTCTTTAAAATTTGGAGTTTGCTGAGAAGGCTGCCAACATCTTTCTCCGGTCAGGTACCTCTCACAGGTATGCGGGTGCTTCATCAACGAGCTTGTCAGCTCAATGACTCACAAGAGTACTATTAAGCAGGAACAGGGGTGGGAGCACACTGCTTCACCTCCCAGCAAGATTCGCCCCTGGCATTGTGGTAAATGCAGTTTCATTTACTTGCTTGCTTCAAGAGTGTTCGAGTGTTTCGCCACAGTTGGCGCAGATAGTACTGCTCTCTAGACACGTGTTTCTGGTTCTTTAACCGTCATCAGTAGAGATTACAGTCTTTGAAATTTGGGGTTTGCTGAGTAGGCTGCCAACATCTTTCTCAGGTCAGGTACCTCTCACAGGCATGCGGGTGCTTCATCCACAAGCTCGTCAATTCAATGACTCACGGGAGGTCTATTAAACAGGAACAGGGGTGGGAGCACACCGCTTCACTTCCCAGCAAGGTTCGCCCCTGGCATTGTGGTAAATGCAGTTTCGGTTACTTGCTTGCTTCAAGAGTGTTCGAGTGTTTCGCCACAGTTGGTGCAGATAGTGCTGATCTCTAGACACGTGTTTCTGGTTATTTAACCGTCATCAGTAGAGATTACAGTCTTTTAAATTTTGGGTTTGCTGAGTAGGCTGCCAACATATTTCTCAGGTCAGGTACCTCTCACAGGCATGCGGGTGCTTCATCCACGAGCTCGTCAGCTCAATGACACACGGGAGTACTATTAAATAGGAACAGGGTTGGGAGCACACCGTTCACCTCCCAGCAAGGTTTGCCCCTGGCATTGTGGTAAATACAGTTTCAGTTACTTGTTTGCTTCAAGAGTGTTCAAGTGTTTCGCCACAGTTGGCGCAGATAGTGCTGATCTCTAGACATGTGTTTCTGGTTCTTTAACCGTCATCAGTAGAGATTACAGTCTTTGAAATTTGGGGTTTGCTGAGTAGGCTGCCAACGTCTTTCTCAGGTCAGGTACCTCTCACAGGCATGCGGGTGCTTCATCCACGAGCTCGTCAGTTCAATGACTCACGGCAGTACTATTAAACAGGAACAGGGGTGGGAGCACACCGCTTCACCTCCCAGCAATGTTCACCCCTTGCATTGTGGTAAATGCAGTTTCGGTTACTTGCTTGCTTCAAGAGTGTTCGAGTGTTTCGCCACAGTTGGCGCAGATAGTGCTGATCTCTAGACACGTGTTTCTGGTTCTTTAACCGTCATCAGTAGAGATTACAGTCTTTGAAATTTGGGGTTTGCTGAGTAGGCTGCCAACATCTTTCTCAGGTCAGGTACCTCTCACGGGCATGCGGGTGCTTCATCCACGAGCTCACCAGCTCAATGACTCACAGGAGTACTATTAAACAGGAACAAGGGTGGGAGCACACCGCTTCAGCTCCCAGCAAGGTTCACCCCTGGCATTGTGGTAAATGCAGTTTCAGATACTTGCTTGCTTCAAGAGTGTTCGAGTGTTTCGCCACAGTTGGTGCACATAGTGCTGATCTCTAGACACGTGTTTCTGGTTATTTAACCGTCATCAGTAGAGATTACAGTCTTTTAAATTTGGGGTTTGCTGAGTAGGCTACCAACAAATTTCTCAGGTCAGGTACCTCTCACAGGCATGCGGGTGCTTCATCCACGAGCTCGTCAGCTCAATGACTCAAGGGAGTACTATTCAACAGGAACAGGGATGGGAGCACACCGCTTCACCTCCCAGCAATGTTCACCCCTTGCATTGTGGTAAATCCAGTTTCGGTTACTTGCTTGCTTCAAGAGTGTTCGAGTGTTTCGCCACAGTTGGCGCAGATAGTGCTGATCTCTAGACACGTGTTTCTGGTTCTTTAACCGTCATCAGTAGAGATTACAGTCTTTGAAATTTGGGGTTTGCTGAGTAGGCTGCCAACATCTTTCTCAGGTCAGGTACCTCTCACAGGCATGCGGGTGCTTCATCCACAATCTCGTCAATTGAATGACTCACGGGAGGTCTATTAAACAGGAACAGGGGTGGGAGCACACCGCTTCACTTCCCAGCAAGGTTCGCCCCTGGCATTGTGGTAAATGCAGTTTCGGTTACTTGCTTGCTTCAAGAGTGTTCGAGTGTTTCGCCACAGTTGGTGCACATAGTGCTGATCTCTAGACACGTGTTTCTGGTTATTTAACCGTCATCAGTAGAGATTACAGTCTTTTAAATTTGGGGTTTGCTGAGTAGGCTACCAACAAATTTCTCAGGTCAGGTACCTCTCACAGGCATGCGGGTGCTTCATCCACCAGCTCGTCAGCTCAATGACTCACCGGAGTGCTATTAAACAGGAACATGGGTGGGAGCACACCGCTTCACCTCCTAGCAAGGTTCGCCCCTGGCATTGTGGTAAATGCAGTTTCAGCTACTTGCTTGCTTCAAGAGTGTTCGAGTGTTTCGCCACAGTTGGCGCAGATAGTGCTGATCTCTAGGCACGTTTTTCTGGTTCTTTAACTGTCATCAGTAGAGATTACAGTCTTTCAAATTTGGGGTTTGCTGAGTAGGCTGCCAACATCTTTCTCAGGTCAGGTACCTCTCACAGGCATGCGGGTGCTTCATCAACAAGCTCGTTAGCTCAATGACACACTGCAGTACTATTAAACAGGAACAGGGGTGGGAGCACATCGCTTCACCTTCCAGCAAGGTTCGCCCCTGGCATTGTGGTAAATGCAGTTTCAGTTACTTGCTTGCTTCAAGAGTGTTTGAGTGTTTCGCCACAGTTGGCGCAGATAGTGCTGATCTCTAGACACGTGTTTCTGGTTCTTTAACCGTCATCAGTAGAGATTACAGTCTTTCAAATTTGGGGTTTGCTGAGTAGGCTGCCAACATCTTTCTCAGGTGAGGTACCTCTCACAGGCATGCGGGTGCTTCATCCACGAGCTCGCCAGCTCAATGACTCACAGGAGTACTATTAAACAGGAACAGGGGTGGGAGCACACCGCTTCAGCTCCCAGCAAGGTTCACCCCTGGCATTGTGGTAAATGCAGTTTCAGTTACTTGCTTGCTTCAAGAGTGTTCGAGTGTTTCGCCACAGTTCGCGCAGATAGTGCTGATCTCTAGACATGTGTTTCTGGGTCTTTAACCGTCATCAGTAGAGATTACAGTCTTTCAAATGTGAGGTTTGCAGAGAAGGCTACCAACATCTTTCTCAGGTCAGGTACCTCGCACAGGCATGCGGGTGCTTCATCCACGAGCTCGTCAGTTCAATGACTCACGGAAGTACTATTAAACAGGAACAGGGGTGGGAGCACACCGCTTCACCTCCCAGCTATGTTCGCCCCTGGCATTGTGGTAAATGCAGTTTCGGTTACTTGCTTGCTTCAAGAGTGTTCGAGTGTTTCGCCACAGTTGGCGCAGATAGTGCTGATCTCTAGACACATGTTTCTGGTTCTTTAACAGTCATCAGTAGAGATTACAGTCTTTAAAATTTGGGGTTTGCTGAGTAGGCTGCCAACATCTTTGTCAGGTCAGGTACCTCTCACAGGCATGCGGGTGCTTCATTCACAATCTCGTCAGCTCAATGACTCACGAGAGTACTATTAAACAGGAACAGGGGTGGGAGCACACCGCTTCACGTCCCAGCAAGGTTCGCCCCTGGCATTGTGGTAAATGCAGTTTCAGTTACTTGCTTGCTTCAAGAGTGTTCGAGTGTTTCGCCACAGTTGGCACAGATAGTGCTGATCTCTGGACACGTGTTTCTGGTTCTTTAACCGTCATCAGTAGAGATTACAGTCTTTCAAATTTGGGGTTTGCTGAGTAGGCTACCAACATATTTCTCAGGTCAGGTACCTCTCACAGGCATGCGGGTGCTTCATCCACGAGCTCGTCAGCTCAATGACTCAAGGGAGTACTATTCAACAGGAACAGGGATGGGAGCACACAGCTTCACCTCCCAGCAAGGTTCGCCCCTGGTATTGTGGTAAATGCAGTTTCAGTTACTTCCTTGCTTCAAGAGTGTTCGAGTGTTTCGCAACAGTTGGCACAGATAGTGCTGATCTCTGGACACGTGTTTCTGGTTCTTTAACCGTCATCAGCTAAAATTACAGTCTTTGAAATTTTGGGTTTGCTGAGTAGGCTGCCTACATCTTTCTCAGGTCAGGTACCTCTCACAGGCATGCGGGTGCTTCATCCACAAGTTTGTCAGCTCAATGACACACGGGAGTACTATTAAATAGGAACAGGGTTGGGAGCACACCGCTTCACCTCCCAGCAAGGTTCGCCCCTGGCATTGTGGTAAATACAGTTTCAGTTACTTGCTTGCTTCAAGAGTGTTCGAGTGTTTCGGCACAGTTGGCGCAGATAGTGCTGATCTCTAGACACGTGTTTCTGGTTCTTTAACCGTCATCAGTAGAGATTACAGTCTTTCAAATGTGGGGTTTGCTGAGTAGGCTGCCAACATCTTTGTCAGGTCAGGTACCTCTCACAGGCATGCGGGTGCTTCATCCACGAGCTCGTCAGATCAATGACTCACGGGAGTACTACTAAACAGGAACAGGGTTGGGAGCACACCGCTTCACCTCCCAGCAAGGTTCGCCCCTGGCATTGTGGTAAATACAATTTCGGTTACTTGCTTGCTTCAAGAGTGTTTGAGTGTTTCGCCAAAGTTGGCGCAGATAATGCTGATCTCTAGACTAGTGTTTCTTGTTCTTTAACCGTCATCAGTAGAGATTACAGTCTTTAAAATTTGGAGTTTGCTGAGAAGGCTGCCAACATCTTTCTCCGGTCAGGTACCTCTCACAGGCATGCGGGTGCTTCATCCACAAGCTCGTCAATTCAATGACTCACGGGAGGTCTATTAAACAGGAACAGGGGTGGGAGCACACCGCTTCACTTCCCAGCAAGGTTCGCCCCTGGCATTGTGGTAAATGCAGTTTCGGTTACTTGCTTGCTTCAAGAGTGTTCGAGTGTTTCGCCACAGTTGGTGCAGATAGTGCTGATCTCTAGACACGTGTTTCTGGTTATTTAACCGTCATCAGTAGAGATTACAGTCTTTTAAATTTTGGGTTTGCTGAGTAGGCTGCCAACATATTTCTCAGGTCAGGTACCTCTCACAGGCATGCGGGTGCTTCATCCACGAGCTCGTCAGCTCAATGACACACGGGAGTACTATTAAATAGGAACAGGGTTGGGAGCACACCGTTCACCTCCCAGCAAGGTTTGCCCCTGGCATTGTGGTAAATACAGTTTCAGTTACTTGTTTGCTTCAAGAGTGTTCAAGTGTTTCGCCACAGTTGGCGCAGATAGTGCTGATCTCTAGACATGTGTTTCTGGTTCTTTAACCGTCATCAGTAGAGATTACAGTCTTTGAAATTTGGGGTTTGCTGAGTAGGCTGCCAACGTCTTTCTCAGGTCAGGTACCTCTCACAGGCATGCGGGTGCTTCATCCACGAGCTCGTCAGTTCAATGACTCACGGCAGTACTATTAAACAGGAACAGGGGTGGGAGCACACCGCTTCACCTCCCAGCAATGTTCACCCCTTGCATTGTGGTAAATGCAGTTTCGGTTACTTGCTTGCTTCAAGAGTGTTCGAGTGTTTCGCCACAGTTGGCGCAGATAGTGCTGATCTCTAGACACGTGTTTCTGGTTCTTTAACCGTCATCAGTAGAGATTACAGTCTTTGAAATTTGGGGTTTGCTGAGTAGGCTGCCAACATCTTTCTCAGGTCAGGTACCTCTCACGGGCATGCGGGTGCTTCATCCACGAGCTCACCAGCTCAATGACTCACAGGAGTACTATTAAACAGGAACAAGGGTGGGAGCACACCGCTTCAGCTCCCAGCAAGGTTCACCCCTGGCATTGTGGTAAATGCAGTTTCAGATACTTGCTTGCTTCAAGAGTGTTCGAGTGTTTCGCCACAGTTGGTGCACATAGTGCTGATCTCTAGACACGTGTTTCTGGTTATTTAACCGTCATCAGTAGAGATTACAGTCTTTTAAATTTGGGGTTTGCTGAGTAGGCTACCAACAAATTTCTCAGGTCAGGTACCTCTCACAGGCATGCGGGTGCTTCATCCACGAGCTCGTCAGCTCAATGACTCAAGGGAGTACTATTCAACAGGAACAGGGATGGGAGCACACCGCTTCACCTCCCAGCAATGTTCACCCCTTGCATTGTGGTAAATCCAGTTTCGGTTACTTGCTTGCTTCAAGAGTGTTCGAGTGTTTCGCCACAGTTGGCGCAGATAGTGCTGATCTCTAGACACGTGTTTCTGGTTCTTTAACCGTCATCAGTAGAGATTACAGTCTTTGAAATTTGGGGTTTGCTGAGTAGGCTGCCAACATCTTTCTCAGGTCAGGTACCTCTCACAGGCATGCGGGTGCTTCATCCACAAGCTCGTCAATTGAATGACTCACGGGAGGTCTATTAAACAGGAACAGGGGTGGGAGCACACCGCTTCACTTCCCAGCAAGGTTCGCCCCTGGCATTGTGGTAAATGCAGTTTCGGTTACTTGCTTGCTTCAAGAGTGTTCGAGTGTTTCGCCACAGTTGGTGCACATAGTGCTGATCTCTAGACACGTGTTTCTGGTTATTTAACCGTCATCAGTAGAGATTACAGTCTTTTAAATTTGGGGTTTGCTGAGTAGGCTACCAACAAATTTCTCAGGTCAGGTACCTCTCACAGGCATGCGGGTGCTTCATCCACGAGCTCGTCAGCTCAATGACTCAAGGGAGTACTATTCAACAGGAACAGGGATGGGAGCACACAGCTCCACCTCCCAGCAAGGTTCGCCCCTGGTATTGTGGTAAATGCAGTTTCAGTTACTTCCTTGCTTCAAGAGTGTTCGAGTGTTTCGCAACAGTTGGCACAGATAGTGCTGATCTCTGGACACATGTTTCTGGTTCTTTAACCGTCATCAGTTAAAATTACAGTCTTTGAAATTTTGGGTTTGCTGAGTAGGCTCCTTACATATTTCTCAGGTCAGGTACCTCTCACAGGCATGCGGGTGCTTCATCCACGATCTCGTCAGCTCAATGACACACGGGAGTACTATTAAATAGGAACAGGGTTGGGAGCACACCGTTCACCTCCCAGCAAGGTTCACCCCTTGCATTGTGGTAAATGCAGTTTCGGTTACTTGCTTGCTTCAAGAGTGTTCGAGTGTTTCGCCACAGTTGGCGCAGATAGTGCTGATCTCTAGACACGTGTTTCTGGTTCTTTAACCGTCATCAGTAGAGATTACAGTCTTTCAAATGTGGGGTTTGCTGAGTAGGCTGCCAACATCTTTGTCAGGTCAGGTACCTCTCACAGGCATGCGGGTGCTTCATCCACGAGCTCGGCAGATCAATGACTCATGGGAGTACTATTAAACAGGAACAGGGTTGGGAGCACACCGCTTCACCTCCCAGCAAGGTTCGCCCCTAGCATTGTGGTAGATACAATTTCAGTTACTTGCTTGCTTCAAGAGTGTTCGAGTGTTTCGCCAAAGTTGGCGCAGATAATGCTGATCTAGACTCGTGTTTCTTGTTCTTTAACCGTCATCAGTAGAGATTACAGTCTTTAAAATGTAGAGTTTGCTGGGTAGGCTACCAACATCTTTCTCCGGTCAGGTACCTCTCACAGGCATGCGGGTGCTTCATCAACGAGCTCGTCAGCTCAATGACACACGGGAGTACTATTAAATAGGAACAGGGTTGGGAGCACACCGCTTCACCTCCCATCAAGGTTCGCCCCTGGCAATGTGGTAAATGCAGTTTCAGTTACTTGCTTGCTTCAAGAGTGTTCGAGTGTTTCGCCACAGTAGGCGCAGATAGTGCTGATCTCTAGGCACGTGTTTCTGATTTTTTAACCGTCAGCAGTAGAGATTACAGTCTTTCAAATGTGAGGTTTGCAGAGTAGGCTGCCAGCATCTTTCTCAGGTCAGGTACCTCTCACAGGCATGCGGGTGCTTCATCCACGAGCTCATCAGCTCAATGATTAATGGGAGTACTATTAAGCAGGAACAGGTGTAGGAGCACACCGCTTCACCTCCCAGCAAGGTTCACCCCTGGCATTGTGGTAAATGCAGTTTCAGTTACTTGCTTGCTTCAAAAGTGTTCGAGTGTTTCGCCACAGTTGGCGCAGATAGTGCTGATCTCTAGACACGTGTTTCTGGTTATTTAACCGTCATCAGTAGAGATTACAGTCTTTGAAATTTGGGGTTTGCTGAGTAGACTGCCAACATCTTTCTCAGTTCAGGTACCTCTCACAGGCATGGGGGTGCTTCATCCATGAGCAAGTCAGTTCAATGTCACACAGGAGTACTTTTAAACAGGAACAGGGATGGGAGCACACAGCTTCACCTCCCAGCAAGGTTCGCCCCTGGTATTGTGGTAAATGCAGTTTCAGTTACTTCCTTGCTTCAAGAGTGTTCGAGTGTTTCTCAGGTCAGGTACCTCTCACAGGCATGCGGGTGCTTCATCCACAAGCTCGTCAGCTCAATGACTCACGGGAGAACTATTAAACAGGAAAAGAGTTGGGAGCATACTGTTTCACCTCCCAGCAAGGTTCGCCCCTGGCATTGTGGTAAATGCAGTTTCAGTTACTTGCTTGCTTCAAGAGTGTTTGAGTGTTTCGCCACAGTTGGCGCAGATAGTGCTGATCTCTAGACACGTGTTTCTGGTTCTTTAACCGTCATCAGTAGAGATTACAGTCTTTCAAATTTGGGGTTTGCTGAGTAGGCTGCCAACATCTTTCTCAGGTGAGGTACCTCTCACAGGCATGCGGGTGCTTCATCCACGAGCTCGCCAGCTCAATGACTCACAGGAGTACTATTAAACAGGAACAGGGGTGGGAGCACACCGCTTCAGCTCCCAGCAAGGTTCACCCCTGGCATTGTGGTAAATGCAGTTTCAGTTACTTGCTTGCTTCAAGAGTGTTCGAGTGTTTCGCCACAGTTCGCGCAGATAGTGCTGATCTCTAGACATGTGTTTCTGGGTCTTTAACCGTCATCAGTAGAGATTACAGTCTTTCAAATGTGAGGTTTGCAGAGAAGGCTACCAACATCTTTCTCAGGTCAGGTACCTCGCACAGGCATGCGGGTGCTTCATCCACGAGCTCGTCAGTTCAATGACTCACGGAAGTACTATTAAACAGGAACAGGGGTGGGAGCACACCGCTTCACCTCCCAGCTATGTTCGCCCCTGGCATTGTGGTAAATGCAGTTTCGGTTACTTGCTTGCTTCAAGAGTGTTCGAGTGTTTCGCCACAGTTGGCGCAGATAGTGCTGATCTCTAGACACATGTTTCTGGTTCTTTAACAGTCATCAGTAGAGATTACAGTCTTTAAAATTTGGGGTTTGCTGAGTAGGCTGCCAACATCTTTGTCAGGTCAGGTACCTCTCACAGGCATGCGGGTGCTTCATTCACAATCTCGTCAGCTCAATGACTCACGAGAGTACTATTAAACAGGAACAGGGGTGGGAGCACACCGCTTCACGTCCCAGCAAGGTTCGCCCCTGGCATTGTGGTAAATGCAGTTTCAGTTACTTGCTTGCTTCAAGAGTGTTCGAGTGTTTCGCCACAGTTGGCACAGATAGTGCTGATCTCTGGACACGTGTTTCTGGTTCTTTAACCGTCATCAGTAGAGATTACAGTCTTTCAAATTTGGGGTTTGCTGAGTAGGCTACCAACATATTTCTCAGGTCAGGTACCTCTCAAAGGCATGCGGGTGCTTCATCCACGAGCTCGTCAGCTCAATGACTCAAGGGAGTACTATTCAACAGGAACAGGGATGGGAGCACACAGCTTCACCTCCCAGCAAGGTTTGCCCCTGGTATTGTGGTAAATGCAGTTTCAGTTACTTCCTTGCTTCAAGAGTGTTCGAGTGTTTCGCAACAGTTGGCACAGATAGTGCTGATCTCTGGACACGTGTTTCTGGTTCTTTAACCGTCATCAGCTAAAATTACAGTCTTTGAAATTTTGGGTTTGCTGAGTAGGCTGCCTACATCTTTCTCAGGTCAGGTACCTCTCACAGGCATGCGGGTGCTTCATCCACAAGTTTGTCAGCTCAATGACACACGGGAGTACTATTAAATAGGAACAGGGTTGGGAGCACACCGCTTCACCTCCCAGCAAGGTTCGCCCCTGGCATTGTGGTAAATACAGTTTCAGTTACTTGCTTGCTTCAAGAGTGTTCGAGTGTTTCGGCACAGTTGGCGCAGATAGTGCTGATCTCTAGACACGTGTTTCTGGTTCTTTAACCGTCATCAGTAGAGATTACAGTCTTTCAAATGTGGGGTTTGCTGAGTAGGCTGCCAACATCTTTGTCAGGTCAGGTACCTCTCACAGGCATGCGGGTGCTTCATCCACGAGCTCGTCAGATCAATGACTCACGGGAGTACTACTAAACAGGAACAGGGTTGGGAGCACACCGCTTCACCTCCCAGCAAGGTTCGCCCCTGGCATTGTGGTAAATACAATTTCGGTTACTTGCTTGCTTCAAGAGTGTTTGAGTGTTTCGCCAAAGTTGGCGCAGATAATGCTGATCTCTAGACTAGTGTTTCTTGTTCTTTAACCGTCATCAGTAGAGATTACAGTCTTTAAAATTTGGAGTTTGCTGAGAAGGCTGCCAACATCTTTCTCCGGTTAGGTACCTCTCACAGGTATGCGGGTGCTTCATCAACGAGCTTGTCAGCTCAATGACTCACAAGAGTACTATTAAGCAGGAACAGGGGTGGGAGCACACTGCTTCACCTCCCAGCAAGATTCGCCCCTGGCATTGTGGTAAATGCAGTTTCATTTACTTGCTTGCTTCAAGAGTGTTCGAGTGTTTCGCCACAGTTGGCGCAGATAGTACTGCTCTCTAGACACGTGTTTCTGGTTCTTTAACCGTCATCAGTAGAGATTACAGTCTTTGAAATTTGGGGTTTGCTGAGTAGGCTGCCAACATCTTTCTCAGGTCAGGTACCTCTCACAGGCATGCGGGTGCTTCATCCACAAGCTCGTCAATTCAATGACTCACGGGAGGTCTATTAAACAGGAACAGGGGTGGGAGCACACCGCTTCACTTCCCAGCAAGGTTCGCCCCTGGCATTGTGGTAAATGCAGTTTCGGTTACTTGCTTGCTTCAAGAGTGTTCGAGTGTTTCGCCACAGTTGGTGCAGATAGTGCTGATCTCTAGACACGTGTTTCTGGTTATTTAACCGTCATCAGTAGAGATTACAGTCTTTTAAATTTTGGGTTTGCTGAGTAGGCTGCCAACATATTTCTCAGGTCAGGTACCTCTCACAGGCATGCGGGTGCTTCATCCACGAGCTCGTCAGCTCAATGACACACGGGAGTACTATTAAATAGGAACAGGGTTGGGAGCACACCGTTCACCTCCCAGCAAGGTTTGCCCCTGGCATTGTGGTAAATACAGTTTCAGTTACTTGTTTGCTTCAAGAGTGTTCAAGTGTTTCGCCACAGTTGGCGCAGATAGTGCTGATCTCTAGACATGTGTTTCTGGTTCTTTAACCGTCATCAGTAGAGATTACAGTCTTTGAAATTTGGGGTTTGCTGAGTAGGCTGCCAACGTCTTTCTCAGGTCAGGTACCTCTCACAGGCATGCGGGTGCTTCATCCACGAGCTCGTCAGTTCAATGACTCACGGCAGTACTATTAAACAGGAACAGGGGTGGGAGCACACCGCTTCACCTCCCAGCAATGTTCACCCCTTGCATTGTGGTAAATGCAGTTTCGGTTACTTGCTTGCTTCAAGAGTGTTCGAGTGTTTCGCCACAGTTGGCGCAGATAGTGCTGATCTCTAGACACGTGTTTCTGGTTCTTTAACCGTCATCAGTAGAGATTACAGTCTTTGAAATTTGGGGTTTGCTGAGTAGGCTGCCAACATCTTTCTCAGGTCAGGTACCTCTCACGGGCATGCGGGTGCTTCATCCACGAGCTCACCAGCTCAATGACTCACAGGAGTACTATTAAACAGGAACAAGGGTGGGAGCACACCGCTTCAGCTCCCAGCAAGGTTCACCCCTGGCATTGTGGTAAATGCAGTTTCAGATACTTGCTTGCTTCAAGAGTGTTCGAGTGTTTCGCCACAGTTGGTGCACATAGTGCTGATCTCTAGACACGTGTTTCTGGTTATTTAACCGTCATCAGTAGAGATTACAGTCTTTTAAATTTGGGGTTTGCTGAGTAGGCTACCAACAAATTTCTCAGGTCAGGTACCTCTCACAGGCATGCGGGTGCTTCATCCACGAGCTCGTCAGCTCAATGACTCAAGGGAGTACTATTCAACAGGAACAGGGATGGGAGCACACCGCTTCACCTCCCAGCAATGTTCACCCCTTGCATTGTGGTAAATCCAGTTTCGGTTACTTGCTTGCTTCAAGAGTGTTCGAGTGTTTCGCCACAGTTGGCGCAGATAGTGCTGATCTCTAGACACGTGTTTCTGGTTCTTTAACCGTCATCAGTAGAGATTACAGTCTTTGAAATTTGGGGTTTGCTGAGTAGGCTGCCAACATCTTTCTCAGGTCAGGTACCTCTCACAGGCATGCGGGTGCTTCATCCACAAGCTCGTCAATTGAATGACTCACGGGAGGTCTATTAAACAGGAACAGGGGTGGGAGCACACCGCTTCACTTCCCAGCAAGGTTCGCCCCTGGCATTGTGGTAAATGCAGTTTCGGTTACTTGCTTGCTTCAAGAGTGTTCGAGTGTTTCGCCACAGTTGGTGCACATAGTGCTGATCTCTAGACACGTGTTTCTGGTTATTTAACCGTCATCAGTAGAGATTACAGTCTTTTAAATTTGGGGTTTGCTGAGTAGGCTACCAACAAATTTCTCAGGTCAGGTACCTCTCACAGGCATGCGGGTGCTTCATCCACGAGCTCGTCAGCTCAATGACTCAAGGGAGTACTATTCAACAGGAACAGGGATGGGAGCACACAGCTCCACCTCCCAGCAAGGTTCGCCCCTGGTATTGTGGTAAATGCAGTTTCAGTTACTTCCTTGCTTCAAGAGTGTTCGAGTGTTTCGCAACAGTTGGCACAGATAGTGCTGATCTCTGGACACATGTTTCTGGTTCTTTAACCGTCATCAGTTAAAATTACAGTCTTTGAAATTTTGGGTTTGCTGAGTAGGCTCCCTACATATTTCTCAGGTCAGGTACCTCTCACAGGCATGCGGGTGCTTCATCCACGATCTCGTCAGCTCAATGACACACGGGAGTACTATTAAATAGGAAAAGGGTTGGGAGCACACCGTTCACCTCCCAGCAAGGTTCACCCCTTGCATTGTGGTAAATGCAGTTTCAGTTACTTGCTTGCTTCAAGAGTGTTCGAGTGTTTCGCCACAGTTGGCGCAGATAGTGCTGATCTCTAGACACGTGTTTCTGGTTCTTTAACCGTCATCAGTAGAGATTACAGTCTTTCAAATGTGGGGTTTGCTGAGTAGGCTGCCAACATCTTTGTCAGGTCAGGTACCTCTCACAGGCATGCGGGTGCTTCATCCACGAGCTCGGCAGATCAATGACTCATGGGAGTACTATTAAACAGGAACAGGGTTGGGAGCACACCGCTTCACCTCCCAGCAAGGTTCGCCCCTAGCATTGTGGTAGATACAATTTCAGTTACTTGCTTGCTTCAAGAGTGTTCGAGTGTTTCGCCAAAGTTGGCGCAGATAATGCTGATCTAGACTCGTGTTTCTTGTTCTTTAACCGTCATCAGTAGAGATTACAGTCTTTAAAATGTAGAGTTTGCTGGGTAGGCTACCAACATCTTTCTCCGGTCAGGTACCTCTCACAGGCATGCGGGTGCTTCATCAACGAGCTCGTCAGCTCAATGACACACGGGAGTACTATTAAATAGGAACAGGGTTGGGAGCACACCGCTTCACCTCCCATCAAGGTTCGCCCCTGGCAATGTGGTAAATGCAGTTTCAGTTACTTGCTTGCTTCAAGAGTGTTCGAGTGTTTCGCCACAGTAGGCGCAGATAGTGCTGATCTCTAGGCACGTGTTTCTGATTTTTTAACCGTCAGCAGTAGAGATTACAGTCTTTCAAATGTGAGGTTTGCAGAGTAGGCTGCCAGCATCTTTCTCAGGTCAGGTACCTCTCACATGCATGCGGGTGCTTCATCCACGAGCTCATCAGCTCAATGATTAATGGGAGTACTATTAAGCAGGAACAGGTGTAGGAGCACACCGCTTCACCTCCCAGCAAGGTTCACCCCTGGCATTGTGGTAAATGCAGTTTCAGTTACTTGCTTGCTTCAAAAGTGTTCGAGTGTTTCGCCACAGTTGGCGCAGATAGTGCTGATCTCTAGACACGTGTTTCTGGTTATTTAACCGTCATCAGTAGAGATTACAGTCTTTGAAATTTGGGGTTTGCTGAGTAGACTGCCAACATCTTTCTCAGTTCAGGTACCTCTCACAGGCATGGGGGTGCTTCATCCATGAGCATGTCAGTTCAATGTCACACAGGAGTACTTTTAAACAGGAACAGGGATGGGAGCACACAGCTTCACCTCCCAGCAAGGTTCGCCCCTGGTATTGTGGTAAATGCAGTTTCAGTTACTTCCTTGCTTCAAGAGTGTTCGAGTGTTTCTCAGGTCAGGTACCTCTCACAGGCATGCGGGTGCTTCATCCACAAGCTCGTCAGCTCAATGACTCACGGGAGAACTATTAAACAGGAAAAGAGTTGGGAGCATACTGTTTCACCTCCCAGCAAGGTTCGCCCCTGGCATTGTGGTAAATGCAGTTTCAGTTACTTGCTTGCTTCAAGAGTGTTTGAGTGTTTCGCCACAGTTGGCGCAGATAGTGCTGATCTCTAGACACGTGTTTCTGGTTCTTTAACCGTCATCAGTAGAGATTACAGTCTTTCAAATGTGGGGTTTGCTGAGTAGGCTGTGTACATCTTTCTCAGATCAGGTACGTCTAACAGGCATGCAGGTGTTTCATCCACGAGCTTGTCAGCTCAATGACTCACAGGAGTACTATTAAACAGGAACACGGTTGGGAGCACACCGCTTCACCTCCCAGCAAGGTTCGCCCCTGGCATTGTGGTAAATACAATTTCGGTAACTTGCTTGCTTCAAGAGTGTTCGAGTGTTTCGCCGCAGTTGGCGCAGATAGTGCTGATCTCTGGACACGTGTTTCTGGTTCTTTAACCGTCATCAGTAGAGATTACAGTCTTTGAAATTTGGGGTTTGCTTAGTAGGCTGCCAACGTCTTTCTTAGGTCAGGTACCTCTCAGAGGCATGCGGGTGCTTCATCCACGAGCTCGTCAGTTCAATGACTCACGGCAGTACTATTAAACAGGAACAGGGGTGGGAGCACACCGCTTCACCTCCCAGCAAGGTTCACCCCTTGCGTTGTGGTAAATGCAGTTTCGGTTACTTGCTTGCTTCAAGAGTGTTCGAGTGTTTCGCCAAAGTTGGCACAGATAATGTTGATCTCTAGACTCGTGTTTCATGATCTTTAACCGTCATCAGTAGAGATTACAGTCTTTAAAATTTGGAGTTTGCTGAGTAGGCTGGCAACATCTTTCTCCGGTCAGGTACCTCTCACAGGCATGCGGGTGCTTCATCAACGAGCTCGTCAGCTCATTGACTCACAGGAGCACTATTAAACAGGAACACGGTTGGGAGCACACCGCTTCACCTCCCAGCAAGGTTCGCCCCTGGCATTGTGGTAAATGCAGTTTCAGTTACTTGCTTGCTTCAAGAGTGTTCGAGTGTTTCGCCACAGTTGGCGCAGATAGTGCTGATCTCTGGACACGTGTTTCTGGTTCTCTAACCGTCATCAGTAGAGATTACAGTCTTTCAAATTTGGGGTTTGCTGAGTAGGCTACCAACATGTTTCTCAGGTCAGGTACCTCTCACAGGCATGCGGGTGCTTCATCCACGAGCTCGTCAGCTCAATGACTCAAGGGAGTACTATTCAAAAGGAACAGGGATGGGAGCACACAGCTTCACCTCCCAGCAAGGTGCGCCCCTGGTATTGTGGTAAATGCAGTTTCAGTTACTTCCTTGCTTCAAGAGTGTTCGAGTGTTTCGCAACAGTTGGCACAGATAGTGCTCATCTCTTGACACGTGTTTCTGGTTCTTTAACCGTCATCAGTTAAAATTACAGTCTTTGAAATTTTGGGTTTGCTGAGTAGGCTGCCTACATCTTTCTCAGGTCAGGTACCTCTCACAGGCATGCGGGTGCTTCATTCACGAGCTCGTCAGCTCAATGACACACGGGAGTACTATTAAATAGGAACAGAGTTGGGAGCACACCGCTTCACCTCCCAGCAAGGTTCGCCCCTGGCATTGTGGTAAATACAGTTTCAGTTACTTGCTTGCTTCAAGAGTGTTCGAGTGTTTCGCCACAGTTGGCGCAGATAGTGCTGATCTCTAGACATGTGTTTCTAGTTCTTTAACCGTCATCAGTAGAGATTACAGTCTTTGAAATTTGGGGTTTGCTTAGTAGGCTGCCAACGTCTTTCTTAGGTCAGGTACCTCTCAGAGGCATGCGGGTGCTTCATCCACGAGCTCATCAGTTCAATGACTCACGGCAGTACTATTAAACAGGAACAGGGGTGGGAGCACACCGCTTTACCTCCCAGCAAGGTTCACCCCTTGCATTGTGGTAAATGCAGTTTCGGTTACTTGCTTGCTTCAAGAGTGTTCGAGTGTTTCGCCAAAGTTGGCACAGATAATGCTGATCTCTAGACTCGCGTTTCTTGTTCTTTAACCGTCATCAGTAGAGATTACAGTCTTTAAAATTTGGAGTTTGCTGAGTAGGCTGCCAACATCTTTCTCCGGTCAGGTACCTCTCACAGGCATGCGGGTGCTTCATCCACGAGCTCATCAGCTCAATGATTAATGGGAGTACTATTAAGCAGGAACAGGGGTAGGAGCACACCGCTTCACCTCCCAGCAAGGTTCGCCCCTGGCATTGTGGTAAATGCAGTTTCAGTTACTTGCTTGCTTCAAGAGTGTTCGAGTGTTTCGCCACAATTGGCACAGATAGTGCTGATCTCTAGACACGTGTTTCTGGTTATTTAACCGTCATCAGTAGAGATTACAGTCTTTGAAATTTGGGGTTTGCTGAGTAGACTGCCAACATCTTTCTCAGGTCAGGTACCTCTCACAGGCATGCGGGTGCTTCATCCACGAGCTCGTCAGTTCAATGACTCACGGCAGTACTATTAAACAGGAACAGGGGTGAGAGCACACCGCTTCACCTCCCAGCAATGTTCACCCCTTGCATTGTGGTAAATGCAGTTTTGGTTACTTGCTTGCTTCAAGAGTGTTCGAGTGTTTCGCCACAGTTGGCGCAGATAGTGCTGATCTCTAGACACGTGTTTCTGGTTCTTTAACCGTCATCAGTAGAGATTACAGTCTTTCAAATGTGGGGTTTGCTGAGTAGGCTGCCAACATCTTTGTCAGGTCAGGTACCTCTCACAGGCATGCGGGTGCTTCATCCACGAGCTCGGCAGATCAATGACTCACAGGAGTACTATTAAACAGGAACAGGGTTGGGAGCACACCGCTTCACCTCCCAGCAAGGTTCGCCCGTCGCATTGTGGTAAATACAATTTCGGTTACTTGCTCACTTCAAGAGTGTTTGAATGTTTCGCCAAAGTTGGCGCAGATAATGCTGATCTCTAGACTCGTGTTTCGTGTTCTTTAACCGTCATCAGTAGAGATTACAGTCTTTAAAATCTGGAGTTTGCTGAGTAGGCTGCCAACATCTTTCTCCGGTCAGGTACCTCACACAGGCATGCGGGTGCTTCATCAACGAGCTCTACAACAAACAAATGATGGACGGAATGCTGACAATGCATACATTCTCCCCCAGTCAAGAGATCTGGGTTAAATCCATCGTTCTTTTGCCCACTACACCACCCCAGTTCAGACATGGCCATATGCAAATCAGTCTTGACCCTGTGCCTCATGGGAACAGTCCAGCCCGAACTGCCAAGCCATGTCTTCCCTGGACCGGAATCAAGCATCCTAGGACCGGTTTCTGGCTATCAGCCGTCATCAGCCAGGATAGCTTGACTCCAGTGGCGTAGTGAGCACGGGTCCCACGTCTGGGAATACCCATCCCACTTAGGGCGAAAAGCGTTACAACAAACAAATGATGGACGGAATGCTGACAATGCATACATTCTCCCCCAGTCAAGAGATCTGGGTTAAATCCATCGTTCTTTTGCCCACTACACCACCCCAGTTCAGACATGGCCATATGCAAATCAGTCTTGACCCTGTGCCTCATGGGAACAGTCCAGCCCGAACTGCCAAGCCATGTCTTCCCTGGACCGGAATCAAGCATCCTAGGACCGGTTTCTGGCTATCAGCCGTCATCAGCCAGGATAGCTTGACTCCAGTGGCGTAGTGAGCACGGGTCCCACGTCTGGGAATACCCATCCCACTTAGGGCGAAAAGCGTTACAACAAACAAATGATGGACGGAATGCTGACAATGCATACATTCTCCCCCAGTCAAGAGATCTGGGTTAAATCCATCGTTCTTTTGCCCACTACACCACCCCAGTTCATACATGGCCATATGCAAATCAGTCTTGACCCTGTGCCTCATGGGAACAGTCCAGCCCGAACTGCCAAGCCATGTCTTCCCTGGACCGGAATCAAGCATCCTAGGACCGGTTTCTGGCTATCAGCCGTCATCAGCCAGGATAGCTTGACTCCAGTGGCGTAGTGAGCACGGGTCCCACGTCTGGGAATACCCATCCCACTTAGGGCGAAAAGCGTTACAACAAACAAATGATGGACGGAATGCTGACAATGCATACATTCTCCCCCAGTCAAGAGATCTGGGTTAAATCCATCGTTCTTTTGCCCACTACACCACCCCAGTTCAGACATGGCCATATGCAAATCAGTCTTGACCCTGTGCCTCATGGGAACAGTCCAGCCCGAACTGCCAAGCCATGTCTTCCCTGGACCGGAATCAAGCATCCTAGGACCGGTTTCTGGCTATCAGCCGTCATCAGCCAGGATAGCTTGACTCCAGTGGCGTAGTGAGCACGGGTCCCACGTCTGGGAATACCCATCCCACTTAGGGCGAAAAGCGTTACAACAAACAAATGATGGACGGAATGCTGACAATGCATACATTCTCCCCCAGTCAAGAGATCTGGGTTAAATCCATCGTTCTTTTGCCCACTACACCACCCCAGTTCAGACATGGCCATATGCAAATCAGTCTTGACCCTGTGCCTCATGGGAACAGTCCAGCCCGAACTGCCAAGCCATGTCTTCCCTGGACCGGAATCAAGCATCCTAGGACCGGTTTCTGGCTATCAGCCGTCATCAGCCAGGATAGCTTGACTCCAGTGGCGTAGTGAGCACGGGTCCCACGTCTGGGAATACCCATGCCACTTAGGGCGAAAAGCGTTACAACAAACAAATGATGGACGGAATGCTGACAATGCATACATTCTCCCCCAGTCAAGAGATCTGGGTTAAATCCATCGTTCTTTTGCCCACTACACCACCCCAGTTCAGACATGGCCATATGCAAATCAGTCTTGACCCTGTGCCTCATGGGAACAGTCCAGCCCGAACTGCCAAGCCATGTCTTCCCTGGACCGGAATCAAGCATCCTAGGACCGGTTTCTGGCTATCAGCCGTCATCAGCCAGGATAGCTTGACTCCAGTGGCGTAGTGAGCACGGGTCCCACGTCTGGGAATACCCATCCCACTTAGGGCGAAAAGCGTTACAACAAACAAATGATGGACGGAATGCTGACAATGCATACATTCTCCCCCAGTCAAGAGATCTGGGTTAAATCCATCGTTCTTTTGCCCACTACACCACCCCAGTTCAGACATGGCCATATGCAAATCAGTCTTGACCCTGTGCCTCATGGGAACAGTCCAGCCCGAACTGCCAAGCCATGTCTTCCCTGGACCGGAATCAAGCATCCTAGGACCGGTTTCTGGCTATCAGCCGTCATCAGCCAGGATAGCTTGACTCCAGTGGCGTAGTGAGCACGGGTCCCACGTCTGGGAATACCCATCCCACTTAGGGCGAAAAGCGTTACAACAAACAAATGATGGACGGAATGCTGACAATGCATACATTCTCCCCCAGTCAAGAGATCTGGGTTAAATCCATCGTTCTTTTGCCCACTACACCACCCCAGTTCAGACATGGCCATATGCGAATCAGTCTTGACCCTGTGCCTCATGGGAACAGTCCAGCCCGAACTGCCAAGCCATGTCTTCCCTGGACCGGAATCAAGCATCCTAGGACCGGTTTCTGGCTATCAGCCGTCATCAGCCAGTATAGCTTGACTCCAGTGGCGTAGTGAGCACGGGTCCCACGTCTGGGAATACCCATCCCACTTAGGGCGAAAAGCGTTACAACAAACAAATGATGGACGGAATGCTGACAATGCATACATTCTCCCCCAGTCAAGAGATCTGGGTTAAATCCATCGTTCTTTTGCCCACTACACCACCCCAGTTCAGACATGGCCATATGCAAATCAGTCTTGACCCTGTGCCTCATGGGAACAGTCCAGCCCGAACTGCCAAGCCATGTCTTCCCTGGACCGGAATCAAGCATCCTAGGACCGGTTTCTGGCTATCAGCCGTCATCAGCCAGGATAGCTTGACTCCAGTGGCGTAGTGAGCACGGGTCCCACGTCTGGGAATACCCATCCCACTTAGGGCGAAAAGCGTTACAACAAACAAATGATGGACGGAATGCTGACAATGCATACATTCTCCCCCAGTCAAGAGATCTGGGTTAAATCCATCGTTCTTTTGCCCACTACACCACCCCAGTTCAGACATGGCCATATGCAAATCAGTCTTGACCCTGTGCCTCATGGGAACAGTCCAGCCCGAACTGCCAAGCCATGTCTTCCCTGGACCGGAATCAAGCATCCTAGGACCGGTTTCTGGCTATCAGCCGTCATCAGCCAGGATAGCTTGACTCCAGTGGCGTAGTGAGCACGGGTCCCACGTCTGGGAATACCCATCCCACTTAGGGCGAAAAGCGTTACAACAAACAAATGATGGACGGAATGCTGACAATGCATACATTCTCCCCCAGTCAAGAGATCTGGGTTAAATCCATCGTTCTTTTGCCCACTACACCACCCCAGTTCAGACATGGCCATATGCAAATCAGTCTTGACCCTGTGCCTCATGGGAACAGTCCAGCCCGAACTGCCAAGCCATGTCTTCCCTGGACCGGAATCAAGCATCCTAGGACCGGTTTCTGGCTATCAGCCGTCATCAGCCAGGATAGCTTGACTCCAGTGGCGTAGTGAGCACGGGTCCCACGTCTGGGAATACCCATCCCACTTAGGGCGAAAAGCGTTACAACAAACAAATGATGGACGGAATGCTGACAATGCATACATTCTCCCCCAGTCAAGAGATCCTGGCTGATGACGGCTGATAGCCAGAAACCGGTCCTAGGATGCTTGATTCCGGTCCAGGGAAGACATGGCTTGGCAGTTCGGGCTGGACTGTTCCCATGAGGCACAGGGTCAAGACGGATTTGCATATGGCCATGTCTGAACTGGGGTGGCGTAGTGGGCAAAAGAACGATGGATTTAACCCAGATCTCTTGACTGGGGGAGAATGTCTGCATTGTCAGCATTCCGTCCATCATTTGTTTGTTGTAACGCTTTTCGCCCTAAGTGGGATGGGTATTCCCAGACGTGGGACCTGTGCTCACTACGCCACTGGAGTCAAGCTATCCTGGCTGATGACGGCTGATAGCCAGAAACCGGTCCTAGGATGCTTGATTCCGGTCCAGGGAAGACATGGCTTGGCAGTTCGGGCTGGACTGTTCCCATGAGGCACAGGGTCAAGACGGATTTGCATATGGCCATGTCTGAACTGGGGTGGCGTAGTGGGCAAAAGAACGATGGATTTAACCCAGATCTCTTGACTGGGGGAGAATGTCTGCATTGTCAGCATTCCGTCCATCATTTGTTTGTTGTAACGCTTTTCGCCCTAAGTGGGATGGGTATTCCCAGACGTGGGACCCGTGCTCACTACGCCACTGGAGTCAAGCTATCCTGGCTGATGACGGCTGATAGCCAGAAACCGGTCCTAGGATGCTTGATTCCGGTCCAGGGAAGACATGGCTTGGCAGTTCGGGCTGGACTGTTCCCATGAGGCACAGGGTCAAGACGGATTTGCATATGGCCATGTCTGAACTGGGGTGGCGTAGTGGGCAAAAGAACGATGGATTTAACCCAGATCTCTTGACTGGGGGAGAATGTCTGCATTGTCAGCATTCCGTCCATCATTTGTTTGTTGTAACGCTTTTCGCCCTAAGTGGGATGGGTATTCCCAGACGTGGGACCCGTGCTCACTACGCCACTGGAGTCAAGCTATCCTGGCTGATGACGGCTGATAGCCAGAAACCGGTCCTAGGATGCTTGATTCCGGTCCAGGGAAGACATGGCTTGGCAGTTCGGGCTGGACTGTTCCCATGAGGCACAGGGTCAAGACGGATTTGCATATGGCCATGTCTGAACTGGGGTGGCGTAGTGGGCAAAAGAACGATGGATTTAACCCAGATCTCTTGACTGGGGGAGAATGTCTGCATTGTCAGCATTCCGTCCATCATTTGTTTGTTGTAACGCTTTTCGCCCTAAGTGGGATGGGTATTCCCAGACGTGGGACCCGTGCTCACTACGCCACTGGAGTCAAGCTATCCTGGCTGATGACGGCTGATAGCCAGAAACCGGTCCTAGGATGCTTGATTCCGGTCCAGGGAAGACATGGCTTGGCAGTTCGGGCTGGACTGTTCCCATGAGGCACAGGGTCAAGACGGATTTGCATATGGCCATGTCTGAACTGGGGTGGCGTAGTGGGCAAAAGAACGATGGATTTAACCCAGATCTCTTGACTGGGGGAGAATGTCTGCATTGTCAGCATTCCGTCCATCATTTGTTTGTTGTAACGCTTTTCGCCCTAAGTGGGATGGGTATTCCCAGACGTGGGACCCGTGCTCACTACGCCACTGGAGTCAAGCTATCCTGGCTGATGACGGCTGATAGCCAGAAACCGGTCCTAGGATGCTTGATTCCGGTCCAGGGAAGACATGGCTTGGCAGTTCGGGCTGGACTGTTCCCATGAGGCACAGGGTCAAGACGGATTTGCATATGGCCATGTCTGAACTGGGGTGGCGTAGTGGGCAAAAGAACGATGGATTTAACCCAGATCTCTTGACTGGGGGAGAATGTCTGCATTGTCAGCATTCCGTCCATCATTTGTTTGTTGTAACGCTCATCAACGAGCTCGTCAGCTGAATGACTCACAGGAGTTGTATTAAACAGGAACACGGTTGGGAGCACACCGCTTCACCTCCCAGCAAGGTTCGCGCCTGGCATTGTGGTAAATGCAGTTTCAGTTACTTGCTTGCTTCAAGAGTGTTCGAGTGTTTCGCCGCAGTTGGCGCAGATAGTGCTGATCTCTAGACACGTGTTTCTGGTTCTTTAACCGTCATCAGTAGAGATTACAGTCTTTGAAATTTGGGGTTTGCTGAGTAGACTGCCAACATCTTTCTCAGGTCAGGTACCTCTCACAGGCATGCGAGTGCTTCATCCACAAGCTCGTCAGCTCAATGACACTCGGGAGTACTATTAAATAGGAACAGGGTTGGGAGCACACCGCTTCACCTCCCAGCAAGGTTTGCCCCTGGCATTGTGGTAAATGCAGTTTCAGTTACTTGCTTGCTTCAAGAGTGTTCGAGTGTTTCGCCACAGTTGGCGCAGATAGTGCTGATCTCTAGGCACGTTTTTCTGGTTCTTTAACCGTCATCAGTAGAGATTACAGTCTTTCAAATTTGAGGTTTGCTGAGTAGGCTGCCAACATCTTTCTCAGGTGACGTACCTCCCACAGGCATGCGGGTGCTTCATCCACGAGCTTCTCAGCTCAATGATTCACTGCAGTACTATTAAGCAGGAACAGGAGTGGGAGCACACCGCTTCACCTCCCAGCAAGGTTTGCCCCTGGCATTGTGGTAAATGTAGTTTCAGTTACTTGCTTGCTTCAAGAGTATTTGAGTGTTTCGCCACAGTTGACGCAGATAGTGCTGATCTCTAGACAAGTGTTTCTGGTTCTTTAACCGTCTTCAGTAGAGATTACAGTATTTAAAATTTGGGGTTTGCTGAGTAGGCTGCCAACATCTTTCTCAGATCAGGTACCTCTAACAGACATGCAGGTGCTTCATTCATGATCTCGTCAGCTCAATGACTCACAAGAGTACTATTAAACAGGAACAGGGGTGGGAGCACACCGTTTCAACTACCAGCAAGGTTCGCCCATGGCATTGTGGTAAATGCAGTTTCAGTTACTTGCTTGCTTCAAGAGTGTTCGAGTGTTTCGCCACAGTTGGTGCAGATAGTGCTGATCTCTGGACACGTGTTTCTGGTTCTCTAACCGTCATCAGTAGAGATTACAGTCTTTCAAATTTGGGGTTTGCTGAGTAGGCTACCAACATGTTTCTCAGGTCAGGTACCTCTCACAGGCATGCGGGTGCTTCATCCACGAGCTCGTCAGCTCAATTACTCAAGGGAGTACTATTCAAAAGGAACAGGGATGGGAGCACACAGCTTCACCTCCCAGCAAGGTGCGCCCCTGGTATTGTGGTAAATGCAGTTTCAGTTACTTCCTTGCTTCAAGAGTGTTCGAGTGTTTCGCAACAGTTGGCACAGATAGTGCTGATCTCTGGACACGTGTTTCTGGTTCTTTAACCGTCATCAGTTAAAATTTCAGTCTTTGAAATTTTGGGTTTGCTGAGTAGGCTGCCTATATCTTTCTCAGGTCAGGTACCTCTCACAGGCATGCGGGTGCTTCATCCACGAGCTCGTCAGCTCAATGACACACGGGAGTACTATTAAATAGGAACAGGGTTGGGAGCACACCGCTTCACCTCCCAGCAAGGTTCGCCCCTGGCATTGTGGTAAATACAGTTTCAGTTACTTGCTTGCTTCAAGAGTGTTCGAGTGTTTCGCCACAGTTGGCGCAGATAGTGCTGATCTCTAGACATGTGTTTCTGGTTCTTTAACCATCATCAGTAGAGATTACAGTCTTTGAAATTTGGGGTTTGCTTAGTAGGCTGCCAACGTCTTTCTTAGGTCAGGTACCTCTCAGAGGCATGCGGGTGCTTCATCCACGAGCTCGTCAGTTCAATGACTCACGGCAGTACTATTAAACAGGAACAGGGGTGGGAGCACACCGCTTCACCTCCCAGCAAGGTTCACCCCTTGCGTTGTGGTAAATGCAGTTTCGGTTACTTGCTTGCTTCAAGAGTGTTCGAGTGTTTCGCCAAAGTTGGCACAGATAATGTTGATCTCTAGACTCGTGTTTCATGATCTTTAACCGTCATCAGTAGAGATTACAGTCTTTAAAATTTGGAGTTTGCTGAGTAGGCTGGCAACATCTTTCTCCGGTCAGGTACCTCTCACAGGCATGCGGGTGCTTCATCAACGAGCTCGTCAGCTCATTGACTCACAGGAGCACTATTAAACAGGAACACGGTTGGGAGCACACCGCTTCACCTCCCAGCAAGGTTCGCCCCTGGCATTGTGGTAAATGCAGTTTCAGTTACTTGCTTGCTTCAAGAGTGTTCGAGTGTTTCGCCACAGTTGGCGCAGATAGTGCTGATCTCTGGACACGTGTTTCTGGTTCTCTAACCGTCATCAGTAGAGATTACAGTCTTTCAAATTTGGAGTTTGCTGAGTAGGCTACCAACATGTTTCTCAGGTCAGGTACCTCTCACAGGCATGCGGGTGCTTCATCCACGAGCTCGTCAGCTCAATGACTCAAGGGAGTACTATTCAAAAGGAACAGGGATGGGAGCACACAGCTTCACCTCCCAGCAAGGTGCGCCCCTGGTATTGTGGTAAATGCAGTTTCAGTTACTTCCTTGCTTCAAGAGTGTTCGAGTGTTTCGCAACAGTTGGCACAGATAGTGCTGATCTCTGGACACGTGTTTCTGGTTCTTTAACCGTCATCAGTTAAAATTACAGTCTTTGAAATTTTGGGTTTGCTGAGTAGGCTGCCTACATCTTTCTCAGGTCAGGTACCTCTCACAGGCATGCGGGTGCTTCATTCACGAGCTCGTCAGCTCAATGACACACGGGAGTACTATTAAATAGGAACAGAGTTGGGAGCACACCGCTTCACCTCCCAGCAAGGTTCGCCCCTGGCATTCTGGTAAATACAGTTTCAGTTACTTGCTTGCTTCAAGAGTGTTCGAGTGTTTCGCCACAGTTGGCGCAGATAGTGCTGATCTCTAGACATGTGTTTCTAGTTCTTTAACCGTCATCAGTAGAGATTACAGTCTTTGAAATTTGGGGTTTGCTTAGTAGGCTGCCAACGTCTTTCTTAGGTCAGGTACCTCTCAGAGGCATGCGGGTGCTTCATCCACGAGCTCATCAGTTCAATGACTCACGGCAGTACTATTAAACAGGAACAGGGGTGGGAGCATACCGCTTTACCTCCCAGCAAGGTTCACCCCTTGCATTGTGGTAAATGCAGTTTCGGTTACTTGCTTGCTTCAAGAGTGTTCGAGTGTTTCGCCAAAGTTGGCACAGATAATGCTGATCTCTAGACTCGCGTTTCTTGTTCTTTAACCGTCATCAGTAGAGATTACAGTCTTTAAAATTTGGAGTTTGCTGAGTAGGCTGCCAACATCTTTCTCCGGTCAGGTACCTCTCACAGGCATGCGGGTGCTTCATCAACGAGCTCGTCAGCTGATTGACTCACAGGAGCACTATTAAACAGGAACACGGTTGGGAGCACACCGCTTCACCTCCCAGCAAGGTTCGCCCCTGGCATTGTGGTAAATGCAGTTTCAGTTACTTGCTTGCTTCAAGAGTGTTCGAGTGTTTCGCCACAGTAGGCGCAGATAGTGCTGATCTCTAGACACGTGTTTCTGGTTTTTTAACCGTCATCAGTAGAGATTACAGTCTTTCAAACGTGAGGTTTGCAGAGTAGGCTGCCAACATCTTTCTCAGGTCAGGTACCTCTCACAGGCATGCGGGTGCTTCATCCACGAGCTCATCAGCTCAATGATTAATGGGAGTACTATTAAGCAGGAACAGAGGTAGGAGCACACCGCTTCACCTCCCAGCAAGGTTCGCCCCTGGCATTGTGGTAAATGCAGTTTCAGTTACTTGCTTGCTTCAAGAGTGTTTGAGTGTTTCGCCACAATTGGCACAGATAGTGCTGATCTCTAGACACGTGTTTCTGGTTATTTAACCGTCATCAGTAGAGATTACAGTCTTTGAAATTTGGGGTTTGCTGAGTAGACTGCCAACATCTTTCTCAGGTCAGGTACCTCTCACAGGCATGCGGGTGCTTCATCCATGAGCAAGTCAGTTCAAAGTCACACAGGAGTACTTTTAAACAAGGAACAGGGATGGGAGCACACAGCTTCACCTCCCAGCAAGGTTCGCCCCCGGTATTGTGGTAAATGCAGTTTCAGTTACTTCCTTGCTTCAAGAGTGTTCGAGTGTTTCGCAACAGTTGGCATAGATAGTGCTGATCTCTGGACACGTGTTACTGGTTCTTTAACCGTCATCAGTTAAAATTACAGTCTTTGAAATTTTGGGTTTGCTGAGTAGGCTGCCTACATCTTTCTCAGGTCAGGTACTTCTCACAGGCATGCGGGTGCTTCATCCACGAACTCGTCAGCTCAATGACTCACGGGAGTACTATTAAACAGGAAAAGGGTTGGGAGCACACCGCTTCACCTCACAGCAAGGTTCGCCCCTGGCATTGTGGTAAATACAGTTTCAGTTACTTGCTTGCTTCAAGAGTGTTCAAGTGTTTCGCCACAGTTGGCGCAGATAGTGCTGATCTCTAGACACGTGTTTCTGGTTCTTTAACCGTCATCAGTAGAGATTACAGTCTTTCAAATGTAAGGTTTGTTGAGTAGGCTGCCAACATCTTTCTCAGGTCAGGTACCTCTCAGAGGCATGCGGGTGCTTCATCCGCCAGCTCAATGACTAACGGGAGTACTATTAAACTATTAAACAGGAACAGGGGTGGGAGTCAATGATATCCCATGGAAGGAAATAAAAGTTACGGGTAAGTGCAGTTAGAATTACTTTTCAAGATCAGTACTGGGCTCAAAGATGCAGTACTGAGGTCTGTCGTGATGACATGTGAGTAAATCGGAATTCGTAGTTCGGCTGATTTTAGAGGAATATTTGTAAGTTCCAAAACTTCACGCTTAGAAGAATTTCCAAGTGAAACCAGTCAATGTTAGCCTATGGAAGGAAATTTAAGTTACTGTTAAGTATGGTTAGAATTACTTTTCAGGATTAGTACTGGGCTTAAAGATGCAGTACTGAGGTCTGTCGTGATGACATGTGAGTAAATTGGAATTCGTAGTTCGGCTGATTTTAGAGGAATATTTGTAAGTTCCAAAACTCCACGCTTAGAAGAATTTCCAAGTGAAACCAGGCAATGTTTGCCTATGGAAGGAAATTCAAGTTACTATTAAGTACGGTTAGAATTACTTTTCAGGATCAGTACTGGGCTCAAAGATGTAGCACTGAGGTCTCTCCTGATAACAGGTGAGTAAATCGGAATTCGTAGTTCGGTTGATTTTAGAGGAAAATTAGTAAGTTCCAAAATTCCACACTTAGAAGAATTTCCAAGTGAAACCAGTCAATGTTAGCCTATGGAAGGAAATTCAAGTTACTGTTAAGTACGGTTAGAATTTCTTTTCAGGATCAGTACTGGGCTTAAAGATGCAGCACTGAGGTCTCTCCTGATAATATGTGAGTAAATCGGAATTCGTAGTTCGGCTCATTTTACTTCGGTCCAGTATATATAGAGCCACTTTCCTACACCATCCCCTCCCTTCACCACTGTGCAAACATGCCCTGTGGCGCGTTTTCAGTTTCCCCTTCAATCCTGAGGGTCCGTAGAGTCCAATTAGCCCATTAGGTACATCCAGTAAGCACCACAGAGCTGCGTAGCAGAGAGATGTAAAACGGCCTGCACCACCTCTCTGCAACGTAGCGCAGTGGCACTTCCTGGAAGCACCTGGTGGGCTACTTGGCCCCCAGGGTCCCTCAGGATTGAAGGGGAATTCTTTCCCTAACTTAAAACATGACACAGGGCGTGTTTGCACACATATCACCTCAGGCCTGCCTCCTACCTTCACCACTGTGCAAACACGCCCCGTGGCGCGTTTTAAGTTGGGGGATTAAGTCCCTTTGAATCCTGAGGGTCCCTGGGGTTCAACTAGCCCACCATGTACCTCCAGTAAGCGCCACAAGGTGTAAAAAGGGCGTGGCCTGGAGCACCTCTCTGCAACGCAGCCCTGTGGCGCTTACTGGAGGTACCTGGTGGGCTAGTTGGCCCCCTGGGACCCCCAGTATTGAAGGGGAATTAATTCCCCAATTTAAAAAGTGCCACAGGGCGCGTTTTCAGAGTGTGTTTGTGAGGGGGCGGGGCCTAGGGACGATTGCGTCTTTTTTTTAAAATAATTTTTTTGAAAGGGGGGCTTTCTGGCCCCCCCTTCCTTTTACGTGTTTGGGGCCCTGGGGACCCTATCTCCCAGGGCCTCACCCACAAATTGAAATTTTAAAAATTATTTATGGGAAGGGGGCCGCGTGGCCCCCCCCTCCTGTGGCCAATTTCGCGCCCTGGGGACCCCATCCCCCGGGGCATGGCCAAATTTGTTTATATTTTATGGAGGGGGCTGCGTAGCCCCACTCCTCAGGCCACTTAAGGCCCCGGGGATCCCATCCCCCGGGGCCGGCCATTGTTTTATTTATTTATTTTCTTAATGGGGGAGGGGGCCACGTGGCCCCCCTGCCGGGCCACTTCTGGCCCCGGGGAGCCCATCTCCCGGGGCCTGGCCACCTCCATTGAGGACCGTGAGGGGGTCCCCAATCCCCCCACGGTCCCAGCCGGCTCCCCGCCTCCTGCGGGAGCCGGCATTGCTTTTCCACATGGGGAGCAGCTAACATGCTGCTCCCCATGTGGAAAAGCAATCTGCTTTGCTTCATTGAAGCGAGAGCAGGTTTCCCTGCTCTCGCTTCAGTGAAGCAAAGCAGTTTGCAATGGCAGGGTGGGAGCCGTGAGGCTCCCGCCCTGTCATTGCAAACAGCAGTATCCCGGGGGCGGGCACCCCGGGACACTGCAGGAGCCGGCCCTGGGGGGTGGGGGGCCTGGAGGGTGGGGGGGGCTGCCCCCCAGCCCCGGTCCCCGGGGCTGGGGGGGCTGAGAGCCCCCCCACATATTTCACAAAAGCCCCGGGGGGTGGCGGTCCCCAGGGCTGGGGGGGCCCCTCTGGGCCCCCATAACCATAATATAATGCCCTCGGGAGTTATTCCCCCCAGGGGATAATTATAAACGAAGCGCGGGAAGCCGCGCTTCGTTTTTTTTTCAGCAGCGGGATCCCCATTGGAGGGGATATAATTTGTGATTAGCGGGACATTCCTGTTTGTGTCTGCCCACAGCGCGCCAGCCCGTGATCAAGGTGCAGGAGCACCGAAACGCGTAGTGCAGGGCCGAAATATTTCCAGCGATGTTGCCAGGTATGTTAATAAAGGATTGCTGAAAGCGGACCTAACCTTTCTTCGTGAGTGTCCTGAATGATGTGGCAATATATATATATTACCTACTGGCGGTCGCCAGTAGGTAGTTATAGTTAGGACCTATTTTCCATAGGAAATCCGCAACATTCTGTTCCCAATAAGTCTGGCGCCGGTTGATGAATCCTCACGAAATTTTCCAAACTTTTGGCCAGCTCCGCTCCGCTCCTACCCTGAAAGTTTTGCGGTGATCCGTCAAGCGGGGGCCGAGAAAAAATGGGGGTCCCAAAACGCGTTTTCCCCATGCAATTTCCCATAGGATCTGTTGTCGCAGCTACAGCCCGAACCGCTGAACGGAATGACACCAAATTTGGCAAAGAGGTAGTCCCCAGTTCGGACTCGTGCCTTTTGCATATATGGTGTGAATCTGTTCAGTAGTTCCTGAGAAAATTAGAGTTAAAAGTACATATATATCTATGGCTTCGGAGGATCCGCGGACCCTACACGCACCGTAAGCGCACCCTCCCCGAACCAAGCACGCACCCTCCCGATCGCGCGCTGAATGCTAATTGGCTGTCGAGTGTCTCTCTACATTCGAAACCAGGAACTGTTGGCGGCCATTTCCTGCCTCGGTAGAAGCGAGGCTAAAGAAGCAAGGAGAAAAAGTGTGTAAAACATATAAAGGGGGCAGAGTGGAAATACTCTGACCCTCTAGAGGTGCTAAGGGGGTCCCAGAAGGACCCCCTGGGGCCCCCCTTTTAAAAAAAATAAAAATACGCTGAAATGCGCGCACAATGCGTGCATCCTATCGCTTTGGATGCACGGATTCTCTCGCGGTGGGTGCGCGGATCCACGGCAACGTTTTTTGAAAAACGACAAGAAATTATTGGTTGTATGACAACTTTCTACACTGAAAGGTAGGGTGTATATTTCTGTTTTTTAAAGGTATGATTGTTATTGGTTAACAAAAACAGATTGTAAGGACCATTATATATGATAAGCTGATATGTTGAAAAGTCAAGCATACTTCCTGTGTAGGAACATTGTGTGCTGAACTTGTGACCTGTGAGCTCAGTGCAGTGTTCCATGACCTGTTTCTATGGTAATAGGCAGAAGGCAGATTGGGGGAAGAGTTGAAATGTATTTCAGTTGGAAAGGGTTGAAATGTTTAACCAATAGAAGTGTGTTTGCTTTTGAGTTTATGTGTGAAGGATTGTGATTTGATATTTACATGTATATGTGTGGAAAATGAAAGGGAAACTTTTCCATTCTTTGCTTTTGCTGAGAGGTGCACAGTGCAGAGATTCTGTAAAAGAAAATATGGTGAGTGATTGATATACTTTTAAATCTACAAAAGAACTTGAAAGATGAGTTTTTTAATTGTGAGGGGATCTATGTAGACTATTTTGATTTTAATCAGACTAATGTATTTCTCCTGCTAAAGTGTAGGGAGTTTTTTTTTCTTTACAATCTTATTAACAGTGTGTGTGCATGTGGAAACCATTCTGTGATAAGCATTTGTGTTTTTCATGTGTTGGTAGAAAGATAACTGTGCTGTTTTTATATTTTGGTAGAATTAGAAACCAGTCATTGTTTATGAATTTGTGAAATGAGTTATGTTATGTTTCTATACTAAAATGTAGTACTACTTCTAGATGAAGAAATGTGTTTTGGTATAGTGCAAGGGATAGTGTTGTTTGTCTAGAATCACACAGTGAGTCTGTATGCATTTGGGAACCACTGTAAGAGAAGCATTTGGTAATATTGTGTATTTGCTGACAGATAAATGTTTTAACTTGTCATGTTGTGAAGTTTTAGTAGCATTAGAAGCCAGTTATGGCTTATGATTTGATTAAATGAGTCAGGCTTTGACAGAAAAGTGCTGTCCTGAAATATGTAGATTGTGTGCAGTTCCCTTACCACTTTCACTGTAGTGAATGAGTTTTGGTAAACTCCTAGGGATAGTGGGGCATGTCTAGAATCACAGTGTGAGTTAGTGTGTATTTGGGATCAGTGTGAGAGAAGTATTTGTTGACATCATGTATTTGCTGACAGATAACTTTTATAAAACCTGTCATGTTGTGAAGTTTTAGTAGCATTAGAATCCAGTCTTTGCTTATGCGTTGATTAAATGAATCATGCTTTGACACTGATGTGCTGTACTTAAATATGTAGATTGTGTTCAGTACCATTAACTCTTCTAGTCTAGTGAATGAGTTTTGGTAAACTCCTAGGATAGTGTTGATTGTCTAAAATCACACTGTGAGTGTGCATTTGGGTAAGGATTGTGAGAGAAGCATTTGGTAACATCGTGTATTTGGTGACAGATAACTGTTTTAAAACCGGTCATGTTGTCAAGTTTTAGTAGCATTAGAAGCCAGTCTTCGCTTATGCTTTGATTAAATGAGTCAGGCTTTGACTCAAAAGTGCACTCCTGAAATATGAAGATTGTGTGCAGTTCCCTTATCACTTCCACTGTAGTGAATGAGTTTTGGTGATCTGCTAGGGATAGTGTTGTTTGTCTAGAATCACACTGTGAGTCTGTGTGCATTTGGGAACCACTGTGAGAGAAGCGTTTGGTAACATTGTGTATTTGCTGACAGATAAATGTTTTAAAACATGTCATGTTGTCAAATTTTAGTAGCATTAGAAGACAGTTATGGCTTATGCTTTCATTAAATGAGTCAGGCATTGACAGTAAATTGCAGTCGTGAAATATATAGATTGTGTGCAGTTCCCTTACCACTTGCACTGTAGTGAATGAGTTTTGGTAAACTCCTAGGGATAGTGGTGCTTGTCTAGAATCGCACTGTGAGTTAGTGTGTATTTGGGATCAATGTGAGAGAAGCATTGGGTAACATCATGTATTTACTTACAGATAACTGTTTTAAAACCTGTCATGTTGTGAAGTTTTAGTAGCATTAGAATCCAGTCTTTGCTTAGGCGTTGATTAAATGAGTCATGCTTTGACACTGATGTGCTATACTTAAATATGTAGATTGTGTGCAGTACCATTAACTCTTCCAGACTAGTGAATGCGTTTTGGTAAACTCCTAGGATAGTGTTGCTTGTCTAAAATCACACTGTGAGTCTATGTGCATTTGGGTAAGGATTGTGAGAGAAGCATTTGGTAACATTGTGTATTTGCTGACATATACCTGTTTTAAAACCGGTCATGTTGTGAAGTTTTAGTAGCATTAGAAGCCGGTCTTTGCTTATGCTTTGATTATATGAGTCAGGCTTTGACATAAAAGTGCAGTCCTGAAATATGAAGATTGTGTGCAGTTCGCTTACCACTTCCACAGTAGTGAATGAATTTTGGTAAACTCCTAGGTATAGCGGTTGTTGTCTAGAATCACACTGTGAGTCTGTGTGCATTTGAGAACCACTGTGAGAGAAGCATTTGGTAACATCGTGTATTTGCTGACAGAGAACTAATTTCAAACTTCTCATGTTGTCAAGTTCTAGTAGCATTAGAAGCTAGTTTTGCTTATGCATTGATAAAATGAGTCAGGGTTTGACACTAAGGTGCAGTACCATGTACTATTCTGTTCACTGTGGCAGAACTGAACATTTTAAGGTTTTACCTAAGCACTGTCCTAGAAGTAGTCTGATTATTTAGGCAGTTTCTAAGTACCAAATAGACTGCTTCAAATGTCTATGCAGTATGCATGTAGTGTTCTAACATACTATACACTTGTCTTTTACACCTTCAATTCCCTAGTCAGTATCCATACACTTCCAGGAAACATCCTGTCACTTCCTTTGCAGTCCTCTAGAGACCCATTCAACAGCATGTACTAATCCATTCACTGTGCCAAAACCCAAACACTTATAAATTCACAAACACACTCTCTTTCCAGTACTCTAATGATTCAGTCACTGCCTAAGTATTCATGCACTGAGCCAGGTCTTAGCACATGGACTTCTTCAAACCCCTATCCACTATGCATGCAGTCCTCTAAGCACCTACACACTTGTCTTTCACACCTTCAATTCCCCAGTCAGTATCCATTCACTTCCAGCAACCACCCTGACACTCCATTTGCACTCCTCTAGTGACCCATTCAGCATCATGTACTAATCCATTCACTGTGCCAAACCCTAATAAATTCACCCAGGCACTCTCCTTGCAGTACTCTAATCATTCAGTCAGTACCCAAGTACTCATTCAGTCACCCAGGCCTTAGTATATAGACTGCTTCAAACCCTTATCCACTATGCATGCAGTCCTCTAACCACCTACACAATTGTCTTTCTCACCTTCAATTCCCTAGTCAGTATCCATACACTTCCAGGAAATACCCTGTCACTCCCTTTGCAGTCCTCTAGTGACCCATTCAGCACCATGTACTAATCCATTCACTGTGCTAAAACCCAAACACTTATAAATTCACCAAGATACTATCTTTGCAGTACTCTAATCATTCAGTCAGTGCCTAAGTATTCATACACTGAGCCAGGCCTTAGCACATGGACTGCTTCAAACCCCTATGCACTATGCATGTAGTCTTCTAATCTCCTAGACACTTGTCTTTCACACTTTCAATTTCGTAGTCAGTATCCATACAGTCCAGCACTTGTCACTCCCTTTGCAGTCCTCTAGTGACCCATTCAGCATCATGTACTAATCCATTCACTGTGCCAAAACCCAAACACTTATACATTCTCCAAGGCACTCTCCTTGCAGTACTCAAATCATTCAGTCAGTGCCTCAGTATTCATGCACTGAGCCAGGCCTTAGCACATGGACTGCTTCAAATGCCTATCCAGTATGCATGCAGTCCTCCAACCACCTACACAGTTGTCTTTCACACCTTCAATTCCCTAGTTAGTATTCATACACTTCTAGCAAACACCCTGTCACTCACCCAGTGTGTCTCCTTATAATACTGTAATCATTTAGTCAGTTAGCATGTAGTCTTTTAGTGAGGTAGGCTTTAGGGCATGAACTGCTTCAAAGTAGTATGCACTATGCATGTAGTGTTTTAACCATCGTCACACTTGTGTTTCAGGGCTATAGTTTCTTAGTCAGTTTTTATATAAAATGTGTTTGTACAGTAATGGAATAGTATAAATTTGAAAGTTATTAATATACATTTATTTGTGATTCTTTTTTACAGATACAGAACAGGAGTTTTTCTCATCTGTTTGCACTCTTCTCGTGCAAGATTGTTTGGATGAAGGGTCCTTAGGTGTTTCATCATACTTGCTGTGCCGCACGAGTATTTTTTGTTAGGATCCCCTCGTAACAGAACTCTTTGGCAAATCTTGCGAATGAAGAAGGTGGCATTGGTCTTTGTTTGCCCCTTGGAAAAAGTTAAAAATTTCTTCACCACTGAAGAAAAACTTTGTGGGCGTGGTGCCTTCTGCAAAAAAAATTCCTCAGATTCGGTAAATATTTTAAAGCGGCATCATTTACAGTTTTTGTAAGTTAAACTTATAAAATTTTGTTAGCTGTATGCATTTTATATATCTGTGATTTGTTTCTTGTGGTATTTTGTTGAGAAAACCATATTGGTTTTTTTTAACAATCTTTCTGATTTTCCAGGTCTGTCGTCGACATCCGTGGTTCCCACAGGAGTGTTCCGCCTTGTTGTTTTGTATTATTGTTGTTACATTTTGTTTATTAGTTTATTGTTTATATTTATGTTAATAAAAAAATAAAGTTTGAAACTAGTTTATCGTTTATATATTTATTGTTATAAAAAATAAAGTTTGAAAAAAAAAATGTTTTTGGTTGTTCTCTTAACTGCTGTGTGACTCTTTCTTGTTCTTATTACTGTTATTTGATGGAGTCCACCATGGTATTAAATTTTGGGGCACTTATCGCTGGAATACTGGTGATATATGCAGTTTGCATCAACTTGTGAATTGTGTGTTAGATTTATCTCAACTTTACTTCTGTTAAAGTGCTGATAATGAAATGGAGAGTAGCCGTTCCTGTGCAAAAAGACACGAGGTGCACCTTTGCGATTTATTCTAAATACTAAAATCCTGTATTGTATTGCACTGAGGTATTGGCTGCACTTACAGTGTACACACAAAATCTATTAAGAAATGTCATTGTATTTATATTGATTGGGAATAGTGCGTCACGTGCTGGATCTTGACGAGATACACTGCTCAGTTCGTATATTGTTGTGCACACGAAAAACATCACATCACAACTTTCACACCAATTGCAATGCAAAACAAATTCCGGCGACAAGACACGCTAGCACCGGGGATTTTACACCTGCTTTCTGCTGGTGTTAAGCAGGACAATTACCTGCACCATGAAAGGGAACACAGCCAAGAGCCACACCAGAACACCCACAGGTGACATAGAGTCAATGAGCATGATACAGGGATACCCATGAGGGCCAGAAGACTCATCTCAACAACTCCAGGACCACCAATGCCCCCCAAACCCACATTTTAGTAAGTGTGTCCCTGTGGTCATTGTCTTAGCGTGATAGGCACGAGCCCTGCAACATCACAGTTTGCTGTCACCTCAGCGTTGGCAGTGAGCCTGGATGTGTAGCTACGTACGCATCCTCCTGCATGCACAACTGGCATGTGCTGGTCTGTCGTTCACAGGTCAGTTCTGGGGTGTGCCTATCCGGCAAGGGGAACGGGGTGTCTCGGACATGTCCGTGTACAGGAAGTGCGGTAAGTGTGTCTCTGTGTTCTTGTGTGGCCTGTTACAAGAGCCGCAGCAATCGATGTTGTAAAGTGGCATGCACCACCTCCAAACGGCACTGTGATGTTGTAGTTGGAATGTAGCAGGACATGCGCAAATAGGCATTACAATGGCGTGCCGTACGATTGCACAAGATACAACAGCCCACCGTACAAAAGTGTGGGGGCTTGTGGGAGGGAGGAGCAGGCGTTTGGCAACATAACACACAGTGAACTCGACCATGTGCCACATGCTGGGCATCTCATCCATGATGACCACGGTCTCAGACATCCCACAACACCAACGACTGGCCTTTGTACACATCCTGTATGAATGCAGCGTGGTTTTAACTTCTATGCTCATTCAGTAGTGTGATGTTGGCAGGTTGTGTGACTTGTGCTCCTTGTTGGTGTGTTTCATTTTGGCCATTGTTAGTCTATATATGTGTTGTACTTAATTTTGCATGTGTGCCATTCTGCCCATCACCCCCACTCCCTCCTTCTTCCTCTTCCTAGAGCTGTTGTGTCTATAATTTTGTTGCTGCACACATAAATACATGTAAATAATAAATTACAATAGTTCCTTGATTATTTTAGGGTTCAAAACTTCTCTATTGGTTTCTTTTTAATTTTCTATATGAACCGTTTTTTTTTATATTCAACAACACATAGAAGTCAGAAGTGCAACGTATTCTATCAACACACTTTCTAGAACATTCTACAATACGTGCAGGTTACAAGTTCATAAATGTTTTAAAACTTTACGATATTTTTTTGTAACATTTTCTTGAACATTTAACGACACGTGCAGGTTAAAAGTTGACGATTGTTTTAAGTTCGAACAGTGCCTTCCAAATGCAAGTAGCAGGTGTGGTTGAGCTGAGGAAATTTTATCCTATGATATGTACTCCACGTTGAAACTGCTTTTTCTTAACCAATCACAAAGATGCTTTTCCTCAAAACTAATGTGCACCCTACTTTTAAAAAAGAATGCTTTTCATGATATCTTCAGAGATAAGTTATAGATAGGAATTAGCATTTAAAAAACCTTTGAAATTCACTGAAAAAAACATAGGTTTCATGCACGTTATAGTTAGGAATTGGCATTTAAAAAACCTTTGAAATTCACTGAAAAAACCAAAGGTTTCAGGGGCGTTATAGTTAGGAATTTGCATTTAAAAAACCTTAGAAATTCACTGAAAAAACCATAGGTTTCAGGGGTGTTATAGTTAGCTGGACATTTCCCTCATACAAAACCCTAGAAATTCCCCTGTTATAGTTAGTTCAGCTAACTATAACTTGCGCACCCACAATGCACTGCTGATGGCGTCACATATTACATCACTCATGACATGGTCAGTGACATCACTGATGACATCACTGATGACATCTCAAATGACATCACTGATGACATCATCCATGTGATAAATTAGTGCATCTTCTCACACCCTAATTTAACCTTTGATATACCGACTCAAAATTTCAGGCGGGCATTTTGAAAACCATAGATACTCCAATACCAATAACTAAATACCCAATCATTAACTCTTAGGTCTACATACACTTCCACTCACTCACCTGTACAGTCACTCATACTTACAGTCACTCCGTACAAGACTATCATATGCATTTGTACACCTATATAAACACTCACACACCGCCAATCATCCATTGAGGTACTGACACACCTAGTCAGTCGTGCAAGTAATTAAACACAGTCGAATTTACTCACCTATACAGTTAAACACACTCAAGTTCATTTACTCATAAAAATAGTACCACATTCTTACGCTCTTATACAATCATTGATACAAGCACACACTCATCCATACAGCCACTCTCACAATCACACACTCTCACATATACCCACTTATATACTCTTACACACATATATACTGCCTTTCACATATGTAGTTAGTCACACATGTACCACTGAGATATACATTCAATCCCTAACACACCCATACATACACTCACCCAACCATACAGTTCATCACAGATGCACTCTTAAAACCATGCACCCATAGAATCGCCCACTCACACATCTATGCATAGAGTCACACACACCCTACCCACACAAACACTCAGGCACCCATACAGATACTCAGACAACCAATCAATAACCCATATAGACACTCATATAGGTATTCACAAAACCATGCAGCCACTTATACACCTACACACAAACACATACAGACATTCACACAGTTTAGTCACTAGTCTGCAGGAAGATACATTTAATGACTCACTTATAGAGTCAGTTATGCACCTAGAAAATCATCCATTCACACACTTGTACACCCACTCATTCTTCCACAGGTTCTTTCACTATAAATATATAAAACATATTTAAACTTTACAGAAACACACAGTCACTGGATGACGTCATCAGTGATGTCATCAGTGATGTAATTTGGCATGTCATCAGTGATGTCATCAGTGATGTCACTGACCATGTCATGAGTGATGTAATATGTGACGTCATCAGTAGTGCATTGCGGGGGCGCAAGTTATAGTTAGCTGAACTAACTATAACAGGGGAATTTCTAGGGTTTTGTACAAGGGAAATGTCCAGCTAACTATAACACCCCTGAAACCTATGGTTTTTCAGTGAATATATATATATATATATATATATATATATATATATATATATATATATATATATATATATATATATATATATTCACTGAAAAAAACATATGTGCCTGAAACCTATGGTTTTTTCTGTGAATATATATATATATATATATATATATTCACTGAAAAAACCATAGGTTTCAGGCACGTTATAGTTAGGAATTAGCATTTAAAAAACCTTAGAAATTCACTGAAAAAAACATAGGTTTCAGGGGCGTTATAGTTCGCTGGACTTTTCACTCGTACAAAACCATTGAAATTCCCCTGTTATAGTTAGTTCAGCTAACTATAACTCGCGCACCCGCAATGCACTGCTGATGACGTCACATATTACATCACTCATGACATGGTCAGTGACATCACTCATGACATCACTGATGACATCTCAAATGACATCACTGATGACATCATCCAGTGAATGTGTGTTTTTCTGAAAATTACATATGTTTTATATATGTATATATCAAGGTCGATGGAAGAATAAATGGGTATATAAGTGTCTAAATGGATGATTTGTTTTTGAAAAATTGATTGTATAACTGACTGATTAAGTGTATCTTAGTGAATACATGGCTTAGTGAGTAATGTTTAAATGTGTAAATATCTGTATCAGTCTCTCACTTTGTGTATAAGTGGCTGCATGGGTTGGTGAGTTGCTACATGAGTGTCTATATAGGTTATTAGTTGGTTTTTTGAGTATCAGTATGAGTGACTGAGTGTCTGTATGGTTCGGTGGGGGGTATTACGTAGTGCATAGGTGCATGAATGAGTGACTCACTGTTTGTATGTGTTGAAGACAGCATGTGTGCAGTACTGTATGGGTGGATGAGTGTGTGCATGGGTGTGTTAGTGAGTGATAGACTGTCTCAATAGTGTCTTTATGAGTAACTACATATGTTTTAAACTAGTATATGTGACTATTGGTGTATATAAGTGAGTATATGTGAGAGTGAGAGATTGAAAGAGTTCCTGTATGAATAAGTATGTGTTTCTATAAGTGATTGTTTAAAAGACTAAGTATGTGTAAGTCACTGTAGAAGTAAGTGTGGTGGTGTGTGTATAACTGTATATGCAAGTAAATGGATGTTTGATTCTTTATTAGCATGAGTGACTATGTGTGTGAGTAACTCTATGAATGAGTGGCGTTGTGTAACAGGATGTATAGGTGTGTGAGTACATATGATGAGTGAGTACATGTATGAGTGACTGTATAGGACTGTTGGTGAATGAGTGGATGTGTATGTGGATCTTAGAATTACTGAATAGGTTGTTGTAACTGGTATTGGTATGTCCATTGTTTTGAACATTGTAGTTTCTATTTTTGAATGTGTGTATCAAAGGTTATATTAGGGGAAGAGGAGGTCTGCCACTCTATCACAAGGATGATGTCATCAGTGATGTGATTAGTGATGTCATTTGAGATGTCATCAGTGATGTCATGAGTGATGTCACTGACCATGTCATGAGTGATGTAATATGTGATGTCATCAGCAGTGCATTGCGGGCGCACGAGTTATAGTTAGCTGAACTAACTATAACGGGGGAATTTCAATGGTTTTGTACGAGTGAAAAGTCCAGCTAACTATAACGCCCCTGAAACCTATGGTTTTTTCAGTGAATTTCTAAGGTTTTTTAAATGCTAATTCCTAACTATAACGTGCCTGAGACCTATGGTTTTTTCAGTGAATTTCAGAGGTTTTTTAAATGCTAATTTCTAACTATGCCTACAGAGATAGGACATGTGAAGAAAGAATAAAAAACGAACAGAAAGTAAAAAAAGAAATGCAGAAAGAAGCAACAGAAGTCCTCGAAGACGAAGAAAAGTGCAGGAAGAAGGATAACGTGCAGAAAGAACAAACAGAAGAGCAGAAAGAAGCCTTGTTGCAAAATCATCCTGTACCCTCAACTTTTTCAGACGGATAGTGGTGGTAACTGAGTCTGACTAACCAGTCCTAGAGCCAGTGCTATGTTAAAAGACACTCAGAATACAGTGAAAAAACCTACATACACTAGGGAACACTATGCGTTGTGGTCCCCCTGTGATCAGCATGACCTCCTCTGTAAGCCCCTAGTATATAATAGGGCAGGGGATTAAAACTACCTCTGAAAACGCGCCACAGGGCGTGTTTGCACACGTCACCTCAGGCCCCGTCCCCTCACTTCCCCACTGTGTAAACACGCCCTGTGGCCGTTTTAAGTTGGGAGATTAAGTCCCCTTGAATCCTGAGGGTCCCTAGGGTCCAACTAGACCACTAGGTACCTCCAGTATGCGCCACAGAGCTGCGTTGTAGAGAGATGTAAAAAGGGGCACGGCCTAGACCACCTCTCTGCAATGCAGCGGAGTGGTGCTTACTGGAAGCACCTGGTGGGCTAGTTGGCCCCCAGGGTCCCTCAGGATTGAAGGGGAATTATTTCCCCAACTTAAAACGCGCCACAGGGCTTGTTTGCACACGTTAACTCAGGCCCCGTCCCCTCCCTTCACCACTGTGTAAACAAGCCCTGTGGCCATTTTTAGTTGGGAGATTAAGTTCATTTGAATCCTGAGGGTCCCTAGGGTCCAACTAGCCCACTAGGTACCTCCAGTATGCGCCACAGAGCTGCGTTGCAGAGAGGTGTAAAAAGTGGCACGGCCTGGACCACCTCTCTGCAACGCAGCTCAGTGGCACTTACTGGAAGCACCTGGTGGGCTAGTTAGCCCCAAGGGGCCCTCAGGATTGAAGGGTAATTATTTCCCTAGCTTAAAACGTGCCATAGGGCGTGTTTGCACACGTCACCTCAGGCCCCGTCCCCTTCCTTCCCCGCTGTGTAAACATGCCCTGTGGCCGTTTTTTAAGTTGGGAGATTAAGTCCCCTTGAATCCTGAGGATCCCTAGGGGCAAAATAGCCCACTAGGTACGTCCAGTAAGCGCCATTGTAGAGAGGTGTAAAAAGGGGCACGGCCTGCACCACCTCTCTGCAACGCAGAGCAGTGGCACTTACTGGAAGCACCTGGTGGGCTAGTTGGCCCCCAGGGTCCCTCAGGATTGAACGGGAATTATTTCCCCAACTTAAAACGCGCCACAGGGCGTGTTTGCACACGTCACCTCAGGCCCCGTCCCCTCCCATCACCACTGTGTAAACACGCCCTGTGGCCGTTCTAAGTTGAGAGATTAAGTCCCCTTGAATCCTAAGGGTCCCTAGGGTCAAACTAGCCCACTAGGTACCTCCAGTAAGCGCCACAGAGCTGCGTTGCATAGAGGTGTAAAAAGGGGCGTGGCCTCAAAACACCTTTCTGCAACGCAGCTCCCTGGCGCACACTGGAGATACCTGTTGGGCTAGTTGGCCCTCAGGGACCCTCAGTATTGAAGGGGAATTAATTCCCCAACTTACAACTGGCCAGGGGGCGCGTTTGCAGAGTGCTGCAAGGAGGGGGCGTGGCCTCCAGCGCGATGCCGGTCTTTTATTTATTTATTTTTTTTAAGAAGGAGGGCTGTGTGGCCCCCCTTCTTTTTCTAATTTACTGGCCCTGGGGACCCCATCCCCCAGGGAACAAATTAGGGTGCAGGCCCTGGGGGATGGGGTCCCCAGGGCCTGCACCCTAATTTGTTTTGTTGAAAAAAATAAATTTGGCCCTCCCAAGGCCTTAATCGGCCACGGGGACCCCAACCCCCGGGTCATGGCCTTTTTTTAATTTAAATTCTTTAGGAGGGGGCTGCATTGCCCCCCTCCTCAGGCCACTTATGGCTCCGGGGACCCCATCCCCCGGGGCCGGAATTTGTTTTTTATTATTTTAAAAATATATATATTTATAGAAACATCTAGGACATACTGGACAAACCGTATGTACCTATCACCATGACGATTTGCGTGATATTCATTAAAAGGCGACTATGCATAGAATGAATCCGCAAGTGAAGCTCTGACGTGTCTGACGCCCTACCATGCCTAATCCCGGCGCCCCCGCTGGTGGGTACTCTCCAAGTAGACACCCTTGTTGTTTATTTATACAAACATGGGTAGCTATTGACGGGCACATTTAATATACACGCTCACCAAGCCATTCAAAGGGGATTCGACAAAAATTCGACCAAACTATGCAAGAAACCCCCCTCACGGTTAATAAAAAACCCATCCACCGCCGGATGTGTAATACTTTTTATTTTACTCTCTGGAAAGGAGACGTACCTCACTTGAGAGTCACAGCGTGCTCTTGGATGAGCCCAATGCTGTGTTACACCCACCAGTGCCCACCGATTGCCTCACACCTCTGTGTTGTATTCCACCAGCTAGTGCGTATGCTATGACACTCTCTAGCCCATGTGCACTGTAACACCACCCCGTGAATATGTCATGCCACACTTGCCTTCGCACGGGTTATATTGCCCCATCTAACGTGCCTTCCTCGATGTGTATGTTATAACGCACAGCGCTATGCCATACATATTACAATCTGGGATCTATATCTTTGTCACAGTGCATATGCAACGTTACACTCCCCAGCACATATTTTATATTACAACTTTAGAGACTAGTTATGTTACACAACACTGCCCTGTGCATATTACACTCCAAGGCGCATATCGCATAGCACGCGCTAGTGCCTGTGCTATCTCACGCTCTCCAATGAATCTGTCATTGCGCACAATGTATTGCATATTATATTTCACGCCCCGGTTCATCTTATATCACACTTTTTGGTGCATAGTTTTCATTTTCAATCGTGCTCTCAGGACTATGTTCTATATAACACTGCGTCCACCTACCCTTTTCACGGGCATTACATTTTGCGATGAGGGTGGAGGGTCAGGGGGTGTTTCTGCCAAGTGAGCCCGGAGTCACAGTCACAAACGTCCTCTTCTTCCTGAATAAAAGTGAGAGTATGCTGCATACTTGTTCATATTTTAAGTAGTTCGCACAGACACACATTTTAAAAACAATAAAGTTCCTAATACCCACCTTCTCTGAACAGTTAGCTTGCTGCCCCATCCACCTCCTCCCTATCCTCTGTTGTCTGAATCCATGGACTAGCCTCCTCCCTCCTGCCATGCATGGTCTGATGTGCTGCCACTGCCCTCCATTTAGCATGATGTACCAGTCCACTCCTCCTGCCCTCCATTGCCCAATTCTATGGCCCATCATTGACCTCCTGCTTAGCCTCTGTGCTTAGGTTGCTGCCCCTATTCTCCTTCCCCCTGCCCTCCGATGTCTTTGTGCATGCCCCTGCTCCATCCTTTTTGCCCACTATGTTCCATGGACCTGCCACTCCTATCTACTCTGAGTGTTCTGTTGAGCTGCCACTCCCCTCCCACCTGCCTAGCATTGTCAGATGACTGTAACCTGTCCCTGCCACCTCCACCCTGCCTGTCCACATGCCATGCCCCTATCCCCTTCCTCCTGTCCTCCATGGTCCATTTTACTGCCACACCCTTCTGCCCTCCCTGATCTGTTGTGCTGCAACTGCTCCTCCTGCCTGCCCTGCGCGGTGTGTTGTGAGTTCCCTTCCCCTGAACTCTCTTGTCTGTGCCTAGGTCCTGACCCTCCCTTCTATCCTCCATGGTCCTTTGTGCATGCCCCTGCACCCTCCTTCTTGCCCATCATAGCCATTGTGCTGCCACTAACCCTCCCGCTTGCCATGCATGGTCTTCTGTGCTGCCATGGCCCATCCCACCTTCCCTGTGTGGTCAGCTAGCTGCCCCTGACCCCCTCCCACCATGGTCTGTGTGTATGCCACCATAGTCTCATTGTTGCTCTCCATGGTGTGTCTTGTTTCTAGTGCCCATCCTGCCTGACCTCCATGGTCATCTTGCTGCTCCTGCCCTGCCACCTTGCCCCCAGCCCTCTGTTTCCATGTGCAGACCCCCTATTCCCTCCCTCCTGGCTTGTCTGTTCCATTGTAATGCCCCTGATCCGTCCCTCCTGCCCTTTATGGTCTGTTATGCTGCAGCTTTCTCTCCTGTCTGTCCATTATGGTCAGCTAGCTACCATTGCCTCTTTCCCATCTGTTCTCTGTTGTCCATGTGCATGGTCCTGTCCCCTCCCTATTGCTTTCTATGGATTGTTGTGCTGCACTCCCATCCCGCATGCGCTGTGTGGTGTATTGTGCTGCTGCAAACCCTGATGCCTGCCCTGTAGGGTCAGTTTGGTGCACCTCTCCATGTCCCTGCTGTCCTCTTCTATCCGAGTCTATGTCCCTACCTCAATTCCTCCTGTCTACCATGATTCAATTACCATACTTGCGAACATTTTGAACTTGGTAAGAGGGAGATTTGGAAAAAAAACTGGGGTATTGATTTTCCCCTTTGAGTTACATTGAAAAAGAGGAAATTTTAGACAGGAGACAGAGCAAATAAAGCCCATTTGAGCTTAAAAACATTGGACGTTTCCTGGCTGAAACGGGTCTGTTGGCATGTATGGTTGTACTACCACTGCCTCTTCCTTCTGCCCACAATGGTCTATTATATTGCCACAGCCTCTCTTGCCAGTCCTGTATTGTTGGTTTGTTGCCCCTGCCCCCCTTTCCACTGCCCTCCATAGTCTGTTGTGCTGCCACTGCCCTTCCTGCCTGCCCAGTGTGGTCAAATTGTTGCCTCTGCACTCTCCTACCTGCCTTCAATTTTCAGAGTCCGTGCCCCTGGCCTCTTCCTCTCAACAGTATCCCAATGAACAACTAGATTGCTAACATTCTATATTTATTACAAAGGTGTGGAACGCCTGACGTCATCTTGATGTAATCAAAACTGTAATACCTAGAGTATTTCCTTTAGAAATTACATATATGAGAGGGTCTTATTTGCATCAAAATTATGGTTAGTGCTCTAAAAAACTAAAATGAGGACATATTTTCTGAGTTTTCAAATAGCGACAAAGAACTTTTAAATTATTTGTAATCCTTATGTTTTTTTATCCAGTTGACCACTTGATTAAATGTTGCACCTTGGCGAGGGGATGTGGTGTTACTTCCAGAGCTGCAGACTTTGCAACTGGGGAACCAGGTTGGAGTTTCTGCTTCAGCTCAACATTCTGTGATTGTGGTCAAATCACTTAATCTCCCCATGTCTACAAGCAAAATGAATTTGATCTTGTGTGATGTAACCAATGCTCATGTAAAGCACTCCAATACCTGACAAGTCTGCACTATATAAAACTGCAAATACACAAAAAATAAGTGTTTTGCACACTTCTGTAATTGGGCTACATGTGGGCTACATCTGAGTGATATTTGTGCTGCATTTAGGCTCTTTTGTGTCTGGTGGCCATCTTGGGAGATTTATTTGTTATTTGTTATGAAGTTTCCTAATTTGTTTATGAAATAGAAGAGGATTTGAGAAGTCAAAATGTGCCCTAATTTTTCTTTCTGCAGCACTAATCATAATTTCTATGGCAAAATGAATCCCCTCATTGTGTTCCTTTGTAAATTAAATGTTTTAAGTGTTACCACTTTATTCCATTCAAGATGGCTTCAGGTGTGCCATACTTTTGTCATAAGTAAGACTGTTAGCGCTCAAGTTGTTCGTTAGAACACTCTGGGGCATTCTGTCATTGGGCTATACTTGGGCTACATCTGGGTGATATTTGGGCTACATTTGGGCTCTTTTGTCTCTGGTGGCCATTTTGGGAGACTTATTTGTTATGATGTTTCCTAATTTCCTCATTTACTACAGTCTCCTCAGTAGGAAATACTTTCAGTTTTTTACTTTGATTCCATCAAGAAGGCATTCAGATGTGTCACAAATTTGCCATAAATTCAGAATGTTAGCACTCTAGTTGCTTATTAGATCACTGTAGTAAAGCTACTGCTCACCAGGGAAGTCTGCTGCTGGTATTGAAAGTGCATGTTTCAGTCTGCATGTCAGAATTTTTTAATGAAATAGAAGAGGATTTGAGAAGTCACTCAAAAGGTGCCCTAATTTTGCTTTCTGCAGCACTAATCATACTTTCTATGGCTAAATGAACCCCCTCATTTTGTTCCTTTTTAAATTAAATGTTTTAAGATTTACCACTTTATTCCAACCAAGATGGCTTCAGGTGTGCCATACGTTTGTCATAAGTAGGACTGTTAGCGCTCTAGTTGTTCTTTAGAACACTCTGGGAAGCTGCAGTAGAACACAAAGGAATCAACTGACAGTCTCTGCCCTTGTTGGATGTACATGTTTTACTGAGAATGTCAGACTTCATTCTCACATGACTGAGAAAGATAATGTGAATTTACAGAAAATATGCTCTCAGCTTATAGATCACCTTCCAAACGTCTGTGGGAAAAGCATGAGAAAATAGTTTTCTCTCAAGCATGATTCATGATATCACAGCAGAAGGCTTTTTCACATGGTAAAATCACCTTAGAACACACCACAATTCCTAAAATGAGTATGGTACCATCAACAAATGATTTATAATGTAACTAAAGTCTTAAAACCTTCTATTAACTGCAATGCTTTTGAATGAGGTGCTATCATGTATATTGGTCCCAAGATGGCTGCCAACACTTCTTGGATGAAGTGCTGACAGCCAATCAGATCTCACATTGAGATGTTTGGTTAGGCTCCGCCCATATATATATGTGATTTTACTTTTGATTTTCTCAGGAACTACTGATCGGATTTACACCATTTAAGCAAAAGGCACATGCCTGACCTGAGGACTACCTCTTTGCCAAATTTCAAGTAATTCTATTCAGCCGTTCGGGCTGTACCTTCGACTAAAGGTCCTATGGGAAAATGCATGGGGAAAACGCGTTTTGGGACCCCCCTTTTTTCTCAGCCCCCGCTTGACGAATCACCCCGAGACTTTCAGGGTAGGAGCTGAGCGGAGCGCCCCATTAGTTTTGAAAATTTCACGAAGATAAGTCAACCGGCGCCAAAGTTATTCAAAATAGAATTTTCAGATTTCCTATGGGAACTCGGTCCTAACTATAACTATCTGCTGGCGACCGCCAGTAGATAATATATATATATATATATATATATATATGTATATATATATATATATATATATATATATATATATATGGTACAAAACAAAGTTCACCATACGCCGCACATATATATATATATATAACTATATACAAAACATATATATATGCATATATTTAAAATGTACAATACTCACCAAAATCTTAAAACAAAATCCAACCGATACTTACATATAGTTACCTAGATACCTATCCAATAATGCGTGGTAAAGACATGTGTTGGTAAAGGAATGCATGTTCAAGTCAGTCGTGGTAAAGGCATATGCATGATAACGGCATGCGTGGTAAAGGCATATGCGTTGTAAAGACTGTGTGGTAAGTGTAGTACGTGGTAAAAACTGTGTTGTTTCCCCCAGGAGGTGTCTTAGAACTCTATAGGTTGGTTTGCTGGGCAACAACATTTGTTCAAAGACATGTATGTAATAGTCACTATATTTGTACACTTTTCTCCAGCACCTCAGTGCTACAGTCTTCCTAAGGGAATTGGTATATATCAGGTAAACAAGCGTTAGCTGCTGCAGTGTGATATGACTGGTGGATCGGTTGATGCACCAGAGTGGTCAAAGGGGCTGTTATTCCATAGCGGAGAAGTACCCCCAGATGGAGCTCGAGAGTCATCTGGCCCCGCTTTGTGTGAAGGCTTGGGATGTTCCAAGCTGGCTGCAGGATCTATCATGAGCTTGCTATGTTGAGCGCGTGCTGCTAAGGCTAAGTGATCAGTTTCTTGTACGAGCAGCTTGGTTGTCAGCCTGCTGCTATGTAAACAGTCTTTGACCTAATATACAGTATGGGTAGGTTAATTATTCACAGAGCTGTAATGTAAATGTCTATGCATTTCTAACTTTGACCCCTGGGCCATATGCATAGCATGTCATGTGTTCTTCTTTGTTCTTTCTCTTATAGTTCGGGTCATCATGATATAAATGTTGACAGAACGATATCTTCATGTCATCAAGTTCCACGGCTTTCCACAGCTTCTTCTGTGACCCAACCTCCCGACCATCAGATAACGCCAGAGTGGGTCTGGTTCTGGAAAAATGAACATGGACAGTGGATTGAGTATGGAAAGGATGTGAGTGTCCTAAGTAGGTAAAGATGGATGGGAGAGGAAAGATGTACTGCGTGAAAAGGAGAAGATGTAGGAAAGAAAGGCTCCTGCTTTGCTGCACAAAGGGGCTGGGACAAAGACTATTCCGTTCAGATAAATGAGGCTGCAGGACTGATTTGGAAGCAGTGGCAGGAAATCATTTTCTCTTTTAGCAGATGGAGTTAAGTTGTCTTTTGCAAAACAATGGTCAACAGACTTCCAGATCAGATTTAAGACATAGGGGCCTCTCAATTAATTTTTATGCACCTGACTACTTCAGTTCTCTAAATGTACGTTTTACTGACTTATTTATCCTCTTGATTCTGTAGGGTGGAAAGGAAAAAGCCACAATAGCATCGGCAGATCTGGAGAAACTCTACCTCGCTGATAAGACAGCAGTAGTCCCATTTAAGGCTGGAGATCAGCAGTACCAGATACACTTTAAAGGTAATGTGGCATCCATTGCAAGTATTATGCTGATACTTGCGTGGTATGTTTTAAATAATGTCTGATGCAGCAAATAGCTTCATGAATAAGTCAAGAGGCTTAATCACAAAAGAGATCACATATAATGTAACATAATTGATGGGGTAGAGGTAAGAAAAATAAGTCAGATAACAAGAAACTGAATGCAGAATATTCGAGGTACCATTACAGGTACCTGAATTTTACTTATGGACTTTGCTTGTAAGTTATAATTCTTATTGGCCTCATATTGAGTTCTTCTCCACAGATCACAGCTATGAGTTGTGAAAAATAATTGGTAAGTTTATTGGAAATAAGGATCATACAACTCTCCATGGGAAAAGCCTGGGCTAACTGTAGTTGGCTGGAATCTGGACTTCCCCGAGGTTCTAGCACCAGATTTCATTCAACATCATTGGCCAGGATTCAACACATCCCCTATCGTTAACACATTAATAATGTAAAAGACAAAAAATTACGTATTGAATTACAGAAACAGCCCAGAACAAGTTTCCCAAAAGTAAACAAACCTCCATGTGTAAAGTAATACATAAATCAATAACATATGTACAATGTAGCATATAAATCAATAACAATCATAAATCACCGTGTTCACACATAGGTGTGTATACCGATGACCTTAGCTTGTAAAACTATGACATGTCATAGTCTTTGCACCAGGCTGGTTTCATTTTCAACCTTGTTCCTAGTCCCTTATTTGACACATATCTGCTTTGATGTTTATCCCCAACATCTCTTGGGTCAGAAGAACTGCCAACACCATTACGCTCTTTAGGCCATAAACATTTAGGTACTCCAACAACCTTGTTCATGCTCCACACATTTCCATCAGACAACCCTACTACCTGGTGTCCCACTCTGACTATTTTCATAGGAATGGAAAACTTGGATCCTCCAGATTTAAATAATCTTCCCTTCTTCACACGGACCCATTCACCAATATCAAATTGATGTATGAGACTCTTGTGCCTCTGAGAAAACTCTTGTTTATCGTTTGATAACCACCGATGATCAAACCTTGCCACTTTGGTACCACTTGCCACTTTGGAACCATCTACCCTATTTCTCAATTCCATCATCCACATCTGGTTTTAATTACACACAGCCTTCCTTCCCCTCATTTTCTCAAACAGAGATATATCTCCCAAATGTTCTAGGTGTGGCTCTATAATTCCATAGTAAGTCTTTGAGTACCTGAGAACAATTTTTCCCATTACCTAAAGTCAATAGTATACCTTCTTTCAAAACCCTTATCCACCTTTCCACAATACCATTGCTTTGTGGAGAATACACTGAAGTTCGTAAATGACTAAAGCCATGTTTATCCAAATAATCCTTCATCTCAGTTGACCTTAATTGTACACCATTGTCTGTAACTCAGCATTTGGGAAAACCTTCCTTTTCAAACACTTCATTTAAGAACTGAATCACAGTATGCAAATCAACCTGATGCACCAATTTTATTTCTGGCCATTGCGATAATTGATCAATAAGAACTATAACAAAAACCTGACTGTTGAAAAAAAACATGGGACCAGCAATATGAAGAGAAATCCTTTCCCATACATTTTCAGGTCTAGATACAGGAGCTTTCTCATAATTAACACATTTTTGTGATTTGTCACTAATAGCACACTCAGTGCATAATCTGACTTTTGCTTCACTACATCTGTCAATGGCCGGCCACCAAAATTCAGAACGCAATCTATTTTTCAAACTAGACATGCCAGTTTGACCTTCATGAGCCATGTCTAACACCTGTTGTCTAAAATCTTTAGGTACCACCAGCTGCACCCCACAAAATAACAAATAATCTATTACTGATAGTTTGTTTGCAATGTAAAAATAAGGTAACAATTCTTTATCCAGAACTTTCTTTTCTGGCCATTGTGATTTGTTATACTTGATGACTTCTTGAATTGCCTCATCTTTATTGCAGGCACTTCTCCATTCATCTTGTTTAATGCACCCATTTGATACCCATTTGATACCTCACAAATGGATACAACTCTCTCCACATCCTCATCAATAACATACTGGTCACATTCCTCTTTAATTGGTAATCGAGATAAACAATCTGCTAAAATGTTCCTGGTACCTGGAATGTATTCCATCTTGCAATGAAAATCTTTCAATTTGTATTGCCATCTGGCAATTCTGGGTGTGGCTTTCCAACAATCTTCAGTAGTGAATAACTCCACTAAAGGATGATGGTCTGATCTTATTTTAAATTGGGCCCATATACATATTTGCAAAAATATTCTATACCCCACCAACATTCTAGAGTTTCTTTTTCGAGCGTTGAATACTTAACCTCCGCATGCCTTAGTGGTCTTGATGCAAACGCAATGGTGACCAGTTTTCCATCATGATTTTGCATCAAAACAGAACCAATCTCCACATTACTTGCATCAATAACTATAACTGAACTACAATGGGTGTCAAATGTTGCCAAAGCAGAGGTGGAAGACAATTCTTTTTTAAGGTAGACAAATTCAATAGCACATTCCTTAATCCAACATATTGTTGATTTTTCTTCATTAGACCTCTCACGTGATTTGTCTTATCAGCAAACAAAGGAATGAATTTGGCATAGTATTCTGCCAAACCAAGGAAAGATCTAAGCTGATCTTTAGTCTGAGGTGCCGTAGCCTCTTCAATTGTCTTTACTAAATTCTGTTTTGGTAAAATGCCTTTCTTGCTGATATTGTGTCCCAAATAGTCCCCAGATTCCATTTCAAATTTACACTTTTCTTTGGTCAATGTCATTCCATAATTCCGCAAAATGCTAAGAACTTTACATAGGGTCTCTGCATGATCTTGCTTATTGTTCCCAAAAACCAGTATATCATCTTGAAAATACAGGGTATTTTTTACATCTTTAAACAATTTATGCATGACCCTTTGAAATACAGCAGAGGCTGATATTAGACCGAAAGGCATTCTTTTGTACCTAAATGCCCCTTCAGGAGTTATGAATGAGGTGTAAGTCTTGCTATCCTCATGCAAAGCAATTTAATGATACGCATTGGAAAAGTCAATGTTGAAAACACAGATGCCCCCTTCAATGCTTAAAACATTTCCCCTATATTTGGCAATGGGTGCTGATCCACCCACACACATTCGTTTAAATCTCTCAAATATACACAGAGTCTCATTTTTCCATTTGGTTGGTGTACTGCAACCACAGGTGACAACCACTCAGACGACTCGATCTCTTCAATTATGTCTTAACTGTATAATCTATCCAATTCTTCCCTTAATGCTTGTCTCATAGATAAGGGAATATTCCTACGTGCACATTGGCAGTTATGGTCTTACCTTTAAAACTAATACTGGCAACAAAATAACCTAGAACTTCAATGGGTTTATTGCCATAACCAACCAATTTTATGTCAGAAGGTAACAAGTGGATGTTAGGAAATTTCTCTAACCATTGATCACCAATTAAAGTAAGGCGAGCACCAGAGTCAGCCATAACTTTAATATCTTTACCGTCAATGTTAACAACAAAGAGTGGAGAATCCTTGTTTTTATCATTAACTTCATGAATACAAAGGAAACATTCTTCTAATAAGCCATCTGACTCTTGATGTACTTCCTTCATATGAGCAGGTTTGTTCATGTACTGGTTTTAATCCTACACATTCTGGCTTAGTGACCCTTGCTTTTACAATATCTACACACCTGTCCGACTGCTGGGCAGGATCTGTCATTTGCTAAATGACCAGATAACCCGCATTGAAACAAACATAATCTTTTTTACCTAAACTTTGGGGACTTATTCTAGTTTTATCTTTGCAACTATCATTTGTTGATTAATCATCACTCACATTCTTTTTCACCACCTGTACCTCAGAATTCAGTTTTGCTGCCAAATCTTTCATACCTAACTTCATTTCTTCAAATCTATGGCTAATATCAATGGCTTTCTCTAAAGTAAGATCGTCTGCAGCTAACAGTTTCTCTTGTAATTTTGGATCCCCAATTTTGTGTACCATTTGATCGCGTAACATCTGGTCATGAAATTCCCCATACTTATACTTTGCTGCATGAACCCTTAAAACATTAACAAAAGAATCAATGGATTCATTGAGCAATTGTGCTCTACTCAAAAATTTGTGTCTAGCAACTACCTCATTATTTTTTTTTTATATAAAGTATATCCAATTGTGAAATTACCATGTCATATACATCAAGATTATCTTCTTCATCTTCATCAATCACAATGGGTGGTAAATGACCTAAAACACGTCTCCCTTCTGTGCCCAAACAATGTTTAAGAATAGCAAGTTTTCGCTTATCAGTATACACATCACCACCAATAGCTTCAAAATAGGCTTCAAATCCATCTTTCCATTGTCTCCACTCCAAAACCGGGTCTCCTGGATTGGGTAAAAAGGATAACAGTGCAACAATACCTTTCATTTTAACCTAAACTGATTACAGATTATGTATCAACCCAAGATACAACACAATAAGCAGAACAATAAAAACAACAAAGAAAAGAGAGAGAAAAGAGGAAGAGAGAAAAACAAAATATATATATATTGATGATGTGAATTCAACTAAATTGATATTACATCAATATTTTATCCAAGGTGTGTGAATCACCGTATCACGTTCACACTTTTGCTGGTGTCCATCAATGCTATCACCATACTGAAGTGCATACAAACCGTGCCGTAAGTGTCTTCAATAAAAAATGTTGTCGAATATATGCAATAGCACAGCTGGTGTCTGCCGGTCATACACATTTTCATAAAGTTAAGTATAAGGCAGTTATGTATAATATTTTACTGGATTGTGTGCAAATTATCCAGGTGTGCGGATCACCACAGTGTTAAACCTCAATGGTTATTTAAAATGGTCTCCGGCAACAATTTGGCTGATTTCCACAACTGGTTGACCTTGTTTTATGCCTGGTGTGCGAATCACTGCAGCGTTGAACGTCAATGGTTATCGAAAATGGCCTCCGGCAACTAGTTGGCTGATTTCCACAACTAGTTGGCCTTGTTTTATGCCTGACCGTTTAAGAGACAAGTCAGGCAATTATGTTGGCACCGTACGTTCGTGATTACATCACCACACAGCTGCTTGAGCATGCGCAGGCAACCACCTACAGCCTGTAGCGCGAGGAAATGCACGCGTCGGCACCCGGCCTTGACCACAAGAGCCCAAATAGTATTTACTCACAACTGGTACCTGTGAAAGTTCAATGTGGTAAGATACATGCAAAAACCCTAATAAAATTTTTTTTAACAAAAACTGGTACCGGTGATCGAGTCCTCCCTTTGCCAACAACAGAGACTCCCTTTTGCACAAGCGGATCTTCATGTGCACCTTGCAAAAACTTCTGATCTGACACAGTGTCACTTCTAACACATCAGCAGCGCTCAAGGCCTTTCCTCAACTCGGAACCACTCATGGCCAGTATTGAGTTCTTCTCCACAGATCACAGCTACGCATGGTGAATAATAAATGGTAAGTTTATTGGAGATAAGGATCATACAACTCTCCATGGGAAAAGCCTGGGCTAGCTGTCTTTTGCTGGAATCTTGACTTCCCCGAGGTTATAGCCCCAGATTCCATTCAACATCATTGGCCAGGATACAACACCTCACTTAACAACTTCTTACTATCTATCCAGATAGGAGCCTAATACGGACTTACCAGCGGCTGCTCCTCAGTTAAGGTGGAGGAGCGTCACCCCACTGCTCTCTGAGCAGTGCAAAAAAGAAAGATAAAATGTTAATAACACAATGTTATTATCATTTTATTTTTCCACACTGACTCAGTTTGGTTGCATTTTAGATGCGAGGTGGGGGGCGGGCGGGCTGGGCTGTCATTACAGCCAGCAGGGGAGGAGTGGTGGGCACTTTCTCAGTGCGCGTTACAGTTTGGCTAGCCAAACAGTCATGCGCATTTAGAATTTCTCCACCCAGCTGTATTGCACAGCCTGGGTGGGGAACACTCACAGGCTCCCACTTCCTGTCTGAGCGCTGAACCAGGGCGCTAAGACCAATCACGATGCTGCTGTCACACTGGTGACAGCAGCATTGTTATTGCCTAGGGAAGTCTTGGAGCCTATGTGCTTCCTGCCTCATCGACAGAAGAATTAAGGAGGACAGACGGCACCAGGTAAATCAAATTTAGTTTTTTTTCTAATCCCCCCAGCCCCCACTCCCCCAGTACTAATCATTAGCAGCCACCACTGGGACTTAATCAATTGATAGTCATTGGTTTGCACTAAGAACATCTTTTACTGTAAGCTATGATTTTATTTACTAAACTCATTAGGGGATCCTTTATCTAGATCTTCGTACCATATACGATCTACTGTTTCACAGCACTTGTTATAACACTTTATTTCATGAATAGTTTATAGGGTTTAATTGCCCTTTGATTCTTCAATACACGGTACCTGACATGTGGACATCACAAACAGGTATATTTTCTTATGGTGCATATTTACTGAGAGTTTCTTAACATCAGCTAGTTCGCATGCCTACATTTCTGACCTAACACCCAATGAAATATTTTTCTCAGATAAGAGATCCCCACATATGTATATACTCAAATGAAGATTATGAACACTCAAAGCTATATCAATTTGCTTCCCTTATATTTACCGTAAAGGGTGTGTTGCTTGAAATATCTCTGGAAAATCTTTTTGAGCACTAGATGTTCATTAGGTCAGTGTCATTTTTCATATTTGTTCACTTATTCTTTTGAATTGACCCCTTTGACCCTCACAGTGATTGACACTCTTGGCCTTTACTTTGCGTGTTAACGACAGTTGTGCTGTTTAGGTCTCGGCTAGACAGCGCTTGCGTTGTCTCTTCAAGACTATTCAATATGTGGGCTTCGGCCCTCCCACAGGCTTTCCATTTGCTGGTTTGATAATCGCTCTCCTATTCTTTCTCCCCATTTGTCCATGGCATGCATTTGATCTGCCTCTTCAGTGTTTACCCCTCCTTGAGAGCACGGACTAAGTACTAGAAACCATTTTAACATTTGTCCAGGAACTCCTTTTTTCTCCCTTGAAAAGCATTTGGCATGATGGTTCTGTTTTCACTTGGTCAGTTGCGTTTCTCTAAACAGGCTTGTAAATCTTATCTTTTTTCCTGTCACCAGCCTGTGACAGCTGGGACTGCTGCTGTGTGGCTGGTCTCAGCCGGCAGCTGCGAGCCTAGTGTGCCAGCCGATCCGGGTTCTTTGTTCCAGGCCCTTCCGCCCAAGCCTTCTTTCCACACAACCAGGCTGGGAATCTCACAGGAGACAAAACTGTAGGGAAGATAAATCCACAAAGAAACGTTCTGCTTGACGAGAGATTTATTACATGTTGTCAGCCCCAGGGTCAGTACAAGAATGCCTTAACGGCTCAACAACACATAACTCCCAAAGCTTCCATACATTCAAAAGATGCCACAAGATTAAGAACTAGATCCCACTAGACATAGAGCGAGACAGTCACGAGCTGCGACAGGGGATCGCACTTGTGACAGTTGCGCTCCATGCACACGACACACCTCCCCCCCTAAAAAAAACACAAAGAAAAGAGAACAATAATAATGTAAATGCGCATGTGAATACCAAGGAAAGGAAAGACATCACTTTATGATAAAATCCTTGAATCTGGCAGGGAGAGGATGATCACACGTAACTCTGGTGGAAATAACTTCATGGTTAGTGAGGGGAGATTTGTGATTTCTCAGATCATCACTGGACCCAACATCAAGAAACACATTGCTATTGGAATCTTCATGTGTACTTGTTGCACCCTTAAACAAGGCTATTCTGTTGAGATTCCAAACACTCCCACCCTCAACTCTTTGACAGAATTTCTAAACGTTTCAATAACTCTCTTAGTAACTGACCAAATGGGAGAGCCCTTACAAACTCCCTCTTAGTTTTATGCGTATCAAATCACCAATTGCTACTCTTTCTTTACTCACACTGCCTAATTTTTTGTCCATGACTTCTTTCATTCTCCTTTTGTAAACATCAACTCTGTTCCGAAATAATTCATAATCTACACAAGAAACATTTTGGCTTTCACCCATGTTTCTTTTAACCACCAAGGAGCTAATTTGGTGCTTGGTCTGCGTCCTCTTAAAAGTTCAAAGGGACTAACTAAGGTGACAGAATTGGGTGAAGTCTTGTAGGCTAATAACATAGATTGTAGAGCGTTACGCCAAGTTAAACCACCCTTAACTGATAACTGAATGGCCTCCTTGACAACAAGGTTAAAGCACTCCACTTGGCCATTGGCCTCAGGGTGGAAAATAGCTATCCTCCTATGGATAATACCACACTTCTCAAAAAACAAACCCATTTCTTTGCTACCAAACTGGAGTCCATTGTCTGTAACAATTTCCTGGGGAATCCCTTCCCTACAAAATACATTGTCAAGAAATTCTATGACACTTTGTGAAGTAACTTCCTTGACCATCTTGACCTCTGGCCATTTCGAGTAGTAGTCTATCAAAACAATACCAAAACTTTCATGTTTGGGTAGAACATGAAAAGGACCAATAATGTCTAACCATGGACCGGAAGGAAAATCCACAGGATGGGGTTCAGGTCACATCACAACAGCTGATTTGTCACTGTTTGAACATTTGTCACATGTGCGCACAAAATGTTCAACGGACAAATCGATCCCAGGCCACCAAAATGTTTCTCTGATGCGTCTCCTGGGGACTGATCTATCCTAAATGTCCTTCATGTGCAATACCCACAATTTTGTTTCTTAAAGCAAAGGGGGGTATGTCTTTGTCACCTCTCATGACGAGACCATTCTCAATAGCCAATTCATCTTGAATCTTAAAATAACTCATCATATCTCCTGATACTTTTCTTTGTTCAGGCCATCCTTGGATAATGTAGCTCCTGATCTTTTTCAATTCTACATCTTTTTCCATTGCTAAAACCCAAACATCTTCACTCAGATTAGTTTGTTCACCATACAGTATATTCACATCATACGTGGTGAAAGCAACCTCACATTCTTGCTCATTGATATCTAGTTCACTTACAATAGATAATCTAGACATGCAATCAACTTGTATGTTAGCTTTTCCACGTATGTACTCCATCTAGTACTGGAATGATTGCAACCTTGAAGCTAACCTAGCCAGGCGTGGAGACATAGAGCATCCTCCTCCTGAAGTCATAAGGAAAACGAGGGGTTTGTGATCGGTCTTGATAATAAGTTTTGTCCCCCACAAAAAGGTTCTAAAATGTTCAGCCCCCCCATACACATGCTAGGAGTTCTCTTTCTATAACAGAGTAGTGCTTTTCCGTGTCTTTTAACACTCTGGATGCATATGCAACAATCCATTTCTTACCATTATCTCTCTGTAATAGAACACCCCCAGTCCTGTGTTGCTGGCATCAACCATAACAATACAACTTTTCCCGGAAACAAATGGTTTAAGACATGGAGCATTAACAATGAAGTTCTGCAGATTTTCGAAAGCATGAGACATATCATTAGACCAACAAAACTTAGCATTCTTTTTAAGAAGACATCTAAAAGGATCAATTTTTGAAGAGTAGTTGGGAATTAATTTTGCATAAAATTCATTTAAACCGAGGAAGGCTACTAATTGCTCTTTTGAAACTGGAACGGGAGCATTAATAATGCTTTCAACATGTTTACCTTTGGGTTTAATTCTTTTCCCACTCTTGGTATGTCCAAGATATTCCACTTCCATCGCTTTGATTTTGCATTTATCCAGGCGGAGAGTAAAACCTTTCTCGGACATAGCAACTATAACTTTCTGCAGGTTATGATCATGTTCTTCATCGTCTTTGCTGTATACTAGAATGTCATCTTGGAAAGCAATGGCGCCTGTCAAACCTTCCAAAGTGTCTTTCATTAATCTCTGGAAGACAGAAGCTGCACTGGCAAGGCCAAAAGGCATACGGCAATACCTAAAAAGACCTTCCGTAGTGATGAAGGCTGTTACATTTTTTGATTCTTCAGCTAAAACAACCTGGTGGTATGCACTGGCCAGATCAATGCACGAGAATACTTGAGCACCAGCCAAAGTTGATACCAGTTCATGTAAATTTGGAAGAGGGTGCGCATACACCCAAATAGCATTGTTTTAACTGTGCAAGTCCACACACAGTCTCAGTTCGCCTGAAGATTTAATTGAAATGACAATCGGAGAAACCCATGGAGATGATTCGATAGGCTTGATGATGCTCTTTTCACATAAACCTTTAAGCATATCTTTTAACTTGTTTCTGTATGACAGAGGTACATTTCTTACTTTATGCCGAACTGGTATTGCGTTCTTATTTAGCTTCATGACATGCTCAAACCCTTGATATTTCCCAAGTTTCCCACTAAATACATTTGGGAATTGTTCAATTAATTCTTTAATGTAGCTTGAATTTAATTGGTGAGAAGCTTTGTGGGAAAAGATGGAGTAAACAGGGGGATCTGCATTGGGAGTAAGTCTAATTCCTAATTTTTCTTGATGATGCCATCCTAATAGGGATTGTCCTGATTTGGCCACATAAATTTTACAAAATGAGTGACGTCCTGCAAAAACAAGATGAGCCCAATAAAAAAAACATTAAATCAATCTTATGTCCTGTGTAGCCACTAGGTGTCACATCAGGGGCAAGAAGAGTTGTATCTGGCCAATTGTTATGAAAAATATCAGAGGATATAATACGAATCTACTAAAATTTTTAATTTTACATCATCCCCAAAGATGGGACAGGAGGGAAATTTGTTGAAACCTCCATCTCCACAAACATTGATGACAGTGTTAATTTCATTTTCTAAAGAATCATAAGAATCATCACAATCTTCCAAACTTTGTATATAAAATTGACTCTCTTGGGAAGAGACTTACAAAACTTCGCAAAATGCCCTTTCCTGTTACATTTAGTGCAAATTTTCTGGATGGCAGGGCACATTTTGAAATTAGCTAGGTGTCTATTACTCCCGCATTTATAGCAGAGCAACTGGGAATTGTATCTTTCAGAGTTAGAATTCCTAGATCTATTGTCAGATTTTACAGCAAAATCATTTCTGCGAGGAAAGGTTTTTATTTGTTTGTCAGAATCATTGTTATCTTTGCTAACATTAGATTCCTTATAATCCTTACTAACATTAAATACATCTCCTTTATCAGTCCCCCTTATTTCCTTGACAAATTTTTCGGAATGTTCAATGGATTTAGCAATGTCAATTGCTGCGTTAAGGGATAAGTCAGAAGTGGTCCATAACCTTTCTTGGACTTTTTTTGTTATACGTCCTCATTCAAATTTGGTCTCTGAGGACTCGCTCATAAGATATGTGTTCAAAATCACAAGAAACAGCTAGGGACCTAAGAGCAGAAACAAAACTTTCAATTGACTCATCTGCATGTTGTTTGCGTGAATAAAATATAAATCTCTCCATTACTACATTTTTCTTTTTTCCAAAACGTGTATTAAGTTGTGAAGAAGCGTACTGGTAAACATTAATATTGTCAGGATTGGGTAATGCAGGTAATGTTGAAAATTCTTTTAATCCAATGCCCCCTAAACAATGTTTTAAAAGAGAAAGTTTCCTCTCCGGTTCGCAATCTTCTCCCCCTAACACTTCCACATATGCTAGGAAGGCTGGTTCCCAAACTTCCCATGCCATGGGGGAATGGGGGGGTTCACCTGGAGAAGTGAGAAAGGAAGGAGGGGGCAATATGCCTGACATAACTAACAATACTAACAAGCAGAAACAACTAAAAAAAAAAAAAAATTAAAGGTGACTAGTTTTAGTAAAATAACAATAACAAGTTAAACAGGCATAAATGCAATAAATCCAATAAAGAGTAGTTGGTGACACGCGGTGTGCGTATCACCGAAGCAGTACTTGGAATTAATGTCCCTCAAGTGGTGTGTGTATCACCGAAGGATATTCAAGTTGAATTTAAGATTGTAGAAGATCCTTCAATATAGCGATAAATGAACAGTACCTTAAGTTCAATGGTGTGCTTGTCACCAATGTGCAAGCGCCGCTGTGGAGGTGAAATTTCTACGACCTGGTTGTTAGGTGATGAAAATTCAAACACAAAATGGCTGCTTGTACGTTACCCGCAAAAGCGTGTTAAAGCGTGATGACGTTGCACGCGAAGACATGTTGAATAATTATGACATTGCATATAGACGCGTTGAGAAAGAACGTAATGGCTCCGAGAAGGATCGGGTTCCAGATTCCAGAATGGATAAAAGTTGTTGCGAGGGTATGTATATTCAAATATATACAAGATGCTCATCGATACTGATAGATCCACAAAAGCAACAATAATAATAATAAAATAATACAACCAATCCACCAACGATCCAACGAAGCACAGCAATACAGTTGGTCACAGCTAGAATCCTCTTTCTGGGTAAATGATGTCTAACCGGAAAATGGCTTGGAAACGAGAGAAAAATAATATTCCTTTTAAGAGTAGAGTAGCATAAGGGCAATGGATCCGTGCCCGCTCGTTGCCAGTGTAGGGAAGATAAATCCACAAAGAAACGTTCTGCTTGACAAGAGATTTATTATTACATGTTGTCAGCTCCAGGATCAGTACAAGAATGCCATAACGGCTCAACAACACATAACTCCCAAAGCTTCCATACATTCAAAAGATGCCACAAGATAAAGAACTAGATCCCACTAGACATAGAGCGAGACAGTCACGAGCTGCGACAGGGGATCGCACTCGTGACAGTCGCGCTCCATGCACACGACAAAAACGTGTGTTGTTTCCAGGGGGTTTCTGTCACACCGTCAGGCCTCACATGCGATAACCAGCCTGTTGGCCTTCTTTATGGTGCCAATGTTCAATCACCAGCCGCGGCCCGTGGAGGGAGTTCCGTGGGGCAGTAAGGCGGGGCGGGGGGTTCTAAAAACCGGAATATGGATAATTGTAGGTAAGTAAACAATAAATAAATAAAACGAATTTCGTAGCGCGCACTGCTTCGCAAAATGCGATGCAGCGCGACGAAATTCGTTTTATTTATTTCATTGTTTACTTACCTGCAATTATCCATATTCCGGTTTTTAGAACCCCCCACCCTGCCCCTCCCCCGCCCCGCCTTACCGCCCCACGGAACTCCCTCCACGGGCCGCAGCTGTCAATCACTGTGCACTACGGGCAGCAAGATTAACAAGCCAAGCCCAAACTTGTGTGTTCGTACCTGAAGGAGGGCACGTTCTTACATGAGGACACTAGGGGCTAGCGAGGTGGGCATGAGCGTCTAGTGTGGTGACTGAATGACGCAGGCTACGCGGGTGTGTAGAGACACGGCAGAGTCCAGCTGCACTCTCAGTGTGGGACGGGTCTGTCCCAGCGGCACCAGAGCACACATACAGCTGAGTGTGTAGCCGCGCCTCCGTGGCCCGGTCATTCTTCCTTCCCTCCGGATGCCTGGAAACTGAGTATGAAAAATAAAATCTGGCCGCAGTTTCCAACAATTACAGAATCTAAGGGCGACCTGCTGTGGGAGATGGTCCTGAGGCACGTGCTTCTTCTATCCTCTTTGCCCTGGGCTTTAACAGCTGTTAACCCCTCGCTTCCTCCTAAAGGGTCCTTGCTGGTGGACACAGGTGTAACGCAGGCCTCTGTAGTCCCTGCAGTGCAGAGAGGCCCTTGCCCCTTCAAGAGGCCACCATTCGTTCAGAGGGTCCCCAGTTAGGCCCCGGCCAGTGAAGATCTAGGAGAATTGAGGCGTATACGGGCCCCTCATCACATTCTGCAGAGGGGGGGCATCAATTTGCGTTGCATCACCGGGTGCATGTGCCTCAAATTTGTGTAAGCTAGGAATTATTTGAAATTTGGAGGACACCTTGTATTAGTTGAGGCCCAGATTTTGTGTCGGGATTGTGTCACTTTTTAGTACAAGCCAGACACAAAATCTCATTTGTAAAATCTCATCATGTCCTTAAATATACTCATTGTATACCTGATAAACATGTGTGAGGTCTTAATATCTGATGTCACTTCTTGTGATGCCACGTGCAATGTCACGCATTGTGATGGCACGGCTGTGATGGCATGCGCCATGATGTCACTTGCATACTGCCTAACTTGGTTAGACCCCCACTTTTTTTTAAGGACTTGTGCCTTACAGCTACCCATCAGCTGATCTATATAATAAAAGAGCCATGAAATGCAGTGAAAATTACCGCTCTCTGCCCAGTCCTGCATCTCGCAACAGTAGGCAGACCAGAACGTTCCTTTGTTTGATGACGTCAGCTTGGGTTTTGAGACCCATTGTGACAGCATTCAGGGATGGGCAATTTGATTGGTGCTCATTCCCCACGCCCCTCCTGCCACACCCCTTTCTCCTGGAGGAGTCCAATCTTGGATGCAGACATTTTATGGAAAACTAAAGTAACTGCACCCTTTAGATACAAGCAGTGCTTTAAAGGGCCGGTACTGTCCGGTACAGAGTACCAGCACTTTTTTATTTTGAGAGGGAGAGTACCCGCACTTCTCAAGGGAAATGCCATACCTTTAATAGGAGAGTACCAGCACTTCTCAGAAACAAGCAGGTATTCTGTTACCGAGTACCTGCACTTCTATTTTTCCAGTTAAAGCACTGGATACAAGTATAACTACGCCTGACATAGATATTTGGGAATCCAGATATATAGGGACATGATAGACTTATTGGACGGCAACCTAACCCGTGCTGTAACCGCACTCAAAACCCAAATAATATTCTGGACCTCTCTGCCCATACCAGTGGCGGATAGGGTAGCTATAGCCAAAGTGGTGCTGCTTCCGAGATTGCTCTATTATTTCACCACGGGTTTTTAAAATGTTGAACTCCTTAGTAACTGAGTTGATCTGGGGTACGGGACGTAGGCGTATTGGATTGGGGGCACCGGACCTGAAGGCGTACTGGTATGCAAGCCAGCTACAATGGCTGGCATACAGGGTGGTGGGTCGCAACCTTCAAGAACTAGATATGAGACGTCAGACATGGGAACGGGGAGAAATACATAAACTAGTACTGCCCAAGGCCAAGATCCCAGCTACAGCACCCCACTTGTTGCGAATAGCGCTGATGTATTGGAGAAGCGCATTGAGATACACAAAAAAGATGACTCCATATGCTCCTACAATTCCACTATTGGGTATCCCCACCCAATCGGGCATAGTTACTAGCCGACGACTGTCGGCCTGGGCAGACACAGGGATCACTACGATCGGGACGTTCTTGTTAAAGAGCACCCTAATGTCACATGACGTTTTCACACGAGAACATGGAGCATCAAATAGACTGTTCCTTTTACATGCTAGTATCTCTAGATATATTTGCACCACCTGGGCCCCAGGGGGTACTGAACCGGATACGCATACACTACTCACTATGCAGTATTTGATGGGGAATGGAAGGCACTTGACGAGGTGGCTCTACCAAGGGATCCGTACAGTAGCGGCAGTATCACTCCAGCCACTCCGCGACAAGTGAGATAGGGATGTGGGACATACACTTACTGATAAGGAATGGGACACCATACTGGGACATCCAAAGAAGGTATCTCGTAATCCAAATTTTACTTTATACAGCTTATGCTCATGCATAGGGCTTACCTGACCCCGCGCAGGTTGAGCACCATGTTCCCCGATATGGTGGATCACTGCCCGCGCTGTAAATCCCCTGATGCGGGACTAATACGCATGCTGTGGGATTGCCTGGTATATGGAATACTGCCTACTGGGTTTGGGGCCACGAGGGAAAAAGAGAAATCCAGTTAATAAATTTGCACATCTTGCCCTTTTACTAGCTAAGCGGAACATTACAACGCAATGGAAAGCTACTAAAGCGCCGTCCTTACAGGAATGGCATACGGAAATGATTAGATGGGGCAGGGCGAAAGGTGCTGAGCTACAGAGAGAAGAACACAGGGGATTGTGCAAAAAGCCAATTTCTATGGACTGGAATGCATTAATGGAAGAATTTGTTGCGGTTGATATACAATTGTATTAATGGAATATGGATGTGTCTTCTTAAATCCCTGGTCGAAAACCTAAAGGCTGACTGAGATGTTATCGGTCTCTATTATAGTAAGTGATTTATTGTTGGTGTGACTGACTTTAGGGATTCCATAATCATGCGGTAACAATGTGAGCATACTGGCAGTGGGACGCAGCAGCTGAGCATGCGTGGAGGGATGGGGAAGGATATAGTTTTAGTGAGTTAGGTAACAAAAAAAAGGGAGGTACTTATAAAAAAAATATATATTTTACATTGGCACATATATTAGTTGATCTTCAAAGGTCGAGACCGGAAGAATATCGCAAGCACAGGCTAACAGAATTAAACATTCCATATTATGTCTCTGATGTTGTAAACTGTTACTCAAATTATATGTATGGGAAACGTTAAATTATCTGTACGGACTAATAGACATATATACGATGATTTGCATGAATGCAATGTAACATCGTATGACCTATTAACATCTTCCCATGATATATAAAATCAATAAAATATGTTAAAAAAAAACAATCCAAAAACTATGCATGACATGTCCAGGCATTGTGTTTGTGTGTGTAAGGTACATGTCGCAGGCTTGCACTCTGGATAGGGCCTCCTCAGCTCTTCTTCATTCCACGGTTGTTCACATTAATGATGCCTATTTTTAAACACTAAGGGGCCAATTCCGATCCGGGTCGGAAAGCACTCCGACCGAGCCGGATCCGGAGTGTTTTCCGACCGAGCCGGAGTCCTGCAGTCCGACCGAGCGAGTACGATGCAGCCGTATGCTGCCGGACTCGGTTGGGTCGGACTCCCATAGAAGTCAATGGGAGCCGGTCGTACGACGCGTGCATGGGCTCCCATTGACTGAATGGGTACGTCACGGACAAGTGCGCCCCCTACAGTGGGTACGCATCGGTGCCATCCGCACCGTACATGCCTGTGTCCGAGTCGTAGGGCTGCGGGTGACAGGGGGTCCGACGCGGACCCCCAAAGGCAATCACCCAGACAATTTGCGAGCCGGACACTCCGGCTCGCACAGGCAGTCCAACGCGTGCATCATACTGGCTCAGTCGTGAATCGCATCCATTGCACGCCACGGTTAGCTTACGACCGAGACGTATGGAGTGGTTCGGACCCGGAAACGACTCGGTCGGTGAATTTCATGTAGCTCGCATTGTACTTGCTCGCTCGTACAGCTGTACGAGTCGGCCGGAAAACACGAGTACGGCTCGTAGTTTTTCCCGGCCGGATCGCGTTCGGTGCCCTTCCGACTCGGATCGGAATTGGTCCCTAAGAGGCGAAAATTTCTGCAGAGCATGCCACAGAAATAACCCGCCTTTTAAATACATAAGACCCAGCATATGCAGATTTTTGTTTTCGTTGAAATGGGATCACTTATTTATAAATAAAGCCGTACTATTAATTTATTAATATTCTTATTTCTCTTCACGTTTTCATCTGTCTCGGGGAAATGTATTTCTATGAGGCCAAAATAGCAATGTCTCGTTAAGCGCTATTTATTTTCTCAAAAAGTCGATGACCTGACTAGGAAAGCACACTTTTGGTAAAGCGTACAAACGTATTGGCTCCTGGATACTTGTGAAAGGTAGCGATTGAGACTTTGACAGCAGAACAAGCTTGGTGCACGAGGCACAGATGTTATAAACTGGGGAAATACTGCAGCCCAGAGAGCGAGTTAAGCTGCAAGGTGGTTTAGCAAATTAAGAGCTTACCTTTGACATCTGCTGTACGCTGCATGTTATTACTTTGCATCCTGGCAAGGTCAATTCAAACTTTCATCCTTCCAAGTTAGTAACCAGGGTATCATCAAATGGGGTATTAGTAACATCTGTAATTTACAGCACATAGGAATGGCAAAAGCTGCCGTACTAGGCGCTGTACAGACAACACCTTCTGTAGATGAATTGAAGATTGCCCTGATAAAGTGTCCGGTGTACAAAAAACATTCATTCTGAGCGTCATCTCTTTCTTGAGAAGTTTCGGAGTAACCTTAAGGAATTCCATGAAAACGTGAGAATGTTAAATTGTGGATGAAATTATGGTAACAATGATGTTAATGATCAAAGATTTATTGATTATGATGACATGAAAATAGGCTACAAAGTTTAGGATACATTTTTAATAATGTATGTTTTAATTATCAAATCAACATGCACAATTTGAAAAGATAAATGAAACATTTCATCTATACTTTCCTCCAATGTGATGCAGTTCTGTATTAACTATTAAGAAAACAAGTCGTTGTTATAATAGTCCATGCCCTCCTAAGTCTCCCTGCCAACTTGAAACACCAACTTGTGGTTTTTTCTTTTCATCATGTCTGTTCAAGTACACATTTTTGAGAAACTAGTTTGAATGATTGACAGTAATCGTGTAAAAATCTTTCTATTTAAAGCACTTTATATAAAAATGCTGTATAAATAACAGGTAATTAATAGTTTTACCCAAAATAATTATACAAAATTACAATTTCAATAATAAACTTACCGATAACAGGAAAGACCGGAAGGTCGCATAAAACATAATAGGGGTGCTTGTAAGGTACTCCTTGACCAGCGGGGCTTCTTGGCGTTGTTGACACATTCTGTCACTATAGAAACTTGCTAATTTAAGAAATAAACTTAGCCCATTTTTCCTTCAAGATGCCTAAAATTGGGTCCTCTCTCACTGCTACATCTGCATTTAACAGCTTTGAAATGCACCGGACAGGATAATAAAGTACATTAAAATTGATATGCTGAGTGGGAAGGCGAAGGGGGATACTGGGAAAAGGTTGGTCCTTGCAAAAGGACCGTTGCCAATTTTTGAAATTATACAGCCCATTCACAAGGTCCAATGAAAAAGAGTCACACTGTATGACATTTGGCCAGAATTCCTCCATTGGGGATTTCGCAAACAATCCTAGGAGGTTTTCTGGGAATAAATGTAATTCCTAGGAGTACCCAGATGTGCAACATTTACTCATGTAGACTTTCCATGTGGTAGAAATTTACGTTTATCATGTAACCTTTGTTGGCCTCTGTGGACGAAATTATTTCGCCCCGTGGAGGAGCTCCTTTCCCTGAACCCCCAGAGAGGAGATGTTCCCTTCCAGCTCCGCAATGGAAACATACTTACTCCTTCTCTTGAAGGGAGTAAATCTGTGAGTATTTACAAGGCATGAAACTACTGGTGAGTTCGAATATTTACAAATGTCCAGGTTTGAGGCTGTCCACCACCCGTGTACTTTGGACCACCCATTGGCAATGGAGGGAACACCACCACAGGGGAGGAATTTCCATATTTGCAAATGTCTTTTGGGGGTTAAAATGTTTCCATTCCTATTCTGTTATTCAAGATTGGGAATTTGCCCATGTAAATGTTTTTCAATGACCTAAGTTCACCTTTTGTGTCCAGAAGACTTTGTGATTCAGCCCAGAATGTCCCACACCAAAATGAAATATTTTCAGTTCCCGGAGTGGACCAGTGGACAGCTAGTGATGGTGATGTTTTCAACCGTAATAATATTATTTTGAGTTTAGACATTTTGGTAGCATACAGTACTTCACATATTCCACGACGTTTAGTGTCACTGCAGAACTTAGACCTTAGGGTTCCCATCATTCACAACAGAAATAGGTCAGATTCACGAAAATCTAATTCACCATGCTTGTGCACAGATTGGAAAAATTTGCATTTTACACATTCCGGATTAGGTGGTTCTGTGAACTAATGCATCTATTCTAGGAATCTGTGTTTCACCCACATAGTCTGAATGTTACCAGATCCAGTCAGCCTTTCATCCTTCGGAGGTTGATAAAATCAGCAATATTGAGTTAGGTAACAGTTAGTATCTGCTATCGGTCATTAGCGCCTACATCAGCACCGCCATAACCTAGGGTGTAGCAATTATATAGCTCTTCAATCCCTGGTGTCTTTTGCTGGTATTTAATTCTAGTAGCATGGTGCTTAGAGTTCCTCTTTAATAGCTTTAAGTTCAGTGGTACAAGGTGTTTACAATGAGTTTTGTTGATTCCGCGTAAGTAGTTTGTGGGTGAATCAGCTGTGTCCTCTGAAAGGTGCTGGGCGAGAGTTTTACTTATTGACCTTTTCCAAATTTTTTGAGGTTTTTATTGTTTAGAAAACTTTGTTGTTGAATGGAAGTGTTACTGATTTCCCCTCCAACCCACCGTTTCTTTGTGTTCTCCCCTTTGCACCTTTTTATTTTTTTAAAACGATGTCTTTATCTGTGTTCCCATTTACCGACCCCCCAAACCCCCACAGTTTTGCACTCTCCCATGTCATGTGAGCGAACCCTGCAACTCGCAATCTACATCTAGGGCAGCATCTTCCCCTCCATACATGATGCGCAGTCTATTAGGCATCAGATAAACCATGTGGATATAGTTAAATTGGATAAGCCTAAATTTGGTGTTCCTGGACACCTGTTTCAGGCTCCCCAAGAGCCGATTCCATTCTTTCTCCAGTAGGTCTCTCCCCATTGTTGCACCCCATCTTTCGCACGTTCGGTTCAAGGTTGTCTTGACCATCTCCAGCTGTGCGCTATAAAGCCACTTCACTAAGTGTCTGGCTGCCCCTAACGTTACCAGCCCCTGGCGAACTCCATGAGTTTGGGGTTCTTGCCAGCCACTCTGCCTTAGGTCCCTCTAAACGTTCACACCACCAAATGATAAGTCAGGAATTGTCTGTGAGGCAGGTCATATTGGGATAATAAATCGTCTAGAGTGATGAGCATCCCCTGTTTCAAGCAGTGTCCAACTGTGATGATAACAGCGGACATCTGCTCTGACAGCTGAGCTCCTGAGAATGGGGCGAGCGAGAGACCATGTGGGAGCCCAACCAGGGACAAATCCAGAGCGTGGAGAGGAGTCCCGGCTGTGCACTGGAGGCACCTCCTCCAACATTGCAATGCTGTCTGTAGTAGCACCCCTGGTTCTGGAATAATCACTGTCGGGTGCATGAGCTTGGCCAACAACAATGCTTGATTGTCTACCAGGCTTGTTGGACCCGCAACTCGAGGTTCCTCCTATCCAACCATTAAGCCAGCCATTGATGCTGGGCGGCCAGGTAGTACAATTCAAACTCTGGAGCGCCCAATCCTCCCTCCTCTGGAGTCCTCCGCAGAACTACCAACGGGACCCTGTCCTCCATTCCAGATCAATTCCTGGAGCAGCTTATTTAGGCCTGCAAACCATGAGGGTGAGTTCACCACTGGCAGATTCACGAAATAATGTAAAAGTCTGGGGAGCATGATCATCTTAGACAGCGCTATGTGGGCCATCAGGGGCAGCTTCAGCAAGGGCCAAACATGGACACATGCCTAAAGGGATCTCATTACTGGTTTAGATTGCCTTCCCGCAGCTGCTCCACCGTGTGGAATACCTGTATTCCTAAGTATTTGAAGGAGCGGGGAAACCAGGCTAGGTCACTAGGCAGGCCCTCAGGACATTGGTGCTCGTTCACCATTGAGAAGATATGGGTTTCGCTTTGTTTAACTTGAGACTTGCCAATATATAATAACCTTTGAGGGGGCCAACGCCTTCTCTACTCCCTGACTTTCATCCCCCAAATACAGCAGTAAGTCATCAGCATAAAGGGACATGATATGGTCTCCCTCTCCAATGCTCATGCCGCGAGGATGCCCCTGCCGTCTAAAGAGTGCTGCTAGTGGCTCAATGGCCAGAGCAAACAGAAGCGGGGACAACGGGCATCGCTGTCTGGTACCCCTGTGAATGTCATACAAGTTTGATATCACCCCACCTGTTTTGACTTGTGCCATAGGGTGTGATTAAAACAATCTCACCCACCTGTGTTGTAAATTGCAACTTCGATGTGATTAAGCATTTACTAAAGACATGAATTCTCCTGCCTGACACATGTCTCTTTTGTTATGTTGACTGAAGTCTGGACTCCATTTTGTATTGTCATGTCTCCACGTGTGCAACACGAGGAGAGTCTTATCTTTGTGTTAGTTGCTCTTGTAATCTGCCTAGTAACAGTCTATAAATAGTTTCTTTGTCCGTCTGGCGCATGCCCAGACTTGACCACATCTGTTATCAGTTAGTCCTTGCTTGACCATGTTTTCGCGGGCTCAAGGAGTATGTCAGCTCCGCCCACATATTGATCCTGTATTGAAAATGTCCATAAAAGGTAACATTCTTCGCCTCATGCTGTATCCTCCCACTTATGAGCCCCTCTGTTGTGTATAAAAGGGGACCGTGTATGCAAGTTCTTTGTGCTACGCTATGCAATACTGAAGGGTATTGTATGGATTGTAGGACCACCCTTAAGGGTCAATAAACTCTGTCTTTGTACTTTGCAGTTTCCGTGCCAACTTCCTTATAGATTCCTTTACAGGAGAGCGAACCCTTGTGTCCTGCGGGCCTAGCTGGGGCCTGTATTCATCACCTGAACCATCTGCCCCCTAAACCCTCCACTCCATTGTGGCGTATAAAAAGTCCCACCTCACAGAGTCAAATGCTTTTTCCAGGTCGACTGACATTATAAGGGACTCCGGGTTGAGGTCCCTTTCAGGGTGATGCATGACATGAAGCCTACGAAGGTTGCCAGAGGTAGACCTGGTTGGTATGAAACCATTCTGGTCCTCATGTATAAGATGCAATATATAAGGTGAAAGCTGCCTGGCCAAGATTTTGCTCAGGACCTTAAACTCCACGTTCAACATGGAGAGGGCGCAAAACTCTGATGTGCGCGCCTCTTGGAACTTTGTCTTTTGGAGGGGGACAACCAATGCATCCCTGGTGGAAACCGGCAGCACGCCCTAGCCAATGCCTCAGCATATAGTGCCTCTAGTTTGGGTGCCAAGTTGTGCACAAAGGCGGAATAGAACTCTACCTGCAGGCTGTCCGGTCCCGGGATCTTCCAATTGGCAATCTCTTTAATGACCTCACTTACTTCCTGTGCTGTCACCGGTCCCCCCAGTCCCACCCGCAATGTGGGATCCAGCATCTTCAGAACAAGGGTTGCTAGGAACTCAGCTATATCCTCCTATAGTTGCGGTTGCAGTGCTCCATAAAGTGTCTCATAAAACGTGTTAAATGCCCCATTTATGGCCTTAGGCTAGTGCAACACCATCCCCTCTGCGGGCGTGATCCGGGTAATGGGTGAGCCCCTTTATTCAGGGTGCACCTACCATGCAAGTAGCCTACCCACTCTGCCCCTCTCTTCTTGCACTCTCGTCTGGTACTCACGCAAATCTAGGCACCTCAGCCATTCTAGGGCCTTATTATATGCCTCCCTCATGTCTTCCAGCTGCTTACATGTCGCAGTGTTGTTCGACAGTTTGATACCCTGATCATGCCGGCTGTTTTCCAGTGTGGTGAGTTCCCCCATCAGTTCTTTTCTCATCACTACCATCTGCCCCAGGCAGCCCCTCTCACTTCCACTTTAAAGGCCTCCCACTCCATCCTGGAGCTGGCTGTACCCTGATTAAACTGGAAGTACTCAGAGACAGACACCTGTAAGAAGTCCCTGAAACACACATCTCCAAGGAAGGCAGGGTTAAGCCACCATGTGGGAGTCACCGTAGGTTCCACCAGAGGGCGTAGGCACAGCAGTAATGGATTGTGGTCAGGTAGAGTACACCCCAGATATTCAGTGTGTTTCACAGTAGGGCTCAGGCGAGCAGAACAGACAAACATATCTAATCTGGTGTGCAAGCTGAAAAGTTGGGAAAAGTAAGAATAGTCTCACAGTATACTGTGCTGTATTTTCCAAATGTCTATGAGTTCCCATTGTTCCAACCACTCCCTGAACCCCTTCATTATCTTGAGGACCAGTGTGCCATGTAATGGGGCTGTTGACCTGTCCAACTCTGTATCCGCCACACAGTTAAAGTCGCCCCCTATCAGGAGAGGGGTGTGGACAGATTCCCGGGATATTGAAGCTGATCCTGATTCAGGGCACAAACGCTCCCTGGTGTGAGCATCCTACCTAGCAACCTGCCCTTCACTAGTACATACCGGCCTTCCGGGTCGATAAGTGAATGCTCCACCTCAAAGGGCGTGCCGGACCTGATCCACAACAGAGCGCCCCTTGAAAATGCAGAGTTGGAGATGGCATTCAACCAACCTCAACTGGGGCCCCTCTTCAGATGTGTGGTGGGTCTCCTGTAACATCACTATGTGTGCCCCACTACGGTTAATGTAGCTATGAATTTTATAGCGCTTAGCCGCTGATCCCACCCCTCTCACATTCCAGGATAATAGTTTCACTTCATGATGCAACTGTGCTGCGCGTGACACAGATGTGAGTAAAGACCCTCACAGCCCCTCAACCCCTCCATATTTAGTAAGAGCAGTAATGTTCTCCCAGATGATCGATAAACACCCCAAACAAGTGAGTAGATGGCCTCCCCTAGTTTCCTAGAAGGGAAAATCTGGTCTGTGGTAGGCTATGGGACAATGTACCTGTGTCTCCCTCTTCGGCCCATTACCCAAAGACATTGGTTGCCTAAGTTTGGCCCATGGCCCCAGATCAATAAAATGTCTCACCCCTACATTGTGAGATCAGTGTTCGCCGCCTCGGCAACAGAGCCGCACCACCCGGACATCACCATCCCCCCACAGAGGCAAAAAAATTCTTGTGTACCCCATCTTAACACCAGGGAGCCCCAAACCACCAGAGCAGGAGCTAAATCAGTTCATCCACCGGCTTGGGGGTCACCACAGGAAGTGCTGCTTCACTCTGGACTGAGTCCCCTGTGTCCAATTGTCATGTTTGGTAGTCTGAGGACCTGCCAGTCTTTCCCGTGCCGTCTGAGATGAGTTGGGTTTCTGCAGTGTAGCTCTCCTGGCAGATCGCCGTAATCTCCTCTGAGTCTGTCTGCTCGCCGCTGCAGGGTCACCCTGCGGCCACGGAGGCAGCGAGCTTATCTTGTATGCCTCCAACCAAGACCAAACAACTTCCGGGGTGTCATAGAAGTGGGTCTTACCATCCAGGTTTTTTCAGAGCTTGCCCGGGGACATTAAGAAGTACCGGATATCCTCACCTCGCAGGCCCTTTTTCACCTCCAAGAATGAATCCCTTTGGGCCTGCACCTTCACTGTGTAGTCTGGGAATATCGTTACCCTAATTTTGTCAATCACATATGGACCATTGGTGTGTGCATTGTGGATTATAATGTCCTGGTCCCTGTAATACAGGAGCTTCATCACCACCGGGCGGGGGTTGCCAAGGCGCTAGTGGGCGTGATGGTACTCGATCTCTCTCCAGGGGAAAGAACTGTGTGAGTAGTTCTGGAGCCACTGTGGCCTGAAGCCAACCCTCAAGATAGGTCACCAGATCCGTGCCCACCGCACCCTCCGGGACACCCACCACTCTAATATTATTGCAGTGATTCGGGCCTTCTGCGTCTTCAGCTCTCCGTTCGAGTATCGACACCCTGGTGGACAAGTCATCAGTTTTACGGAACTCGGCTGCCTGTTCTGGTTGCAACACCTATATTGCCAGTGCTATGTCTTTCATTCTATCCACTGGTTTGTGATGATCCGCCTGCAGGAGGCCAACCCAACAGACACTGCCCCTATATCCTATTGCAGAGTGCCTTTTGTGTCCGCAATGGCAGCCAGCACTTTGTCCAGATGCGGGCATATTGATTGGTCAGCAGCGCCCAGCATTTCCACCCCAGGCCCTGTGGCGGCCCCGGAAGGCTCTTCCCCCTCCGGTGGCATGCTCACCAGTTTCGGTCTCAGCTTGCCCATTGTGGTCTCCTTCTCCACTTCCATCTACTGTATGAGGGAGGCCCAGCCAAGTCCACCTCCTCTGGGGTCCAACCTCATGGGGTTGCACCCGTCCAGCTGTAGCATGCACAGTGTGCGGTGCCTCACTCGACTGAGCACCAGTGTAAATCCCAGCCCTCACGACAGTCCTCACTACAGTTTTGCTCACTTGCGTGGTCCTATACTGCCAAATTCAGTTCTCCCCATGGCAACTGTAATCCAGCAACTCTCCAACGTAGGGCCCAGGACCTCACCTCTTCAGCATTCTCCCACGCATCCACACAGTCAGGCACTACTATCCCACCTGTGGGGGCACACATACACTATCCTCTCAGCACTCAGTAAGGTCTTTCACCGGGCCACGGTGGTGGACTCGAGCCGAGGCCTTGCCTCAGGCCTCTCCACCCAGCAACTGGTCAGGACTCTCCTCGACTCCAACCAGGATCCAGATGGGCCACTGCCTCCTTTAATGTGCCATTGCTGTTCCTCTGCCCTGTTCCGGTACTCCCACCATCCGTACAGGGGGGCCCGGTCCTCCTTGCCTCCACATGTTCACATCGTCAGACTCCGAAGGCAGTCCCACCTACCTTGACCACTGCGGTCATCCAAAGGGCATAGGGGACCCATTTCGCACCACGCCCGTCAGGGTCTGATGTCAGCACGAAATTATTCTTCCTTTGCAGACGTCTCCTCACATTCTGTGCAGCATCGTGGTCTTTGATGCTCTGCGGGTGCCGTCCCTGGTCCACAGCAACTCACAGGGCCCCACTTCATCCGGGCCAGGTGTAGGAGAGTAGGATCTGCTTCACATGGGTACCCCCACTTTTTGCTGGAGTCTCACTGTTTTTCAACCTTAGTCTGGCTGTGGCCCTGCTAATCAGAACCCCAGCCTAGCTGCTTCCTCTCTAAAATGGTTTCCATGTCCATTAGGTACATTTCTAATTGGATTCTGGAGTGCCTTATAAGCCCCTAGTATATGGTATACTCTCTACCTAGGGCATAGGTACCTCAGAGGCCTACCAGGGGCTGAAGCATGTTTTATGCCAACTCTGGGAAGCACTCCAAAATGACACCACAGGTCTGCTACTGCAGCCTGGGTAAGGTGGTGCCTGCACCCCTTACTGTGGTATAGGCTACCTATATCACTTACCATTGCACACACATATAAAACCTATAAGTCACTCCTATGGCAGGCCTTGACAATCCTGAAGGCAGAGTGCTTGGTTGTTATGTGAGAGGGTGCCCCTGCATGAGCAGAGCCCCTCTGCAGCGTTCGGAGTACCTCCTCTGATGCTGTTTGTGGTGCAGCCTGACCATATACTCTTAAGTGCCTTTGGACTGGCTGCACAGGAACATGTCGTGTTTGGTGTCAAACGCTTTGGAATACTGCCCCCCCCGCCAGTTCTGGCGGCGGGGGTAGCATTCCACCCTTCTAGAGGGAGAGACATGTTCACACTGGTCTACCCGGTAAGGACTTTCTAAAGCCCTGGCATCACAAAATGGATGCCGCTGCAACAGACACGGGTCTGGCCTCCTGCTGCTGACCGAAACTCCGGCAGGGGAGGCCTGGACAATAGGTTTCCTGTCCCAGGGAGGTGTAACCACCTCCCCAGACAGGCAGATGTGTGTTGGGGCTGGGCGGGAGCACTCTCTGGTGCTTTGAAGTCCTGCACTGGGGGCACACTTGGTGTCCCTGTGCATAGTCCAGTTCAAACCGGTTGCAGGGGCTATCTGCCCCTGCTCTGGCGCGAAACTAGACAAAGGAAATGGGTGTAACCACCCCTCTTTCCAAACCCTCCCATAGGTGGGTCCCTAGAGTATGTCTAACCCCCAAACTTAGTATAAGTATAGGAACACAGTCCTTGAGGCTTTAGATTACCCTGGACGAAACTCTGCAACATATATCCTGGACCTTCGATGTTCTATTTCAACTAGAAGACTGAAGAAATCTCCCTTGGGGTCAAGGAGTGACTCCCCTGCTTGGCAGGCACCAAAGAAGCAACTGTCCGGTCTGCAACTCTGAAGCTCCCGCCGGACGCCGAAGTCTTTGCATCACCAGAGGTGGATTTCCAGACTTCCCCAAGACTATCCTGAGTCCACAGCAAAGCTGAGGCCCGTGGCTATCGTGGGTGACGTGAAACCCTGACCCCTGGACACCGTGAACTTTTGCCGATCCATCATCTTCCTGGTCTTCCTCAAAGTTGTACTTTAGGCTCCGAGTAGCCCCAGCCTTGACCATCTCCTGCACCAAAGATCTCTGGCCTCCACTCCACGAGTGACCCGTGGGCCAGTGTCAAGTGCAACCGCTCGAGGCACTTCACGATCGCTAGCCCGTTGGCTAGTGGGTCCCCACGAAGGCAATTCCTCTCCTGATTGGCCTTTCCTGGATGCTCCAGATGTGCCCCGATTTACCCTCGCTGGGTGAGTCCCCAGACCTTGCTGGTCTGCACCGACGCCCTTTTTCTATTTTCACGTGACTTGCCGTTGCCAAGGCTTGTTGGGTCCAATCTAGTCGCCGACACCGCAGCACTCGACAGACTTCGTGTGACAGCTCGAATCCAGCTCCTGGTCGTCATTCACGCCTCCTGGACCTCGTGGCTGAAGAATCAAGACACCCGTCAACTCACCTGAAGCACCCGACAACTGTGGGCATCGGACTATCGTGCCCCTGGTCACTGGTAAGTGACCCAGACTCTGTCTCCTCTGCTTTCAGGTTCCTTCCATCCTCGATCCAGGCTTGGATCTCTCCGGACACTTCCCCTCTTCACGGCAGCAGCACTTCTTTGCCAGCTTCCATTGAAAACAGCGACCCGACACCAAAAGACACCTATGTACCCGGCTTCCCTGGGTGAGGTAACTTGAATACTCCGGTGCTCCCGTGGGTGTTGGCCATAGACACCTCTAAGTCCAAAAGGGTTCACTCGTAGTCATCCTCTAAGTGTCCTTAAACTCTTAATTTCCAACCGCGACTTTCCCAATAGAAGTAAACGGCGATTCGCAGCTGTGTTCTCGCACTGCATGCGTCCCCCGTGGGTCCCCTGTGTCACTACCTTGGGTGGTTCCTTGTGGTCCAAGCACTTCTACACAGTGGCGGCTCCCCCATTTGGGCGTGGGGGCGTCGCCCCACTGCTTTCTCGCGGTGCGAGAAGGCACAAACATAAACGGTAAAAACTACCATTTATGTTTCTGCCTTCTCGCATTGCGTAAAAGCAGAAGTGCCTCTGTGCGGGGCTGGGGGCGGGCGGGTGGGCGGTCCTGCTCGAGGGCAGGGGGCGAGTGGCTTACCCACTGTTGTGGGTACTGATCGTTTGGCTGGCTCCAGAGCCGACCAAACGATCAGTACACACAACAGTGGGTAAGCCACTCCCCCCTTGTTCTCTAGCCAGACAAAATGCCCCGGCTGGGGCGCTTTTCTGCAGCGCCTACAATCACGACGATTGGCTTGTGGTAGGGGAGGGAAGCTGGCTGCTTCCGGTTCCTGCAGACAGGAACACGCGTGGCGGACCCAGCTAAGCTGCCGCTGCACCAGTACAGAGTGACCGGCCAGCAGCGGAGGCGGTACCAGGCACTCAGGTAAGTTTTACTGTCTTTAATTATTTTATTTACCACCCGCGGCCACCCCCCAGCATGCAGGTAACAAGGAAGACTGACACCATTTAAAATAGGACTGCACAATAAGAGAGACCCAGCACTGGCAAGAAACACGCGGCGCACGAAAGCTTTTTCAAATGTAGTCTCTCCCGCCTTCCACAGGCCCCCGCCCCCCTCATTAATCCCTCACAAACATAATATGCTAAAACTATGGGCATAGTACACCCCCACCCTTTAACACTTCATTTGTTGAAGGGCAGCAGTAGCCGGGTGAAGGGGAGAAGACAACCAAGTTTGCGCAGAGGATAGATCCCATGCGGGACCATCTTGAGCCCGAGCAGAGAGCTTCTATGAGGAGAGCGGAGGTGGTGCACTGGCAGAGGAATGTGCATAAGGGGGAGAAACGTGGCTACCGGGCTGGGCATTGGGGCCATAGTGCTGCTGGGCATCTGCATCCTTCACTGAACCTATGCGTGAGAATCCTGAGACAGCGGGAGCAAGGTGCTTCTGTGTGTGAGGCGCAAAACGAAGTAATGGCTCACCCGGGTGTTAACTAGCTATCCACTTCATATGGGATACAAACAGCAAGTCTTGACTTGTGACTCATCACTTTGTACAGTGGTATTTTTCAGTTTCACATTTCAGGTTATAAGTATAAATCATAGCTGCCAAGTTTGCAGAATCGTTATATGTGACATTTCCATGTCCTCAGCGTGCTTGTGTGTGACCTGTCAGTGCCTTATGTGTGACACTCTTGGTGTCACTTTATTACGTACACATAATGAGATAAACACATTTGAACTCCATATCCTTTACAGTGTATGTAATGTTGCCGAATCTTATGCTCCTGTTGAGATACACGCAACCTACTTCTTGTACTATGTTGCAAAGAGTTGGGGCCCGATTCACAGAACTAACTTAAGACAAAATCCTAAACTTACTACCATTTTGGTATTCACAGAAGGCACTTACTCATTTTGGTATTCACAGAGGGCACTTACTCATTTCGGTATTCACAGAAGTTAGGAGTCCTAACTTTAGGACTCCTAAATGCCTTCTGTGAATACCGAAAGTCTTAAAATTAGGATTTTTCTCCCCTATAAATATGAGGATCTCACCTTTGCTCAGCTTAGGGCCTTATGTTCCATTAGGAAGCTGAAGACAGGCAAAAGCCCAACCACCCAACATCTATTGCAGATACCCAGGCTGGATGACCTCTCAGGGCCTAGTGGGCCTGAAGGGGTAGGCAGAGTGGGTGGGGCAGCAGTTGAGCGTGGATCTAGGGGTGGAACTCCCCCTGGCCCAAACTCTGCTGCTGACCAGACTGATGACAATGATCAGGATCTGGTGAACACAGCTCAACTGGATGAGGATGATGAGGATGAGCACTATGCTCCCCTCTTTGTCCCTCCAGGAAGAGTTGAAAGTATGGTTAGAAGGGATAGATCTCTCTCAAAGGAGTCTGTCCGGTCTACCTCATCTGTAGGGACCTCTATTTCTTGTCACAGAGGGAGGGAAACCTCCCAGGAGAGGGGAGAGACTGCTCAAGTATGAGCAAGCTCAGTGTAACCTCAGAAAGCAGCAGATGACCCTAGATATGGAATCCCTAGAGCTCTACAGAGCTAGAAAAAAGGAGGGACTAGAGTCCCTTGGTGGCAGCAACTTCCCTAAAGATAGGAAGAGGTCTTATGACCATAGAAACCTTAGTAAGATTGGGGAGTGGGGATGACATTCACAAATGGATAACTGCCTTGGAGAGGGCCTGTAAAGTACAGAGGGTCCCCCAAGAGCAGTGGGCAGCAATTGTATGGCTCTCCTTTGCAGACAAAGGTAGAGATAAGCTCCTCACTGTAAGAGAAGGGGATACTGATGATTACCAGGTCTTGAAAAGTGCACTGATAGATGGGTTTGGCCTAACTACTGAACAATACAGGTTAAAGTTCAGGGATACCCAAAAGGCACAAAATCAAGACTGGGTGGACTTTGTTGATTGTGCTGCTAAGGCTCTGGAAGGTTGGTTATTGGGCAGTTAAGTGCGTGACTTCATAGGATTGTACAATCTGATAATGAGAGAGCAGATTCTTAATAACTGTCAAAATCAGCTGTTGTACCAGTACCTGGTACACTTTGATCTGATCTCTCCCCAAGAATTGGGAAAGAAGGCAGACAAATGGGTCAGAACCAGGGTGAGGCAATAGGTACAGAACCAAGGTGGTGACCCAAGGAAGCAAGATTCTAAGAACTCTGACAAGGGTGGGGAGATGACAAGGGTGGGGAGAAGGGTAAAAACCACAAGGGCCCCAAAAATCTTCTTCAGGTGGGGATTCACAGTCCAATAAAGGGAAAGACCAAAAGAAACCATGGTGCAAAGTCTGTAAGCAAAAGACACACTTGTCCAGTGATTGCACCAAGTCCAAAGAGAATACTCCAGCCCCCACCAATGCCCCTAAGGCACCTGCTTCCCCTAGTGCAGTTACAATTGGTGGTGGGAGTACACAAGCCAAGGGTTTAGTAGGGTTGACCCTGGGTACTGAGTTGGGCTCTGGCCTAGTCAGAGAAACCACTCAGGCTGTTCTTGTCTGTGATGGGGGCATGGATGTGAGTCCCAGTAACTTGGGCAAGTACAGGCAACAGCCTTTAATCAATGGAGTACAGACTTTGGCATTGAGGGACACAGGAGCAAGTGTCACTATGGTGGCAAAAGATCTTGTGGATTCTGGGAGGATTATACTTGGTGAAATGTACCAAGCGACCAATGCTAGCAATGTCAGAACAGACCATTCTCTGGCAGTTGTTAACTTCTCCTGGGGAGGGATAACTGGCCTTAAGAAGGTTGTGGTGAGAGCAGACCTACCAGTCGAATGCTGGCTTGGCAATGATCTAGAGACTTCAGCTTGGGCAGAAGTAGAGCTCAGGACTCATGCAGAAATGCTGGGCATCCCTGCAGATGTGTTTACTGTGACCAGGTCACAGGCCAAAATGTCTGAAACTGAACACGCCTTGGATTCTGGAAGAATGGACCAAGTGCCACACAAGAGGAGGAGCAGAAGGGTTAAGGCAGAGCCTTCCCCCCTGACTCAGAAGGAGGATCAGTCTCTTGAGGGAGATGATCACAGTCCTGAATAAGGAACTGTCCCAGAGGAGCTTGAGCTGATCAGGTTGAGTTATTCGTGACAGGGTGCCCTTCCAGGGCAGATCTGAGCCAGGAGCAGCAGAGCTGCCCCTCTCTTGAACCCCTCAGACAGCAAGTTGCTGCTGAGGCTGCTGGGAGTGCTAGTGGTACCCTTAAGGTGTATTGGGATGATGGACTTCTGTACTCAGAGTGTAGAGACCCCAAGCTTGGTGCCACCAGGAGGTTGGTTATACCTCTAAAGTTCAGGGGCTTCCTATTGACCCTAGCCCATGATATCCCTTTAGCAGGTCACCTGGGCCAGAACAAGACTTGGGACAGACTTGTCCCTCACTTTCACTGGCCCCACATGTCTGAAAACACAAAGGAGTTTTGTTGCTCCTGTGTAACCTGCCAAGCCAGTGGCAAGGCAGGTACACTACAAATGCCCCCCTGATACCACTACCTGTGGTGGGGGTGCCATTTGAAAGGGTAGAGATTGACATTATTGGTCCCATGGATCCCCAAACAGCATCTGGGCACAAATTTATCCTGGTGGTAGTGGATCATGCTACCAGGTACCCAGAAGCTATTCCCCTTAGGACCACTACAGTACCTGTGGTGGCAAGAGCCCTGTTGGGAATTTTCTCAAGGGTGGGTTTTCCTAAGGAGGAGGTATCAGAGAGAGGTGCCAACTTCATGTCTGGTTATTTAAAGGCAATGTGGAAGGAGTGTGGAGTGACTTACACGTTCACTACACCCTTTCACCCACAATGCAATGGTTTGGTTGAAAGGTTCAACAAAACCTTAAAGGGCATGATTAAAGGGCTCCCAGAAAAGTTTAGGCGAAGATGGGACATTCTCTTGCCCTGCCTTTTGTTTGTATACAGGGAGGTGCCACAAAAGGGGGTTGGCTACAGCCCCTTTGAACTTTTGTTTGGTCACCCTGTCAGGGGTCCATTGTGTTTGGTGAAGGAAGGATGGGAGTTGCCTCTTAAGCCCCCAAAGCAAGACATAGTAGACTATGTACTTGGTCTCCGCTCCAGGATGGCTGAGTACATGAAAAGGGCAACTAAAAACCTTGAGGCTAGCCAGGAACTGCAAAACGCCTGGCATGACCAAAAGGCTGTACTGACTGTTTACCAGCCAGGACAGAAAGTGTGGGTGTTGGAGACTGTGACCTCAGCAGCACTCCAAGACAAATGGAGTGGACCCCACACTATTGTTGAACACAAGGGAGAGGTTACTTACTACTTTCTGAAAGACCTGATGGCTCTCCCTTTGAGCACGCCCACAGTTCCTGTGCTGCTGGATCTAGGCTGCAGATCGATTGCAGACCAAGCACGACTTCGTCCCTTGCTCCTGTGGGCCCGGTTGTGGAGGGTGCCCGAATTATCCTCTTACTCTGAGGCACTGTCCGAGGTTATGGCAATGGGGGGCTGGCATAGGATCAAATGGTTAAGGGACGTTAAATGCCTCTTAGGGGAGCTGGGTCTTGGTGAAGCTTGGGCCACTCGATATGCCCCACCTAAAGCCACGATAAAGAAATTGTATTGGGAATGGGTCTCCTATAAGCTCACTGTCGATCCACGTCATTGCAATTCCACCGCAGCCTTTTTGAGGATTAAAGACGTGGTGGCCTATGAACCATATCTCGACATGATTCGCATTCCCTTTGACCGGGCCTTGTAATCATCCCTCCAGTCCTCCCCCTTCTGTGCCCTTTGTCCCACGCGGGTCGAGACGGTGGCACATATTCTTTTTGAATGCCCAGATTATTGTACACCTAGGAGGCGCTGGCTCAAACCACTGTGTAGACTTTTAGGTACTCGCCAGCATATTGTGGCCCTACGCATTTTATTGTCCGACACATCCACCTTGGTGGTTTGTGGGGTGTCAAAATTTCTAAAGTGGTCTTGGTTGATTCGTGTAAAAAGGCTGTCAGTCTCAATTTAATTCTATTTTTAATTGTATTTTATTGGATCATGTCACTGTTTTTATTTTCTCTTTTGTATATATTGTAATAACCGTGACTATTTTTACTTGTTGTAAAGCTTTTATGATATTCATATATCGAAATAAATCCTATCAATCAATCAATCAATCAATCACTACTTAGTAGACCTAGGAACTCCCAGGAGTCCCCCCAGGGTTCTCCATGTCAACAGGCTAAAGCCATATGTAGACAGGGCTGACATGGGCTTGCTCATGGCTACTGATGTGGGACAGGAGGAAGAGAGTGACCCACTCCCTGACCTCCTCTCACAGAACCTTGATGATGGGTCAGTTGATGGTGTGGCCTTGGCAGGCAGGCAGGCTCACTGCCCAGCAGCAAACTGATTGCAGACAGGTGCACAGGTGCTCAATCAGTTCAGAAACATGTTTTCTCTGACTCCAAGTCAGACTACCTGGTGCACTCATGAAGTGGACACTGGGGACTGTCTGCCTATTAAAAATAAGATTTATAGGCAACCTGACCATGTCAGGGACTGTACTAGGACAGAAGTCCAGAAAATGTTGGATTTGGAAGTTATTGAACCCTCAGATAGCCCTTGGGCTAGTCCAGTGGTCCTTGCGCCAAAACCTCACACCAGTGGTGGGAAAAGGGAGATGAGGTTTTGTGTGGACAACAGGGGTCTCAATGCAGTCACTAGGACTGATGCCCATCCAATTCCAAGGAAAAAACAAGTATAATGCAGCGGAATGAATCTAACAACGATTAATTATGTAATTGATGGAAACCTGAATTAATCCATCAATGAGAGTATATTCTCTTGCACACCATTTGTCTTAATTCAAAAATACACTCACACTAGATTGTGGGTTAAATGTATGTCATTATACATCCAATTTTTTCTTATATATATATATATATATATATATATATATATATATATATATATATATATGTGTGTGTGTGTGAAAAATAATTTATCCAACAAACAACATACATTTACTTACATAACATAGAAAAAGTTTTTTCTAGGAAAAATACATAGAGTTAATGCGCTTATGTATCGAAACACAGAATCCTTGGAGCCCTAATATTTGTTGTGATGCGAAACACACTTATAAATCCCAAGAATACGATTCGCAGTGCACATTAATCAAGAACGCCCTCATATCAACACCTCTTAGGGTATTTGTACATTACACCCTATTCTACTATCGACTGGTGTTGTAAATTTTTCTTTCAACATTAATTCAAATGGTACAGGGCTTCTTTCTATGTCAGGTCGACACGTTTCAGCCCATTTAATTTGGGCCTCATCAGGACTGGGGGCCAAAGGAAACCTTGCCAGTAGGACTACTTCTGTGCTTAAGCGGAAATCTCAACCCTGAGCCAGGCAGGGCATAATTGGGATAAACTTAGAATCTGAGGTTGACGGAAGGGGGTTAGAAAGAAGTCAATCTTCGCTCAATTTATCCAAGGAGTGACTAAACACTCTCCTGCCGGGTCAAACAACTCATGGGCAGTATATCTCTACGTAGAACCCTCTGTTGGCGAAATCCCTTACTCCGTGTAGTCAAGACGCCAAGCCATTTCCAAGGGCAGATGAGCTTATAGATACTTTGGCCTCAGCCAAGTACCTTAGCACATTTGACTTGACAGCTGGCTTCTGGCAGATCAGACTAGCTGATGATGCAAAGCCCAAAACTGCATTTTTGACCCCCAGTGGGCATTACCAATTTGTGGTGATGCCCTTTGGTTTGAAGAATGCACCTGCCACTTTCCAAAGGTTGGTGATATCAGTTCTCACAGGTCTGGAAGCCTACAGTGCAGCTTATCTAGATGATATTGCTGTCTTTAGCTTCACCTGGGAGGATGACCTGGTCCACCTAAGGAATGTTTTGGAGGCCCTGCAAAAGGCAGGCCTCACTATCAAGGCCACTAAGTGCCAGATAGGGCAGAGTCAGGTTGTGTACCTGGGCCACCTTGTAGGTGGAGGCTAGGTTCAACCACTGCAGAGCAAAATCCAGACCATCATGGACTGGGTTGCTCCAACTACCCAGACTCAGATGAGAGCCTTCTTAGGCCTGACTGGGTACTATAGGAGATTTGTCAAGGGGTATGGATCAATAGTGACACCCCTGAATGATTTAACTTCTAATAAAATGCCCAAAAAGGTTCAGTGGACAGCTAGCTGTCAAAAGGCATTCAATGACCTGAAGCAGGCCATGTGCACTGCTCCCATTCTACAGAGTCCTGATTACTCCAAGAAGTTCATTGTCCAAACAGATGCATCTGACTTGGGGGTAGGGGCTGTACTGTCACAATTGAATGATGAAGGTCAGGATCAGCCAGTAGCTTTCATAAGCAGAAGGCTGATCCCTAGAGAGAAACGTTGGTCAGCCATTGAGAAGGAGGCCTTTGCTGTGGTTTGGGCTCTGAAGAAGTTGAGGCCATACTTGTTTGGTACTCACTTCCTTGTTCAGACATACCATAAGCCCCTCTTATGGCTAAAACAAATGAAGGGTGAAAACCCCAAACTGCTTAGGTGGTCCATTTCCCTACAGGGGATGGACTTTGCATAGACCTGGGTGTAACCATGCCAATGCAGATGGACTCTCTAGCTATTTCCACTTAGAAAATGAAGACTCAACTGGTCAAGGTTAGTTTAATGTCCCTGCGTTTGGGGGGGGGGGGTTGTGTAGGAGAGTAGGATCTGCTTCACATGCGTACCCCCACTTTTTGCTGGTGTCTCACTGTTTTTCGACCTTAGTCTGGCTGTGCCCCTGCTAATCAGGACCCCAGCCTAGCTGTTTCCTCTCTAAAATGGTTTCCATGTACATTAGGTACATTTCTAATTGGATTCTGGAGTGCCTTATAAGCCCCTAGTATATGGTATATTCTGTACCTAGGGCATAGGTACCTCAGAGGCCTACCAGGGGCTGAAGCATATATTATGCCACCCCTGGGAAGCACTCCAAAATGAAACTTCAGGTCTGCTACTGCTGCCTGGGTAAGGTGTTGCCTTCACCCCTTACTGTGGTAAAGGCTACCTATATCACTACCATTGCACACACATATAAAACCTATAAGTCACTCCTATGGCAGGCCTTGACAATCCTGAAGGCAGAGTGCTTGGTTTTTATGTGAGAGGGTGCCCCTGCATGAGCAGAGCCCCTCTGCAGCATTCGGAGTACCTCCTCTGATGCCGTTTGTGGTGCAGCCTGACCATATACTCTTAAGTGCCTTATAACCTCACTGTAAATGCTAACTTTGGACTGGCTGCACAGAAACATGTTCTGTTTGGTGTCAAACGCTTTGGAATACTACCCCCCGCCCCCCGCCAGTTCTGGCGACGGGGGTAGCATTCCATCCTTCTAGAGGGAGAGACATGTTCACACTGGTCTACCCGGTAAGGACTTTATAAAGCCCTGGCATCACAAAATGGATGCCGCTGCCACAGACACGGGTCTGGCCTCCTGCTGCTGACCGAAACTCCGGCAGGGGAGGCCTGGACAATAGGTTTCCTGTCCCAGGGAGGTGTAACCACCTCCCCAGACAGGCAGGTGTGTATTGGGGCTGGGCTGGAGCACTCTCTGGTGCTTTGAAGTCCTGCACTGGGCGCACACTTGGTGTCCCTGTGCATAGTCCAGTTCAAACCGGTTGCGGGGGCTACCTGCCCCTGCTCTGGCGTGAAACTGGACAAAGGAAATGGATGTAACCACCCCTCTTTCCAAACCCTCCCATAGGTGGGTCCCTAGAGTATGTCCAACCCCCAAACTTAGTATAAGTATGGGAACCCAGTCCTTGAGACTTTGGATTACCCTGGACGAAACTCTGCAACATATATCCTGGACCTTCGACGTTCTATTTCAACTAGAAGACTGAAGAAATCGTCCTTGCGATCAAGGAGTGACTCCCCTGCTTGGCAGGCACCAAAGAAGCAACTGTCCGGTCTGCAACTCTGAAGCTCCCGCCGGACGCCGAAGTCTTTGCATCACCAGAGGTGGATTTCCAGACTTCCCCGAGGCTACCCTGAGTCCACAGCAAAGCTGAGGCCCGTGGCTATCGTGGGTGACGTGGAACCGTGACCCCTGGACACCATGAACTTTTGCCGATCCATCATCTTCCTGGTCTTCCTCGAAGTTGTGCTTTGGGCTCCGAGTAGCCCAACCTTGAGCACCTCCTGTACTGAAGATCTCTGGCCTCCACTCCACGAGTGAACCGTGGGCCTGTTTCAAGTGCAACCCCTCGAGGCTCCTTCGCGATCGCTAGCCCGTTGGCAAGTGGGTCCCCACGAAGGCAACTCCTCTTCTGATTGGGCTTTCCTGGTTGCTCCAGATGTGCCCAGACTTACCCTCGCTGGGTGAGTCCTCCAGACCTTGCTGGTCTGCACCGATGCTCTTTTTCTATTTTCACATGACTTGCCGTTGCCAAGGCTTGTTGGGTCCAATCTGGTCACCGACACCGCAGCACAACACCTCCTGGACCTCGTGGCTGAAGAATCAAGACACCCATCAACTCACCTGAAGCACCCAACATCTGTGGGCATTGGACTATCATGTCCCTGGTCAGTGGTAAGTGACCCAGACTCTGTCCCCTCTGCTTTCAGGTTCCTTCCATCCTCGATCCAGGCTTGGATCTCTCCGGACACTTCTCCTCTTCACGGCAGCAGCACTTCTTTGCCAGCTTCCATTGAAAACAGCGACGGGACCCGACACCAAAAGACACCTATGCACCCGGCTTCCATGGGTGAGGTAACTCGAGTACTATGGTGCTTCCGTGGGTGTTGGCCCTAGACACCTCTAAGTCCAAAAGAGTTCGCTCGTAGTCATCCTCTAAGTGTCCTTAAACTCTTAATTTCCAACCGCTACTTTCCCCATAGAAGTTAACGGCAATTCGCGGCTGTGTTCTCAAACTGCACGCGTCCCCCGTGGGTCCCCTGTGTCACTATCTTGGGTGGTTCCTTGTGGTCCAAGCACTTCTACAGGCTCTAGGCCTTGTGTCTAGTTCAGTCGTGGTTCTTATACCACTTTATTGGTATATGGTTTGGTACGCCCCTAGGGCCCAAACGTGTATTTGTGCTTTTACTGTTAAATACTGACTTGTAACTTAAGTACTTCGAACTCTAGCCTAATAAAGAGACTAGAGGGGTGTGTTTTATCTTAAATACATATATTTTAAATATATGCCTGGTGTGGTTGTCCTTTCATTTGGTCATTCAAGAGATTATAGACTGGTAAAACAAGCTGCTTTACATTCCTGCAAGACTTAGCCTGAAGGCTGCTCTCCATAGCTACCACTAGGATAGCTTTCAATAAAGGTTGTCTTTAACCTATCACCATAAGGGGTTGTTTGGACTGATACAGGGTGCCCACTATAACTAGTGGACAGCATATATCAGGCCAACTTCTTACACCAGGGGTCCAGATCAACATGCCCATTCTGTCAGATTCTGAATGTGGCTCCACTCGGATCCACCCCCACTGCGGTCACCTCCTAAGGACTCTTCCGGCAGCCTTCCCTCTCTCGGTAGGCTGCCGTCCCAGCTTCAGCAACTCCACGGTCACGGTCACTTTCAGGGCCCAAGCAGCGGCAGCTTCCGTGTTCCAGAGCGGGGGCCGTTAGACTGCTGCTGAGCTTCTGAATTTTCCCTGTGATGGCGTCGGCACACCCTCTCCCCGGGCTGAGTGTCAGGGAGGCAGGGTCAGCACCCTCAAGGCTTCACCTCCCGATGGGGTCTCGCCAATGGGCTGTCTGCCACAAGTAGGCCTGGGCTCATCCGTGGCCTGCCACTCAGCTTTCCCGGCCCTCTCTTTGGCCATCGGTGACCTCTTCCTAAGGAGCTCTTACTAGCTCCTCGCCACAGCACCAAGTCTCCCAGCCGGTGAGTGTATGGTCTGGGGCCACTGTCACCCTCCAGCGGATCAATGCATCAGGATTAGTGATGGGCCGGAGCGGAGCCAATCGCTCACGCGTCTGACATTTTCCATGCCTTAGCCACATCCCTCTTCCCCTTTGTACCTTAGCTTTCACTTATAATCTACAGAGTCTGGGTCAATGAATATCGAGTTGAGCAGTCACAAAGTTAGAATGTTGGAAATGTGACTTTACTCGCTAGCTCCCTTTCACAAAATCTTTTGTTTTTTGCATTCATTATGTTTCTCTCGCTCGGAGCCCCTTTGCTCCGTTTCTGTAAACAGGGCTGTAAATCTTGTTCTTTACCTGGTCTCTGTTCCCAGTGGTAATTTCCCTTTCTTTGTCCTCTAGGCTGTGCTGCAGCTGCGTCTCTGGTCCCAGTGGTAATTCCTCTATCTTAGTCTTCAAGACAGTGCTACTAGCTGCTTCTCCTTTCCCGTCGGTATTTCCTCATTCGAAGGCCTCTAGGCAGCGCTGCAGCTGCTTCTCTTGTCTCAGGGGCAATTTCCCATTGTTGCTTCTCTAGGCAGGGCTACAGCTGCATCTCTGTTGCCAGTGGCAATGCCCTCTAGACTGTGCTGAAGCTGCTACTCTGGTCACCAGTGGTAATTCCTCAGGCAAACACTTCTGGACAGTGCTGCAGCTGCTTCTCTGGTCCCAGTGGTAATTTCTGATTCTTAGTCGTCTATGCAGTGCTGCTAGCTGCTTCTCTGGTCCCGTCTGTTATTCCTCCGTCTAAGGCCTCTAGACAGTGCTGCTAGCTGCTTCTCTGGTCCTGCCGGTAATTCCTAATTCTAAGTCCTCTAGGCAGTGCTGATAACTGCTACTCTTGTCCCATCTGTAATTCCTCATTCTAAGTCCTCTTAGCAGGGCTGCAGCTGTGTCTCTGTTCCCTGTAGTAATTCCCCATTCGAATTCCTCTAGACAGTGCTGCTAGCTGCTTCTCTGGTCTCATTGGTAATTCCCCATTCTAAGTCCACTACACAGTTCTGCAGCTGCTTCTATGGTCCTGTCAGTAATTTCTCCATTCCAAGTCCTCTAGCCGGTGCTGCTAGCTGCATCTCTAGTCCTAGTGGTAATTCCTCATTCTTAGTCCTATAGACAGTGCTGCAGCTGCGTCTCTGTCCCCAGTGGTAATTCCTCTATCTTAGTCTTCTAGGCAGTGATGTTAGCTGCTTCTTTGTTCCAGTCGGTAATTCCTCATTCGAAGACCTCTAGGCAGCGCTGCAGCTGCTTCTCTAGTCGCAGGGGCAGTTTCCCATTGTTACTTCTCTAGGCAGGGCTGCTGCTGCGTTTCTATTGCCAGTGGTAATTCCTCATTCTTAGCCCTCTAGACAGTGCTGAAGCTGCTACTCTGGTCGCCAGTGGTAATTCCTCATGCTAACACTTCTGGACAGTGCTGCAGCTGCTTCTCTGATCCCAGTGGTAATTTCTGATTCCTAGCCCTCTAGGCAGTGCTGCTAGCTGCTTCTATGGTCCTGTGTGTAATTCCTAATTCTAAATCCTCTAGGCAGTGCTGCCAACTGCTACTCTGGTCCCATTTGTGATTCCTCGTTCTAAGTCCTCTAAGCAGGGCTGCAGCTGTGTCTCTGTTCACAGTAGTAATTCCTCATTCTAATTCCTTCTCTGGTCTCATTGGTAATTCCCCATTCTAAGTCCACTGCACAGTTCTGCAGCTGCTTCTTTGGTCCTGTCAGTAATTCCTCCATTCTAAGTCCTCTAGCCAGTGTTGCTAGCTGCTTCTCTAGTCCCAGTGGTAATTCCTCATTCTTAGTCGTCTGGACAGTGCTGCTTCTCTGGTCCCGTCAGTAATTCCTCATTCTAAGTCCACTAGACAGTGCTGCTAGTTGCTACTCTGGTCCCATCTGTAATTCCTCACTCTAAGTTCTCTATATAGTGCTGCTAGCTGCTACTCAGGTCCCTTCAGTAATTCCTGATTCGAAGTCCTCTAGACAGTGCTGCTCACTGCTACTCTGGTCCCATCTGCAATTTCTCATTCTAAGTCTTTCATACAGTGCTGCTAGCTCCTATTCTGGTCCCATCTGTAGTTCCTTTTTCCAAGTCCTCTAGTCAGTGCTGCTTGCTGCACCTCTGGTCCAGTTGGCAATTCCTCATTCTAAATCTTTCAGACAGTGCTTCTAGCTGGTATTCTGATATCGTTGTTAATTCCTCATTCTAGGTCCTCTACACAGTGCTGCAACTCCTTCTCTGGTCCCATCGGTAATTTCCGAATTTTAAGTCCTATAGGCAGTAGTGCAGCTGTGTCTATGTTCCCAGTGCTAATTCCTCATGCTAAGCATTTGCTGCTAGTTGCTAGCTGCTTCTCTGGCCCTGTCGGTAATTCCTAATTCTTCCTCTTCCTCTAAACAGTGCGCTAGCTGCTACTCTGGTGCCAGTGGTAATTCCTCATTCTTTGTCCTCTAGACAGTGCTGCTAGCTGCTTCTTCGGGCCTGTTGGTAATTTCTGATTCTAAGTCCTCTTGACAGTGCTGCTAGCTGCTACTCTAGTCCTATTGGTAATTTCTCATTTGAAGTCTTCTAGCCAGTGCTGCTAGCTGCTTCTCTGTTCCCAGTGATAATTCCTCATTCTGAGTCCTCTAGACATCTAGACAATGCTGCAGTGGCTTCTCTGGTCCCAGTGGTAATTCACATTCAAAGTCCTATAGACAGTGCTGCTAGCTGCTTCTCTGGTCCTGTTGGTAATTTCTCATTCTAAGTCCTCTAGATAGTGCTGCTGGTTGCTATTCTGGACCCGTCTGTAATTCCTCATTCTAAGTCCTCTGGACAGTGCTGCTAGCTGCTACTCTGGTCCCATTGGTAATTTCTCATTCAAAGTCTTCTAGCCAGCACTGCTAGCTGCTTCTCTGTTCCCAGTGATAATTTCTCATGTCAAGTCTTCTAGACAGTGTTGCAACTGCTTATCTTGTCCCAGTGGTAATTCCTCATTTTTAGTCCTCTATGCAGTGCTGCTAGCTGCTTCTCTGGTCTCGTCGGTAATTCCTCATTCTAAGGCCTCTAAACAGTGCTCCTAGCTGCTTCCTGGTCCTGTCGGTAATTCCTAATTTTAAGTCCTCTTGGCAGTGCTGCTAGCTGCTACTCTGGTCCCAGCGGTAATTCGTCATTCTTAGTCCTCTAGACAGTGCTGCAGTGGCTTCTCTGGTCTCAGTGGTAATTCCTCATTCTAAGTCCTCTAAACATTGCTGCTAGCTGCTTCTCTGGTCCAGTTGGTAATTCCTCATCCTTAGTCCTCTAGATAGTGCTGCTAGCTGCTTCTCTGGTTCTGTCAGTAACTTCCCTCATTCTAAATCCTCTAGGCAGTGCTGCAGCTGTGCCTCTGGTCACAGTGGTACTTCCTCATTCTTAGTCCTACATTCGATGCTGCTAGCTGCTTCTCTGGTCCTGTCGGCAATTCCTCATTCCAAGGCCTCTAGACAGTGCTGTTAGCTGCTTCTCTGGTCCTGTCGGTAATTCCTCATTCTGAGTCCTCTAGACAGTGCTTCTAGCTGCTTCTCTGGTCCTGTTAGTAACTTCCCCCATTCTAAATCCCCTCTAAGCAGTGCTGCAGCTGTGCCTCTGGTCACAGTTGTAATTCCTCATTCTAAGTCCTCTATGCAGGGCTGCACCTGTGTCTCAGTTCCCAGTAGTAATTCATTCTAATTCCTCTAGACAGTGCGGCTAGCTGCTTCTCTGGTCTCATTGGTAGTTTCTCATTCTAAGTCCTCTACACAGTGCTGCAGCTGCTTCCTTGGTCCTGTCAGTAATTCCTCCATTCTAAGACCTCTAGACTGTGCTGCAGCCGTGCCTCTGTTCCCAGTGGTAATTCTTCATTCTTAGACCTCTAGCCAGTGATGCTAGCTGATTCTCTGGTCCCGTTGGTAATTCCTCATTCTAAGTCCTCTAGACAGTTCTGCTAGTCGTTACTCTGGTCCCCCTCTGTAATTCCTCATTCTAAGTCCTCTAGACAGTGCTGCTTGCTGCTACACTTGTGACTGTCCCGTCAGTAATTGGTCAATTGAAGTCCTCTAGACAGTGCTGCTAGCTGGTACTCTGGTCCTGTCTGTAATTCCTCATTCTAAGTCTTTCATACAGTGCTGTTAGCTGCTACTCTGATCCCGTCAGAAATTCCTCATTCCAAGTCCTCTGGTAGGGCTGCTAGCGGCTTCTCTGGTCCTGTTGGTAATTCCTCATTCTAAGTCCTCTAGACAGTGCTGCTTGTTGCTCCTCTAGTCACATCTGTAATTCCTCAGTCGAAGTCCTCTGGACAGTGCTGCTAGCTGCTACTCTGGTCTCGTCGGTAATTTCTCATTCAAAATCTTCTAGACAGTGCTGCTAGCTACTTCTGTGGTCACATCAGTAATTCAAAATGTATATATGTCCCGCACACCGTTTTTGTTCAAGTTTATTGTAGGATATTCCGTTAGGGGGGGGGGGGGCTATCCTGGAGTACGCTTCGTCCTTGGAGTGCCAAATTAATATCCATGAGATTGCCGATATTCATGATATCAGTCCCAGGATGCTCACGCCATGTAAGGATGATGATAATCATCGAGAATCAACTTCATTCAAGGCTTCACCACGTTTAATTGTAACATCTTCATTTTATTGTTCGTTTCTATGAATTATGAAACCAGTGATTTCCAATATTCAAATGCATGTATTATGCTCAATCGCCTTTGACACAGCATGTTAAAATCCCTGTTTCTTGTGAAAAATGCAAAATATATAACCCAATGCATTTCGGGCAACTACTACCCTTCGTCAGAGGTTCATATCTGTGAAGTTAAAAATCAAAAAAGTGCTGTTACAATAATGCATGAGCTTTTATGCAACTAACATTAATCACCTATGTATTCATGTAGGTACCCAATGTTAATGCTCCCAAGAATAACGCTTTCCCACTAAAAAAGTATTCAAAACATTATCAGAAATTACCCCCTAATGGACTGGTTATCACATCACCCCGAAGGAATTACCAACAATCTGAAACCCAAACATTATTCTTCCGTGTTCTACGCTGCCTTTAGCCTTTAAATAATGCAGAAACACTAATGTACCTCTGATCTTCCCTTAATCAGATACGAACGCCGCACCTTCCGCCTGTTTTGTAAAGATGACATTCCTTTCACCCTTCCACGTGATACGATCGTTTTATAACCCTCGTCATGACCACACCCACCTGAGTGGCTATTTGACTCAACTCGTCAATGTTAATGTTGGAGGGAGGACCACCGGGGAGTCGGGGAGACTATTCCGGGGCACCTTCCTACCGCAAAGGTATAGCCGAGCGCCGCTGAGAAGCCCCCTTCGGGGAGGTCCTTCTCCTATGATCGTACTAGGCCCAGTAACACCACCACACAGGACTCAATATCGGTTGCTTGACTTGGTTCTTTATCAGAAGTAGTACGTTCAATATTTACAGTGGGATCGAGGGATCCAGTAAGAGTCTCAATGTCTGTTAGGGGGATAGGGTAGCGGGACAGTCTTAGTACCAACCAGGTACGGGAGGGCTCTGCGCCAGACCTTGAGTGCTGGTCTCAGAGCGGCTCGGACGTGGGGAGCCGCGACGGCGTCTGCAGGGCTCGGGTGGTAGTTCCGCTTGGGTCGAGCCGCGACACAGTCAGCAGGGCTCCGGTGGTAGGTCCGCTTCGGTCGAGCCGCGACGAGGTCAGCTGGGCTCTGATGGTAAGGTTCAACAAGGTCGGGCCGCGACAGCGTCAGCAGGGCCCCAAAGGTTCGTGATTTAAGCACGGTGGAGCCGCGACGTCGTCAGCAGGGCTCAGAGTGGGGGTTCAGGATGAGTCTTCTTCCGTAGGGTCAGCCGCGATCCGATCAGCAGGGCTCTTGACTCCGGGATACAACTGTTGTCCTGTTGTCGGGTCGCCCCAGATATAGGACTGGAGCCCTTTGATGTCCGGACCCTTGCGCCCGGAGGGGGCGGAGAGGCCGGGTAGGGAGCGGCCAGACGCCCAGCAGGAGAGGCGCCAGGCCCCAGAGAGCTGTGGGGCGATCGCACCTAGGTGTGGAAGGACGGTTGGGGGTCCCATCGATACTGCCCTCCGCCGGGAGTGGGAAGGGTTCACGTGGTATCCCCCGGGCCAGGGGTTGGTGCCTCGATGTCGGGCCTCGCTGGGACAGAGGCTGGGTGAAGCGGGGTCACGCAGGTGGTCACGTGGAGTGACTTATAATCCAAAATGGAGGAGCCCCGAGGTGCATGGGACCTCGTGCGGCTTAGTGAGGGGGAACAGGACCATGCCACGAGGCCGGCTCCCACATGCGTCCCCCCCAGCTGAAGGCAGGGAGAGTCACCCATCTCCTTGGGGGTTCTCCTCGCCGAGGCGGAAGAATCTGGACAGGCCGTCAGCATTGGCGTAGTCGTTGCCGGGCCGGTGTTTCACAGTGAAGTCCATCCCTTGCAGCGAGATGGACCATCGCAACAGCTTGGGGTTCTCGCCCCGCATTTGCATGAGCCACCGCAAGGGCCGGTGGTCAGTTTGGACCCTGAAGTGGGTGCCGAAAAGGTAGGGCCGGAGCTTCTTGAGAGCCCATACCACGGCGAAGGCCTCCCGCTCGATGGTGCTCCACCTCTGTTCTCGCGGCAGTAGTCGGCGGCTGATAAAGGCCACAGGTCGGTCGAGGCCCTCGGCGTCCATCTGGGAGAGGACCGCCCGACCCCGTACTCCGAGGCATCGGTCTGGACTACAAATTCCTTGCTGTAGTCAGGAGCCTGTAGCACAGGGGCAGCGCACATGGCCGCCTTGAGGGCCTCAAAAGCGGTCTGACAGCGGGGCGTCCAGTGCACCGCCTTGGGCTGTTTCTTGGAAGTGAGCTCCGTAAGGGGGCCCCCAATGCTGCCATAATCCTTAATGAATCGTCGGTAGTAGCCTGTGAGGCCTAAGAAGGCCCGGACAGCGGTTTGGGTTGCGGGGGCTCCCACGCCTGGATGGCGTCGACCTTCAACTGGAGGGGCGCCACCTGGCCACTCCCCACCTGGTGGCCCAGATAGGTCACAGATCCTTGACCGATCTGGCATTTACTGGCCTTGATTGTGAGCCCGGCTCTTTGGAGAGCGGCCAGGACTTCCCCGAGGTGTCCTAGGTGCGCGGCCCAGTGGTTGCTGAAGACGGCAATGTCGTCGAGGTAGGCCGCGCTGAAGGCTTCTAGTCCGGCCAGGACCTTGTTCACTAGCCTCTGAAAGGTCGCTGGGGCGTTCTTCATACCGAAGGGCATTACCCGAAAGTGGTAGTGCCCATCGGGGGTGGAAAAGGCAGATCGTTCCTGGGCGCCGGGAGTGAGCTTGATCTGCCAGTACCCAGCGGTGAGATCAAAGGTGCTTAGGTAGCGGGCGGCCCCTAAGCGATCGATCAGCTCGTCTGCTCGTGGCAAGGGGTGGGCATCGGTCTTGGTGACTGCGTTCAGGCCCCGGTAGTCGACACAAAATCTGAGTTCCGGGGCAGTGCCGGGGGCGGCGGCCTTCGGCACCAAGACTACCGGGCTGGCCCACGGGCTGTCTGATGGCTCGATGACTCCGAGGGTGAGCATCTCGGAGACCTCGGTCTGTATGCAGGCTCGGACTCGGTCAGGTACTCTGTAAGCGCGGTGTCGCACAGGGGGGCTGTCCCCAGTATCCACGTCGTGGACGCACCAGGGGGTCACCCCGGGCGTGAGAGAGAAGAGGGCAACGAAGGGTTTTCAGCAGATCCTGGCAGTCATGGCGCTGTTCTGGTGTCAGGGTGGCGGAGAGGCGGACGCCCTCCAAGGAGCCGTCTTGGCCCGAGGACCCCAGGAGGTCTGGTAGGGGCTCGGAGTCACTTTCACCCCCATCGTCGGTAGCCAGCAGCAGGCTTAGTTCAGTTCGGGCAAAGTGGGGCTTGAGCCGGTTGGCGTGCAGGACCCGGAGGGGGTTCCTCGGGAACTCCATGTCGACCAGGTACGTGACGGGGCTCTTCCTCTCAACTACCTTGAAGGGCCCGGTCCACTTGTCCTGCAGGGCGCAGGGGTCCACGGGTGACATGACCCAGACTTGCTGGCCCGGCTCGAACTCGATGGTTGAGGCATTTTCGTCATACCAGCGTTTCATGTCTTCTTGGCTGGCTTCGAGGTTGGCTTCTGCCAGGGCCCGGAACTTCCGAGTATGGTTCCGCAGGGTCAGGAGGTACCGGTAGACGTCGGGAGGGGCATCTTGGACTTGGACTCCCAGCCCTCCTTGACCAGGCTGAGGGGCCCTCGGACGGGGTGCCCATACAATAGTTCGAAGGGGCTGAAGCCCAGGGATTTCTGTGGTACCTCCCGATAGGCGAACAGGAGGCAGGGTAGCAGGACATCCCATCTCCTCCTCAGGGGCTCTTCCAGGCCCTTGATCATCCCCTTCAGGGTTCTGTTGAACCGCTCGACCAGTCCGTTCCCCTGGGGGTGGTAAGGGGTGGTGAACTTATAGGTGACCCCACATTGTTGCCAGAGGGATCTCATGTACTTTGAAATAAAGTTCGTACCCCTGTCGCTCACCACTTCTCGGGGGAATCCCACCCTGGAGAAGATGCCCATCAGGGCCCGGCCCACCACTGGAGCTGTCACGGTGCGGAGTGGGATGGCCTCGGGGTATCGGGTGGCGTGGTCGACCAGTACTAGGATGAAGCGGTGTCCCAGGGCGGTTCGGGGGTCGAACGGGGTGTGGACGGCTGGAAATGGTTGTAGGGGGGCTTTCACTCGACCCCCAGTCTTCCCGCTAGCCTGGCAGGTCGGGCAGGACCGGCAGTGATGGTCCACGTCTCTTCTCATTCGGGGCCAATAGAAATGGGTCACTAGGCGGCTGTAAGTTTTGTCCCGCCCGAGGTGTCCGGCGAGGGGCACGTCATGTGCCAGGTTCAGGAGGAACTGTTGAAATCGGAGGGGGACCACCAGCACCCGGCCGGCCCCTAGTTCGGCGACTTTCTGCTCGCTATACAATAAGTCATTGTCCCAATAGACCCAGTGGGTTCCCGTGGGGTCCCCCGCAGCCTGGGCGGCCGCTTGCTGTCAGGCCCCCTCGAGGGACGGGCAGGCCTTCTGCTCTTGCTGGAATTGTTCGCGGGTGGGGCCCCCGTCGTGGCGCCACTGGGCCAGCTCGGGGATCTCACTGAGGGAGGCGGCCTCGTCGGGAGGAGGTTCGGATGGCCCGGCCTCCTCGTCAGGTTCCTCTGTGCCGGAGGCTGATAGTTCGGGGCCCGTCGGCTTGTCGGGGGCCGTGGCAGCGGCTGGTTGGGCGGTCATGGACCTGGTGGTGGCGCAGGCCCACTCGGGCAGTCCTAGCATCCCCAGATGCTCTCGGCGTTCCACCTGGGCCCAGAGTGAGCTCTCTAGGTCATTCCCCAGGAGGCAGTCCACTGGGGCGTCGTCGCGGACAGTTACTTTTAGGGTGCCGGACACTCCTCCCCACTCGAAGGGGATCCTGGCCATCCGGCACATGCTCTCGGTATTGTCCGCGGTCCGGACAGGGCATAGGACATGCGGCAGGATTTGTTCGGGGGTCACCAGGTGGCAGCGGACAGCGGTCACACTGGCCCCAGTGTCCCGGAGGGCCTCGGCCCGTCGTCCATTGATGGTGACCCACTGTTGGTACGTCTGGGTGTTGCTTGGGATGGCAGCTCGGGGCACCATTTCTCGGGAGCCCAGGCATACAAGCGACATGGCAGCTGGTTCCCACTCGGGGGACCCGTCGTCGTGGTTTTCCTCCTCGTCTTCCCCCTCCCCCAGGGCTGCGGCGGCTATTTGTCGGGGAGGGGGCCCAGCGGTCCCGTTCCGTCGGTTCACGGGGCAGGCCGGGTCGCTCGCATAGTGGCCGGTCTGCTGACAGCCGAAGCAGGTCACTGTCGGTCGTGGTCCAGGCCGTGCGATAGGGGTCCGCCTTCGGCCCAGGGTCGGGGAAGTGTGGTTGGTGGCTTGGCCTCGTGGCGGGCTTCTGGGCGGCCCGGCCGGGAATTCTCGACTGCGGTGGGACCCCCCTCCTCCGCCTCGCTGGCGGGGAGGTCCCGTGGTACTCCGTTGGTAGTCCCCCACTGGGTTCCGGGGGACCCGGGTGTTGACCCATCGGTCGGCTTCGGCGGCGAGCTTCCGGGGCTCGGTCAGTTTACTGTCCAGGAGGTGTTGCCTTAGTTCAACAAAGCAGTTGTTGGCGAGGTGCTCCCAGACAATGAGGTCGAACAGTTCATTGTATGAGGTGACCTTGCTTCCTTTTATCCATCCTTCCAACGCTCGGCTGAAGAAGTCCACGTATTCGACCCATGTGGTACCGGGGAGCTTCTTGCAGTTCCGGAAGCGCTGCCGGTACATCTCGGCTGATAGTCCGTAGCGGGTGAGTAGGGCTTCTTTCATGTGGTCGTATGATGTCATCACCGCGTCGGGGAGTTGCAGCAGGGTATCCCGGCCCTCGCTGAGGAACCTCCCCCATAGGCCGGCACCCCAATCCTTCCGGGGTACCCGATGGGAGGTCATGGCTACTTCGTACGCTCGGAACCATTGCTGGATGTCGTCATTTTTATAGTACTCCTTGACGACATCCTTGGGGATGTGAACCTTTGGCTCGGTCAGGGGCAGAGCGTCCCGGGCTCCGGGGTTGCTGGTCTCCCCCGTTTTAGCTTTTAGTTCAAGTTCTTTAAGGCTCCTCTCGTGCTCGAGGGTTAGCCGTCTCTCCTCTAGTTCCCGATGCCGTTTCTTTTCCTCGATTTCCTCTTGCAGCCGTAGTTGCTCCAAGGCTATTTTCTTCTCCGCCAGTAGGAGCTCACCGTCCAGCCGGAGCCGGGCGAGGTCCATTTCGTGTGTCCGGACCCTCTCCCGTTCTCGCATTTCTTCGTGGGAAAGGCTGGTTTCTGGGACGGTTCGCCCCCCATCTGTCGGGGTTGGGGTCGGCAGGTTTCCGTCCCGGGCCGAGGTCCCTTCGGCTCGGGGTGGAGTGGTCTCGGGTTCTGTCCAGGCTTTCAGGGCTTTCTGCATTTCTTCCTTGGTGCCCAATCCTGTGGTTGGGATCCCTTTTTCCTTGCAGAATTGTTTTAGTTCTTTGTGGGTGTATTCTTCCAACCTTTCCGGCTGGAAGGTTGCGGCCACGGTTGCTTCTTGGCCTTCCATGGTTCCCTTTTCTTTTTCCGTCTGGTTAGGTAGTGGGTGCGTTACTTGCCTGTACGATTTGCGTCTGGCTCGGATCCCGTCGCTGGCCACCAAATGTTGGAGGGAGGACCACCGGGGAGTCGGGGAGACTATTCCGGGGCACCTTCCTACCGCAAAGGTATAGCCGAGTGCCGCTGAGAAGCCCCCTTCGGGGAGGTCCTTCTCCTATGATCGTACTAGGCCCAGTAACACCACCACACAGGACTCAATATCGGTTGCTTGACTTGGTTCTTTATCAGAAGTAGTACGTTCAATATTTACAGTGGGATCGAGGGATCCAGTAAGAGTCTCAATGTCTGTTAGGGGGATAGGGTAGCGGGACAGTCTTAGTACCAACCAGGTACGGGAGGGCTCTGCGCCAGACCTTGAGTGCTGGTCTCAGAGCGGCTCGGACGTGGGGAGCCACGACGGCGTCTGCAGGGCTCGGGTGGTAGTTCCGCTTGGGTCGAGCCGCGACACAGTCAGCAGGGCTCCGGTGGTAGGTCCGCTTCGGTCGAGCCGCGACGAGGTCAGCTGGGCTCTAATGGTAAGGTTCAACAAGGTCGGGCCGCGACAGCGTCAGCAGGGCCCCAAAGGTTCGTGAAGGTCTTTAAGCACGGTGGAGCCGCGACGTCGTCAGCAGGGCTCAGAGTGGGGGTTCAGGATGAGCCTTCTTCCGTAGGGTCAGCCGCGATCCGATCAGCAGGGCTCTTGACTCCGGGATACAACTGTTGTCCTGTTGTCGGGTCGCCCCAGATATAGGACTGGAGCCCTTTGATGTCCGGACCCTTGCGCCCGGAGGGGGCGGAGAGGCCGGGTAGGGAGCGGCCAGACGCCCAGCAGGAGAGGCGCCAGGCCCCAGAGAGCTGTGGGGCGATCGCACCTAGGTGTGGAAGGACGGTTGGGGGTCCCATCGATACTGCCCTCCGCCGGGAGTGGGAAGGGTTCACGTGGTATCCCCCGGGCCAGGGGTTGGCGCCTCGATGTCGGGCCTCGCTGGGACAGAGGCCGGGTGAAGCGGGGTCACGCAGGTGGTCACGTGGAGTGACGTATAATCCATAATGGAGGAGCCCCGAGGTGCATGGGACCTCGTGCGGCTTAGCGAGGGGGAACAGGACCACGCCACGAGGCCGGCTCCCACAGCTAACGTCCCAAACATACAACTCCCATAATTCACTTCTTACTGCTTGTTTGTGAATGTACTCACGTGCTTGCTGTTCACTAGCCCACATCGGTAAACATAAATTTAAATACCCCGCCCTTCCCTGGATGGTTAATCAAATGCGATATTTATGCAAGGGGCCTGTTAACCATAACATGAATAAAAATATAATGCGGTGAAAACAGTATTCATATTTTGCAACAGTAATTCCTCAATCTAAGTCTTTTAGACAGTGCTGCTAGCTGCTACTCTTGTCCGATCAGTAATTCCTCAATCTAAATCCTCTAGACAGTGCTGCTTGCTGCTACTCTGGTCCGTTGGTAATTCCTCATTCTAAATCTTTCAGACAGTGCTTCTAGCTGCTATTCTGGTATCGTTGTTAATTCCTCAGTCTAAGTCCTCTACACAGTGCTGCAACTGCTTCTCTGGTCCCGTTGGTAATTACCACATTTTAAGTGCTATAGGCAGTACTGCAACTGTGTCTCTTTTCCATGTGGTAATTTCTCATTCTTAGTCCTCTATGCTGTGCTGGTAACTGCTTTTCTAGTCTCGTCAGTAATTCTTTATTCAAAGTCCTCTAGACAGTGCTGCTACCTGCTTCTCTGCTCTCATTGGTAATGCCTTGTTCTAAGTCCTCTAGACAGTGCTGTAGCTGCTTCTCTTGTTTTGTCAGTTATTCCCACATTTTAAGTCCTCTAGGCAGTGCTGCATCTGTGTGTTTGTTCCCAGTGGTAATTCCTCATTCTTAGTCCTCTATGCACTGCTGCTAGCTGCTTCTCTGGTCCCCGTCAGTAAATCCTCATTCATAGTCCACTAGACAGTGCTGCCAGCTGCATTCTAAGTCCTCTAGACAGTGCTAGAGCTGCTTCTCTGGTCCATCAGTAATTTCTCATTCTAAGCCCTGTAGACAGTGCTGCTACCTGCTTCTCTGGTCACATCGGTAATTCCTTATCCTACGTCCTCTAGACAGTGCAGCATCTTCTTCTGTGGTCCTGTCAGTAATTCCTCCATTCTAAGTCCTCTAGACTGTGCTGCAGCCGTGCCTCTGTTCCCAGTGGTAATTCTTGTTTCTTAGACCTCTGCTTCCCTGGTCCCAGTGGTAATTCCACATTCCAAGTCCTCTAGACAGTGATGCTAGCTGATACTCTGGTCCCGTTGGTAATTTCTCATTCTAAGCCCTCTAGACAGTTCTGCTAGTCCGTACTCTGGTCCCCCACTGTAATACCTCATTCTAAGTCATCTAGACAGTGTTGCTAGCTGCTACTCTTGTCCCGTCAGTAATTGGTCATTCGAAGTCCTCTAGACAGTGCTGCTAGCTGCTACTCTGGTCCTGTCTGTAATTCCTCATGCTAGGTCTTTCATACAGTGCTGCTAGCTGCTACGCTGGTCCCGTCCTTAAGTCCTCATTCCAAGTCCTCTGGTAGTACTGCTAGCTGCTTCTCTGGTTCTGTTGGTAATTGCTCATTCTAGGTCCTTTTGACAGTGCTGCTAGTTGCTACTCTGGTCCCATCTGTAATTCCTCAATCGAAGTCCTCTGGAAAGTGCTGCTAGCTGCTACTCTGGACCCGTCGGTAATTTCTCATTCAAAGTCTTCTAGACAGTGCTGCTACCTGCTTCTCTGGTCCCATCAATAAATCCTCATTCTAAGTCTTTCAGAGAGTGCTGCTAGCTGCTATTCTGGTACCATTGTTAATTCCTCATTCTAAGTCTTCAAGACAGTGCTGCTAGCTGCTACTCTTGTCCCATCGGTAATTCCTCAATCTAAGTCCTCTAGATAGTGCTGCAACTGCTTCTCTGGTCCCGTCGGTAATTCCCATTTTTTAAGTCCTATAGGCAGCACTGCAGCTGTGTCTCTGTTCCTAGTGGTAATTCCTCATTCTTAGTCCTCCAGGCTGTGCTGGTAGCTACTTCTCTGGTCTTGTCAGTAATTCCTTATTCTAAGTCCTCTAGACAGTGCTGCTAGATGCTTCTCTGGTCTCATTGGTAATTCCTTATTTTAAGTCCTCGAGACATTGCTGTAGCTGCTTCTCTTGTTCTGTCGGTTATTCCCACATTTTAAGTCCTCTAGGCAGTGCTGCAGCTCCTGTCTCTGTTCCCAGTGGTAGTTCCTCATTCTTAGTCCTCTAGGCACTGCTGCTAGCTGCTTCTCTGGTCCCCGTCAGTAAATCCTCATTCATTGTCCACTAGACAGTGCTGCCAGCTGCATTCTAATTCCTCTAGACAGTGTTCTTAGCTGCTTCTCTGTTCCATCAGTAATTCCTCATTCTAAGTTCTCTAGACAGTGCTGCTACCTGTTTCTCTGGTCTCATTGATAATTCCTTATCCTGAGTCCTCTAGACAGTGCTGCATCATCTTCTGTGGTCCAAGGGGTAATTCCTCATTCTAAGTCCCCTAGGTAGTGGTTCAGCTGTGTCTCTGAGCCCAGTGGTAATTCTGCATTCTAAGTTCTCTAGATAGTGCTGCAGCTGGGTCTCTGTTCCCAGTGGTATTTCCTCATTCTTAGTCCTGTAGGTAGTGCTGCTAGCTCCTTCTCTGGTCACATCAGTAATTCCTCATACTAAGTCCTCTAGACAGTTCTGCTAGCTGCTTCTCTTGTCCCGTTGATAATTCCTTATTACAAGTCCTCTAGGCAGTGCTGCAGCTGTGTCTCTGTTCATAATTCCACTATGCTCCAAGCCGAAACTCTAAGAAATGCGAGACCTATTACATTGCAAATGCTTGTTACTATCTGTTTGCACTTGAGACTTTGACTCCCTGTTCTTTAATGGTTATCTACATGGGACACTGTATCCTCTCCTTTTCCAATACCCTACCTACGTGTGGTATGTTTTTTTACTGCTCTAAACCTTTTCTTCTTTCTTCATTTACACTTCTCAGTCACCTACGGGTGACTGAGAAGTGTAAATGAAGAACTTGGTCCACTCATCATATCATTTCACCAGATGCTAAATTAAATTGTTTATGTTATCTCTGTCCTTACTGTGTTTCATGTACTTGCAGCCTTGAAAAAGTCACATATCATGACGAAACACGTGTCGGCTGTTGTGTTGATGAAACATATACTGGACTCATTAAAGTCATATTACTGGATTTAATGCCTACAACTATATGTGATGGACTTTTATCAGATTTCTATCCTGAGTGCTATGGTATCTTCATTCATTATGTTTATTTTTATTGTTTTTTGTGGCTTCACCTGCTGCCCGTGGTATGAGCAAGGACAATGTCCCATAGAAAAAAGACATAAACTTTGACTGCAACTGAAGTCACAAGTTAGTTTTTCTTTTTCTGAGCAGGTGTCTTCATGTTTTTTTGTGAGCCACTGTTGAACTTTGCCCTTTCTGTGGGGTCATCCCTGAACTTTTTGCTTTCCTCTTGGTACTTTTTCTGACCTGGTGTTGGTGGTTTTAGGACTCTGGGCACTTTATCACTGCTGTTCAGTGTTAAGTGCATGTGCTCTTTATGGTAAACGTGGTAAGATTGGTCTACACCTGTTTGGCATATTTAATTTCCCTCTCAGTCCCTTGTAAAGTGGTATCTCAGATACCTAGGGCAAGTAAATTAAATGCTACTGGTGGGCTTGCAGCGCTGCTTGCGCCACCCACCAAAGTAGACTTTCAAACTTCTCTCAGGCCTCTGTCATTGCAGGGCCTGTGCGCGCAGTTTACTGCTGCTGTGACGGTGCACGTAAAGTGGATGCCACGTCTGTGACTCCCCTTTTACTACATATCAGTCATCCCTAAGGTAGGGCCTAGGTAGCCCTATGGGCAGGGTACATTGTAGGTAAAAGGTAGGACTTGTGTCTTAACTGTGTGGCATGTCCTGGTAGTGCCAAACAGCCATTTTGGTTGCTCACTACTGTGAGGCTACCCTGTCCTAGGAATGCATTGGGGATTCCCTGGTATGTTTTTCAGTGGTAATTCCGGTTATGAGAGGAGTAGCGTGATAAAGTTTGGTATGTTTGGAATAGTGGTAATAAATGCTGCGTAATGGTGTTCACAGATTTATTATCACTATTTTAGAAATGCCACTTTTAGAAGTGGGCATTTCTGTGTGCTATGTGTCTTTGTGCCTGCCTGTTGTGCATTGCATGTCTGGCTCTGGAGTAACGGGGGCTGGGTGAGTCAGCGCTAGGCAGAATAGGGAGATCTGCATTTGGAGTAGTCGGAAGGGTATCCCCTGACCCTGAATAGGTCTGTGCCTGCCTTGTACAATGCTGGTTCCGCCCCCTGTGGAGTGCCCAGGGCCAGAGCCTACACTAACAATGAGGGTGTTTGTGCACTGTAAACACATGTATTGAGGTACCCCCCAGAACTGGTTTCGACTGGGCTTAGGCCTGTTCCAGGGGGTAGAACAAATAAATTCCCCATATAAATATTGGGGCTGTGACCCCATGAAAATGAGAACTTTGTGCTTACCTGCCCGTAGCTGTGTTTCTGAAGGACTGCTGGGCCTGGAGGAACCACCGTGGGACGCTGCTGCTGTCTCCTGGGGGTCCCTACGTGCTGGCCTGCCTGTGCCCAGCTCTGCCCCCACTGGAATCTGGGGCTTAGCGCAGGGTGAGCGTTTAATCTGTTCCCCCACAGGGCTTGGGTGATATGTTATGTTATGTTATGTTATTCCATTTTATAGAGCGCGGCTAATACCCGAGGGTGTCCTGGCGCTGTAGAACAGAAGATCATCCTGAATAATGGCAGTGCAAATGTATTAAGAGGTAAAAAGGCTGGTCTTGAGCGCCTTCCTGAATTCTAGATGATTGGTTATGTGTCTCAGGTATAGCGGCAGTGCGTTCCAGGCCTTGGTGGCTTTGTTTACTTTGGGGACTGCAACTAAATTAGCCTTAGAAGACCTCCGAGTTCTTCCAGGAGAATACCATTGGAAGAGCCTTATTAGATGGAGAGGACCATTATTATGAAGAGCTCTGTGGGTCATGCACAGTGCTTTGAACAGAATTCGCTTGTTTGTTGGAAGCCAGTGTAGTTTTTTTATTTCGGCCGAGATCGAGGCATATTTCGGAATGCCAGATATCAGTCTTGCCGCCGCAGTAGCTGCAGTTTTTTCTGTAGTCCTTCCTGCATAGTGAGGTAGAGACTATTGCAGTAATCGAGTCTGGATAAGGCAAGGGCAGAGATTACCGTCCTATTGGATTCTTTGGGGAGCAGTGGAAGTATCTTCCTGCATGATCTTAGGATAAAAGAAGTAGAGGAGATAACTGAATTGACCTGGTCCTTGAACAAGAGTTTATCATCTATGATTATGCCCAGGTTCTTCACTTTCCTACAGGGCGTGGGTAGTGGACCCAGTGAGTCTGGCCACCAGGTGGGTGTCCAGAAACTAAGGTCATTTCCAAACAAGACCACCTCCGTTTTGTTGGAGTTCAGCTTGAGGCAATTTTGAGTCATCCATCTGCCTACTGCTGACATATACTCTTTAAAGTCTTCCGCTACATTGGTAAGGGCCGCCGGTAGTAAAGATACCACAATCTGGGTATCGTCTGCGTAGGATGTAAGGTTGAATCCAAAGGATTCTACCAATGATGCAAGATGTTTTACATTACGTTAAAAAGTGTGGGACTGATGGAGGATCCCTGTGGCACCCCGCATGGTAGGGAGAAGGCTTTAGCAGTGAAGTCTCCCAGCGAGACCGCCTGTATTCTGTCTGCTAGGAAGGACTTAATAAGACTCCATGCTTTGTCTTTAACCCCAATTTCTTGTAGCCGGTCCATCAATAAACCATGATGGACCGTGTCAAAGGCAGCAGATAGATCCAACATGATCATTACCGCCTTTCCACCCTGATCTAAAGTAGCTCTAATTTCTTCTTTTGATTTGACTAGCGCCGATTCGGTGCTATGTCCTGATCTAAATCCATACTGCGTGGGGTCTAATCCCTGGGCCTCATCCAAGAATCTGCTAAGCTGTATGTTCATGATTTTTTCAATTAGTTTGGCAGGGAGAGGCAGCCTTGATATAGGTCTGAAGTTGTTTGGTTCCAGGGGATCTAGCTGGTTTTTTTTTAATAGCGGTAGGATAGAAGCTGTTTTCCAGATCCTAGGAAAATAACCCTTGACGAATACAGCATTAAAAATAGATGTAAGGGTTTCCGTGACTGGTTCAGGGGCTAGCTTGAGTACTGAAAGGGGACAGGGGTCCATCGGGGAGCCTGATCTAGTCGAATCTAAAAGTTTAAGAACCTCAGCAGAGGAGATGGGTGAAAAAGTCTTTAGCGTCCCAGAGTTGTTGGAAGAGTCGTGTGGATTTAAGGCCCCTAATATGGTTGAATGGGTAAAGGTAGAAAAGATATTATCAACTTTTTCAAAGAAAAAGTTTGCTATTTTGTCGCACAATTCTTGGCTGGATTCTATCTGGGAGATAGTGGGCTCAGCGAGGGTTTTAACCGTTTTAAACAATTCCTTAGATGAGTTTCCTGCTTTTTTGATTTTAGCGGCGAAAAAGTCTTGTTTGGTTTTAAAAAGCTGTTGTTTATTGTAACATTTTTTGTCCTGAGAATCGTAGTTGATACGCCATAATCTTTCCAGACGTTTACAATCACGTTTCAGTTCTCTCAGGTCTTGCGAGTACCATGGGGTGGATGGTCGGACTCTGAAATTGCGGCGTGTTTTCCTGGGGGCCAATTCTGTACATGATGAGTCCAGCCACATGGAATAGTCAATAGCTGCGGCCTCCAAATCCTCAGCAATAATGGGGAGCGAGTTTTTCAGAAGATTGTTAAGGACATCGGCTTTAACTTTTTTCCAGGAGCGATACTCCGTGTGGTTGGCCGTGGTTTTTATTGTATTATGCGTTGAAGGTGAGATCAGGAAAATGATAGCATTGTGATCCGACCAAGTCATTGGTAGTATTTTAGTAAAGGTGACATCTGTGTTATTGGTGAAAATCCCATCTAATGTATGACCAACTTTATGCGTGGGTCCAATAACTCGTTCAGTTAGGTCAATAGTCTTGAATAAATCAGTAAGTTTGTTGGTATCTGGGTCCTCTTCAGCCTCTAAATGGAAGAACTTGATCCTAGTTCGTTTACAACCCAGGTGCTAGCATGTGTTAGGAACCCTGCTTGGGACCAGGCGGTCTATATAGTAAGGTACCTCTAAATGTATATCGGTGGGAAAGGCGAAAGCAAAAATCCAAAGCCTCACAGTCAGCATTGGTGGAGTTATTAAAGGTGGCTTTGGGGGACTGGTGGTAGATTATGGCTAATCCCCCCCCTTTTTTGTTAATTCTATTCTGGGTATGGCAGCTGTAACCAGGGGGTGTGGCTTTAACGATGTCCGGGCCAGAAGCTTCATCAGTCCATGCCTCCGTTATGAAGGCTATTTTAGTTCCTTCATTTGCAATGAGGTGAGCCAGTTCCGTGCTATGTTTTACTAGTGACCTAGCGTTTAGTAGCAGACATTTTATATTATTACTTGTTCCTACCCTCGTTGTGATTTTTCTACTGTTGGCTATCTTGTGCCCGAGGAGCTGAAACTTTGTTCCACAGTTAGTACATGTGGTCATACTAGGACCAGATGAGATGTCCGGGAAGATGCATTTTCGATTACAGTTGAGGTTTGTGGTACTGAGCATATGCAGCGCCTCGCTTGAGTATATCTGGCGCCCCGAGAGATCCGTGGGGAGCCGGCCAGGGGTACTGGCGCTGAGCACGGGCCGAGCGCGGACGGGCGCAGACGGGTTTGCCTTAGGCGCGCCAGCGGCGCACCCGCTGCGCGCACGTGCTGGCATCGGCTTTAAGTAAGTAAATTCCGTGTAAGCCTAGAGCACCGACCCCAGTACACGAAAGATGGCGGCCTGCTCTCGCTTCACAGGGTACAGTGCAGGTAGATGTGCAAATGAGCAAAACCAATGGTTTCAATGTGCAAACTCGCAATTACAGCCTGAGCGTTAAAATAATTAAAAACAAGGTTTAAAAATTCACCAATACCTCGCTGACAGCGCACCAATTTCACACCCGGCTCAAGCCTCAGGTGTCTTCTGAGCGCGCTCGCGCTGGCATCGGCTTTAAGTAAGTAAATTCTGCGTAAGCCTAGAGCGCCGACCCCAGTACACGAAAGATGGCGGCCTGCTCTCGCTTCACAGGGTAGAGTGCAGGTAGATGTGCAAATGAGCAAAACCAATGGTTTCAATGTGAAAACTCGCAATCATAGCCTGAGCGTTAAAATAATTAAAAACAAGGTATGATACTGCCCTATGACGCTGAGGAGCCGTAGCACGGGGAAAGGAGAGGAGCGCTTTTGGCCCTGCAGCGTGGGCAGTTCCTCCCTCTCTCTTAGGGCCTGCGTAACGGATGGGAGAGCCGAGTCGTAGGAAGTGCTCTCCCGCTCATGGCCGTGCCCCCTTGTCATGCTTCCAGTGATTAGCAGCCGGGGCTCTGCTTAGTGGCCCGGGCAGTGTTGAGGCTCCAAAGTCATAGGGAATCCCTGGCCAGATTACGAGGTGACCTCGGAAGAAGGGCGGGAGCCTACCTCGCATTTTCATCCCCGAAGAAAAGCAGGCTGGTCCCGCCGAAGGATATCGTGCTGGAGCCTCGTGGGCTCAGAGGATCACGTAGAAAGAAGTCTCTCCCGCCGGTGAGGAAGCACAGAGCTCTGGTCAGAGTCGCCTGCAACGACGCAGCAGCTTGGGAGGGAGGGGTGGAGGGGGGGAAGCAGGCCACTGACAAAATTATTGTGTGTAAAAGGCCGCTTTATTGGAAACAGGTGCACATTACAATAATAATCCTTGGCCGAAACGCCTTCCAAAACTAGACCTCACTAAATATAACATGCCTAGCCCCGCCCCCCGCCCCCTCCCCTAAATACCTTCGAGCCCGCCCCCGCCCGTACATTACAACATTACAACAATATAAAACATTATAAAACATTACTCTCCTGTATAACCCCCCCAACAATCTCTAAATCCAAACCTTCTGTTAACCAAAACTCCCCTGCCTGCCCCTTTACAGCTATCGGCCCCCAAACTGTGTAAGCGAACTAAACTTACCAACCTAACCTTTCCCTGTCGATAACCCAACTCAACAACATAACTCCACCAACCTCCGGTAAAACTGACCAGAATTCACCATAACCCCCGCACAGCACCTGCTCCAAGCGACAAAGTACAAACATAGAAAAAACCCCTGCACACCGCCTGAAAAATACGCAAAAAGGGGGAAAAAACTGAGGGAATGACCCTAAAAATCCAACCCAGAAACAAAAAAGGAGGGCCAAAACAAAAAAGTGTTTTTTGTGGGGGGGAAAGGTGGGGACAAAAAACACGCCACTATCCTAGCTCCCGGCCACCAGGTCACCAAACCTAAAATGGTGGCCGGGAGCAGGCGCCCAAGGTATTTATACCTGGGCAGTATTTGGCTATATTTGGGCTATATTTGGGCTACATTTGGGCTACATTTATGCTACTAACAAGCCCAAATTCAAAAAAGGCCGCGCAGGGCCAGCAAACCCCCCCCCCACACACCCCCTCCCAAACTGCCCGGGGGTGGGGACTCCCTACGGTCGCCTTCCCCCCCCAAGCCCCCCTTGGGAGGGAGGGGTGGAGGGGGGGAAGCAGGCCACTGACAAAATTATTGTGTGTAAAAGGCCGCTTTATTGGAAACAGGTGCACATTACAATAATAATCCTTGGCCGAAACGCCTTCCAAAACTAGACCTCACTAAATATAACATGCCTAGCCCCGCACCCCGCCCCCTCCCCTAAATACCTTCGAGCCCGCCCCCGCCCGTACATTACAACATTACAACAATATAAAACATTATAAAACATTACACTCCTGTATAACCCCCCCAACAATCTCTAAATCCAAACCTTCTGTTAACCAAAACTCCCCTGCCTGCCCCTTTACAGCTATCGGCCCCCAAACTGTGTAACCGAACTAAACTTACCAACCTAACCTTTCCCTGTCGATAACCCAACTCAACAATATAACTCCACCAACCTCCGGTAAAACTGACCAGAATTCACCATAACCCCCGCCACCCAGAAAGAGAGGGGCGGTGAAACCACCACCCTCCTCTCTTTCTGCCCCCCCAAACCACAGAGGGCTTTAAACACCCAGATTCGGCTTCTGTACATTCAAACACCGCGACAAAACCTCCCTGAGCTCCAACAAATAAAGATCCATGCCCAACCTTGACAAATGAACCCCGTCTCCACGAAACAACTCTACCGCCTCAAAGCGGATATCTTTGTGGGTCACTCTCCCAAAGCCCAAATCTCGACAAAACCTGGAGATCTCCATATTCACCTTCTTCCGGGACCTGTCAATCGCCCGGGGATTCAAAGCCCCTCTCCACACCCTCCGCGGGACCAATTCTGTCCAGAGAACATGACAACCGGACCAACTCTCCTTCAACAACGCCAAGTCGCTTTTCATGGCGCGCAATAATACCACCCCCTTCACACTGCAAAGATCATTCTCCCCCAAATGTATTAAAAGAATATCCGGGCATTGACCCCTCACCATGGCTTTATTCAAACATGGAATCAGCTCCCTCCAAAGCATACCCCCCTTCCCCTTCCATATCAATCGAAAAAGGCTGGTATTAAAACCCAAACTCCCCCCAAAATAACTTTTGCACGCTTGCACGTGTGCCCACTTGACGAAGGAATGCCCCACAATCCACACCGTCAATTCCCTCGTGTGTGGCCCAGCCACCGAACCTGAAAAGAAAAACAAGCATGAGACTCAAACCAAAGAAGTGGACGCAGGCGCCTGTGGAGCATTTTCTCTTACATATTTGTGAAAGCAGGCAGATGACCAACGCCCTAAGCGCATTATATCGCCCTGGGACCAACCCCGGTTATGCGCCTCAGTCGCCGCCCCAATCCTAAAAGAGTGCGTCCCAAACTGGGCCCCATCCAAACCCATATGCTGTAACCCCTTACGCAGGACCATACGCAGCTGATAGTCAGAGACGCGCGCCCCATCCATGTGTCGAAAAACTAACTCGCCCCCATCACCCCCTGAGAGAGTCTTCCATTGCCTCGCCAAACACAGCGGACATGTGCAACTAGGGGATCCTGCTTCTAACCAAACCCCTTTACCAACCCCCCTCTGATCTGTTTTGGAACTAGACAACCAAACATTCACACCTGTGTCCGTGAAGAACACATCCTGCCAACAAATACCCCGCTTCACCTTAGTCCCAAGAAGCTCAGAAACCCGAAACGCCCCAAAAAACATGAAAACCATAAGGGTAGAAAACAACGAAGCCTCAAAATCATCTCTGCAAACCGCAGGCAAAACAGCCAACAAACGTGCCAGCGTCTGCCAGGAAATAGGCAAACGAGACAACCCAGTTCCATCCCGTTCTCTAGCCCAACCCTCAAGCATCCTGCGTCCTATTTCCCCAGCAGACGGGGCATAACCCCAAAAAAGCTTACCCATGAAGGCAACCCCTGCCAGTTTCCCAGCAATCGTGACTCTGGACAGACCCTTCTCAATGAGGTCAAGGATAAATTGGACCACATCATCCGAACTACGCCACAGCTCCTCCCTCCTACAAGCTCCTGAAGACAAAAATTCCTGCCATGCCAATGCATATGCTGTACGCGTGGAAACAGACAAAGAACCTACCACCAGTTGAAATACCCTACGTTGCCGACCGACCAGAGGTGCTCCGGCATCGGGGTCGGTGTCCTGTCCGCCTCTTGGCCAGCCCATGGAATCTCCCCCACTGTGAACGAGACAAAGCATCCGCAATGTCATTGTCCACACCTGGCACGTGCAAAGCCCTGAATGAAATATCATAGCGCAAACAGCCCAGCACGAACACCCTCATCAATTTCAAAATCTGCTCGTCCCTGGCTGACTGTCTATTGACTATTTGCACCACCGCCATGTTGTCCACACGGAAGAGAACCCTCTTATGTTCCAGCTCCTTGCCCCAAACGGTCAACGCCACCAAAAGTGGAAAAAGCTCCAAAAAGGCAATGCTCCGCCCACCATTCTTCCACTCCTGTGGCCACTTCTCTGCACACCAATGCCCCTGCCAGTAAATGCCAAAACCCTCACTGCCCGCTGCATCTGAGAACATTTGCACGTCCCACTGCACATCCTCGTCCCTGGCCAAGGGTACCCCATTAAAGGAGTGCAAGAAAAAGGACCACATACGCAGATCTTCCTTCACGCCTGCCGACAAGCGCACGTGATGGTGAGGTAAATGCTGGCCCGCTAAAGCCCGGCCCAGGCGCCTACAGAAAGTCCGTCCCGCCCTTACCACCCTACAAGCAAAGTTCAAATGGCCTAGCAACACCTGTATTTCCTTCACCGTCACCTTCGGCCGGGCCAACATCTCGTCCAGCAAAGCCAACATTTTGGATTTCTTATCCTCGGGCAACCTAGCCTGCATCGCAACTGAGTCAAGCTCAATGCCCAGAAAGGAAATGACCGTATCAGGCCCCATTGTTTTCTCCGGAGCCAATGGAACCCCCAACTCCTCCATAAGCTCCTGAAACGAAACCAGAGCATGCCGGCACTCCGAAGAGCCAGGGGAGCCCACAAAAAAGAAATCATCCAAATAATGGGTGACCCAGCTGTGACCAGTGCGATGCGTGAAAAACCACTGCAAAAAAGTGCTGAACAGCTCAAAAAGAGCACATGACACCGAGCAACCCATAGGTAGCGCCTTGTCCACATACCATTTGCCCTCAAATTGTATACCCAACAAAGGCCAGTCGTCTGGATGAACCGGGAGCAGCCGAAAAGCCGACTTGATATCGCACTTTGCCATGCCTGCAGCTGCGCCCGCGGTCACGACAAGTGACATGGCGACGTCAACTGAGGAGTATGACACCGAAGCAGCGTCTTCGTCAATAAAATCATTGACCGACGACCCTTCAGGCCATGACAAATGTTGAATCAGCCGAAACTGCCCCTCCTCTTTCTTGGGCACCACACCAATAGGGGAAATGATCAAATTAGGAACTGGCCACTCTCCAAACGGGCCTGCCATCCTCCCCTCCTGCACTTCTTTACGCAACTTCTCACGCACCACCAGTTTGTGCTCTGATGCGGATTTCAGATTATCCGCCCACCGTCTCTGCCGGGGCCCGTGGTACCCCAAATGAAAACCCCACCTGAAACCATCCAAAAGAGTCTGTTTTGCCACCAAATCCCCGTAGCCTTCCAATGCATCCTTGAGCTGAGCCAATTTAATTGGCGTAGGAGCCCTTTGGCCCAGAACCCTGTGCGCCCCTACCCCCTCGTCCACCCTGCGACTGCTGCGCACTGCCAGACATCCCCGCACCTGCTTGCTGCCCTTGCTGTCCGCCTGATGGCCTAACGCCCCAGCAGTTGACGAGAGGGTGCCGCTTGCCGCACTTGGAACACTCGTGCCGGTATTTACAATACTCCCGAGTACACAGGCCTTTGTTGAAGTCCCAACATGCCCCGACCCCAGTCTGTGATGCGGCTGAACCTCCCACCCCACCCCGGGTGGGCTTTCCCTGAAAGGGCCGATAAACTAGAGGCAGACCACTAGCCGTAAAAATCGTCTTACCCCCTGGCGCGGCCCCCATGGTATGTTGCCCCAGGTCATTATCTAGCTCACCCCATTTCGCTTCTGAATCCCAAGCCATACGGGCCCTAAATTCCTCGTCATACTGAGCCCAAGCATAACCATTACCAGTAATTTGGGCCTTCCGTATAACATCCATATACTTGAATATGGCCACGCAGCGCTCGGGAAACTTTTCACAGTATACACTAGCATAAATTAAAAACGCTGCCGTCCAATTCTCGATCATCAGCGGCACCTTAGGGCGCTTAGCCAATTCATACTCCTCTTCTTTAGAGCCCTCCTTAGACCTCACCTCCCTGTGCAAAAGCTTCAGAATCTCCACATATTCGCCCTTCCAAATACGCTCCTTTGTTGCCAGCATTAAATGAGCACCTAGAGGCTTAGTCACCCCCATATAAGGGAGCTTCTTGATCTTCAACTCTTTGCTCTGCGGCTTGTCCTTACCATCGCCTGCCTCTGCCGTTGACCAACTCTCCACCTTGGCCCCCGGTAACGTTCTCTCCGTCCCCGTGCCAACCCCTGTATCTTTCACATACTTCCCTCTATATAACCGCCCCTCCGACACCCCCCCTCCCCCATCTTCCCCAGACCCCACAGACACCATAATAGGTTTGGCCTGTGTTTTAGCGCTCTCACCTGGCTCTAAAGAGGGTGTGCGGAACGACTCCGACCGCTTCACCGACCGTGCAGAAGAATCCCTTGGAGGATGCGCCCTCGCTGATGGGCCGTGCTCTCCTTTAGATTTCACCACCACGGACTGTGCAATGGGTGCCACACCCGGAACCTGTAACAGACTACAAGAAACATGAGAGTGTCCCCCCTCCTCATAACCCCGTATTTCCCCTTCCTCGGGGCTGTCTTCATCATAATCGAGCAGCATTGGCTCTTCCACCAGCAAATTCTCTTCAGCAAAATCCACCACACGGGCCTTACCGGACCCTGAATGAGCACCACCGGCCTCCGCGGCCTTAAAACCACCTAGCGGGGGAGCCGACTGTACTCGCCGGTCCTCCCCTCTACTTTGCATAACATAACAATCCATCTTATCAGAAAAATCCATCCACCGTGACCGCCGTGACGTTGGGGCCAGCGAGGTCGCGCCGGACCTTCGTGAGCTGGCCGCGACGGGATCCCCCGCCGGTACGGAATGTGCCGCGCAAGGCCTCATCCTCCCTTCTCCTCGGCGATAATGGGCCGCACCTCGCCCTACCGAGTCTGCTGCTCTGCTACGTGTCCTACCCTGTAAAGAAAAAGTTTGGACTGGTGTGCCGGGAGCAAGAAAACTACCAGCCGCCCGCGACCCGCTACCACTCAAAAAACCCGCGCCTGATAGATCACCTCCAGAAACACCCGCTCGCCCTGCCCCCACGAGCTGCGACGGCACCATCTCTTCCTCATCCCCGCTCCACTCCAGCATAGCGTGCCCCAAAGCGGACGCCGAACCCTCGCCATACCCTTCCCCCAGAGACAGCGACCTGCCCGACCTCATACGTTCGCGACCGCGCGCCCCATAGACCACCCTCGCCCTGTCACCCTCCACCTTGTCCTGCCCCCGAGCGCCTGGCCACCCCGATGCACCCTCCCCACCAAGACCCCGGACACCTTCGGCCCAGGAGGGAAAAATGTCCAGGCCCTCTCCCTCAAGTCCCCCCCCAGCAGAATCCCCTTCTCCCAAAAACCAACCTTCCGCTCCGACCCCCCCTTCCCCAGCCCTCCCAAAAAACTCCTCGCTCTGTGAATGCCAACCAGCCCCTCCCGAACCCAGGAACTTCTCCCCCTGTAACCCCACATCCGGCGCCGAACACCACCCCTCCACTTGCGCCCATTCCCCTTCTCCCAGCAAGCTCGCCCCCACCGAAAAAACCACGCCTCCCGCAGAAGAAACAGGGGAAACCAACAAGGGGCTATCAGGCTCTGACCCTCCACTCGCCTGTTGCCCAATCCCCAACCTGCACACCTCAGGCGACTTCACCAATCTCGGCCCACCTGACGCTAGATTCCCTGAAGACCTCGCCCCTGCCTCATAACACCTAGCACTCCTAGCGACATCATAGCCCTTTCCCCCTTCACCCCCAGCTTGCTTGACATCATGAAAATCCCCACGCTCCTCACCCGGGACAGGGAACAAACCCGCCGCCCCAGCCACACTCCGCGCGCGTCCCCCCTCCCTCGCGCTCAAGAAATCACCCTTCGGCACAGACGACGAGCGTCTTTTCGTCCCGCGCCCGCCTCCGCGCTTAGCTCCTACCGCGGGGGATAGATATACACTCGCCGGCACCACAGATAAGCCCGCCCCACCCGCAGACACAATCCCCGCCCCCCCCGCCGCACCCGACCCACATGGCGGAGCGAAACGAGCGAGGGCTGCCTTTTTTAAACGCGGGCGGCCCCGTTCACTCACCGGCATTTGTTTAACCCGCTTCGGCGATGTGCACGCAGCCACCGCAGCCGCTACTCCGGCCGAGGCCTGACGCGTAGGGCGCGACGGCCCCGCCACCTCACCCACGACCAAATCCATGCGGCCTGCTTCGGACAACAGCCTGAGGGCCTCCAGAACCCGGTAATCTTGGGACGCCATTGAAAATGAAATTCACGACTGAAAAAGGAACCGCTGCCACCACTAACAGTACGCTATAACCGGACAAAAAACACGCCACTATCCTAGCTCCCGGCCACCAGGTCACCAAACCTAAAATGGTGGCCGGGAGCAGGCGCCCAAGGTATTTATACCTGGGCAGTATTTGGCTATATTTGGGCTACATTTGGGCTACATTTATGCTACTAACAAGCCCAAATTCAAAAAAGGTCGCGCAGGGCCAGCAAACCCCCCACCCCCCCCCACACACACCCCCTCCCAAACTGCCCGGGGGTGGGGACTCCCTACGGTCGCCTTCCCCCCCCAAGCCCCCCTTGCATGGTCGCGGGTCGCTGCATCCAGTGCTTCACCATCGGGGGCCACAGGGAGCTCCGGAACCTGGCCCGATTGGCCTTGCAAGGAGGAGAAGCCCCGGTGAGTGGTGCTCCCCAGGACACACTGTTGGTGCCGATTTGTGCCAGTTGCACAAGAGAAGCCCCGGTGAATGGGGTTCGAAGCGCACCCTGTTGCTGCCTGCTTGTGGTGATCCCCCTATGAGGAGAAGCCCCAGTGAGTGGGGTTAGTGCCGATCTTTGTCCATATAGCTGCACCCCCAGATCGCGGACAGCTGCAGCGTGGGGCATATATGGTTGGGGAGGGTCAAGGTGAATTGCACCCCCTCCCCAGGTGAGGATTGTGCCCAGAGTTGAGTGCTGCATCGGCAGCCAGGAAAAGCCCTGACTTTTTGGGACATAGGGCATTGCGGGGAAGCTCAAGATGGGCCCCGAGGATAAGGCCAGATGGCCTGGGGGACCACCTGGTGTTCGGTAAGGGCGTAAGGCCCTAAGGTAATGTGTGCACCTTGCTAGTGTTACTGTGGCACACATCCTAAATTTAGGATGTGTGCCTAATGTGATTTATGCCAATCCAAAAAGCTTTATTCAACAAATACATGTCCTAAAAGCGGAATACATCTAATAAAACTCATTTTTGTTACAAAAAGTTTCAGTGCAAATAATTTTAAAAATACAATAAAAGGATTAATAAATACACATCAATCTTACACTTGATTAAAAATCGTATTAAACATCTAGAATAAAGCATTAGATAAAAAATTACAATAGGTAATTAAGCATACACAATGATTACCATTTATAAGCTGCAGACATAGATGCCAGACATCGATTAATCAATTGGTTAAATTTAGGATGTGTGCCTAATGTGATTTATGCCAATCCAAAAAGCTTTATTCGACAAATAAATGTCCTAAAAGCGAAATACATCTAATAAAACTCATTTTTGTTACAAAAAGTTTCAGTGCAAATAATTTAAAAAATACAATAAAAGGATTAATAAATACACATCAATCTTACACTTGATTAAAAATCGTATTAAACATCTAGAATAAAGCATTAGATAAAAAATGACAATAGGTAATTAAGCGTACACAATGATTAAAATTTATAAGCTGCAGACATAGATGCCAGACATCGATTAATCAATTGGTTAAAAGAGATTTTGATCTTATAGCCCACATCCAGCTCAGATACTTGGCTACAGCTGTTGCAATACATGGGAGAGTATCATTTCGCAATATCCTCATTGCAGTGCTAAATATTCTGGTAGACAGCAATCTGCACAATGGAGCCAACCACGCTTTGCGCGGAGCTGTTTATGCTGGGCACACAAAGAGAACATGAGCGTAAGACTCTTCACACTTATCTCAAAAGGGACATTTACTATTGCCCTCACTTGCCCACTTGGCCGTGAAGGTTCGCAAAGGCAAAGTCCCCACTCTAAACTGGAAGTACAACTTCCAATCATAAGGTTTGGATATAATATCCCAGTACATCTCCAATTTAGGTCGGGGTTTCACTATTAAGAAAAGCCCTGATTGCGTTGAGCTATCACATCTATTGTAGGTATTATAATGGAGCATATTCCAGTATCTTTCTTTTACAGTTTCTTTAGATGGAATTGGATTGTTCATGGGGTTTTCCCATAAATCTTTCATGCCCATGTTTATCAATAATTCTCTGATTTCACAAAGCCAGCGAATCTTATGAAAAGTGTCTGCCTTAATTATATCCCTAAGGCCTACAGCGTATGGTAGCAGTTCTGCTGTGCTCCAGATTCTGCGCCAATACAAAATTGGGCGCAACCTTGCATGATCAACTAGCGCTTTACGGCCAAGGTCTATCAACTAAGGCAGTGTCGGAGTGCTTTGTGGAAGAGCAGTTATATGCCGTAGAAAACGATTTTCAGCTACGGTGAGGTGTGGCATGTTCTCTAGACCCCAGAGTTCTGCCCTGTATAATACCGAGCTCACAACCTTCATTTCATATATTTGTAAAACTGGGGTAATTGGCTTGGTCAGAGAAGCATTGAAGTCATTTGTAAAATACCTGACAGCTGTTGGAGCTTTAGTGTGGCGGCATTAATTTGGCAGCTCCATCGCATATCTTTCTGCAACAGCAAATAAGTGAAAGCATTTACTTGCTCCAATAAACGATTTTCCAAAAGTATTCCTCCTTTAAAGGTTCTATGTGGGTTGAACGCCATGAACTTGGTTTTAGATACGTTTATTTCCAAACTCTGAGTGGTGCAGAAGTTTTCCAAAAAGATTTAATGCTTTCTGCAAGTCACTTGGGGTTTTAAACATTATCTACGTATCATCGGCGAACATCAAAATGGGTATTTTGATACCTGCAAGGGTTGGGGCGTCAGTGGGGACTGATTATAAATGTTTGCCGACGCCATTAATAAAAAGCAAGAATAATGTAGGGGCCAAAACACAACCCTGTCGCACACCCTGGAAGGGAGCGGTAACATTTCCCTGCTTTCCCCAGTGTATTTGGGCAAAGTTTTCTTCGTGGAATCGAGCTATAAGGGATAACAGTTGAGGCAGCATCCCCTGTTCCTGAAGCACAGCCCAGAGTTTGCTCTGAGAGACCAGGTCAAAGGCTGGCTTCAGGTTGACAAAGGCAGCGTACATGCTGCCCTTTCCTAAAACCACAGTCCGCCAGTATATTAATCTAAACCTAAATACCTGATCTATCGTGCTGACATGCTCTCGAAAGCCGGCTTGTAAGGGAGTGAGGATGTCCTGATCCTTAATCCATTCCTGTACTTTTCCTAACACCAACCGTGCAATTACTTTCTGTATGAAGTCAATTAGGCTTATAGGCCTGTACTTTCCTGGAAGGGTTTTGTCTCCTTTTTATACACTGGAATAATCACTGCCCACTTCCAGGAATCTGGTATAGGCGCTCCACGAGCAATGGCATTAGCAAGCAACAGCCCTGGCGCTATACCCTTCAAAACTGCCAGGAAAATTACGTTGACATCAGTAACATTAAAAGCATCATTAATAAAATAGGTGTGGGGCAGCACTTGAGCGCTCTCCTCTACAGGGTCAACAGCGTACTGGGATTCAAAATGGCTCACCCTTTTGTCTTGTGCTACATAATTTAGTGGCTCTCCTCGAGGGACCTCCCTGCCCCATGTCACCAGTGTCCAGAACCTTCGGGTGTTGTTTTTAGCACTTGCCATTCTTAGATCCTGCCACCTTTTCTCGTCACATTCCTTTTTTCTTTGGCTTGGACCTTCCTATACTTTACCCTAGCTATTCGGACACAACAAGACTCTCTAGGTATAATTGCGTCCGTGAGATCACTCCTGGCTTCTTTACACTCGTTGTTATATTAATGACATAAGTTTGATCTAGGCGTATTTTTAGCCCTACTCTCTTTAGTAAAGAGGGGTTGTAATTTAGAGAAGAATGTATTATGGGATGCAGTTACTTCCACGAGAGTAGCATGGCAAGATTGCAATAACTCTAAGTCAGAAATTGCACCCTTAATTTCAGTTGCAATAGCATCCAAAATATGTGGTTTCTCCGAAATAACTTCCCACTTAAGTCGCCTCTTATCATTGGTAGACACCTGGTCGCGGTTGATTAGCTGTATATCATAGGAGCTGTCTACGTGTGGGGTCAACAATTTAAAAATTGAGCACAATGGGTTGTGGTCACTCTACAGGCGATCACAAACCTCCATATTTATGAGTGTGTGCCAAATCTTTAAACTGATTAGCATGTAATCAATGCGACTCATATATCGTCCATTATTAAAGGTATTGGCCCCATGCCTATCGGAGGGGGTTCTTCCATTTGCCACCCTTAGCCCTCTTCCTAAGCAGATATATTTAATTTGAATCGCTACGTCAGTCCACCTTTTAATTGGAGTCAGCGCAAGATTGGGGATTCTCCATTGTTCGTCCTCCTCCATTGTCAGTTCATGATCAACATGCCGAAGTGGTTCAAAAGTTGAATTAAAGTCACCAGCCACTATCACCTGAGTTTCTTTAGACAGATGGTCAAGGAGTTTGTCAAGGATGGTTAGGGCTTCCTATCTCTTTACCCCATTGGACCCTCTGGCATAGATATTATATATATCAATCATCCCACACAAATCCGTAGCCATTCTAATGGCTAAAATATCGTTAGACATAGTTGACAATTCGGTAATCTTTAGGTTTAGTGCCTGCCTGACCCAGATTGTTAATCCTCCAGAGGGCCTTCCTTTATCCCCACACGTAGCCTTACTATAATAATTTAGGTACCCTGGTTTGAAGTGGGGCTCCACTGATCATGTCTCTTGAAAGACACATATGTCATACTGGCTATAAATGTGTGCCACTCTGGGGAGGCAATCTGACTATATTCCATGATTGAAATCTTAAACTGGCAGTGGAATTTAATGTTTCGATATTCTTGTTATTTACCAAGGTCCTTTGTATTGCCTGCTCCTTCATTTTTTCGAGAACATGATCTTTAGGAGTTAATTTATGCAAGGCTAGGTATGGTTGAACTGATGTGAGTGGGATAACACTAATCTCGCTGACAGATGGTAGACTAACATATGTAGATGGAACGTCAGCGAGAGGAAGATACCTTCAATCTATCTCCCTCATTGAAGACAAGCTCATGTTTATAGATGGTTCTGGGGGATTAAGTTTGATACGAATACCATAGCAGGTGATATTATGTGTACGAATATCAAAATCGACAAGATTTTCTACCATATAACGGTGAGGGAGTGTCAGTGAGATATAGTCCAACAATAACTCAGGAGACGAATGTCGTTCAACCCTGAGGATGTCTTCTCTAATTATTGAGCGGCAGCCCCTGACATGCCTTATCCACTGTATACATTTGTTGGGGAGTGTATCAGTATCTTCCCTATAGGTACTGCCAGTTTGTTTTGGGACCTTTGTCATATATACTATATTTTTTTGTACAATTTTAATGGGATTCTCTTTGGGCCGACAGGATCTTTTTAATCCTAGATAATCACAGTGATGATATTGGGATTTTGAAGTCGGGAGTTTGGGTTTGTGAACCTAGCTTTCAATCCTCTGTCTAAGATAGAGTCATCCCGTAGTTATGGAACTTGCTAAGGGATTTCTTCCTTCGTTATTAACGCCAGTCGATGTTTTAGCATGGCGATTAATAGCTGGCTGATTTTTCCTGGATATGTTCCCCGTCATGCTTGTGCTGTTTTGAGATTTTTCTTCTAGCGTGGTTTTAACCTGGACAATAACTGAATGTGCCTTGCTTAGTGAATCCCCTAGATTACAGATAAAGACCTTAAGACTCTGAATCTCGGTCATAATAGCAGTTAGCTGTATGGCAGTGGGGTCTTGTGATGAACATAATTGTTGCCCTATTGAGCCATTTTCTTTGCCTGACCCAATAAGATCCTCGCTATTAGGAATCATAACACTCATTTCGACCTCCCTGCCATCTTGGGTGGATGCAATTTGCAAAACGGTCTCTGACTTTGCCGCTGAATGATCTTTTAGAATATCAAATCTATTTGAACACGGAAAGGCAGCCAGGATGCTCATGGCCTGGTGGGTAGATGGTATTTCTATGATTGGAGTTGCGGGAGGTGGGCTAGAGGAGTTCTGACTGTCAATACTTTTAGTTGTCTTTCTAAACATATCTGGAATTCTCCTTTTTGTGAGCCCACTTTCTCCGTTCTGCTTTGTGCAGCTATCAGTTGTAGAACCATATTGAGAGGGGTCTAATAAAACTTCACATTCCGTCGGAAGATTACTTATTCTGTCCATCAACCCCTTCCCTGCACTTCTACCAGGCTTTTTCTTTGACCCCTTTTTAATTTTTTCCTTTTTCCCTCTCCTATATCGCCCTCACATGATTTCCTTTTGCCCATTATGATGATTATTGGCAAAGTAACACAATGATGGAATGGGAAGGAACAAACTTCTAAAATACAAATATCCTCGAGTGTAGAAGACAATTACAATATGGAAATGCAATACAAATACAATATGAGAACCAGGTGAGCCTTAAGTCCAGTAGGCTCACTGCTATGAATATTGGGAAGTAGGCTAAACAGTATCAGTTAGTAATCTAGTCCAAAATTGTGCATAGATCTGTCAAGACACATTCAGTCAAGATAAACCAAGAGAGAAAGTATCATCCACGTGGCTTATAATAAACTGTGGGCTGAAGACAGACTGCTTTGTGTATGATAAAATCCACTCAGTATCTACTCAGTCACTAATCCGGATAAGGGGAACATGCCAAATCAACCATTAAGCCCCTTGCAGAAAGAGGCGTGGAGAATGGGAGTTCAAGTTTCTCCAAACAAGTACCGAGATACGACACTGAAACGATTGTAAGACCAACCCACAGTTTTTACCAGAGTCACCGGAGTCTGCAACCAAGAGGGGTGGCCCAGCCCGGCCTTACTGGACTCTGACGCGCTGCGGGAGCCCAGTGCTGGCTATAACGCGCCTCCTGGCGCAAGATAGGTGTGTCTCAAAAGGCGTCAGATCCTTGGGACTGTACGTTCCTTGCAGGCTACCGTTCCCCTCACGGCTGTGGTATTTCGGACTTCCCGTGCTGCGGGATCCCGGTGCTGTCTATTACGCGCCTCCTGGCGCCTCCTGGTGCGGGATAGGTGCGTCTCAAATGGCGTCAGATCCTTGGGACTGTACATTCCTTGCAGGCTAAATGTGACTTATGCATAATGCGTGTATACTACCTGTGATGTTAGCAGTAGTTACTGGTTGTGTTTTACTACTTATATGCTAATGGTAATGACAGTGGCCTGATTGGCCCTGTTATGTATATAATCCCCTGTAAAGTGATACCTAGTGCCAGGTGGCACAGTGTATATATGTGATTATGCTCTGATTTGTTTTATGGATAATACAAAGGCTATTTTTATATAACCTTATGTGGAGTTTCTTTTGTGGTGTGCCTAGTGTGTCGCTGCTGTGAGTGTGTTACGCAAACGCTTTACACATTGCCTCTGGAATAAGCCTGACTGCTCGTGCCAAGCTACCAAGTGGGTGAGCAGGGGTTATCTTCAGTGTGTAACTCCCTTGCTCTGACCAGAGTGGTAGTTTCTGCCTGGCTTAGGTGCTTACCCTAGCCAACCAGAAATCCCATTTCTAACAGCCACTTAGTGAGTTTCTTCTGCGTTAGTTAGGCTGAGCTCAAGGGGTTGTACACTCAATTAGGAAGAATTCTGGGAAAGCACAGTATATCATTCTCATACTATGGTTTATATCAGTGTTGATCTGTTTTTGTATGCCAGTTGTCCTTGACTCAACTGTGATCATTAAGAACTTCAATGGAAGCATTATATAAGTGAAGCCCTATGCCAACCAGAGCACAAAAAGCAGGTTTAAATGAAAAGTTAAAAAAGAAGTTGGTTTATAAGTTATACTTTTTATTAACTCTTGGTCTTGTGCTTGATGGTGGATACCACAGTGAGCTTGCACTTATATTTTTCATTTATTAAAATTTGCTTGTTGGCTGTTTTTGTTTTTTTCTATACAGATGTTGTTATAAAGTATAATTTATTGGAGGTCCAATGGGGGTGGTGGTTTGTGTCCACCATTTTGAAAGATAATACGATGTTTTGAGATAAAAATACTACTTTCAAGAGAAGTGCCCTACTTAACTGGGGGCTTTCATATTTAGTGCAAGCATAAATTTCCACCTCTCTAACACCACACGTATTTCAGTAACTCTTTTTTTTCCTGTTTCAAAGACATGATTCAGAAAAATTTGATTTACGGAACAGAGAAAGAGGTCTGCAGGAGATCAAGATTTTTGTTCAACGAGGAGTTAAAGCTAAGGTACGTATTCTATTATTATTATGTTTGATCATTCAGAAGATTGGATGAATAATTCATGCTTAATAGTTTCACTGCTGTTTGCAGGGAAGGCAATGGTGGGTGGCAGGATAGCTTCACCCACCTTCTTGCCAAGTTGTAGACATCAGAGGGAAGCAGTAGAAGGCAGGGGAAATATTGAACTGTCATTGTATCTTCTACCGCCTTCTTCAGATCTCTGACAAGTGCACCAGCTTTAGAGCATGGTTTTTCGCTGCTTGATGTCTGAGTATTGAATACAGTCTTTGCACTACAGTCTTCCTATTGAAGCCTCATGCAACAAACTGGATGTTATTAGTTTGCCATATAGGTATTAGACTCAAGGGGTCATATTACATAAGACATGTGCCCCATTAAGGCAGGGGCCTTAGACACCTTATTCAAGGCCTGCGCCTTACAAGCAACCTCAAAGCTCACAAACCATTCCAAAATATCCTGGCCTTTCAGTTACAGATACGCAAGATCTTTTAGATCCTTGGTCAAAACCTGGCCTAAACTGAAAGTAGAGATACTTATCCCAGATGGAGATGTCATTGCTGCCATCCTATGTTTCTCTCTCTCAAGGGCTATTCTTACCCTTTCCAGCTCTTTTCCCTTTTCCTTCTGTTTCCCCTCCCAAGCCCACTCTTCTTGTCTCTTCTGCCTCCTCTCCTATTGTTCCAATGAGCTAGTCTTAGCTTCTCCCTCTCAAACTCTAGCTTTCTCATCTTCATCATCCTTAGCTTTCTGAAGTGCCTACAGCAAGCTCATTGGTCTCTGCCAGACTCAACCCCCCCCCCCACCCCCACGCCAAGGGATTTATTCCTGGATGCGGTGACAGTGGTACCCTAGGAAATTCGAGGTGGTGTACACACCTGTGATATTCTAGAAACTAAAGGTGGTGAGTGTCTTTGTGAAACTCTGGAAAATGCATTAGGGGACACGCTTGGTGTGTGTCTGGGATATATCTGTGCTAAGGGGATCCTAGGGCCTGAATCCACAGCACACTCTTCCTGGGTTCCTACCTTGGTTCTCTCTACAGAATCAGCTACAGCCTACTCCCTTTCAGCCATTATCTCAAACTGGTATCTAATGAAGTTAGCAAGGGCCTCTCTGCCCCTACTCCTGGGAATCCTCCACCCTCTGTCCCTACATAAATTATTGTGGACATGGTGCTGAGGTCAATTCGCTACCCTGTGTTCTCCATTGCCAGGACTTATTGCAACACTGCTGCAAATTGGAAATGGCCAATGCCACCGCTGTATCTTTCGACTCCCAAAAAGTTAGGCGTCCCACCGCTAGTCGCCAATTGTCTGAACCCCTTTCAGGGGGCCACGGGCCATGCAGAGGTTACTTGTCCAGTCAAATACTTATTTTGCATAAAAGAACTTTTTTAGTTGTCATTCTACGCATGCACAGATAAACAACATTCAAAAAGCAATAACACATTGCCCCTTGAGGTAGGCACACTTGTTGTCAGGCCCCCCTCATGCTACCAAGTTCCCATGTACCGGGTGTGCTGTTATTCCCCAATCACATGCAGCAAATTCCAGGAAATGTAAACTACTAGGCCACCATCATGGGGTTTCCCCCTCTCGGACTCAGTCAATAAGATGTAGTCATTTAGAGTCAAGTAGGGTTGCAAAAACCAAAAGTGGTATGTCCCTTGGGGCCTGGTAGGCCCAGTTTTCAGCTTACCTGCTCCGGCGGTATAAAACCTGGCAGCGGTGCAATACGGTCCTGGCCCTGATTGTCAAAGTTGAGCTGCACGCTCTCTCTCCTGAGCCATGCTTACTAGCATCTGACGATCAGAGTTGCTCCGGCTCCAGCCGCACACGGTAAGTCTTTTTCTTCCATGCTCCGGGATGAGGGCAATCTCCTTGCTCCGATGGGGCTCTGAGGGTGTCTCCTCTGTCCTCAGGCCTCCTCTGATAAAAAGTCTCTCTCATCTTGGTTGCAGCAGCAGTTTTGAGTCATAAGCAACAACCAGGACCTACGTACCTCAGCACTTTGAGCGGCCCCTCCCGGCATACGGGGATGTTCCGACGAACCTCACTGTCGAGTCACGCTGGCCTCTGGTTGCCTTTCCTGTGGCCCCTCCTGGCATATAGATTCCCAGCAACTTACCACACCTGGGGGATGACCTGGTCGATGCGACACAGTTCCTTGGCACATGGCGGCCCCTCCTAGCATATGGGGTCACCAACATCCACAATGCTATACAAGGGCAATGGCCCGATCGATGCAGCACTTGTCCTCAGCAGCTCCTCCTGCCTTACGGGGTCGCCAAACTCACAACGCTGCACATCGGTGATGGCCTGATCAATTAGGCTCTTGTCTTTGGTGCACGGAGGTCCCTCGTGGCATACAGGGTCATCAAACTCACAACGCTGCACACAGGCGACTGCCCGATCGATGCTGCACTGCTCCTCTGCCTTTGCTCAGTAGCCGCACACGTTTTGGCTCTCCTCTGGATTTCGCTCACTCAAACATGCTCCTCTCCCTCATGGGCACAGTGGTCTTGGCAAGCAGACAGGTACTGCCTCTCATACTCCAGAGCAGGTGGTCTTGGTTTCCCTAGGTGATGTCACCTCACCCAGCTGGTAGACTAGCAGGCCAGGCTCCTAGTCCTGGTCACAGGCAGAAGTCTTGCAGAACTTCCCCTCCTCAGGCAGCCCAGCTGGCTGCTCGGTAGATGACAAAGTATGGGGTCTCAGACTCCCCTACTTATAGTTCTTTTCCAGACACAATATGAGATTTAGAGTCTGGACCATTGAGGCTTTATTTTGGAGTTCTGCTTGCTTGATATGGACATTGCTCCCCTTCATCTTTCCTTCTGAAAGATGTCTGTCACAGCAGGCAGGACTCACAAGCTGATTAACCCACAGCAAGATCCATGGGAGTGACCAGAGTTCACACCTGGATGTCAGCCACAGTGATATGTGCAGCAAAGGTTAATCCTGGGTTCTCAACGCAACCCTTTTATGATTCTCTTATAAGCCCCATCTCCCTCTTCCTGAAATGCGTCCAGGTCCCTTTCTTATAATCTGGCACTGAATCAAAGAGCCCTTTGAAATGCACAGGGAGAGCCTGGCTCCCCCCCATCGAGTGATTGTCCTATCCAGGTTACAGGAATGCAACAATATACAATTCTGTCTGAGGGAGATTCCTCAACATTTTCACCAGGCAGGCTTGGGCATCCCAAAATGGGACCCAAGGTCCTCCATGTAATGTAATAGTGCAGGCACGTCTGCCCTCAATGGACATTCACAGCACACTCCACTGTCTAGTACTGTTGAGCTCATGTACCATGTTACAAACAGCATTCCCACATGCAGCACACAAACTCAGTCTGCGCACACTGTTCAATACTACAGTCTCTCCGTACTTCACCAGAGTGTCACTTTAAACACACACTGCCAACACACCCACATTTACCATTTGCACAATGTTCCACATTGCACCCTCTGTGGGAAACAGAATGTATAACACAGTCTCAGGCATGCATGCCATTACCACAATTGCCTTTACCATGCATCTGCCATTACCGCGCATATTCCTCTACCACACATGCCTTAACAACATTTTTTGTTGTAAATGCGGTAAAGGAATATGCGTGGTACAAGCAGTCAGCCCTCTAGACTTGTACCGAATGGGTGGGGGGGGGGGTGTTTGAGGTAAAGAAAAAAGTCATCAGGTTGTCAAAGGGCTTGGTGAGTAGTTTTCAGGACTGGGGGCCGCAATTTAGGCTTCAGGGCAGGTGCGGGTTTTCAGGGCTGGGGTCGGGTTGTTTTCAGAGCTGGGTGCCAGGTTTTAAGGCAGGGGACTAGGGTAATTTTAAGGCTGGGAGGCTGGTTTTAGGGCTCAGGGCTGGGGTGGTTTTCAGGGCTGGGGGCCAAGTTTTAGGACTCAGGGCAGGGGGCTGGGGTATTTTAGGTCAGGGATACCAGTTTTAGGTTTCAAGGCCGGAGGCGAGATGGTTTTCAGGGCTCGGGCAGAAAGGAGGAGTGATATATAGGGCTCGGGCCTGGGAGGGGCAGTGGCGGGTGCCAGCAGTTACAAAGCAGGTACCGTTATCACACGTAACCTTTACCACGCATATGCCTTTACCAATCATGCCTTTAAAATAAAATTTGTTGTAAAGGCATGTGTGGTAAAGGCATATTCATTGTAAAGACATGGGTGGTAAAGGCATATGCGTGGTAACGGTACTGCGTTGTAACTGCCACATTGTAAAGGCATGCATGGTAATCGCATGCGTGATTCCATCATACAACTCCCTCTGTGTAGTGTATGTCTTCACACGCACATGCATCCAGCACGTTTTCATCACGTATGCATTTATACATCAATCTGATGTAGGCCAAGGGTGAGTTAAACACACAGCAGTGGAACTTTTAAAAAGGTAAGTGAACCTGTATGCCTCACTCCCTTGACACATGGTAAAAACGACCTGTTCACTACTACTGATCATTATACAGTATGCTGCCACCACTACACTTGTGCTTTTTAACTCCTGGTGATGGAAGTAGCCTTCCACCTCTATGAGAGGATGGCGCTTTGGCAACACCTCCCGGTCTAACAAGACCACAGTCTGTGAGAAGGGCCTATGTCATGGTGAACACGCATGATCCGTGTTCACTTAGGACAAAAGAATGAGCATTAGGGATCCAGGCAACAATACAGTTGGGCACACAGGACAGGGTTACACGTCTTCACCGTGCAGAGGACTTTTCCATCCCAACAGCCAGTTTTGCAGAATGTCTTTTATACCTAATTTAAAAATTAAATTTGCAAAAGGTGAGCTCTCCATTCACGAAATCAAGGCCTAAAAGTACTTACTGGCTCACATTGCACTGACAACTGTGTAAAATCTGCCAGGGGGCTGGAATTTTCACAGTTGTTAGTGGAGTAAAGGAATACCAAAACAAGCATTTGCAAAGAGAATATGTCTCGCTTTGCCAATGCAGCCCTATTAGCTTTGCCAGTGATTTTTGCCGATGTTATTCAGAAAATAAAAAAATGGATACTGTTGATCAGCCTCGGCAAAACATGCGCAATAATGTGCATGCGTGCATGTGCACTTATGCATCATGATGGTAAGGGGCACAGCTTCATAATGTGTGCATCATGGTTGATGCATGCACTGTATTATCATGATGCATTAGTGCGCATGTGTGCGTGTACATCATATGTCATGACGTGGCTGTTTTTTTGGGGAATGTAATGTGACATGGATTTGTAGAGCACAAACTTATCCCCGATGAGGGTATCCAGGCGCTGAGTAGGTGCTGGCTCTGCATATAGGTTCAGATGTAGGTTTTCAGTTTCTTGCAGAAATCCATAAGTGATGTGGCTGCCCTCATGTGCTGGGGGAGGTCATTTCAGGATTTGGCTGCCATATAGGTGAACCCCTGCCTCCTGTCTTGCTTCTATGGATACGGGGGTGTTGGCAAGCGCTAGTGATGCAGAACAGAGGTTCCTGGTTCGTGGAGGTATAGGCAGTGGTTGAGGTAGGTGGGATCCAGGTTGTGAAATGGGTTGTAGGCGAGGGTGAGCATCTTAAACTGGCAGCGTTTCTGAATGGGGAGCCAGTGTAGGTCTCGGAGGGGAGGTTGTTATGTTCCTGGGTTAGGCCCATGTACCGAAGCAGTTAATTCCCACAAGTCGGGAGTAAATTCCGTTCTGGATAGCGCAGAAAACAAGTCAGTTTGAAGCGGTTTTTCCCCATATGGGCCAGCAGGAAAAATACAGGATATTAACAATTTGCCAATTGGGATGGCTCCCCTGGTGAAAGTTTGAGCCACTTGGGGTACAGTCTTCGCTGCAGTCTATAGCAGAACTCATGGTACCCCTTCTACCTTACGTACTGAAACAAGTACAGAAGGAGTATGGGCCAGAGCCTGCCCTGGACTTAGGGATGAAACTGAATACTTTGCCTAAGTATCGGCCATTATGTTAAGTAACATAACACCTGAGGAAATTCACTCCTGCACATTAGGAGCGAGAGTTGCCTAAAATTATCGAAGACACGTATACTTCGCTGGGTAGAGATAATTTGGGAGCCGGAGCTGGAAAATCACAGGTTAAGGGTCATTTGGAAAAGGATAACTCCATGCAAGCACCCAATTCTTCCAAGAAGAAATGGGATAATAAACAAAAAAATAAACAAAACAAAACACAGTCACTGAGTGGGTCTCCTCAAAAGGAACCCACCGAGAGAAAATACAATCTAAGAAACCGTGTTAATATTAGGAAGCCTGTCATGTATCAGGATCTACACGCTCCTCTTGTTCCTTTCAGGATTCATCCGATACATGTTTGGAGAGAGGCAGACGGTCAGAGAAAAGATCAGAAGAGCTTGTGAAACTGAAAAGGGAAACACATCACACTTCAAACTACATCATCAAAAAGGAAGACAAACAAAAGACTCCTAAACCTCAATTGAAAAAGAAGAAGGTAGCTGGGATTAAAATAAGAAATGCCCAGGCTACTAAGGACTCTGCTTCTGAATGGGGAATGGGCAGTGACAATGCTGGACAGCGCAGCACAAGTCACAATAGCTTGCCAGAACCTAATGGATTATCTGGTGACAGTAGCGCCGAGTGAGCATATCATGGTTGAAACACCTGATGCAAGGGTAAGTGTCCCACATCGTTTATACGAAATAACGCTCCAAATGGAGGGGGATTTACCCAGGAAAATGAAGTGTCTCGTTTGGGAAAACTTGACATATGGTTACAACATTCTTTTGGCTGAAAACGATTAGCCACCTGAGTTTGTAATGGAGTGCCCAATAGGGGAAATTGTAATTTTGCCAGCTTTCTCCGACCTTGTTCCAGAATCAGTTAAAAATTCAAACACGCAGGAGTGGGTGTTAGTGCTAGCTCCTGCACTTTACCGCAATCATGTTGGGTGGGATGATGAGTCTCCCCTTCACAAGATCCCATTAAAATCAACTCCTCAACCCCAGAGACTGTACCCAATAAAACATGAAGTTAAAAAACAAGTTAGGGAAATCCTATATCAACTTGAATACCAGGGTGTAATAGAAAATTGCACCTCATCTATAAATAATCCCTTGTTTCCCCGTAATGAAACCTGATAATTCATACCGTCTAGTCTTAGACTACAGACTACAGACACTTCCACACATACATTTGCAGTACAAAATGCACATAATGCCACACAAATGAATAACATTGTGCAGAAGAAATACAAAACAACACTAAATATCTCAAATGGATTTTTCTGCCAAAACATAACACCTGCAAGCAGATAATTGACAGCATTCTTGTCTCAGCTACAATTTTGTCATTTGCCACAGGGGTATAAGAAAAGGGGCTGTTTTCTGCCAGAGTTACAGATTTACTTCACAATTTTGATGAGTAGGCATTATTTCATGTATATGATATGTATCTGATGAACAATGAATTAATGGAACACTTGGCTATGGAGAACCACATAATTATCAGGTTTGCTCACATTGGTTACAAATTTAATTAAAAAAAAGAAAATTGGCCTCCTCAATGTTCTGTTCCTGGGATATGAGTTGTCAAGTGAATTCAAAAGCCTGGCAGCACATTTCTTTAGAAAAATGTGCATTGCTCCAGCCTCCTAAAACTCTGAAAAGACTACAATCCATTTTAGGATTTTAAAATGTTGGCACAACATACATTTTGGATTATGCAGAAAGAGTAAAATCGTTGTACAACTTAATCAGACCTGATTTTTCAAGCAACCATTGGATACAGGAACATACAGACATTTTACGTTCCGTACAAGCTGATATGATAGCTCCCAAACGTTTACACACATGTGTAAATACAACTAACTCGGTGATCCACGTAGTCTAACAACCAACCGGGTACACCTATTTCACTTTCAATGAAGTCGATACTGTACCCATTGCATACAAATCACATTTGTACACAAATGCTGAAATGCGTTTTCAACCACTGAGAAAATTCTCACAGCGGTACAGACTGCTGTAGTGAGAGAGAGAGCATTAGTGCAGGGGCAATGCATAATTGTTGTAACCCCAGTACCAGCCTTATAGACTGTTACAAAAGCAAGCGTTCCAAATGCCAAAGCATTACATCCACGATGGATACAATGGGCTAACTCTCTCATTGCAACAAATGTAGATTACATATTTGATTCTATATTAAAGACAGAAGCATTCCTGCAGTATAAAGAAGAATATCCTCTGCCAAATTAAATAATGTCTTAAGATCGATATGAATACATCATTTATTCCGATGGATCTGCCCAGCCTGCCATAGGAATGAAACAGCAATACTCCGCGGCATGCACAATTGTAAAGGGGTGCATGCATGATGGAAAGTTCCGTCCTGGGAAAACACACACTACAAAATACGGATCGTGAATTCCCCACACTTATTGTGTGTGTTTCATTTTATTGTGTCCAGTCCTATAATGAATATCTTCACTATTGGGGCCAGAAAAGATTTAGAGATTCCAAGGGTTGCACATTCAAGCACAAGATGCTTTGGGAACAGGTGGCAAAGCTGAAAGAATGCTTGCCACGGGCTATTGTCATCCATACATTGAGTCATCAATGTGTTGGCGTTCACGTTGAAGGGAATTCCATGGCTGATCAAGCCGCTAAGGAGACAGTTCGCACTGCTGCCATTGCTGCAATAACTCGTTCTTGTACAAAGATAGACGAAAACATCATGGTTGCTGCGAATGCCCTGCGCAACGACACACCGCTGTTGAAAGGCTTTCAACTCAAGTACTCCTACAAGTTAGATTCACAAAACATTCTGTATGCTCAGATTCCAGGAGTGGGGGATAGAGTAATATCAAACACTGATCGCAGATTGGGACTGATACTAGCTGCATATGAGGGTCTGGGTTCAGCTCACGCAGGGATTGCTGCTACAGTTTAATTACTGTAGCACTGCTATTGGTGACCAGATCTTACTAAATAGACTAAGGACGTTGCCATTAAATGCGACATCTGCCAGCAAATGAAGGGCTCCGCCGTAGGACGTCCAACACAGACTCCTCTATTGATTTCAGACAAGCCTTTGACTTGTGTCTATTTGGATAAATGCGGCCCCTTACAATCAGATGGGGCTTACAAGTACATCTTGGTGGTAGTGGGTACATGCTCCAGATTCCTGTGGTTTTGGTCACAGTGCTCAGCTGACGCTCAAACTGTTATGTAGGATTTACAAGTCTTTATCGGGACATATGCAATAGGCACACTCTATTCCAACCAGGGTCCGGTGTTTAGCTCTCGGGCTTACAAAGAAGCCATGGGAAGTTTGGGTGTGGCCTTGCGGTATTCTATTCTGTACCATCCTGAGGGAAATTTGGTAATTGAGAGGAAAAACTGTGACTTAAAGCAGTCCTTAACAGCGAGGGTATTAGGCTCAGGTGGCAGTTGGGTTAGTCACCTAAATGGGGTCCGGAGGGCACACAATAACATGCCAAGAAAATCCCTAGGGAGTCGTACTCCTTATGAACTCCTGTTTGGTTTGAGGATGTGTGTACCAGACCTCAATATTGTCAGCGCATTGGTGGCAGACCACCATTTGACATCAGTGAACATTTGGCTGTTTTACAGGAACTCAATGAATTCTGAGCTTTACAAAGCAACGTCCAAGTAAAATGCACTGCCACTGGGGAAGTGAAGCTAGTCCCGGCAAAAACTGCCTGGGTCCCGAAGACTGGGGACCTGGTCAGAGAGAAAATTGTGGACAAAAAAGAATTTGGGCCATCCTACAGGGAACCTGTACCTGTCCTGGCTGTCGAAGGTACCAGAACTTTACCTCTTCTGCCCCTTTCCAGTCGAAGAGACAAAAGGTTTCTCTCTGTTGATCTGATCAAACCACACTATGTGGCCGATTTTCAACAGTAGGCAGCGTGGGCTCCTGAGTAACAGCCACACTCTTCACACTACCGTTCAGGAAGTTCAGATGGAAATTTTAATAATTACAGAAGATTCTACTCTCCAAAAAGAAGCTGTAAACTGCAATGAAGATCTACTTCTGCCCGTTGAAACAACTACAACTGTATAGTCAACCAAGTAGAGAAACATAAAAACATGAGTCATCTCCCAGTTTATAAAATCTGCTGCGCTGTCAAAAATAGAACGGAAGGCGTCTGGCTACTTCGTGTATTATGACGACTTCTCATTGCATTCAAGTGAACCTGAGATGCCACCAACGCCTCTCCCTTTCAAGCTATGAGTGTATTTTCTCTATCTCTGGCTGAAATAGACTAACTTTGTCACTCCTTGGTTACATCTCTGAATGACAATTTGTCTGGTGACTTTTTTTCCTACTTCTGAATGGACACTATCTTCCAGAACGCTCAGCAGTACAACTAGTGAACATGGTCTTGAAACCACATGCATGGTACCATAAACATAAGGACCTGACCCTGGTGAACATTACAGCAGTTCTAGTTCCTGAATGAATAGTGTGGGACAGGGTATTGTATGATGTTTATGGTCCTACTGAACTTTTACAAATTCCATATTTGTTTAAAGTTTCCTTATATGATATCATCACCTCTAGTGCTTTCTCTGATGATTAGGACGTTGAAACTGTGCACACTGTCCTTGCAGATCTAAAGCAAAAAGTTGCATTTTCTAATGATGAATTGTATGATTGTACATCTGATTTTGACAACATGTTCTGTTATCAGCATTATGGTCACCATTTTTTACACAAAGCTAGTATCCCACATGCTGTTTACAATTACCCTCAATGGAAACCCTGCCCAACACCACCGAAATATAGTTCAAAAACATTTGCACAGAAGTTTGCTTATTTTTCTGGTTTTGATACATCAGACCCAGCCGCATACTATTATAGGCTTGCACCTACAACTGCAAAGAAAAATGTGCTTACTAATACCAAGCTGATATACTCTGCTTCTTTTATTTCTCAACTGACTGTACAGGGTTTTGACTTTTGGAAAAACACCATAGACACAAAATCTGTCTGGGGGACAAAAGACTGGCAGGTTCAGGGAACTGAGGTTTTGTTCAGAGCATGCCTCATACCGCATCAGATCATTTTTCTGAATAAAAAAGTGCAATACATGTCCTGTCTTGGAATAGTTAAGATGAAGGATTTCAACACACCTCATATTCCCTCCTTTTCATGTTTTGAGGGTCGGCAACAACTAATACAATACAGCGAGGATACACTAGAAACCATGATATGAAATGGTTCTTAAAATTCATCAGACCCCAATTGGAAGGGATGGTTGCTTTGGCCTGTGGACACAAATGGGTGTCAATCTAGGTTAATGGGTAACACCGAAGGTTTAGGATTGATAGGGCTGATCAGCGATATGTACAGTCACAACACTCAGGGGTGGTGACATCATATAGTGTTGGGAAGTTGTGCCTTGATTGGCTAAAAACCTCAGCAGTCTCTCAGGTGAAGCAACACTTGTCCTTTCTTTCTGATGACATGGATCTCAGGGATTTTTTGTTAGGTCTCCAGAAGCCATGTCAAAGCACTTCTTGTATGCAATATACAACGAGCTGTGGAAAGTTTCTCAACATCAAGCTGCAGAGGGACTGCACAAGATTGATATGATTAACTTAGAAAAGACTTTGGCTGTGGTTGACAACAGTATGACCACATTATCATCCAGAATTTGTTCACTTGGCAACATAGGGCCCGATTCACAGAACTAACTTAAGACATAATCCTAAACTTACTACCATTTTGGTATTCACAGAAGGCACTTACTCATTTTGGTATTCACAGAAGTTAGGAGTCCTAAGTTTAGGACTCCTAAATGCCTTCTGTGAATACCGAAAGTCTTAAAATTAGGATTTTTTGCAGTTTAGTAGTAGTATAGTTAGGACTCCTAACTTTAGGACTCCTAAATGCCTTCTGTGAAAACCGAAAGTCTTAAAATTAGGATTTTTCTCAATTTAGTAGTAGTAAAGTTAGGACTCCTAACTTTAGGACTCCTAAATGCCTTCTGTGAATACCGAAAGCCTTAAAATTAGGATTTTTCTCAGTTTAGTAGTAGTATAGTTAGGACTCCTAACGTTAGGACTCCTAAATGCCTTCTGTGAATACCGAAAGTCTTAAAATTAGGATTTTTCACAATTTAGTAGTAGTAAAGTTAGGACTCCTAAATGCCTTCTGTGAATACCGAAAGCCTTAAAATTAGGATTTTTCTCAGTTTAGTAGTAGTAAAGTTAGGAGTCCTAACTTTAGGACTCCTAAAATGAGAAAAATCATAATTTTAAGACTTTCGGTATTCACAGAAGGCATTTAGGAGTCCTAAAGTTAGGACTCCTAACTTCTGTGAATACCGAAGTGAGTAAGTGTCTTCTGTGAATACCAAAATGAGCAAGTGCCTTCTGTGAATACGAAAATGGTAGTAAGTTTAGGATTTTGTCTTAAGTTAGTTCTGTGAATCGGGCCCTTAGAGTAGGGTTTGCATAGTAGGAGTACGCCAGATTATTGTATTGTTTTATATACCTGCATATATACACTGATTTAGCACCATAGTAGTACCATATATTCTATTAACGCTTTTGGTGCTTGTAACTACCTTCTTCTGTCTACTTATTATTGCAGCACATGTATTCTATACAAGAATACTGTTGGTTCAATAAATATATTGAATACGTCCCACTATGTATTATATGTATATTTCTCTGACCACAAGTAAGCATGAGTGACTGAGCAAAAGGTTCTGTACCGTTTCTACGATCCCTGAGGAGTCAGGGCTGTCATGTTCACTGGTTGCCAGAAAACCATTTACTCCCTGGTAAGGTGAGGGGGCTTACGGTGGCACTGTAAGCTAGCTGTTCTCTAGGCCAACATATCTTGTGGGGTGCCCGAAATCAGTCTCGGCACCTCACCCAAAGTTCAAGTTGTCCCACAAATGCGCAGATCCTAGGTATTAGAAGGAACTACATGACAAGGTGTGATGTGCCTGTAGCAAGGAAGGTTGAGTACTAATCTGACAGCGGCATTTTGGATGGTTTGTGCACCTATGCATCATGATGGCAAGGGGGCACAGCTTCATGACGTGTGCATACATGGTGATGCATGCGCACTTCTGCATCATTAAGCTGGGTTGCTGTAGCATCATGATTCATAAGTGCGCATGTGTGCATGTACATCCTACGTCATGACGTGGCTGCTTTTTCTTTTTTTTTGCAATGTAATGTTAGATGGATTTCTAGAGCTCGAACTTATCACCCGTGAGGGTATACAGAGACTTAGTACGTGCAGGCTCTGCATGTAGGTTCAGATGAAGAGCCACGTTTTCAGTTTTTTGGCGGAACTCCAGTAGTGATGTAACTGCCCTGATGTGCTGGGGGAGGTAGTTCCAGTATTTGGATGCCAAGTAGGTGAACGCCTTGTCTCCTGTCTTGTTTCTATGGATACGGGGGTGTGAGCGAACGCACGTGATGGAGAGCGGAGGTATCTGGTTGGTTGGTGAAAGTGTAGGCGGTGGTTGAGGTAGGTGGGACGCAGGTTGTGTAATGCCTTGTAGGCATGGATGAGCATCTTAAACTGGCAGCTTTTCTGAATGGGGAGCTTGTGTAGTTCTTGGAGGTGAGGTGTGATGTGCGTTCAGTGAGAAAGGTTGAGTACTAATATGACAGCTGCATTTTGGATGGTTTGCAACTTGTGTAGCAGTGTATGGAGATGCCGTAGTCAAGGGTGTTGCCGTAATCCAGTCTGCTTGTGACAAGGGCCTCAGTGACGGTCTTTGTAGTGTCAGGAGGAAGCCATGCTATGATTTTCCTGAGCATGCAGAGGATGTGAAAGCTGGTGGAGGTGACAGCGTTGATTTTGATTTCTCATGGTGGGGTTGATGTCCAAGATGATGTCCAAGTTTCTAGCGTAGTTGAGGGTGTGGGGCCTAATTCTTTGGGCCTCCATGGGAGTCCCAGCATGAACTTTTTTTGCTAAAAATCAGCACTTCCGTCTTGTCTGCCTTGAGTTTGAGATAGTTCGCTTTCATCCAGTTAGCCACGTTCGTCATCCACATTTTGAACTTGTTTTTGGGGGTGTTGGTGTCTTGTGAGAGCGATAGGATGAGTTGGGTACTGGCATATGAGATGATGTTATGTCCGTGAGTCTAAACGATGCTTGCTAGAGAAGTCATGTATACGTTGAAGAGAGTAGACTGAGTGAGGAGCCTTGCGAGACTCCGCAAATGAGGTTCTGAAGTGAATGGTGGGAGCTTGACCTGTTGCATTCTTCCGATCAGGAAGGAGGCTATCCACTTGAGAGCTGGTCCTTTAATTCCAGTTTTGTGGAGTCTGGAGAGGAGTTTGTGGTGGGAGACTGTCAAAGGCAGCAGAAAGGTCGAGGAGGAAGAGTGCAGCAGTCTGGCCTCAATCTATTATGGTGAGAATCTCATCCGAAGCAGCGATGAGGTCTATCTTGGTGCTATAATTGCTGCTTCTTACTTGGTCAGTAGTTGCTGAGAACTTCGGGGTCCACAGATGGTTTCTTGAGGAGTGGGTTTCCAGTCATCCAGGAAAGTGGCTTTAGCAATAGAAATGTTGATGATGGTTTTGAGTGCCGTGCTTATCAAGGGTCTCCCTGGTAGAAGAAGCGGAGGGGAAGTCTGTGTTTCTATTGGGTTCGTCAGAGAAGACTGGGGGGTGGAGCTGGAGGGTGTTGAGCCATGTGACTTAGGTCACATTCCAGCCGCAGCTAGGGGTTCATAGCCTCCCGTCGATGCTTTGGGTGCAGTTAAGATGTTGAAGTGTATGATGAAGTGGTCTGTCCATGTGAGCAAGAAAATGTGTCTGAACTTGATTTTGTCGCTGGAGGTAAAAATGGGGCCCAGGGTGTGTCCTGCCGGGTGAGTGGAACCTTTCAGTAGCTGAGTGAGGCCAATGTTTTGTAGGCTGTCTAGTAGGTCTTTGGTGTTGGAGTCTGCTGGGTCGTCAAGATGGAAGAGAAGGTCACCTAGGAGTGAGAAGTCTTTGGAAATTATGGCGAAGGGGGTGTTGAGGTCAGTGAGGAGGTTACTGAAGTTGCTCCAGGATTTAACAGTGACCGGTATGCGAGTATATCCCTGATGGTGGATTTGCTGGCCATCTGGATCTTGAAATATAGGTGTGAGGATTTGGGTGTACTATATGATAGGGTTGTGGAACCTTATTGTGCAGTACACTCAAAAGTACCCCCTTGGGTCCAGTCAGACTTGTTTACTTAACCTCAAGCTCTATCCTAAGTAGCTGTGGCTGCGAGCAATAAGGCTTAGCAAAGGAACTATGTGTAAAGAATTTACCAGCACCAAACAACAAAACAAAGAGGACACCAATTTATAAACATTATTATATTTTTTTGCATTTTAAGAGACCTTGATGAGCAACATCTACCGGAGGGTTCCGGGGATAGAGATTTTAGACGATATTATAACTTTTAAATATAACCACAAACAAGCCTTTGTAAACTTTTTGAAAAGTTTCAAACAGTTATTTCAGCAACTCTGGCCCTGGTTGGGTGAACAAATCCGACAGGACAGTGGTCAAGGGGGCCAAAGAGGAAACTTTGTACAGTTAACTAGCCACCAGAGTGTTTTTACAGCAAGATCCAAACTTTATAAGACAATCGTCATAGACTTTAATGGAGTGGTCCTTATGCTGAAGGATGCAGGCAAAAGATGCTCAAAGGATGCTCGGGTTGTGGTGTGGTCAACGGGGGTGTCTTTGTGGTGGTTCTTCTGTCCACTGGTGAAGTGGAGCGAGAGATCAGAGTCCTTCGAAGTTCTCTACGTTGCAGTTGCAGGCCAGCCGATGCTGAGCTACTGGTCAGTCTGCACCGCAGACTGTAGCCAAATCCTTAGATGCGGGCTAGTGTCCCTTGGCTGCGATGAATCCGGACTTGGATACCAGTCCCGGGCCAGGCAGACTCGGGTACAACTTTTGGCTATCTCTGATTTATTGTCTTGGGTGCCGGGTGACTGGTAGTTGCGAAATGTCTACAGTGGATACCAACCTGTCAGTTTGGGCTACTTAAGGTTGTGCGTCCCTGTAGCTGGTTTCAGGAGATCAGCGGACTGATACATGGAGTCATTTCTGTTGGTTGGGGCTGGGATTCAACTTTTCCCCGAGCCAGGAGCCACAGGCACAGTCCAAACTTGGCTAGCCCAAAGTGCAGCAGGTGCAGTCCTTCCGACGGTGAAGCCTCTCTTTGTGCGGCTCCAAGTGTAGCTGGGCAGATATTCTTCTGTCCTCTCTCTGTTTCAAGTGTGATCTGAGGGTCAGGTTGCCAGGGGTGCCATATTTATCCCAGGAACATGCCCCAAGGTTACTAGCCAATTGGCTACTGGGTCCCTTTATGCCTAGTGGTGATCTTCCTAGTATCTGTGGCATCTGGCTATCCCAGAGTGCCACATTCCTGCCCCTTTCAAGATGGCACAGACTTTCCTCAGTTGTGAGGAGCTTGGTAGCCCACCCTACATGGTTTTGGGTGAGTTTTCCCTTCTTGACCCTGTCTCCACTTTGTCTGCAGAAACTAAAGGCATCCTGCTCAGGGGTGTTGGTGCTACATCCCTCACAAAGACGGCTTCACCTTTGAAGCTCGCCTTTTGGGCGTACACTCTGAGTGGCCATCCTGTGGGAGGATGCAACACCTCGCTCTGCGACAACTGTCTTTGTTCCTGGGCTGGGGAGTCAGTCACATGTCTCCTCAGGCGGTCAGAAAGTGGCATAAATGTTAACTTGACTATTAAGCCACATTTCATGTCACGATTAATTTGATACCTTACATGACCCAGTTAAGTAGTCCCATTCAGGAGTTAACTGGGTTGGGGTGCCAACTGGCAACCCTTTATTAGCCAATGGGGCTACTAACTTTATCTAGAGCAAAATGACAATTTGGAAGTGTTGCTGTTAAAAACATATGACAAATATATGTCTTAACAAAATTCAGCTCCCTGCTATAGGTCTCTGTACTCCTTCCTTAGGGGAAATTTATATATTCCCTTTATATCAGACATATTATAGATACGATGGACCAGCACCCCAAAATGCAGCGAAAAGCTAGTATGGAGTAGCATCTGTATCTCGGACGAGGACCATGTAACTTGGAGATGAAACGTCTCTCTAGCTGATGTTAAGGCTGATGTTACGGCCACATCTTTTTGAAGAAACATTGGAAATTTGTGACCGGTAGGGTTATGTAACCATGGAAGAGACCCCGTGAGTGCTACATATCCTGTTTATGTTTTGCCATGTGACACGCGAGTTCCCCCCTCGCGAACAGATGCACCTGTCCTGAGTGCAGTAGCCCTGTGAGATCATCTGTACACTAGGATAGTTTCATGCTACTTGCACCACCGCTGACTGGTTTCTCTGTTGACCGGGACTAAGGTCAGAAGTTATACAAACTTGATGATGTTGAGCCACTTGACCGACACCTACAGATATTTCCAGTTTCTACATCCAGCAGCTTATGTGTGCACTGCAACTTGGCCCACCCTATTTAGAAGTTTAAAGACAATTCATGTCAAGTATATGTGAGGTGATTTCGAAGGATCAAAAGTTATGATCAATACTACCTGTTTGACAACGTCACCCGTATCCAAGTTAGCCCATCGGGTTAAATTGTAAATGGACCATTAGATCATAAACAGGGTTGCGATGTCAGAAGAGAGAGGAAAATACATTGAAAGAATCAGTCCTCTAATTGGCCAAGGATCCACCAATAATGGGGGATATGGTATTTTAGCCGATTGTATGTGCACGCTATCGAAAGCAGTTCATGGCATTTGATAAAGGCTGAACGCCGAAACTTGCCATGCCGATACAATAGCTGTAAATAAATATTTTGAGAGACCCTGTAAGTGCTCCGTATCCGGTCTATGTTTTGATCCCACCTCGTGAACGGATGCACCCATCCTGAGTGCAGTGGTACTGTGGGATTATCTGGAAACGAATAACCAGACCTCTGTGACAGTGTTCTATACAAATTATATATATATATATATATATTACCTACTGGCGGTCGCCAGTAGGTAGTTATAGTTAGGACCACGTTTCCATAGGAAATCCGCAACATTCTATTTTGAATAACTTTGGCGCCGGTCGACGAATCCTCGCGAATTTTTCAAAATAGGTGGGGCGCTACGCTCCGCTCCTACCCTGAAAGTCTCGGGGGGATTCGTCAAGCGGGGGCTGAGATAAAAGGGGGGTCCCAAAACGCGTTTTTCCCATGCATTTTTCCATAGGACCTTTAGACAGGGCTACAGCCCGAACGGCTGAACAGAATTACTAGAAATTTGGCAGAGAGGTAGTCCTCAGGTCAAGGAAGTGCCTTTTGTAGGTTTGGTGTAAATCTGTTCAGTAGATTCTGAGAAAATAGCCTTTAAATCAATATATATATCTGAGCCAGCTTACGGTGCGCTTACGGTACGCTTACCGTACGCGTACGGTGGCGTGCGCGAGCGCGATTCTGATTGGCTCTTAGATCTTAGTAAACATTCGAATCGGCCGAAACCAGGAAGCGGCGGCCGCCATTTTCTCTCTCGCACTGAGAGTGATTTCTAAAATATAAAGCCCAAAAACATGTAAAGGGGCTGTTTAGACAGCTCCCACACACATAGCCATGTTGAGGGAGTCCCCAAAGATCCCCCAAGGCCAAAAACGGAATTTTTATTTTTTCGGTAATTTCGCCGATTACGCTTACCGTACGCGTACGGTAAAAAATTTAAAAAAAAAAAAAAAATGATCCACACTCTCTCCACTCCGTGTGCAATTGGTGCCCGCATGGCACCAATTGTGAATGGCTTATTAGATTAGAGATAAACTAAAATATTTTTAAAAAAAATAATAAAAAAAAAAATTATCCACACTCTCTCCACCCCGTGTGCAAATGGTGCCCGAAGGGCACCATTTGTGCATTGCTTATAAAATATACGAAAAATTAAAATATTACCTTTCAAAACAAAGTGCATCATATGTCCTCCATGTGCGCACGGTGCGCGAAGCGCATCGTGCGTACATGGCCCATGTAGCGTAACGTGGGCACGCGGTGCGCGTAGCGCACCGCGTGCCCACCGTGCGTGCACGGCACTAACTGCGTAAAGTGGGCACACGGTGCGCGAAGCGCACCGTGCGCGCACGGAACGAACTGCGTTAAGTGGGCGCGCACGCCACGAATGGCGTAAAGTAACTTAGCATTTAAAAAACCGTACAAATTCACTGAAAAAACCATAGGTTTCACACACGTTATAGTTAGGAATTAGCATTTAAAAAACCTTGCAAATTCACTGAAAAAACCATAGGTTTCACACATGTTATAGTTAGCTGAAATTTTACTGATAAAAAACCAATGAAATTCCCCCGTTATAGTTAGTGCAGGCAACTATAACTCACGCGACCGCAATCTTCTGCTGATGACATATGTGTCTTTATGAAAAAAAAATATTTGTAATATATGTATAGCTAAAAATGTATGGAAGAAGACATGGGCAAATAAGTGTCTAAATACAGTATTAGCATCAGCAGAGGATTGCAGTCGCGTGAGTTATAGTTGCCTGCACTAACTATAACGGGGGAATTTCATTGGTTTTTTATCAGTAAAATTTCAGCTAACTATAACATGTGTGAAACCTATGGTTTTTTCAGTGAATTTGCAAGGTTTTTTAAATGCTAATTCCTAACTATAACGTGTGTGAAACCTATGGTTTTTTCAGTGAATATATATATGTATATATGTATATATGTATAAGGGATGGGATGGCTTTGCCTTTGATGAGAATGGTGTGAATGACAAAGTAAAACTGGCAGAGCAAACACTGTCCTTCAAGTCTGCAGTGGCAGGCTTGGAGCTATTATGAACTTTGTCACACACAGGGTGGCACAAGCAGTGCTGCAACCCTGAGTGGACAGTCTGCCTTACATGCCCTGGGTACAATATACTAGGAACGTATAAGTAAGTCAGTCCTTGCTAATTGGGTGTATTCATTGCAAAGTGCAAATTTTATATGGTTAGAACACTGACACTGAGGTCTAGTTAGCAGGCCTGAGTGCAATCTCAGAGCTGAAAAACCAGCAGCATCAGTCCAAAAATGAGGGGGGTCAACATGGAAAAATTGCCATTTCCTTATATGCCCCCCTCCAGATGAAAGGCGATGAGCAACTAACACTGGAAAGATCATTTGCATTGGCATGGTCAGTCCCACATCTCTGTTCCACTGTAAAGTCCATACTTTGTAGGGAGATGGACCAACCCAACTGTTTGGTATTCTCTCCTCTCACCTCCATCAACCATTTAATTGGACCGTGGTCAGTTTGAACTTTGAAGTGAGTCTCAAACAAGCAGGGTCGTAGCTTCTTCAGGGACCAAACCACAGAAAAAACTTCCCTCTCAATGGCACTCCAACGCTGCTCTCTGGGGAGGAGTTGCCTGTTGATAAAGGCAACTGGTTGATCTTGACCCTGGACATTTAGCTGTCACAGTACTGCCCCTATCCCACGTTCTGAAGCATCAGTTTGTACAACAAACTCTTTTCTAATGGCAGGTCCCTTTAGTACAGGTGATGAACCCAGGGCTTCCTTAGGATGTCAAAGGCCTTTTGACATGAGCCTGTCCGTATGACTTTCCTTATCTGTTTTTTGGAGCTCAGTTCTGTTAAAGGTGCCACAATAATACCATACCCATTTACAAACCTCCTGCATTACACAGTCAGGCATAGAAAAGCTCTGACTTGGGTTTGAGTCTTTGGAACTTCCAGGTCTGAATTGTCTAGATCTTTCTTTTGCAGAGGTTGTACATGGCCTCCATCTACTAATTGGCCGAGTTACATTACAGACACTTACCCCATCTGGCATTTACTTGCCTTGATAGTCATCCCTGCCTGTTGAAGGGCTTGAATAACTTCCTTGCGGTGGACCAGGTGATCTTTCCAGGTGGAACTAAAGACAGCAATATCACCGAGAAATGCTGCGCTAAAACTTTCCAAACCTGAGAGTACTCTATTCACCAACCTCTGGAAGTTGTCAGGTGCATTTTCCAACCCAAAGGCATCAACTTAAACTGAAAGTGGCCTTCTGGGGTTGAAAAGGCAGACCTCTCATTAGCTCCTTGAGTAAGGGTTATCTGCCAATAACCTGAAGTCAGGTCAAAGGTGCTCAGATATTTTGCAGTCCCCAAATTATGAATGAGCTCATCTGCTCTTAGTATGGGATGAGCCTCAGTATTAGTGACTGCATTTAGACCTCTGTTGTCCACACAGAACCTCATCTCTAGTTTTCCTCCTTTGGGACTGGGTTTGGGCGCAAGAACAACTGGACTGGCCCATGGACTATTAGAGGGCTCAAACATCCTAACTTCAGCATTTTTGTAACCTCAGCTTTAATGCGGACTTTCACCTGTATATCTTAGTCTTGACAGGCAGGCTGTCACCTGTGTCTACATTATGCCAAATTTGGAGTCAAAGAAAAGACATCAGTATACTGCCTAAGCCGGTGGACACAGTCCCTTCGTTGCAGATCTGTCACAGTGGAAGAGAGAACTATTCCTTCCACTTAGCCATCTTTGACATTGGTTGATAGTAGGTCTGGGTGAGTTTCACTTTCCTCCTCTTCTCTACCATCTGTCACCAGGAGCATTGCATTGTGATGACTGTTCTGTCATGATGCAACTTGAGCCTGTTCACGTGTAACACCCTATGAGGGTCCCTTGTGGTAGTTAAAGCCACCAAGTATGTGGCATCACCCTTCTTTTCCAAGATAGGGTAAGGCCCAATCCATTTATCCTGGAGAGCTCAGGGTGCTACAGGCTCTAACACCCACATCAGTTGTCCAGCCTGGTATTCCACCATGGAAGACAACTGGTCATATCAGTGCTTAACAAGCTCCTAGCTGGCCTCCAGATTTGTGTTTGCCTTCTCCATGTACTCAGTCATTCTGGAGCGAAGGCCTACTACATAATCTAGGATGTCCTGTTTGGGCTCCTTGAGAGGTCTCTTTCCAATCCTCTCTTACGACTTAAAGGACTTTTCACAGGGTATCCAAAAAGCACCCAGAGGGACTAAACCCCACTGCTTTTTGGGGAACCTCCCTGAAGGCAAACAACAGGCACGGGAGAAGAATATCCCAACTCCTCCTTAATTACTCTGGTAAGCCCATTATCATGTCTTTCAAGGTCTTGTTTCAACATGATCATTTCCTTGGGGATGGTAAAGTGTGGTGAATTTATAAGTCACCCCACACATTGATTTCATATAGGCAGACATAAAATGTGTTTCTCTATCTGAGATGGCCCCTTTAGGGAAGCCATCTCTAGTGAAGATGCTAAGTAGGGCTCTAGCTATTGCAGGGGCAGCGGGAGACCTAAGTCTGATGGCTTCTGTGTATCTGGTGGCATGGCCCACAACCACCAGAATGAACCTATGCCCAGAGGCAGTAGGTGGGTCTTGAGGACCAACAATATCAATCCCTATCCTCTCAAAGGGAGCCCACACCACAGGCAGTGAAACTAGGGGAGCCTGTGGCTTGCCACCTACCTTGCCACCGGCTTGGCAGGTAACACAAGCGTATCACAACTCCTTCACCTTTTCTGACATCTAAGGGCAGTGAAAATAGTTGACCCACCAGTCCCAGGTTTTAGTCTGCCCCAATTTTCTGGCTAAAGGGGATGTAATGGGCCAGGTTAAGAAGGAACTCTCTGTACTGTTGAGGGCCTACCACTCTCCTGGTTGCCCCTGGTTTGGGGTTCCTTGTCTCACTGTATAGGATTATCTCCTCTCAGTATACTTTATGGGAATCACTGATATCTCCTTCTTCCTGCATAACAGTCAACTGTCTCAGACCTTCAAGAGTGGGTCAAGTCTCTTGTCCCTGACTTAAGTTCTCTTTGTAGGGTCCACCTGCTCCTTGAAGTGCAGCCAGGTCAGGCAAGTCTCCCAAGGAAGCACCCTCCCTTTCAGAGACCTGGTCCTCCCCTTGGAGGTTTGGCTCCTTCTGGCTTTGGGGTCTTCTTGAAGTAGCCTTCCCAGGCTCCCTTCCTTTTGTCTTGTTACAAGGCACTGGGTCCATGGTTTTAGGATCCACAACCCCTTCTGTGCTCTAGTGGAGACATAAACCCATTCAGGGAGACCCAGCATTTCTGCATGAGTCCTTCTCTCCACCTCTGCCCAGGCCCAGGTTGTTGCCAAATAGACACTCCACTTGGGTGGCAGGGGACACAGCTGCTCTCTTTGGGCCAGTATCCCCTCGCCCCCACTCAAAGTCTACCACAGCTATAGGATGGGACTTTGTCACATTGTCAGAATTAACTATTTCGTGCACCTTATCGGGCAGGATCTGGTTTGGGGAAACCAGCTTAGCTGTCACCATGGTAATGCTGGCACCTGTATCTCTCAAGGCCTGATCTTCCACCCCATTGATTTTCTACCACTGCCTCTGTTTTCCACACTGGCAGGCCAGTGAACCAAAGGTTCAATTTCCTCACCACCCAGGAAAATGTATGTGGCTTCATTGTTAGCCTTATAGTCCCCAGGGACAACTTCCACACCAATCCCTACACAGGCAGTTCCAGTGGGAGTGTCACTAGTGGGTAGCTTCTTGGTGTGTGAAAGAGCACCCCTCTTGTGCCTTGGCTGTCTACAGTTATAGCACAACACAGCCTCTGTTGGGTCATAATTCATTCTCAGGTATCTCTTCCCCTTGGATTGCGATGTGGCGCTGGGCTCCCCCCCTTGGGCTTCTTTTAGGGACTATTTGGGCTTCTCTGACTTTTTAAACTTTCGCCATCTTTCCCACCTGAGCACTTCTTTGGCACCCTAGTGCATACCCACTCTTCAGCGATCTTCCCCAGTTCTCTAGAGCTAGATAACTTGGAATCTACCAGATGCTGGTGTGACGTCTCTAAGGAACAGTTGGTAAGTATGTGCTCTTTATCCATTAGATTATACAAGCCCTCAAAGGTATCAACCTTATTACCCTGAATACAGCCATCTATTAACTTCACAGAGGCATCCACAAAATCAACCTATGTCTGTTTTGATCCCTTTTGTGTGCTCCTGTTTTGTGGTCACATTAGACCCGGGCAGGAACACCACCATTTAACATGCTCACTTTTAAAGTTGACATCTTTCTTGAACATTTACTTTTGACACACATTTCCTTGTGTGCCTATATGGGTAATATTCTCTGAAATTGTTTTTATTACATTTACATTTCTTCGTATATATATTATCAGAGCCTTGAACATTCTGTATGAAGGGCTAAGTTCACTGCGCAAAATGTTGTTTGTTGTTGTCCGCTTGGCAACAGTGCCACAAGGATAGAATCAACAATTACTACCACACCGGGGCTTCAGCATGTTAACATGGGTGAAGTTTATTATATAAACGGCATCACTCCTTTGTTTAGTTAGAGAAGCACTTCATTGACACTGTTAATATTGCCCCATACAGACCAGCTGATTACTGTTTACCTCCTGAGAAGGATGGTGTCCAGCTCTACACCAAGACAGGCTCCTTGATGGAACATACCCACAGGTAACTGGGGAGTTAGATCATGCTAAGGGATTCTGGCAAATACACTCACCCTAGGCACACTAGGATAGGGAGCGCGAGGTAGGAGCATAAGTTTAACTGTACTCATATGTAAGTATATATTCTATGTAACAGCATAATGGTTGAATTGGTCATTTTCTGTACCCTTCTCGTTATTCTGCACATGTATTTTACACAAGAATCGTATTGCTTAAATAAATATTTGAAATGCGAATTCGAGTATTTTTTGGGTCTCCCTTTGGGCATGCATGAGTTACCAAACAAAAGGGCTTTAGATCTGTTTTATCGATTTCCTTGGGGAGTCAGGGTTGTCATGTTCTGAGGTTGCACGTGCCATCTGTTACCTTGCTAGGTTAGTGGTACAGATGGTGCACTGTGAGCTAATCAGGACTAAGGCCAACATATCCTGATAGTGTGCGTGGACTCAGTCTTGCACAGTTTTGATGTTTATGTTGTGAGAGAGTGCCCTCTTTCTGCATGGTTGCCCCCACTTTTCGCTGAACTGCTGGTGTGCTTTGACTGAGTGTACCCTGGGCTCCTGCCAATCAGGTAGCCATGGCCTATGTTCTTTCCCTAAAACTGCATTGGAGACCAATCCCAATTGCCACTCTCTGGCCACAGGTCAGTCCCTGGTAAATGGTACCACGGGTACCCTGGGCACTGTGACGAGGGAAGGCCTCTAAGGGCTGCAGCACTTATTGTGCCACCCTTAGAGGCCCTGTAGCTTTACACTCACACACTGCCTTTAAAGGCTGCATGTTTTGGTGCAGAACAAAGTGAAGAGTCAACATGGCACACATCCCTGTGTGCCAAGCCTACAACCCACTGCCCTGGCATAGATGGGATAGATCAGCCACCCCTCTAGCTGGGTGCACTATACCACTATACCAGTGGTGAGGGTACAGCTGCATGAGCTCTGTACCCCTACAGTGTCTAAGTCAATTCTTAGACATTGACAAGTCCAGTGCTGCCATTAAGAGTACACGGTGCTGGGAGTTTGTCATTACGAACTCCACAGTACCATAATGGCTGCACTGAAAACTGAGAAGTTTGGTATCAAACGTCTCATCACATTAAACCTACACTGATGTCAGTGTGGGATTTAAAGGCAAATGCACACAGAGGGCATCTTAGAGATGCCCCCTGAAAAAGGACCTACCACTAGTGTCCAGGCTGAGTGGCTGCTTTCAGCTGCCACCATCAGACATGTTTCTGGACCCCTGGGTCGAGAGCCTGCTGCTATCGGTGGTCTGAAACAATGCACATCCTGGGACGAGGTGCCAAGCCTCCTCCCCCAGGATGGGCAGGGTCCATGAAGGGGAGGTTTCAAATGCTTGCCGCCTTTGTGAGATTCCCCAGGCCTTTTGCTGCTTCCAGCAACTGGTCACCACCGGTTCTGACCCCCACTTTGGGCAGGAAAACCGGCAGGATAACCAAGTGAGGAAGGGAGGTGTGCCCACCTCTGCCAACCCCACCACTCAGGTGGGGGGAGGAGGTGAAGCACCACTCTCAGTCCCCACCATATTGCAGATGTGGGGGACCCAGCCAACCAGGGTGAGGCCTATTCCCCCCTCCCACTGGAGGATGACATAATAGGGGGCATACCCACCCCAGGGAAAGGACCCATTGGTCCCAACCTTTTACCTACCTGTAATGCCCCTACATCTAGTATTTAGGGGCACCCCTGAACCTTGCTTCCTTAGATAAGAAACTGCAAGAAGAAAAGAAGAAGAAGGACCAAACAGCAGTGCCGAAGCTAAGAAGAGGAGGACACCCACTGACTTGGGCCCAGCCCTACTGGCCTGTCCCCACCTTAAACCTGCAGAAGCGAAACTCTGGTGGGTCCTGCAGCCAGCAGCCTCAACAACCCCCAGGACCTGCCCTGCCTTCAAAAGAAAAGACTCTGTCTCCTGTGAACACCGGATTTGTTCACCAACAAACTCCAGCGCTGGCAAGATCTGCGATTCTGCACCACTCTGCACCTGATGCCCTCGGCCTGAGCTTGAGTGGCCCAACACCACGAGGAAGTCTCCCCGGTGATCCTGACCCACCTCAAGCCTCCAGTCGATGCCTGCAGCCTCAAGAAGATCTGGCCCTAAAAGGCACCCCTACACCCGATGCCCCACATCCATGGGTGGCCCAACTGACTGTTCCTAACCAACCCCCAGCATCCCAACTTACCTCTCCATGTGGTGGTCACACCCAGAAGACCTTCGTCCCCGAGCCTGCAGTGTGTTTGCAAACAGGAGACTCCCCATTGAAAACTACAGGGCGCCCGATGCCAAAACAGCACTCTGTACCTGGTCGCCCCAGTGCTGCTGAGGGTGCACCTTTTGTGCTGGCTTGAACCCCTATTTGCCCTAAGCTTAAGTCCAGGAGCTTTGCTCCCACAACCTTGTGGCCTGCTCGTAAGTAGCCACCAACCGGAGGACCCCTGTCCCCCATTGGATAACATTGGGCCTCAGCACTCTGCACCCGGCAGCCCTAGTGCCGCTGAGGGTGTAACAAGAGTGCATCCTTGACCCTGGGGGACCCCTGAGTCTACCCCCAGAATACCAACTCCCACAACCGAATACTTACCTTTGAAACGATAACCTTATTTTTCTCCATAGGAAATCATTGACTATTTTTCTATGAAAAGTTTCTAAGTGTGGAGTTGGAAAATCTATAAAAGTCTTTAGTATATGTACAATATTTCAAAGCATTGCATTACTAGTAATCAATCTAAAGTATATATACAACTGCAATACAAACTGTTTACAAACTGTATTATTACTGCAAAGTACTTATAACTTACCTGTGCCAGGATTGCTTATTTCTAGGAAATAAAATAACTACAAGAATATTTTTTATACAAAACCAATTGGTCTGAAGTTCAGTCTTCAAGTGTATAATATAATTTGCTGATTGAGTGTGTACAACATATGCTTAACACTGCCCTCTGATAAAGCCTTACTGCTCATCCACACTACCACAAATAGAGAGTATTGTGCCTCTGCCTACCTTTGAGGTTCCGCTGGACTCTGTGTACACTATACCACCCACACACCACTGCACCCTACAGACCCCCCGCCGCCGCTGGGGCAAAATCACTGAAGAACAACTACAGACAAGACTCGCACTCAACCCTCCGACGAACCCCACCAACCCAGATGAAGGTGTACTTGCCCTCGAACGCTGGATGAACGACTACGCCAACACCGTCGCCCCGCTGAAAAACCCCACCAACAGAGACACCAGCAGAAGAGTCAGCTGGTTCACCCCGGAACTCCTCGCACCTGCCGGAAACTGGAAAACATATGGCACAGCAACAAGATGCCAGACAGCCGCACTGCCCACAAAGACGCCATCCGCAACCACCACCACCTCATCAGGACCGCCAAGAGAACCTCCTTCACAGACCGCTTTGACAACAACGCGCACAACAGCATGGAGCTCTTCACCATCGTGAAGGAACTCTCCAACTCCAGCTCCAACTCCAACGACATCCCACCATCGCAAGCCCTTTGCGACTTCCTCGCCGCCTTCTTCCACCGGAAAATCACCGACATCCATGACAGCTTCAGACCCCGGACGACCCCTGCCGACCACACTGCACCGAACCCACTGCATCCCACCGCCCACGACACCCTGACAACCTGGGCCAACGTGAGCATCGAGGACACAATCAAGACCATGGGAACATTCCACTCCGGTTCCCCATCTGACCCTCTCCCGCACCACATCTTCAACAAAGCCAGCAATTCCATCGCACCCCACCTGCACAAAATCATCAACCTCTTCTTCGAGACAGCCACCTACCCTGAGAACTGGAAGCACGCAGAGATCAACGCCCTACTGAAGAAACCCAAGGCGGACCCTAGTGACCTTAAGAACTTCTGGCCCATCTCCTTGCTTCTGTTCCCAGCAAAGGTCATCGAGAAGATAGTAAACACCCAGCTCACCCGGCACCTCGAAGACAACAACATCCTAGACCCTTCCCAATCAGGATTCCGCAGCAACCACAGCACCGAGACCGCCCTCATCGCCGCCACAGACGACATCAGGATCCTGCTAGACAATGGCGAGACGGCGGCCCTCATCCTCCTGGACCTCTCCGCCGCCTTCGACACCATCTGCCACCGCACACTACGCACGCGCCTCCACGACGCAGGGATCCGAGACAAGGCCCTGGACTGGACCACCTCCTTCCTCTCCGGCAGAACTCAGAGAGTCCGCCTCCCCCCGTTCCGATTCAAGGCCTCCGAGATCATCTGCGGCGTCCCCCAAGGATCCTCCCTCAGCCCGACGCTGTTCAACGTCTACATGGCACCACTAGCACGCATCGCCTGACAGAACGACCTCAACATAATATCCTACGCCGACGACACTCAGCTGATCCTCTCCCTCACCAAGGACCCCCTCACCGCCAAATCCAACCTCCACCAGGGAATGAAGGCCGTCGCCGACTGGATGGAGGACAGCCACCTCAAACGGAACTCAGACAAGACGGACATCCTCATCCTCGGGTCCAACCCTTCCGCATTGGACGACTCTTGGTGGCCCACATCACTGGGGTCCCCCCCGGCCCCCACCGACCACGCACGCAACCTGGGAGTCATCCTCGACTCGAAACTCTCCATGACCAAACAAGTCAACGCAGTCTCCTCCACCTGTTTCAACACCCTCCGCATGCTCCGCAAGATCTACAGATGGATCCCGACAAACACGAGGAAAAGAGTCACCCAGGCCCTAGTCAGCAGCAGACTCGACTACGGAAACGCCCTCTACGCTGGAGCCCCGTCCAAGCTCATCAGCAGACTACAGAGAATCCAGAATGCCTCTGCACGCCTGATGCTCGACGTCCCGTGCCGTGACCACATCACCCCCCACCTAAGGAACCTGTACTGGCTCTCCGTCGACAAAAGAATCTCCTTCAAACTCCTGATCCACGCACACAAAGCTCTCCACAACACCGGCCCAGCCTATCTCAACAGTCGACTCTCCTTCTACGTACCCAACAGGAAACTCCGCTTCACCGACCACGCCCTGGCCACGATCCCACGCATCTGGAGAACTTCTTCCGGAGGCAGATCCTTCTCCCAGGACCTGGAACACCCTCCCCCTCTACCTGCGACAGACCGAAGACCTGCTGACCTTCAGGAGACAACTCAAGACCTGGCTCTTCTACCAATAGCAGCTACACTCCCCCCAGCGCCTTGAAACCCTCCCGGGTATGTAGTGCGCTTTACAAATTATCTGATTGGTATACCTCGCTTTGGTGTAGTATATACAGAGCCATCTTCCTACATATGTTGTCCAAAAACACAGTCATACGGAGAAAGTATGAGCCATACAACACTCCTAAACTTCTGTCAGTATTCTTCTGGGGTAAAACCAAAGAGCTCAATGAGTGCCTCTTTGATGTGGTTGTAAGAGTCTGCCACCTCATCCTCAAATGTCAGCAGCCTACCTCTCCATACAGTTGGAATGAGGTCCCTCAGTAAGGACTCCCAATGGTGTGCGCCCTCCCTTCTCATCTGAAGAGCTCACTCATTGGATGCCAGCCACTTATCACTGTCATTCCCCTCTACATATTTAGGAACAATTTCCTTTGGCATCCTGGGATGATAGGCACCCTCTGTATTTACCTCTGCCACACGGTTGCTGCCACCATGTCCTCAAGCTTGACCCTTCTTTCTTCCAGGGATACTTTTTTCTCTGGTAAGGCCAGCTTCTTCTATTCAAGTTCCAAGAGGGTCAGCTGGGCCTCTGCGGTTTGGGAGCCAGACCTCTAAGTGTTAGGGGCTCCTCACTGATGTAGAGCTCCTCTCACTCCAAGTTAGGGTTTTTTTCCTTGAACGAACTGAGGGGACCACCCTCTCCTGGTCCCCCTCTATGTCAGAAGATTCACTGCCAAACTCCTCATCCCCTCTCTCAGGGGTAATCTCATCCATAAGGGAGGTCTGGGTTTGTCTGGCCTCCTCCCATGCTTTGATGGCTTTGGCAGAGACTCTTGTAAAAATGTTTCTCTCCTTGCATAGTGCTCTCAGCTCATTGATTTTCAATGTAGGCAAGGTGGCCAAGCTGACACCATGGTTCTCACTCTTTAAAGACTCTTTAGCAAAGACGTTTTGCAGACTATGTAACTTTTACTTCTTAGGAAGCAGGCGCCTTAAAACAGAACCTGGCAATTCCAGAATTAAACATTTTCCCGCTGTCGACTTGGATATTTTCTTTTAGTGGTTACTGACTTATTGTCTTGTCTGGATCCCACTATTAGGCACCAATGTGAGTATATGGGGGTACTATATGATAGGGCTGTGGGACTTTATCGTGCAGTACACTCACAGATACCATCTTGGGTCCAGTCAGGCTCATTTACTTAACCTCAAGGTCACCCCTGGGTAGCTGTGGCTGCGAGCAGTAAGGCTTAGCAAAAAGAACTAAGAAAAAAGCATTAAATAGCACCATACAACAAAATTAGAAAGTCTCAGACACCACACGAAAGAAAGAGTACAACAATTTATAACAATAGATTATATTTTTATGAATATTTAGATACCTTGATGAGCAAAATCCACTGGAGGGTTATGGAGATACAGCAAACAAGCATTGCTCAACAAAAACATTGTAAACTATTGAAAAGTTTGAAATGGCAACTCCACCCTGGGTTGGGCGCCCAAATCCGACAGGACAGAGGTCTAGGGGGCCAGAGAGGAGACTATGGGTATTTACCTGGCCACCAGAGCATTTTTACAGCAAGATCCAAAGTTTATTGGACAACCGCCATAGATTTTAATGGAGTGGTCCTGATGCTGAGGAATGTAGGCAAAATATGCTCAAAGGATGCTCAGGTCGTGGTGCGATCGACGGGGGTATCTTTGTGGTGGTTTCTCGTCTGCGGGTGAAATGGGGCGAACTTGGCCACAGAGATCGGGGTTTCAAAGTCCTCTACGTTGCAGTAGCAGGCCAGCCGATGTTGTGCTAATGGTCAGTCTGCACTGTGGCTGGAGTGAAATCCTTAGGTCAGGGCTAGTGTCCCTTGGGTGGGACGAATCCGGAGTTCGGGTGCAACTTTTGGCTATCTCAGATTTGTCAGTTTTGGTGCCCGGCGACTGGTAGCGGCAAAACATCTGCGGTGGCTACCAACTTGTCTGTTTGGGCTACTTCAGCTCTTGTGTCCCTGGAGATTGATCCAGGAGATCACCCGCCTGATCCTTGAAATCACTGCTGTAGGTTGGGGCTGGGAGTCAACTTTCCCCCAAGCCAGGAGCCACAAGCACAGTCCAAACGTTGCTAGCCCAAAGTGCAGCAGGTGCAGTGCTTCTGACAGTTGTGTCTCTCTGCGGGTCCAAGGGCAGCTGGACAGTCCTTCTTCGGTCCTCTTTCTGTATCTAGCATTATCTGAGGGTCAGGGTGCCAACGGTGCCATATTTATCCCAGGAAAGTGCCCTGAGGGGACCACTCGGTCACTAGCCAATGGGCTACTGGTTCCCCTCCTACCATCTGGCTATCCCAAAGTGTCACATTCTAGCCCCTTTTTAGATGGCACGGCCCTTCCTCAGTTGTGCCGGAGCTTGGTAGCCCACCCTAGAGATGTGGCTACCAGAGGGCCGCATGCCCATGGATCAAAGGATTTTAGGGCAAGGTTTCCCTCCTTGACCCTGCCGCCAATTTGTCTGCAGGAAAAAAAGGCACCCTGCTCAGGGGTGTTGGCACTACTTCTCTCAAAAGGCAGCTTCACCTTTGAAGCTCGCCTTTTGGGCTAACACCCTGAGAAGCCATTCTGTGAGAGGAGGTGACACTTCACTCCGCGGCAGCTGCCTTTGCTCCTGGCCTGTTGAGTCGTTCACACATCTTCCAAGGTGGTCAGAAAGCTGTCTGTGTGTCAGGGCCTTTGTGAGGCCACTGGACTGGCTGGAGCACAGAATGTCAACTTTCTTCAAGTTGCTTAGTTTTAAAAGTGGAATAATTGTCGACTTGAGCATTAAGTTGAATTTAATGTCACAAATAATTTGATACCTTACATGACCCAGTTAGGTAGTTCCAATTAGGAGTTAGCCTGGTTGGGGTGCCAACCGGTAACTCTGTATTAGCCAAAGGGGCTACTAACATTAGCCACAGCAAAACAAACATTTGAAAGTTGCTTTTAAAACATATTAAAAATATATGTCTTGCTTAACAAAATAGATCTCCCTGCCATTGGGCTCTATAGACCTTCCTTAGGGCAGACTTATATATATTGTTAAGGGATGGGGTGACTTTGCCATTGGTGTGAATGACAAAGTCGAACTGCCAGTTCAAACACTGTCCTATCAGTCTGCAGTGGCAGGCTGTAAGCCATTTTGTACTTAGTCAGACTCAGGGAGGCACACACACTGCTGCAGCCCTACGTGGACACTCTGCCTTATATGTCCTCAGTACCCTGGGTAGCATATACTAGGGAATTGTAAGTGTATGCCAGTCAGACAAACACAATACCTGCTATCTCATAGTGACTTGGAACTGTATCATGACATGTACAAACCTACCAACAAATAGAGCAAGGCAGTGGCACAAAGCTAAATAAACACTGTCAGACAGTTTGCCAACACAAACACACTACCTCACAGTGCAGCTGAATGACAGGAAGGAATAGTGGGTATGCAGGTGAAGTGAGTGAATCCAAAAGCATGATGGGGTTTGTAGTCACAGATAATGCCCCCCCTCCAAATTGGCCCATCAAGACCTCTCTGAAACATGCCCACATCACAGGGAGTGGAAAATGACTGACGAGATGGCTGACACTGGGTCCTGCTGTGGGGAGCACATGGCCCTGGTAGGGGTTGTGTGCAAATCAGAAGCAGGACACCACTGACTGACATCCTGAAAGACAGCTTGCACGCCCTCCAATGGAAGCATGTTTCATGGGTGGATGTCTGACCGGGTGGGAAGGAGGACTGACAGCTCTGACCATACTTACCAGCATGTGGAGACACACACACCCATCAACACAAACTCCACACAACTCACCGGGTAGAATGCATTGACCCACACCTCAGTGAAATATCAGCAAAAGATACACCGTACTGGGTGCTGCTGTGTGAAGCACAGGGGGTCTCTTTGGACTTGTAGCCAAACAAACACCAGGATTTCACAGTCAGCCATCTTGCCACTGCCGTCACAGCCCCTCACAGGCAAGCAGAGTCAAGAGGAAGGAAGTATGGGAAGGGGGGTGTAGCCAAGAGCATTATGGGAGTTGCAGTCACAGACAATCCCCAGCCACCCACATGGCCCAGCAAGCTCACACTGAACCATGCTCGCCTCACAGGGAGTGGGAAGGGACTGACAAGATGTCTGACACTGGGCCTGAGAAATTATGTGGCTGGTAATCACACATATGCACTGGCCAAACAAAACACGGTCGCACACAGCCATTGCAACCATATGTTCCAAATCATTGTCTGGGGATGCAGTGTCCAGGGGTGCCCCCTGGCCGGGCAGGGGAGGTGTGTCTTGCAGATGACAAATGTGGAGACCCATATATGGTACATTGCACAAAACACACAGGAACTCACATGTACATCATTGATAGGGGACATCTGACAGTGAATGGAATGGACACACCAATATAGCCGACACCATAGCATGTTGCATTCACACTCGGTGCTGTTGTGAGCCGTATTCCACTCCTACATCGTGCTGAAACATAGGCATCCTTCACACAACACACCACTCACTGACATAGACACAAGGTCAAACCTGGACAGCATTGGAGGAGACATGCTACTCACAGCAGCCAAACTGCAACACACATACCACCGGCCCTCACTGTCATGAGCATTGAAAAGCCAGAGTGCTACATTGCCCAATCCATGTCACCATGGAGAACATTGACAAGTCAAATCACATATGCATGTACAAAACTCAGCACCAGACTCATTAACGATGGTGACATCATCACTTGTATGAAATGAGATGGGAACTAGGAACACTTGAAAAAAACACTTCCTCCAAAGAGATCACAGGCATACCAGACTGTGACCAGATCGTACCAATACACCAATGTGGTACACAAAGACTAGCAAACTCTGCTACCACACATGCCCCAATAGTACAACATATCCACAGTGGAATAGTATGTATGTCCTTGTTAAATCTCACATGTGTACAGGGATGACACACCTGTGTCAGCAACGTGATGGCCCTTGAGTAGTAATGGTCATGTACCGACAAATCTATCCATGAGCTGAGCATGCACCACTTCAACATGCACATTGAAATGTTTCATTTTGGCTGGGCAATGTACAACAACAATATCAATCTCTGTCCGTGACAACCCGGAACAAAGCAGTGTACAGGAAGGCATCCGTTCGTACAGTAGAAAATGTCATGTTTGTGAACCATTGATGCCTGTAGAAACATAACTTACATTGTGTGTCTCTTCCAAAAACAGGTGGTGCTGAGGACACAGCACCAAATGAAGAGGATTCCCAGTCCCAGACTCTGGTGGACACTCAGCTCTCTGGTTTGACTCTGTCTCTGTCCTCTTCGGATGACGACGAACAACCTGGCACCTCTGGTGTGAGTCATCATGCAGCACCAGCAGCACCAACATCTGCACCCCCTGAACCCACGCCTCCAGCATCTGGAAACAGACAGGGCACCCCCACCAACATGGACAGACCAAAGCCACAGACCACCCACAGCACAGGGACACAGGACCCCCCGGAAGCTGCATCCAGCACCACCAGCAACACCACCCAAGGGGTCCCAGTGTCACCTGTGCGTGCCGCCGCTGGTCCTGCCCGTGTGGATAGGGGTGCTGAGAGGGGTGGTAGACAGAGGGCGTGCCTTGCAGAGGGGTCTTGACTGCATGATGACCCCCTACTGGCACACATCATAGATGCGTACCACGATAGCACCGGAGGATTTGGTCAGGTAGTGGGGATCCTCAAGGGCATACAACAGGAGCAGGCTGCCCATCATGCCCACATGGAGGTAAAGTGGGATGCACTTACAGCGGTGCATCGGGACATACTCCAATGCCTCCGCCAGATCACCACAAACATGTCAACATCTCCCTGTGTGGCCACAACATCTGTTGCCACACCATCTGCCAGTGCCACACGGAGGGAGGAGGACTCTGGCGGAGAGTCCGCTGCACCGCAGAGGCCTGCACCCGAGGATCCCCCCCCCAGAAGAAGAGGGGTCGCCCGAAGAAGGACATGTGAGACGCAGATGTTCCTGCACATCCCCCAGGGCCGTTCACCTTGTCCGATCGGACACAACTCGCCCACATGACATGGAGGGTTCATGTTGGTCCAATGTAGCAGATGACTGGACTTTACTCTCGACATTTTATCTACCAACACTTCCAACTCTACTGTGAGCTTTGGATTCAAAACCCAATGTACAGCACCCACCATCCTGTGCACTTTCCTCACACATGTTCGAAAATAAACTCACCAGTACACCATACTTGCCTCTGTTGTGATTCCATCTTGTCATGTGTCATGGAGATGTTGATCTGCTAAACAACACAGTGCATGCCAAATACTACAGCAATGTGACCACCGTTAGGTGAGTCATGGTGATGTGACACATGTGAGGGAGACACACCACTATGGCTCCACAACAATGTACTCATCCCACACAATGATGTTGACCTGAAACACATTGGTATGCACAGACACAACACCTATCCACAGTCAGTGGTAACAAGTCCATATGTGAGGTAAGCAAATGTCACTCAGATGTGGGAAGACAGAAAACGCACCTAACAAAGCATAGCACAGGTTCATCACACATCAGCAACATGTTTATTCTAAAATAGTTGCAAGGCAATTGTACATTGCGGTGGCCACACGGTCACAGAGTGTCTGAGAATTGAAGTCCAGGGGTGTGTGGCACATCAATTGATGGCAATTGACTACTCCCACCCTGGTGTTGGATTCTGGGTGTTGGGGGTCAGTGTTGACCCAACAACAGGCAAAGTACCCTGGAAAGGACAGACACAAGACACAGTCAAAAGCACAGCAGAACAGGAGAGAAATGCAATACACATGCACAAAACATGTCACAAGAAACCTACACAGAAACAAGTTAGCAGTACTACACTATTGTGGAGTACAGACCACCTGAATGGACACATCACTGCACGCATCCAGTCAAGTGGCACACAGACACACTCAGACAGCAACAGAGCAGCCACAACACATTTCAGGCTAGCTCCATACATTGACATAACAACCCTGTAAACTCGCATTCAGGTGAAGAAGTTGTTGATGAGCTGTGTGCGGACGTCACCCTCATCTTCATCATCACTGGCATCGTAGCCCAGGCCGGGATCCTCCACAGGTGGCGGAGGTCGGTCATCGTCATCCTGGATGAGAGGCACCTTCTTCCGCACTGCCATGTTGTGTAGCATGCAGAATACAAGGATAATTTTGCACACCTTTGCAGGGTCATATGGAAGGTCCCCTCCGGTCTTGTCCAGGCAGCGGAAGCAGCTTTTCAGGTGGCCAAATGTCCGCTCAATCACCCTCCTGCTCCGACCATGTGCCTCATTGTAGCGAATCTCGGCTGGTGTCTCAGGGTTCCTGAGGGGTGTCAGCAACCACGGCATGTTGGGGTATCCGGAGTCGCCTACACACAAACAATTGAACAATTAGCTGAGTTTTGTAGGAGTGCGGAATACAACATTGCCAAACACACACAATGGTAAACAGTCAGTACACACCAACAAGCCAGGCACGCTGGTATGGCATCTGTGACATCAGCGTTGCAATGCGACTACCCCTCGTGATGTATGCATCGTGCGCAGACCCGGGGAAACGTGCACACACGTATGATACACATGTCTGCAAGACATACCATCAGAGCATTGGTCGAGTGGAAATGTTTGCTGTTCCGGTATGCCTGCTCATGTGCCTGTGGTGGTATCAGGGCCACATGTGTACCATCAATAGATCCGATGACATTCGGCATACTCCCCAGTGTATAAAAGGCATCCTTTATTTTAGGGAGTTGAGCAGGGCTAGGGAACTTGATGTACAGGTCAAGGAAATGCAACATCCCCTCCAAGACATCACATAGCACACGACTAAACATAGTTTGCGACATACCACCAGCAGTAGCCACAGTGTACTGGAAGGAACCAGTAGCAAAGAAGTGCAGGGCTGCCATCACCTTCAGCTCTGTGGTCAGTGCTGTAGGGTATGTCTGGCCAGGTAGCAGATGTGGCGCCAACTGCTCCGCCAACTCCTCAATCAGTGGCCTGGTGAAGCGGTACAGTCGGATGCAGTCGCGTTCCTGCATGGATTCAAGGTCTGGGAACGGCCGATGGACAGCTGGTGCCCTGCAGAACAGAGATGCACAAAGGAAGATTGTCGGTTCATCCACCCATGTGGCCATGAACAAGCAAAATATCACATGATATATCATGACAATACACAATGTACTGAGGTGTGTGCTGTTGGGCATGGACACATATGTCACCTACATGGACATCACCTCACATCTCAAGTCCACATGTCCACTTAAGTCCCATGTAGTGCAATGGCCAATCATTGGGCTGTGTCACCCTACCTATGTACTGCTGTGACGTTACAACCACACACTACAGTGACAAGTGAGGCCTGATGTCTCCCAGGCATCACAGATATTTGCCATGCAGATACCCAGGGTCCCTGTATTGCCACATCGACACTGGCTTGACATAGCGTATCACGTACATGCCACAAGGCAAGCGTGAGTCCCACAGGTAGTGGCCACTGTTGTCTCTGCAGGCCCTACATGTACATCTCTTAGACACACACACCACATCAAGGTTGCTGCACATACCACATGAATGTGGATACTGTCTCCCATTGGGCACATTTGATCAGCCACATCTGAGACACAACATGCACATAGACTGTGGGTGTACATCAGAATTGTGGCTACAGGTCTCCCTGTGACGTACATGCCATCACCCCCAGGACTCAGGTTGTATGTGACATGTACTAAACATATCCAACATGCAACTGTGTCCATGACTCATGCCCATAACTGTACAGTTGCACATCACATTGGTAATGTGCACAACACACAAAGGATTCTGCCCCTATGAACACGTGCACAGCCTGGGAGTGGCTGAACAAAAGTGCCACCCAACAAACCAAATGTTGCCCCACCCCAGCACACAGGAAATTCAGCCTTACATGCCATGGGACACTGTGTGGCCAATGCTGTAGTGTGGTAGGGGTGCACATGTGTCCCTGGCAAGTAATTGTGTGTTGAAGCCATCAAATAGTCACACCAATGAGCTCCGACGCGGGTGACAATGCGTACGCATTGCACGGTTCATGACCGAGCCGTGCGTACGCTGTGCCATTGACTGCAATGAGGTCCGACGCGGGTGACTATCATGCATGCGCGTCGGGCAGGCATGGTCCGAGACAGGCGTACGCCTTGGCCATTGAATCATATGGAGACGGGTGCATGTGTCTTTTCAAACTATGCGTTGTACAGTCAGTTGACCGAGCCGGGCGCACCTATTGGCTCTGGACTGTCATGGAGACGGATGCAGATTCAAAACTTGTACGAGTTGTGCGCTGGAAATTTAGTTGGATGCCTACAACAATGTTGTAATTCCTAGGGTTTTATGAAGGTGAGGATTTGAACGATGCGGAAGGCATGTACGAGCCTTACATTTCCTTGGATTGGCCAGATTCATAGAATGCAACCGTGTTGGACGTATCACTGGGGACACATGGCACAGAGTCTGCCTCTGCAGCACAGATATAAGGCTGGCTGGCCCCTAGGGAGCTCAGTTGCCTGCACTACATGCTACTGGACCACATCCCTGCTACCACTGCTGCTGTCTCTGCATCCTCTGGCTACTGCTATGGCAAGTACTCTGGAGAGTGCCCCAGCCTTCACTCAGGAGGAGAACCAGGCCCTGCTGGACGGGTTCCTTCCACAGTACAGCAAGCTGTATGGGAAACCAGGGGAGCAGATGAGTGTGCAGTCCACTGCATTCCTAATTATGCATGTTGTCTGACTAGCAGTACTAGCAGTGTGTACACCAGTGGCAAGCATACTCACTGAGTACTTTCATCCCCCAAAGTGTGTAGGTACATGTAATGAACAGGTGTTCTGCAGCTTAAGTGCATTTGTGCAAGCTTAAACTTCCCAGGCATTGTTAACATGTCAGACATGCAGGTCATTTGTCCTTTTCCATGGGTGCACTACCTGTGTCACTCATTTCCCTTTGTGATGATGACATGTATATCCAAATGTGTGCATCACAAATATGGGGCATGCATGTTAATGGACTTTTAACTTTGTCATCCTCACAGGTTGATGCCCACCAGAAGCAGGAGATATGGCTGACCATCACCCGGGCAGTTCGTTCGGTGGGGTCTACAAGCGCCGGATCCGCAACTGCCAGAAGAGGTGGCAGGACCTTCGGGGCTGGACCCGGAGGATCGCAAGGATCCAGCTGAAGCCGTCGCCTCCTCGCAGGAGGGGTGGACACCGGACCTTGACCCCCCACATGCTCCGGATACTGGCGGTGGTCTTCCCGGACCTGGATAGGCAGCTGAAGGCCAGACAGCAGCTAGGAGGCGGTAAGTCCATGCCTAATCTGTGTACTATGTCTCACATGTATGCTAATTGCAGTCTTTTGGCCTGGTCGCACTTCCACATTACATAGGTCTTGTAGTCCAATACTCATGTCCCTCAATTGTGTGATGCACCCTCCTCAACTGATCCACAGGTGTGGCCCCTACAGTCTGTTGCTTGTGTCACTACGGCACAGTGTCCCTGAAGTCAGCTATGCTTCAGCTTCCGGACAGCATCTGTTCCCGTGACTCTGTTGTGTATTTCATGGGTGGGTCAATTGTTTACCCAATGCCTGAGATCTAATATGTGATCTGTGTGTGCCCTTGATATGTGTTCCAGTTTCTTGTCTGACTCGCCACATGTGGCTGGGGTATTTCAAACAAACCCATACAGCAGGGGACTCCAATTTGTGTGCCTCAGTAGTATGTATATAAAGTGTGTCACACTTGCTTAGCCCCCTGACTACTGTCCAGGGCCAAACACTGTTTCACGTAGACCTGGGCAGTCATGCCTACTCAAGGGCATTTAGAAACACTCTGTAGTCCCACTCCTGTGTATCAACTTACAGGTTGTGCTTAGTGACATGTGCCTTCAGGTGTCTGCCTCTGTGTCATTATGGTGTGGCTTCCTGTTACGTACAACTGGGGTGTTCATGAGTTTGAGGGTCAGCAGGACATCTGAGATGTGACTGTGAGAGACAAGACCTGTGTGACATATAGGTGTGTGATCAATTGACAGTGCACAATGTTGTATGCAACTGTGCACTTCAGGCAGCTGGGTTACATGCACAGCAGACTGTGATGTGCTAATGTACAGGGAGTTGTGTTCGCAGAGACTCATATGTCTGATTTGTATGATCAGGAGACAGTGTTGACTGACTTTCCAGGCATGCCAGTGCCATGGCATTTAACTTGCTATGAGTGATCCTGCATTGTGTACAAGTGTGCTCCATGCACCCCATTGTGGCATTGACTATCAGGACATGAGAACATCATAGTGTGTGTTGATGGCATGCATCACAAGCATGTGAAATGAGTCTCTGCCCATCCCTTCATCCGGACACCTGTACTGAGTCAGTGGCAAGAGATGTGCTGTGTGCATAGTGACATACTCCTACATGTTCACTTGCATGTCCAAATAATGTGTGGGTGGTGCATGTCAGCACATTGGGGTATTACCATCGAACATGCAACAGACATAAGGGTGCAAGTCCAGGAGGGATATGAGTGCCATGGTTGATGGTGAGAATGACAATTGGCTTATTCTAAACAGTGTGAGCACTTTGAGCAGTGTTCAGCTGATGATGCCTTGGCTTGCCCTGTGATGTACTCACTGTGGTGTGTGCAGTCAGTGCAGGTGACTGATGTTGTTCTGTTTTTTCCTATTTCTATCCAGATACATCCACGGCCACAGGAGGGGACAGCTCCACGGACCAGGAGGAGCCACAGAGCCTGACTGGGACAGAATGTGAGGAGTTGGGGGGACCCAGTAGCACGGAGTGCGAGTGGAGCCACACCGAGGAGTCCTCAGCACCATCCACCCCAGCTGAGGGTCACAGCAGCTCAGAGGATGACTCCCTTGTGGAGGCGGGTGTCAGCAGCCACCAAACCCCAGCTAATGAGGCTGTCCCCGCCACCGCCCCCACCACCACCACCACCCTCCCATCAGCTCCCATCCCAGAGGTCCGTGGAGGCTCCCGTGTTCGGGAGCATGTCTCCTTTGTGCCAGGCACCGCACCCCCTGCCCCTGTGTCCCCTGCTGCCCTGAGTGAGTCTGTGGACTTACTTGGACAGATCCATGTAGGGCAGACATCAATGCTGAGTGTCATCCATGCACACACTAGTCTGTTGACGCAACTGGTGTCGTTCATGGGGGGCATTTCATTGGGCATGTCTGCCCTACAGAGGACCAATCAGTCTGTGGCCTCCTCCCTGATGGCAGCAGTGTCCCTCATCCAACAGTCCCACATCCCTCCTACCCCTGCACCACCCACGATTCCTAGCACCCTACCTGTCCCAAGCACATACACACCTGCACATTCTCACAAAGCCACAGACACGGGCAGCACAGAAACAGCCAAAACAAGTTCTAGATGTGCACACAAGCAAGCGCAGGGGACTGATACCAAACTCACAGGGGATGGTATGCAGACACACACAGTCATCCACAACCACTCCGCAGTCCTTCGATACCTCTCCCTCCCAGCACCCTTCCCTTGCCTCACCTGCAACCCCATCTCCACAGAAGCTCTTCCTCTGTGACCTTGGCCTCTTCCCCACTGACCCATTAGATCCATCTTACAAGGGGAAGAGGAAGTCCCCACTCACAGAGGGGAGTGCCCCTCGGACACCCTCCCCCAGGCGCAGTCAGACTGAAGCCCCCACCCGCAAGTCCCCCTGGAGCCGGAAGAGCAAGACCCCACCCCGCATCTCCACGGCGAAGTCTTCGTCCTTCATCCCCCAGGCCACCACTCCAGAGTTTCCCCCACCACACCCTGCCCCAGGTTCCCCCACCCACAGATACACCATCCCCAAAATGCTGAGGCCCTGCCCCCCTACCACTTGCTCTTCCACCCCCGGTCAGACGGTTAGTGCCACTTATGTTGGGACCGTGTTCCCCCCTCTGTCCTGCCGACCTCACTTGAACCCCATTCCGTTCCCATTGAGTTAGGCACTGCAGTGGAGTCCACGACCACCCCGTCTGACTTGGGCACTGCAGTGGGTCCCCAATCCACTCCATCGGACCTGCCCACTGCAGTTGTCCCGGCACCCACCCCATCCAACTTGTGCTCCACAGTTGTGACTGCACCCACTACTTCAGTCAGCTCCACTGCAGTAGCCAGTAACTCTCCTGCATCCACCCCCCCTTCACTGCCTCCTGCTGCACCCTGATCCTGTCCCTCTGGTGCCTGGCCTGCCCCCATGTATGCCCCTCCGAGGGGATGTCCCCTGTTCTTAGCAGTGCAGGCAAGCAATGTGTGACAGTTGTCACTCAATTTACTTCATGTCATTTGATAATGAACTGGCCATTGGCCTTTGTTTTGAACGGACTTTTAATTTTTCATCTGCTGAATAAAGCTTTTTTCTTTATCCTTGTGAATTTGATTTAGCTGTACATTATGTTGATGATGTTTACCATAACCTTGCAGTTGTAATGCTGGATTTCCAAGGTTGAATACTGAGGTGTGGATGTGAGGTACTCCATGTAGTCCATAAGATATGTATCCTATTCTGGTCGGTATCCATGTCATCCTTTGCAGCTAACTGGGTGTGTCATGATTAACAATTTGTGAACATCTCTGTAAACATCACATCTGTGGCTTGCACACATGCACATATGATGAGCTTCCCATTGTCCAATTTGTCTATTTCCCTGACTGTGAGCGCATCTCCACTGGACCTGCAGGTGTGGGCATCATTGGTGTAGGAGCAACTGGGTCCTCTGTGCAACTTGCTGGACATATGTGTTGAGTATGTGCAGATGACTTAAGGGACACTCCCGTACCCAGGCTGTTGTGACCAGAGCCTTCATTGTGTGGTAACTAATGGCTGACATGACTGAGACCTGATGGGACTATGTTTGGCACAGCTGAGCTTCCACAGGAGTTGAGTCCCCTCAAGTAAGTGTGTTGTTCCGTGACATTGCCTTGGCCCATGGTGTGTGTTGTGTGAGCATGTGTGTGTGTGTGTGTGTCCACATCACTTTTCATACACAGGCAGTGTTCCCTTGATATGTTCCTGTTGTTGACGCTTGCTGAGTTGTACTGTGTTCATCCCACATCTTTGTCCTGGGCTACCAAATGTGTGGGTGCATAACACACTACTGTTAATTGGTTTTTCATCATTGGGATTTGTCAGTTCTGAGCGGTTATGATGTTGTCAGACGCAGATGGGACACAGTCAGGGGTCCCCAAGGCAATTGTTTGTTCGCAATATCATGTAGTTGTCCCTAGGTGGTACCTTTCAGTGATTGAGACATGTGTATGTGTGTGTGATTGCTCCCACTTGTCCGGTTCGGGGCTGTAATGTTTGCAGGTGTCAGCATGTGTGCCTTGTGGTTCTCCTTGGCTTTTGCATTGTCCTGGGACTGTGGCAGGTATTCCGCAGGTTACGTGAGCTTTGACGTCATGGCCATGTACCGCATACTGTACAGTATGTCTGTCATTCACCAGGGTTGTAACCTGTCCTTGTGTGATGGGCCTGTGCACCTTAGTTCCTCCCAACATTACTGTGTTTGTCATGGGTGCATGTGCAATGTCACCTGTCCATGTGGGCTTCACAGATGCACATTGGTGCAGTTCAGGGTGTGTGGTGTTGAGGGTGGACTGATGTAATTGTTTGCATGGATGAGCCCCTAGCTCCCGTTTGTCCATGGATGACGGGCCATGCTGAGTGATTTGTGTTTGTGTAGGTGTGATGTACGTTTGTGGCACAGGACACTTCTCTGTGTTTCACAGTTTGTACGACATCTACCTTTGTCAGCACAGTTGAGGTGTTATGCATGCTTGTGTCACCCCAATGTCTGGTCCCTGGGGGTAGTGTTGTTGTATGTCAGTCTCTTGCTGTGTTAGTTGGTGTTCATTCCAGCTTGTGTCACTTGTGTCTGTTGTGCTCCCTCTCATCTCACAATGCCTGATTGCCCACTAATGGGGGCCCATTGATGGGTTACTTTTGTATGGCACTGTGTCCACATCTGTGTCACTGTGGTTCAGCCCCCCTCATGTGTTGTGTAGTTGCCGGGGGATACTGAGACACACACACACACACACATGTTGTGTCAGATGTGCAGTGTGAGGTTGCATGTTTGTGTTTGTGCATCTGCACCAGTGCATTGGTATTGCTGTTGTGGGCCATTGTCTGGATGTTGTTTTTGTGATTTTCCCTGCTGTCCCTGTGAGTCACATCACATCATTCTGGTTGTTAGGTCCCATTGCTGGCATGGAATGTGAGTTTGTGACCTGACACCTACAGTCTACACAGGTTGCTTTGATTAGTGTGTCTATTTTTTAGATGTGTGTATGCTTTGTGATGGTCACTTCTGCTTGTGTGTCATTGTACACTGTATGCATTGTCAGCCCCCACGGGTGGTGCTTGTCTGCACATGGCAGAGAGTATGTTAGCTTATCACAGCACTATTAGCCTCACCACATCTCTGTGGGTATGGGACACAACCACTACTTTGCCCCAAAAGTGTTTCATGTGTTGGGACCAGAAATCATACATGCTGTTTGGCATTTGCAGCTTTGTCCATGATGACACTTACCTTTTGGTCACTGTGATGAGAGGGGTTTTGGACCCCATCACCACAATGCTCAATATCTGCTGCAGTTTGGAAGCACACACTTAACTTTTGTTCTACGCAGTGAGGAGGTGTTTTACATTGCCACAGTGCTAGTGATGCTTGCCTTGTGTAGGCCACACTCAGTTTTTGGTCACACATGTGATGGCAATTACATTGTATGTTCGAAGTCATGATCACTGTTGTGGGCATTTGTCATAGACTACACACAGTTGTCATGAGGTTAGGGGGATGTATTTTGCTGACTTACCTAATGTTGGTGTATGATGGATGTGTGGCGCATCACACATCCTATGAGTGGGGGTGGCATTAGTGCTGGGCAACAGATCCCCTATGGGTGTGGGTGGCAGTAGTGATGGGCAACAGGTCCCCTTTGGGTGGGGGTGGCAGGAGTGCTGGGCAACAGGTTCCCTATGGGTGGGGGTGGCAGGAGTGATGGGCAACATAAGCCCTATGAGTGGGGGTGGCAGGAGTGCTGGGCAACATAGTTCTTATGGGTGGGGGTGGCAGTAGTGATGGGCAACAGGTCCCCTATGGGTGGGGATGGCAGGAGTGATGGACAACAGGTCCCCTATGGGTGGGGGTTGCAGGAGTGATGGGCAACATAGTCCCTATGGGTGGGGGTGGCAGTAGTGATGGGCAACATAGTCCCTATGGGTGGGGGTGGCAGGAGTGATGGGCAATATAGTCCCTATGGGTGGGGGTGGCAGGAGTGCTGGGCAACAGGTCCCCTATGGGTGGGGGTGGCAGTAGTGATGGGCAACAGGTCCACAATGGGTGAAGGTGGCAGAAGTGATGGCCAACATAAGCCCTATGAGTGGGGTTGGCAGGAGTGATGGGCAACATAAGCCCTATGAGTGGGGGTGGCAGGAGTGCTGGGCAACATAGTCCCTATAGGTGGGGGTGGCAGTAGTGATGGGCAACATAGTCCCTATGGGAGGGGGTGCCAGTAGCGATGGGCAACATAGTCCCTATGGGTGGGGGTGGCAGTAGTGAGGGGCAACAGGTCCCCTATGAGTGGGGGTGGCAGGAATGATGGGCAACAGGTCCCCTATGGGTGGGGGTGGCAGTAGTGATGGGCAACATATGCCCTATGAGTGGGGGTGGCAGGAGTGCTGGGCAACAGGTCCCCTATGGGTGAGGGTGGCAGGAGTGATGGGCAACATAAGCCCTATGAGTGGGGGTGGCAGGAGTGCTGGGCAACATAGTCCCTATGGGTGGGGGTGGCAGTAGTGATGGGCTACATAGTCCCTATGGGTGGGGGTGGCAGTAGTGATGGGCAACAGGTCCCCTATGAGTGGGGGTGGCAGGAGTGATGGGCAACAGGTCCCCTATGGGTGGGGGTGGCAGTAGTGATGGGCAACATAAGCCCTATGAGTGGGGGTGGCAGGAGTGATGGGCAACATAGTCCCTATGGGTGGGGGTGGCAATAGTGATGGGCAACATAGTCCCTATGAGTGGGGGTGGCAGTAGTGCTGGGCAGCAGGTCCCCTATGAGTGGGGTTGGCAGGAGTGATGGGCAACAGGTCCCCTATGGGTGGGGATGGCAGGAGTGATGGACAACAGGTCCCCTATGGGTGGGGGTTGCAGGAGTGATGGGCAACATAGTCCCTATGGGTGGGGGTGGCAGTAGTGATGGGCAACATAGTCCCTATGGGTGGGGGTGGCAGGAGTGATGGGCAATATAGTCCCTATGGGTGGGGGTGGCAGGAGTGCTGGGCAACAGGTCCCCTATGGGTGGGGGTGGCAGTAGTGATGGGCAACAGGTCCACAATGGGTGGGGGTGGCAGAAGTGATGGCCAACATAAGCCCTATGAGTGGGGTTGGCAGGAGTGATGGGCAACATAAGCCCTATGAGTGGGGGTGGCAGGAGTGCTGGGCAACATAGTCCCTATAGGTGGGGGTGGCAGTAGTGATGGGCAACATAGTCCCTATGGGATGGGGTGCCAGTAGCGATGGGCAACATAGTCCCTATGGGTGGGGGTGGCAGTAGTGAGGGGCAACAGGTCCCCTATGAGTGGGGGTGGCAGGAATGATGGGCAACAGGTCCCCTATGGGTGGGGGTGGCAGTAGTGATGGGCAACATATGCCCTATGAGTGGGGGTGGCAGGAGTGCTGGGCAACAGGTCCCCTATGGGTGAGGGTGGCAGGAGTGATGGGCAACATAAGCCCTATGAGTGGGGGTGGCAGGAGTGCTGGGCAACATAGTCCCTATGGGTGGGGGTGGCAGTAGTGATGGGCTACATAGTCCCTATGGGTGGGGGTGGCAGTAGTGATGGGCAATAGGTCCCCTATGAGTGGGGGTGGCAGGAGTGATGGGCAACAGGTCCCCTATGGGTGGGGGTGGCAGTAGTGATGGGCAACATAAGCCCTATGAGTGGGGGTGGCAGGAGTGATGGGCAACATAGTCCCTATGGGTGGGGGTGGCAATAGTGATGGGCAACATAGTCCCTATGAGTGGGGGTGGCAGTAGTGCTGGGCAGCAGGTCCCCTATGAGTGGGGTTGGCAGGAGTGATGGGCAACAGGTCCCCTATGGGTGGGGATGGCAGGAGTGATGGGCAACATAGTCCCTATGTGTGGGGGTGGCAGTAGTGATGGGCAACATAGTCCCTATGGGTGGGGATGGCAGTAGTGCTGGGCAATAGTTCCCCTGTGAGTGGGGTGGCAGGAGTGATTGACAACAGGTCCCCTATGGGTGGGGGTGGCAGTAGTGATGGGCAACATAGTCCCTATGTGTGGGGGTGGCATTAGTGATGGGCAACAGGTCCCCTATGAGGTAAGGTGGCAGGAGTGATGGACAACAGGTCCCCTATGGGTGGGGGTGGCAGGGGTGCTGGGCAACATAGTCCCTATGTGTGGGGGTGGCAGTAGTGATGGGCAACATAGTCCCTATGGGTGGGGATGGCAGTAGTGCTGGGCAATAGGTCCCCTGTGAGTGGGGTGGCAGGAGTGATTGACAACAGGTCCCCTATGGGTGGGGGTGGCAGTAGTGATGGGCAACATAGTCCCTATGTGTGGGGGTGGCAGTAGTGATGGGCAACAGGTCCCCTATGAGGTAAGGTGGCAGGAGTGATGGGCAACAGGTCCCCTATGGGTGGGGGTGGTAGGGGTGCTGGGCAACATAGTCCCTATGTGTGGGGGTGGCAGTGGTGATGGGCAACATAGTCCCTATGTGTGGGGGTGGCAGTAGTGATGCGCAACAGGTCCCCTATGAGTGGGGGTGGCAGGAGTGATGGGCAACAGGTCCCCTATGGGTGGGGATGGCAGTAGTGATGGGCAACATAGTCCCTATGTGTGGGGGTGGCAGTAGTGATGGGCAACATAGTCCCTATGGGTGGGGATGGCAGTAGTGCTGGGCAATAGGTCCCCTGTGAGTGGGGTGGCAGGAGTGATTGACAACAGGTCCCCTATGGGTGGGGGTGGCAGTAGTGATGGGCAACATAGTCCCTATGTGTGGGGGTGGCATTAGTGATGGGCAACAGGTCCCCTATGAGGTAAGGTGGCAGGAGTGATGGACAACAGGTCCCCTATGGGTGGGGGTGGCAGGGGTGCTGGGCAACATAGTCCCTATGTGTGGGGGTGGCAGTAGTGATGGGCAACATAGTCCCTATGGGTGGGGATGGCAGTAGTGCTGGGCAATAGGTCCCCTGTGAGTGGGGTGGCAGGAGTGATTGACAACAGGTCCCCTATGGGTGGGGGTGGCAGTAGTGATGGGCAACATAGTCCCTATGTGTGGGGGTGGCAGTAGTGATGGGCAACAGGTCCCCTATGAGGTAAGGTGGCAGGAGTGATGGGCAACAGGTCCCCTATGGGTGGGGGTGGTAGGGGTGCTGGGCAACATAGTCCCTATGTGTGGGGGTGGCAGTGGTGATGGGCAACATAGTCCCTATGTGTGGGGGTGGCAGTAGTGATGCGCAACAGGTCCCCTATGAGTGGGGGTGGCAGGAGTGATGGGCAACAGGTCCCCTATGGGTGGGGATGGCAGTAGTGATGGGCAACATAAGCCCTATGAGTGGGGGTGGCAGTAGTGATGGTCAACATGAGCCCTAAGGGTGGGGGTGGTAGTGGTGCTGGCCATACAACCCGTATGGTGGCCTGTTAGTGGCCAGGATATGGATCCCCTGTGTGTGTGTGCCATTTTGCTGGTATGTGTCGTTTGTTTGTGTGGTGGGTGTCTGACTTACCGTCTGCGCCGTCCACGTCTGTTCCTGATCCGGTCATAGATGTAGAGTACTGGTATGACCTGCGCGATGGGATTCATGATGTTTTCGTCTCGTACACGCTGCTTGTTGCTCCGTCTCGTACCCGTAGCAAGCTGGTCCATCTCGTAGCCGTGGATTGAGTTGTGGCGCGAATCGTAGCTGATATGCTTCTTTTCCGGATGCTGTGACGTGCCGTACGTGGCGCCCCGTCCAGCGCGTAGGAAGTACGTATCATACTTGTCCGTGCGGATACTGCTATGGATACTGCTTCCGGGCGACTCGGTTTGGCGTTAGGAGTTACGGCTCAGACGGATAATGAAGCTTGAATCACAGCCTACGTGGCGGTCGGGTTTTTGGCAGTTATGCGCATCGTACTTCCTCAACAGGACGGACCGGCTCCGTGTACGGGTCGGTCGCAAGGTAAGGCTACGAACAGCTCTCGGAGAGCTGTCTGACCCGGATCGGAATCGACCCCTATATAGTTTCACTATTAGATTTTAATTATTGATCACTAACATTAAGAGTGGTGAAGGGATCTGCATAGGTCTTGATGAGAAGCCAGGGTGAGGCTTTGAAACATGTCGCTAAGGAAGTGCCGCCCATAGTAGAATTGCACCTCCGCCTTCTCTCCATTTTAATGATACCAGCCAGCAGGAACATTACATTTTACTTTTCCACATAGCCAGGCATTTTTAATCGATTCCACTTCACTAATTCACATTTGACCCTTCCACTCGCATTCCTACATTGCACATAGTATCTACTATTCAGTGCTCCCGTGTCTTCGTAGGTCCTAGCACGCCCCGTCCCGCAGCGGGGCGGGAAGAACCCGATGATGAAGCATGCCACCAAGGGTCCTTCTGTTGGGTGAACATTATTTTAACAAAACTGTGTGCTCCCCCAGAGATTAGGAGCGACACACAATCTGGAAGGACACTTTTCCTAATTTTCCTTGATCTTGATAAGGGTGGATCCTTGTGTTTATTTCATTGTTACTCAAAGATGATCAGTGTTTTATAGCAGCAGGACTTAACATCTATGGCACTAATTAGGTATGGTTCATCATCCTTAATTTCAAGCTGCAGATTCCATATACGGTATTTAGACAAAATATTTAAAAACAATATTGAGTCAGAAATATGGAGTTAGAAATATCAAGAATATCGTTGACAAGAATATTGATTTTAAGGTAAGTAATATTGTTTACCAAAATATCTATGTTGTTAATATTGATGTTAAGAATATCTATGGGCCTGATTACAATGGCTGTCGGACCAACTGCCGAGGCCGCAATCCTTTTCCGACCTCCGAGTCCGCTGTCCTTCATCCGCCGTATTACGATACAACCGCTGCTACCGCGGTGGTCTCATCACCTGCGGTGCACTTATTCCCGAATATATGGCTGCAAGTGCAAACATATTCACAGTAAACATGTGAAATGTACACACATGAATTACACATGTGGGGAAATGCCTTGCGCATCATGTACCCCATTGCTGAAGTGGGCCGATCTGTGCACAGTCTCTTGATTGCAGCACTTACAGGATCGTTTTCTTAAGGGTTCAACTGCTGATGTTAAGGGGGGTCCTGGTGGAAGAGATCCACGTCAGAGACTGCAGAGGAGAAGAGGAAATGGGTGAGTATTTCCTTAGTTTCTGACGACTTCAGACAGGGGGTCGGACAGCCACAGCCAGCCCGTCAGAAACACATATCCTAATCCACACGACTATCAGAACTACCTGTACAACCGTATGGTGACTGCTTTTCCATGACCGCCGTCTCAGTGGTTGGAGAATGGCTGTCGGAGTCTACGGTCCTTCAGCAGGCAGTCAGACTTCAGACAGTATGCATTGTAATTCCACATTCGGACCAACTGCCTCTGACGACACCGCGACGGTCCAACTGCCGCCAGCAACACCACAGCGGTCGGACTGACATGCATGATTATGAGGCCCTTTGCCGTTTATATCATTTACAAAAATATAGGTGTTCGGAATATCGGTATTTGAGTATTTCTATGTATTTTAATTGTATATGTTATAAATTGTTTGTATAAATATTGTTACTTTTTTTATATATTTTGCATAGTTTAGTTGTGTTTACATTTATTTTAATAGCTTATTGCTATTTTTAGTTGCGTAGCGGGTTGTGGTATTTTAGGGGTATAGGATGGGAAGTAAATTAATTATAACTATCGTTTAATAATTTTTTTTATTAATGTCAACTATTTTATTGATAATTATGTAAGTTACGTTTTAGGTGTGGACTGTGGGGTTTGTAGAGGTATAGGGTGGGAAGCATTTTAATTATAATTAATTAATTTTTAATTATTGACTATTATTTAATTGATGATCAATTATGTGAATTGTGTAATTAATTTGTATTGATAATTTAGGTGTGAGTTGCGGTTTTTTGTAGGGTTAAAGGGTGGAAAGTAAATTAATTTAATTAAGTAATTGATAGTAATAATAATTATTTGATAGTTAATTATGTTAATTATGTAATAAAAATATTTTGCAAGTTATATCACGTGCGGGTTGTTTGGTTTGTAGGACTAGTGGGTGGGAAGTTAATTAAATATAATCAATTTATGATTAGTTAATTATTATTAATTGTTTAATCTATACATAATTATTTAATACGTGTAATTAATATATTTTTAAAGATATATTTTAGGTGTGTGTTATTTAAGTAATACTAACTGTAAAATTAGGTATTTATTTATTAAAAATTGTGTTATTAATTATTTTATGTCTTAATTGTGTTATGGTTTTTATTTGTAAATAATAATATATTTGTTGGTGGTCATTAATGTAAGAATATAGGGCCTCATTACGATGGTGGTTGGTCAGACCTCCGACAACCATCCTATCGGGCATAACTCTGTCCGAAAATGAGTCGGAGGTTCCATCCGCCCTATTATAATATTACCACCATGGTGGCGGTTGGAAAGTGCTTTTTTCTAGTGCCGCTTGTGCTGCGGCCCAGGAAAAAGGCAGCAGCACAAGCCGCACTAGAAAAAAGAACTTTGTGCACATCCATGCACCGTGTGCTAGGCACCATTTGGTGCCTTTCACACGGTGCATGGATGTGTGGGACTGCACTACTTGGGGCCCCCAAAGTCTGTTTCCATCTGCCTTTTCATGATAGACCGCCATGAAAAGGCAGTTGGAAAGGGACATCTTAATCCCTCCGGCGGCGCCGGTGCAGGCACCTCCTCCTTTGTAGAGATAGGATTCCAACAGCTGCCTCGACAGGCTCCTTGAGTCTGTAAGAGGCGACAGTCTTTCCCCCTGACCTATGCAGTCCGACCATCTGCATCCAAACTACTCTCTACAGTTGCACAGACTGGAGTCATAATAGTACATTTTACCCCTCTGTTATCCAACACTTTCCCCACTGTTTCACTGACTGGAGTGGGAATAGTCATTTTTACCAGTTTGGAGTCCACCGCTTTCACTACTGTTGCAGACACTGGAGTGGGAATAGTAAATTTTTACCCCTGCTGATTACAACCCTTTCCCTACTGTTGCACTGACTGGAGTGGGAATAGTTATTTTGATCCCTCCTCAGTCCAACCATTTCCCTACTGCTGCGGAGAGTGGAGTGGGAATAGTAAATATTACCCCTTCGCAATCCAACAGTTTCCCTACTGTTGTATCGACTGGAGTAGGAATAGTAATTTGTATTTGTCCTAAGTCCAATGCTTTACCTAGTGTTGCGTCGACTAGAGTGGGAATAGTAATTTTTACCCCTCCTTACTCCAACCCTTTTCCTACTGTTGCAGAGAATGCAGTGGGAATAGTAAATTGTACCCCTGCACAATCCAACTCTTTGCCTACTGTTGCACTGACTGGAGTGGGCATAGTAAATTTTACCCCCTCAGCATCCAACGCTTTCTCTACTGTTGAACAGACTGGAGTGGTAATAGTACTTTTTACCCTTCTGTATCCAACGCTCTCCCTACCGTTGCCCAGAGTGGAGGCCGGCCATTTTGTAGACTCCAGAGGATCTCGCTCAAGATGTTTCTGGCAAGCGGAAGAACACGGCCGCGTAATAAGTAAGGAGGCAAAACTCAAGCATCCAGCACAACGTTGTGGGAAGGATAAAGTAAGAATTACCTTTTTATGAGTGACTGTAGTGGCGCACATGGTCTGCCTGTCCTTAGTATTATGCCTGAAATGTGACCACGCAGCGATCCCAATTGCCGGATTGCCCGACTTTAACTTGGCGCGAGCTTAAGAATACAAAGCACACATGTCTTGGGCAGAATTGTAAGGAAGTCTATTGGAATATCGGAATATAATCAATCGGTAATTGAGAGTACTTGGCATAAGTGAGCCTGGAGATTTGGTTGTACAACGGAGGTAATATGGTTTGAGCATCAACCCTATGCAAGATCTTATGGAAGAGCTTATGCAAAATGTCAGAGATGCCTGGTACCAACATGGTGATCTAAAGTGCACGGTCCGAACATGGAGATCTAAGGTGTCTGATCAGTCTAGCCACTTGGGAAACAAGCCTGAAGAGGGTCACAACTAAAAGCCTGTGGAGGGTCACAACTAATACAAATAAAAAAGAGTACAGTCTAGCCACTAAGAAGACTGGCCGGCAAAGAGCCTTAACTAAAACTAAGGAATTATCTGTTCAGTGCTTGAGAAACCCTGAACTAGGGAATCAAATACATTTGGAAAGCTTATCTGATAATAAATACGGAAGTGCACACTGTACACTGTGTCAAGAGAGCTGTGGACACGCTGTGGAGAGTGTTTTGCTTGTAAAAACCCTTGGAAGGAACACACTGCACACCGTGCAGAACCCACTGTGTAGAAACCTCTGTCCTGGTACACTACCACATGCCAATTAAAGTGCTGATCTGTGAAGAATAACAGTAGAGTGGTCTTACCATTTAAAGTAGATTGTAGCTGAATATATGTGAAGTGCTCTTGCCGGGAGAAATACTCGCACTACAATGGCCGAGAAAGAAAATAAGTCAAACCTCAAGAGGGTAAAGTCTGACCCGCCAAACCAAGATTCCCCGGTCAAGAATAAACAGGACATAAATGCAACAATGGAAACAATACTGGTTAAGCTAGCAGAAGTCTATGATCTAGCAAAATCTACAAAGGAGAATACAGACCCAATGCGATTAGAGATCTCAGCAATCTGCCAAGAGATTAAAGAGACTAACAATAGGATGGTCGAGGCAGAAACCAGAGTAGGTCAACTTGAAGATGGAATGACCTGCACACAAAAGTCAGTATTGAAGCTTGAGTGATTCTCATATGCTTTTGCCAAGCAATTATCCAACCTGGAGGATAGAAGTCGGAGAGGAAACCTACACATTTTTGGCATACAGAAGGCAATGAGAATGATGCAGGCTCTTGTGTGGCCTTCCTAGAGAAATAGTTACGCAGGTTACTAATCTGATCCTCGAAAAACCTCTAGAATTCGACAGTCCCCACCAGAAGAATGATCAACCAACTATATCCAAGGCCCATCGTATGCAAACCACTAAGGTACCAGCATGTAGAGCTCATCTGATCCTTTATGAGAAAACAGAACCACATCACATGGAACAACAGCAACATTTTTATTGCACAAGACAACTCAAAAGCTACAGTCGATACTAGGAAAGGTTTTCTGGCTCTTCGACCCAGACTGAAGGCGCTGGGATACCAATTCTCCTTTGTGGGCCCAGCCAGACATGGCGTAACTACTCAAGGCACTCCCCATCTCTTTACAGAAGGAGAAGCTCTCAGAAGATTCCTGGATAAAGCCGAAGAATACAAGATGGACACTTCAAACCAAGCGACCCGGTGATAAGACCTAAACGCTAGCTCTAACTTCAAGTATGGTAGTCTGATTCATTTTGACTTCACTAAAATCTCTAGCACTCATTGAGTTGAATCATACCAATTCCCCTTGTTCATGTTTTGGAAGGAAGTTAATATCAGTCAATTAAGTATTTGAATATTAGATGCCTGTAACGTTACATAATTGATATATATTTTAGGAATGTTTTAGCTGCGTGTATTAATTGTCAAGGTACTCCATGAAGCAGCATATCAGAGATATCTGACATTGAAGAAGGCCAATGTTCTCAATGTTCTCAATGTTTTAAATGATTTAAAGGCTTTAAATGCGCTAAATGTTCTAACGTTTTAAAAAGTTTCATAGTGGTGATTGCTACGTAAAAATATCAGTTTCAACTAGCGTGCTTGAAAAGGAATGATTTTCTTGTTCTGGCCATGTCTTTTATCTTGGGGGGGAGGGAGGGTGGTTTAGGGATGTGGAGGGGGGACAAAGGGTTTCTGATCTTAAGTTATTTGTTTTGACTCACCTGGTTCTCATTTCTCTTCCTTCTTCTTGTTTGTTATGTTATGTATTGGTATTTGTTGAGCGCATATATCACCCTAAGGTCTCATAGCGCTAGCCTGTACTTAACAACCAAGAGAATGAAGAGAAGGGGAAACCATCTGGGCGGGATGGACTCAGAATAGCCAGGTTTTGAGGGATGTACGGAATTTCTTATGATCGATTTCGATGCGAAGGTGCAGAGGTAGGGTGTTCCATATCATAGGGGCAGTTTTGGAAAATGATCTTCCGCCTTTCTTAACAGTGCAGATCTTCGGGACAGTTAGAAGTTGTTTACTGGCAGATCGAAGAGTTCTGGCTGGCTGATGTCTTTTCAGTGGGGCCCTTGTCTGTTAAGGGTTTTATGTACCAAACACCAGAATTTAAAGTTGATCCGCTTCCTGATTGGAAGCCAGTGGAGGGTCTTCAGATTGGGAGCCGAGAGCGAGCAGGGGGGGAAGTTAAGAACCAGTCTGGCCGCTGTGTTCTGCAGGACCTGGAGATTTGTTAAGTGTTCTTCATTTATGAATGCTTGTAAAGCATTGCCATAGTCTAGGCAGCTTATTATTAATCCCTGCACTAGTGGCATGCAAGAAGACAGTGGGACCCATTTAAAGATTTTTCAGAGGCTACGCATTAGTCCATAGCATGTGCCAGCCACATGATTTACGTGGTCAGACATAGAGCATTTGTTGTCAATTATCACTCCAAGATTGCGTGCTGCTGCCTTAGGTGAAGGACATGAACCTAGGATGGAAGGCCACCAGTCAGTGGTCCACAACTTTTTTGCATTTCTGAAGAGTATGATTTCGGTTTTACTAGCGTTAAGTTGGAGATGGTTGTTTGTCATCCAATCATTAATGTCTACCATGCATTGCTTGAATCTGTATTTAGTATCGGTGGGATCTGGTCCAAGGGTGATTAGCAGTTGAGTGTTGTCCGCATACGACACTGTTTCAAAGCCATGGGCTTTAATAACCTTGGCTAAAGGAGATACATACAGATTAAAGAGTGTGGGACTTAGGATGGATCCCTGGGGCACACCCTGATCAATGGGTTGGCTGCTGGAGGTAAAGGCTCCGATTTGAACCTTAGATGTACGGTCAGTCAGGTAACTCCTGAGCCAGCCCAGTGTGGGGCCCTCGACACCAAGTTCCCATAATATAATTCGAATAGAATGCAATGGAAAATGGTGTTGAATGCCGCGGACAGGTCAAGTAGGACCAAGATGGCTGATTGTCTGGCATCAAGAGAAAGCCTGATGTTATCGACTACCTCCAGTAAAGCCGTTTCGGTGCTGTGAAAAGCCTGAAACCCAGATTGAGAGGAGTCCAACAGGTTATTGCTTACTAAGTGTTTAGAAAGTTGATTGTTGACCAGTGATTCTAGGACTTTCCCGAAGAGAGGAAGGAGAGAGATAGGTCGGTAGTTATTGGGCTGGTCCGGGTCTGCGGTGGACTTCTTTAGGATGGGTCTGACTATGGCCTCTTTCCAGATTAAAGGCACAATAGACTGGGATAGTCAAAGATTGAAGAGTTTGGCCAGACTAGGAAGGATGACTGGTTCAATTTTGGACATGATCTGAGAGGAGACTGAATCCGTAGGGGAGACAGATTTAACCCTCTTAAGGGTGGATGAGACGTCTTCCTCAGTGACTACGTTCAATTCACTGAGAATGTTGGAATGCGGAAGGTGATTATTGGCGCGTCTCTCTGTTAGAGGTTTACTGGTTGTTTGAGGGAAGAGCCTAGGAATATTGTTGATTTTGTTTACAAAGAAGGATGAAAGGGAGTCAACCCACTCTTGCAAAGCGATCTGAGTTGGCTGATAAGAGGAGGGTTGGTGAATTCTTTCAGGATCTTGTACAGTTCTTTGTGGGAGTTAGAGGCCAGTTAGGTTGTTGTGGTTAGATGTTAAGGCATTATTTGAGGAATTACTAAGGCTTACTGTTGAGAAGGGCTGGCCACTGTATGAAGAGTTTTTATGAGTCGTGGGATTCTCAGTCGGTTGAGAAGGGGTAATGCCTACCAAAGGGGGAGATGTTTTGTTGAGCAAGTGGAGTTCTTGACTGGTGTACTGTAAAATAGACATGAATGGGCTGTGGCTTTGCAGGTGGTTTGTCCTGGAAGAGGGTGGTCGGGCGAGAAATGGGCAGAGTGGCCGGCGGCTGGTGGCTGGCAGCCAGTGGCGTAGCTAGGGGGGTGCGGTGGGGGCGGACCGCCCCAGGCGTCACTATTCTGAGGGCGGCGGCCGCGCGGCACTGTCCCGTTACCACGGCCTTTATAATTTATTTGGGGACACTATTGTCAGTCAGTGTACTACCCAAATAAATTCTAAAGGCCGCCGCAACGGGCCAGTGCCGTGCGGCCGCCGTTTGAAATGCAAGCGCTGTGCACCCCATTCCCGAAGCTGACGTCATCACGCAGACGTGAGGTTAAAGTCTGACATTGGTGTGTCGCCCAAGTTTCACTCCTTGCCGTGCACTCTTCGTTTCTGCGGCTGTCACTCCAGCCTCCCGTGCACATGATGTTCTGACATTTCCCCATGCTGGTCGGGGAAAGTGAATAAGTGAACCATCCCACCACAACAGGCAAGGCTGTCACCCGATACCTCACCTCACAAGCACACAGGAACTAGAAAGGCACTAGGGCATGTTAAAGAAAAACATCTTTGACACAAGGTAAGTGATTGATCAAACACAGGTATGTTTCATTGGATTTTAGCATGAAGTGCAATATTTAAGTGTTGTAAAGGGCGGCCTTAACAACAGGGGCCTCCCTACACGGAGGACAACGGAAAATGTATACTGGAGCCTGCACTAGTAAAGAGATGGTCGACGAGTCACATAGCCCATTCCAGGAGTAAGACATTCTAACACCAGGGGTGTAGCAAAATGCAAAGTCTCTCAACTGTTCTCCATTGATGTGGCCTAAGGGCTTGAGTGCTCGATCTCGAAGCTGAGTGGGGAGCTGGGTTCGAGTCTCAGCAGGGATGCTCAACATCCTGTGATTCTGGACAAATCATGTAATTGCCCTGTGCCTTACAAAATGAATGTGTCCGTCTGTAACACAAATGGTGCTCATGTAAAGCGCTCTGATACCTTCCGGTCGAGTTTGCGTTACATGAAACCCCCCCCCCCCCCCCAAAAAAACACCTGCCGTATCCATAGCTGGCAGAAAGGGGACACTGTAAATGTCCAGTATTTCTAAAGCAAGAACAAGCACCCGAGGGAGTCAAGGCGCTGGGGGCTGTCGGGAAGATTAAGCAAGCTATTGCCCAGAGTCACATGGTGCTGGGCTGATCTGCCACCAGCGATTGAACCGTGAGCCTCTGTGTTCCGAAGTCGGCCGCTGCGCCACAACTAAGGTATGGCACAGCATTCCTGCAGTAAAGGTACAGGAGGGTGCCCGCTCACAGCCAGTGTTCCCCTGCCACCAGCGACGTAGCTAGGGGGGGGGGGGCGGTCTGCCCCAGGCGTCACTCTTTTGAGGGCGGCGGCCGCGCGGCACTGGCCCGTTGCGGCAGCCTTTATAATTTATTTGGGGACACTCACTGACACTTCTGTCAGTCAGTGTACCCAAATAAATAATAAAGGCCACCACAATTGGCCAGTGCCGCGCAGCTGCCGTTTGAAGTGCAAGCGCTACGCACCTGCTTGCCAAAAGCAAAAAATGCTGCCTGCAGCGCACGCACCAAGGTGCGCGACGTACCTCAGCATTTGTGGTTGTGTGTGGGTCCGTGACATCCGTCCCAGGGCGGTGCACATTGTTAATACCCATCCAGCACATCCGGCATGTATATATATATATATATATACACTTTAAGTTAAGTCGAAATGATATGGCTTACGTCAGACCTAAAAACATTTACTAGAAAGATACATTATCTCCTCACTCTAATGCCCATCACACACCTTTCCATTAGTTGCTCCTGAGTCGTTGTGCTCAATGTACCTAGAGGTGATTGAATTTGTGGTGCTGTATGATTAGAAATCAATTCCTTCCAGTACAATATAAAACCATAGGCGTTTTGCACCCCGCGCGGTGTAAATCAGTGCCCTTACACATTGGTCTTATGTGAAGATCTCTGGGGCTTCTATCCTTCCCATGACAGCTTTACTATGATGTGCATTTTTCACGCTCTTGCACACTAGGGCAAAGTCCTATATATGTTATGTATTTGATTTATTTCATAGAAATATTTCATATTAAAACGTGCTACCAAATCCAACCATAGTACAAGGGGAAAAAATGCCATAAATGCAGAAAAGTAAATTCCTTTCCTCTCATTCCTGGACTCATGCCTGCGGCATGAAGGGTGCCACTGCGCCCTCTCGATGACTCTGGGGGCACCGAGGAGCAGGCCGAAGTCCTGGCATGAGAAGGCAGCCTGCGCCCTTGGTACCTCAGACTGGAGGAGGCCGATGAGGACTCGCTTCCTCTGGCAGGGAGATGGCGGTGTCCCGACACACAAATGCCCGCCCACGCCGAATGCCAGCCAATAGCCCGCACAGCGGAAGTAGGCCGTGATTGATAGCGGGCATCCTAGTAGTAAGCACCCCCTGCGGTCCAATCCGGCTCCTCGCCCGATTCCTCCCCAGCCCCTCTTCAGAGCCGGGCCTCGGCACGGTCCCGGGGGCCCCATTAATTAAAAACACGTCCAATTAAATGGCAGGTGTAAATGTGCAGTGGCGGGCGTCTCTGCCCTGCACACCGTGCTCCCTCCACGGGCTCAGCTGTGCACCAAGAGGCTCTCTGAAGCAGTGCCAGTCTGCCAGGGTGGTGGAGTGCCTGGCTAACTCCTCCCCCCGTCTGTTGTTTGTAGTTATTAAATTTTGTCAGCTGTGTCCTGCTGCCGTTAAAGGTGTATTGTGCGCGGCCCCTGGTTCTCCCGCCTGCGCCCTTCTGTCAGGGCCATCAATCTTGTAGCATGCCAGCGCTACCAATGACGGCCTTGGACATCATTTTTGGCCAGCCCTCACGCTGAGAACGTGGCAGTGACACGTCATGCGCTCCACCACTACGCGCTCTCGTGAGGAGTCGAGTCTGTGGCAATGGCAGTGCTGGGGGATTTCCTGCTGCAGCAGGAGAGAACCAACCCCTACATAGAGACCCTGGCTGCCACCACTGTGGAGTACTGGAGGCTGAGTAAGGTAAGAGGGAGCTTAAACGGGTTTCAGAGGGGAGAAAAGGATCTTTTGTGAGTGGCAGTTCACAAGTCCTATAAAAAGAAGTGGGGGGTCAGAACTTATTTTCAAGGGCAAGATTTAGGCAGTAAAGTGAAAGATGGTCTGGACACTTTTAAATATACCCCCATGAGTTTGGATGGGCATTCCTAGAAGTGGCACTTGTCCATTCAGTATCGCATGGCAGATAAACATCACAGGACAGCAACATTTGTGGGCAATGGAAGGAGGGCAAGTCAAGGCTTCTCAATGGCTTTAGTCCTCCCTCCGTTGCACACAAGTCCTAAAACGACACAGACAAGCCACGGCACCTTAATACCTCTTGGGAGCAATTAGCTAGAAAAAAATCTCTCAGGGACGCTTTCATGTGTTGCTTTATACCACCCTCTTACCTTTTCTAGGAGTAGTAAATGACACGTGGTACTCGGTTTATTTCATAGTGATGTACCAAGGGTACATTTTCCTCCACCTGCGAGCGTGGTTGGGTGAGAGTGGCAGCCGTAGGGTGACAAGAATAAAGTTCACCTTTTTCTGAGGTAGAAAAGGATGACTGAGCATTCGGCACAGCGCATTTTGTAACTGACATCTGTGAGGTAGGCAAGGAAGGTCATGTGTTGTGGAACAAGAACTCATTCACAGAGTGATGCTGAGTCACGGAGAGAGGTGGATTCTAAATAGGGTTTGAAGACACTTAAACCAAGGATGAGGGCAGCCCCGGTGGGTGCCGCAGGATCCAGGTAAGGTCTTGAGAGGCAGGGGAGGAGGGAGGTTCTTGTAAATTTAACCAGATCAACACACCCTAAAACCAGTTCTCTACAATCGCAGTTTATGCCTAGAGGAGTAGGTGTTCGTGCCACAGAAGCTGGGCACATGATAGGGTAGGTGGCTTGAATATGACCAGAGGACAGGGGTCCTGCACCAGCTATAATGTCATGGATGAGATGTCATGGATGGGACAGATAAGGAACAGAGGTCCTGCACATGCTGTGATGTCATAAGTGAGATGTCATGGATGTGGCAGATAGGGGACAAGGGTCCTGCACAATCTGTGATGTTATGAGTGCAATGTCACAAACAGGGTAGGTAGAACTGATGTAAGTTTTGGGTTTCCTTCTGCTTTTCCTTCAGCGGCATAGCTAGGTGGGGGCGGTCCACCCCAGGTGGCACTATTTTGGGGATGGGGGCTGTCTAGCCCTGGACCGTGTCATGTATGTGCATGTAACTTGCATGATCGAGGTAACTATTAGCGGCGATACTACGTGTCTCTCGGACCTCTTTCAGGTGCTCGCCGTCCATTTTCCCCAGCACCCCCCCAGGGGGCGGCAATCTGAAGGGTAGCCCCGGGCGCCACAAGCTCTAGCTACGCCTCTGCTGGCAGCGGTCAGGTGCAGATGGGCTTGCCTTTGGCACTTCGCCTGCGCGCCGCTGCGTGCGTTCGCTCTGCACACTTCCTTTTGAGTGAATGGAAGTGGGCTGGACAAGTGACACCAAGTGGAGCGCTGACCTATTGCGTTCAGGGCTTCCGTGAAAGTTAACATGTGGTGCTATGACCCTCCGCACAAATGAAACAAGTCGCGGCGGAACAGGGGTAGCACAATGCGGAACAGGTGAGCGGCACCATAAAAACAGTTAAAAGTGTGGGCTGAAGACCAACATAAGCTTGGTCTGACCTGTCTTCGTTCTGTTTGTTTCTGTGATCGCTGCGCGTCCGCTCTGCGCACTTCCTTTCGAGTAAATGGAAGTGGGTGGGACAAGCGACAGCGAGTGGAGTGCGGACCTCTTGCGTTCAGGGCTTCTGTGAAAGTTAAAATGGTGGTTCTATGACCCTCTGCACAAACGGCACAAGCCGCGGCGGAACAGAGGCAGTACAATGCGGAACAGGTGAGCGGTGCAATAAAAACAGTTAAAAGTGTGGGCTGAAGACCAACATAAGCTTGGTCTGACCTGTCTTCGTTCTGTTTGTTTCTGTGATCGCTCTTTATTCTTTGATTTGCGCCATTGGAACACTCGCTTACCACAACCATTCTAGTATCACTCGTGATTTGGGGGATCCCCCTTACAAGCAGTCTCTAACACAATCACTGACACAATCACTAACACAAACCATAGGAGAATACTGCTCAACAGCTGGGGTACGGGAAGTTGTAATAGATTACTCTAGACAACAGGCTCTACGTTTACGGAATACTAGGTTGTGCCTGTTGAAACTGAGGCTCATGATCTTTGCCAAATAACAAATGACACACCAGCACCAACAAAATATTAAAATAGTATCACTAAACATAAAGGGCCTGAACCACACAGTTAAAAAGAAAAAGATCGTAAATTATATTCGTAAGCAGAATGTGGATATTATTCTCCTGCAAGAAACAAAAATAGACGTCACCCTAACGGAATCTCAATTTACGGTATTGCCTATTCAGCTGCCGTAGGTTAGAAAAACAGAGTACTAACACTGGTGACAAAAAGGCCAGGACAGAAACATCCTCATTCACTGCTGATACACAAGGTAGATGGGTAATAGCAAAATTAGAAAGCAAACCTCTACATTATACATAGCAAACATATATGCCCCCAAAGGTGATGACCCAGAATTCTGGGAGGATCTAGTGACACAAATCAAAGCAATCCAAGAATCTGAGACCTTAATAATCGCTGGGGATTTTAATCTCCCCCTTGACCCTACTCTCGATAGAAAGACTGCATGCCAATTTAGACCCAATAAAGCTCATAAGGCCTTAAAGAAACTCTGCAGTAAACAGAACATGATAGACGCATGGAGACTACAAAACCCAGCAGAGAAAGACTACACCTTCTACTCGTTTCCTCACATTTTGTATTACCGTATCAATTATTTTCTGATCTCAGGTAACTCTACTAACAGAATAGACCAAACAACCATTGAACCAAGAGTCATATCTGACCGCTCCTGTATCACTCTCTCTATAACAGAGTCAACCCCCTCACTTAGAGAGCCTTTATGGAGATTCAATGATGATGTCCTTAACTCAAAGCCAAAGAAAGAAATAATTGAGGAGGCGATTACAAATTTTCTCATGGAAAACAAAGAAAATGATAGCTCGCATCTCACCAGATGGGAAGCACTGAAATCTACTATCAGAGGAGCAGTAATTAAAATTAAATCAAATATGAATAATGAAGCTAACGCCAAGCTATTTAACTTAGAGAGGGAAATAACTGAACTGGAAAAATTACATATACTTAAGAATGACTCCCTGACTTTAAACTAAACAAAAAATATGAATACAACTAAATTATCAGTGTAAAAGCAGGGGTACGGATAAACAAACAGAAAAGCCTACGATTATGTGAGGCTAATAAAGCGGGAAAGTCACTAGCCTCATATGTAAAATTCAAAATACAAAAGTTGGTATAAACACCATTAAAGATGATGAGGGTAATGTACAAACTAACCCACAAAGAATTGCTGGTACATTCAAGAACTTCTACCAAAAATTATACAAAGCTAATCTCAACCTCCACCAATTGAATAATAAGAAGTATCTAGAAGAAATATCACTCAACACCCTATCAGAGCAAGAAATGGCCTCAATTAATGGTCCAATCAATTTAAAAGAAATCGAAAATGCCATCAAGAACATCAAGTCAGGGAAGGCCCCAGGGCCGGATAGCTATAATGACACCTTCTATAAAACATTTATGGACCAGTTAAGACACCCGCTGCTAAACCTCTATGAGCAGTTTGCTTCCACTGGACAAGTATCTGGTACTCCAGCAGAGGCCATTATATTGGTAATACCCAAGGAGGGTAAAGATCCTCTCATCACCAAAAACTACAGGCCGATCTCCCTATTTAACGTTGACTGTAAGTTATACGCCATGATATTAGCCAAATGGATACAAAAACACATACCTAAACCTATCCACCAGTCTCAGGTAGGGTGCCTCAAACACAGACTGTCTAGCGATAATACAAGGATTTTTTGCCATGCGATAGAAAAAGCAAACTTGTCCGGCTCTCCAACGGTAGCCATAACACTGTACACTGAGAAAGCAGTTGACAAGGTAGACTGGGTATCCCTGTATATGACCCTAGAAAAGTTTAACCTGGGGAATACCTTAATTAACATGATTATGGCACTATACAAAGATCCGTCAGCTAAAGTCAAGGGGGGGAGCGATCTCCTCTAGCTTCTCGCTTAAAGAATGGATTAGAAAGGGATGTCCTCTCTCACCATCACTTTTTTTTTAATAACAATCGAGCCATTATTACAACACAAGAGAGAATAGGGATATAACAGGTCTAGCCTTTGGTAATACGATTTTCAAAGTAGCCGCCTATGCGGATGATGTCCTTGTTGTTACAGAGAATGCTGAGAGAGCCATTCCGGCTCTCATGAAGTCAATACAGGAGTATTCAGAAGTCTCGGGATACACACTAAACAAAGATAAAACGGAAGTTAAGTTGATTAATAGTCAAGGGGATGAGGAAGTACTACGAGACTCAGGTCTGAAGTGGCAAACAGGCACGATTAAGTACTTAAGCCTGGAATTCACTAACAACCTCATTACTACACTAAAGGAGAATTAGAACATATTACTAAAGAAAATCACTGAACTACTGAATGGATGGTCACCAAAATGTATTTCCTGGTGGGGTAGAGTAGAAACAACAAAAATGATGATTACGCCTCTCATTAATTATTTAATCAGCATGCTTCCAATGATGTTATCAGATGCCTTCCTTTGGAAAATAGACAAGATCCTTAACAACTTCCTATAGCAAGAGAAAAAACCAAGAATCGAATTAGAGAAACTCAAACTGGTTAAGACCAACGGAGGAGTGGGTCTCCCTAACTTTTGAGCATACCAGACAGCCTTCCTATGTAAACAGGGGGCAGCCTGGTTTATTGATAACCCGGCCTATCGACCCTTGTGGCTAGAGGTAGAAAAGAATCTGATTATGGGCATTCCCCCAACTGCATTCATGACAATGAACACCTCTATTCTACCCTACTCCAAATACATTATACAAAATACTAGACAGACATTCTTATGTTTAGACAAACAATCCACCACTAAATTTAGCACCTAAAATATGGCAACACTATGGCACAATCCTAAAATTAAATTAGAGGGCCAGACATTATACTGTCAAGAATGGTCACAAAAAGGCATTAATTTTTTATCAAGGACCTGTATAATGATACTTCCCCAAAGTCGTTCGCTAGTCTTGAGACGGAAAAGACACTGAAAGGAAAAGACTTGTATACGTTTTTGAAGCTCAAGGTTCAGATTGCTAAATTATCTATAACGCTGTCAACTCCGTCACTGCCATCCAAGCTAATCCAGCTCAACATGGGGAGACATATGGTATCTAAAGTATAGCAACTAGTTTTACTTGAGCCTCGCAAGTCACACAAGGAAAATGGAAGAAAATGGAAAGCAGAAACTAACTCTTACCTAATCAACCTGGATTGGGAGCTAATACACAGGACACCATTAAGAAACAAAATCTCGCCCACACTCGCCCAGACAAGGTTCATGATTATTAATAGAACATTCTGGACGCCAAGCAAACTATAGAACATCAACCTTAGTACATCCCCCCTCTGCTGGAATTGTAATACACAGAAAGATGACCTTGCACACATGCTATTCCACTGCCATGTGCTGCAATCTTTTTGGGATAAGATCTTTGATTACATTAGGCACTCCCTCCACATCATGCCAACAAAGGAATTCCAGTATATACTTCTGGGTCCACTAGACACTAAGTTACGTAATGAGAATAATTGTGACCTACTTGATCTAATGCTTACCCTGGCTTTCAAAATGGTTCCATGTTTTTGGAAGAACTGCAAAGCAATATTTTCAAGATGTGGCAGGAATGGGTAACCTTTTTAAGAGGAGCACACAACCTAACCCTACAACTTACCCCTTGGCGCTCATCCCTCCAAAAAATGCGGGACTTACTTTTCTCGTTACCCCTTGTCTTCAAACCTCAATGAACAGCAGTGTCACTGCTCTCGTATTATAGTCCATACCTAGTCCGCCTTACGAGAAGTCATTAAATGTGTCAGGAGTTCATTGAAAGACATCCCCGACGTGGCATCTGAATACTGTGAGGTTCCATTGGCTGATTATTTCCTTTTCTACCTTCCTTGTTTTCCTTTTATTTAACTTCTTTCCTTCACCTCTCTGCTACAGTGGGATACCTATTAGCTCCCATAACAAATACAGATGATATTCTCAAAAATGAAATAAAAGAAAAGCAAAATCACATAGAGGACTTGGACTTAAAGACCTCAGGTTTCTCCTATTCAGTCTTTTTGTACATACCCTCAGCACTCATCATCTATCCGTTACTGTTAAAAATGTCCTATGATCTTTTTTTTTTTTTTTTTTTTTTTTTTTTTGAAACCGTTTATTACAGTTTATAAAAGTTACAGGTATGGGCCTACAACCACACGGCCGGCCGCTAGAGCATCAGAAGCATATTACATACATACAGCAAAAAGTCTCTCAGCGGTGCGCAGTAGGAAAACAGGGGTAGTCAATGGTGTAGGCCACGTAGCTCCGTGCCCACAATACGGTTCCATTTTCTTAAAACAAAACAACATCAACAAACCACAACCGCAAGGCAACCCGCGATCCAAAGTGACAACACGTGCTCCATAAGTGGGGGATCCAAACAGCAGCAAAACTCTGAAGAGGGGACGGGAGTAGATCAGGGACTGGGGGACCGCGCGCCCGCGGCCGAGGGAGGGGGGCCATCTAGGGAGACGGAGCAGGCGAGGCAGCCGGTAGCAGTGGCGGCTCACAAATACCCCCGCGGTAGGCGTTCCAGGGGCCCCAGAGTTTCATCCACGCCCCAGGCTTACCCCTCGCCACATACACCACCTTTTCACGAAACATACACCAATCCAAATGCTCCTTCCAGGCCGACACCGCAGGGGGCCTCTGGGATCCCCACAATTGAGCAATATCCCTCTTAGCTATCATGTATCCCAGAGTCACCCACCGCGTCTGGGGGACCGAATAATCATTAGGTTCCCAGACATTCAGCAAGCATCTCCTCGCTTCAGGCAGCAGCGCGACACGCGTAACCACTCGTAGAACCTCATGCACACCACGCCAGAATCGCTCCACCTTCGGGCACTCCCACAGTATATGCATGAAAGTCGCCAACGCACCACAGCCACGCTTACACATTCCATCACCGGCAAAACCCATACGTAGAAGCCTCGGCCCCGTCACGTAGACCCGGTGAAGGATCTTGAGCTGGACGAAACGAAGGCGAGCCGGGATGGCCACCTCTTTCGGGGAGGCCACCGCAGAAATCCAATCCTCGTCGTCCAGCTCCAGCCCGTCGGCGACCCAAGCCGCGCGGAGACTAGTCAGCAGGCACGATCTATCGTTGATCAATTTTTTGTATATGAGGGAGATCGTGCTGTCCGGGACATGGCCATCTAGCACTCTGTCCTCCAGGGGGGAAGACTCCGGAATGGATGCGACATCCGGGAAGACGGAGCCCAGCGCATGGCGGACCTGTAGGTACCGAAAGTACTCACTGCCCTGCAGCTGAAACTCCGCCTGCAGCGACTCAAAAGTTTTGAATCCACCCCTCGTCCAGAGATCTCCCACCGTGCTGATTCCGATCGTGTCCCACTTCTCGAAGCCCTTCGACATCCACAGGGAGCCCAACCTCTCAGATGCATACAGCGGAGACGCTCGGGTCAAACGGTCCTTCCACCCCATAGCTGCATTAGCCGCGTGCCAGACACGCACCATGACACGCGTCGGTCCCGTCAAACGGGAGTCGGGCGCGCCAGAGTAGAGCGCTCGATTATAATCGCCACCGGGCAGAAGCATCCTGTCCATCTCAAATGCCGGGTTCAAGGCGGGCCCGTAAAGGCCATGATTAATTGCAGCTAGTTGGGAGGCCCAGTAATACCGTTTGATGTCCGGGAGGGCGACCCCTCCATCGTACCACGGGAGCGTCAATTTAGCCAGAGCAATACGCGGCCTCCCGTCCCAGAACAGGCGCCGCTGGAGGCCCTCCACCTCGCGAAAGTAGCGTGCCGGGACCAAGTCCATGGTATTCTGGAGGGCGTAGAGGAAGCGCGGCAGAGACATCATTTTAAATAAGGCCGCTCGGCCGAGCGGCGAGAGCGGCAAACGCCGCCAGCGCACCACGTCCTCCCTCAAACGCTGGAGGGGGGGCAGCAAGTTCCGCTCATAGCGGGCCTCCGGGTCAAGAGTGATATATATACCCAGGTACCGGAAACCCTGGGAGGCAATCTGGATCGGACAGTCCCGCGGCAGGACCGGAGCCTCCCCGGAAAGCACATAGACACAGGATTTCGCCCAGTTGATGACCAGGCCGGAGTTGCGACCGAAGGAGCGCAGAACATCAACCAGGACGATCAGTGATTTGCGCGGGGAGGCGAGATACAAAAGGATATCGTCAGCATAGAGGGACACGCGGTCCTCATGCTCGGGGGTCCAGCGGAGACCACGGATAGAAGGGTGCCACCGCAGCCACTCCGCCAGGGGCTCCATGGCCAGGGCGAACAGGAGAGGCGACAGGGGACAACCCTGTCGCGTGCCCCGCCCCAGCGCGAATGGGGCCGATACTCGCCCATTCACCACCACCTGCGCCAACGGGCCCGAATAGAGCAATTTGACCCAGCTGACGAAACCCGGGCCGAACCCAAACTTCGCCAGCATCGCCCAGATATATGGCCATTCGAGCGTATCAAACGCCATGGTGGCGTCCAAGGACGCCAAGATGGCCGGCTCCCGCACAAATGGAACACGCGCGAGCACCCCATGTAAGCGCCGCAGATTAAGCGCAGTGTTGCGGTGTGGTATAAAGCCCGATTGGTCTTGGTGGACCAAATCGCCCACCACGCCAACCAACCGGTTGGCCAACACCTTGGCGAGGATTTTGGGCTCCGCGTTCAAAAGCGAAATCGGCCTATAGGATGTGACCCGTTCACGGGGCTTCCCCTCCTTATGGATCACTACAATTGTAGCCAGACGCTGGTCCGGCGGGAGGGAGCCCTGCGAGTGGGCCGCAAGGAACATCGCGCGCAGGTGGGGCGCCAACACATCCGGGCGTAGCTTGTATAGCTCAATGGGAATACCATTGGGGCCCATGGCCTTGCCGGATGCAACCGAGCGAATAGCCAAGGCAATTTCGTCCGAGGTGGGCGGGGCATCCAGCGAATCCCTGTCCTCCACCGTAAGGAAGGGCAGTGCGATGTCCCGAAGCAAGGCATGGGAATCTTCCTCCGAGCAGGGAGAAACCGAGGAGTAAACTTCGCGGAAATAGTCCGCGAAGCAGGAGACAATGGCTTCCGGCTCGGTGACACACACTCCATCCACGCTCTCAATCAAAGGCACCACGCGGCTCGCTCTCTCCCTCTTATCCAACCACGCAATCAGTTTGCCAGCCTTGTCACCCACATCATACAATCGCCCCTGCTGCTCTCTACTGAGGCCCCTGGCCGCCTCCGTGACGAGGGCCCGATAGGCCGCCTGCTTTAAATGCAAAACATGCAACTTGGCGTCTGTTACCCCGCTCCCCAGGTCACCCTCCAGTTCAGCAATTTCGGCCTCAACCCGGGTCACCTCCTCCCGCTCGCGCCGCCGGGCATTGGAAATAACGGAGAGGGCCTCCCCCCTAAGGACCACCTTGAAAGCCTCCCACAGGGAGATGGCAGACGGAACCGACCCCACATTCTCATCAAAATAGCGCTGTAAGGATTTAATCAAGTCGGCACGAATGGTGGGGTCGCGCAAATACCATGCATTAATCGGGGCCACCCTGCCATCCCCCCTCGGGAAGACATCGAAATGCAACAACAATGGGGAGTGGTCTGAGATACCCCGTGCCAAATGGCGCACCTCCCCCACCCTCCCTGCATGGGCCGCCGGGACAAGGATATAATCAAGCCGCGAGAGGCTACCATGGGCCCCCGAGTGGAAGGTGTACTGTAGCAATCCAGGATGCTTTAAGCGCCAGCAGTCCACCAGGCCCAGCGTGTCTAAAAGGCCGGGCAGCCATGCCTGTGCCCGGGGGAGGTCCCTAGGGGGATGGCGATCCATAGACACGGAGGCAACCGCATTAAAGTCCCCTCCAACCACCAACAGGCCACTCGGAAGGTCCAGGAGGAGGCGCCCCAGGTCTGCAAATGTAGTGGCTTGTAACCCAGGCGGGACGTACACTGAGATAAAGATAAACACTCTACCCTCCATTCGTCCCACCAGAACAGTGTAGCGTCCCCTCTCATCATGACGCACCTCGTCAATCTCCAACGGGAGCGAGTTCTTGACCATAATGCCCACCCCCTGCGAGCCCGAAGTGAAGCCGGAGTGGGCCGCCAAACGATATCCCCGCCGATTCATTGCATGAAAGGTGTTACCTATAAGGTGCGTCTCCTGCAGGAAGACAACATCTGGTGAAATACGTTTTAAATACTGCAGGACCACACCACGCTTAATCCTATCCCCCAGGCCGTTAACATTCCATGACAACACAGTCAAATCCCTACCCCCCATCATACGTCGAAACAATCGGTCGTCCCCCACCGAGCATCTTAAAAACGACAAAACAGTTGCGGGTTTGCCTTGCGGTGCTAACAAACAACACACCCCCCCCACCCCCCGGTCCCAACAGAACTCCCCCCTCCCTGCACCCCTGCATGAGCCCAGACAGCCCCCCCAAAGTGCAGTGTGCCTGTCGCCCCATAGCTAAATACTAACTAGTCCCCCAGAGGAGGAGGGAAGCTCCCAGCAGACCCCACCCGACCTCCATGGGAGGGGAACATACGAAAGCAATATATGGTAAAGGAACAACATCCAGAGCAAGGCCTATACAGTCACCCCTCAATTCTGATCCGGCGGGCCCTCCTCGCCAGCCGCGCCCCCCCCGCCCCGATCCCCAGGCAAAGTGTCTAACCAGTCCCCAGCCGCCTCGGGCCGGTCGAAGAAGTGCGTACGGCCATCCACCTCCACCCTCAGCTGAGCCGGAAAGAGCATTGAGTACTTGAGGTTTAGGTCCCTTAGGCGACGTTTAACACCAAGAAAGCTCTGTCGCTGCTTCTGGACCGCCGGAGTAAAGTCTGGGTAGAAGTGTACGTCCATGTTGTCCAGCCTGACCGGTCCCTGTTGCCTGGAAGTCTGGAGGATGGCATCCCTGTCCCGAAAATTAAAAATCCGGGCAATAAGAGGCCGCGGCGGGGCACCGGTCTTAGGGCGGCCCCCGGGGACCCGGTGGGCACGCTCCACCGCAAAAAGCTTACTCAGCCCCCGGGGCTGGAGATGGGTCAGGATCAATTCTTCCACGAAGAGATCCGCCGCCTCCGCCTCTCGGCCCTCCGGCACACCAATAATACGGACATTATTCCTCCGGGCCCGACCCTCGGAATCCTCTAGTCGCCGGTCCATCAGGGCGCTCACCTGGCCAAGCCGGCGCACCTCCCTCTGGAGGGCCACCACGTCCGTCGTGAGGCTCGTTGTGGTGTGGGCCAGGGAGTCGACTCGGTCGTTTGTTTTTGACAAGTCTGCCCTCACAAGGCCCACATCCACCAGGACCGAGTCAATTTTTTGCGCCAAGGTATCGAAACGCTGGTCCACTGAGGCCTTCATCTCCGCGATGGCGCCCATGACGTCCCGGAGGGTCAGATCTGCCGGATGGGCAGGTACCTCCGTCGGGCCCGCCGGGGATGTCCGCGATGTCTCCGGAGAACCCTTCTGGAGCGTGTAGCGATCCATACTATTGGCCTGGTGCGCCGTGCCACGGCGAGTTGTCTTCATCTTCGCCCGGTCGCCATCTTGTTTGGTGGACATGCTGGCTCTTCCACCGTCGTGCCTAGATCTCCAAACGGGCCGCCACACCAAATCACGGGTGTCAGGGGGGGGGCGGGGGCGACCACCGGGCCGCGGGTCAACCCACCGCCGGCGGGTCAGCCGGGCACCTGGACAAGGCCACACCACCGCACCCCGCTCCGCAGCCCGACCCCGCTTGAAGCAAGGAGGGCGCAAAAGCGAAAGTGAAAGTGCGGGGTACGCGAGCCGCCCAGCCCCGCTCGCCGCTGTTATTCACTTTGTCCCCGGATCGCCCCACTACTCCAATCCGGGGGGCCGGCGAGGAGAAGGCCGCAACCGTAGATCGATGCTCCCACCGGTGTTCGGGGTCCGATTCGAGCCCAGAAAACGGGCGGCGCCTTAGCTCGGGTTCCCCGACACAGTCCCCTCAACAAGGACAGGATATCGCCAGGATTAATTCAGGAGGTCGCGGAGGTCCTCGGGAGCCTCGCACCTACGCGGCCATCTTGGTTGCGCGCTAGGCTCCTCCCTCCTATGATCTTATGGAATACAGGATAACAGCATATGTCTTGGGTTCCTGGAGAATTTCCATGGCTAATGGGAACTGTAACTCATTATGTCGCTTTTACTTTGTTGTATACTTTCTTAAAACCTTAATAAAAATTATTTGAAATGGAAATAGTACATTTTACCCCTCCGCAATCCAACACTTTCCATACTGTTGTATCGATTGGATTGGGAATAGTAATTTGTACTTGTCCAGATTCCAACTCTTTCCCTAGTGTTACACCAACTGGAGTGGTAATAGTAAATGTTATCCCTCCTCGGTCCAACACTTTCCCTACTGTTGCACAGACTCAAGTTGGAATAGTATATGCATTATTACTACAATTTTATCAGTTTTGTCTAAATTGTCTAAATTTACATTATGATGTTTCTGTGTATTTAAAATTACATTATTTTTAATTACTAATGTTTGTAATGTGTAATATATTTTCAAAAAATTAATTTTTTAATGTATCGTCACTTTATTATATGTAATTAAATTGGTATTTTTTAAACAAAATATATATATATATCCTTCCTCCACCAGTAAAAAGGCGCCTACACGAGGATAGTATGATTACGGCTTCTTTTAATTAAAAGGGCCCCTCACGACCCAGCATGTGAAGGAGAGACGCGTTCCGGCTTTGACAGCCTTCATCAATCTAACAGACACCATGTTGTGCATTGAATATGTAATGTCTAATGCATGGACATGGAAAACATACTGCGCAAGCTGTTGAACCAATCATAAAAAAGTTCACAATTAATACAAACTTCTTAGTGCAACACATTATACTGAAAAGTGCGAATATGTCCACTTTGAAAATATATAGCGCAGCATTTAAAATACATTGCAACCATTTCATTATAGACTTGCATGGCGTCAATCACCTCCTGTATCTTATATAAGAATATACTGTAAAGTTAACAATTATCATAGGACTCCCACAATGCACTAGTGCAGCATTGTCATCTTACTGTCTCGAAATGTGGCGACTGCTAAATGTTGATAACTAATGTTAAGTTTTGAATTCCACTGCAAAATACACAGAGTACCACGAGCGCTTCACGTTGCTGCTAGGATATTCGCAATGACCAGAAAAGCTCGAAGATGTTCAGCATGAGGCAGATCCAGGGCAAAATCACTCACAACATTTTCTCTGCTTGCAACAGCTACATGTGAATCATGATACGGGGTCGGGGGGATCCTCCTGAAAAGATTAATAAACAGCACAGTCCACATCACTTTGAGACAATGTCCCAGTCAGTGGCGTAGCTAAGGGAGGGGGGGGGGGGGTAGAGTGGTCGCCCCAGGCGGCACTATTTTGGGGGCGGACAAAGGCATTCAGATAAGCGTAGGCTTGCTTTTTCGTGGACGTTCGGGGACGGGCAGAAGAGGAATAGGACTCGGGCAATGTCCTCTTCTTTTTTTGTGCTGGCAGCTGTCCCCCCCCCCTCTTCCTATTATCCCCTCTCTTTCTGTCTTGCTCATCACTTACTGAAAAACGTAACTTGAAGAAACGGTTCACATCCTCTCTTTCCTTCTTTCATTTAGTTGCTTCCCTGTGAAATGGATCCAAAAAAGGAAAACACTCTTGCGGGAAATGCCCTTTTTCTGACATTTTTCTATTCCAAAGTGCAGCGGGATGGAGAGAAATAGAAGGTTTTAAATATGAAAAATAAGTACATAACTAAATAAAGCAAGACAGAGTGGTTGCAAAGTGGCCAGATTGGTTTTATTCACATCCAAATACATCAGCCTCACTTTACAGAGTTTGCCAGTGAAGCGCTACTTTTGTTTTCTAGTCTTTCTTTAAACAGCATTGTTGTCTCCAGGTGGGAAAGTGCACCATTCCTGGAGGTACTGCAATACCTGGTCGATGGGTGGATTGGAAAACAAAATGTGTACCATGGTTCGGTGTTTATGGATGTGGTCTTTTTAAACCATACTGCTTACGTTTTGTAAGGATATAAGCAATGGACATTGAAACGGTTCCATTCAGGGCCCTGTTGTCATGTAAAACCACTCGCTGATTTCTGAATAGTGAGTGAGAGATCGTTAAGGTAACCATGTTGTTTCTGCCTACATTTCACATTCTCTACTTAATCTTGCACTCCCTATGAGTGTTTGCTTTTACTTTTTTTTTTAGGCAGCATATTACTCTTATTAAGTGCATAATTTAAATTGAGCCACATCCAAGTGTTTATAGCGGGCACAATTAGGTTGTAGCTGAAGGCAGTGCGAGTTTCTCTCAGTGGGGCAGTATGGTGTTCATTGGGGGAGAGGATGTGGCACTATGGCCAGAGCTGCCGAATTTGGAACTGGGGAACTGGTTTCAGCCTTCATGACCAGTCCCCCAGACCACTCTACTGAGGGAGCATATTCCCATGCTAGACCTTAGAAGGCCCCACTAGACCTTAGAAGGCTTGATGTCTTAGCACAAGCGGGTGTACCCTAGTGGTGTCAATTGTGGGTTAACCTTGAAGGCCTGTCCACCACAATCCATACTGAAGTTCATCTCCAGTCTTGCGGGCAGGCCTACGAAGCAGCACACCCTAGAGCAACAGTGATCCAGTCACTGTGACTCTGTCACTGAGGTCACATGACCTCAGTGACAGAGTCACAGTGACTGGATCACTGTTGCTGTTAGGTTAGCAGGTTAGGGCGGTGCGAACGGTGTGCCTGCACTGGAGACCTATTTCGGGTGGGTGCGTAGTGTTTGCAAGTATATTACGGTTAAAAAAAACTAGCTGCCTCCTTCCTGGCCTCCAGCAATTTTCAGAAACAATAAAAATGTTGTGATAACTTCGGTGATTAATGTTCTTCCTAGAGAGAAATCTGAGTTTTGTCTAGTGGAAGGGTTGACTCCTGGAATGGTAGCACAGAGGGTTAATGTGCCTGCTGCAAAGAACATGTACCATGCAGATCACAAAGTGCACTGCTTTAATGGGGGGACCATGATGAATGGTCATTTAATGTCAGCTGTAGATGATGGATCCCTGAAAAGTGTCATGTATGTGCATGTTTGCATTGTGCTGAGGGGATTACCAGGTAATTGTTCACGCAGCTCTCTGATGGATGTCACAAGGCGGTTTTTCTGAGTCCCCAGATAGATCATGCAGTCTGTGTGTTCTCTTTTGTACTGCCAGTCACTTCCAGTCACCGGTGTATTCAACTGTGTAGCCTTGGACCGTGTCATGTATGTGCATGTAACTTGCATGATCGAGGTAACTATTAGCGACGATACTACGTGCCTCTCAGTCCTCTTTCAAGTGCTTGCCATCCTTTTTCCCCAGCACCCCCCCCCCCTCCAGGGGCACCAATCTGAGGGATAGCCCCGGGCACCACAAGCTCTAGCTATGCCTCTGGTCCCAGTGGTGCCCACTTACGGGTGTAGCCAAGGCCTGCTGAGGGAAACTGTGGGACAATAGCAAACACCGTCTCCCCGCTGAAAACCAAATGGTTTCCCCGCGCCAAGTCTCCGTTCGCCACTCTGCCCACGATTCAAATTACTCATCCCGTGGCTGATCACTGGGTGCAGTCAAAAATCACTTCCATTCTTCTCCTCCATTTTGCGGTTACTCCGGCTGCCCTAAACAACGGGTGGTACGCAGGGAACAACAACCAACGTTGTTTAATTGAATTACACACAATCCTTCCTCCACCAGGAAAAAGGCGCGTACACGAGAATAGTATGATTACAGCTTCTTTTAATTACAAGCATTGAAAATGCAATAGGCCTCGCCTTTTATTAAGTTAAAGCCATTTGCTTTGCTATATAATACCATTAGCAAAGCAAATGGCTTTAACTTAATAAAAGGCGAGGCCTATTGCATTTTCATTGCTTGTTGTTTCTCTTTGCACATTCTCCTGCAGAAATAATCACCTACGCTCTCCCATAGGTCTTTGCTTTTATCACCTCATTCCCATCTTTTGTTCTTATTTAAGGATCCAAATTTCACCTCTTTGCCTCCCACTCTCTTCATATCACTACCTTCACATGTAAGCTCCTCTCGATGCCACTCCTTTCAGCTATCTTTCCTCACCACTTTCATCTCTCTCTTCCGCATCTTCCTTCCGAATGCCCACCTCTCCCACTATAATTGACCCTCCCCCTTTCAGCTCCGTCATTGTTTAGTGCCCCCTTCTAGTTTCCGCTTTGCTCTTTTCTCCCTCCCAATTATTGCCCAATCATTTTACCTCCTCATTCCCTTTTAATCTCTCCCCACCATCACATCATCCCTTCTCATTTCAGACTCCTTACCGCACCACCCAATTACCCTCCCTCACCCCGTCCTTCTCACACTTCGTCGGCTCTATTTCTGTGCACATTACTCCCTCTGTAACCATATCTTCACTAAACTCAATCCATTCTAAGTCTTACCGTTCCACATTCCCACCCCCCTTATACCATTCTGCCATCACCTTTTTTCATTCATCCTCTTCTCGTCTAAAGCCTAGCCTTCTAAACTTTACTCACCCACTCCTCTTTCCCTCGTTCCCGTTTCTTCGCTACTTCTCTTGCGTTTTCTTCCTCTCGCCCTTTCTCTTCTGCCATCGTCAGCTTGTCTTTCTCCTCCACTTACAATTATTCTCACCTTCTCAACTCTAACCATTCACTCCCATCCTCATGTATTGCACTCCCTTCCTTCCTCTGCAGCCATTCCAAATCCCTGCGTGTCCACTAACCAGCTAGCCACTTTCTGTCTTACCTTTTGCCCCTTTTCTCTCCTCAACAGCCCTCTTTCTGTCAACTATCACCCTAGCTCTTAACATAATTCTTGAATAACTGTAAAATTAACATTCCAGGTCCCATTCCTTCTCTCTAGGACCCCCTTTAATAACTTCTTGCCATTTTTCCTCTGTCCCTTTCTCCTTCTTAAATTAATTCCCAGTCTTCTATTCCTCGCTTCAGTTCTATATCTAGGTTAATTTCAGCCCTCCTTTTACTTAATTTATGCATTTATATATAGCAAGGACATTCTCCAAAGGTGTTAAGAACGCTGTACAATAAAAACAGGTTTCATTACAACAGATACTAAGTCACAGTTGCTAATTACAATAATTATAAACGGCACATGGAGGAGGGTCGAAACTAATGGATAGACGTTCGTTTTGGTCGTTACAAAGGAACACAAAAAAGATTGTAAGAGGTGGTGAATGTAGTAGCAGCAGAGCGAGGTGAGACAGGAGTGGTGCAATTAGATTCAGTCCTAGGCACAATTATCTTGGAAGAGGTTGCCTAAGGGGACAGCTGGCCATAATGTCTTTGTAGCAGAAGGGCTTTCAGCACCCATTTTTGTTAATTACTAGAGTTCAAGTCCCTTTATCCTCTGCAAGGAGGGATGTCTGCACCCAATCAAACGCTCTTGCTTAAAAGCTGTTTAAAGAAAGGCTGGAACATGTTCTGGGCTGGCCGGGTTGGGGGTGTGAATGTGCGCAATATCGAATCCGCATTCTGATCTAAATGCGAGAAGATAGGAGCGGAATATGTGAGGCGATTGGCTGTTGTAAAGAGAATGTAGCATAGCGGTCAGAGCCGCCGATCCCTGAGAAACAATAACCCCTTATAAAGTTAGAAAGTTACACCTTAGTTAGACAAGTGCCTAGAGTTCTCCCACCCCCCTTCGCTTATTCCAGCCCGTATCCCCTGTGCTCACCCCCGGCACGCACCCTATCAGATCCCTCGCCTCCACCAGGTTGGGACCTCACTGGGCTCCACACCCATGCCCCTCCCCTCAGCCGGGTTGCTACTGAGAGCAGCCATCTTGCGCTACGCCGCTACAGACCCCGCCCGGGCATCGACAGAGAAGAAAGACAAACTAAGCGCGACATAGAGGGAAGACAATCTCTGTGCGGCATAGAGAGAGAGAGGAAAGACTAGAAAAGGTCCTAGCCGCAAGGAAAGACGACCTAAGCTGTAGCAATAGCGACGGATATAATGGACTTAAAAACCGTTCACTGGGTGTGGTAACTAAAGACACAAGCATTGGCATAGCCAAAAGGTCTCGCTTTTGGGACCTTATAAGTATTTAGTTATGCAACTGTTGCATGGCTAAACACTTATAAGGTCCCAAAAGCGAGACCTATTGGCTATGCCAATGCTTGTTTAGATTGATTACACGACAGCTGCGCTGTCAAGCCAGACCTAAAGAAGGACTTAAATTTGGTGTGGATACCTTCTGTGGGGGGAAAAGGTTATGAAGGTATAAACGTGAGCTACTCCTAACTTCCAAACATCCAAAAAAGGGCTTAGCCCCCGTGGGAAAGCACTGGCTGTAAAGAGTTTAACCAAACCCAATGAATCTCACGTTATTGGAGCACTAGCTGGTACGATAAGTCACTGGGGCACATTTTCACTAATTGGGTGAGAGTGTTGTGTCCTAGAGCTCAGCATGGTTTATGCGTATCATATTATTAACTCGCACTTGAGAATCTCCCCAGCGACGTCTTTTTGTCAGTGAAACGTCGACTATTATCACGCCATCTAAAAGACCGTTTCCGTCAGCTGGGCATGTGGTGCAGCCACGCATGCTCAGTGTCCATCCATATGGAGTGTGAAAAAACAAATATTGCGACGGCAAAGTCACTGAATTCGACGAAATCAAGACTCTTGGGTGCGAACTGACGAAGCCCTTGTGAGTAGAATGAAGACATTTCAAACTCACTATTCCAATCATTAAAGCAGAGGTTGCATAATTTGAAATTTAAACATACCACCAGTGACAAATGCAGGAACCTCAAAGTCACAAGTTCGAATTCAGCCGCGGCAAGTTAACGTTTCGATATTTCTGATGGGAGCAAATGTGGTGCTATAAATTAAGCAAGGGCGACATCGGTTATGTAGAGTGCCTAGAGCAACGGTACGCAGTGCTACATAAAAAGATCTGCATTGATATTACATGCATGTCGGGTGTTGCTGTTTCTAACACATGAAACCAGGGGAAGGGCTGGGTGAGCCACGGTAAACTCTAAAACAGCATTTGCTAATCAACAGGGGCCAGCAGCGGAGCGCAACAGGAGCTTAGAAATGCGACTCGAAAAAATACACGCCTCAGCAGCGCAAGCAACCGAAATAAATGCAGACACGATGAGGGATTCAAACAGGTAGAAGAGATGGCGCACAAGCAACGCCAACAGCGCCTCCCGCTTTTTTTTTCTCTTTTAGAGCCATCCCAGTTGGACTGGCTCGCCTTACTGGTTTCTTATCTTTATGGGGCCATGTGTTTGGCCCCATAAAGATAAAAAAACTTTTACGCCAGCAGTAAGTCGGGGCAGCCAGTCCAACTGGGACGGCTCTAAAAGAGAAAAGTGTACGTCACTAGATGCTCTTTTCCAATGGCTGGCCACCGTTTAGCATAAACGGTGACGCCAGCCAATGGAAAAGAGGGTCGGGGCTTAAAGCCCACTAGAGAAATCTCCTCAAATCATAAAATCTCGCCAGCGAGACCTAAAAAGGGCCCCTCAGGACCCAGCATGTGAAGGAGAGACGCGTTTCGGCTTTGACAGCCTTTATCAATCTAACAGACGCCATGTTGTGCTTTGAATATTTAATGCCTAATGCATGGACATGGAAAACATACTGTGCAAGCTGTTGAACCAATCATAAAAAAGTTCACAATTTAATACAAACTGCTTAGTGCAACCAGCACATTATACTGAAAAGTGCGAATTGGCTCAATAAAGACAATCTACTCACTGTTATTAATATCTTAGCAGAAAAGGTCACTTTATTAAGATAGGTAAACAGCATATTATTTCCATAAGAACAAACATTGCCATATCAAAACAACTCCCATTTGTAATTCAAAATCCCCCAAAACATCTTATCATAATAAAACCAACTATTTCAAATGAAACTTTAGAAATACCCCGCATTTACTGTAAAAAAAACCTCATTCCTTCCCCCTCATTTGTTTTATTGACCTTTCCCTCCACTAAATTCAGTCCATACTAAAGACGTACCCTCCCAATTGTTCTTTATTACTGCCAAGTCCAATGTCATTTGTTTAATAAGGGATAAACCCGACAAAGGCACTAAGTCATTTTCGTCTAGTTGGATGATCAACATGTCAGGAAATCCTCTTGCAGCTGAAAGCTCTGATAACAAGGGAAACAATCCCTCCCACCTCATACCACCTTTATCTTTCCAGAAAACTTTGTGGCCTTTGCTCGGGAGTCCAAGTACTCTGCCGTAAATCTGCTGTTCTGCAAAGATGGCTGCCCATTTAATGAAGGAGTGACCTACTATCCATGTAAGCATTTTTGTTGACAATGTACCTTTTAGTGAAACATGAAATTATTATTTTCTGACATAGTGAGCGCAGCAAGCAGATTTCCATCTACCAATCCTCTTGATGTCCTCCCAACCCCAACCCAACCTAGCTGCTTCATTAGCCGCCCCTATGCGAAAAGAGTGTGTCCCAAACAGTAATGGGTCTTTTCCCAGCTTAATCAAAGTTTCCCGTAAAACCGCCAATAAATGAGCACTGGAGATCTTAGCCCCGTTCCTGTGAGAGAATATGGCCCCAGGCGAAAAACCCTTGGAATTTACAAACGACTCCAATTCCCCCAAGGGGCAGCAATCCGGCACTCCACTACTGTTTAAATGGACCAAAATGCCTTTTCCCAATTGATCTGTTTTAGACCTCTTCAACCAAAAACGCAATTTGTCTCCGAGTACTTTAACTTCACTGCTCTGAAAGCCCATCTGGTCTCTCAAACCTAATAATTCGGAGAACCTGAAAGCCCCAAAGAACAGCCTAAAGCGTGAAACCTCCCAAGAATCTTAACAGCAAACTGGCAGTTGCAACAGCAACTGTTGTAAAAGAGCAAATGTAACTGGCTCATGTAACGGCAAAGAATAAGAGCGCTCTCTGCTAAAACCTTTCAACATACGCCTTAACAAAACATCCCCCACCAAGTCCTGGCCCCACCATAACTGTCCATAAAAGGAAATCCCGGCTAATTTCCCAGAAATGGTCATGTGAGACAGTCCCTTGTTAATCAAGTACAACACAAACTGTAAAATGAAACTTCTGTTACCAATTGAGTGCCCATCAAAGTGATGAGATTCTGCGTAACTTAAAAATTCACTCCAAGCCTATCGATAACTTTGTCTGGTGGCAGGAGCTATAGATTTTTCCACCAATCCTCAGTCCCCCAGCACCCAGGTGTTCTGCGGAATTGGAGTTTTGAAGTTGCCAGGCGCCAGACTGCGGAATTTCTGCCAATTAAAGCAAGACAACGCATCTGCTATAGAATTGTTAATGCCCGGGATGTGTCGCCCTGAAAACAATATTCAATTTGAGACTCTGCAGCATGAAAACACACAAAAGGCGCAGCACCCAAAGGTCTTTCGCTTTCTGATTATTGATGAGATTTACCACCGCCATATTATCAACATGAAAAAGCACACATCTGTCCCGAAATTCTTCACCCCAAACCAACAAAGCAATAGTAAGAGGGAATAATTCCAGGAAGGCAATACTGCGACCATGCTGTATCTAATGAGGCGGTCATCTCTCCGCACACCAGCACCCCTCCCAAAACAGACCAAAACCATGGGCCCCAGATGCGTCTGAAAAAAGCTGGATCTGCCAAATGGTGTTGTCATCCACAAAATAGAGAGAGACACTATTAAAATCTTCCTGAAATTTCAACCAAATGACAAGACTTGGTAGCTTTAGTAATTCTAATCCTGTGATGAGGGAGGAATGCTCCTGACAATGCCAACCCCAATCATCTGCAAAAGGTCCTGCATGCCCTGACCACACGACAAGCAAAATTTAAGTAGCCCAATAAGCGCTGAACCTGCCTCAACTAAAGGTTGTCTTTGCCCAGAACTTCCAATAAAAAGAATTTGATTTCTTCTACTTTTCCAGCCGGCAAATGATCCACCATTACTTGAGTGTCGATTTCTATGCCCAAAAACGTTAGCCTGGTGCCAGGGCCCTCAGTTTTTTCAGGAGCCAGCGGGACACTGAACTCCTCAGCCATGTCCTGAAAGATGCCCAGCGCCCTGCAACACTGATCTGAATGTGCCGCTCCGATGAACATAAAGTCATCCAAATAGTGACATACATATTTGTGACCACTTCTTTTTGAAAAACACCACTGTAAGAATGTACTAAACATGTCGACAGTAACACAGCAGTTATATCCTGCAGTAAAACGGCATTCTTCAGCCGCAAACAAATTTCACATATGAAGAATTAATTCAAATAGCTGGCTTTAACCCTCCACGCTTACTTACATGCTCAGAGGAGGTAAAAGCGACGCAATTCTTTACCCCGCTAGCAGACTTTGTGTAATATATATGTGAAAACATCGATGGCCACTCTTCGTACCTGGTCCACGTGACAGCGGTCTAGCGTGTCACCATGAAAAAAATAAAAAATAAAATTGACCACCGGCCAACATTTAGTGCATATAAAATCAGGTGCATATAAAAAAAAAATCCCGCCGAGTCTGGCAGATAGTGTGTGGGTTGCAATGTGTTCACTAGAGCACAGCTTCCGGAGACAGCCAGTTAGGACGAGGGAGCTGGGCTTATTGAGAACAGAAACAGCTCAACGCTAGGTATGGCCTATTCATGGGGAAGGCGTCTGTCCCTCTTGTGTGTCTACCTCGAAGAGGAAGGGCTAGCTCCGTCTTGGGGCACCGTCTGTAATCCGGCCTTCACCCCTTATCCCTCCATACATCTAAATCAAAACAGCCCCGTGTTTGCACTTCTTTCTTTGGGGATATACAGGTTCGTTTAAATCACAAATCTATCACCTGCTCCGCTTCCTACCTCGCTAAGTGCATTTCATTGTGTTTTCCCACCTCCTCCGCTGCGAAACAAAACACCAGGAAGTGAGCCTTGTTGTCAGCCATGGTCGCCCGGACTCGAACCAGGGCTCCCCCTATAGGCATCAGGGTTGGATTGGGATTAAAAATCAGCCCGGGCACACTAAAAAAAGTGGCCCCACATTTGCATTTTGCCTTTCCGCGAAGCACTGCCTTGGCGGAGTTTTTAAAAAGAAAAGGGGGGGTCTCTGACAGAGGAATGTTTTCGTAGCTCTGTTTAGGTTTTTAAAAAAAATGCATGGATTAGTTCACACTGGTGAAACACACCTAAAAAACAAGTGAGGCCACTTATACTCAGGCTCCCTGACCCCACTCAATATGCACACATTAATGGACCAGCCCAGAGAGAGAAAGGTAGTGACACCTCTGCCCTTTGATAAAAGAGAGGTAATGGATGCCAATCTGCCTCTAGAACGGCCATTTGGGCACCTGCCAGGTGCTGGCGTCATCTGAACAGCACAGACACTGCCCAAATCAGCCCCCCTGGCGGCCCAAATAAGCGGCCCACAGCTGAAACTTGGATACCGGCCCCATGGCCAAATCCTGAGTGCCCGCATTACCAATCCGACCGATTATGAATATACACTTTTCAGATAGCACGTGATGTAATACTGGTTTTGTGTGGTTTTTTTTGTTTTTGCTAAGTATGTGATCAGGCTTGCACAAACAGATGACAAGACGTGCTCAGTAGCACATCCCTTTGTTGTTAAAGTCCTGATTCTTAAATTATTTTGCGCAGCTTGGTTTTTAAAAAGCTACAGAAAATGTATATTCCACTTTGTGCCCGGATCTTCCCAGTTGCAATTCAAGTGATTGGGACTGGCGGCTTGTCCAAATGCAGATTGCATTTCCTAATGCAGAAACTTTGACAGAATAAATACATTTTTATCATTACACATTTCATAGTATGGGTCGGCAACTACGGTATGGGTAGACCTGTAATAGTTTGAAAAGGCAGCACACTTACCAGTTTCTGAGCATCCACTGACGAGATTCAAGAGATGACACACTCTGGAAAAGCACAAACATATACACCTCTCAAGGGCTGGATGGAGTGCGTAAATTCCCAGAGTGGAACGGGGTGACAACATCAACAACATCTAAGGGGGTCTGAGGATAGGATTTCTTCCCAGAAACAAATATTTTCCCACTGAGAAGGGGGACAAAAAATTTGCCAATGCATACGTGTATTACATTTTGCAATGCTGAATTATACACCCACAACAACATTTACGAGCATAAACGGTCAATTGTGACGACTCCTGGAAAACTAACAAGATCACATAAAAGTTGAACATTTATTCCAAAAGTAAGGGTAATACTATAGGAGATACCGGTCTTTTGGGAACTTTGTCATCTGTCAGGGAAGGTCAAGCTCCGCCCCACAAATCCATGGAACATCCGGTGAATTATGTCATTCATACCAGTTCTAGAAGCCCATCTGACGTCATCAAATACTCTAGCGGGCCTATTGTTAGTGAGTGTCCGAAATACTGGTCTGGGCAAAGAGAATAGTATTTCTCTTTACACCAGCCGGTGACCCCTTGAAAAATCAGAGATCTAATTGTTTTAGTCAATTTGTTGAGATACATTTCTCTGCTGAATTCATTTCAAAATACCTCAGGGTGCCCAGCACTCACTGCTTCTGTGTTAACGTGCGCTCCTAGATCGGCGTGTGTGCTGGACATTTAAGGGAAGAGCGATTACGGCTGGGCTGCTCCCACCCTGATAAAAGGGCCGTGGAATGACTCGCCTTATCTAGGCCTGCAGGGATATGTGCAGTCCCTGCAGTGACTACCACCGCGTGCCGATAGGATCACGTGAAACACTAGATTAACAAGCGGCAGTAAACAAACACGCCCGCGAGTGGTGCACGTGTGCGCGCCACAGCGAAACATGTGTTTTCAATTATCACGCCCATGTCTGGGCACAATAATTTAAACCACATGGCTTTTGGTGCGCGTAATAGACACCAATAGGCCATGGGTGGAGCAATGCACCTGCCTTTGGCCAATTGCGTGCTGTCTTTCATAAAAAGAGGCACGCAATGGCCAATAGCGTGGCACAAAAGGAATCGCACACGCACAAGCGTGTGCGATTCCTAGGGTGATTTTGAAACCCCCTACATGAGGTTTCTTGCTGTGTACTGCAACGCTAGGCGCGAGACCCAAAAACGACCAAATGTGGAGCTTGGCATTAGGTGGGATGAAAGGTTCGCGCTGGTCAGAAAGCACAGGCAGGAGACGCTCATCGAGCGCACAGATTGGATATCACAAAGGGCACGGTAAGACAGGGGGTATACGTCAGCAAATCCTGCAGTATGATTTCCACCAAACAAAATTATGTTTTATAAATTCAGATATATCAAGGGATAGCGAAATAAATTAGGTTGCAAAATATTTGTATAGAGACCTGTGCCAAATGCAAAAGAAAGTTTGAGGCAATTCTCGAGGTGAAAGGTTTTCCAACAATAAGAGCAGAGTGCAGACTGCTTCTGTTGGTCTCTGTTATTGCATTCCTCTGACAAAGGTGCAGAGGGCTTTTCTTACTCACATCACCATCCCATTTTATCACCAACAGCCCACGAGAAGCAAAGAACTATTGAAGCTGAACACAGTTGTGGTTTATTTCCCAGCATTAAACAAGCATTGGCATAGCCAATAGGTCTCCCCTTTGGAACCTTATAATTGTTTAGCCATGCAACAGTTGATGTTGTTGCACCAAGGATATTGTGTTGAATAACTAAACACTTATAAGGTCCCAAAGGCGGGACCTATTGGCTTTGCTTATGCTTGTTTCATGTTTCACAGTCTTGTATTTGGCTATGTTCAGAAATCAAAATTGTATTTTATTAAATTAAAGCATTTTCTATAAACTATATTTTTTTTAAAGAAATTTGCACACAAAGATTTTAGAATAATGCTTGAAGGGTAAGATTAATAAAAAATAGCTTTAATAACAAGGCTGTGGCGCAGTCATGAGAGTTTTGCATTCTTAAAGTGCTTGTGAAAGCTTGCTTGGGTTAATTTTTTTTTTACTCTTTTCCTTTAAAATGGAAATATATATTTAATGAATGCGTTCTTTCAGTGTGTATTGCTTTTTAATGCCTGTTTTGAAATGGTTGTGTTCATAAAGCTGTACATTGTGTCGACGTGGGAAGCATGACCTGCAGAGTCAGCCATCATTCGATGTAAAGTTCACCTGCAGGTTAGAAGTACATATCCGGATGGAGCACGCAGCCCACTGAGTCATCTTGGCAGCCAGTTTAAGATAAGATGGTATCAAAGGCAGCCTATTAATCTAGAACAAGGAATGCTCTTTACTCTAAACAGAAAAAGATTTTGCAATGCAATAGGTCTCACATTTGTGAGAGTTAGAGCTATTGGCGTTGTAAATGTCAATGTCTTTTATCTATGTGTTTTAATTTGGAGTGTAGTGGATGTATGTGATGTGGAATTATGTGAGTTGCACTGGAATTGGTAGTTGTGGAAATGATCGGGGTGAAATTGTGTGGTGTGTAATGTATTTGCGTAGTGGAAATATGCGGTATGGTGAATAGGTAGGGAAGAGAGCTACACAGAATAGATAGAAAGGAATCCAGAGAGGGATAGGTAGTTTGATCAGAAAGTGGTGAATGAACTTGAGACAGAGGATCAGAAAGTAAGTTAGAAAGAGAGAAAGAAGGGGAGAGCAGGGTACAGACGCCTAAAGAGGGAGCACCGGTGTATGCAGAAGACACCCTAAGGAGAGGAGGACAGCGTGGGTTTGAGGGACTCTTAAGTCAATCATATGAGAAAGGTGGGAACAGTGCGTCAGGAAGCAAAAGAGAGGGGTGAGAGTATGAGAGAGAGCCAGAGGGACGAGTGGGAGGGGCACCCGGGGGGAGGAGAGAGGTGTACCAGTTCACAGAGTGAGGAGGTGCCGAAAGGTATCATGTGTGAGCAGGCAGTAGAGAAAGGAGAAAGGGAGTGTGAGGGAGGAATGAGAGGGGTAGTGGGAGTGTGAGTGAGAGATGACGGGCAGTGGGTGTGTGGGGAAGAGATGACAGGGTTGGTGGGAGAGCAAGGAATAGATGTGTTGTATTGTAATAAAATGGCCTACCTGCCCATTAAACAGCCCACGCGTTGATCTGTCAGACCAACCCATTGGGTACTGCATGAACGTGCTATGGGGCAGTTTGGCTCTGTAGAGAAGTAATGAAGCCTCTGGCTGCATGGGGTTTGCTAGAGGTGCATGAGGTGAACAGGCAGAGACTCAGTGTTGGGTGTCAACGATATGGCTACATGCAAGGACATTTGTAGAGGCAAATTATGATGCAAACAAGACATTTTAGCAGTAATAACTTCTCTTCCTCCACCCTTGCAATTTCACCTGAAGATTTCAACTGTGTTCAGCTGCAAGAATCTCGTAGGGAAACATGACAGGCCTTTGTGTTTCCACAGACCTTGTAATTCTGCACTCGGGCTGATAACTAGAGTATTTCCTTATTTATAGCACAGCCTGCAATCCAGGCAGCAGCACAGAAAATTACATAACAGGAAGTGTGCCCGGAAATCTGCATCACTGGAAGTTGTTTCACAGGAATAGCCACATTACTAGTACTGTTTTGTAAATGGTCACAAGCAGTCTAAGTGGCCCACTATAAAGATATTTTTCCATTTATTATTGCTGAAATAAAACTAGAAATGAAAATATGTTTTTATTTTAAACGAGGGAACCCACAATTGAAACACATACCGGCCACATTTTTATTTTGTGAATTTGTTTAGGTTTATTTGAAAGCATTTGCTAGAGTGAAAGCTTGGAATTTGAGCTTCTGGGGGCAGGGGGCACTTACTGTGAATGAATACCACTGCTGGTAGATGAAAGCAGGGAAAAGAGACAAGTGAAAACGGGGAGAAGATGAGCGACACAGCAGAGAAAGACAGCGATTGACGGATAAATATGTTTGGGCAGATTTACAAGGAGCTGACACATCTGCACAGATGCGGCAGTTTCCTTGCATCAGTGCCGAATGTCCTCTCGCCACTATGAATGCGCTGTATTCACAATTCAGTGCTCCTTGCCACAAAGATTAACAGATGTGTCAGAAATTCTGATGCATCTGTTAGCGCAAAAGTGACGCATTGCTGGAGTTGCTCATGAAAGTGACACAACTCCAGTAATGCACCACAGTAGATAGGTGAGTCCCATTCAAAAAGCCTGCGTCATTCCTTACGCCTGGTCTGAGCAGGCGTAGGTATTTTTGATGCAGTGAAGGCGTAGAGTGACGCAGTGAAGCCTTGTAGATTTCACTGCGTCAGTTCTACATGCCTTTTTGCGTGGGAACGGCCACCCTGCATACATTATACCTGACGCAGGTATAATGTGGCGCAGGGCTTTACAACATGACGCATCTCTCTAGTTGCATCATGTTGTAAATGGGCCACACAATTTCTGCTGCGGCCGGCACAAAAGTCAATCAAGGGGCTTGTAAATCTGCCCCATACAGAATTGTTTACTCGAAGGAAAGAAAGTTAGAGATGAGTGTATTAGGCCCGCGCACCTTGCTCTGTAAATATTGCGATTCAAGGGATGGGGTGAGATCCCAACAAAGAGACATTAATATGGTGCACACTTCATGTCCTGACATACATCACAAAGATATCTGTAGCATACTCCACTGACATGACCCCATTTGCAGAAGTTGTTTACAGAAGGGATTTTGTTATAGAAAGATTATAATTGTAATAAATCGATGGAAAGCAAAACCTTCTGTGTTACAGGAGTAAATAGTTTGTGTTTTAAATCCCTATTAAAATGTCGGTACTAAATAGAAGCAACCGTAGTTTCAAATGTGTAAAAGAGAAAATTGAATAGCAGTATAGCACCGAACATGCAGAGGTTGGGGGAGAAAGAATACACCTTCCTTGATATACACATTAAATAGGGACTGGTATTTCGATCAACTAGACGAGACTCGTTAGATACAGTAAGGTGCATGTGAAATGACATCAGAAATAGGACCGGCATCGTCCAGACAACACAACAGCAACAACGCGGCCATGTAGGGAAAGAGGGCGAAAATGTTAAAAGCCGCTGAAATGCTGATAATAGGTGCACCGACGTCATTGTTAAAGTTAAAGCGCACCATTTTTCCGCTGTTGAATAAAATAAGGGTTTTTAAAATTTGATTTACGCAAGCCACGCAGCACATAAAAAACGAACGTGGCTGCCATTAAATCTACAGCGTGGTGTGGCGCATTGAAAAAAAAATATCTTTGAAGTTAAAGCGCAATGTTGCGGTAAATACACAATTAAAGAAGAACATGCTGCAACTGAGAGGGGAGGGGACTTAAGGTGAGAATGTAATGTAAGGGGTGAAGTCATCCTGCACGTGTAAACTAAACCACCGTTTTACAGTATAAACCACTAACTTACAGGGTATAGCAGGATATATCGCAAATGAGAATCTTTCATTAAAAAATCACTTTTGTTTTTAAACGCCTATAAAAATGTTCTTAACGCACAACTACCATCCCCACCCAATTTATTTCTAGAATTATTTTGCCACCAACCAATATATTCGTCAGTAGACGTCTGCTCGTTATTTGACCTCTTTAAACAAGGTATACAAACACAACATTTGGAAAACAAAAGTACATTTCTGGCTTGAATTCAAGCAGTATTGCCCCATTATCTCTGTCTTATTCCCACAACAAAAGGGTAAGCACATGGTGTTATTTACCAAAGCTGCCGAGATGAAGTGGTGTTTGTGTGCCGCGTCTATTGATCGCAAGCAAAACAGGAAACCGTCAATTACCCCTGGAGGACTGAGGACAGGCAGTGAGTTATCAGGCATTCACCAGACGCATAATCAATATATTTTTGACATTGTGCTCCATTTAGTAGTAGAAAATGGACAGTTCAATAGAAAACAGTTACCAACTTGGTAAGTGAATGCCCATCACTTCATTAAGCTGGAAATCCGGCCACAATCTGCAGGGCCCAATGTAAACCGACTCCGTTATTGTTTCCCACTTAAAGTCGTAAGACTCTCTAACAAGAGGCACTCCAAGAGAAACAAGCTATCAGAGAGAGGTTCGGATGAAGGGAGAAGGATCAGCTAAAGTAAAAAAACCTGCTGCTACTGTCCGTCATGTCTGCAGGGGCTCTAGGCATCTCACAGCTACTTACATACAGGCAACACAACAGCACCAACATGGTCATGTAGGGAAAGCGGACAACGCCGAACTGCTCACAATAGGTGCACAGGCGTCATTGCTAAAACAAGCAAAAAATAGGACCTGCATCGTCCAGGCAACACAACAGCGCCAACACGGTCATGTAAGGAAAGAGGGCAAAAATGTTAGAAGCCGCCCAACTGCTTATAATAGGTGCACTGACGCCATTGTTAAAGTTAAAGCGCAGCATTTTCCGGCTGTTGAAAAAAAATAAGGATTTTTAAAAGTTGATTTAGGCGAGTCACGCAGCACAAAAAAAGTCACATGGCTGCCATGTTAAATCTACAGCGAGGTGTGGTGCATTGAAAAAAATATATATAATATGTAAAGTTGAAGCACAACGTTGCGACGCTTTATAAAATAAAACCCTTTGTTTGTTTACCTCAATATGGCAAGCAATGCATGAAGGAAGACGTGCCCTGGTTAAAAAAAACAAGCGCTTGCTAGGCAGCCGCGGCACCCGCGCTTTACTTTTAACATTAAAAGTAAAGCGCGGGTGCAGTGATTATCACGATCGCTGTGAAAGCGAAAGTGATCGCGATGACGCTCTCCTGAGTGCTGCTAGCTGGCCTAGCGCATGGCGGCTGCGCGTGTGCATGCTCACATGCACGCAAGCGTTAGGCCAGCAAGCAGCATTCAAAAAAGCGCACATACAAAATGTCTCTCCGAGCCAGCGCATGCGCTGGGCTCAGCGAGACCTAAAAACGAGAAAAACAAACACGCGTGCCAGGGGGAGGGGAGAGAGGAGGGGGCCTGCACCTGTTTCCCTTGCAGGAGCGAGCAGGGGCACCATATGTTTGCAAGTTAATTACAAACATATGGTGTCAAAGCTCACTCCCGCAAGGGAATCGCCAAACATGCATGCATTGCCATTGAAAGCAATGCAATGCGTGCACGTTTTTGGCTGAAAAGGCGAATCGATTGCTAAAGGTCTTTTTCCTATTCAGCGCATGCGCGCTTTGTAGGTGAGACCTAAAAAGCACAGTCCTCACCACTTTGAAAAATGTCCCAGTGGTATATATATATATATTTATATATATATATTCACTGAAAAAACCATAGGTTTCACACACGTTATAGTTACGAATTAGCATTTAAAAAACCTTGCAAATTCACTTAAAAAACCATAGGTTTCACACATGTTATAGTTAGCTGGACATTTCACTCGTAAAAAACCAATTAAATTCCCCGTTATAGTTACTGCAGGCAACTATAACTCACGCGACCGCAATCCTCTGCTGATGATGTCAGATATTACATCACTGTATTTAGACACTTATTTACCCATGTCTTCTTCCATTAATCTTTAGCTATACATATATTACAAATATTTATTTTTCAGAAAGACACATATGTCATCAGTGATGTAATATCTGACGTCATCAGCAGAGGATTGCAGTCGCGTGAGTTTTAGTTGCCTGCAGTAACTATAACGGGGGAATTTCTTTGGTTTTTTACGAGTGAAATGTCCAGCTAACTATAACATGTGTGAAACCTATGGTTTTTTAAGTGAATTTGCAAGGTTTTTTAAATGCTAATTCGTAACTATAACGTGTGTGAAACCTATGGTTTTTTCAGTGAATTTGTACGGTTTTTTAAATGCTAAGTTATGTATTTATTTTTAGGTCTCGGGACCATCCGGTCGGCAGACCGGAAGTCCGGAGATTTAATGACTTGGGAGAAGAGGGGCTTGAACCCGCCCCTCTTCTGCCCTGTTCTCCATTGGCTGGCCTCGTAAATGCTGGCCAGCCATTGGAGAAGAGGTCCCGTCACTCCAATCATGCCCCGTCCTTTTCGGATCGGGGGGCGTGTTTTTTGCGAAAAGTCTCAGGGAGGAGACAACAGCAAAACACGCCCCCGAATCCGAAAAGGACGCTCCCTTTCTCCGAGGCAGTTGTGTGCTCGTCCGCTCCCCCTTCGTCCGGTTGCTGCTCTGGTCTCCTCACCTTTTCAAGGGTCTTCTTGTGTTTTTTTTACCGGCAGGCTTCAGCTCTGCCTCTTCTCTCGCCCTTTCACTGTCTCCCCCGCCGCCCCCTCCTCAGCCTCTTCCTCTGCAGTCTCCGCTGGACCCGACCTCCCTCAGCATTGGTATGCCCAGCGCCCTCTCTCCCCCAGTCCCTCTGCCTCTGCCTCTCTGCCTCCCTCCCTCCTCCTCGCCTCTCTCCCATGACGTCTGATCACATCTCGATGCCTTGAGAAGGATGCCCGTGCTATCACCAGCAACAAACAGCCTCAACGCTGCATCAGCCCTATAGTCACCCGGAGCTAAATTTAGAATTAAACAAATAAACGTCGAGGATCACATGTTGCCGCTGATCACCAAAGGTTTCTGGGATTCAAACACAACACCCTGCAATACAGTATGAAGCCACTTAAGCAGCGTTTTGTCGCCATATACAGCCTGACATGGAGTAAATTGACGCATTGCATTAAACCTCACAACATATTCCACTTATCACTTCTCGTCTGGCTCTACCTTGTCTGCCCCGCCCCCCCCCCCTCCCTACATTCCTATGTTATGTGCATGTGAATAGCGCTTACTACAGCTTGGAAGTTCCGTGGCGCTTTCGGAATCTAGGCGCCCGGACCCCTACTGTCCCTGGCTAGTGGGTGACAGGAAGAGGTCTGCTGATATATGTTTGTTTACGTCTCAGGCTGTTTAGAGATGAGTCACTGTGGGTGGTGGTCGGTGAGGTGAGCATGGGCCGGAGTCTGGACAGTGGTTGGACGCGTGCACTGAAAGGCTAATGCTCTTGTTAGGAGGCAGACATTAGCTCCAAGGACAGTTATTTTGTAGTGGCTTGAAAATAAACACACGCAGTGCCAGCGGGTCTACTATGCGCTGAAACAGGAGTGCAGAGTCTCGGACCTGATGGAATTCCCCTCCCCCACATCTCCTGCTCGCTGTCTGTAAGGGTCACCCTACAACTGGAAATGCCTGTGCAACCCTCTGCTTAACAATGGAAACAGAACACAATTACCAACAAATGCAGCACAGACTGACCTTTGTGCTCAAGAAGCTCGTTTCCAGCACCCCTTCCCCTCGGATGCTTTAAAACTGCTTAAATCAAGCCGTATGGCTCAGTGAGTTATTCAATACTCTACTACACAATAAACCGCGCCTGAGCACTTCACAGGTCTTTAAAAAGACCATTTGCATGTTAATGAGGCCTCACTGTTGGTTCACCCCTTGTAAGAACCCCCGCAGCTCCACTCTGCCTAGATTCAGCCCCCCCACCCCCGAAATCAGCGCCACTCTGCCTACTGTTTAAAGATTCAGCCCCCCCCCCCTGAAATGTTTGCTTAGCCCCCCCCCCAACATTAACTAGCAAGTGATTTCGCTGGTCGCTTTTTCACAAGCTCTGAACTTTGGCAGTGATGTTTCCCCTTGGTAGAGAAGTTTCAGTTTCTGTATTTGGATTCCATGCCCATTCCTTCTTTGTCCTCTCTGCTGAAACTGCTCTCTGAAGTGTCAAATTTTATTAATACTAAACAAAAAACGCACTACCGTGCCAGGGCCAGACTTGGCGTTGATAATGATTGTTTGAAAAGGGAACTCTGAAAGGATACGAACTTGAACAATTCTGGTTTCAAAATATAAGAGAACACTGTAGAGGCATGCGTCTACCGACTGTTATATATAATTTGGGATATATTTCTTAATCTGTCGAGTTCAGCCACTGCATGATTATATTGTTGTCTCTTTTTGAAACTCAGGAGCAGTAACATTGTCGTGGTGTCACTAGGGCTTCAAGTGGATGCTTTTTCAATATTATATACAAGCCACAGTTACTGCTAATTTATCTTATGCAACTAACAACGATTGACAAAGCCAATAGTCGTTACTTGTTGTAGGTATCATGTTACTTGCTGTATCATTATGCCTGGATGCAATGACAAAAGAGACAGCAAAATACAAGTCGTATAGACCCCGCGCAACACCGCCCCCCACCCATTTTTTTTTATCCCACTTAAAGCCGTGGGTAGGATACTCAACAACAGGGCCGAACTGGAACCCCAAAGTAGTCCTGGCAATTATGTCGGAACAGCTGGAGGGTCATGGGGGAGGTTAACTGGGAAGCACTTTTGCTTCAGGAAACGCCCGACGCCCGGGCAAGCCAGCCCGGCCCTGCTCAACAACCCCGTTCTCTCCCGCATTTACCTGTGATCAGGCGCGCATCACCAATTGGGAGTTTTGGTGCTTTGGCGTCGGGCTGTATATTTCCGTTTGTGTCCGCAAAAAATCACTGTAGAAGATTAAAACTGATAGAAAGAAGAGTTGATATAGCAAGAAAACCAAAGTCCATGGTGGAGCAACAGACAAACGGGAAAACATCGCCCTTTCACTCTTTTCCCTGGAGGGGGCGCGTGTTCCGGTGTTAATTTCGAACATTTTCTAAATGAGTGTAGAACACGTATAACAAATGGCTGAGACAACCGCTGAGGGGTTAGACAAGGCAGAGCAAAAGGCACACCACTGCCTTTCTCCGAGGCAGAGCAGAAATGCCTTGGAGAAACGCAGCGTCCAGGACGGGGTCTGATCGGAGTGACGGCACCTCTTCTCCAATGGCTGGCCAGCATTCAAGAGGCCAGCCAATGGAGAACAGGGGAGAAGAGGGGCGGATAGCAATGGATTTCCAAGCTATTGGCATTGCTCATGACAATGCCGTTTCTTTAAATGTTTTAAAAACAAAAACATAAACAAAAATAATGTCATGAGCAATGCCAATAGCTCTAACTTTACCAATGCCGAGACCATTGCATTGTAAATGCTTGTTTTATTTATTTTTTTCAGGTTGCGCACCGTGCGCTTCGCGCACCGAGCACCCACAGTTCGCAGTTCGTGCCGGACCCCCGAAGGAGGGAAAAACAATTTTTTATTTTTTTTTAAAACCCGAGGTGCGCGCACCGCACGCGCACGGTTCGCAGTTTGTGCCGTGCGCTCACGGTGCGCGCACCTCGCAATTTTAAAAAAAATAACAATTGTTTTCTTCTCCTTTGGGGGTCCTTCTGTGACCCCCTGACCAAGGCTAGGGGGTCAGGAACTGTCCACTCTGCCCCCTTTTCTCGTTCTCCATCTTTGTTTTTGACCCCCTCAGACTGCGAGAGACAAAATGGCGGCCGACACTTCCTGGTTTCGACCGATTCGAATGTTTACCGACATCTAACAACCAATCAGAATTGCGCTCGCGCACGGCAGGGTGCGCGCACGGTGCGCGCGTATAGATATTGATATGCTTTTAAATGCTATTTTCTCAGGAAATACTGAACAGATTTACACCAGACCTGCAAAAGGCACTTCCTCGACCTTATGGCTACCTCTCTGCCAAATTTCACGTAATTCTGTTCAGCCGTTCGGGCTGTAGCTGCGACTAATCGTCCTATGGAAAAATGCATGGGGAAAACGCGTTTTGGGACCCCCCCTTTTTCTCGGCCCCCGCTTGACGAATCACCCCGAGACTTTCAGGGTAGGAGCTGAACGGGGCGCCTCATAAGTTTTGAAAATTTCGCGAGGATTCGTCAACCGGCGCCAAAGTTATTCAAAATAGAATTTTGAGATTTCCTATGGAAACTAGGTTGTAACTATAACTATCTACTGGCGACCGCCAGTAGATAATATATATATATATATATATATATATATATATATATATATATATATATATATATATTCAACAAGAGGGAGACGACGCTGCACTCCCGAAGGCTGCCACTTATTTATTTAACTTCCTTTGCAAGGCACCACAACGCGTTTCTACTTTTGTCTTTTTCAAGTGGCATTAGTCCTTCATTATTTTCTTCAGGCCTTTTATATAGTGAACAGCATTCTGGGAGGTAAAGATCTTACATATTGCACACATGCGAGACCTTCTTTAATTTAACTGCAGCATAGTGCTTCTTTATGAACAGTTCGATTTTAAAGGTCTCCTTTGCATATTTTCTTCGGTTTCCCAATTTTGCATTTTCACGAGGAGATACAAATCCCCTGCATGTGAATTAATCACTGGAAGACTAACTTCAAAAACACCAAGCGGGACTCCAGGGGTGGATAACAATCTCACTGTGAAGAAATGGTGAGTGTATGTTATCCGGTATTTACATACCTATGCAGCCTGGAATCAATAGGAGTAGGGCATGGAAGCCAGCCACTTATCCTTACTTTAAAAAAAAAAAAATGAAAATGCAAATTTGGGAAACCGAAGAATATATGCAAAGGAAATTCCTTTACGAGCCCCTTTTCCTCTTAGTGCAATGACTGCTTGCACTGACATAAACCCTCAGGGCTCTATTGTGGCCAAACAACAGTGGCACCTTGCAGAGAGAGCGAGGTGGGGGTCCCTATGGGAGCAGCCCATGCAGGGCAGGATGTTGTAAATACATGTTTATTTCACCGCATCCTCGAGGTATGTTAGGTTTTGTATATATGTTTAATTTATTCCCGCAGGAACTGTCAATGAAAATGCCGGCACGTAGGTGCGTGTAACGTTATTGTTGACATGACGGTTAATGTCAATGCAAGTTTTCATTGCACTAAGATGAAGAGAGGCTCGTAAAGGAATTTCTTTTGTGATTGCGTCATATACCACTCAAGTATGGCAGGGATATAATGTTTTCTTGCCTGACCTGCTATGCCTGACTTTCATTTAACATGTATGACGAGGTATATATATCGCGCAATAAAGCACTCCACGGTGTATGTTAGCGTAAAAGGCCATTTATTAGGACAAGGTTGTCAACACAATATTTAACCAAACATCAATAAACTTATAAACAAGCCCAAACCTCAGACCTTTCATCCACCATCCATTCCCACACTCCTGTTACTCGCTCCCGTTTCACTCCGCGACCTCCTCCTTATTCCATTCGCTTCCTCACTTATCTTTCTACCTCCTCCAGCATCCCCAGCCGTCGCACTCTTGCATCCCGCACTCCCATCATGCTGTATCCCCCTCCGCGAAGTGGTCAGTATGCCCGTCATTGACTCCCCACCCCTCCAAAGTACTGCTAACACCCCTATCAACCTGTCCTAAACTGGCACGTTATAGCAGGGCAGAAACCCGGGGGGCGGAGCTTTCCGAAGATGGCCGCCTAATAGAGGGGCTCCACACTTCTAACGCACTATCCTTCATATATCCGGCATTGGCATGAGGCGCTGATCCCGCAAACCATAGTCCTACATAGCGGAGTAGATCCGCTGCCTAATGATCGATCCCAGCCGCACTGAGACGAAGTGTGCGCGGAGGGACGAGTGAGACGGAGTGGCCAGCAACCTGGGCCGCGAATCCCCGGACCTGAGTAAATTGCCTGCCGGCCGGAAGTGAGACTAGGCTGGGTGGCCGTACCTCCGTGTGCTGGTCGGAGCCCTGGAGAAGCGCGTATCACCCTCGAAGGTGGACACCGGCAGCGGAGGGTAATGTGAAGTACGCGGCTCCTTGACCCAGCGTGAGACGAGGAGTGACGGCGTGCCTACCTAGCAAGGAGCTGTTGGTGGAGTGAGCTCCACGATCGAGGCTCGCTAGCGGGGCCGGATCAGAGGTGCGGTGCGCGTGAAGAGGCATCCATGCTCTAGAGTATGCTCCGGTCCTCGGGAGCTTAGCTACGTGACCCAGACTGCAGAAATCCACCATCAGAGCCTGAGAGTGAGGCAGAGAGCGAGATATGAACCGCCATTTGCAGCGCCACCAACTATGCCACGGTGATGCATACTGCTCAGTGGAGCTTGGCTTGCTCCCTGCTTGGCCCTGTTTTTTGAAGACACCTAGCTCCTGGTGTTCGTTGCCTCCGAGTTGCTGCCTCTACTGTGAGCCCCTGCTGACACAGATATAATAACTGCATCTTGCAGGCATGAGGTGCTCCCCTGGTTTTTGGTTGTCTAGTGCTTACTGTACTTTGAGACTGGGATCGCATATTGATTGGCTAGGGGAACGCTGACCTACAAGAGGCCCCGGGTGGAGAGTGTTGGAGTGCCCACTGCTATAACGATACCTAAGCTGGTGAGCCGGGGGCCCTCGGAGTGTTTGTGCAAGCTGGGCTACCATCCCTGTGTGAAACTTAGCAAGCTGTGATTAACCACTGATCCCTTCTATATGCATACACCAGCCACACCACACGAAATTTCTGGCTGTTAACGTGTTGTCCTTTCTAGACCTGGTGAGCTCTACTGTGGATAGTATGCAAAAACAACAGTTGATGGACAGAATGTAGAACAATGTCATGCCATTCCAGTTTGAACCCAGCCATATGCAAATCAGTCTTGACTCTGTGCCTCATGGGAACGGTCCAGCCCAGCCAGAACTGCCAAGCCAGGTCCTCCCTGGACTGGAACCAAGCATCCTAGGACCGGTTTCGGGGTTTCACCCCTCTTCAGCCAGGATAGCTTGATTCCAGTGGCATAGGGAGCACGGGACTAACGTCTGAGCATACCCCTCCCACACGGGGTGACAAATGCAAAAACAACAGTAGATGGACAGAATGCAGAACAATGTCATACATTCACCCCAGTACAGAGATCTGGGCCTAAATCCATAGTTTTTTTGCTCACCATGCCATTCCAGTTTGAACCCAGCCATATGCAAATCAGTCTTGACCCTGTGCCTCATGGGACCAGTCTAGCCCGAACTGCCAAGCCAGGTCCTCCCTGGACTGGAACCAAGCATCCTAGTACCGGTTTCGGGGTATCACCCCTCTTCAGCCAGGATAGCTGGATTCCAGTGGCATGGAGAGCACGGGACTCATGTCTGAGCATACCCGTCCCACACGGGGTGACAAATGCAAAAACAACAGTTGATGGACAGAATGCAGAACAATGTCATACATTCACCCCAGTACAGAGATCTGGGCCTAAATCCATCGTTTTTTTGCTCACCATGCCATTCAAGTTTGAACCCAGTCATATGCAAATCAGTCTTGACCCTGTGCCTCATGGGAACAGTCCAGCCCGAACTGCCAAGACAGGTCCTCCCTGGACTGGAACCAAGCATCCTAGAACGGGTTTCGGGGTTTCACCCCTCTTCAGCCAGGATAGATTGATTCCAGTGGCACGGAGAGCACGGGACTCACGTCTGAGCATACCCGTCCCACACGGGGTGACAAATGCAAAAACAACAGTTGATGGACAGAATGCAGAACAATGTCATACATTCACTCCAGTACAGAGATCTGGGCCTAAATCCATCGTTTTTTTGCTCACCATGCCATTCCAGTTTGAACCCAGCCATATGCAAATCAGTCTTGACCCTGTGCCTCATGGGAACAGTCCAGCCCGAACTGCCAAGCCAGGTCCTCCCTAGACTGGAACCAAGCATCCTAGGACCGGTTTCGGGGTTTCACCCCTCTTCAGCCAGGATAGCTTAATTCCAGTGGCATGGAGAGCACAGGACTCACGCCTGAGCATACCCGTCCCACACGGGGTGACAAATGCAAAAACAACAGTTAATGAACAGAATGCAGAACAATGTCATATATTCACCCCAGTACAGAGATCTGGGCCTAAATACATCGATTTTTTGCTCACCATGCCATTCCAGTTTGAACCCAGCCATATGCAAATCAGTCTTGAACCTGTGCCTCATGGGAACAGTCCAGCCCGAATTGCCAAGCCAGGTCCTCCCTGGACTGGAACCAAGCATCCTAGGACCGGTTTCGGGGTTTCACCCCTCTTCGGCCAGGATAGCTTGATTCCAGTGGCATGGAGAGCACGGGACTCACGTCTGAGCATACCCGTCCCACACGGGGTGACAAATGCAAAAACAACAGTTGATGGACAGAATGCAGAACAATGTCATACATTCACCCCAGTACAGAGATCTGGGCCTAAATCCATCGTTTTTTGCTCACCATGCCATTCCAGTTTGAACCCAGCCATATGCAAAACAGTCTTGACCCTGTGCCTCATGGGAACAGTCCAGCCCGAACTGCCAAGCCTGGTCCTCCCTGGACTGGAACCAAGCATCCTAGGACCGGTTTCGGGGTTTCACCCCTCTTCAGCCAGGATAGCTTGATTCCAGTAGCATAGAGAGCACGGGACTCACGTCTGAGCATACCCGTCCCACACGGGGTGACAAATGCAAAAACAACAGTTGATGGAAAGAATGCAGAACAATGTCATACATTCACCCCAGTACAGAGATCTGGGCCTAAGTACATCGTTTTTTTGCTCACCATGCCATTCCAGTTTGAACCCAGCCATATGCAAATCAGTCTTGACCCTGTGCCTCATGGGAACAGTCCTGCCCGAACTGCCAAGCCAGGTCCTCCCTGGACTGGAACCAAGCATCCTAGGACCGGTTTTGGGGTTTCACCCCTCTTCAGCCAGGATAGCTTGATTCCAGTGGCATGGAGAGCACGGGACTCACGTCTGAGCATACCCATCCCACACGGGGTGACAGATGCAAAAACAACAGTTGATGGACAGAATGCAGAACAATGTCATACATTCAGCCCAGTACAGAGATCTGGGCCTAAATCCATCGTTTTTTTGCTCACCGTGCCATTCCAGTTTGAACCCAGCCATATGCAAATCAGTCTTGACCCTGTGCCTCATGGGAACAGTCCAGTCCGAACTGCCATGCCAGGTCCTCCCTGGACTGGAACCAAGCATCCTAGGACCGGTTTCTGGGTATCACCCCTCTTCAGCCAGGATAGCTGGATTCCAGTGGCATGGAGAGCACGGGACTCATGTCTGAGCATACCCGTCCCACACGGGGTGACAAATGCAAAAACAACAGTTGATGGACAGAATGCAGAACAATGTCATACATTCACTCCAGTACAGAGATCTGGGCCTAAATCCATCGTTTTTTTGCTCACCATGCCATTCCAGTTTGAACCCAGCCATATGCAAATCAGTCTTGACCCTGTGCCTCATGGGAACAGTCCAGCCTGAACTGCCAAGCCAGGTCCTCCCTGGACTGGAACCAAGCATCCTAGGACCGGTTTCGGGGTTTCACCCCTCTTCAGCCAGGATAGCTTAATTCCAGTGGCATGGAGAGCACAGGACTCACGCCTGAGCATACCCGTCCCACACGGGGTGACAAATGCAAAAACAACAGTTAATGAACAGAATGCAGAACAATGTCATATATTCACCCCAGTACAGAGATCTGGGCCTAAATACATCGATTTTTTGCTCGCCATTCCAGTTTGAACCCAGCCATATGCAAATCAGTCTTGACCCTGTGCCTCATGGGAACAGTCCAGCCCGAATTGCCAAGCCAGGTCGTCCCTGGACTGGAACCAAGCATCCTAGGACCGGTTTCGGGGTTTCACCCCTCTTCAGCCAGGATAGCTTGATTCCAGTGGCATGGAGAGCACGGGACTCACGTCTGAGCATACCCGTCCCACACAGGGTGACAAATGCAAAAACAACAGTTGATGGACAGAATGCAGAACAATGTCATACATTCACCCCAGTACAGAGATCTGGGCCTAAATCCATCGTTTTTTGCTCACCATGCCATTCCAGTTTGAACCCAGCCATATGCAAATCAGTCTTGACCCTGTGCCTCATGGGAACAGTCCAGCCCGAACTGCCAAGCCTGGTCCTCCCTGGACTGGAACCAAGCATCCTAGGACCGATTGCTCGGTTTCACCCCTCTTCAGCCAGGATAGCTTGATTCCAGTGGCATGGAGAGCACGGAACTCACGTCTGAGCATACCCGTCCCACACGGGGTGACAAATGCAAAAACAACAGTTGATGGACAGAATGCAGAACAATGTCATACATTCACCCCAGTACAGAGATCTGGGCCTAAATCCATCGTTTTTTTACTCACCATGCCATTCCAGTTAGAACCCAGCCATATGCAAATCAGTCTTGACCCTGTGCCTCATGGGAACAGTCCAGCCCGAACTGCCATGCCAGGTCCTCCCTGGACTGGAACCAAGCATCCTAGGACCGGTTTCTGGGTTTCACCCCTCTTCAGCCAGGATAGCTTGATTCCAGTGGCATGGAGAGCACGGGACTCACGTCTGAGCATACCCGTCCCACACGGGGTGACAAATGCAAAAACAACAGTTGATGGAAAGAATGCAGAAAAATGTCATACATTCACCCGAGTACAGAGATCTGGGCCTAAGTACATCGTTTTTTTGCTCACCATGCCATTCCAGTTTGAACCCAGCCATATGCAAATCAGTCTTGACCCTGTGCCTCATGGGAACAGTCCTGCCCGAACTGCCAAGCCAGGTCCTCCCTGGACTGGAACCAAGCATCCTAGGACCGGTTTTGGGGTTTCACCCCTCTTCAGCCAGGATAGCTTGATTCCAGTGGCATGGAGAGCACGGGACTCACGTCTGAGCATACCAGTCCCACACGGGGTGACAAATGCAAAAACAACAGTTGATGGACAGAATGAAGAACAATGTCATACATTCACCCCAGTACAGAGATCTGGGCCTATATCCATTGTTTTTGTGCTCACCATGCCATTCCTGTTTGAACCCAGCCATATGCAAATCAGTCTTGACCCTATGCCTCATGGGTACAGTCCAGCCCGAACTGCCAAGCCAGGTCCTCCCTGGACTGGAACCAAGCATCCTAGAACGGGTTTCGGGGTTTCACCCCACTTCAGCCAGGATAGCTTGATTCCAGTGGCATGGAGAGCACAGGACTTACGTCTGAGCATACCCATCCCACACGGGGTGACAGATGCAAAAACAACAGTTGATGGACAGAATGCAGAACAATGTCATACATTCACCCCAGTACAGAGATCTGGGCCTAAATCCATCGTTTTTTTGCTCACCGTGCCATTCCAGTTTGAACCCAGCCATATGCAAATCAGTCTTGACCCTGTGCCTCATGGGAACAGTCCAGTCCGAACTGCCATGCCAGGTCCTCCCTGGACTGGAACCAAGCATCCTAGGACCGGTTTCTGGGTTTCACCCCTCTTCAGCCAGGATAGCTTGATTCCAGTGGCATGGAGAGCACGGGACTCACGTCTGAGCATACCCGTCCCACACGGGGTGACAAATGCAAAAACAACAGTTTATGGACAGAATGCAGAACAATGTCATACATTCACCCCAGTACAGAGATCTGGGCCTAAATCCATTGTGTTTTTTACTCACCATGCCATTCCAGTTTGAACCCAGCCATATGCAAATCAGTCTTGACCCTGTGCCTCATGGGAACAGTCCAGCCCGAACTGCCAAGACAGGTCCTCCCTGGACTGGAACCAAGCATCCTAGAACGGGTTTCGGGGTTTCACCCCTCTTCAGCCAGGATAGATTGATTCCAGTGGCACGGAGAGCACGGGACTCACGTCTGAGCATACCCGTCCCACACGGGGTGACAAATGCAAAAACAACAGTTGATGGACAGAATGCAGAACAATGTCATACATTCACTCCAGTACAGAGATCTGGGCCTAAATCCATCGTTTTTTTGCTCACCATGCCATTCCAGTTTGAACCCAGCCATATGCAAATCAGTCTTGACCCTGTGCCTCATGGGAACAGTCCAGCCCGAACTGCCAAGCCAGGTCCTCCCTAGACTGGAACCAAGCATCCTAGGACCGGTTTCGGGGTTTCACCCCTCTTCAGCCAGGATAGCTTAATTCCAGTGGCATGGAGAGCACAGGACTCACGCCTGAGCATACCCGTCCCACACGGGGTGACAAATGCAAAAACAACAGTTAATGAACAGAATGCAGAACAATGTCATATATTCACCCCAGTACAGAGATCTGGGCCTAAATACATCGATTTTTGCTCACCATGCCATTCCAGTTTGAACCCAGCCATATGCAAATCAGTCTTGACCCTGTGCCTCATGGGAACAGTCCAGCCCGAATTGCCAAGCCAGGTCCTCCCTGGACTGGAACCAAGCATCCTAGGACCGGTTTCGGGGTTTCACCCCTCTTCAGCCAGGATAGCTTGATTCCAGTGGCATGGAGAGCACGGGACTCACGTCTGAGCATACCCGTCCCACACGGGGTGACAAATGCAAAAACAACAGTTGATGGACAGAATGCAGAACAATGTCATACATTCACCCCAGTACAGAGATCTGGGCCTAAATCCATCGTTTTTTGCTCACCATGCCATTCCAGTTTGAACCCAGCCATATGCAAAACAGTCTTGACCCTGTGCCTCATGGGAACAGTCCAGCCCGAACTGCCAAGCCTGGTCCTTCCTGGACTGGAACCAAGCATCCTAGGACCGGTTTCGGAGTTTCACCCCTCTTCAGCCAGGATAGCTTGATTCCAGTAGCATAAAGAGCACGGGACTCACGTCTGAGCATACCCGTCCCACACGGGGTGACAAATGCAAAAACAACAGTTGATGGACAGAATGCAGAACAATGTCATACATTCACCCCAGTACAGAGATCTGGGCCTAAATCCATCGTTTTTTTACTCACCATGCCATTCCAGTTTGAACCCAGCCATATGCAAATCAGTCTTGACCCTGTGCCTCATGGGAACAGTCCAGCCCGAACTGCCATGCCAGGTCCTCCCTGGACTGGAACCAAGCATCCTAGGACCGGTTTCTGGGTTTCACCCCTCTTCAGCCAGGATAGCTTGATTCCAGTGGCATGGAGAGCACGGGACTCACGTCTGAGCATAACCGTCCCACACGGGGTGACAAATGCAAAAACAACAGTTGATGGAAAGAATGCAGAACAATGTCATACATTCACCCGAGTACAGAGATCTGGGCCTAAGTACATCGTTTTTTTGCTCACCATGCCATTCCAGTTTGAACCCAGCCATATGCAAATCAGTCTTGACCCTGTGCCTCATGGGAACAGTCCTGCCCGAACTGCCAAGCCAGGTCCTCCCTGGACTGGAACCAAGCATCCTAGGACCGGTTTTGGGGTTTCACCCCTCTTCAGCCAGGATAGCTTGATTCCAGTGGCATGGAGAGCACGGGACTCACGTCTGAGCATACCAGTCCCACACGGGGTGCCAAATGCAAAAACAACAGTTGATGGACAGAATGAAGAACAATGTCATACATTCACCCCAGTACAGAGATCTGGCCCTATATCCATTGTTTTTGTGCTCACCATGCCATTCCTGTTTGAACCCAGCCATATGCAAATCAGTCTTGACCCTATGCCTCATGGGTACAGTCCAGCCCGAACTGCCAAGCCAGGTCCTCCCTGGACTGGAACCAAGCATCCTAGAACGGGTTTCGGGGTTTCACCCCACTTCAGCCAGGATAGCTTGATTCCAGTGGCATGGAGAGCACAGGACTTACGTCTGAGCATACCCATCCCACACGGGGTGACAGATGCAAAAACAACAGTTGATGGACAGAATGCAGAACAATGTCATACATTCACCCCAGTACAGAGATCTGGGCCTAAATCCATCGTTTTTTTGCTCACCGTGCCATTCCAGTTTGAACCCAGCCATATGCAAATCAGTCTTGACCCTGTGCCTCATGGGAACAGTCCAGTCCGAACTGCCATGCCAGGTCCTCCCTGGACTGGAACCAAGCATCCTAGGACCGGTTTCTGGGTTTCACCCCTCTTCAGCCAGGATAGCTTGATTCCAGTGGCATGGAGAGCACGGGACTCACGTCTGAGCATACCCGTCCCACACGGGGTGACAAATGCAAAAACAACAGTTGATGGAAAGAATGCAGAACAATGTCATACGTTCACCCCAGTACAGAGATCTGGGCCTAAATACATCGTTTTTTTGCTCACCATGCCATTCCAATTTGAACCCAGCCATATGCAAATCAGTCTTGACCCTGTGCCTCATTGGAACAGTCCTGCCCGAACTGCCAAGACAGGTCCTCCCTGGACTGGAACCAAGCATCCTAGGACCGGTTTCTGGGTATCACCCCTCTTCAGCCAGGATAGCTGGATTCCAGTGGCATGGAGAGCACGGGACTCATGTCTGAGCATACCCGTCCCACACGGGGTGACAAATGCAAAAACAACAGTTGATGGACAGAATGCAGAACAATGTCATACATTCACTCCAGTACAGAGATCTGGGCCTAAATCCATCGTTTTTTTGCTCACCATGCCATTCCAGTTTGAACCCAGCCATATGCAAATCAGTCTTGACCCTGTGCCTCATGGGAACAGTCCAGCCTGAACTGCCAAGCCAGGTCCTCCCTGGACTGGAACCAAGCATCCTAGGACCGGTTTCGGGGTTTCACCCCTCTTCAGCCAGGATAGCTTAATTCCAGTGGCATGGAGAGCACAGGACTCACGCCTGAGCATACCCGTCCCACACGGGGTGACAAATTCAAAAACAACAGTTAATGAACAGAATGCAGAACAATGTCATATATTCACCCCAGTACAGAGATCTGGGCCTAAATACATCGATTTTTTGCTCACCATGCCATTCCAGTTTGAACCCAGCCATATGCAAATCAGTCTTGACCCTGTGCCTCATGGGAACAGTCCAGCCCGAATTGCCAAGCCAGGTCCTCCCTGGACTGGAACCAAGCATCCTAGGACCGGTTTCGGGGTTTCACCCCTCTTCAGCCAGGATAGCTTGATTCCAGTGGCATGGAGAGCACGGGACTCACGTCTGAGCATACCCGTCCCACACGGGGTGACAAATGCAAAAACAACAATTGATGGACAGAATGCAGAACAATGTCATACATTCACCCCAGTACAGAGATCTGGGCCTAAATCCATCGTTTTTTGCTCACCATGCCATTCCAGTTTGAACCCAGCCATATGCAAATCAGTCTTGACCCTGTGCCTCATGGGAACAGTCCAGCCCGAACTGCCAAGCCTGGTCCTCCCTGGACTGGAACCAAGCATCCTAGGACCGATTTCTCGGTTTCACCCCTCTTCAGCCAGGATAGCTTGATTCCAGTGGCATGGAGAGCATGGAACTCACGTCTGAGCATACCCGTCCCACACGGGGTGACAAATGCAAAAACAACAGTTGATGGACAGAATGCAGAACAATGTCATACATTCACCCCAGTACAGAGATCTGGGCCTAAATCCATCGTTTTTTTGCTCACCATGCCATTCCAGTTTGAACCCAGCCATATGCAAAACAGTCTTGACCCTGTGCCTCATGGGAACAGTCCAGCCCGAACTGCCAAGCCAGGTCCTCCCTGGACTGGAACCAAGCATCCTAGGACCGGTTTCGGGGTTTCACCCCTCTTCAGCCAGGATAGCTTGATTCCAGTAGCATAGAGAGCACGGGACTCACGTCTGAGCATACCCGTCCCACACGGGGTGACAGATGCAAAAACAACAGTTGATGGACAGAATGCAGAACAATCTCATACATTCACCCCAGTACAGAGATCTGGGCCTAAATCCATCGTTTTTTTACTCACCATGCCATTCCAGTTTTAACCCAGCCATATGCAAATCAGTCTTGACCCTGTGCCTCATGGGAACAGTCCTGCCCGAACTGCCAAGCCAGGTCCTCCCTGCACTGGAACCAAGCATCCTAGGCCTGGTTTTGGGGTTTCACCCCTCTTCAGCCAGAATAGCTTGATTCCAGTGGCATGGAGAGCACGGGACTCACGTCTGAGCATACCAGTCCCACACAGGGTGACAAATGCAAAAACAACAGTTGATGGACAGAATGCAGAACAATGTCATACATTCACCCCAGTACAGAGATCTGGGCCTATATCCATTGTTTTTGTGCTCACCATGCCATTCCTGTTTGAACCCAACCATATGCAAATCAGTCTTGACCCTGTGCCTCATGGGTACAGTCCAGCCCGAACTGCCAAGCCAGGTCCTCCCTGGACTGGAACCAAGCATCCTAGAACGGGTTTCGGGGTTTCAGCCCTCTTCAGCCAGGATAGCTTGATTCCAGTGGCATGGAGAGCACAGGACTTACGTCTGAGCATACCCGTCCCACACGGGGTGACGAATGCAAAAACAACAGTTGATGGACAGAATGCAGAACAATGTCATACATTCACCCCAGTACAGAGATCTGGGCCTAAATCCATCGTTTTTTTGCTCACCATGCCATTCCAGTTTGAACCCAGCCATATACAAATCAGTCTTGACCCTGTGCCTCATGGGAACAGTCCAGCCCGAACTGCCATGCCAGGTCCTCCCTGGACTGGAACCAAGCATCCTAGGACCGGTTGCTGGGTTTCACCCCTCTTCAGCCAGGATAGCTTGATTCCAGTGGCATGGAGAGCACGGAACTCACGTCTGAGCATACCCGTCCCACACGGGGTGTCAAATGCAAAAACAACAGTTGATGAACAGAATGCAGAACAATGTCATACATTCACCCCAGTACAGAGATCTGGGCCTAAATACATAGTTTTTTTGATCACCATGCCATTCCAGTTTGAACCCAGCCATATGCAAATCAGTCTTGACCCTGTGCCTCATGGGAACAGTCCAGCCCGAACTGCCATGCCAGGTTCTCCCTGGACTGGAACCAAGCATCCTAGGACCGGTTTCTGGGTTTCACCCCTCTTCAGCCAGGATAGCTTGATTCCAGTGGCATGGAGAGCACGGGACTCACGTCTGAGCATACCCGTCCCACACCGGATGACAAATGCAAAAACAACAGTTGATGGAAAGAATGCAGAACAATGTCATACATTCACCCCAGTACAGAGATCTGGGCCTAAATACATCGTTTTTTTGCTCACCATGCCATTCCAGTTTGAACCCAGCCATATGCAAATCAGTCTTGACCCTGTGCCTCATGTGTACAGTCCAGCCCGAACTGCCAAGCCAGGTCCTCCCTGGACTGGAACCAAGCATCCTAGGACGGGTTTCGGGGTTTCACCCCTCTTCAGCCAGGATAGCTTGATTCCAGTGGCATGGAGAGCACGGGACTCACGTCTGAGCATACCCGGCCCACACGGGGTGACAAATGAAAAAACAACAGTTGATGGACAGAATGCAGAACAATGTCATACATTCACCCCAGTACAGAGATCTGGGCCTAAATACATCGTTTTTTTTATCACCATGCCATTCCAGTTTGAACCCAGCCACATGCAAATCAGTCTTGACCCTGTGCCTCATGGGAACAGTCCAGCCCGAACTGCCAAGCCAGGTGCTCCCTGGACTGGAACCAAGCATCCTAGGACCGGTTTCGGGGTTTCACCCCTCTTCAGCCAGGATAGCTTGATTCCAGTGGCATGGAGAGCATGGGACTCACGTCTGAGCATACCCGGCCCACACGGCGTGACAAATGCAAAAACAACAGTTGATGGACTGAATGCAGAACAATGTCATATATTCACCCCAGTACAGAGATCTGGGCCTAAATCCATAGTTTTTGTGCTCACCATGCCATTCCAGTTTGAACCCAGCCATATTCAAATCAGTCTTGACCCTGTGCCTCATGGGAACAGTCCAGCCCGAACTGCCAAGCCAGGTCCTCCCTGGACTGGAAGCAAGCATCCTAGGACCGGTTTCGGGGTTTCACCCCTCTTCAGCCAGGATAGCTTGATTCCAGTGGCATGGAGAGCACGGGACTCACGTCTGAGCATACCCGTCCCACACGGGGTGACAAATGCAAAAACAACAGTTGATGGACAGAATGCAGACCAATGTCATACATTCACTCCAGTACAGAGATCTGGGCCTAAATTCATCGTTTTTTGCTCACCATGCCATTCCGGGTTGAACCCAGCCATATGCAAATCAGTCTTGACCCTGTGCCTCATGGGAACAGTCCAGCCCGAACTGCCAAGCCAGGTCCTCCCTGGACTGGAACCAAGCATCCTAGGACCGATTTCGGTGTTTCACCCCTCTTCAGCCAGGATAGCTTGATTCCAGTGGCATGGAGAGCACGGAACTCACGTCTGAGCATACCCGTCCCACACGGGGTGACAAATGCAAAAACAGTTGATGGACAGAATGCAGAACAATGTCATACATTCACCCCAGTACAGAGATCTGGGCCTAAATACATCATTTTTGTGATCACCATGCCATTCCAGTTTGAACCCAGCCATATGCAAATCAGTCTTGACCCTGTGCCTCATGGGAACAGTTCCGCCCGAACTGCCAAGCCAGGTCCTCCCTGGACTGGAACCAAGCATCCTAGGACCGGTTTCAGGGTTTCACCCCTCTTCAGCCAGGATAGCTTGATTCCAGTGGCATGGAGAGCACGGGACTCACGCACATCTGAGCATACCCGTCCCACACGGGGTGACAAATGCAAAAACAACAGTTGATGGACAGAATGCAGAACAATGTCATACATTCACCCCAGTACAGAGATCTGGGCCTAAATCCATCGTTTTTTTACTCACCATGCCATTCCAGTTTGAACCCAGCCATATGCAAATCAGTCTTGACCCTGTGCCTCATGGGAACAGTCCAGCCCGAACTGCCATGCCAGGTCCTCCCTGGACTGGAACCAAGCATCCTAGGACCGGTTTCTGGGTTTCACCCCTCTTCAGCCCGGATAGCTTGATTCCAGTGGCATGGAGAGCACGGGACTGACGTCTGAGCATACCCATCCTACACGGGGTGACAAATGCAAAAACAACAGTTGATGTAAAGAATGCAGAACAATGTCATACATTCACCCCAGTACAGAGATCTGGGCCTAAATCCATCGTTTTTTTGCTCACCATGCCATTCCAGTTTGAACCCAGCCATATGCAAATCAGTCTTGACCCTGTGCCTCATGGGAACAGTCCTGCCCGAACTGCAAAGCCAGGTCCTCCCTGGACTGGAACCAAGCATCCTAGGACCAGTTTTGGGGTTTAACCCCTGTTCCGCCAGGATAGCTTGATTCCAGTGGCATGGAGAGCACGGGACTCACGTCTGAGCATACCAGTCCCACACGGGGTGACAAATGCAAAACAACAGTTGATGGACAGAATGCAGAACAATGTCATACATTCACCCCAGTACAGACATCTGGGCCTATATCCATTGTTTTTGTGCTCACCATGCCATTCCTGTTTGAACCCAGCCATATGCAAATCAGTCTTGACCCTGTGCCTCATGGGTACAGTCCAGCCCGAACTGCCAAGCCAGGTCCTCCCTGGACTGGAACCAAGCATCCTAGAACGGGTTTCGGGGTTTCACCCCTCTTCAGCCAGGATAGCTTGATTCCAGTGGCATGGAGAGCACAGGACTTACGTCTGAGCATACCCGTCCCACACGGGGTGACAAACTCAAAAACAACAGTTGATGGACAGAATGCAGAACAATGTCATACATTCACCCCAGTACAGAGATCTGGGCCTAAATCCATCGTTTTTTTGCTCACCATGCCATTCCAGTTTGAACCCAGCCATATGCAAATCAGTCTTGACCCTGTGCCTCATGGGAACAGTCCAGCCCGAACTGCCATGCCAGGTCCTCCCTGGACTGGAACCAAGCATCCTAGGACCGGTTTCTGGGTTTCACCCCTCTTCAGCCAGGATAGCTTGATTCCAGTGGCATGGAGAGCACGGGACTCACGTCTGAGCATACCCGTCCCACACGGGGTGACAAATGCAAAAACAACAGTTGATGGAAAGAATGCAGAACAATGTCATACATTCACCCCAGTACAGAGATCTGGGCCTAAATACATCGTTTTTTTGCCCACCATGCCATTCCAGTTTGAACCCAGCCATATGCAAATCAGTCTTGACCCTGTGCCTCATGGGAACAGTCCTGCCCGAACTGCCAAGCCAGGTCCTCCCTGGACTGGAACCAAGCATCCTAGGACCGGTTTTGGGGTTTCACCCCTCTTCAGCCAGGATAGCTTGATTCCAGTGGCATGGAGAGCACAGGAATCACATCTGAGCATACCAGTCCCACACGGGGTGACAAATGCAAAAACAACAGTTGATGGACAGAATGCAGAACAATGTCATACATTCACCCCAGTACAGAGATCTGGGCCTATATCCATTGTTTTTGTGCTCACCATGCCATTCCAGTTTGAACCCAGCCATATGCAAATCAGTCTTGACCCTGTGCCTCATGTGTACAGTCCAGCCCGAACTGCCAAGCCAGGTCCTCCCTGGACTGGAACCAAGCATCCTAGGACGGGTTTCAGGGTTTCACCCCTCTTCAGCCAGGATAGCTTGATTCTAGTGGCATGGAGAGCACGGGACTCACGTCTGAGCATACCCGTCCCACATGGGGTGACAAATGCAAAAACAACAGTTGATGGACGGAATGCAGAACAATGTCATACATTCACCCCAGTACAGAGATCTGGGCCTAAATCCATCGTTTTTTTGCTCACCATGCCATTCCAGTTTTAACCCAGCCATATGAAAATCAGTCTTGACCCTGTGCCTCATGGGAACAGTCCTGCCCGAACTGCCAAGCCAGGTCCTCCCTGGACTGGAACCAAGCATCCTAGGCCTGGTTTTGGGGTTTCACCCCTCTTCAGCCAGAATAGCTTGATTCCAGTGGCATGGAGAGCACAGGACTCACGTCTGAGCATACCAGTCCCACACGGGGTGACAAATGCAAAAACAACAGTTGATGGACAGAATGCAGAACAATGTCATACATTCACCCCAGTACAGAAATCTGGGCCTATATCCATTGTTTTTGTGCTCACCATGCCATTCCTGTTTGAACCCAGCCATATGCAAATCAGTCTTGACCCTGTGCCTCATGGGTACAGTCCAGCCCGAACTGCCAAGCCAGGTCCTCCCTGGACTGGAACCAAGCATCCTAGAACGGGTTTCGGGGTTTCAGCCCTCTTCAGCCAGGATAGCTTGATTCCAGTGGCATGGAGAGCACAGGAATCACATCTGAGCATACCAGTCCCACACGGGGTGACAAACGCAAAAACAACAGTTAATGGACAGAATGCAGAACAATGTCATACATTCACCCCAGTACAGAGATCTGGGCCTAAATCCATTGTGTTTTTTACTCACCATGCCATTCCAGTTTGAACCCAGCCATATGCAAATCAGTCTTGACCCTGTGCCTCATGGGAACAGTCCAGCCCGAACTGCCAAGACAGGTCCTCCCTGGACTGGAACCAAGCATCCTAGAACGGGTTTCGGGGTTTCACCCCTCTTCAGCCAGGATAGATTGATTCCAGTGGCACGGAGAGCACGGGACTCACGTCTGAGCATACCCGTCCCACACGGGGTGACAAATGCAAAAACAACAGTTGATGGACAGAATGCAGAACAATGTCATACATTCACTCCAGTACAGAGATCTGGGCCTAAATCCATCATTTTTTTGCTCACCATGCCATTCCAGTTTGAACCCAGCCATATGCAAATCAGTCTTGACCCTGTGCCTCATGGGAACAGTCCAGCCCGAACTGCCAAGCCAGGTCCTCCCTAGACTGGAACCAAGCATCCTAGGACCGGTTTCGGGGTTTCACCCCTCTTCAGCCAGGATAGCTTAATTCCAGTGGCATGGAGAGCACAGGACTCACGCCTTAGCATACCCGTCCCACACGGGGTGACAAATGCAAAAACAACAGTTAATGAACAGAATGCAGAACAATGTCATATATTCACCCCAGTACAGAGATCTGGGCCTAAATACATCGATTTTTTGCTCACCATGCCATTCCAGTTTGAACCCAGCCATATGCAAATCAGTCTTGACCCTGTGCCTCATGGGAACAGTCCAGCCCGAATTGCCAAGCCAGGTCCTCCCTGGACTGGAATCAAGCATCCTAGGACCGGTTTCGGGGTTTCACCCCTCTTCAGCCAGGATAGCTTGATTCCAGTGGCATGGAGAGCACGGGACTCACGTCTGAGCATACCCGTCCCACACGGGGTGACAAATGCAAAAACAACAGTTGATGGACAGAATGCAGAACAATGTCATACATTCACCCCAGTACAGAGATCTGGGCCTAAATCCATCGTTTTTTGCTCACCATGCCATTCCAGTTTGAACCCAGCCATATGCAAAACAGTCTTGACCCTGTGCCTCATGGGAACTGTCCTGCCCGAACTGCCAAGCCAGGTCCTCCCTGGACTGGAACCAAGCATCCTAGGACCGGTTTTGGGGTTTCACCCCTCTTCAGCCAGGATAGCTTGATTCCAGTGGCATGGAGAGCACGGGACTCACGTCTGACCATACCAGTCCCACACGGGGTGACAAATGCAAAAACAACAGTTGATGGACAGAATGAAGAACAATGTCATACATTCACCCCAGTACAGAGATCTGGCCCTATATCCATTGTTTTTGTGCTCACCATGCCATTCCTGTTTGAACCCAGCCATATGCAAATCAGTCTTGACCCTATGCCTCATGGGTACAGTCCAGCCCGAACTGCCAAGCCAGGTCCTCCCTGGACTGGAACCAAGCATCCTAGAACGGGTTTCGGGGTTTCACCCCACTTCAGCCAGGATAGCTTGATTCCAGTGGCATGGAGAGCACAGGACTTACGTCTGAGCATACCCATCCCACACGGGGTGACAGATGCAAAAACAACAGTTGATGGACAGAATGCAGAACAATGTCATACATTCACCCCAGTACAGAGATCTGGGCCTAAATCCATCGTTTTTTTGCTCACCGTGCCATTCCAGTTTGAACCCAGCCATATGCAAATCAGTCTTGACCCTGTGCCTCATGGGAACAGTCCAGTCCGACAGGTCCTCCCTGGACTGGAACCAAGCATCCTAGGACCGGTTTCTGGGTTTCACCCCTCTTCAGCCAGGATAGCTTGATTCCAGTGGCATGGAGAGCACGGGACTCACGTCTGAGCATACCCGTCCCACACGGGGTGACAAATGCAAAAACAACAGTTGATGGAAAGAATGCAGAACAATGTCATACGTTCACCCCAGTACAGAGATCTGGGCCTAAATACATCGTTTTTTTGCTCACCATGCCATTCCAATTTGAACCCAGCCATATGCAAATCAGTCTTGACCCTGTGCCTCATTGGAACAGTCCTGCCCGAACTGCCAAGACAGGTCCTCCCTGGACTGGAACCAAGCATCCTAGGACCGGTTTCTGGGTATCACCCCTCTTCAGCCAGGATAGCTGGATTCCAGTGGCATGGAGAGCACGGGACTCATGTCTGAGCATACCCGTCCCACACGGGGTGACAAATGCAAAAACAACAGTTGATGGACAGAATGCAGAACAATGTCATACATTCACTCCAGTACAGAGATCTGGGCCTAAATCCATCGTTTTTTTGCTCACCATGCCATTCCAGTTTGAACCCAGCCATATGCAAATCAGTCTTGACCCTGTGCCTCATGGGAACAGTCCAGCCTAAACTGCCAAGCCAGGTCCTCCCTGGACTGGAACCAAGCATCCTAGGACCGGTTTTGGGGTTTCACCCCTCTTCAGCCAGGATAGCTTGATTCCAGTGGCATGGAGAGCACAGGAATCACATCTGAGCATACCAGTCCCACACGGGGTGACAAATGCAAAAACAACAGTTGATGGACAGAATGCAGAACAATGTCATACATTCACCCCAGTACAGAGATCTGGGCCTATATCCATTGTTTTTGTGCTCACCATGCCATTCCAGTTTGAACCCAGCCATATGCAAATCAGTCTTGACCCTGTGCCTCATGTGTACAGTCCAGCCCGAACTGCCAAGCCAGGTCCTCCCTGGACTGGAACCAAGCATCCTAGGACGGGTTTCAGGGTTTCACCCCTCTTCAGCCAGGATAGCTTGATTCTAGTGGCATGGAGAGCACGGGACTCACGTCTGAGCATACCCGTCCCACATGGGGTGACAAATGCAAAAACAACAGTTGATGGACGGAATGCAGAACAATGTCATACATTCACCCCAGTACAGAGATCTGGGCCTAAATCCATCGTTTTTTTGCTCACCATGCCATTCCAGTTTTAACCCAGCCATATGAAAATCAGTCTTGACCCTGTGCCTCATGGGAACAGTCCTGCCCGAACTGCCAAGCCAGGTCCTCCCTGGACTGGAACCAAGCATCCTAGGCCTGGTTTTGGGGTTTCACCCCTCTTCAGCCAGAATAGCTTGATTCCAGTGGCATGGAGAGCACAGGACTCACGTCTGAGCATACCAGTCCCACACGGGGTGACAAATGCAAAAACAACAGTTGATGGACAGAATGCAGAACAATGTCATACATTCACCCCAGTACAGAAATCTGGGCCTATATCCATTGTTTTTGTGCTCACCATGCCATTCCTGTTTGAACCCAGCCATATGCAAATCAGTCTTGACCCTGTGCCTCATGGGTACAGTCCAGCCCGAACTGCCAAGCCAGGTCCTCCCTGGACTGGAACCAAGCATCCTAGAACGGGTTTCGGGGTTTCAGCCCTCTTCAGCCAGGATAGCTTGATTCCAGTGGCATGGAGAGCACAGGAATCACATCTGAGCATACCAGTCCCACACGGGGTGACAAACGCAAAAACAACAGTTAATGGACAGAATGCAGAACAATGTCATACATTCACCCCAGTACAGAGATCTGGGCCTAAATCCATTGTGTTTTTTACTCACCATGCCATTCCAGTTTGAACCCAGCCATATGCAAATCAGTCTTGACCCTGTGCCTCATGGGAACAGTCCAGCCCGAACTGCCAAGACAGGTCCTCCCTGGACTGGAACCAAGCATCCTAGAACGGGTTTCGGGGTTTCACCCCTCTTCAGCCAGGATAGATTGATTCCAGTGGCACGGAGAGCACGGGACTCACGTCTGAGCATACCCGTCCCACACGGGGTGACAAATGCAAAAACAACAGTTGATGGACAGAATGCAGAACAATGTCATACATTCACTCCAGTACAGAGATCTGGGCCTAAATCCATCATTTTTTTGCTCACCATGCCATTCCAGTTTGAACCCAGCCATATGCAAATCAGTCTTGACCCTGTGCCTCATGGGAACAGTCCAGCCCGAACTGCCAAGCCAGGTCCTCCCTAGACTGGAACCAAGCATCCTAGGACCGGTTTCGGGGTTTCACCCCTCTTCAGCCAGGATAGCTTAATTCCAGTGGCATGGAGAGCACAGGACTCACGCCTTAGCATACCCGTCCCACACGGGGTGACAAATGCAAAAACAACAGTTAATGAACAGAATGCAGAACAATGTCATATATTCACCCCAGTACAGAGATCTGGGCCTAAATACATCGATTTTTTGCTCACCATGCCATTCCAGTTTGAACCCAGCCATATGCAAATCAGTCTTGACCCTGTGCCTCATGGGAACAGTCCAGCCCGAATTGCCAAGCCAGGTCCTCCCTGGACTGGAACCAAGCATCCTAGGACCGGTTTCGGGGTTTCACCCCTCTTCAGCCAGGATAGCTTGATTCCAGTGGCATGGAGAGCACGGGACTCACGTCTGAGCATACCCGTCCCACACGTGGTGACAAATGCAAAAACAACAGTTGATGGACAGAATGCAGAACAATGTCATACATTCACCCCAGTACAGAGATCTGGGCCTAAATCCATCGTTTTTTGCTCACCATGCCATTCCAGTTTGAACCCAGCCATATGCAAAACAGTCTTGACCCTGTGCCTCATGGGAACTGTCCTGCCCGAACTGCCAAGCCAGGTCCTCCCTGGACTGGAACCAAGCATCCTAGGACCGGTTTTGGGGTTTCACCCCTCTTCAGCCAGGATAGCTTGATTCCAGTGGCATGGAGAGCACGGGACTCACGTCTGACCATACCAGTCCCACACGGGGTGACAAATGCAAAAACAACAGTTGATGGACAGAATGAAGAACAATGTCATACATTCACCCCAGTACAGAGATCTGGCCCTATATCCATTGTTTTTGTGCTCACCATGCCATTCCTGTTTGAACCCAGCCATATGCAAATCAGTCTTGACCCTATGCCTCATGGGTACAGTCCAGCCCGAACTGCCAAGCCAGGTCCTCCCTGGACTGGAACCAAGCATCCTAGAACGGGTTTCGGGGTTTCACCCCACTTCAGCCAGGATAGCTTGATTCCAGTGGCATGGAGAGCACAGGACTTACGTCTGAGCATACCCATCCCACACGGGGTGACAGATGCAAAAACAACAGTTGATGGACAGAATGCAGAACAATGTCATACATTCACCCCAGTACAGAGATCTGGGCCTAAATCCATCGTTTTTTTGCTCACCGTGCCATTCCAGTTTGAACCCAGCCATATGCAAATCAGTCTTGACCCTGTGCCTCATGGGAACAGTCCAGTCCGAACTGCCATGCCAGGTCCTCCCTGGACTGGAACCAAGCATCCTAGGACCGGTTTCTGGGTTTCACCCCTCTTCAGCCAGGATAGCTTGATTCCAGTGGCATGGAGAGCACGGGACTCACGTCTGAGCATACCCGTCCCACACGGGGTGACAAATGCAAAAACAACAGTTGATGGAAAGAATGCAGAACAATGTCATACGTTCACCCCAGTACAGAGATCTGGGCCTAAATACATCGTTTTTTTGCTCACCATGCCATTCCAATTTGAACCCAGCCATATGCAAATCAGTCTTGACCCTGTGCCTCATTGGAACAGTCCTGCCCGAACTGCCAAGACAGGTCCTCCCTGGACTGGAACCAAGCATCCTAGGACCGGTTTCTGGGTATCACCCCTCTTCAGCCAGGATAGCTGGATTCCAGTGGCATGGAGAGCACGGGACTCATGTCTGAGCATACCCGTCCCACACGGGGTGACAAATGCAAAAACAACAGTTGATGGACAGAATGCAGAACAATGTCATACATTCACTCCAGTACAGAGATCTGGGCCTAAATCCATCGTTTTTTTGCTCACCATGCCATTCCAGTTTGAACCCAGCCATATGCAAATCAGTCTTGACCCTGTGCCTCATGGGAACAGTCCAGCCTAAACTGCCAAGCCAGGTCCTCCCTGGACTGGAACCAAGCATCCTAGGACCGGTTTTGGGGTTTCACCCCTCTTCAGCCAGGATAGCTTGATTCCAGTGGCATGGAGAGCACAGGAATCACATCTGAGCATACCAGTCCCACACGGGGTGACAAATGCAAAAACAACAGTTGATGGACAGAATGCAGAACAATGTCATACATTCACCCCAGTACAGAGATCTGGGCCTATATCCATTGTTTTTGTGCTCACCATGCCATTCCAGTTTGAACCCAGCCATATGCAAATCAGTCTTGACCCTGTGCCTCATGTGTACAGTCCAGCCCGAACTGCCAAGCCAGGTCCTCCCTGGACTGGAACCAAGCATCCTAGGACGGGTTTCAGGGTTTCACCCCTCTTCAGCCAGGATAGCTTGATTCTAGTGGCATGGAGAGCACGGGACTCACGTCTGAGCATACCCGTCCCACATGGGGTGACAAATGCAAAAACAACAGTTGATGGACGGAATGCAGAACAATGTCATACATTCACCCCAGTACAGAGATCTGGGCCTAAATCCATCGTTTTTTTGCTCACCATGCCATTCCAGTTTTAACCCAGCCATATGAAAATCAGTCTTGACCCTGTGCCTCATGGGAACAGTCCTGCCCGAACTGCCAAGCCAGGTCCTCCCTGGACTGGAACCAAGCATCCTAGGCCTGGTTTTGGGGTTTCACCCCTCTTCAGCCAGAATAGCTTGATTCCAGTGGCATGGAGAGCACAGGACTCACGTCTGAGCATACCAGTCCCACACGGGGTGACAAATGCAAAAACAACAGTTGATGGACAGAATGCAGAACAATGTCATACATTCACCCCAGTACAGAAATCTGGGCCTATATCCATTGTTTTTGTGCTCACCATGCCATTCCTGTTTGAACCCAGCCATATGCAAATCAGTCTTGACCCTGTGCCTCATGGGTACAGTCCAGCCCGAACTGCCAAGCCAGGTCCTCCCTGGACTGGAACCAAGCATCCTAGAACGGGTTTCGGGGTTTCAGCCCTCTTCAGCCAGGATAGCTTGATTCCAGTGGCATGGAGAGCACAGGAATCACATCTGAGCATACCAGTCCCACACGGGGTGACAAACGCAAAAACAACAGTTAATGGACAGAATGCAGAACAATGTCATACATTCACCCCAGTACAGAGATCTGGGCCTAAATCCATTGTGTTTTTTACTCACCATGCCATTCCAGTTTGAACCCAGCCATATGCAAATCAGTCTTGACCCTGTGCCTCATGGGAACAGTCCAGCCCGAACTGCCAAGACAGGTCCTCCCTGGACTGGAACCAAGCATCCTAGAACGGGTTTCGGGGTTTCACCCCTCTTCAGCCAGGATAGATTGATTCCAGTGGCACGGAGAGCACGGGACTCACGTCTGAGCATACCCGTCCCACACGGGGTGACAAATGCAAAAACAACAGTTGATGGACAGAATGCAGAACAATGTCATACATTCACTCCAGTACAGAGATCTGGGCCTAAATCCATCATTTTTTTGCTCACCATGCCATTCCAGTTTGAACCCAGCCATATGCAAATCAGTCTTGACCCTGTGCCTCATGGGAACAGTCCAGCCCGAACTGCCAAGCCAGGTCCTCCCTAGACTGGAACCAAGCATCCTAGGACCGGTTTCGGGGTTTCACCCCTCTTCAGCCAGGATAGCTTAATTCCAGTGGCATGGAGAGCACAGGACTCACGCCTTAGCATACCCGTCCCACACGGGGTGACAAATGCAAAAACAACAGTTAATGAACAGAATGCAGAACAATGTCATATATTCACCCCAGTACAGAGATCTGGGCCTAAATACATCGATTTTTTGCTCACCATGCCATTCCAGTTTGAACCCAGCCATATGCAAATCAGTCTTGACCCTGTGCCTCATGGGAACAGTCCAGCCCGAATTGCCAAGCCAGGTCCTCCCTGGACTGGAACCAAGCATCCTAGGACCGGTTTCGGGGTTTCACCCCTCTTCAGCCAGGATAGCTTGATTCCAGTGGCATGGAGAGCACGGGACTCACGTCTGAGCATACCCGTCCCACACGGGGTGACAAATGCAAAAACAACAGTTGATGGACAGAATGCAGAACAATGTCATACATTCACCCCAGTACAGAGATCTGGGCCTAAATCCATCGTTTTTTGCTCACCATGCCATTCCAGTTTGAACCCAGCCATATGCAAAACAGTCTTGACCCTGTGCCTCATGGGAACTGTCCTGCCCGAACTGCCAAGCCAGGTCCTCCCTGGACTGGAACCAAGCATCCTAGGACCGGTTTTGGGGTTTCACCCCTCTTCAGCCAGGATAGCTTGATTCCAGTGGCATGGAGAGCACGGGACTCACGTCTGACCATACCAGTCCCACACGGGGTGACAAATGCAAAAACAACAGTTGATGGACAGAATGAAGAACAATGTCATACATTCACCCCAGTACAGAGATCTGGCCCTATATCCATTGTTTTTGTGCTCACCATGCCATTCCTGTTTGAACCCAGCCATATGCAAATCAGTCTTGACCCTATGCCTCATGGGTACAGTCCAGCCCGAACTGCCAAGCCAGGTCCTCCCTGGACTGGAACCAAGCATCCTAGAACGGGTTTCGGGGTTTCACCCCACTTCAGCCAGGATAGCTTGATTCCAGTGGCATGGAGAGCACAGGACTTACGTCTGAGCATACCCATCCCACACGGGGTGACAGATGCAAAAACAACAGTTGATGGACAGAATGCAGAACAATGTCATACATTCACCCCAGTACAGAGATCTGGGCCTAAATCCATCGTTTTTTTGCTCACCGTGCCATTCCAGTTTGAACCCAGCCATATGCAAATCAGTCTTGACCCTGTGCCTCATGGGAACAGTCCAGTCCGAACTGCCATGCCAGGTCCTCCCTGGACTGGAACCAAGCATCCTAGGACCGGTTTCTGGGTTTCACCCCTCTTCAGCCAGGATAGCTTGATTCCAGTGGCATGGAGAGCACGGGACTCACGTCTGAGCATACCCGTCCCACACGGGGTGACAAATGCAAAAACAACAGTTGATGGAAAGAATGCAGAACAATGTCATACGTTCACCCCAGTACAGAGATCTGGGCCTAAATACATCGTTTTTTTGCTCACCATGCCATTCCAATTTGAACCCAGCCATATGCAAATCAGTCTTGACCCTGTGCCTCATTGGAACAGTCCTGCCCGAACTGCCAAGACAGGTCCTCCCTGGACTGGAACCAAGCATCCTAGGACCGGTTTCTGGGTATCACCCCTCTTCAGCCAGGATAGCTGGATTCCAGTGGCATGGAGAGCACGGGACTCATGTCTGAGCATACCCGTCCCACACGGGGTGACAAATGCAAAAACAACAGTTGATGGACAGAATGCAGAACAATGTCATACATTCACTCCAGTACAGAGATCTGGGCCTAAATCCATCGTTTTTTTGCTCACCATGCCATTCCAGTTTGAACCCAGCCATATGCAAATCAGTCTTGACCCTGTGCCTCATGGGAACAGTCCAGCCTAAACTGCCAAGCCAGGTCCTCCCTGGACTGGAACCAAGCATCCTAGGACCGGTTTCGGGGTTTCACCCCTCTTCAGCCAGGATAGCTTAATTCCAGTGGCATGGAGAGCACAGGACTCACGCCTGAGCATACCCGTCCCACACGGGGTGACAAATGCAAAAACAACAGTTAATGAACAGAATGCAGAACAATGTCATATATTCACCCCAGTACAGAGATCTGGGCCTAAATACATCGATTTTTTGCTCACCATGCCATTCCAGTTTGAACCCAGCCATATGCAAATCAGTCTTGACCCTGTGCCTCATGGGAACAGTCCAGCCCGAACTGCCAAGCCTGGTCCTCCCTGGACTGGAACCAAGCATCCTAGGACCGATTTCTCGGTTTCACCCCTCTTCAGCCAGGATAGCTTGATTCCAGTGGCATGGAGAGCACGGAACTCACGTCTGAGCATACCCGTCCCACACGGGGTGACAAATGCAAAAACAACAGTTGATGGACAGAATGCAGAACAATGTCATACATTCACCCCAGTACAGAGATCTGGGCCTAAATCCATCGTTTTTTTGCTCACCATGTGTCACGGGGACCACCCGGACTCCGTACTGGAAGGAGGAGAATGGTGGTCCCCTCCTGAACTGACCAGTGACTTGTTTTGTGTCCCTCAGGACGACCCGTGGCCAGCAGAGACGTCAGACGGCACTTGCACGGAACACTGTGCCTTTAATTGGGACCTCTTCCGGGATAGCCCCGCCCTCTACTCCACTGTAGACGGCCAGTCGCCAATAAGAACCCGCGAGAAGAAGACAGTGGCGTGTGACGACAGCGGAGGACGGAAGGAGACAGAGCACGACGGTGAACCGGAGGAAGAAGACGGGACGGAGCGAAGCGAAGGACCGAAGAGGAGCAGAGGACGCGAGGAGGAACCGAAGCCGGAGGCAGGAGACCACGGCATTCACGCTCCGCCGAGCCACGCCCCAGGAGGAGGTGCGTGGCTATCCCAGGTACGGGATCGCTTCGCGGGTTGGGTCGGGAGGCGGGAGAGGAGAGAGCGCCACTGAACGCCGCCGCTTACCGCCGTATCTAGTACTGCACTTCCTCCCTTTCACTCACCCCCTTCACGACCGTTCGTTGGAGAGCACCTTATCACGAGTCTATTACCCTCACTCCCTTCCCTTATACAGCGTGAGAAGCAGAACAACCGTTCCTAACAGCCACCTCTCCTTCTTTATTTCCATTGGCACGGCGAGAGCCCTCCTTACGGGAATCCGGGAGAAGAGAGAAGAGGGACGCTAGCCCACGAGGACCCAGAAGAGCGCCACGACCCTGACATCCTACCCCCGAGGGAGAACCCATCGCGACCTTTATTGTGAACCTTCAATAAAACGCCTCACCCCATCCTCCCGTGTTCGTGTCCTCTGTGCGACCCGCTTACAGTGGTGGAGAATGCGGGCATAGAGGACCCATCTGTACACAGAAGATGGATGCGTTGATTCAGCACATGATCAAGGGGCAGGAGAAGCTGGAATGGGCCGTCGAACGACAGATGACCTCCGCCAGCGCGGATCGGGAGGTCTTTAAAGACACCATTGCAGCACAGTTGGAGGGGCTACATAAGGCTGTAACTGATCCCCTCACCGGCTCCGGACTCGCGACAAGGTCCAGTCACCCCACCCCGGCCGGTATATCCTTGCAGAAATATGTGTCTGGGGACGACCCGGACGCTTTTCTTACGAACTTCGAGAGGGTCGCCAGGGCGTGCAGTTGGCCGCTGGAGAAATGGCCCTTCTTTCTGGCCCCTCTCTTGACTGGAGAGGCCCAAGCAGCCTATCAGGTGGCAAACGCTACCGGAGACGCTCCCTATGGTTCCATCAAGACCCTCATATTGGACCATCTGGGCCTTGATGCAGAGGCCTACCGGGTACGATTCAGAAGGGAGAAGGGGGCGCCCGGCGAAAACCCAAAGACCTTGTATTTCCGGCTGAAGATGGCGGCCGACAAATGGCTGAGCCCGGGTACTAGCACAAAGGAGGAGATCATGGAGAAGATCTACCTAGAACAGTACCTGGACGCTTTACCCTATCACACCCAAAGGTGGCTGCGGCAGCACACGCATCTTACCGCTGAACAAGCGGTAGAGATGGCCACGACGTTCTCCAGGGCCCAACCGAAGGGGTACGTAGGGGAACCAGAGAGACAGCGACCCCCGGCCCTACGCTCGGATAAGAAACCCAGAATCCTGGAGCAACCAAAGGTCAGGCCCCAGCGGTATGAAGTCCCCGTCCTGAAGGGCCCGCAGTGTTTCGACTGCGGAGAGTGGGGACATATCGCCCGAGCCTGCCCCAAGAAACGACACACAGAAGAGCCCATGGAAGTGGGATATGTGCCCAAATCGATCCTCTACACCGCGGAAATGGGGTCCGCATATCACGTCCAGGTACAGGTAAACGGGACCCCCCTCCAGGCCCTCCTAGATTCAGGGTGTAGGCAATCGGTTATCCAAAGTATGTGGGTGTCCCCGGAGCAGATAGTACCGGACTCCTCGGTCCACATTCGCTGCGTCCATGGGGATGTCAAACCTTACCCCGTGGCCAACATTCCAGTAATTCATCCCTCGGGGGTCCATCGCCCGGTACGAGTTGGGGTCCTTGATAACCTCCCGGAGGACCTCATTATTGGAACCGATAACCCAGCGTTCCAAGATATGTTTCGCCTAGCCTTAAGCGAGGACCAGGGGGGGAGGACGCACCAAGGCAAGAGGGTCCCCACAGCTGCCCTGATAACCCCCACACCCTGGGTGTTGGACCGGAGCTTTCGGTTCGCCCAAGCCAACGACACTACCCTCTTTAACGCCTGGGAACAAGCTCACAGTGCACCCGAACGAGGTCCCTATACCTATCCCCGCCTCCTGATAACAAACGACTTGCTATATCGCCAGGGAGGACCCTCTGAGCCCCATCAGCTATTGGTACCCCTGTCCTTCAGGGAGCAGATTCTGTTTTTCGCCCATACCCACCTCACGGCAGGACATACAGGCTCAGAAAAAACCACGAAAAACATTCTCCGACACTTCTACTGGCCTGGCATCTATAAGGATACCACAGACCACTGTCAGACCTGTTCGGTCTGTCAACGGAGGAACACACGAATACTACCAGCCGTTCCCCTTCAGCCCCTACCGGTGATTGGAACCCCGTATGAATGAGTTGGGATGGACCTCATAGGGCCCTTGCCTCGAACAAAAAGGGGTCACACGTTTGTCCTAGTGGTGGTTGACTACGCCACTAGGTTCCCAGAGGCCTTCCCCTTAGGGTCACCCACAACCCGTAACATCGCCGACCGCTTTCTAGAGCTGTTTTCAAGAGTCGGTTTTCCGAAAGAAATTCTCACGGACCAGGGTACCCCGTTTGTGTCTCGCCTGATGAATGAGGTGTGTCGACTGCTCGACGTCCGTCAGATAAGAACATCAGTCTATCACCCGCAAACGGACGGGTTGGTGGAACGCTATAACGGAACCCTCAAGACCACTCTCAAGAAGATGCTCAGCGTAGAAGGAAGAGAGTGGGACCAGCTACTGCCACTGGCTTTGTACGTCATCAGAAGCCAGGTGCAAAGCAGCCTCGGTTGCTCGTCTTTCGAGTTGCTTTATGGTCGTCAGCCGAGAAGTCTAATGGACATGACGAAAGAAGCCTGGGAAAACGAAGAGAAGGTGGAGACCCGAGAGATGCTGGAGTACACCCAGGGCCTACAATCCAAACTAGGGAAGCTCCGTGATTTGGCCTATTCCAACCTGGAGAAACAGCAAGGAAAACAGGCGTCTTTCTACAATAGAGGGAAGAAATGGAGGACCCAAGTGTGTCATATCAACATTCTAAAGAAGTGGATAGGGCCACCCCCCCGATCCACCAACCTAACGGTACCCTCGCAACAGAAAGAGTCGGAGACTCTTCACCAGCTGGTCATCAACAACGAGATAGGCACAGACAAGACCCAGGACTTGAGGGAAGTCTTACAGCTCCACGCCTCGCTCTTTTCCAATATTCCTGGAAGAACTCACCTAACAGAACACCGAATCGAAACCAAGCCCGGGGCGATCATCAAACAAAGGCCATATCGAATCCCCGCCGCTCGTAGAGAAGCGATACGACAAGAGGTCCAGGATATGTTGCAACTGGGGGTGATACGTCCCTCCCGCAGTGAGTGGTCGTCGCCAATAGTTATGGTGCCAAAACCGGACGGAAGCGTCCGCTTCTGCATGGATTTCCGGGCTCTCAACACCATCTCAACCTTCGACGCCTACCCCATGCCTCGAATTGACGAGTTAATTGAGAAGTTGGGAGACGCCGTATACATCACCACGCTAGACCTAACCAAGGGGTACTGGCAGGTGCCCTTACGGGAAGAAGACCGCAAGAAGACCGCATTTTCCACCCCAGACGGCCTCTACGAATTTACGGTCCTTCCCTTTGGCCTCCATGGCGCCCCGGCCACCTTTCAGCGCCTAATGAATCACGTCTTACGGGACCATCAGCCCTATTCATCAGCCTATCTAGATGATATCGTGGTCTTTAGCCCTGATTGGAAAACGCACCTGCAACATCTGCGAACTATCTTCTCCGCCTTACAGGAGGCTGGGTTACACGTCAACGCCAAGAAATCCAGGATCGCCTTCCAGAAAGTGAACTATCTGGGATATGTACTGGGTCACGGTCTCATAGCCCCCCAGACCGAGAAGGTAAAGGCGATTCACAACACCCCTTTCCCCTCTACGAAAAAGGAAATGAGGGCGTTCTTAGGCCTGATCGGCTACTACAGGCGTTTCATCCCTAACTTTTCAGAGCAGGCTGCCCCCTTAACTGATACCCTTTTGAAGAACGTAAAACCCCATGTCTTCCGAACCCCCTCCCCCGAAATGAGAGAAGCCTTTCGGACCTTGAAAGGCATAATCACCTCCAGTCCTGTGTTGTCCTCTCCTGATTTTACCAGGCCATTCATCCTACATACGGACGCCTCTGATCACGGCCTGGGGGCGGTCCTGTCCCAGGTAGCGGCCGATGGTATTGAGCACCCCCTGCTTTACATCAGTCGCAAGCTGTTCCCCAGGGAGATGAGATACCCCACGATTGAGCGGGAATGCCTCGCTATTAGATGGGCCGTAGACAAGCTCAGATATTACCTGGAGGGGGGGCACTTCACCCTATATACTGATCACGCCCCTCTGCAATGGATGAGCCAGAACATCTCGACCAACCCCAGGGTGCTTCGCTGGTTTCTCACCCTCCAGCCCTTTTCTTTTACCTTAAAACATAGGAAGGGGGCTGAAAACGCTAGCGCTGACTATCTCTCTCGGACTTCCCCTCTCCCCGAGCGGGAGAATCCAGGGGTGGAGGAGTGTCACGGGGACCACCCGGACTCCGTACTGGAAGGAGGAGAATGGTGGTCCCCTCCTGAACTGACCAGTGACTTGTTTTGTGTCCCTCAGGACGACCCGTGGCCAGCAGAGACGTCAGACGGCACTTGCACGGAACACTGTGCCTTTAATTGGGACCTCTTCCGGGATAGCCCCGCCCTCTACTCCACTGTAGACGGCCAGTCGCCAATAAGAACCCGCGAGAAGAAGACAGTGGCGTGTGACGACACCGGAGGACGGAAGGAGACAGAGCACGACGGTGAACCGGAGGAAGAAGACGGGACGGAGCGAAGCGAAGGACCGAAGAGGAGCAGAGGACGCGAGGAGGAACCGAAGCCGGAGGCAGGAGACCACGGCATTCACGCTCCGCCGAGCCACGCCCCAGGAGGAGGTGCGTGGCTATCCCAGGTACGGGATCGCTTCGCGGGTTGGGTCGGGAGGCGGGAGAGGAGAGAGCGCCACTGAACGCCGCCGCTTACCGCCGTACCTAGTACTGCACTTCCTCCCTTTCACTCACCCCCTTCACGACCGTTCGTTGGAGAGCACCTTATCACGAGTCTATTACCCTCACTCCCTTCCCTTATACAGCGTGAGAAGCAGAACAACCATTCCTAACAGCCACCTCTCCTTCTTTATTTCCATTGGCACGGCGAGAGCCCTCCTTACGGGAATCCGGGAGAAGAGAGAAGAGGGACGCTAGCCCACGAGGACCCAGAAGAGCGCCACGACCCTGACATCCTACCCCCGAGGGAGAACCCATCGCGACCTTTATTGTGAACCTTCAATAAAACGCCTCACCCCATCCTCCCGTGTTCGTGTCCTCTGTGCGACCCGCTTACACCATGCCATTCCAGTTTGAACCCAGCCATATGCAAAACAGTCTTGACCCTGTGCCTCATGGGAACAGTCCAGCCCGAACTGCCAAGCCAGGTCCTCCCTGGACTGGAACCAAGCATCCTAGGACCGGTTTCGGGGTTTCACCCCTCTTCAGCCAGGATAGCTTGATTCCAGTAGCATAGAGAGCACGGGACTCACGTCTGAGCATACCCGTCCCACACGGGGTGACAAATGCAAAAACAACAGTTGATGGACAGAATGCAGAACAATTTCATACATTCACCCCAGTACAGAGATCTGGGCCTAAATCCATCGTTTTTTTACTCACCATGCCATTCCAGTTTTAACCCAGCCATATGGAAATCAGTCTTGACCCTGTGCCTCATGGGAACAGTCCTGCCCGAACTGCCAAGCCAGGTCCTCCCTGCACTGGAACCAAGCATCCTAGGCCTGGTTTTGGGGTTTCACCCCTCTTCAGCCAGAATAGCTTGATTCCAGTGGCATGGAGAGCACGGGACTCACGTCTGAGCATACCAGTCCCACACGGGGTGACAAATGCAAAAACAACAGTTGATGGACAGAATGCAGAACAATGTCATACATTCACCCCAGTACAGAGATCTGGGCCTATATCCATTGTTTTTGTGCTCACCATGCCATTCCTGTTTGAACCCAACCATATGCAAATCAGTCTTGACCCTGTGCCTCATGGGTACAGTCCAGCCCGAACTGCCAAGCCAGGTCCTCCCTGGACTGGAACCAAGCATCCTAGAACGGGTTTCGGGGTTTCAGCCCTCTTCAGCCAGGATAGCTTGATTCCAGTGGCATGGAGAGCACAGGACTTACGTCTGAGCATACCCGTCCCACACGGGGTGACGAATGCAAAAACAACAGTTGATGGACAGAATGCAGAACAATGTCATACATTCACCCCAGTACAGAGATCTGGGCCTAAATCCATCGTTTTTTTGCTCACCATGCCATTCCAGTTTGAACCCAGCCATATACAAATCAGTCTTGACCCTGTGCCTCATGGGAACAGTCCAGCCCGAACTGCCATGCCAGGTCCTCCTTGGACTGGAACCAAGCATCCTAGGACCGGTTGCTGGGTTTCACCCCTCTTCAGCCAGGATAGCTTGATTCCAGTGGCATGGAGAGCACGGAACTCACGTCTGAGCATACCCGTCCCACACGGGGTGTCAAATGCAAAAACAACAGTTGATGAACAGAATGCAGAACAATGTCATACATTCACCCCAGTACAGAGATCTGGGCCTAAATACATCGTTTTTTTGATCACCATGCCATTCCAGTTTGAACCCAGCCATATGCAAATCAGTCTTGACCCTGTGCCTCATGGGAACAGTCCAGCCCGAACTGCCATGCCAGGTTCTCCCTGGACTGGAACCAAGCATCCTAGGACCGGTTTCTGGGTTTCACCCCTCTTCAGCCAGGATAGCTTGATTCCAGTGGCATGGAGAGCACGGGACTCACGTCTGAGCATACCCGTCCCACACCGGATGACAAATGCAAAAACAACAGTTGATGGAAAGAATGCAGAACAATGTCATACATTCACCCCAGTACAGAGATCTGGGCCTAAATACATCGTTTTTTTGCTCACCATGCCATTCCAGTTTGAACCCAGCCATATGCAAATCAGTCTTGACCCTGTGCCTCATGTGTACAGTCCAACCCGAACTGCCAAGCCAGGTCCTCCCTGGACTGGAACCAAGCATCCTAGGACGGGTTTCGGGGTTTCACCCCTCTTCAGCCAGGATAGCTTGATTCCAGTGGCATGGAGAGCACGGGACTCACGTCTGAGCATACCCGGCCCACACGGGGTGACAAATGAAAAAACAACAGTTGATGGACAGAATGCAGAACAATGTCATACATTCACCCCAGTACAGAGATCTGGGCCTAAATACATCGTTTTTTTTATCACCATGCCATTCCAGTTTGAACCCAGCCACATGCAAATCAGTCTTGACCCTGTGCCTCATGGGAACAGTCCAGCCCGAACTGCCAAGCCAGGTGCTCCCTGGACTGGAACCAAGCATCCTAGGACCGGTTTCGGGGTTTCACCCCTCTTCAGCCAGGATAGCTTGATTCCAGTGGCATGGAGAGCATGGGACTCACGTCTGAGCATACCCGGCCCACACGGCGTGACAAATGCAAAAACAACAGTTGATGGACTGAATGCAGAACAATGTCATATATTCACCCCAGTACAGAGATCTGGGCCTAAATCCATAGTTTTTGTGCTCACCATGCCATTCCAGTTTGAACCCAGCCATATTCAAATCAGTCTTGACCCTGTGCCTCATGGGAACAGTCCAGCCCGAACTGCCAAGCCAGGTCCTCCCTGGACTGGAAGCAAGCATCCTAGGACCGGTTTCGGGGTTTCACCCCTCTTCAGCCAGGATAGCTTGATTCCAGTGGCATGGAGAGCACGGGACTCACGTCTGAGCATACCCGTCCCACACGGGGTGACAAATGCAAAAACAACAGTTGATGGACAGAATGCAGACCAATGTTATACATTCACCCCAGTACAGAGATCTGGGCCTAAATTCATCGTTTTTTGCTCACCATGCCATTCCGGGTTGAACCCAGCCATATGCAAATCAGTCTTGACCCTGTGCCTCATGGGAACAGTCCAGCCCGAACTGCCAAGCCAGGTCCTCCCTGGACTGGAACCAAGCATCCTAGGACCGATTTCGGTGTTTCACCCCTCTTCAGCCAGGATAGCTTGATTCCAGTGGCATGGAGAGCACGGAACTCACGTCTGAGCATACCCGTCCCACACGGGGTGACAAATGCAAAAACAGTTGATGGACAGAATGCAGAACAATGTCATACATTCACCCCAGTACAGAGATCTGGGCCTAAATACATCATTTTTGTGATCACCATGCCATTCCAGTTTGAACCCAGCCATATGCAAATCAGTCTTGACCCTGTGCCTCATGGGAACAGTTCCGCCCGAACTGCCAAGCCAGGTCCTCCCTGGACTGGAACCAAGCATCCTAGGACCGGTTTCAGGGTTTCACCCCTCTTCAGCCAGGATAGCTTGATTCCAGTGGCATGGAGAGCACGGGACTCACGCACATCTGAGCATACCCATCCCACACGGGGTGACAAATGCAAAAACAACAGTTGATGGACAGAATGCAGAACAATGTCATACATTCACCCCAGTACAGAGATCTGGGCCTAAATCCATTGTTTTTGTGCTCACCATGCCATTCCAGTTTGAACCCAGCCATATGCAAATCAGTCTTGACCCTGTGCCTCATGGGTACAGTCCAGCCCGAACTGCCAAGCCAGGTCCTCCCTGGACTGGAACCAAGCATCCTAGAACGGGTTTCGGGGTTTCACCCCTCTTCAGCCAGGATAGCTTGATTCCAGTGGCATGGAGAGCACAGGACTTACGTCTGAGCATACCCGTCCCACACGGGGTGACAAACTCAAAAACAACAGTCGATGGACAGAATGCAGAACAATGTCATACATTCACCCCAGTACAGAGATCTGGGCCTAAATCCATCGTTTTTTTGCTCACCATGCCATTCCAGTTTGAACCCAGCCATATGCAAATCAGTCTTGACCCTGTGCCTCATGGGAACAGTCCAGCCCGAACTGCCATGCCAGGTCCTCCCTGGACTGGAACCAAGCATCCTAGGACCGGTTTCTGGGTTTCACCCCTCTTCAGCCAGGATAGCTTGATTCCAGTGGCATGGAGAGCACGGGACTCACGTCTGAGCATACCCGTCCCACACGGGGTGACAAATGCAAAAACAACAGTTGATGGAAAGAATGCAGAACAATGTCATACATTCACCCCAGTACAGAGATCTGGGCCTAAATACATCGTTTTTTTGCCCACCATGCCATTCCAGTTTGAACCCAGCCATATGCAAATCAGTCTTGACCCTGTGCCTCATGTGTACAGTCCAGCCCGAACTGCCAAGCCAGGTCCTCCCTGGACTGGAACCAAGCATCCTAGGACGGGTTTCGGGGTTTCACCCCTCTTCAGCCAGGATAGCTTGATTCTAGTGGCATGGAAAGCACGGGACTCACGTCTGAGCATACCCGTCCCACATGGGGTGACAAATGCAAAAACAACAGTTGATGGACGGAATGCAGAACAATGTCATACATTCACCCCAGTACAGAGATCTGGGCCTAAATCCATCGTTTTTTTGCTCACCATGCCATTCCAGTTTTAACCCAGCCATATGAAAATCAGTCTTGACCCTGTGCCTCATGGGAACAGTCCTGCCCGAACTGCCAAGCCAGGTCCTCCCTGGACTGGAACCAAGCATCCTAGGCCTGGTTTTGGGGTTTCACCCCTCTTCAGCCAGAATAGCTTGATTCCAGTGGCATGGAGAGCACAGGACTCCCGTCTGAGCATACCAGTCCCACACGGGGTGACAAATGCAAAAACAACAGTTGATGGACAGAATGCAGAACAATGTCATACATTCACCCCAGTACAGAAATCTGGGCCTATATCCATTGTTTTTGTGCTCACCATGCCATTCCTGTTTGAACCCAGCCATATGCAAATCAGTCTTGACCCTGTGCCTCATGGGTACAGTCCAGCCCGAACTGCCAAGCCAGGTCCTCCCTGGACTGGAACCAAGCATCCTAGAACGGGTTTCGGGGTTTCAGCCCTCTTCAGCCAGGATAGCTTGATTCCAGTGGCATGGAGAGCACAGGACTTACGTCTGAGCATACCCGTCCCACACGGGGTGACAAATGCAAAAACAACAGTTGATGGACAGAATGCAGAACAATGTCATACATTCACCCCAGTACAGAGATCTGGGCCTAAATCCATCGTTTTTTTGCTCACCATGCCATTCCAGTTTGAACCCAACCATATGCAAATCAGTCTTGACCCTGTGCCTCATGGGAACAGTCCAGCCCGAACTGCCATGCCAGGTCCTCCCTGGACTGGAACCAAGCATCCTAGGACCGGTTGCTGGGTTTCACCCCTCTTCAGCCAGGATAGCTTGATTCCAGTGGCATGGAGAGCACGGGACTCACGTCTGAGCATACCCGTCCCACATGGGGTGACAAATGCAAAAACAACAGTTGATGGACAGAATGCAGAACAATGTCATACATTCACCCCAGTACAGAGATCTGGGCCTAAATCCATCGTTTTTGTGCTCACCATGCCATTCCAGTTTGAACCCAGCCATATGCAAATCAGTCTTGACCCTGTGCCTCATTGGAACAGTCCTGCCCGAACTGCCAAGCCAGGTCCTCCCTGGACTGGAACCAAGCATCCTAGGCCTGGTTTTGGGGTTTCACCCCTCTTCAGCCAGAATAGCTTGATTCCAGTGGCATGGAGAGCACGGGACTCACGTCTGAGCATACCAGTCCCACACGGGGTGACAAATGCAAAAACAACACTTGATGGACAGAATGCAGAACAATGTCATACATTCACCCCAGTACAGAGATCTGGGCCTATATCCATTGTTTTTGTGCTAACCATGCCATTCCTGTTTGAACCCAGCCATATGCAAATCAGTCTTGACCCTGTGCCTCATGGGTACAGTCCAGCCCGAACTGCCAAGCCAGGTCCTCCCTGGACTGGAACCAAGCATCTTAGAACGGGTTTCGGGGTTTCAGCCCTCTTCAGCCAGGATAGCTTGATTCCAGTGGCATGGAGAGCACGGGACTTACGTCTGAGCATACCCGTCCCACACGGGGTGACAAATGCAAAAACAACAGTTGATGGACAGAATGCAGAACAATGTCATACATTCACCCCAGTACAGAGATCTGGGCCTAAATCCATCGTTTTTTTGCTCACCATGCCATTCCAGTTTGAACCCAGCCATATGCAAATCAGTCTTGACCCTGTGCCTCATGGGAACAGTCCAGCCCGAACTGCCATGCCAGGTCCTCCCTGGACTGGAACCAAGCATCCTAGGACCGGTTGCTGGGTTTCACCCCTCTTCAGCCAGGATAGCTTGATTCCAGTGGCATGGAGAGCACGGGACTCACGTCTGAGCATACCCGTCCCACACGGGGTGACAAATGCAAAAACAACAGTTGATGGACAGAATGCAGAACAATGTCATACATTCACCCCAGTACAGAGATCTGGGCCTAAATCCATCGTTTTTGTGCTCACCATGCCATTCCAGTTTGAACCCAGCCATATGCAAATCAGTCTTGACCCTGTGCCTCATGGGAACAGTCCTGCCCGAACTGCCAAGCCAGGTCCTCCCTGGACTGGAACCAAGCATCCTAGGCCTGGTTTTGGGGTTTCACCCCTCTTCAGCCAGAATAGCTTGATTCCAGTGGCATGGAGAACACGGGACTCACGTCTGAGCATACCAGTCCCACACGGGGTGACAAATGCAAAAACAACAGTTGATGGACAGAATGCAGAACAATGTCATACATTCACCCCAGTACAGAGATCTGGGCCTATATCCATTGTTTTTGTGCTCACCATGCCATTCCTGTTTGAACCCAACCATATGCAAATCAGTCTTGACCCTGTGCCTCATGGGTACAGTCCAGCCCGAACTGCCAAGCCAGGTCCTCCCTGGACTGGAACCAAGCATCCTAGAACGGGTTTCGGGGTTTCACCCCTCTTCAGCCAGGATAGCTTGATTCCAGTGGCATGGAGAGCACGGGACTCACGTCTGAGCATACCAGTCCCACACGGGGTGACAAATGCAAAAACAACAGTTGATGGACAGAATGCAGAACAATGTCATACATTCACCCCAGTACAGAGATCTGGGCCTATATCCATTGTTTTTGTGCTCACCATGCCATTCCTGTTTGAAACCAGCCATATGCAAATCAGTCTTGACCCTGTGCCTCACGGGTACAGTCCAGCCCGAACTGCCAAGCCAGGTCCTCCCTGGACTGGAACCAAGCATCCTAGAACGGGTTTCGGGGTTTCACCCCTCTTCAGCCAGGATAGCTTGATTCCAGTGGCATGGAGAGCACGGGACTCACGTCTGAGCATACCCGGTCCACACGGGGTGACAAATGTAAAAACAACAGTTGATGGACAGAATGCAGAACAATATCATATATTCACCCCAGTACAGAGATCTGGGCATAAATCCATTGTTTTTGTGCTCACCATTCCAGGTTGAACCCAGCCATATTCAAATCAGTCTTGACCCTGTGCCTCATGGGAACAGTCCAGCCCGAACTGCCAAGCCAGGTCCTCCCTGGACCGGAAGCAAGCATCCTAGGACCGGTTTCGGGGTTTCACCCCTCTTCAGCCAGGATAGCTTGATTCCAGTGGCATGGGGAGCACGGGACTCACGTCTGAGCATACCCGTCCCACACGGGGTGACAAATGCAAAAACAACCGTTGATGGACAGAATGCAGAACAATGTCATACATTCACCCCAGTACAGAGATCTGGGCCTAAATCCATCGTTTTTTGCTCACCATGCCATTCCAGTTTGAACCCAGCCATATGCAAATCAGTCTTGACCCTGTGCCTCATGGGAACAGTCCAGCCCGAACTGCCAAGCCGGGTCCTCCCTGGACTGGAACCAAGCATCCTAGGACCGATTTCGGGGTTTCACCCCTCTTCAGCCAGGATAGCTTGATTCCAGTGGCATGGAGAGCACGGAACTCACGTCTGAGCATACCAGTCCCACACGGGGTGACAAATGCAAAAACAGTTGATGGACAGAATGCAGAACAATGTCATACATTCACCCCAGTACAGAGATCTGGGCCTAAATACATCGTTTTTTTGATCACCATGCCATTCCAGTTTGAACCCAGCCATATGCAAATCAGTCTTGACCCTGTGCCTCATGGGAACAGTCCAGCCCGAACTGCCAAGCCAGGTCCTCCCTGGACTGGAACCAAGCATCCTAGGTCCGGTTTCAGGGTTTCACCCCTCTTCAGCCAGGATAGCTTGTTTCTAGTGGCATGGAGAGCACGGGACTCACGTCTGAGCATACCCGTCCCACAAGGGGTGACAAATACAAAAACAACAGTTGATGGGCAGAATGCAGAACAATGTCATACATTCACCCCAGTACAGAGATCTGGGTCTAAATCCATAGTTTTTTTGCTCACCATGCCATTCCAGTTTGAACCCAGCCATATGCAAATCAGTCTTGACCCTGTGCCTCATGGGAAAAGTCCAGCACGGACTGCCGAGCCAGGTCCTCCCTGGACTGGAACCAAGCATCCTAGGACCGGTTTCGGGATTTAACCCCTCTTCAGCCAGGATAGATTGATTCCAGTGGCATGGAGAGCACGGGACTCACGTCTGAGCATACCCGTCCCACACGGGGTGACGAATGCAAAAACAACAGTTGATGGACAGAATGCAGGACAATGTCATACATTCACCCCAGTACAGAGATCTGGGCCTAAATCCATCATTTTTTTGCTCACCATGCCATTCCAGTTTGAACCCAGCCATATGCAAATCAGTCTTGACCCTGTGCCTCATGGGAACAGTCCAGCCCGAACTGCCAAGCCAGGTCCTCCCTGGACTGGAACCAAGCATCCTAGGACCGGTTTCGGGGTTTCACCCCTCTTCAGCCAGGATAGCTTGATTCCAGTGGCATGGAGAGCACGGGACTCACGTCTGAGCATACCCGTCCCACACGGGGTGACAAATGCAAAAACAACAGTTGATGGACAGAATGCAGAACAATATCATATATTCACCCCAGTACAGAGATCTGGGCCTAAATCCATCGTTTTTGTGCTCGCCATTCCAGGTTGAACCCAGCCATATTCAAATCAGTCTTGACCCTGTGCCTCATGGGAACAGTCCAGCCCGAACTGCCAAGCCAGGTCCTCCCTGGACTGGAAGCAAGCATCCTAGGACCGGTTTCGGGGTTTCACCCCTCTTCAGCCAGGATAGCTTGATTCCAGTGGCATGGGGAGCACGGGACTCACGTCTGAGCATACCCGTCCCACACGGGGTGACAAATGCAAAAACAACAGTTGATGGACAGAATGCAGAACAATGTCATACATTCACCCCAGTACAGAGATCTGGGCCTAAATCCATCGTTTTTTTGCTCACCATGCCATTCCAGTTTGAACCCAGCCATATGCAAATCAGTCTTGATCCTGTGCCTCATGGGAACAGTCCTGCCCGAACTGCAAAGCCAGGTCCTCCCTGGACTGGAACCAAGCATCCTAGGACCGGTTTTGGGGTTTCACCCCTCTTCAGCCAGGATAGCTTGATTCCAGTGGCATGGAGAGCACAGGACTCACATCTGAGCATACCAGTCCCACACAGGGTGATAAATGCAAAAACAACAGTTGATGGACAGAATGCAGAACAATGTCATACATTCACCATAGTACAGAGATCTGGGCCTATATCCATTGTTTTTGTGCTCACCATGCCATTCCAGTTTGAACTCAGCCATATGCAAATCAGTCTTGACCCTGTGCCTCATGGGTACAGTCCAGCCCAAACTGCCAAGCCAGGTCCTTCCTGGACTGGAACCAAGCATCCTAGGACGGGTTTCGGGGTTTCACCCCTCTTCAGCCAGGATAGCTTGATTCCAGTGGCATGGAGAGCACGGGACTCACGTGTGAGCATTCCCGTCCCACACGGGGTGACAAATGCAAAAACAACAGTTGATGGACAGAATGCAGAACAATGTTATACATTCACCCCAGTACAGAGATCTGGGCCTAAATCCATCGTTTTTTTGCTCACCATGCCATTCCAGTTTTAACCCAGCCATATGCAAATCAGTCTTGACCCTGTGCCTCATGGGAACAGTCCTGCCCGAACTGCCAAGCCAGGTCCTCCCTGGACTGGAACCAAGCATCCTAGGACCGGTTATGGGGTTTCACCCCTCTTCAGCCAGGATAGCTTGATTCCAGTGGCATGGAGAGCACGGGACTCACGTCTGAGCATACCCGTCCCACACGGGGTGACAAATGCAAAAACAACAGTTGATGGACAGAATGCAGAACAATGTCATACATTCACCCCAGTACAGAGATCTGGGCCTAAATACATCGTTTTTGTGCTCACCATGCCATTCCAGTTTGAACCCAGCCATATGCAAATAAGTCTTGACCCTGTGCCTCATGGGTACAGTCCAGCCCGAACTGCCCAGCCAGGTCCTCCCTGGACTGGAACCAAGCATCCTAGAACGGGTTTCGGGGTTTCACCCCTCTTCAGCCAGGATAGATTGATTCCAGTGGCATGGAGAGCACGGGACTCACGTCTGAGCATACCCATCCCACACGGGGTGACGAATGCAAAAACAACAGTTGATGGACAGAATGCAGGACAATGTCATACATTCACCCCAGTACAGAGATCTGGGCCTAAATCCATCGTTTTTTTGCTTACCATGCCATTCCAGTTTGAACCCAGCCATATGCAAATCAGTCTTGACCCTGTGCCTCATGGGAACAGTCCAGCCCGAACTGCCAAGCCAGGTCCTCCCTGGACTGGAACCAAGCATCCTAGGACCGGTTTCGGGGTTTCACCCCTCTTCAGCCAGGATAGCTTGATTCCAGTGGCATGGAGAGCACGGGATTCACGTCTGAGCATACCCGTCCCACACGGGGTGACAAATGCAAAAACAACAGTTGATGGACAGAATGCAGAACAATGTCATACATTTACCCCAGTACAGAGATCTGGGCCTAAATACATCGTTTTTTTTATCACCATGCCATTCCAGTTTGAACCCAGCCATATGCAAATCAGTCTTGACCCTGTGCCTCATGGGAACAGTCCAGCCCGAACTGCCAAGCCAGGTGCTCCCTGGACTGGAACCAAGCATCCTAGGCCCGGTTTCGGGGTTTCACCCCTCTTCAGCCAGGATAGCTTGATTCCAGTGGCATGGAGAGCACGGGACTCACATCTGAGCATACCCGGCCCACACGGGGTGACAAATGCAAAAACAACAGTTGATGGAGAGAATGCAGAACAATATCATATATTCATCCCAGTACAGAGATCTGGGCCTAAATCCATCGTTTTTGTGCTCACCATTCCAGGTTGAACCCAGCCATATTCAAATCAGTCTTGACCCTGTACCTCATGGGAACAGTCCAGCCCGAACTGCCAAGCCAGGTCCTCCCTGGACTGGAAGCAAGCATCCTAGGACCTGTTTCGGGGTTTCACCCCTCTTCAGCCAGGATAGCTTGATTCCAGTGGCATGGGGAGCACGGGACTCACGTCTGAGCATACCCATCCCACACGGGGTGACGAATGCAAAAACAACAGTTGATGGACAGAATGCAGGACAATGTCATACATTCACCCCAGTACAGAGATCTGGGCCTAAATCCATCATTTTTTTGCTCACCATGCCATTCCAGTTTGAACCCAGCCATATGCAAATCAGTCTTGACCCTGTGCCTCATGGGAACAGTCCTGCCCGAACTGCCAAGCCAGGTCCTCCCTGGACTGGAACCAAGCATCCTAGGCCTGGTTTGGGGGTTTCACCCCTCTTCAGCCAGAATAGCTTGATTCCAGTGGCATGGAGAGCACAGGACTCACGTCTGAGCATACCAGTCCCACACGGGGTGACAAATGCAAAAACAACAGTTGATGGACAGAATGCAGAACAATGTCATACATTCACCCCAGTACAGAAATCTGGGCCTATATCCATTGTTTTTGTGCTCACCATGCCATTCCTGTTTGAACCCAGCCATATGCAAATCAGTCTTGACCCTGTGCCTCATGGGTACAGTCCAGCCCGAACTGCCAAGCCAGGTCCTCCCTGGACTGGAACCAAGCATCCTAGAACGGGTTTCGGGGTTTCAGCCCTCTTCAGCCAGGATAGATTGATTCCAGTGGCATGGAGAGCACAGGAATCACATCTGAGCATACCAGTCCCACACGGGGTGACAAACGCAAAAACAACAGTTGATGGACAGAATGCAGAACAATGTCATACATTCACCCCAGTACAGAGATCTGGGCCTATATCCATTGTTTTTGTGCTCACCATGCCATTCCAGTTTGAACCCAGCCATATGCAAATCAGTCTTGACCCTGTGCCTCATGTGTACAGTCCAGCCCGAACTGCCAAGCCAGGTCCTCCCTGGACTGGAACCAAGCATCCTAGGACGGGTTTCGGGGTTTCACCCCTCTTCAGCCAGGATAGCTTGATTCTAGTGGCATGGAGAGCACGGGACTCACGTCTGAGCATACCCGTCCCACATGGGGTGACAAATGCAAAAACAACAGTTGATGGACGGAATGCAGAACAATGTCATACATTCACCCCAGTACAGAGATCTGGGCCTAAATCCATCGTTGTTTTGCTCACCATGCCATTCCAGTTTTAACCCAGCCATATGAAAATCAGTCTTGACCCTGTGCCTCATGGGAACAGTCCTGCCCGAACTGCCAAGCCAGGTCCTCCCTGGACTGGAACCAAGCATCCTAGGCCTGGTTTTGGGGTTTCACCCCTCTTCAGCCAGAATAGCTTAATTCCAGTGGCATGGAGAGCACAGGACTCACGTCTGAGCATACCAGTCCCACACGGGGTGACAAATGCAAAAACAACCGTTGATGGACAGAATGCAGAACAATGTCATACATTCACCCCAGTACAGAAATCTGGGCCTATATCCATTGTTTTTGTGCTCACCATGCCATTCCTGTTTGAACCCAGCCATATGCAAATCAGTCTTGACCCTGTGCCTCATGGGTACAGTCCAGCCCGAACTGCCAAGCCAGGTCCTCCCTGGACTGGAACCAAGCATCCTAGAACGGGTTTCGGGGTTTCAGCCCTCTTCAGCCAGGATAGCTTGATTCCAGTGGCATGGAGAGCACAGGACTTACGTCTGAGCATACCCGTCCCACACGGGGTGACAAATGCAAAAACAACAGTTGATGGACAGAATGCAGAACAATGTCATACATTCACCCCAGTACAGAGATCTGGGCCTAAATCCATCGTTTTTTTGCTCACCATGCCATTCCAGTTTGAACCCAACCATATGCAAATCAGTCTTGACCCTGTGCCTCATGGGAACAGTCCAAAAGGAACTGCCATGCCAGGTCCTCCCTGGACTGGAACCAAGCATCCTAGGACCGGTTGCTGGGTTTCACCCCTCTTCAGCCAGGATAGCTTGATTCCAGTGGCATGGAGAGCACGGGACTCACGTCTGAGCATACCCGTCCCACACGGGGTGACAAATGCAAAAACAACAGTTGATGGACAGAATGCAGAACAATGTCATACATTCACCCCAGTACAGAGATCTGGGCCTAAATCCATCGTTTTTGTGCTCACCATGCCATTCCAGTTTGAACCCAGCCATATGCAAATCAGTCTTGACCCTGTGCCTCATGGGAACAGTCCTGCCCGAACTGCCAAGCCAGGTCCTCCCTGGACTGGAACCAAGCATCCTAGGCCTGGTTTTGGGGTTTCACCCCTCTTCAGCCAGAATAGCTTGATTCCAGTGGCATGGAGAGCACGGGACTCACGTCTGAGCATTCCAGTCCCACACGGGGTGACAAATGCAAAAACAACAGTTGATGGACAGAATGCAGAACAATGTCATACATTCACCCCAGTACAGAGATCTGGGCCTATATCCATTGTTTTTGTGCTCACCATGCCATTCCTGTTTGAACCCAGCCATATGCAAATCAGTCTTGACCCTGTGCCTCATGGGTACAGTCCAGCCCGAACTGCCAAGCCAGGTCCTCCCTGGACTGGAACCAAGCATCTTAGAACGGGTTTCGGGGTTTCAGCCCTCTTCAGCCAGGATAGCTTGATTCCAGTGGCATGGAGAGCACGGGACTTACGTCTGAGCATACCCGTCCCACACGGGGTGACAGATGCAAAAACAACAGTTGATGGACAGAATGCAGAACAATGTCATACATTCACCCCAGTACAGAGATCTGGGCCTAAATCCATCGTTTTTTTGCTCACCATGCCATTCCAGTTTGAACCCAGCCATATGCAAATCAGTCTTGACCCTGTGCCTCATGGGAACAGTCCAGCCCGAACTGCCATGCCAGGTCCTCCCTGGACTGGAACCAAGCATCCTAGGACCGGTTGCTGGGTTTCACCCCTCTTCAGCCAGGATAGCTTGATTCCAGTGGCATGGAGAGCACGGGACTCACGTCTGAGCATACCCGTCCCACACGGGGTGACAAATGCAAAAACAACAGTTGATGGACAGAATGCAGAACAATGTCATACATTCACCCCAGTACAGAGATCTGGGCCTAAATCCATCGTTTTTGTGCTCACCATGCCATTCCAGTTTGAACCCAGCCATATGCAAATCAGTCTTGACCCTGTGCCTCATGGGAACAGTCCTGCCCGAACTGCCAAGCCAGGTCCTCCCTGGACTGGAACCAAGCATCCTAGGACCGATTTCTCGGTTTCACCCCTCTTCAGCCAGGATAGCTTGATTCCAGTGGCATGGAGAGCACGGGACTCACGTCTGAGCATACCCGTCCCACACCGGATGACAAATGCAAAAACAACAGTTGATGGAAAGAATGCAGAACAATGTCATACATTCACCCCAGTACAGAGATCTGGGCCTAAATACATCGTTTTTTTGCTCACCATGCCATTCCAGTTTGAACCCAGCCATATGCAAATCAGTCTTGACCCTGTGCCTCATGTGTACAGTCCAGCCCGAACTGCCAAGCCAGGTCCTCCCTGGACTGGAACCAAGCATCCTAGGACGGGTTTCGGGGTTTCACCCCTCTTCAGCCAGGATAGCTTGATTCCAGTGGCATGGAGAGCACGGGACTCACGTCTGAGCATACCCGTCCCACATGGGGTGACAAATGCAAAAACAACAGTTGATGGACGGAATGAAGAACAATGTCATACATTCACCCCAGTACAGAGATCTGGGCCTAAATCCATAGTTTTTGTGCTCACCATGCCATTCCAGTTTGAACCCAGCCATATTCAAATCAGTCTTGACCCTGTGCCTCATGGGAACAGTCCAGCCCGAACTGCCAAGCCAGGTCCTCCCTGGACTGGAAGCAAGCATCCTAGGACCGGTTTCGGGGTTTCACCCCTCTTCAGCCAGGATAGCTTGATTCCAGTGGCATGGAGAGCACGGGACTCACGTCTGAGCATACCCGTCCCACACGGGGTGACAAATGTAAAAACAACAGTTGATGGACAGAATGCAGACCAATGTCATACATTCACCCCAGTACAGAGATCTGGGCCTAAATTCATCGTTTTTTGCTCACCATGCCATTCCGGGTTGAACCCAGCCATATGCAAATCAGTCTTGACCCTGTGCCTCATGGGAACAGTCCAGCCCGAACTGCCAAGCCAGGTCCTCCCTGGACTGGAACCAAGCATCCTAGGACCGGTTTCAGGGTTTCACCCCTCTTCAGCCAGGATAGCTTGATTCCAGTGGCATGGAGAGCACGGGACTCACGCACATCTGAGCATACCCGTCCCACACGGGGTGACAAATGCAAAAACAACAGTTGATGGACAGAATGCAGAACAATGTCATACATTCACCCCAGTACAGAGATCTGGGCCTAAATCCATCGTTTTTTTACTCACCATGCCATTCCAGTTTGAACCCAGCCATATGCAAATCAGTCTTGACCCTGTGCCTCATGGGAACAGTCCAGCCCGAACTGCCATGCCAGGTCCTCCCTGGACTGGAACCAAGCATCCTAGGACCGGTTTCTGGGTTTCACCCCTCTTCAGCCCGGATAGCTTGATTCCAGTGGCATGGAGAGCACGGGACTGACGTCTGAGCATACCCATCCTACACGGGGTGACAAATGCAAAAACAACAGTTGATGGAAAGAATGCAGAACAATGTCATACATTCACCCCAGTACAGAGATCTGGGCCTAAATCCATCGTTTTTTTGCTCACCATGCCATTCCAGTTTGAACCCAGCCATATGCAAATCAGTCTTGACCCTGTGCCTCATGGGAACAGTCCTGCCCGAACTGCAAAGCCAGGTCCTCCCTGGACTGGAACCAAGCATCCTAGGACCGGTTTTGGGGTTTCACCCCTGTTCAGCCAGGATAGCTTGATTCCAGTGGCATGGAGAGCACGGGACTCACGTCTGAGCATACCAGTCCCACACGGGGTGACAAATGCAAAACAACAGTTGATGGACAGAATGCAGAACAATGTCATACATTCACCCCAGTACAGACATCTGGGCCTATATCCATTGTTTTTGTGCTCACCATGCCATTCCTGTTTGAACCCAGCCATATGCAAATCTGTCTTGACCCTGTGCCTCATGGGTACAGTCCAGCCCGAACTGCCAAGCCAGGTCCTCCCTGGACTGGAACCAAGCATCCTAGAACTCGTTTCGGGGTTTCACCCCTCTTCAGCCAGGATAGCTTGATTCCAGTGGCATGGAGAGCACAGGACTTACGTCTGAGCATACCCGTCCCACACGGGGTGACAAACTCAAAAACAACAGTCGATGGACAGAATGCAGAACAATGTCATACATTCACCCCAGTACAGAGATCTGGGCCTATATCCATTGTTTTTGTGCTCACCATGCCATTCCAGTTTGAACCCAGCCATATGCAAATCAGTCTTGACCCTGTGCCTCATGTGTACAGTCCAGCCCGAACTGCCAAGCCAGGTCCTCCCTGGACTGGAACCAAGCATCCTAGGACGGGTTTCGGGGTTTCACCCCTCTTCAGCCAGGATAGCTTGATTCTAGTGGCATGGAGAGCACGGGACTCACGTCTGAGCATACCCGTCCCACATGGGGTGACAAATGCAAAAACAACAGTTGATGGACGGAATGCAGAACAATGTCATACATTCACCCCAGTACAGAGATCTGGGCCTAAATCCATCGTTTTTTTGCTCACCATGCCATTCCAGTTTTAACCCAGCCATATGAAAATCAGTCTTGACCCTGTGCCTCATGGGAACAGTCCTGCCCGAACTGCCAAGCCAGGTCCTCCCTGGACTGGAACCAAGCATCCTAGGCCTGGTTTTGGGGTTTCACCCCTCTTCAGCCAGAATAGCTTGATTCCAGTGGCATGGAGAGCACAGGACTCACGTCTGAGCATACCAGTCCCACACGGGGTGACAAATGCAAAAACAACAGTTGATGGACAGAATGCAGAACAATGTCATACATTCACCCCAGTACAGAAATCTGGGCCTATATCCATTGTTTTTGTGCTCACCATGCCATTCCTGTTTGAACCCAGCCATATGCAAATCAGTCTTGACCCTGTGCCTCATGGGTACAGTCCAGCCCGAACTGCCAAGCCAGGTCCTCCCTGGACTGGAACCAAGCATCCTAGAACGGGTTTCGGGGTTTCAGCCCTCTTCAGCCAGGATAGCTTGATTCCAGTGGCATGGAGAGCACAGGACTTACGTCTGAGCATACCCGTCCCACACGGGGTGACAAATGCAAAAACAACAGTTGATGGACAGAATGCAGAACAATGTCATACATTCACACCAGTACAGAGATCTGGGCCTAAATCCATCGTTTTTTTGCTCACCATGCCATTCCAGTTTGAACCCAACCATATGCAAATCAGTCTTGACCCTGTGCCTCATGGGAACAGTCCAGCCCGAACTGCCATGCCAGGTCCTCCCTGGACTGGAACCAAGCATCCTAGGACCGGTTGCTGGGTTTCACCCCTCTTAAGCCAGGATAGCTTGATTCCAGTGGCATGGAGAGCACGGGACTCACGTCTGAGCATACCCGTCCCACGTGGGGTGACAAATGCAAAAACAACAGTTGATGGACAGAATGCAGAACAATGTCATACATTCACCCCAGTACAGAGATCTGGGCCTAAATCCATCGTTTTTGTGCTCACCATGCCATTCCAGTTTGAACCCAGCCATATGCAAATCAGTCTTGACCCTGTGCCTCATGGGAACAGTCCTGCCCGAACTGCCAAGCCAGGTCCTCCCTGGACTGGAACCAAGCATCCTAGGCCTGGTTTTGGGGTTTCACCCCTCTTCAGCCAGAATAGCTTGATTCCAGTGGCATGGAGAGCACGGGACTCACGTCTGAGCATACCAGTCCCACACGGGGTGACAAATGCAAAAACAACAGTTGATGGACAGAATGCAGAACAATGTCATACATTCACCCCAGTACAGAGATCTGGGCCTATATCCATTGTTTTTGTGCTAACCATGCCATTCCTGTTTGAACCCAGCCATATGCAAATCAGTCTTGACCCTGTGCCTCATGGGTACAGTCCAGCCCGAACTGCCAAGCCAGGTCCTCCCTGGACTGGAACCAAGCATCTTAGAACGGGTTTCGGGGTTTCAGCCCTCTTCAGCCAGGATAGCTTGATTCCAGTGGCATGGAGAGCACGGGACTTACGTCTGAGCATACCCGTCCCACACGGGGTGACAAATGCAAAAACAACAGTTGATGGACAGAATGCAGAACAATGTCATACATTCACCCCAGTACAGAGATCTGGGCCTAAATCCATCGTTTTTTTGCTCACCATGCCATTCCAGTTTGAACCCAGCCATATGCAAATCAGTCTTGACCCTGTGCCTCATGGGAACAGTCCAGCCCGAACTGCCATGCCAGGTCCTCCCTGGACTGGAACCAAGCATCCTAGGACCGGTTGCTGGGTTTCACCCCTCTTCAGCCAGGATAGCTTGATTCCAGTGGCATGGAGAGCACGGGACTCACGTCTGAGCATACCCGTCCCACACGGGGTGACAAATGCAAAAACAACAGTTGATGGACAGAATGCAGAACAATGTCATACATTCACCCCAGTACAGAGATCTGGGCCTAAATCCATCGTTTTTGTGCTCACCATGCCATTCCAGTTTGAACCCAGCCATATGCAAATCAGTCTTGACCCTGTGCCTCATGGGAACAGTCCTGCCCGAACTGCCAAGCCAGGTCCTCCCTGGACTGGAACCAAGCATCCTAGGCCTGGTTTTGGGGTTTCACCCCTCTTCAGCCAGAATAGCTTGATTCCAGTGGCATGGAGAGCACGGGACTCACGTCTGAGCATACCAGTCCCACACGGGGTGACAAATGCAAAAACAACAGTTGATGGACAGAATGCAGAACAATGTCATACATTCACCCCAGTACAGAGATCTGGGCCTATATCCATTGTTTTTGTGCTCACCATGCCATTCCTGTTTGAACCCAACCATATGCAAATCAGTCTTGACCCTGTGCCTCATGGGTACAGTCCAGCCCGAACTGCCAAGCCAGGTCCTCCCTGGACTGGAACCAAGCATCCTAGAACGGGTTTCGGGGTTTCACCCCTCTTCAGCCAGGATAGCTTGATTCCAGTGGCATGGAGAGCACGGGACTCACGTCTGAGCATACCAGTCCCACACGGGGTGACAAATGCAAAAACAACAGTTGATGGACAGAATGCAGAACAATGTCATACATTCACCCCAGTACAGAGATCTGGGCCTATATCCATTGTTTTTGTGCTCACCATGCCATTCCTGTTTGAAACCAGCCATATGCAAATCAGTCTTGACCCTGTGCCTCACGGGTACAGTCCAGCCCGAACTGCCAAGCCAGGTCCTCCCTGGACTGGAACCAAGCATCCTAGAACGGGTTTCGGGGTTTCACCCCTCTTCAGCCAGGATAGCTTGATTCCAGTGGCATGGAGAGCACGGGACTCACGTCTGAGCATACCCGGTCCACACGGGGTGACAAATGTAAAAACAACAGTTGATGGACAGAATGCAGAACAATATCATATATTCACCCCAGTACAGAGATCTGGGCATAAATCCATTGTTTTTGTGCTCACCATTCCAGGTTGAACCCAGCCATATTCAAATCAGTCTTGACCCTGTGCCTCATGGGAACAGTCCAGCCCGAACTGCCAAGCCAGGTCCTCCCTGGACCGGAAGCAAGCATCCTAGGACCGGTTTCGGGGTTTCACCCCTCTTCAGCCAGGATAGCTTGATTCCAGTGGCATGGGGAGCACGGGACTCACGTCTGAGCATACCCGTCCCACACGGGGTGACAAATGCAAAAACAACCGTTGATGGACAGAATGCAAAACAATGTCATACATTCACCCCAGTACAGAGATCTGGGCCTAAATCCATCGTTTTTTGCTCACCATGCCATTCCAGTTTGAACCCAGCCATATGCAAATCAGTCTTGACCCTGTGCCTCATGGGAACAGTCCAGCCCGAACTGCCAAGCCGGGTCCTCCCTGGACTGGAACCAAGCATCCTAGGACCGATTTCGGGGTTTCACCCCTCTTCAGCCAGGATAGCTTGATTCCAGTGGCATGGAGAGCACGGAACTCACGTCTGAGCATACCAGTCCCACACGGGGTGACAAATGCAAAAACAGTTGATGGACAGAATGCAGAACAATGTCATACATTCACCCCAGTACAGAGATCTGGGCCTAAATACATCGTTTTTTTGATCACCATGCCATTCCAGTTTGAACCCAGCCATATGCAAATCAGTCTTGACCCTGTGCCTCATGGGAACAGTCCAGCCCGAACTGCCAAGCCAGGTCCTCCCTGGACTGGAACCAAGCATCCTAGGTCCGGTTTCAGGGTTTCACCCCTCTTCAGCCAGGATAGCTTGTTTCTAGTGGCATGGAGAGCACGGGACTCACGTCTGAGCATACCCGTCCCACATGGGGTGACAAATACAAAAACAACAGTTGATGGGCAGAATGCAGGACAATGTCATACATTCACCCCAGTACAGAGATCTGGGCCTAAATCCATCATTTTTTTGCTCACCATGCCATTCCAGTTTGAACCCAGCCATATGCAAATCAGTCTTGACCCTGTGCCTCATGGGAACAGTCCAGCCCGAACTGCCAAGCCAGGTCCTCCCTGGACTGGAACCAAGCATCCTAGGACCGGTTTCGGGGTTTCACCCCTCTTCAGCCAGGATAGCTTGATTCCAGTGGCATGGAGAGCACGGGACTCACGTCTGAGCATACCCGTCCCACACGGGGTGACAAATGCAAAAACAACAGTTGATGGACAGAATGCAGAACAATGTCATACATTCACCCCAGTACAGAGATCTGGGCCTAAATACATCGTTTTTTTGATCACCATGCCATTCCAGTTTGAACCCAGCCATATGCAAATCAGTCTTGACCCTGTGCCTCATGGGAACAGTCCAGCCCGAACTGCCAAGCCAGGTGCTTCTGGACTGGAACCAAGCATCCTAGGCCCAGTTTCTGGGTTTCACCCCTCTTCAGCCAGGATAGCTTGATTCCAGTGGCATGGAGAGCACGGGACTCACGTCTGAGCATACCTGGCCCACACAGGGTGACAAATGCAAAAACAACAGTTGATGGACAGAATGCAGAACAATATCATATATTCACCCCAGTACAGAGATCTGGGCCTAAATCCATCGTTTTTGTGCTCGCCATTCCAGGTTGAACCCAGCCATATTCAAATCAGTCTTGACCCTGTGCCTCATGGGAACAGTCCAGCCCGAACTGCCAAGCCAGGTCCTCCCTGGACTGGAAGCAAGCATCCTAGGACCGGTTTCGGGGTTTCACCCCTCTTCAGCCAGGATAGCTTGATTCCAGTGGCATGGGGAGCACGGGACTCACGTCTGAGCATACCCGTCCCACACGGGGTGACAAATGCAAAAACAACAGTTGATGGACAGAATGCAGAACAATGTCATACATTCACCCCAGTACAGAGATCTGGGCCTAAATCCATCGTTTTTTTGCTCACCATGCCATTCCAGTTTGAACCCAGCCATATGCAAATCAGTCTTGATCCTGTGCCTCATGGGAACAGTCCTGCCCGAACTGCAAAGCCAGGTCCTCCCTGGACTGGAACCAAGCATCCTAGGACCGGTTTTGGGGTTTCACCCCTCTTCAGCCAGGATAGCTTGATTCCAGTGGCATGGAGAGCACAGGACTCACATCTGAGCATACCAGTCCCACACAGGGTGATAAATGCAAAAACAACAGTTGATGGACAGAATGCAGAACAATGTCATACATTCACCCCAGTACAGAGATCTGGGCCTATATCCATTGTTTTTGTGCTCACCATGCCATTCCAGTTTGAACTCAGCCATATGCAAATCAGTCTTGACCCTGTGCCTCATGGGTACAGTCCAGCCCAAACTGCCAAGCCAGGTCCTTCCTGGACTGGAACCAAGCATCCTAGGACGGGTTTCGGGGTTTCACCCCTCTTCAGCCAGGATAGCTTGATTCCAGTGGCATGGAGAGCACGGGACTCACGTGTGAGCATTCCCGTCCCACACGGGGTGACAAATGCAAAAACAACAGTTGATGGACAGAATGCAGAACAATGTTATACATTCACCCCAGTACAGAGATCTGGGCCTAAATCCATCGTTTTTTTGCTCACCATGCCATTCCAGTTTTAACCCAGCCATATGCAAATCAGTCTTGACCCTGTGCCTCATGGGAACAGTCCTGCCCGAACTGCCAAGCCAGGTCCTCCCTGGACTGGAACCAAGCATCCTAGGACCGGTTATGGGGTTTCACCCCTCTTCAGCCAGGATAGCTTGATTCCAGTGGCATGGAGAGCACGGGACTCACGTCTGAGCATACCCGTCCCACACGGGGTGACAAATGCAAAAACAACAGTTGATGGACAGAATGCAGAACAATGTCATACATTCACCCCAGTACAGAGATCTGGGCCTAAATACATCGTTTTTGTGCTCACCATGCCATTCCAGTTTGAACCCAGCCATATGCAAATAAGTCTTGACCCTGTGCCTCATGGGTACAGTCCAGCCCGAACTGCCCAGCCAGGTCCTCCCTGGACTGGAACCAAGCATCCTAGAACGGGTTTCGGGGTTTCACCCCTCTTCAGCCAGGATAGATTGATTCCAGTGGCATGGAGAGCACGGGACTCACGTCTGAGCATACCCATCCCACACGGGGTGACGAATGCAAAAACAACAGTTGATGGACAGAATGCAGGACAATGTCATACATTCACCCCAGTACAGAGATCTGGGCCTAAATCCATCGTTTTTTTGCTTACCATGCCATTCCAGTTTGAACCCAGCCATATGCAAATCAGTCTTGACCCTGTGCCTCATGGGAACAGTCCAGCCCGAACTGCCAAGCCAGGTCCTCCCTGGACTGGAACCAAGCATCCTAGGACCGGTTTCGGGGTTTCACCCCTCTTCAGCCAGGATAGCTTGATTCCAGTGGCATGGAGAGCACGGGATTCACGTCTGAGCATACCCGTCCCACACGGGGTGACAAATGCAAAAACAACAGTTGATGGACAGAATGCAGAACAATGTCATACATTTACCCCAGTACAGAGATCTGGGCCTAAATACATCGTTTTTTTTATCACCATGCCATTCCAGTTTGAACCCAGCCATATGCAAATCAGTCTTGACCCTGTGCCTCATGGGAACAGTCCAGCCCGAACTGCCAAGCCAGGTGCTCCCTGGACTGGAACCAAGCATCCTAGGCCCGGTTTCGGGGTTTCACCCCTCTTCAGCCAGGATAGATTGATTCCAGTGGCATGGAGAGCACGGGACTCACATCTGAGCATACCCGGCCCACACGGGGTGACAAATGCAAAAACAACAGTTGATGGAGAGAATGCAGAACAATATCATATATTCATCCCAGTACAGAGATCTGGGCCTAAATCCATCGTTTTTGTGCTCACCATTCCAGGTTGAACCCAGCCATATTCAAATCAGTCTTGACCCTGTACCTCATGGGAACAGTCCAGCCCGAACTGCCAAGCCAGGTCCTCCCTGGACTGGAAGCAAGCATCCTAGGACCTGTTTCGGGGTTTCACCCCTCTTCAGCCAGGATAGCTTGATTCCAGTGGCATGGGGAGCACGGGACTCACGTCTGAGCATACCCATCCCACACGGGGTGACGAATGCAAAAACAACAGTTGATGGACAGAATGCAGGACAATGTCATACATTCACCCCAGTACAGAGATCTGGGCCTAAATCCATCATTTTTTTGCTCACCATGCCATTCCAGTTTGAACCCAGCCATATGCAAATCAGTCTTGACCCTGTGCCTCATGGGAACAGTCCAGCCCGAACTGCCAAGCCAGGTCCTCCCTGGACTGGAACCAAGCATCCTAGGACCGGTTTCGGGGTTTCACCCCTCTTCAGCCAGGATAGCTTGATTCCAGTGGCATGGAGAGCACGGGACTCACGTCTGAGCATACCCGTCCCACACGGGGTGACAAATGCAAAAACAACAGTTGATGGACAGAATGCAGAACAATGTCATACATTTACCCCAGTACAGAGATCTGGGCCTAAATACATCGTTTTTTTTATCACCATGCCATTCCAGTTTGAACCCAGCCATATGCAAATCAGTCTTGACCCTGTGCCTCATGGGAACAGTCCAGCCCGAACTGCCAAGCCAGGTGCTCCCTGGACTGGAACCAAGCATCCTAGGCCCGGTTTCGGGGTTTCACCCCTCTTCAGCCAGGATAGCTTGATTCCAGTGGCATGGAGAGCACGGGACTCACATCTGAGCATACCCGGCCCACACGGGGTGACAAATGCAAAAACAACAGTTGATGGACAGAATGCAGAACAATATCATATATTCATCCCAGTACAGAGATCTGGGCCTAAATCCATCGTTTTTGTGCTCACCATTCCAGGTTGAACCCAGCCATATTCAAATCAGTCTTGACCCTGTACCTCATGGGAACAGTCCAGCCCGAACTGCCAAGCCAGGTCCTCCCTGGACTTGAAGCAAGCATCCTAGGACCTGTTTCGGGGTTTCACCCCTCTTCAGCCAGGATAGCTTGATTCCAGTGGCATGGGGAGCACGGGACTCACGTCTGAGCATACCCATCCCACACGGGGTGACGAATGCAAAAACAACAGTTGATGGACAGAATGCAGGACAATGTCATACATTCACCCCAGTACAGAGATCTGGGCCTAAATCCATCATTTTTTTGCTCACCATGCCATTCCAGTTTGAACCCAGCCATATGCAAATCAGTCTCGACCCTGTGCCTCTAGGGAACAGTCCAGCCCGAACTGCCAAGCCAGGTCCTCCCTGGACTGGAACCAAGCATCCTAGGTCCGGTTTCAGGGTTTCACCCCTCTTCAGCCAGGATAGCTTGTTTCTAGTGGCATGGAGAGCACGGGACTCACGTCTGAGCATACCCGTCCCACACGGGGTGACGAATGCAAAAACAACAGTTGATGGACAGAATGCAGGACAATGTCATACATTCACCCCAGTACAGAGATCTGGGCCTAAATCCATCATTTTTTTGCTCACCATGCCATTCCAGTTTGAACCCAGCCATATGCAAATCAGTCTTGACCCTGTGCCTCATGGGAACAGTCCAGCCCGAACTGCCAACCCAGGTCCTCCCTGGACTGTAACCAAGCATCCTAGGACCGGTTTCGGGGTTTCACCCCTCGTCGGCCAGGATAGCTTGATTCCAGTGGCATGGAGAGCACGGGACTCACGTCTGAGCATACCCGTCCCACACGGGGTGACAAATGCAAAAACAACAGTTGATGGACAGAATGCAGAACAATGTCATACATTCACCCCAGTACAGAGATCTGGGCCTAAATACATCGTTTTTTTGATCACCATGCCATTCCAGTTTGAACCCAGCCATATGCAAATCAGTCTTGACCCTGTGCCTCATGGGAACAGTCCAGCCCGAACTGCCAAGCCAGGTGCTCCCTGGACTGGAACCAAGCATCCTAGGCCCGGTTTCGGGGTTTCACCCCTCTTCAGCCAGGATAGCTTGATTCCAGTGGCATGGAGAGCACGGGACTCACGTCTGAGCATACCCGGCCCACACGGGGTGACAAATGCAAAAACAACAGTTGATGGACAGAATGCAGAACAATATCATATATTCACCCCAGTACAGAGATCTGGGCCTAAATCCATCGTTTTTGTGCTCGCCATTCCAGGTTGAACCCAGCCATATTCAAATCAGTCTTGACCCTGTGCCTCATGGGAACAGTCCAGCCCGAACTGCCAAGCCAGGTCCTCCCTGGACTGGAACCAAGCATCCTAGGACCGGTTTCGGGGTTTCACCCCTCTTCAGCCAGGATAGCTTGATTCCAGTGGCATGGGGAGCACGGGACTCACTTCTGAGCATACCCGTCCCACACGGGGTGACAAATGCAAAAACAACAGTTGATGGACAGAATGCAGAACAATGTCATACATTCTCCCCAGTACAGAGATCTGGGCCTAAATCCATCGTTTTTTGCTCACCATGCCATTCCAGTTTGAACCCAGCCATATGCAAATCAGTCTTGACCCTGTGCCTCATGGGAACAGTCCAGCCCGAACTGCCAAGCCAGGTCCTCCCTGGACTGGAACCAAGCATCCTAGGACCGATTTCGGGGTTTCACCCCTCTTCAGACAGGATAGCTTGATTCCAGTGGCATGGAGAGCACGGAACTCACGTCTGAGCATACCCGTCCCACACGGGGTGACAAATGCAAAAACAGTTGATGGACAGAATGCAGAACAATGTCATACATTCACCCCAGTACAGAGATCTGGGCCTAAATACATCGTTTTTTTGATCACCATGCCATTCCAGTTTGAACCCAGCCATATGCAAATCAGTCTTGACCCAGTGCCTCATGGGAACAGTCCAGCCCGAACTGCCAAGCCAGGTCCTCCCTGGACTGGAACCAAGCATCCTAGGTCCGGTTTCAGGGTTTCACCCCTCTTCAGCCAGGATAGCTTGATTCCAGTGGCATGGAGAGCACGGGACTCACGTCTGAGCATACCCGTCCCACATGGGGTGACAAATGCAAAAACAACAGTTGATGGACAGAATGCAGAACAATGTCATACATTCACCCCAGTACAGAGACCTGGGCCTAAATACATCGTTTTTATGATCACCATGCCATTCCAGTTTGAACCCAGCCATATGCAATTCAGTCTTGACCCTGTGCCTCATGGGAATAGTCCAGCCCGAACTGCCAAGCCAGGTGCTCCCTGGACTGGAACCAAGCATCCTAGGAACGGTTTCGGGGTTTCACCCCTCTTCAGCCAGGATAGCTTGATTCCAGTGGCATGGAGAGCACGGGACTCACGTCTGAGCATACCCGTCCCACACGGGGTGACAAATGCAAAAACAACAGTTGATGGACAGAATGCAGAACAATGTCATACATTCACCCCAGTACAGAGATGTGGGCCTAAATCCATCGTTTTTTTTGCTCACCATGCCATTCCAGTTTGAACCCAGCCATATGCAAATCAGTCTTGACCCTGTGCCTCATGGGAAAAGTCCAGCCCGGACTGCGGAGCCAGGTCCTCCCTGGACTGGAACCAAGCATCCTAGGACCGGTTTCGGGGTTTCACCCCTCTTCAGCCAGGATAGCTTGATTCCAGTGGCATGGAGAGCACGGGACTCACGTCTGAGCATACCCGTCCCACATGGGGTGACAAATGCAAAAACAACAGTTGATGGACAGAATGCAGAACAATGTCATACATTCACCCCAGTACAGAGATCTGGGCCTAAATACATCGTTATTTTGATCACCATGCCATTCCAGTTTGAACCCAGCCATATGCAAATCAGTCTTGACCCTGTGCCTCATGGGAACAGTCCAGCCTGAACTGCCAAGCCAGGTCCTCCCTGGACTGGAATCAAGCATCCTAGGACTGGTTTCAGGGTTTCACCCCTCTTCAGCCAGGATAGCTTGATTCCAGTGGCATGGAGAGCACGGGACTCACGTCTGAGCATACCAGTCCCACACGGGGTGACAAATGCAAAAACAACAGTTGATGGACAGAATGCAGAACAATGTCATACATTCACCCCAGTACAGAGATCTGGGTCTAAATCCATAGTTTTTTTGCTCACCATGCCATTCCAGTTTGAACCCAGCCATATGCAAGTCAGTATTGACCCTGTGCCTCATGGGAACCGTCCATCCCAGCCAGAGCTGCCAAGCCAGGCCCCTCCCTGGACTGGAACCAAGCATCCTAGGACCAGCTTCGGGGTTTCACCCTCAGCCAGGATAGCTTGATTCCAGTGGCATGGAGAGCACGGGACTCACGTCTGAGCATACCCGTCCCACACGGGGTGACAAATGCAAAAACAACAGTTGATGGACAGAATGCAGAACAATGTCATACATTCACCCCAGTACAGAGATCTGGGCCTAAATCCATCGTTTTTTTGCTCACCATGCCATTCCAGTTTGAACCCAGCCATATGCAAATCAGTCTTGACCCTGTGCCTCATGGGAACAGTCCAGCCCGAACTGCTGAGCCAGGTCCTCCCTGGACAGGAACCAAGCATGCTAGGACCGGTTTCGGGGTTTCACCCCTCTTCAGCCAAGATAACTTGATTCCAGTGGCATGGAGAGCACTGGACTCACGTGAGCATTCCCGTACCACACGGGGTGACAAATGCAAAAACAACAGTTGATGGACAGAATGCAGAACAATGTCATACATTCACCCCAGTACAGAGATCTGGGCCTAAATCCATAGTTTTTTTGCTCACCATGCCATTCCAGTTTGAACCCAGCCATATGCAAATCAGGCTTGACCCTGTGCCTCATGGGAACAGTCCAGCCCGAACTGCCAAGCCAGGTCCTCCCTGGACTGGAACCAAGCATCCTAGGACCGGTTTCGGGGTTTCACCCCTCTTCAGCCAGGATAGCTTGATTCCAGTGGCATGGAGAGCACGGGACTCATGTCTGAGCATACCCGTCCCACACGGGGTGACAAATGCAAAAACAACAGTTGAGGTACAGAATGCAGAACAATCTCATACAGTCACCCCAGTACAGAGATTCAGTTTGGGCTGGACTGTTCCCATGAGGCACAGGGTCAGACTGATTTGCATATGGCCATGTCTGAACTGGTTTGGCAGAGTGGGCTAAAGAACGGTGATGGATCAAACCCAGATCTGTTGACTGGGTGTGAGTGTTTGATTGGTTCTGATGCTACATCCATCACCACCCCCTTTTGTACCGCTTTGTTCGCCATAAGTTGGCAGGGTATGCTCAGACGTGAGTCCCTTGCTCACTTTGCCACTGGATTCAAGCAAGCCTGGCTGAAGACGGCTGAAATGCCAGAAACCGGTCCTAGGAAGCTTATTTCCGGTCCAGGGAAGGCATGGCTTGGCAGTTCGGGCTGGACTGTTCCCATGAGGCACAGGGTTAGACTGATTTGCATATGGCCATGTCTGAACTGGGGTGGCAGAGTGGGCTAAAGAACGCTGATGGATCAAACCCAGATCTGTTGACTGGGTGTGAGTGTTTGATTGGTTCTGATGCTACGTCCATCACCACCCCCTTTTGTACCGCTTTGTTCGCCATAGGTTGGCAGGGTATGTTCAGACGTGAGTCCCTTGCTCACTTTGCTATTGGATTCAAGCAGGTCCGGCTGAAGATGGCTGAAATGCCAGAAAACGGTCCTAGGAAGCTTGTTTCTGGTCCAGGGAAGGCATGGCTTGGCAGTTCGGGCTGGACTGTTCCCATGAGGCACAGGGTCAGACTGATTTGCATATGGCCATGTCTGAACTGGGGTGGGAGAGTGGGCTAAAGAACGGTGATGGATCAAACCCAGATCTGTTGACTGGGTGTGAGTGTTTGATTGGTTCTGATGCTCCGTCCATCACCATCCCCTTTTGTACCGCTTTGTTCGCCATAAGTTGGCAGGGTATGCTTAGACGTGAGTCCCTTGCTCACTTTGCCACTGGATTCAAGCAAGCCTGGCTGAATACGGCTGTAATGCCAGAAACTGGTCCTAGGAAGATTGTTTCCGGTCCAGGGAAGGCATGGCTTGGCAGTTCGGGCTGGACTGTTCCCATGAGGCACAGGGTCAGACTGATTTGCATATGGCCATGTCTGAACTGCTGTGGCAGAGTGGGCTAAAGAACGGTGATGGATCAAACCCAGATCTGTTGACTGGGTGTGAGTGTTTGATTGGTTCTGATGCTCCGTCCATCACCACCCCCTTTTGTACCGCTTTGTTCGCTATAAGTTGGCAGGGTATGCTCAGACGTGAGTCCCTTGCTCAGTTTGCCACTGGATTCAAGCAAGCCTGGCTGAAGATGGCTGAAATGCCTGAAACCGGTCCTAGGAAGCTTGTTTCCGGTCCAGGGAAGGCATGGCTTGGCAGTTCGGGCTGGACTGTTCCCATGAGGCACAGGGTCAGACTAATTTGCATATGGCCATGTCTGAACTGGGGTGGGAGAGTGGGCTAAAGAACGGTGATGGATCAAACCCATATCTGTTGACTGGGTGTGAGTGTTTGATTGGTTCTGATGCTCCGTCCATCACCACCCCCTTTTGTACCGCTTTGTTCGCCATAAGTTGTCAGGGTATGCTCAGACGTGAGTCCCTTGCTCACTTTGCCACTGGATTCAAGCAAGCCTGGCTGAAGACGGCTGAAATGCCAGAAACCAGTCCTAGGAAGCTTGTTTCCGGTCCAGGGAAGGCATGGCTTGGCAGTTCGGGCTGGACTGTTCCCATGAGGCACAGGGTCAGACTGATTTGCATATGGCCATGTCTGAACTGGGGTGGCAGAGTGGGCTAAAGAACGGTGATGGATCAAACCCAGATCTGTTGACTGGGTGTGAGTGTTTGATTGGTTCTGATGCTCCGTCCATCACCACCCCCTTTTTTACCGCTTTGTTCGCCATAAGTTTTGAGGGTATGCTCAAACGTGAGTCCCTTGCTCACTTTGTTACTGGATTCAAGCAAGCCTGGCTGAAGACAGCTGAAATGCCAGAAACCGGTCCTAGGAAGCTTGTTTCCGGTCCAGGGAAGGCATGGCTTGGCAGTTCGGGCTGGACTGTTCCCATGAGGCACAGGGTCAGACTGATTTGCATATGGCCATGTCTGAACTGGGGTGGCAGAGTGGGCTAAAGAACGGTGATGGATCAAACCCAGATCTGTTGACTGGGTGTGAGAGTTTGATTGGTTCTGATGCTCCGTCCATCACCACCCCATTTTGTACCGCTTTGTTCGCCATAAGTTGGCAGGGTATGCTCAGACGTGAGTCCCTTGCTCACTTTGCCACTGGATTCAAGCAAGCCTGTCTGAAGACGGCTGAAATGCCAGAAACCGGTCCTAGGAAGCTTGTATCCGGTCCAGGGAAGGCATGGCTTGGCAGTTCGGGCTGGACTGTTCCCATGAGGCACAGGGTCAGACTGATTTGCATATGGCCATGTCTGAACTGGGGTGGCAGAGTGGGCTAAAGAACGGTGATGGATCAAACCCAGATCTGTTGACTGGGTGTGAGTGTTTGATTAGTTCTGATGCTCCGTCCATCACCACCCCCTTTTGTACCGCTTTGTTAGCCATAAGTTGGCAGGGTATGCTCAGACGTGAGTCCCTTGCTCACTTTGCCACTGGATTCAAGCAAGCCTGGCTGAAGACGGCTGAAATGCCATAAACCGGTCCTAGGAAGCTTGTTTCCGGTCCAGGGAAGGCATGGCTTGGCAGTTCGGGCTGAACTGTTCCCATGAGGCACAGGGTCAGACTGATTTGCATATGGCCATGTCTGAACTGGGGTGGCAGAGTGGGCTAAAGAACGGTGATGGATCAAACCCAGATCTGTTGACTGGGTGTGAGTGTTTGATTGGTTCTGATGCTCCGTCCATCACCACCCCCTTTTGTACCGCTACTGTGGATAGCAGCAATGTGCAGAACGGACAAAACGCAACAGAGATTGACATTCGAGCAGCGCAAGACTAGAGACCGCACACAGACTGCCGATGATAGAGACAATGGCGGCGAGCGGGAGCGGGAGTCACAAGATGGCGATATAAAGACCATGCTGGCCTAGATGGAAAAGGGCCTGCAAACTTCACTAGCGGTTTTAGGAACAAAGATTGACTCCCTTTCCTATCGCATGGACAGGATGTCTGAAAGACTCGACAAGCATGCTGAACGCATCGATATGGCAGAACGACGCATCACAGAAGTGGAGGAGGTACAGACGGAAATGGACACCGGCCACAAACGTATAGATAGGGCGCTCCAAGTGCTGCAGGATAAGACTGACGACTTGGAGGCGAGACTTAGACAGAGAAGTAACCTGCGAATTACCGGCCTGCTGGAATCAACCTCTACGGGCAACATGGAACTGTTTATCGAGAATTTACTGGTCACGCTTGTGTGGACCGACACCTTCTCACCCATGTTTGTGGTCGAGAGAGCCCATCGCTCCTTGGGCCCGTGCCCGGCGCCTGGTGCCCCTCCACGACCGATAATAGCAAAGTTGCTAAATTACCGCGACAGGGATGCAGCATTAAGAGTCGCTAGGGAGAAACAGACTTTACACTACGAGGGATCCACGCTCGCTTTATTTCCTGATTTTACTATGAAGGTGCAGGAGGCGCGTCGCCAGTTTGTGCCACTCAAGAAGCAGTTAAAGGAGCACAACATTGACTATGCTTTGCTATATCCATGGCTCGCCTGCTCGTCTATCGCCAGGGCAGGTCTCACATTTTCACAGATCCCAAGATGCTGCAAAAAGCCATGAAATTCTGGTCCAGGTAACAGCAGCACAGGCCAGATAGGGACGACTTGACTGGAGCGGTTGGAGGATCCTTGGAGGAGCAGGACTGATCTCTTGCTTGATCGCAACACAGATAAGACTCATGTATTTGGGGTGAAAGGAGATTGCCACCATCGCCTATGAGAGGTTCCAGAACTCGGGAGGTACTGGGGGTGGCTTGGGTCTTTTAAGTTGCACAGTCACACTGTTCTGAATCTACCACCTCCCACAGTTTGTCACTTTAGTGACTAGCTGAGGTGCGGACTTGGTTAATTGCTTAGCTACATTGATATAATATGTGTGGGATACGTTTGCCTTTCGTTAATGCTTAATATTAGCATGTGAGAGTGCGGGGGGACATCAACTGTCACCTTGTTGGTCGACGGTATACTGTTGGCAACCTCCGCCTACGAGTTAAACACACACTTGGGGTATTGTTATTGTTTGAACTTGGTGGGAGGGATAGCTGCACTTTGTTCGAAGCAGCGCTGTGCACATTTTGTTTCAGGAGGACTAATGGGTATTTTTTCGTCAGGTCCTGGTTGGTGGGGCCTTGATGTGGGTGGAGGGTTGTTGGGACTCGGACCATGTATTGCACATGACATTAGACAATCTCACCTGCTACACAGTACCACACACTACCGTGATATGGCGACGCTGACTGATCCCAAAACACATATAGTGGGGGACGGTCGGGATTCCAGGGTGGACACAGTCAGAACACTCACATGAAATGTTAGGGGACTAAATGATTATAGAAAAGTTCGCAAAGTCCTTTCATATCTGACGAGATGTGCCATAGATGTGGCTGTTCTGCAAGAAACGCATATCCCACTTAACTCCCCCATGTTGTGCAGTAGAGGCCTGCAAGGCAACATCCATGCTGCAGGCTTCACCACACACGCACAAGGCGTGCTTACATGGGTCAACCCTAAGTCAGCACTAACCATTGTTCCATTGTCCACCGATACCGAAAGCAGATACGTCATCACTAAGTGCTGTGGGAAGGGCATGGATTTACTCATTGTGAATATATATGGCCCACATTTCGATAACCCTGATTTTTTTTCTACACTGGCAAACAGATTGGCTGCCACAAAGAGGGATTCCAGCTATAGGGTGGCGATTTTAACCTGGTTCGGAACCCCAGTTTGGACAGATCAGAGGGACCAGAGAGACACACTATTGCCACTGCTAGGGAGTTTGAATGTGCGTTAATTAGGTTCGACTTGAGTGACGTGTGGCATCTGAAACACCTGCACACGGGAGGCTATACAGACTATTCTGCATATCATAACTTACACACTTGTATTGACTATTGGCTCGCAGCTATGTCACTTTGCGACAAGGTCCGCACCTGCCAGGTGTTACCACGAACACTTTCTGACGACTCGCCGATCCTATTGGTGCTGGACACACCTAGCAGGCTTATACCCCCATTTACTTGGCGATTTCCTCCCTATTCCCTACTTGACGCAGTATTTAAGGACGAACTGGACAAGGCTATTGAGACCTTTTTTGATAGGAATGGTGGCTCTGTAGGTGACCATCAAGTCGTCTGGGAAGTTTTCAAAGTCTACATTAGGGAGATCACTATATCAAAACACTCGGGGGTCCTCCGTTCTATTCGTAACCGCCTAACAGACCTAGAGGGGAAAATCAAGATTCTAGAGTGTCGCCTGTTGGCAGATACGGACAGCTCGGTAAGGAGGGAACTCGCAGAGTTGCTGGGAGAATACAATATAGCAGCTGACGACGAGATCAAACATCTGGGTAAATATGCCACTGCCAGAGCGTATGGTGAGAGTGAAAGACCAAGGCCAGTTTTAGCACAATTACTCAAGAAACGCAGGGAAACGGTGGAAGTTAAATAAGCTGAGGGCGAGATCTTGACTGGTGTCACAGAGGTGGCGGATAGATTCCGACAATATTATACCAAACTATATGCCTCCAGAAACGCTGCCACTGACAAAGAGATTATTGATTACTTGGCACACATATAACTCCTGTGTCTCAATAACACACACAGGGAATTCCTCATGAGACCCATAGAGAGAGACGAAATTCTTCTAACCTTAACTAGCATGAGAGCAGGGAGTGCTCCTGGTTCAGACGGCCTCACGGTTACATTCTATAGGGCATTCATAGATTTGACTGCTTCCACAGTTGGCTACGCTTTTTGACGACATGTGTGTTATGGGACATATGCCACCCTCTATGTCAGAGGCAGTGATAGTAGTTCTTCTCAAGCCTGGTAAGTCCTCGGAGGAATGCGCCTCGTAACACCCTCTGTCTCTGCTTAACGTAGACACGAAGATATTCGCAAAAATCCTCGCTAACCGACTGGTCCCCCTAGTCCCAATCTTAGTTGCACCGGAACAAGCGGGGTTTGTTCCTGGCAGAAATTTGACTTACACCTTACGCGCTGTTTTCAGAGCGCTGCAACATATCAGACCAAAAATACCAGCTGTGGTGGTCTTCCTAGATATAGAGAAGGCATTTGATTCAGTAGAATGGATGTTTATGACACATGTACTGACTAGGATGGGATTGGGCCCTGTCTTCCTGCAACTATTAGGCACACTTTATAGTAGACCCACGGCCAGAATAAAAATAGACAATATAGTAACGGACTCTATTCGCATATCAAGGGGCACAAGACAAGGCTGCCCATTATCTCCATTGCTTTACGCTTTAGTGGCAGAACCCCTAGCCTGTGCGCTATGGGAATATCGGGGTATATGCTCCCCACGCTATAGAATGATAGTATCCACATATGCTGATGATACACTCCTTTACGTCAGATACCCTGAATCTAACCTCTCGGCGGTTCTCCGCATGGTGGTGCGCTTCGGAGTTCTCTCAGGTCTACATGTCAACTGTCCGAAGTCCATCATCTTTCCACTCACACCGAACACCCCTCAATTTGACCTAGATTATCCTCTGCTATGGACCACAGATGTGGTAAGATACATGGGTATAAAAATAACCACGGACTCTGATACAGTGTTCAGGGAAAATTATGGGACGACCTTTAGCAAGTTAGAAGATGATGTCAAGAGGTGGATAAGGCTCCCGTTATCCCTTCTCGGCAGAATATCCATCATGAAAATGGTAGTGCTGCAGCGACTTCTGTTTTTATTTACCAATATTCCTATGGTTCTCCCACGAGCCTTCTTCAACTGCCTCACATCGCTGATGGTTAGGTTGGCATGGGCGAGTAAGCAACCGCACGTTAAGTGGCAGATACTAGTACTGCCTTATTCTATGGGCGGACTGGGTGTGCCAGATTTTGACTTATACTATACAGGGCTGCACAAAGTGCACATGCATACTATTGGATACATGGCTCCCCAGACATACCACACCTATGTATAGAATCGGAGGTGGCAGCCCCGCTTCCACTCCCTGCGATGCTGTTTCAGGCTGCAGACCGTAGGACATGCAGCTTAGATTCTATCAATGCCACGACACATGCCTGGCACTACCTACTGCAATTACAAGCTAGTGCGATACTTTACTCCCCGTCTGTATCACTAGACTGGTGGACATGGCTATCACCTTGCAGGGAAAGAGGGGTCACAGAAGCACTTCTCATTCTAGGTATATGCACAGTGGGAGAGCTGTTCGAAGGTGGGGTATCCAAAGTTTGGGACGATTTTAGCTCCAATGAACTGGAACCTACCATATTGACGAAATTTCAATTTCACAGAACACGGCACGCGCTGAGAGAACTACTGGGGGATGAATATCTCGAACCGCCGGATCTATTAGATTTAACACACATTATACGGGCGAAATCCCCAAAGCGCATAGTAGCAACTATTTATAACTTATCCAAGTTATACAGAGCGAATCATTACACCAAGGCACGCTTGGCATGGCAGCGAGACTTGAACGTAGAAATAGCTGACACTATGGGGTCCTATTGCTGCACTAGTACCAAGCGAATCTCACTCAATGGCAGGCACAGACTGGTACACTTTAAATACCTAAACAGGGTATATTATACGCCGGAGAGGCAACACAGGTATGGATTGCGGGAGAACACAACATGTGACCGCTGCTATGCACAATTAGCTGACTTCCTCCATCTGGCCTGGGCATGCCCCGGCGTTGCGGCCTTCTGGGTCTCAATCTTCAAGGAAATAGGTGAAATCACTCAGCTAGCCCTTGACCCCGACCCAGCGCTGGCATTATTAGGCTACTCTAAGCTAATTCCAAAAGGGGTCCGTCGGTTGGTCGATATGGGAATGCTGATGGCCAAGCGTAGGGTTGAGAACAACTGGTCTCGAGGTCCACTCCCCACGATCACCAAGTGGAAGAGCAACATGACATTCTGCAGCACGCAGACAGACCTTTTTAGTGTGCTACTCCCCCCAAATAACAGGCCTAAAAACCTCTGGGAATTATACAATAATTACCAGCACACCTCTACTTGTGGTATTAACGTTTCACCAGACCAAGCACATGGTTAGAACACTCAAGATTTGTGGTTACTTTCATTTACATTATAGACGAGAACGTTTTCTATCTCCTGTTAGATATAACCCCAACATGTTGGATTAGCAGTAGACCATTAAAAATTGACGAATACTAATGGGAATGTTATGCTTTTAACTATGTCTACTGGATATCTGTACTGTCATCAACTGTTGCCGCTGGTCGCATGTTAAATATGAGTGTAATGTGTAGTGTTCTATTGCATCGCTGAGTCTCGCAGTTGAATTTTCTAAGAAAATCAATAAAATAAATTAATTTAAAAAAAGCAGGGCAGAAACCCGCTCCCCAACTCCTGAAAACTTGCAGGGTGGGAGGGTGGTCCAACAATTTCTAGACCCTTCCCCAATGGTGCTGAGGGCAGGAAGAGGATGAACACCTCCTCCCCTGCCCCTATAAGCTCTAGCCCTAAACCCTACCTCTAACCCAACCCCTTGACCCTAACAACACCTTGTCCTTTCTGTTTATGCGCGAACACCCCAGGGGAAGACTGGTCTGCCGACCCTACTTCCCCCGGGGGCCACATCGTGCAATAAACTATTCCACGCTGTATGTTAGCGTAAAAGGCCATTTATTAGGACATGGTTGTCAACACAATATTTAACCAAACATCAATAAACTTATAAACAATCCCAAACCTCAGACCTTTCATCCACCATCCATTCGCACACTCCTGTTACTCTCTCCCATTTCACTCAGCGACCTCCTCCCTTATTCCATTAGCTTCCTCACTTATCTTTCAACCTCCTCCAGCATCTCCAGCCATCGCACTCTTGCATCCCGCACCCCCATCATGCTGTATCCCCCTCCCCGGAGGGGTGAGTATGCCCGTCATTGACTCCCCACCCCTCCAATGTACTGCCAACCAGGGAACCCCCGTAGGACGGTTACCTGCCCCACCTGTCTGTCAGTGCACCTTTCGCCCTTAAACCCGTCTACACCAAATGGATTAGTTCCATAATTTACCAATGATATCCCTCATCTCCATCATGTAGTAAGCATTGCCCATCTGCGAAAGGTGCACCCTATCGTCGCGAAACAGCAAAGGCTCTTCCAGCCGCAACCCCACATGAGCAATCACCTCGATCCCTTTTCCCCCACAAAAGACTCTCATTGCCCTCTTCAATTTCCTTCGGGCTTTCTCAACTGCAGCTGGCTTCAGAGCCCCCCTGCAAGTTCTCCGTGGCACAAATTCAGTCCAAACAATACATGCGCCTGCAAGATTGCTCTTCATGGCCTTCAAATCACGCTGCATCAAGTGTAGCAGAGACACCCCAGACTGCCTGATTAAGTCATTTTCTCCCAGATGTGTGACCAACAACTCCCCAGCGCATCCCACTTTTCCCCCCAACAATGCACCTCATGATGGCTGCTTCGCAGGCCCAGGCTACGGCTGTAAACTTGCCGGTCCGCATACTTCGCCACCCAATGCACAAATGAGTGTCCAACAATCCAGGTAACCGTCTTGGCTCCCGGTCCCCCCAGGCAACCTACGAAGAGAAACAAATGTTAGTACAATACGAAAACGGGAACCCCAACAGCTATCCTTACTGGACCCCAAGAACTACCCCCGCAGCACCAATCCCTACTCATTTGCGCACATAGCATTCGCAGGACCGGGACCTCCACTGCCCAATCTGACGTATCTTGTCCCAAGACCACCCCAGGCCCACCGCCGTCGCTACACGAATGCGAAAGGAATGCGTTCCATATCTAGTGGGGTCCCTGTCCAGACGCCTCAAAGCCATTCGCAAAAGTGCCAACAACTGGAAAGTCGTCACACGTTTCTGAGAAGTGTGACAAAAAATTTCCACCTGATACCCTCCCTGACTGCCGACAAAAACCTCACCACTCCTGCATAGGACACACCCTCAGACAGCCACTTTCACCAAGCGTCCCAGCCAAATGCCCAGTCTCGCTCCATCCAGACGCACGTCCGCATACACTCTGCACACCCTGCCCCTCACACCCCTCACACCCACCAGTTCCGAAACTCAGAATGCCCCAAAGAGCATCCATATCATACACAAGCGAAACACCACAACTTCATACTCATCATAACAACAGTTAGGCAACTCAGCCAACAGGCTTTGTAACAACTCAAAAGTAATTGCCTCCCTTGGTGCCTCCCCCCCCCCCCCCGCTCTTGCCCCCAACCTTTCAACATTTTACTGAACAACTCACTTTTTGCCAGATCGAAACCCATCTACAACGTGCTATTAAAAGAAATCCCTGCAAATTTTCCCGCAATCGTGGTCGGAGACAAACCTCTGTCCATGCATCTCAAAACAAAACGAAGAACTCCCTGTCTGCTTTCCTGCCGTGACATGTGCCATATCTCACTGGTCCATCCCAGAAACCCGCCAAATTCAGACCACACCAATCTGTAGCTGCGCCTCGTAGAGTCAGTTATGGATTTCTCGACTAGGCACACCACTCTTACTCCTCCCAGGCCCAAATGTCATCCGGCACCTTGGTCTTGCAAGCATCCGCCCCCGGAGCCAAACGTCTGAAACACTGCCACTGCGAGCAAGACAATGCATCCACAGTGTCATTACTGGCACCCGGGACATGTTGCGTGCGAAAGAGCACATTTAAACGCAGGCAATGCAGCATAAAACTTCGCAACAAGCGCAGCACCCGCAAATCTCTCGCCTTCTGCCTGTTCACCAATTCCACTACTGTCATATTGTCAACATGGAACAGCACTGACCTGTTCCGAAATTCTGGGCCCCACACTGCCAGTGCCACCAGCAACGGAAAAAACTCCAGAAACGCAATGCTTCTCCCTTGCCGCAACCAGTGCCCTGGCCATTGTTCCGCGGACCACGTCCTGTCCCAGAAGACCCCAAAGCCGGCAGCCCCCACAGCGTCAGAGAAGAGTTGCACCTGCCAGACCGTCCTGTCGTCCACAAAATCCAATGACACACAGTTAAAATCTGACATAAACTTCTGCCACACCACTAGGTCTGCACTGACCCCCATGGAGATCCTTACTCTGTGATGCGGCAGCACAGCCCCCGACATGGCCATGCTGAGACGCCGGCAAAATGTCCTCCCAGCTCGCACCACTCGGCAAGCGTAATTCAGAAACCCCAGGAGTTGTTGCACCCTCCACAGATCGATCTTCCTCTCCCCAATCACTTGCAGCAAGAAAGCCTGTATGTCCACCACCTTCAATTCGGGTAACCTGGCCAACCACTCAATCAAATCCAACTAAATGCCCAGGAAGGTCAACCTGCAGCTGGGTCCAGCTGGCTTTTCCGGCGCCAATGGAACCCCGAAATCGTGTACCAAAACCTGAAACTGTCGAAGCGCCCTCTCACACTCGTCTGACTGAGCTTTCCCGATGAACATAAAGTCACCCAGGTAATGGGACACTTCGCGGTGCCCGCTCCGGCACGTAAATGCCCACTGCAGGAATGTGCTGAAAGCCTCAAACAATGCACAGGAAATCTCACAGCCGATGGGCAAGACCTTATAGACTAAAATCGCCCCTACAAACTGCATCCCCAGCAGCGAAAAATCCGCGGAGTGTATGAGGAGGAGGCGAAAAGCCGACTTTATGTCACACTTCACCAATTCCGCTCCCCGCCCACACACCTGCACTAAACGGATCGCATCATCCACTGAAGCATACAGCACTCTGGAATCCTCCTCGGCAATGAAATCATTAACAGACCTCCCTTCAGGCCAGGACAGATGTTGAATCAACCTGTATTCCCCCGGCTCCTTCTTAGGCACCACCCCCAGGGGCAATATAATCAGATCTTCCGTAGGCCAGGGGGCTCAAATCGACCCACTATCCTGCCTTCCTCCACTTCTTTCTGCAACTTAGCTGTGACAACTCCCGGCAATTCTTTCGCTGATCTCAAATTCTCCGCCCACCTCTGCTCCCGGGGGCCCTGGTAACCCACACAGAAACCCTCCGTAAAACCCCAATGAATCCTTAATGCGGCCTCTCTATCAGGGTACCTAGAGAGCCATGGACCCATGGCCTCGAAGTTAACGGGGGTAGGCGCCCTTGGGACTAGCTTGGCCTCAGCCCTTAGTGACGCGTCACTGCTCTGATGGTGTGGCCAAAGTAAAGCACTGCGTGAGAGGGTGGCGCCCCCCACATTTGCAGAACTCGTGTTTAAATTTGCAGGGTTGTCTGGTGCAGAAATCCTGGTTGAAGTTCCAGCAAGCCCCCGTGTTATTTCCAGTGGGCTTGGATGATTGACCTGCTGTCCCTGTGTAACCACTCTGCCCTCCCGCCCCAGTCTGGGCGGGTCGCGGCTGAAAAGGCCGGTACGTGACGGGCAGGCCACTGGCCGTGTGCGTGGATGCAGACGACTGGCTGGAGGACATCCACTACATCCAGAGCTCCTGATCTACCTCCCCCCATGGCTTATCGGGATTGACGCTAATCCTGGCCCTAAATTGCTCGTCGTAACTAAGCCACGCAAAACCATCGAAATGCATCTGCGCTTTCTGGATGATATCCATATACTTTAGTAATGCTATCACCCGATCAATATGTTTCTCACAGTATATACTTGCGTAAATCAGAAATGCGGATGTCCAGTTCTCCATGCTGACTGGCACCCGCGGCCTCCTCGTCAACTCCCACTCCTCCTCTTTGGAACCCTCCTTGGCCTGTATCTCCCTATTTAACAGCTTGAATACGTCCACATACTCATGCTTCCTAATCCTATTCTTAGTCTTCTCCGACAAATGTGACCCCAATGCCATCGCCAAACCCATGTACGGCAGCATCTTACGATGTTTGTCGTCGCCCTTGTCATCTTTCCCCTCCTGTTCGTCAGTCTGATCCGTCCCTCCCCCACACCCACCGAACGCCGGCAGGCCATCATCCCAAAAAGCCCACTAAGCACCCTCAACTGACAAATTCGTGGGCACCTCCTATTCCTTGCCTCTGGCGTCAACCGTCTTCTGGCTCGCCTTCCTGCTCCCGCCGATGCTGACTTGTGGTGCCTGCAAAACACCAAACTTCCCTGTTGCCGCCTTCGCCCTCCCCCATTCCACACCATCACGCACTTCCCCTTCTTCCAACTCATCGCTCTCCTCATCATAATCCAGTTGCTCCCCAGGCTCCACCTCAACAGGCGCCCCCAGCATCTCATGTTCCGTTCTCTCCAGCCCTTTCCCTTTCGTGCCAAACACAACACCACTCTCCGACGCCGCAGATGCTCGATCCCTCGGAGGGCATGCCGCCGCAGACCCCCCTGCTGCTTCCGGACAGCGTCTCGGGCCCATTTGACACCCCGCCGGCCCACCCCCAGATCTACCAGCCTTCACCGCTGGTTTGTGCCCCCCCAGGCTGTGCCAACCTGAGGGGGCCCCAGCGCCATCGGGTCTCTGCGCCGTCACGGCCGTCCCTAACCCCATCAAGGGGGGTCTCGCCTCCTCTACCCAGACCCACTTGCCCCTAGGCCCTTTGGCCCCTCGGCCTGACTCTGCCCCTACCTCCTCCTCAAAATTGGGAGCAGGGGGTCTTACCACCTCCGGAGTCCCGCCGGCACCCCCCTCCCTGGCAGTCCCCTGGACCTGCCACTTCTGCTCTGACTCCTGAAGTATGCGGCGCTGGTCCCTTATCTTTTTTTCCAGTGACATGCCACTCCACCTGGGCAAGGAAGGCTGGAGGCTCTGGTCACCCACCCCGGCCCCCAGGGCCGTGAAGGCCTGGGCACACTGTCCCCTGAAACCCCCTGTGGCACCTGCTGATAAATGACTCTGTGGGCACCCATCCCCCTGCCCCCCTGTGGAACCGGCACCCTCCCTCCACCACACGTGAGGTCGACAGGACCATCATCCCAGCGCCCCTCTTCCCCTTCCACAAACTCGCTGCCTGACAAAATCAAGACGAAGTCGTCGCCCACGGGCTCCCCCAATTCCTCCCCCCCGTCATCACTCTACTCCCACGAGGCTGTCCCACACCTGTAACAGCACTGGGCCTGGTGCACACATCGGGGCCTCCTCAGCCACAACGTGCTGCTGCGCAGTGGGTTCGCCCGCCCCTCCCCTCCCCTCTGATCCTGTCGTCAGGGCAGATGCAGCTGCATCCGCCCTCAGGCACGCGGGCAGGCTCTTGCGCTGGCCCCCGCGCTTCCCTGGTCCACGCAGCCACCGCCCTCGCCCGGACGTACCTCTTTTCTTTTATTTTTAAACTGTTTTTTTAACAAAAGGTTATGGTCATCACGGACAGTTAATCATAGGTCTCAGCAGTATCACATATTCTCAAGTCGAGCAGTTACATTGTATAACGACACATGTGCCATATTGTGTTGTTATACAATGCAACTGCTCGACTTAAACACTGATGCGGGGACTCCATTGGGGCCTGGGGCGCCATCTGACCTCATTTTTTTAATCAGGTTGACTATCTCGGCCTTAGTGATATCAGGTGTTTTGACAACTTTATGTATTACTGAGGGGTTTGTTGTGGTTGATTGTAAGTCATGTTCTGATATGTTGATACAACTGTTTTGCGTATTTGACCCATTCAGAAGCTGCTACGCCGTTTGCCTTAGACTGACCAGTGTGGCTATGTTGCTTGATGTGTCTCCAAAGTTGGATGTGTCCCTTTTCTTAAAGAAGGGTAAATATTGTCAGCCACTCTGCCTCGATTTTCTTTGATTGTATTTGCCATACTTTCTTTCTGTGTTCCGTCCGAAGCGCTGTTATTGCTGATGTTTGGGAATCTGTGGCTCCTTTTCTTCTTACCTTCAAAGTCCTTGAAAGACTCCGCTTGGTTTGAGATAAGGCCCTTGGTATGATTTGTGATGGTACTCATTGGGGGTACCGGTTCGTCCACCAAGAAAATGTTTTAGTTTGAATAAAAGTGCGTTCCAGCGCTCCTGGGGGGATACAGTACTTGTGTCTTTGGAGCTCGACTCTTTGTGTGTAATCCACCCCAGGAATTTTGGACCAAGGTTTGTGGACCATTTTATTCTGCTTAGAACTTCATGGTGCTCTTCTCCTGTTAAAACCCCCAATGTTTCCAATTGTTTTGCGGATTTCCCGTTTAACTGAAGAGTTACCCTCAGTGGTCTGTGGTCACTCTCGTCCCTATTTCCCACTTCAAAGTTGTTAAAGTATGTTACCAGGTGATCCGAAATAAAGATGTAGTCTATAGTGAACCTATCCCTGAAGGTGGGGAGAGGAAACCAAAGAGGATCCGCAGCTTTTTTGATGATATGGGCAGATACCAAGTTTTGGGTGAAAAGGAGCCACTGCAGGGGGGCTGCTTCAGTATGAGTTGGGGATTCCATTTTTGAGTGCTCCAACTCCCGGGGGGTTGAGGGCTCCGACGATTATTGGAAAGTGTGAGACACATTTATTTATAAACTAGTCTATTTTTGTTGCCATTATTTTTAATACTTGTATTTTTGCTGGGATGCGGGGTTGACGTAGCAGTTAATTATCAAGAGTCGAGTTGTGTTGTTGTTACTTTTTAATACGCTGATGAATACCGCTTGCAGATCCAAGGTTTGGTTGTTATTAAGGTTGACTCTATTTTGCACACTTGATTAATAAAAATTGAAAGCCCACCGGATGCTTTCCCGAAGATGTTGCGTTTTATGGCTGCAGTGTGAAATTCGTAGAAGCCTGGAAGAATTAAAGGTTCAGTGACCCAAGTCTCTTGTAGGCACAGGATGTCATTTTTTCGAAGGACGTTACTTACTGAATTAAATCCAAGCAATCTTTTTAGCCCTACGACGTTCCAGGATATGATGGACAGCTGTGTATTATTTCCAGGAATTCGGGTCCTGATCCGATAGCTAGCCTTTATTGTGTTAGAAGTGCCGTTGTGATGGCTGCCCTTCTGGACGAGTCCTAGCGCCATGCGTGAGGGTATGCTTTGGCCCACTGATATGTACTGTATTATGATCTAGAGTACTTGTTATCCTGTAGGCGTTGTGATATCTTGGCACTGCGGCTGAGCTTTTCCCAGGTTGATTGCGCACGGTCCCGCTTAGAACTGAATGGACTTCCTTCATTGGTGGAGATACTGCTAGTACGTGTGGGTATTTCTCAGGTACGGGAAAAGCAATGTCAATACCCCAGTCATCTATTTGAGCTATTTCTTCAGGTGTCAGCCCCACACAGGAGTGACGAGTCAGCCATATCGAGGTTGATTCCCCGTGTGAGTCACTGGATAGATCATCAGAGTGAATTTCGATGAGGGTCGAGATGTGCTTCAGTAGTCAAAGTATGTTGCCCCTATTTAAGATGTCATGTTGACCTTTACTAAAATATCTGGGGTTGAGGATTACCTCGTTTGTAGATTTACTGACTTGGTTTTCTTTGGGTTGGACACTTGAACCTGTCTGTACAGTACTCAAGTTGAGGCTTGGGCCGGTGTCCCATTGACGTAGCTCAGGACGGCAGAGGGAGTATAGCAATGGCTGAGCAATTTGGGGTAGAAGGCCCTGGAGGGAGTTATCCCCAGTGTCTGGTCCTTGTTCCTTGGTAGAGTGTAGTTGACTTTTATGCTCTGACTTTGTAATGTTTGATAAGGGATGTGGTTGAGTTTTAGCTGCCTGGCCTGATGGGCTGTGCGATTTCTCCAATCGGGGAGTTGGCTGTAGTGGCCTGTCAGTCACTAGTTTGGAATCAAAAGGAATTGGTACTGTGGGAGTTAAATTGCTTGGGACATGCTTTTTGGTGAAGATTGGATAGATCTGTGTTTTGTCACTGACAATTTGTGAATTTTGAGTATGGTTTGGAAATAAGAGAGCAACTTTATTTTATGCCTTAGCCTTTTTCTCTAGTTTCTTTAATTTTTACTTAGCCCTCCTTGAAAGAGGTTCTTCTTTTCTTATCTGTGTAGAAGCGTTGCCTTCAGGGTCCTTCCCTGAGTCTGAAGTTCAGGAGCTGGAATTGGGTCTGGGTGGACTCATGATGAGTTTGGTAGATACGAGAGGGCCTTGAGGGTCGGGCTTAGTTAAAGGTTTGCCCGAATTGTTTATGGCTGGATTACCGTGTGGATCAGCAGGATTTATAATGGGTTCAGTACTGCTGTTATTCGTCAGACACGTAGTACCTCCTGTTTGAGCCTTTAATGGGACTACCAGGTCTGTTAAAAATTTTGGAAGTGTTGCCCATTTATTGATGACGGCTGCACACGAACAGGTGCAGAGTCGATTATTCAGGCTGTCACTAATCTTGTTCTCTATGAAGTCCACCTTGTTACTCTGTTCCGCTAGATGTTGTGCCTTGGTAGATAGGAGGTCAATTTGCAGCTCAATTTTGTTGGATTGCCAGAGTAATGCCCTTGCCATGGAGTAATTTATCTCGCCGGTTGAAGTAGGTCCTGAGTCGTTGATAAAACTGCTGTTGTGAGGACTGTGGTGTTGAGAACTTTGGGTACGGGGAGGGGAGAGGCGGGTTACGTTGGCCATTCTGAAGAGCTTTGGGGTGAGCTCCAGCGTTCTTTGTATCTTAGATTCCAGGTTTTGAAGAAATATTGGTGATAAGTAACCATGATTTTGTTGGCGCTCTGACACTTCTGCCTTAGTTAATCCCGGACCTGTGGGCTCTAAGGGAGGTGGCGGAACAGGAGACTGCAGAGTGAGTTGCTGCTGGTAGTGTATTTGGGCTGTCACAACCTGCTTGTGATTTCCTCGAGTTGGAGCTGTGGTGTCATTGGGTGGATCACTTTCATGTCTTTGTTTAGTTCCTGGAGGGCGACACGGCCAAGAGCAGGATTGAGTCCGGCGTCTCCCGATATTTATACTTTGTTCTTGTGTTGCAAGGAGATTAATGTTGGAAGGGCTCCCTGGCTGGTGGTTCATTCCATTACTGGCATTGGCCCTCCCTGATCGGTCTGTCGGGCGGGGGAGATCTCATCCTTTGGGAGGCGTTTGCATAAAAATTGAGTTATAAGTCCTGCTGTTGGGGACGTAAAAAAGGACTTTTTGTCAGGGACTGCGTTTCGAGCACTCCTAAGGTTTCTGGGTGATACTTGAATCGGGGGGGAGTGTCTTTACAAGGGTGTTTTCTTGGCACGGGGGGCTTTTTCTTTTTTTTTTTTGTCATCCTTCAGTTGGGGTGCCCGGTTGTCAGTGGCTATATAGTGCCACAGTAGGCTTAGACTTCCTCCTTGGAGTTCGAGCAGGGCGAATGTCGGTGCCCTAGGTCCTAGCGGGGTGGCTAGATGGTCTTTGGGCTGATACCTTTGCCTAGTTGGTACCCCCACCTCTAGCCACACCACGCCACTGCCCAAGAGCTTGGTTGCAAACTGTTCTCTCGACTTCCAGCACCAAGTTCAAAGCCTTGCCCCTCGGTTTTCCTACAACTGCTGGCCCCCTGCAGCACACCCAAAGTGATTCCTACCAGGGGTGAGCCGAGACAGGCGACTTGTCACTGGCCCAGGGATTTACCTCAGGGGGACCCTGGAGGACCCCGGGAGGCCGCGTTGGTTCAAAGCAAGTCTTGCAGTCACCCCTGCTTCCCGCGGCGTACTGTGCTCGTTTGCCTAGAGCATACCTCTCTGCCAGTCGACGTCAAGGTGCTTCTCCTTTCTGCAACGATGACGAAGACGGCGGATGATGGTTCCGGCAGCCTCTGATCCTGGCCACTTGCGCCTCAGCAACTCCCCCTCCGGAACGGCTCCAGCCGAGGTGGACACCGAAGGACCAACGGGGGGAGCGCAGGCAATGGGCTACTCCAGGTCACTCCAGGCTCTGTGTTGGCCAGGCCTGGACTGCAACAACAACGTAACCAAGAATTGGATCTGGCCACTGTCGGTGAAAATTTCAAGGAAAGCAGCGGATATGGGTGACCAGGGTAGGATGGAGGGAGAGGAGAGCGAAGAGGCCAGGAGGCAGTGCTCGAGCCTCGTTACTGCCTTAGTCGCGGCCACAGCTGAACTGCCGAGTGTAGTGCAGGTTCAGGCGGGTCGCGGGCTGTGGGCCGGGGATTGCACAAACTCACCAGCGGATCGCCTGCTTGATTGTCGGCTCCGTGTGACCTGCTTCGCTTGGGGCATTTCTTGGAAACGGCGGGCTGCCCGGGACTGCCTTAATCTATTCGTGGGACTGCTGGGGCTGTGTACCCCTAAGTGCTGAGCTCACCCGGACAATTAAGACATCCGTTACCAGTTCAGAGGGAGCCTATTTTCATTTGGGGGCAATCTTAAGGTGTAAAACCTACGCGTTTGCACCGGGCCGGTCTGCCTTAAGATACTGTGCTTGGGACTGCAATTGAGAGGTTGCGGGCCGGAGACTGGGGGAACCCTGACGTGGTAACTGGCCCCCACTCTGCGTAACAATCGAGGCCCCTTAACTTCGCATCTTGTTCTCCCCACGTAATTACAAACACACCGCTGCTGATACGATCAGTGTGGAAGGGACTGGCATTCTTTACACTTCGATCTGGGCACATCAATGCATGCGCTTGGGGACTTGTTTTTGCCCTAATGTTTTACAACTGAAAGACAGCCTATTACCGAGATCTCTGTAACAGCCGTCCCCAAGACATTTGACTGATACCTGTGATTGCCTATGTTGGATTTGTGCCATATTTTTGGGATCTTGCATAGTTTTTAGATAAAGATACCTTTACGTTTTTATAAAACTGGTGTAGTGTCCTTTTGTGAGTGCTCTTACTGCATTACTGTTGATGTGTGTTGCACAAATACTTTATACATTGCCTCTGAAGTTAAGCCTTCCTGCTCTGCGCCAAGCTATCCTGTCGGAAGCGGTGGTCCCTGCTTGGACTAGGGTGCATACCCCGGCCAACTAGAGACCCCGGTTCTAACATTGGTGATCAAGTGGTGGGATTAGGACTTGTGCTTGTGTAACACCACACAGCGACTCAGAGTACACCACCACCCACTGAAACCTTTTTTTTGTCTACCCTCACCAATTGGTATTTTTATTTTTAAATTTTCCCTGACTGGCTGCTGTTTTCAAAGTCCTTTTTGCCAAGTCCCATTGGTTTTCTCTACGAACGTCTGAGGTCCTACCTAGCAAGATGGAAGCTTACACGGTGGCGCAGCTCAAGGAATTCTGCCAGGAGAAAGGGGTGCCCTTCAAGCGAAGCGCCAAGAAGGCAGAGCTTCAGATAGCCTTGACAGCATGGGTAACGGCCCACCCAGAAGGAGAAGGGGCGAGCAGGGATCAGAGCACGACGCCGCAGGAGATCTTGACCTACTGTCCTCAGGGGAAAATGGCAATTTGTTACCAGGAACAAGGGTACCTTCTAGGGCAGGCAGTAGTGTGTCAGTAAGGAGCTTGTCCTCAGAAGAATTGGAGGACAGGAGAGAGGAGAGACAGTTTAAATTGGAGCTCTGCAAGTTGGAAAGAGAGCGCGAGAAAGAAAGGTGGGCCATGGAGGAGAGGAAACTTGCCCATGAGCTCAGCCTGAAGGAGCTGGAAATTTGAGCCTTACAAGTAGGGGCCAACAGCAACAAGAATGGTGGCAGCGTACCTACTGAAGCTTCACGTGAGTCCAGGGTCTTTATGCCTAAAGATGTGATGGCCAGTTTTAAGGTGGGGGATAATATTGATAAGTGGTTAGCAGCCTATGAGGTGTCTCTAAGAGCCCATGGGGTCCCAGAGAGTTGCTGGAGGGGTAGTTTGTACCAGTACATACCTCCAGAAGTTAGGGACACACTCCTTTACCTAGAGAAGGAAGACCAGACCAACTATTCTGTCATGAAAGCAGCGTTGCTTAAAAGGTTTGGTCTTATCCCTGAGAGGTATAGGCAGAGGTTTAGGAATAGCCACAAACTTCCCACACAGAACTGGGTAGATTTCCTGGACTACGCTAGTAAAGCATTGGAGGGATGGGTGAGGGGCAGCAATGTGCATGACTATGAAGGGTTGCATGACTTGGTCTTGAGAGAGCACCTTCTAGAGAAATGTTTTCCAGAGCTGCACCAACACCTGGTTGACCGCAAGTTGACTAATTCTAGAAAGCATGCGGAGGAGGCGCACACCTGGGTCAGTACCAGGGTGTCCACCAAAGGATCTGGGGGGGACTCCTGAAGGGGTGGTCAGGGTTCCAACCAGAAGAAAGAGGAGGGAGATAAAAAAGAGGAGTTCTCTAAAGCCCCCAAAACAATTCACAAGGGAAAGGGTCTGGGTCCCAGCCCCAATCTGGCCACCAAAAGCCTACTTACCCTGACAAAGGTCAGCAGCCCAAACTGTCCGGCGCTATGAGTGTGGTGAAATTGGACACTACAAGGGGGATCCCAAGTGTCATAAGAGAGCACCACCTCCCACTGGAGGTAAAAACCCCGGGGTGGCTAGTGCAGCGCTTGGGGAGGAGCTGTCCCTAGATAATGGGGGTGAGGGGGCAGGGTTGACCCTAGTATCCCTAGGAGACAGTGAGATGGTTCCTAAGATCCATGTGCCCTCAAATACTACCAAGTATAGGCAGTGGGTCACCATCAATGGTCAGGGGGTGGAGGCCCTGAGGGACACAGGTGCCAGCATGACTATGGTAAGGAGTCAGCTGGTGTCCACAGAGCAAGTAATTCCTGATGCATTCCACCCAGTTGTGATAGCCGACAACAGAGAAGGTCACTATCCCATGGAACAGGTTCCATTTGAGTGGGAAGGGGTTTCAGGCCTTCTAAGAGTTGCTGTGAGCCCTGCCATGCCAGTGGACTGTCTGTTAGGGAATGACCTTGAGCATACTGCCTGGATGGAGGTAGAGCTCAAAGCGCATGTGTTATGTTATGTTATATATATTTATATCGCGCTCAGCTACTCGGCAGAGTGTCCCGGCGCGTGCAGAGGTAAAGGAAAAAATGTAGCAGGAAGACAGCTAGAAGAGGAAAGTTTTCAGCTTTTTCTTGAAGATCACATGATCCTGAATGCACCGCAGTGCCAAAGGCAGAGCATTCCAAGCCAGGCTAGCTTTCCTGACAAGTGAACAACCGCCCAGCCTTTGGCGGTTGAATCTAGGGGTCTGCATCAGAAGTTGAGAAGAGGAACGCAACAGTCTGACTGGATTATAAAAAGGCAAATCTCTTTGAAGGTAGATGGGGCCCTGCCATAGAGAGCCCTATGGGCAACAGGCAGCATTTTGAATTGGATTCGGGACTCCACTGGGAGCCAGTACAGGGAGCGCGAATGAACACGCACACTGCACCTGTTTGACAAGCCTAACAGGAGTCTGGCAGCGGAGTTTTGGACTACCTGCAGTTTCTTTAGGAGGTAGCCAGGAATACCCACATAGAGTGCATTAGCATAATCTAGGCGAGATAAACTCAGGGCACGGACCACAGTTTCTTTAACAGGCCCTGGAAGAAAGGGAAGAAACTTTCTCAGCGCGTTCAAGGTGCCGAAACAGGTCCCGACGAGCTTCCTGACTTGTGTGGAAAAGTTCAGGTTCTCAGAGAACCAGACCTCTAGATTTTTTGCACTATTATTCCCTGCACTAGGCAGGGGGAAGCCAGGGGGGCACAGCTTCTCTCTGAAGGCGACAAGAAAGGTCCCGTACAGGAGAACCTCCGACTTCCCTTCGTTGCACTTCAGCTGAGCCTGGGCCAGCCAATGGAAGACAGAGGCTAGACAATGTTGCGCGGACAGGACTGATTCATCATCTCTTCCCCAAGAAAACAGGAGCTGGGTGTCATCAGCGTAGGCCATCACCTTAGCCCCTAATGACTCCGCTAGATAAACCAGCTGCGTAACGTAGATGTTAAATAGGAGGGGACTAAGGGATGATCCCTGCGGGACACCAGTAGCCACCTGCTGAGCCACAAAGGCACACGGAGGAAGCCAGACCTGCTGTGTTCGAGCTTCGAGAAAGGACCTGATCCAGCTCCAGACAGAATCGGCAACGGCAATCTCCGAGAGGCGATTGAGGAGCAGGGAATGGGACACTGTGTTGAATGCCGCCGAGAGATCTAGCATAACCAAAGCTGCCCTCCTGCCGACATCCAAACACTCCCTCTGCCACCTCTACCAATGCTGATTCTGTGCTGTAACCCGCTCGGAAGCCAGATTGTGCTGGGTGTAACAGGCCAGATACCTCAACAAAGTTGGTAAGCTGGTTAGGAACTACTTTCTCGCAAACCTTAGTTAAACTTGGCAGGAGTGAGATTGGATGGTAGTTCACAGGTATCGATGGGTCAAGAGACAGCTTTTTAAGAACAGGGAGAATCAGTGCCTGCTTCCAAGATATCGGGACCGTGGCCTCCTGCAGGGACATGTTGATGATTTGGTTGACTTCAGGATTTATAATGTCAGCGGCACCGGCCAGGAGTCTGGCGGCACAAGGGTCATTGGGAGAGCCCGACTTCAAGGCTTTAAGAATGTTGAGAGTGTCAAATAGATCTATTGGCGCAAAGGTTGACAATGTATAGGCCGTACCAACAGCCAAACGGCCAGACAAGGAAGCTGTAAGCCCCATAGCAGGGGCGGAGAAAGTAGCTTGAATGCTGCATATTTTGTCCACGAATAACTCAGAAAGAGTGTTGCACCAGGGCTCTGAAACTGGCGTCGCGCGCACCTGAGCGCTAGGTGACATAAAACTTTGTACAATGGCAACGATTTCCTTTGAATTATTATTAGCCTGGGCAATGCGTAAAGTGTAGTAGTGGCTTTTAGCGACCACAATGGCAGCGTAGTAGCTTTTTTGTTTAGCCCTAAGTGCGAGTTTGGACGAGGGCCCGTAGCCACTAGAGTGCCACACCCTCTCCAATACTTTGCATTCGTGTTTAAGGGCTTTCAACTCATCGGAAAACCATGTTTTGGAAGGTGATTCTCTTGCCAAAGAGCAGACACCGAATCAGAGTTGCTGGGGTTACCAGAGTGGATCTGTGCTACCACACGGTCCATGGCTGCCCGGAAAGGGAGTCAACAGGACTGGAGCCTGGAACAGTGACCCAGCCAGCTGCTAAAAAGGGAAGAGCCCGAGGGCGTGGGAAGCCCACCCCAGGGTGGTCACCCTGTGAGATGGATGGGGCACCTGAGGAGGTCGCACCGGAGTCCACGGAGGGGGATGTTGCTCCCTTGGGGGACCTACCTACCCCTGCAGAGTGGCAGGTGGAAGAAGGGCCCACCAGGGAGGAGTTTTGCCAGGCACAGAGGGAGTGCCCCACCCTTGAGGGCATGAAACGACAGGCTGAAGCCCAAGCAGCAGGTGATGCCTCGGGCAACTATCACATTTACTGGGAGGACGGCCTCCTTTACAGTGAGCCCAAGGCTCCTGTGCATGGCTCACCAAGGGTCTTAGTGGTCCCCCAATGTTACAGGGCCTTTCTTTTGGAGTTAGCTCACAAGATCCCCTTGGCAGGACACTTGGGCCAAGACAAAACCTTTACTAGGCTTGTCCCACATTTCTATTGGCCCAGGATGAGGATTTCCTCAGATACTTTCTGCAGGACCTGTGTGACCTGCCAAGCTAGTGGAAAAACAGGGACCAACCTAAAGGCCCCCCTGGAACCACTACCCGTCGTTGGAACCCCCTTTGAAAGGGTGGGCATCGACATTGTTGGGCCTATAGATCCGCCGACCTCTTAGGGTCACAGGTTTATCCTGGTTCTGGTGGACCACGCCACACGGTACCCAGAGGCTATCCCTCTGAGGACCATCACTGCTCCTGCGGTGGCACGAGCCCTGATGGGGATTTTTACCAGAGTGGGTTTCCCCAAGGAGGTTGTGTCTGACAGGGGAACTAACTTTATGTCTGCCTATATGCAAGCCATGTGGAAGGAATGTGGGGTTACTTATAAGTTATCCACCCCTTACAACCCATAGACCAATGGTCTCGTGGAGAGGTTTAACAAGACCCTAAAAGGCATGATCCGGAGTCTGTCTGAAGACCTGAGGAAAAAGTGGGACGTCCTCTTGCTCTGTTTGTTGTTCTCCTACAGGGAGGTACCGCAGAAGGAGATGGGCTTCAGCCCCTTCGAGCTGTTGTACGGTCACCCTGTGAGGGGACCTCTCAGCCTAGTGAAGAATGGGTGGGAGACGATTCCTAGGAGGCTTCCCCAAGATGTAGTGAGCTACATGCTGGCCTACTGAAGCCAAATGGCTAAGTTGTGGAAGCAAGCTTCTGACAACTTAGAGGCCAGCCAGGCGGTCATGAAGGAATGGTACAACCAGAACTCTCACCCGGTGGAGTTAGTGCCTGGACAAAAGATGTGGGTCATGGAACCTGGAGAGCTCAGTTCCCTCCAGAACCATTGGACTGGCCCCTATGAGATACTGGAAAAGAAGGGCAAGGCCACTTACGTGGTGGACCTTAAGACCCCCAAGTAACCCCACAGGGTATTACATGCCAACCGCCTCAAACCCCACCAGAGAGGTCTGAGCTCACCTTACTGATGGTAACTGATGGGGCCGAGGAAGAGGAAAGTGAACCTCTCCCGGAACTCTTTGCTTCTCAAGAGAAGGAAGGGTCGGTGGAGGGAGTGGTCCTCTCCCCATCCTTGATGCCTGAGCAACAGAGGGACTGCCGCCAGGTCCTGGATCAGTACTCCTCTGTGTTTTCGCTTATCCCTGGGATTACCCACCTGTGTACCCATGATGTGGACACAGGGGACAGCCTTTCTGTCAAGACCAAGTCTTAGATGTTATCAGATAAGGTGAGGGCCAGCATCCAGAGTGAAGTCACTAAGATGCTGGAGTTGTAGGTGATAGAACCTTCTAACAGCCCTTGGTCCAGTCCGGTGGTTCTGGTACCAAAAGCTGCCCCACCGGGCACTACACCTGAATTTAGGTTCTGTGTGGATTACAGAGGGCTAAATTCTGTGACCAAGACTGATGCTCATCCCATCCCTAGGGCGGATGAGCTGATTGACCGGCTGGGGGCTGCCCGATACCTGAGTACCTTTGACCTCACGTCAGGGTACTGGCAGATTGCCCTGACGGATGGAGCCAAGGAGAGGTCCGCCTTTTCCACCCCAGAGGGCCACTACCAGTTTAGAGTGATGCCCTTTGGACTAAAAAACGCTCCTGCCATCTTCCAGCGGCTGGTGAACCGGGTCCTCTCCGGTTTAGAGGCCTTCTCTGCTGCCTACTTGGACGACATAGCTGTGTTCAGTAGCAGCTGGGAGGACCATCTGTGGCACATCCAGGAAGTGCTTCAGGCCCTGCAGCAGGCATGCCTGACTATCAAAGCCAGCAAATGCCAGATAGGGCAGGGGTCGGTAGTCTACCTAGGACACTTGGTGGGCGTGGGCAAGGTGCAGCCCCTACAGGCCACGATAGAAACCATCCTGGCCTGGGAGCCCCCAAACACGCAAAAGTAGGTCAGGGCTTTCCTGGGCCTCACAGGATACTACTGCAAATTTGTAAAGGGTTATGGCACCATTGTGGCCCCCTTGACAGAGCTAACCTCTAAGAAACACCCTTGGAAAGTAATCTGGACCGAGGCTTGCCAGAAAGTCTTTGACTCCCTTAAGCAGGCCATGTGCAGAGCCCCTGTGCTCAAGGCCCCTGATTTCTCCAAAGAGTTCATTGTCCAAAAGGATGACTCAGAGCATGGCATAGGGACAGTACTATCACAACTCAATGAGGAGGGCTTGGACCAACCAGTGGCCTTCATCTCCAGGAGGCTACTCCCCCGGGAATAGCAGTGGAGTGCTATAGAGAGAGAAGCATTTGCGGTGGTCTGGGCTGTTAAAGAAGCTGAGGCCATACTTGTTTGGCTCCCACTTCCTGATTCAGACTGACCACTGGCCCCTCAAATGGCTTATGCAGATGAGTGGCAAAAATCCCAAACTGGTGAGGTGGTCCATTTTCCTTCAGGGGATGAACTTCATGGTGGAACACAGACCCGGAGTAGACCACGCCAATGCTTACAGTCTCTCTAGGTTTTTCCGCCTTAGTGATGAGAACTCCCTAGAGGTTGGGTATGTATCCCCACTTTCAGCTGGGGGGGACACGTGTTGGACCTGTCAGCCTTAGGGTGGTCTCCCCCTACATTTTTGCCCTTGTGCCTCCCATTTTCACCGTACCTTTTTTTTGGACTTAGGCCTCTGGGCGCCTCACCACTGCTAAACAGTGCTGAGGTGCAGGTGCTTTCCCCTAAAACATTGTGACACTGGCATATCTGCCACAAGCCCCTGCTACTGCAGTGAGGCTTAACCCTCCATAGGCTAACACTGGGAACCCCTCTTCTGGAATAATTTCTGACTGGGACCTAATAAGTCTGTCATGTTTGGTCTTGTTTGAATTGGGGCGGGGAACCCTTTCCAATGATATATGGGGTTTGGGCACCTCTACTCTAGAATTCTCCCTAAATTTCTCTGCCTACACTTAGTCTGGGCACTGCAGATTTCCCCCTCCCATCTGCATACTGATAGCCTGCCTGGGCTGGGAGGTGGGAGTGGTGATTCACACCTTCTCCCCTTGAATGGGCTGTGACAGGCTGCCCACTGTAGCCTTAACGGCCCTGCCTTTCGTCACTGTGACAGCCAGGTCAGGGAAGGCAGAGAACATCCCAGGACTCCCTGGACTCTTTGTGAGAAAGTGGCTCTGTATATACTGTTCCCAAATAGGTACAGTGTGTACAGAGTCCACAGTCCCCAGAGGTTTGGCAGAGGCTAAAGTTAGATATAACCTTACTCTCTAAAGTGGTAGCTTGGTCGAGCAGTAAGGTAGTATCGGAGGACAGTGTAAAGCATTTGTTGTACACAATCAGTCAGCATATGGGCTCACACACTCAATAACTGAACTCTAGGCCAATGGTTTATATAAAAAAATATATGTCTGTTTTATTTTAGAACCAACATTAGGTATTAAAATATACTTTCTCAGGATGAGAGGCTTTAGTTGAATACTTTTGTAATATGCAATTGACTTTTGTAGATAGTTACAGATTGTTGCAATAGGCAACACAATTTCAAACACAATAGTACATTGAGCTCAATGGAAGTTTTAAGTTATTTGCAATAGATTACTTTCAGGATTACTTTTCTAACTCCAGGACTGGATCCTAGATTCAGTCCTGGGACAGTTCTTGGAAACAAGTGAGTAAAGTCGACTTAGTTACTGTTGTGATTTTTAGGCAATATTTTGCTATTTTAAAAGTTGACACCTAGAAGAAATTTCATAGAAAAACAGTCATTGATTCCCTATGGGAGAAAATTCAAGTTACAGGTATGGTATGTTCTCGTTACTTTTGTAATCCAGTACTGGGCTCCTAGGCTCAGTACTGGGACCTCAATCTAAAACAGGTAAGCAATTACGTTTTCAGAGTGGGTACGATTTTTAAAGAATATTTGTAGTTTGCAAAAATCGACAGAAGAAATTTCACAGAAAAACAGTCAATGATTTCCTCTGGAAGAAAATTGGGTTAATGGTAAGTACGGTTGTGAGTACTTTTCAGGGTCAGTGCTGGGCACCAAGATCCAGCACTGAGATCTCTCCTAATAGCAGGTGAGTATTTTCGTTTTTGTTACTCGGTTGATTTTTGGTGAATATTTTAAGTTTTAGAAACTCCACACCAGTCAGTTACCCTATGGAGGAAAATTGGGTTATCGGCTTTTGGGTAAGTACTAGACTGGCAGAGTTAAGGTTGTGGGCACAGACTCAGGGGTCTCCCAGGGTCAAGTAGGTACAGTTGTTACACCCTCAGCGGCACAGGGGCAGCCGGGTGCAGAGTGAATTAGGCCGAATGTTATCCTATGGGAGGCAGGGGGGCCTTGGTTGGTGGCTGCTGACTAGCAGGCCACACGGCTGTGGGAGCTGGGCTCCTGGTCACTTGCTCAGGGCAAATGGGGAAGTAGATAGGTGTAGAGGTTACACTGCCAGGGCCACTCGGGCGGCTGGGTGCAGGGTGCTTTTGAGCCTTCGGACGCTCAATAGATTTCAATGGGAAAGCTCCTGGTTGAACAAAGGCTGCAAGCTCGGGTACGAAGATTCTTCAGGTGCCACCACCACTTCGAGAGGTAAGTTGGGTAGTTGGAGGATAGGTAGGTACCCAGGAGTTGGGCACAGAGGGCCGCAGGGCGCCGGGTGCAGGGGTACCTTTTGGTGTCGGGAAATCTTACCCTCTGTTGATCGCAGTTGGGGGGTACCTGGTTCTGAGGCTGCAGGCGTCGTCAGGAGCATCGAGGTGAGTCCTTGGGTGCTGGTTTCGGGGTCACAGTTGCCGGGGGGACGTCCTCGGAGACTTTGTTCACTCCGGCACAGGCCAGGCTTGGCGGGTGCAGAGTGTGCAGAGTGTGCAGGGTTCGCGGTTCCGGGCTGATGCCAGGGGTTAGAAGCTGGTTTTGAGCAGAGCCTCTGCTCATGGGAGTCCCAGGTGCTTAGAGCCAAAAGGTAGCCAGGTCCTCCGGGGTTTGTGAGGTTGCTGGCCACAAGAGGTGCCGGGATGTAGCAGGAGCAGGTTCGAGGGTCGACAGGCCGGTAGGGCTGGGGCCAAAGCAGTTGGTGTCTTCCTCTTCTTAGCAGCTGCACGGCAGGTCTTCTTTCTTCTTTGTTTTTCGGAATCTGGAATCTAAGGAAGGAAGGTTCAGGGTGCCCCTAAATACTAGATTTAGGGGCGTTACAGGTAGGTAAATGGCAGGGACCAATGGGTCCCTGCCCTGGGGTGGGTACACCCCCTATCTTGCCACTCTCCTGTGGGAGGGAGGCAGTAGCCTAGTCCTGATTGAGCAGGGACTCCCATCTTCAAGATGGCGAGCGCCTGAAGATGTGCTTCACCTCGCCTCCCCCAACTGAGGGGTGGGGTTGGCAGGCTGGCGCATCCCCTGTCCTTATTTGGGGTGTCCGGCCAGGCTTCCCGCCAGAGTGGGGGCAGCAAGTGGCCTTTGAAGCTTCCCCCTGTCCATCCTGGGGGAGGAGACCTAGCACCTCGCCCAGGATGTGCATTGTTGCAGGCCCTGGAGAGCGGGGGCTCTCCTACCCAGGGGTCCAGCAACATGTCTGCTGTGTGGCAGCCTAGGCTGCCTCCCAGACCAGACGTGGATTGTAGGTTAGGTTTCAGGGGGCATCTCTAAGATGCCCTCTGTGGTGCTTTGTACATTAAATCCCACACTGGCATCAGTGCGGGTTTAATGTGCTGAGAAGTTCGATACCAAACTTCTCAGTCTTCAGTGTTGCCATTATGGTGCTGTGGAGTTTGTGTTTGACGAGCTCTCAGCACCATGTACTCTTAAATGGCAGCACTGCACTTACAGTGCCCAGGAATGGACCTGGGTACTGTAGGGGCATAGGGCTCATGCTCCTGTGCCCACACCATTGACATAGGGCACCCAGCTAGAGGGGTGACTGATGTATGCCAGGGCAGTGTAGGTGGTGGGCATGGCACCCAGGGATGTGTGCCATTTCGATTCTTTGTTTTGTCTTGTACCCAGACACTCAGCCTGCAAGGGCAGTGTGTGTGTGTTAGGGTACAGGGCCTTTAAGGGTGGCACAATGTGTGCTGCAGCCCTTAGAGGCCTTCCCTGGTCACAGGGCCCTGGGTACCTAGGGTACCATTTACCAGGGGCTGACATGTGGCCAGGGTTTGCCAATTCGGGTTTGAGGTTTTTAGGGAAGGAACATGGGCCCTGGGCACCTGATTGGCAGGAGTCCAGGACACACTCAGTCAAAGTACATTTAGCAATTCAGCAAAAAGTGGGGGCATACCATGCAAGAAAGATGGCACTTTCTCACACTCTTCCAGAAGCCCCTGCCCCCAGACCCTTCCAGAGACTTTTACCCCCATCTAGTAACTAGACTGCAGGGTATATAAGGGAGGGTCCTGGCCTCACATCTTTGTTACACTACTGGACCGGGAGGAATCCCTGCTGGAGGGAGGACTGCTGCCAGGAGGATTGCCACTTGTGAGGAGGCTGACTGCTCTAAGGAATTGCCGCCCCAACCTGCTGAGCTGTCCTGCTGCCTGCTGATCCTGCCCTGCTAGGGAGACCTGAAGAAACACCTCCAGAGTGTCTCCACCACTTTCTGACTGGCCAGCCTGATTGCTGGGGGTTTACAAGGACCATAAGGATTCATAAAGAACACACCGTTTTACATAAGGGAGTGCCCCTGAAACGCTTTGTCGTCAAGAAGCTGCCTTGCCACACCGGGCGTGGAAACCATCTGTTAAATATCCCCGGGACACTGGTGCTAGCGCAGACTGCGCGCAGTATTTAAATTGACCCCGGATGCTGAGAGCGGGCGTCTGCACCCTCCTGAGGACTGGACTTAAATAAAAACTGCCCCAAGATCACTGCCGCCGGCCGGAGTGGGTCGTGCTGTTTGAATCACCCAGCCGAGCGTGTCAAGCAAACCGCTTAGGAAGTCACCTAAATCACCCCTGAAGTCTCCGCCGCGGCCCGGGAGCCTCGGGAACTTTGTGCGCATCACTGCTGATGTGAAGAAGGGGCCGAGCTGAGATTGGTGCTTCCGCGGGGGTTGCCCGGCAACGAGGGGCTCCTCACGGAGCGAGGCTGTGCTACAAACAGGAAGGGCTTAACTGCTCAGCTTCCGTGCAGCCGCTCCAAGGTCCGAGTGCCCCGGAGGAAAGGAGAGTTACCCAACAGTGCCTGGCTCACCCTTAAACCTCAGGTAACGCTGCGCGCTGAACTGCCGGGTGTAGTGCGGGTTCAGGCGGGGCGCAGGCTGTGGGCCGGGGATTGCACGAACTCACCAGCAGATCGCCTGCTTGATTGTCGGGTCCACGTGAACTGCTTCGCTTGGGGCAATTATTGGAAACGGCGGGCTGCCCGGGACTGCCTTAATCTATTTGTGAGACTGCTGGGTGTGAGGACCCCTAAGTGCGGATCTCACCCGGACAATTTAGATTTTTCACAGCCTGATGAGCAAAAAATCTGGATTTTATTAAGGACACGGAGGCCAAGATTATGCAAATCTCCTTTATTGCCACAACTCAGCAGTAACAATGAATAGATCTAGAACTCAAAGTAACATTCCATACAGTATATAGAGCATGAGCACACATCAGTCTTCCTTCTTTGTGTTAGTCCAATGCTGCGAACAATAAACATATCTTGAAAATGACGTGAAGAACTTTCAATAAACAGGAGTAATCCATAAGCAAATTATTCTGTAAAAAAAGAGACGCAATAGGTCAAGATGAATAAACCCTGGGAGGGTCATAAAGTGGTGGGATAATCTTGGCCTCCATGTCCTTAATAAAATCCAGATTTTTTGCCCATCAGGCTGTGAAAAATCTAAATTTTATGGCACGACACGGAGGCCAACATTATGAAAGTTTAAAGTGAATTAAGCACATTGTCAATCACATTATTGATTGGCCTAAAGTAATATTTTTTAAACATACTTTCATTTGACCAATCAGCGGCTCTAAGGATGTCTTGCAGTCCACCTCCTAACATAAAAGCTTTAGAAGCTGAAGCACCTCTGAGGGAATGTGCCCCGAAGATAGAGACATCAACACCACTCTCTTTCATCACTTCATTCACCCATCTTGCAAGTGTGGGAGATGATACAGCTTTATGTGGAAATCTGTGAGAGATCAATAATTGTGTTCCGGTACCTCTCAACGAGTCAGTTCTCTTTTCATACTCTTTCACGCATTTGACAACGCACAAACTTTCATTCGAAGAGAAGAAAGGATAGAAAATCGAAGATGACATAGTCTTAGTTCTTTTCCTAAGATAAAAACAGACTCGCTCAGGTTTGTAGGATGGATTAAGCCACGCCCTATTTACAACACTAAGTTAGCATAAACGAGATAATTGTTAGCAAAGCAAGCTTGTCGTTTCTGCTGCGCTGCACACGACACTGTTGTTATGTGTTATTCATTTTAGAAATGCTGACTCGACGTTGCCTTACAGGATAACAAACTGTTGTTTCACATTCTTAACCGTGAAATGTGCCCTTGGTCTGTACATCATGCAAAGAACGAGTCTGGGTCACTAGAAGGTACAGAGTGTTGTGATTAGATTGATCGTACCACTTGTTAGACATATCATACATGCAGCTGCCAATATCTGAAGGACAAGCGTCTTTAATATTGCAGAACAGTTTGGGTTTGCATTAATTCGAACAGAAGAGCTGATGCATGAGAGAGCTAGCTGATCCTTTGATGTGATTCTACTAAGCTGATCTATACAGTATGGGGTCCCCCCTGTTAACCTAAGAGACCTTCTAATAGTCTAATAATAATAATAATGTATTAGATTATAGAGAAAGGAGTGTGGCTGTATACCACTGTCATTATTAGTATGATTGCTCCTTTCATTTTGTATGGTATTGTAATAATGCTTATGGTTCTGATCTGTACTGTTAGTCTGCTAGTGTTAGCCAAAGTACTGCATCTTAGGACGCAAGGTTTATAAAATAAACTCTTTAAACTTTACCGTGTCTGTATTATTATGTTGTGGACTAACAAATAGATACGAACAGGTATTTCGGATTCCCACCACTCCTGAGAAATATCTAAGTCGCTTGTTCTGGTTTGTCTATACATTGGGACCGCCTAGCTAGATCTAGGCTAACGAATGGGATACTAAGCTAGTCGGATAAGGGGTCCTGGGTTCTGAGGGGAGTTTTCTGGTACACCACAATTCTCTGAGGTCCTGGTCTCCTGCGCATAGTTCTGTGCAAAAGCAGAATCCCTGCAACATGGCGCACCTAACGTTTGGTCTTAAGATCTGAGACGCTTTAGTAGTACTTGAGTTTAGTCTACAACAATCCTCACTCTCGTTTCCGGAAAACAAGAGTGACGGTTTAACCTACCTAGGTTTTGACTATAGGTTCTATCAAGCTTGAAAATTAAAAAGGTTACGTCTTTTGAGCCCAAGTGCTACTGTAAATATCGTTGTTACTCTTTAGGGTGTCCTTATGGGGGTTAATATTCCCGCTCATAGTAGGGTTCCTCTGCGCGCTCATTTGAGGGCTTATGGGGTACCTGATGACGGGATGGCCGTGGTCTTTGTGGTCAGTGCTGAAGCCACCTACCCTTATGAGTTGTTTTACTCATGGGTGACCTTTGAGGAGGTGGATACGGACGATAATTTGTTCCACGAATATACAGCCACGCCTGTGCCTGCGGCTTATGCCCCATATAGGACACTAGAAATTCCTATTTCTGCCTAGCAGCATACGATTTGGTTTAATGGCGCCCTCCCCCATGAGGTCGTACCGGCGAGAATGGGCCCGTTGTCCATTGCAGGGGCCACTTGGCCGGTACTGGCCGGATATACTCCACACCCACGCTACCTGACGGTGGGAGTGGGTGATTTACGAACACTACACACAGCCCTGATTACGGTCCATAGGGCTTTAGTGCAGTATGTGTCACGCCGTGCCCAGCACCTGCGGTTGCTGGGCACGGGACGGATCACCATCACGCGGTGGTGATTAGCCCTGTTATGGTTTAATGCGGTTGTCGGCAAGCGCCCCCTCAGTAAGGATGAATTTCCTTACAGGCTTGCGGAAAAATTTGATCAATTAGAAGATGTGTTTCCTAACACTACACCTGTGGATAAACACAGGATACTCACCATTACTTTGCCGAAGGACCTGGTCCCTGAACTTGTTGATTGTGACAATTGGGGCAAGGTTTTTGCTGCGACCTATTCGAAGTGCTACGGCACTCCGTCTATGTCTGTACTACCCTCCGTCATCAAGAAAGTTCAAGAAAGTCATGGTGCGGAGGCCGCTATTGAGTTAGGATTAAGGCTTGTCAACCGTTTCGATGTGGTTTGTTCCATGGTAATGGGCAACCTCAAAGGAGATGCCATGCAGTTCCAAGTTGGTAATATGCTGGAACTTGTGGCTGATGCCGATAAACCAAGGGAGTTCGCAAAAATTATTGCGAAAGCCTATAGGATGGTTGGACGTAGTGCCTTAGGCGTGAAACCCACCATCAAAATTCCTGATGTAGTGCAGCAAACTAAGGTGAGTTCGTCTACAAAAGACGAAAAGCCCAACTTTCCTAAACAGAGTTGGAGAGCCAAAAAACAAGAGAAGCAGCAACAGAACAGGTTTCTCGTCCTGCCTCACCCGTACAGTCGTATAGTGAACGCACGTATGATTTGCGCGATCGTACTCGTATTAAGTCACCTGATAGATTTCAGGTTTCTGAACAACGCTCTCCTCGTTCTTCACAGGAAACATCGACTTCGCACACTGGTGGTAGAGAGCGTGGGTTAGGACGGGGTGCTCAAGGTCGAGACCAGCCCCGCCAGACTGACGGTAAAGGCAAGCAGGAAGACACTGCCAGACCACGTCCACCGTTTCAGAAAAAGAAAGTTGCTGCTATCTCAGCGAGATATGCCTCAGATGGTCAGGACACAGCTTCGGAACCTGACATGGGCGCTAACGCTGCTAGACAGCGCGGCGGAGGTTACAGTAGTGCGGGAAGCATTGCGTCCATTTCTGGAGGCGACAGCAACTGCCATTTATGTGACAGTTGAAACTGCTGATACTCGCGTAGCTCCCCCAGAGAGATTATTTGAAATAGTCCTTAATATTGAGGGTGACATACAACGCAAAATTAAAGTGGTTTTTTGGGATAATCTTACCACCACCTATGATATTCTTTTGGCGGAGAAAGATTGGCCTCCGGCTTTCATTTTGGACGCTCCAAGGGGAGAGGAAGTTATACTTCCTTCCTTTGGGCACGCAGTGCCCACGGATGAGTCTACTAGGTTAGCCGGGGAGTGGGCACAGGTGCTTGCACCTGCGTTATATTGTAATCAGGTTGGTTGGGATAAATGTTCTTCCAATCACGAGATTCCATTGCGATCCGATCCCCAGCCTCAACCCCAATATTCCATGCGTCGCGAGGCAAGATCTCACGTCGCGTCTATCCTTGAACAATTGGAATATCAGGGTGTGATTGAGACATGTGTGTCACCCATGAATAATCCTTTATTCACTGTGACGAAGCCTGACGGGTCATACCGCCTAGTTTTGGATTACCGGCATTTAAACTCGCATTGCGGTACAAAATACTCATAGTTCGGCTCTCGTCGATAGTCTTGTGAGAAAACGTTTCAAAACTACGCTCGACTTATCAAATGGTTTTTATTGCCATAACCTGGCCCCTCTTAGTTATGAGTGGACAGCATTCACCTCGGGTGGCAAACAAAAATTGTTCAAAAGGCTCCCGATGGGCTATAAAAACAGCCCTGGAGTTTTTGCCGCTCGCGTGGTCTCTCTCTTGGAGATGGCAGACCCGGAGGCATACTCGTATGTTGATGACATTTATCTGACTGACGACGAGTTGCTTCCACACCTTGCTCGTGTGGATAACATAGTGACTATGTTTGCTGACTTCGGTTACAAGTTTAACTTTAAGAAGTCCCACATTGCTAAGTTTACAGTGTTGTTCTTGGGGTACGAGCTCAATAATGAGGGTCGAGGCTTGGCACCGCAATTCCTTGAGAAATGCGCACGCCTCCGTATCCCTTCGACAAAAAAACTACAATCCCTGCTGGGTTTTCTGAATTTCGGTCGATCCTACATTCCTGATTATGCCCAGCGTATCAAGACACATTATGCCTTGATACAACCAACTTTTACCAGATCTTGCTGGCTGCCAGAGCACTCATTAGCATTGTATACTTTGCAAACTGATCTTCTTACAGCTAAATATTTAAAAACTCGTGACAACCACACCAACCTGGTCATAAGAATTGTTCCAGGCGCGGAAGGTTTCACGTACTTAACGTTCAATGAGGGCGACACAGTCCCCATTGCTTACAAATCTCATCTGTACACTTCGGCTGAGCTGCGATTTTCCACTGTTGAAAAAGTCTTAACGGCAGTTCAGATGGCGATCCTGAAAGAACGAGCGCTATCACAAGGAAAGCGCATGCTGGTGGTAACACCGTTTCCTGCTCTTGAAGCAGTCACTAAAGCTAGTGTACCGAATTCTAAGGCTTTGCATCCAAGGTGGATACAATGGGCGACCTCCTTAGCTTCGCCTGACGTCGAATACATCTTTGACGCGGCGTTGCAGACGCAGGAGAGTTTGGAGTATGAATTTGTTCATCCTGCTCCTCTGTCATTGCGCCCTATCGAGGAATACCATTGTGTCATATACACTGACGGGTCGGCGCAACCCGCAACTGGATCAAGGCACGCTTATTCAGCGTCTTGCGCAATTCTAGTCGGTACTTTCGTAAATGGAGAATTCCAATCTGATGCAGTGCATACGCAGTCATTGGGTGATTGTACCGCGCAGTTGGCGGAGCTTCGTGCTCTAGTACTTGCACTTGAGTTTGCTGATCACAGGGTCACTACTCTTATAGTGAGTGATTCTTACTATTGTGTTCAATCTTACAACGACAATTTGCTTTTTTGGATTATGAATGGTTTTCGTGATTCCAAAGGTGGCACAGTGAAGCATAAAACGCTTTGGGCTCGAGTGGCAGAACTTAAAGGGAGTCTGCCACTTGTGAATGTAATTCACACTCTTGGTCACCAACGAGTTGGTGTCCATGCTGTCGGTAACAGTTCGGCTGACGAGGCAGCTAAAACAGCAGTGGCGACATATTTAGTAGCAGCAGTTACAAGATCAAAATCTAAGATAGATGCTGACATCTTGGCAGCTATTGCTGCTTCTGAGACAGGGACAAACTTCCCTAGAGGTTTTTCTTCTCGATACCATTATCACTTAAGTCCTGATAACGTCCCGTTAGTGAGGATTAACGACGTTGGTGATAGATTGATTCCCAACGCGGACTGCAGACCAAATTTGATAACGGCTGCCCACGAAGGTGTTGCGTCTGCGCATGCTGGAGTGTCTGCAACTGTGTCTCTTTTACAGCAACGTTACTGGTGGTACGGTTTGTATAAACAAGCGCGGGCTTATGTACTTAATTGTGACATTTGCCAGCAGATTAAACCTTCTTCTGTTGCGCGTCCACCTCCAACGCAGCTGCATATATCTAATCAACCACTTGCGTGTTTTTATTTGGATCACTGCTGTCCTTTTACCTCTGATACTGCGTACAAGTACATCTTGGTTGCAGTGGATTCGTGCACACGTTTTCTGTGGGTGTGGCCACAAAGGAGTGCTGATGCCAGGACTGTCATCAAAGCATTGCGTGTCTTTATAGGGAGTTTTGCATGTGGTACCCTTCATTCTGATCAGGGCCCGGCGTTCGCCTCTAAGGCGTACAAAGAAGCAATGAGAAGTTTGGGGGTCCAAGTCAAATTTTCGTCTCCATACCGGCCTGAGGGCAATAGTGTTGTGGAACGGATGAACCGTGACCTAAAGCAATCATTGACAGCCAAGGTATTAGGTACAGGCCGGAACTAGCTTGCCCACTTGTATGACGTCCAACGTGCACTTAATAAGCTCCCTAGAAGGTCTCTGGGTGGGAGGACCCCTTACATGATGCTCTTTGGAGTGAGAATGTTTGTTCCGGACCTTGACGGTCTAGACATGGCGGCGGCTGCCGCGCCTTTTGACCTAGATGACCACTGTGCTGTATTGCAGAATCTACAAGAAGCAAGAGACACTCTAGCCAAGGAACACGTGCCCTCTACATCCGAAGAAGCGCTCCTGATTCCGGTAGTCGGCTGGCTACCTCGTGTTGGTGATCTGGTCCGTGAGAAGGTGGAGAACAAGAAGGAGTTTGGCCCCTCTTATCGTGCACCAGTCCCGGTGCTTGGAGTATTGGGTACACGTACAGTTGTTTTACCCCCACTTCCTGGTCGCAAGGGTAACAGGTACATTTCAATTGAGAATGTCAAGCTACACAGGGTGGCCGATTCTCCATAGTATGACACCTTCGGTTTCCTGCCCTTCGATGCTGAGAAACTCTGTTGTGATGCCACCCTCTATCATCGTGCCTGAGGTTTCCATTGAGATGCTTACAGTTACTGATCCGCCTCTGCCACCTACTGCTGGTGGTTTGCCTGATGATCCTGAGTATGCTTATCCTGCAGAAGTCCCTTTGCCCCTTTTACATTCAACAGCACTTACCCAGTCCCATTCTTCCTTTGAAACTGAATCATTGACTTCCACTGCCCCTTCCAAAATTTCTATATTTTTTGCCTGGTTCAAGAGACATTTTTTGGTTGCACCTTGGACTTACATGTGGTTGGTGCTGATTTGTATTTTTTTATTCATGACAATTGGCTTTGTGGTAGTGTTTTTTAGACTTATCAATGGACACTACCTGAATGAGCGTTCTACAATTCAATTAATTGATGGAACTTTGGCCCCGCATTCCTCATCACACATCATGAAAAGAGACCAGACGTTTGTGAACATCACCGCCTGGCCTGTACGTGATGGGATTGCTTGGGATGCAGTGAACTTTCAAATTCATGGTCCCACCGAAGTTATTAATGTGCCAACTGTTTTTCGTGTTTCTATGGGCGATGTAGTTAAACAAAACATCCGCTCAGATGATTGGGATGTACAAGCAATAGAAGCACTGTTTTCTGATTTAAAATATTATGCTGCATTTGATGCGGAAGATCTGTATTTAAATACTGCAAACTACGATGAGCAATTTTGTTTTCAACATTATAGCACACATTTCCTACACAGAGCAAATACTTTTCGAAATTTTGTTAATTTCACTCAATGGGAACATTGTCCTGTCCCTATGCCTGGCAGCTCTGCCACTTTATTGAAAAAATTCACATACTTTTCGGATTTTAGTGTGTCAAACCCTGATTCTTTTTATTTTAAGGTGGCAGTAGAAACCACTTCTAAGGTCAGACTGACACACAGAAAAATTATTATATTCCAAATCCTTTATGAATGAATTGGCTATTGGAGGTTATGACGTATGGAAAGCTACTATCGATCTTAAATCGGTTTGGGGAACTAAACCGTGGCAGGTACAAGGAACAGAAGCTCTGCATCGTGCCTGTCTTATCCCAAACCATATCTTATTTTTGAATTCGTCTATTTTTCAGACCACTTGTTTTGGATTGGCAATATCTAAAAAATTAATTTCTCCCTCGATCCCGGATCTGGGTGCTTATCCTGGTTGGGAGAATCACTCAGATCTGTCCCTTACTATGTCGCAGTCCCTTGTTTCCAATGGCACCTTCAATATTTCAACATTGAATCCTGAGGGTTGGTTGGTATGGCAAACAAGCTCAGATTCCTGTCAACGTTGGTTTCTGGATTTGGCTCCAGGGTATACACAACTTAGGGTTGACCCTCGTTTTACATCTTCACACACGGTGACTACCTACTCAGTGGGTAAGTTATGTCAGTCGTGGCTGCAACATTCCACGTTAACTTCAGTTAAGCTTCATTTATCACGATTAAATGACAAAATAGATTTGAATGATTTTATTAAGGGTCCTGCAAATGGCAGGTCTAAACGATGGGCTTATGCTATTTACAATGAAATTTGGAAATTGTCGCAAATTGAAGCTGCTTCTAGACTGCGTGCTATTGACCAGGCCAATATGGAAAAAGTATTGGCTGTGATAGATAATAGTATTAATACTTTGTCTTCTAGAATTTATACATTAGATAATATTGTTTCTTCTGTCGTAGACATTGTGCAAGATGATGTATCTGTGTTGTATCATGGTCAAAATCAGTTGCGTTCAATTATGCAGTTTGCATGGACATTGCAAACGTTAAAGGCAGGGAAAGTCCCTTGGGATTACATGAATATTTCATCGTTGTTCCTTCCTTTTAATTTGACAGACAAACAACAGTTCATGTCCATGAAAGATGCAACTTATGCATTGCTGCACATTGAAAAATTGGAACCTTTACCTTTTTCTGTAGCTGAGTTGAATTCAGCCGTGTGGCTTATACACGGATTGGTCACTTTACCTTTTAGTTTGTTTAAATTTAGTTTGTGCATGAAGCATTATGCCATTGGTAGATATGAGCAACTTGGTGATGCGTTTTTGCACGAAGTTTGGTCACTTCCGTTCACTTACAGATGCGTAAGGGATGGAAAGGAGGTTTACTTAAAGGGTGAAGAGTGCACTTCCGCTCCTGATCATTCTGTGGTTTGTAGACATATACAATTACATGGCGCTTGCAATATACACGCTCCTAATTTGGCTTGTGTCCTAAAGGGGATTCCAATGCCAGTTATAACGTCTTCTTTTAAGCTGCTGCCAACTGTAGTTATTTGCTTTTAAATAGTGAAGCTTGCTGTGGGATGCTAGTGGGTATTCCTTACATAGTCACTGTTTCGCAAAAGGTGGTTTGCTGTAATAACGTCCTTTTCCCTCCCCCGCAAGGCCGACTCGATATATCCATCTGGCCGGCGATTCCGACCTTGAACGCAGAGTTCAATAGAATGAGCAGAATAAAGGCTCTTTTGTCTAAAAAAGAAGTTGCGTTAACTTCGTCTCGTGAAACATTTCTTCTTAATGTGGCGAACACACGCACTGATGTACAAGCTCTTTTAAATACTGACCTCCCCCTACATTTTGGAACCTTGATTCAAACTATCTTTATTGCCTCGTCTACGACTGGCCTTGTTCATTTTTTTAAAATTGTGGGCTCGGGCCTCGTGACATCTTTCCAGACTGTTTTTGGTGTAATCCCCGCATTTTTACATTCTATTTTTTCAAGTGTCTTTGGAGGGTTCCCCTTGCTCCTCGCTTTGGTGGCTGGGATCCTCTTGTTGATTTGCGCACTTCGATATGGCTGCACATCAGGAGTTGCAAGACAGCATGCTCCGCTTGCTCCATCTTCGTAGCCGGATGCTTGATTACTACGGCACCTTACCTCTGGCGGTGTTGAGCGTCAAGTATGGATTGTCTTTCCGGTTTCCCTTTTTTACATGTGTGCAACCTGTCTTTCATTGCCTAGATTGTCCCTTGGCTGGAATTGTGCCTGTCAAACTTGGCGTCACCTGACCCGGATTATGATCAACTAATGTGTCCCTTAGTGGCTCATGAATTTGATTGTTCTGGTGTCGGGTTTATGGCTTTGGGTGCTGCACACGGAGTCCTTGGTAACTGGGATATCGGAGAGGCGGCTATTGAATTCCTTGAAAGGAGTTATATCGAGGATACTGACAGTCGTCCTATCATGGTGCTGGATGCTCCGATAATTGATGAACACGTGTGTTCCTTTCCCTTGCTAAATTGGATGGCAGATACTTTTGCGGAACGCTCCAATGATTTCCTCTTGGAAGCTGTTTCAACTTGCGGTGCATATACCTTCATGGATTGACTGATTGACATTGTCAATCCAGGGTGCATCCAGGGCTGTTAAATTTCTTCTAAATTGTTTTACTAATTTTTTAAGACATCGTTTTTCTTTTTTTTACAAGACGAATTTTTTTTCCTTTTTATTCTCGGACTTTACACTTGCCTTATATGGACTTATAGTTCATGCCCTTGGTTCCGTTCTAAATCACTTGAACTCTGCGTTCTTGATAAGTGTATCCCTATTGGTTCGTGCTCCGATCATGGGGGGGTGTAGGATGGATTAAGCCACGCCCTATTTACAACACTAAGTTAGCATAAACTAGATAATTGTTAGCAAAGCAAGCTTGTCGTTTCTGCTGCGCTGCACACGACACTGTTGTTATGTGTTATTCATTTTAGAAATGCTGACTCGACTTTGCCTTACAGGATAACAAACTGTTGTTTCACATTCTTAACCGTGAAATGTGCCCTTGGTCATGCAAAGAACGAGTCTGGGTCACTAGAAGGTACAGAGTGTTGTGATTAGATTGATCGTACCACTTGTTAGACATATCATACATGCAGCTGCCAATATCTGAAGGACAAGCGTCTTTAATATTGCAGAACAGTTTGGGTTTGCATTCATTCGAACAGAAGAGCTGATGCATGAGAGAGCTAGCTGATCCTTTGATGTGATTCTACTAAGCTGATCTATACGGTATGGGGTCCCCCCTGTTAACCTAAGAGACCTTCTAATAGTCTAATAATAATAATAATGTATTAGATTATAGAGAAAGGAGTGTGGCTGTATACCACTGTCATTATTAGTATGATTGCTCCTTTCATTTTGTATGGGATTGTAATAATGCTTATGGTTCTGATCTGTACTGTTAGTCTGCTAGTGTTAGCCAAAGTACTGCATCTTAGGACGCGAGGTTTATAAAATAAACTCTTTAAACTTTACCGTGTATTATTATGTTGTGGACTAACAAATAGATACAAACAGGTATTTCGGATTCCCACCACTCCTGAGAAATATCTAAGTCGCTTGTTCTGGTTTGTCTATACATTGGGACCGCCTCGCTAGATCTAGGCTAACAAATGGGATACTAAGCTAGTCGAATAAGGGGTTCTGGGTTCTGAGGGGAGTTTTCTGGTACACCACAATTCTCTGAGGTCCTGGTCTCCTGCGCATAGTTCTGTGCAAAAGCAGAATCCCTGCAACAGGTTGATAAGCTCTACTACAAACATCCAAGGCTTTCACATCCGAAGTTCGTCTAAAAGAAACTAGGCAAAGTAATACAGTAAGTTTATAAGAGATACGTTTAAGAGAAAGTTCGACATTGTCTCCCCAAGAGGATAAAACTTGTAAAACATTTCTAACATCCCATAAGGCGGTATATTTGGGAGTTGGAGGATTAAGAACTTGCATGCTTCTCATAATTTTCTTAGTTAAAAGGTTTTGTCCCACCGATACGCCATTAACCAAGCAATGGCCTGCAGCGATAGCGGATCTATAGTCATTAACTGTTCTGTAAGATAGGCCAGAAGAAAAAAGTTCTGATAGAAAATTAACTACGTGAACTAAATCAGCTGAAACGGGATCATAGTGTTGTTGAATACACCAGCGAACCCATTTATTCCATGCCAGTCGATATGCCTTTCTTGTTCCAGATGCCCAAGACTCAGATATGAGTTGGAAAGCATCTTGCGAAAGGCCTGGGATTCTCCATTGACGCCTGAAATCTTCCATGCCGTCAAGGTCGAGAGACCCTGGTGTATTAGAGGATGAGAATCGCCCTCTGGGCCCCGAAGAATTTCCCTGAAAGGTGGTATTAGGATGGGGAAATCCACAGTCATCTCTAAAATGAGTGGGAACCACGCGTGCGACCTCCAAAGAGGTGTTATTACCGTCATATTCTGTAAGACCTTTGCCCCTGCCTGCAGGGCCGGTCGCTCCACACACCGCGCAGCTCCATCCATGAGTGCCGGGACCCTTGACCCCCCCGCTGCTGCCTCGCACAGCCGTGCGATCGGATTGCCGTTCTGCAAACTGCTTGCCTGTCTGTGCCCCTGACTTGGTATTTCATTGTGCCCACTGTGCCTGTGATTGTATTTTCGTGCCTTCTATTTTCGTGCCTGTGATTGTATTTTCGTGCCTCCTGTGCCCCTGAAGTTGTCGCCGTCCCATTGTCCTTTCCCGCCGCTTTCCCCGTCCCCGATCCCCGCCGCTGCTCCCCTGCGGCCCGCCCCCTTTTGCTTTCTGTAGCCCGCCCATTGGCCACCCCGCTCCCGCCTCCCAGCTGCTCCTCCCTCCCACTTCGCCATTTCTGGAGGTCGCCGCAAGGGAGCGCAGCGGACGAGCGCAGCGGGTGCGCCGATTGTGTGCCGAAGGCACGCCAAAGGCAAGCCCGTCTACGTCCGTGGGTCGCCACGCGGGAGTGCAGCAGACGAGCGCAGCGGGCGCGCCGATTGTGCGCCGAAGGCGCGCCAAAGGCAAGCCCGTCTACGCCCGTCCGCGCCTGGACGCGCCCAGTGCCAGGACCCCTGGCCCTCGCCGATGCAAGATGACTCGACAGACCTACGACGCCGCCGCCCTCAACGCCGGCCGGAACCCCGCCTGCTGCCGGGCCACCCCGAGACGCATCCACGGACCCTTCACCTGCAAGGCCTGCAAGTTCACCTGCCTCCGAACCGGCACCGCACCCGCCAAGCCGAACACCAGCAACAACCACCTCAAGTGCATCCTACTCAACACCCGCTCCGTCCACAGACACGCGTGGAACTGTGGAACCTCCTCGACACAACATCACCAGACATCGCCTTCCTCACGAAAACCTGGATGAACGTCTCCTCGGCCCCCGACATCGCCATCGCCATCCCAGACGGGTACAAGATCATCAGGAGGGACCGCGTCAACCAGACCGGAGGAGGCATCGCCATCGTCCACAGGAACACTATCCGCATCACGACCAACTCCAACGACACCTTCGCCGCCGCCGAGCACCTCCACTTCCAGATTCACGCCGACCCAAAGACGACTCTCAGAGGCACCCTCGTCTACAGACCCCCGGGACCACGCACACAATTCAGCGAAGACATCACGGACTTCATCAGCCCGCACGCCCTCCCCTCCGCCGACTACATCCTCCTAGGGGACCTCAACTTCCACCTGGAGAACAACAAGGACCGCAACACCGCCGCCCTGCTGGATAACCTCGCCAACCTTGGACTCAAGCAACTGGTCAACACCCCCACCCACTGCGCCGGCCACACGCTTGATCCCGTCTTCTCATCCAGCAAGCACATCACCTTCAGCCACTCCACCGGACTCCACTAGACCGACCACAGCTGCGTCCACTTCAGCTTCAGAAGAACCACGACCCACCACCACCCGCAACAGGTTCCCCACAGAAGCTGGAGCAAGATCACCGCCGACCAGCTCACCACCTCCCTCAGCCAGAGCCCACCCGCCTGCACAAAGGACCCCAACGAAGCAGCCCGCAACTTCACGCAGTGGCTGACCACCTGCGCCGACGACCTCGCACCACTGAAGAACCCTCCCAGCAGACCCAGAAGCAAGAAAGCCTCCTGGTTCACCGACGAGCTCATCACCTCCAAGAAGAACTGCCGCTCCCTGGAGAACACCTGGTGCACCAACCAGACCACAGACAACATGACGGCCCTCAAACACGCCACCCGCAAACACCACCAACTGATCCGCGCCACAAAGAAGACAGCCTTCAAGGAACGACTGGACAACACCCACAACAGCAAGGAACTCTTCAGCATCGTCAAAGAGCTCTTCAACCCCGACGCCGGAAACAATGACATCACTCCCTCGCAAGACCTCTGCGACTCCCTCACAGCCTTCTTCCACGACAAGATCGCCAACATTCACAACAGCTTCGGCCCACGAACCCCACCACCGAACCGATGCCCCCCACCGCCACCCTCCGCACCTGGACCCCAGTCAGCACCAAAGACACAACACGCACAATGAACACCATCCACTCCGGATCCCCTACGGACCCCTGCCCACACCACATCATCAACACGGCCGACCACATCATCGCACCCCACCTCCGCGACATCATCAACGCCTCCTTCAACACCGCCACCTTCCCGGAGTGCTGGAAACACGCCGAGATCAGTGCCCTGCTGAAGAAACCAACTGCAGACCCCTCCAACCTCAAGAACTACCGCCCCATCTTGCTCCTCCCGTTTCCTGCCAAAGTCATCGAGAAGACCGTCAACAGACAGCTAGCCGCCTTCCTCGAGACCAACGGATCCCTCGACCACTCGCAATCCGACTTCCGAGCCAACCACAGCACGGAGACCGCCCTCATCGCAGCCACAGACGACATCAGATCCCTAATGGACAACGGGGAAACTGCGGCCCTCATCCTCCTGGACCTCTCCGCAGCGTTCGACACTGTCTGCCACCGCACCCTGGTACAGCGCCTGAACAACACCGGCATCCAGGAGAAGGCCCTGGAGTGGATCACCTTATTCCTCGCCGGAAGAACCCAGAGAGTCCGCCTCCCCCCGTTCCGGTCAGCGGCCACCGAAGTCATCTGAGGCGTTCCGCAAGGATCTTCGCTCAGCCCCACCCTCTTCAACGTCTACATGAGCCCCCTCGCAACCATCGCACGCCAACACAACCTCAACATCATCTCCTACGCCGATGACACCCAGCTGATACTCTCCCTCACCAGAGACCCCGACACCGCCAGAACCAGCCTACACGAAGGGATGAAAGACGTCGCCGAGTGGATGAAGAACAGCCGCCTGAAACTGAACTCAGACAAGTCGGAAGTCCTCATCCTGGGACCATCGCCCTCCGCCTGGGACGACTCCTGGTGGCCCCCCGCCCTGGGCACCACTCCCAAGCCGACAGACCACGCACGCAACCTGGGCTTCATCCTGGACTCCTCACTCTCGATGACCAGACAAGTCAACGCCGTCTCCTCATCATGCTTTCACACCCTACGCATGCTTCGCAAGATCTTCCGATGGATCCCGACCAAAACCAGGAAGACGGTCACCCAGGCACTCGTCACCAGCCGACTGGACTACGGAAACACCCTCTACGCCGGAACCACAGCCAAGCTACAGAAAAGACTCCAACGCATCCAGAATGCCTCCGCCCGACTCATCCTGGACATCCCCCGATGCAGCCACATCTCCGGCCACCTTAGAAACCTACACTGGCTCCCCGTCAAGAAGAGGATCACGTTCCGGCTCCTCACCCACGCACACAAGTCTCTCCACGACCTGGGCCCCAAGTACCTCAACGACCGCCTGACCTTCTACACGCCCACCCGCCAGCTATGGTCTACTAGCCTCGCCCTCGCCGCCATACCACGCTTCCGAAGAGCCACCGCCGGAGGCAGATCCTTCTCCTACCTGGCGGCCAAGACATGGAACTCCCTCCCCATCCACCTTCGGCTGACCCAGGACCATCTCGCCTTCAGGAAACAACTCAAGACCTGGCTGTTCGAGCAGTAGCGGACCCTTCCCCCCCCAAGCGCCTTGAGACCCTTCCAGGTGAGTAGTGCGCTATACAAATGTTATGATTGATTGATTGATTGATTGATTAAGTAGCGACAGGCGTGTAGGAGAAGGCGAGGGAGTATTACAAACGGCGGGAAGGCATATGGCTTTAAGCCTTGCCAGTTCTGGAGGAAGGCATCCACCCCGGATGCTTGAGGGTCCGGTTTCCAACTGAAGAAGCTCTCTAGCTGTGTATTCAGTCTGTCCGCAAAAAGATCTGTCCCGAACGGACCCCATTTGTCTTGTATTATCATGAATATTCTCTCGTCTAGTTTCCAATTGCTGGAATCCTTGAAATTCCTTGAAAATCAATCCGCTACGCCGTTGTTCAAACCAGGAATGTGCTGTGCTGTGACAGCGAGTCCCCTGTTCAAACAATAGTTCCAGAAACCTTTCGCTAAGTCCGTAAGACCTTTCGAATGTGGTCCCCCCATCTTGTTGACATATCTCACTGCAGACACGTTGTCCATGCGGAGCATTATGCAACATTTCATAGAATCTTGTGTTCCACTGTAAAGTCCATTCCGTGTAGGTAGATGGACCACCTCAGCAGTTTGGAATTCTCCTACCCTCATCTGCATGAACCATCTAAGGGGACTGTCGTCTGTCTAAACTCGGAAGTGAGTCCCAAACAGGTATGGTCTCAGCTTCTTCAATACAAAGACCACAGCAAAGACTTTTCTCTCAGTAGCACTCTGCCTTCTGGAGAATAGTCTGCTACTTATGAAGGCTACAGGTTGGTCTAGTCCCTCCTCATTTAGCTGTGTGATCACAGCTCCTATGCCTTGAAGTATCTATCTGCACAATGAATTCTTTGGAGAAGTCCGGAGCATTGAGTACAGGTGCTGTTACCAGTTCAGAGGGAACCTATTTTCATTTGGGGGCAATCTTAAGGTGTAAAGCCTTCGTGTTAACACAGGACCGGTCCACCTTAACATACTGTGCTTGGGACTGCAATTGAGAGGTTGCGGGCCAGAGACTGGGGTAACCCTGAAGTGGTAACCGGCCCCCGCTATGCGTAACAATCAAGGCCCCTTAACTTCACATCTTGTTATCCCCACGTAATTACAAACACACTGCTGCCGATACGATCAGTGTGGAAGGGACTGACATTCTTTGCACTTCAATCTGGGCACTTCACTGTTTGTGCTTGGGGACTTGTTTTTGCCCTAATGTTTTACAACTGAAAGACAGCCTAATACCGGGATCTCTGTAACAGCCCTCCCCAAGACATTTGACTGATACCTGTGATTGCCTATATTGGATTTGTGCCATATTTTTGGGATCTTGCACAGTTTTTAGATAAAGATACCTTTATTTTTATATAAAACTGGTGTAGTGTCCTTTTGTGAGTGCTCTTACTGCGTCTTACTTGTGTGTTGCACAAATACTTTACACATTGCCTCTAAAGTTAAGCCTTCCTGCTCTTCGCCAAGCTACCCTGTCGGAAGCGGTGGTCATCACTTGGACTAGGGTGCATACCCCGGCCAACTAGAGACCCCGGTTCTAACAGATACCCTCCTGGGGAAAGAACATGGGAACCTGCCACATTTGTCCATGCACCCTTATTAGTGCGGAGGTTCCACACTTGTAACCCCACGAAGCCTCGCCCTGTTAAAAAAGCCTTAAGGGGGAAGTAATGTTGCCACTTTCCTTTAGCAAGCCCAGTTCATGCTCCCACTTTCTGTCTCCTTTCTACCTTTACTCCATCTCCACCGGCACTGGATGTTGCAAGTCAGGTGGTAGGGGTGGTTGCTATGTAAGGGCCACCCATACCTGACACCAGTGCTTGGCTTTATAGTTCTCTGTAAATCCGACCCGAGAGGACGCAGGAGCGTGCCTCTCTTTGACTTACTTTTTTTGGATTCTCGACCCAAGAGGACACCGGAGCGTGCCTCTCTGTGATTCCCCTTCTTGTTTCTTGCCCCGAGAGCACGCAGGAGTGTGTCTCTCTGCCTCACTATCGTTACTCCAGTGCTTAGCCGGAGCCGCGAGGGGTTTTCTGTACTGCCGACTGCGAGCACGTTCGTTTGACCTTTCACCCTCTGTGAGGAGCACGGCTGGAGCCATTAGCCTCAACATTCTTTTTTCCTGTCCAAGTCCACGTTTCCCCTAAATGGGATTACTCCTCCATGGCCCCATTGAAGCAGGATAGGAATCTGTTGTATGCCTTAATTAATTTTTGGTTCACTCACCGCAAAATGCGGTTCTCCAATTAGATTATTTCTCATTTGCGAGCGGCATGAGCCGTACACGCTAGCATTGTTTGTTCTACTGCGGATATGGTTCTTTGGTGCTGACTCCCTCAGAGGCGCACAGCAGGAGCCGGCGGTATCGCTTCCCTCACAAATCTTTGGCATTTTGGTTTCTTTTCGCTCGTCTTCCTAAAAGAGCGTTCAACAAGAGTTGCCTACGCTGTATTCCTTGACATAAACGCAACCACTGGTGTGGAGCATTTTCTGAACTCCCTGTGTAGGGTATGAGCAGTGCTATTTCCTCTTCATTTCGTCTCCGCCGTTGTACAGATGCCTACAACACCACTTCCATGAAGGCTTACAATATCCCCTGGAAAAGTCTACCTTAGTTCATGGATCAGAACTACTGCTCTACCATTGCATGAAAACCATGGTGAGTGTTCCTTCCTTTTTCTTCTGACACTTTTGAAGGAAATAACTCTGACTGGTGTGTATTCCCCATCCATTTTTCCTCATCTAAAGTCCTCCTTCTGTCTTGCAGACCTTAAGCTGTTCCTCACTTCTCCGCTGCTACCCTACAGACGCTGTCTGTGTATCCCTTCTTCCTGTCAACGCCGTGTTCGAACATCCCACCTAGTGCCTTTCCCTCGCTTCCCGGCACACCAGGGGTGGTGTAATTCTCGTCCCTTTCCCCTTGGGATCAATCGCCCATACTGTATTAGTTTGTGTGGAGGATTGGTCTGAAGGTGAGAGGGGGGACTCTCTATGTTTCTGCGGTTCCTGGTTTTCATATGAGTGGGGATTGTGACAAAAAGCCAAGCCCACGAAATTCATACCGCCCAAACGAAGATGGACCAGGATGAGACTGTCGAGGCCCGGTTCCCTGCAGAGACTAATCCCATTCCCTCAGTTCAGGAATTAGCCGCAGCTTTAGTAGCGTTGCAAACAGAGGTCCAAACTCTCAGACAGGAGAACCATTCTCTGAAAACCGAGCTTCACAGTAGGCAGGTAAACACCGCGTGGGGTCTTTCGTCCGGAACTATTCCTAAGACACATCGTCATGTAATACAGCCTGCCACTTTTCATTTTGACAAAACACAACCAGATAGCGGGGCACCACCCACTAGCATTACCGTAGTCACTCCCATTCCAGTTCCCTTAGCTAATCCTGAAAGGTTTAGTGGAGAAAGTGGTAAATAACGCAGCTTCATGAATCAATGTTATGTACAATTCATGTGTCGACCCATTGCCTTTCCTGATGACACTGCCAAGGTGGCGTTCGTCATATCCTATCTCATGGGTACCACTGCCAAATGGTCAATACCTTTGGTAGAAACAGATGACCCTCTTTTGCATAATTTTATCGCATTCAAGAAACAGATGAGGAGACTGTTCGACAAACATACGCTTATGCAGGCAAGTGACACGGAACTGCTGAACCTTCGGCAAGGTAGGAACCCTCTGATTACTTATGTCACAGACTTTAATTGATTAATGGCCGAAACCCGTTGGCCTCTCGACAAAAGAACATCCCAGTTTTATAGGGGGCTTAAAGATTAATTAAAGGATATTCTGTCACTAATAGTCGACCCTCCAGAGGATTGCTCAGAATTCATAGAACTAGTTGTCAAGATGAATCATCGACTCCGTGAAAGACATGGAGAGAAAGGGAGACCTGAGAACCCTCACGTCTTGGTATATAAAAGTGAAAAGAAAGAAGACCATAGAACAACCCCAGCTGAACCCATGCAAATAGGAGGGTTCCCGGGATCAAAGGCTTTAGGGCGAATAGGACATTACCATGCAATCTCAACCTCTGCTTGTATTGTGGTAAGGGAAGTCATTTTGCACGGTAATGTCCTATTCGCCTTAAAGCCTTAGGACCAGGAAAGACTGTGGCTGTTGCTCGGAATATCCAGAGCGCCTCAGTAGCCAGGGTGCCTAGACATTTCACCATCAGTGTGACTCTAATCTTAACCAATAGCAATCGGGTAACATTATCCGTGCTATTAGACTCAGGGGCTACTGGGAATTTCTGAGACAATCAGTTAGCCTCTTCGCTGGGCATTGTCTGTATACAGAAAAAGAGCCTGCACCCCCGAGAGCGGTAGATGGGACGACATTATCCTCAGGGCTCATTACGAGACATACTGCCCCATTAACACTGGTATGTGATAATGGGCATTCTAAGGAAATCTCCTTTGATCTCATAGACACTCCTGCTTTTGGGGTGATTCTTGGAGTACCCTGGTTACAGATGCATAAGTCCAAAATAGATTGGGTACGAAGAACTGTGACCCTAGATTCCAGTTATTGTATCCAGCAATGTTATCAAGAAGCTATTAATTGGGCTTCTCCGTTGGTACGTGCTTCATGTGACATTCCGGAGCTAGACTCCCTACCTCCCGTCTACAGACAATACGCTGACATATTCGATAAAGTAAAAGCAACGACCTTGCCTCCTCACCGTAGCTTTGATTGTCGCATAGACCTAGAACCCAGGTGTCTGCTGCCGTGTAGTCGAGTATATGCCCTATCAGAACCTGAAACTGCCTATCTCAGAGATTACCTGGATGACATGTTAAAATATGGGTTTATCAGGCACTCCTCTTCACCCATTTCTTCTCCCCTTTTTTTCGATTTTTTTTATGTCCAAGCGGGAAGGGGGCCTTCGCGCCTGCATAGATTATAGATCCCTGAACAAGGTCGCCATTAAGAATAAATACCCGTTGCCACTCATCCCGGTGTTATTAGATCAAATCAAAGATGCCACTGTGTTCACCAAGATAGAATTACGAGGTGCATACCATCTTATCCGAGTACGTGACGGTGATGAGTGGAAAATGGCATTTAGAATTAAATTTGGTTTATTCGAATAGTGTGTAATGCCGTTTGGATTACGCAACGCCCCTGCAGCATTTCAGTTCTTCATTAATGAGATCTTCTGAGATTTTCTAGACCGTTTTTTAATAGTCTATATAGACGATATCTTAGTTTTCTGAAAAACTCCTACCAAACACGAAGAACATGTGAAACAGGTATTGCAAAGACTAGGAGATCATCACCTCTTTTCCAAGCTCGAGAAATGCAATGTCCATGCCTCTACGGTAGAGTTCTTGGGGTTTGTGATCTCTGCAAGTGGGATCAGATGGACCAAAAGAAAGTAGAAGCCATCTTGTCTTGGCCTACCCCCACCTGTGTCAAAGACATACAGTCTCTGTTGGGTTTTGCGAATTTTTACCGACGTTTTATTACACACTTCTCAGACGTGGTAACACCCATAACCAGACTCGTAAAAAAGGGGGTACCTTTTGGATGGTCCTCAGATGCTCAAAAGACGTTTCATATATTGAAGAAAGAATTTACTTCTGCTCCTGTCCTTATACATCCTTATCCTACCATCCCTTTCTTCGTTGAGGCGGATGCATCACAATATGCAGTAGGAGGGGTTCTATCGCAGAGAGACACTAATAGGCAGATGCATCCTATAGCCTTCTTTTCTAACGAGTTATTGCCAGCAGAACACAACTACACCATCCGAGAGAGGGAACTGTTAGCTATCAGCAAGGCGTTCCAGGAGTGGCGACATTATCTCAGGGGAGCTAGACATCCCATAACCATATATTCAGACCATAAGAACTTGGAATTCTTTCGTACCGCTAGAGCCTTGACCCCCAGACAGATGCGATGGGTATCTTTCTTTAATGAATTTGATTTCGTTATTACCTACCGGCCTGCTTCACAACAAGTGAAAGCAGACGCTCTGTCACGTTTATGTGTGTCACTCCCTCATAAAAGAAGTGATCCCGATCAGGAAGCTTTCATATACCCTTGTAAAATTCTAAGGTATGTTTCTTTTGATCGTTTCTGTAGAGACCTAGGAAAAACATTACCAGAGATTGATATGTCTCCATGGTTAGAACAACCAAACTATCATGTAACAGGGGGTTTGCTTTATCATGGTGACCAGTTGTACATACCAGAGAAACTCCGTGATCAGGTACTCCAGTGGGTTCACTCCTCAGCTTTAGTGAGCCACCCTGGCATAAAAAAAAACAATGAGATCTGTAGCAGGTGGTTTTGGTGGGAAAACATGGCGAAAGATATACAGCATTAGGTTTCCTCTTGTCCCATATGTGCGACCCAGAAAGCACCTCGCACCATGCCTGACAGTTTATAACAGCCTCTTTCTGTTCCCCCTTATCCTTGGCATACTGTGAGTTTGGATTTTATCACAGATCTTCCCCCGGAAGATGGACTCACCACGGTCCTTGTCATAGTGGACTCCTTTTCCAAAATAGCACAGTTTATGCCCCTGCCCAAGGTCCCTAATGCTAGTGAACTAGTGTATGTTTTCATACAAAACGTAATCCGTCTTCACGGAATACCTTCGGTTTTGGTGTCCGACAGGGGTTCCCAATTTGTTTCTAAGTTTTGGCACGAGATAGGTTCCGCTTTAAAGATGAATCTCCGTCTGTCATCCGCCTATCATCCACAAACTGATGGACAGACAGAGCGGGTGAACCAGACAATGGAACAGTATCTGCGCTGTTTGTTTGCTACCTTAACAAGTAGTTGGGTAAAAGCATTGCCAATAGCGTAGTTTGCGTACAATCTGCCTTAGGCATGTCACCCTTCTTTTGTGCAATGGGCTTTCATCCAAGAACAGTGCCTTTGCAACCCACTCTTAAAGTGCCTGCAGTGGATTCCATATGTACCAATCTGAAAGAAATATGGAAGACCGCTCAATCCCAGTTACAGGTGACCAAAGAAACAAGCATTGGCATAGCCAATAGGTCTCGCCTTTGGGACCTTATACGTTTTCAGCCATGCAACAGTTGATGTTGTTGCACCAAGGATATTGTGCTGGATAACTAAACACTTATAAGGTCCCAAAAGCGAGACCTATTGGCTATGCCAATGCTTGGGTTATTTTGGTAGGCACGGGGAGATTAGGTGATTTACCAAAATCACAGGATGCTGAGCAGACGCCGAGACTCAAACCTCCTTCCACAGCCCTAAAGTTGGCAGCTCTGGCCGTATGGCCCCATCCTCTCTTCATCATCCGCTCTAAATCAACGGGGGGAACTTGGTGCAGTGAAAGGAGTCCCAGAGCAGCCGCCATCGAACAAAAGGTTCTGCTGGAGAACGTGAGGATCCGGAGAGATGATGGATTTTACTGTAAGACGAAATGACGGACCAGGAGAGAGGCTTGTCTTAGCAAGGACCAGGAGGCAGAGTACACCGATTAATCTAAAGCAGTAAACGAGGGGCAAGAGGAGCAGATGTCTTTCTATGGCGAGGACTGACGTGCAGGAGAAGCCAGGAGTATTTCACTAATGATGAATGAGGTGGAAGATAGAAAAGGAGAGGGGATTTACGAGCAGGAGAATGAGATGTGTTTCTATAGTGCGGAGCTAGCACCTGGTTTGATTCCCGGCGATGGCTCAACATCTTGTGATTATAGGCAAATCGCAATCTTCTGTTTGGTAGTAAAATTAATCTGCTCGTGTAAACAGTTCTGTTGCCCACGGGCCGAGTACGTGCTATATAAAACTGCACAAAACAGAAAGGCCTGAGGAACTAGAGAGATCGGATTAATTTCGCTGGTGAGGAACGAGCACCAGGTGTAACACCTGTTATGAGAATGTGGGGTAAAAATGATTTTCGCCGCAGGGCGGAATGAAGAGGAGGAGAAGAACGAGCAGGTTGTCTTGTGCCGCACAGTGAAGATTGTGTTACAATGAAAGAAATGACCAAATATTAGTACACACTGCCACCTACTGGAACATTTATAAACCAATAAATCTGTATACTTGAATGTACATAAACACTGTTGGACGATAAGAGAATTCTGCAAACCAGCCCAGGAGTGGTGCGTGCATGCGCGCGCAGTCTGCTCTTTTTGGAAGCACTGCACTCGTGCTTGTGGTGCGCCCCTACTCGCTCCTGCAAGCTGGATGCAGCCACAAGCATGAGTGTGTGCTTCCAAAAAGAGCAGAGCGACGGCTAAAGGTCCTCCTATACAGCACATTCACGCTGCGTAGGCGAGACCTAAAAAGCACCTGTACCCTCATAAATAGGTAAATCTCCACCTTACTGCTCACCGTCACCACTCCTGTCACATGCCCCACACAGAGGAGGGTGAGTGACAAGCTTGTGTGCAGAGCGGACAGTGGCGACAGCCGTGGCTGAAGGCGGGACTAGCGGACTTAAAGCCCCTGAAAGTGTAGGCAACTGATAGGGGTGTCAGGCAACAAGGAGGAAGGAAGGTACGTGGTGATGAGATACAGATGAGTTGACCACCCTACTTTAACTGGTGTTCAGTTTGCTTTTTTGGTCCTCACGGTTGGTCATCTTTGGCAGGGCTCAGGAACTTTTGAGAAACACATCAAAAGGCTGACCCCCTTGTCTGAGCCTGGCTAGGTCTACACATTGGAACTTTCTACAGGTTTCTGATGCCTATGACATGTATACCGGGACGCGTGTCTTTGCCGTACAGAAGATCTGCATTTCAGAGAGTTTAATACTCCTCAAACCAAGCATCAATTCTGCCTGAGAGAGGAGATGTGGGGGGGAGGGTGGTTAGGTGGGAGAAGAGGAAGAGTATAGCTCCAGTCATGACTCCATTGTAAACATAAACTGTTAGAAGTTTGTGTGTAAAGATCCTGTGCTCGCACAATAAGGAATAACGCAGGCAGTGGCGGACGGTGACATTAGATAGTGGTGGGCGTAAAATGATTGTCATACTTCAGCATAGCGAGCGAGCGTAGCGAGCGAGCCCGAACAACTTGAGGGGGGTTGGGGGGTGGGGGGGGGTGTTCTCACCCCGAGAAAATTTTGAAAAAAGAGTGGAAAAATGGTGCATTTTCGAGCAAATTTGAGAAAGCAGAAAGGTTAATAAAGCAATTAAGAAAGTGCAGTTATTACAGTAATAAAGAGATCATGTCATATAACATAGGTAGCTGCTTATTCAGTATAACCACAGAGCTTCATAACAGACTTTGAGATATAATGCATTTCAGAGTACCTCACAGGTGTTTTTTATTTAACAAACAACTAAACAGGTGGTCGGAAACTAGCAGCTTTCAACATATGTTTACTTTTTGTATCTAAAATCAGCACGTCTGTCTTTAAGAGCAGCAAACTTTTCAATTACTTGAACGTTAAAGTCTGAGATATTTTGAACTAACTTGCTCTCTATAGAGAGCATTGCCAAAGCATTTAGTCTTTCCTGAAGCATGGTGTTCCTTAGGAATGTCTTAATCTTCTTTAAGGCGGAAAAAGATCGTTCTGCCTCTGCTGTTGTCATAGGAGTGGTTATGACAATTTTAAGTAAAGCCACTGTCTCTGTAAATCTCTTTTCCATATTAAGTTTATTAATTAAAGCCAGCAAAGACCTGGCATCTCTGGCCTTTCGGTACACAGGCATTGAGTACAGTACAGTCAACTCACTTTTGAGGTCCTCTTGGTTGAGCATAGGATAAGCTTCCACAGCCTCATGCAGAGCATGTTCAGGGAAGGATTCACCATATTTTGCAAAGTTTTGACTTTCCAATAATGCGGCACTCACCAAATGTTTTGTGAAAGCAAAACGTTCTTGTGCATGCATAATTACAATGTCACATATCTCCCTTGCATTTCGGACCAGAGTGGTGATGTTTTTCCTGTGGTTTGAAAAAGTTGAAGCCTCTGGCAGTTTGCTGTCTAAATTGTCAACCTCATTTCTCACTATGCTTATGCGCTCGACAAACATAGCGGTATTTCTTTTCACAGAGACAGTATCGATCTCTCGTGCTTGTAACTGATTGTATAAATTATCGACAGCTGACATTATGTCTTGAAATAAAAACAGAAAGAACTGAAACTCTCTATCTTCTAGTGTTCTAGCAAAGCCACGGGCTTCACTTTGAGTTTTGAAATCAAAGGTTTCATTGACTTCTATAGTTTGAAAACATTTCACAAGGTCCTCCCTATATTGATATATTAGTTGGACTGTACGTATGTTAAAGTTCCAACGAGTTGAGGATCCCCTTGGAACCCTTTTGTCCACAATTTCCTGAAGTGCTTCCGTTCTTTTTGGGGAACGTGAGAAGAATGCTGCCATGCCTTCTACATCCTGAAAGAAAATTTGTGTCTCGGAGATCTTTGATACTGCCTGCTGCATAATAAGATTAAGTTGGTGGGCGTAACAGTGCACGTAATGAGCATAAGGGTACACATCTCTAATTCTTTTCTGTACTCCACCACGGCTTCCACTCATTACGGACGCACCATCATAGCTTTGTGCAATACGTTTTTTTTTTTGGTGCACCTCTGGAAAAATGAAGTTCAGTTGACGCAGTATAGCTGCAGTAATGGTTTCTGCAGTAGAGTCTCTTAAATGAGTGAAACCATAGAACCTCTCCACAACATTATTGTCATTGTCCAGGTACCGAAAGACTAATACGGACTGTGTTTGTGTGGCCACATCAGTGGTGTTATCAGCCTGAATAGCCACAAAGTCTGTGTTTTGCAACTCTTGGACAATATGGCTTCTCATAATTTCGAGCATACACTCAAGGAGTTCATTTTGTATAGTTTTAGAGGTGCCCTTAAAGACTGTAGCAGTTGCTAAATGTGCTTCCATTTCCTTGTCTATGCTTGATATTAAATCCACAAGGCCTTTGAATATTCCTGGATTTGTGGAATCTTCTGATTCATCATGGCTTCGCAATGCCAGTTCGAAAGCACCACAGAAACGAATGCAATCAATTATTTTTGATAGTATGTGCCTATTCCTATCAACTGCTTCATTGTGTTTCTGTATTGGTTGGCGGTATGCACTGTTTATGTGCTGCTCAATCGGTGTGTCTCCCAACATTCCCAGTCTTGTCACGTTTTCCATATGCTTTCTTGTGTGTGCATGCTTCTTGATTTTTTCAGACAGATGCTTCAAGTCTATCACTCCTTCTCTTGTCCCAGGAAAATCACCATTAAACAGCAAGCAGGGGAAGCAGAACAGTTTGTTTCTTGACGGACACCCTGTAAGCCAATCAGCTTTTGTGTACCAGGTGTTTGAGAATGTACGTGTGTAAGATTTTCCTCTGTCCTGGGTAACTTGTTGTAGTTGTACGTCTGGCCGATCAGGTCCTAATCTCTTTATATGTAGTTTATCTTCTAGTGGCCGTGCATGGAATGACCGTGTAATTAATTGTTCTACCGTATTCATCATGTCGATGCTGTCCTTACCAATATGAAAGAAGCCTGTCAATAGTCAAAGTACAACGTATAAGATTTGGTGCAATAATATCAAATTCCACTATAAATACAGCTATCATGTGCATTATCGCAATATATCTCCAAAGCTCCCCTTTGGACAACAGGACTGCTAAAAATACAGCCTTACTGCCTGCTGCCTCTGTGTGCCATAGTGGTTGCTGAAGACACTGCAAAAGACACTGTTTGAGTGCCTTGAACAAGGCAAGGAAGGAATAGATAGTGCCTTTAACAACCGTTATTGCCCAAAGCACAGGGCTAAGGCTCAGTATTAGTAAATGCTATTCACTGAGAGAACAATCTTCAGAATGTGCACCCACCCCAACCACCATCTAGAGTGACCAGTGACCACAAACATAGCCCTAATTCCAATCTAAAAAAATATATCATCAGTTTCCTTACCTTTAACACTGTTGTTTGCTGGGTCGTAGACGGGATGAAAGAGCAGCAAAAAGGTTGGGTCCTCTTGTTCTCTGTCCAAAAATTGCCCAAAAATTAGGTAGTGGTTCAGTTAATGTTTCAGGCTTTACCAGGTGCTGAAAATAAAAATATAACAGTTTATTTTTGAAACATTAGGGTAATCAAACAAAGACTGGGGGGGAAAAAACATAACGCTACTATTTTTACCTGATCGCAGTTTGCATGCAGCTCTTAGATGACAGTTAATAATAGCTCACTGTTGTATGTCAGGATTACAACTTACAAACTGCAAGTAACAAAATGATCTCTCTGACAAATGCAGTGACTCACTGACCTATTTACATCATGTGCATTTTGTGATCTGCATCAGGTACATGTTCTTTGCAGCAGGCACATTAACCTTCTGAAGTTCTGCGCTACCTTTCCATGAGTCAAAACTTCCATTACACAAAACTCTGATCTCTCTCTAGGAAAAACATTAACAATATCCTCACGTTAATTTGCAAGCCACTTGACTTGACACTAATATACACTAATAAACACTAATATACAGACGCCCAGAATTTCCGTCTAATGCACTGTGATCCGACGTCTCAATACCGCCGCGGACTGACTCTTCAACTAATGCAGTTCTCTACAGACCCCCAAGTAAGCGGGGTCTGAAATGAATTAGACAACTTCCACCGGTGCATTTAGTGACGCTACTGCTGTCACAGAATAAAACTCATCAAGTACCACCCACTGCACCCTTCCACAGTAATACAGCCTATATCAAACTTCCAGATTTTCAAAAAACTTGATTGTTGGAGGCTTCTGTGGGTCATTCCTTTCTGCGGCAATTAAAATGGATTATACTGTACACTATAACGGATTGATGAAATGCAAGAGATTTTACATTTCTCTTCTCATTATTAATTTTTTTTTTTACATTTAAGTGTACAGCGCATCTTTGCATGGTCAACACTTAACACAAAATTAAAATAATAATGAGATGGCAACGTGGAATAGTTTATTTTGACTTCTGTGTGCATTGGGCAAGCACACACCAAAATAAAAAGAGAATATACAAGCCCCAGGCATCAGGAATGCTTGTGGTTTGGCAGCAAACACCTTACAAGATCTGCGGCTGGACATTTCTGCAGGCAGCGACTGGCCACAGTGTGCCCGTTACATATTTGTGCACATTCCTACTTTGTTAAGTACAGAGATACATTCACCTTGCCCTCTCATGCCCTAGAGTGAAGGAATAACAAAGTACACAGCAGGCATTCAACACTAAGTATTTCACAGAGAGCATGCATGCAGCAAGCAGGCTTCTCCACTGATGTGTGTGAACTTGAAGGCAGCCCTAGCACACTGGTGCGTTCTCATGGACCATGTGGGTACTGACTCTCGACCCTCTGCTCTTGTAGAGAGAAGGATTAAATATTCAGGAGCCCTTTGATGCGAAGTGATACATGATCAGGAATGGGCGAGTGCAGCCCTTGCACCAACAGACTGGCACTCCCACAGCAAGCAGACTGCTCCACTGAAGCGGGTGATTAGTGTACAAGAATGAGTATCCGCCAGGCGTGGAATACAGCAAGCACATCATGAAGGGAGAGCGAGCCCAGCCCTTTCACTGATGGGTTTGTCTGCCTGCATGCACCATGAAGGATCTTTCCCCCACCAAGGAGGGGAAACTGGAGTAAGGAATGACCGACTATAGTAATTCACGAGGTGCAGGTGATTGCACCCTGGGCCCTGACACTCACTTCCTCTCGCTCTCGCCATCATTCCACCGAGCGCTCGGTCCCTTGAATCACAGAAGGGTGGATTCCACCCCTCTCCAACTACCAGAACCTCCAGGTCGGACATTAGCTTGAAGGACATTGAATAGCCAGGCATTTGTTTGACCCGCAAGAGATAGACAGCCTTAGGTATGACGCAGCATTGCTAAAAGAAGCACTGCAGCTCTACTCGAAGGTCATTTACTGCCACAACACGAACGGAACCTGCGTATCAAAGATCAGCCAGAGAGACGTTATTGATCGGATTTCGAAGGTCGCTGCACCTCTGTGATTCAAGGGACCGAGCGCTGCACTGCCTGTATACACACAGATAAAAACTTACATTACAGCAAGCACATCATGAAGGGAGAGCGAGCCCAGCCCTTTCACTGATGGGTTTGTCTGCCTGCATGCACCATGAAGGATCTTTCCCCCACCAAGGAGGGGAAACTGCAGTAAGGAATGACCGACTATAGTAATTCACGAGGTGCAGGTGATTGCACCCTGGGCCCTGACACGCACTTCCTCTCGCTCTCGCCATTATTCCACCGAGCGCTCGGTCCCTTGAATCACAGAAGGGTGGATTCCACCCCTCTCCAACTACCAGAACCTCCAGGTCGGACATTAGCTTGAAGGACATTGAATAGCTAGGCATTTGTTTGACCCGCAAGAGATAGACAGCAATAGGTATGACGCAGCATTGCTAAAAGAAGCACTGCAGCTCTACTCGAAGGTCATTTACTGCCACAACACGAACGGAACCTGCGTATCAAAGATCAGCCAGAGAGACGTCATTGATCGGATTTCGAAGGTCGCTGCACCTCTGTGATTCAAGGGACCGAGCGCTGCACTGCCTTATACACACAAAAAACGTACATTATATGGGAATGGATAATGGGAGAACGAAGACTGCCTGACTGTCTGAGTAGTAGCTCTCTCTGCTCTGACTCTCGACTCGTGCTCGTGACTCTCTGACTCCTCGTGTCGTGTCGTCTCGTGTCGTGTGGCAGCAGGCGCACTGGCGTGGTGACGTGGTGCGCCGACAGCGTAGTAGAGACTGAGGAATGGCCAATCACTACTGCATGGCTTCACATTGCACTTTTCCGAACTGCGAAGCCGCTCTGTTTAAATTAGCAGTTTCCCCTCGACTGACGCTATCGGGTATTCTAATCTACCGTCCCCCTGATCAGCCTACACAGTGGCTAACCTCATTTGCTGACCTCGTGGCCCCCCTTGCTATGAAGGCAGCGAATTTCACCATCTTGGGAGACCTAAATCTCCATCTAGAGGACTCAAAGAACGGCCCTAGCAGAATGTTTCTTTCCGATTGCGAGGCCATTAACCTCATACTACGTAATAGTGGCCCTACCCATCAGGCAGGACACTTACTTGATCCTGTCATTTCTAACATTCTGTTAGACTGTTCCTCTCCTGCTCTTCCCCTAGATTGGTCCGACCATTTTGCTATATATTTCACTTTGCCCGCTGACACTAAAAAGTGCACGTCCCTTCCTGGCTTCAGGAATAACTATAGATCCTGGACTAAGCTGAACATTCAGGCTTTTAATGCCTCTCTTATGGATTCCTGCCCCGACATCAATCTTGGGTGCATTTCCCTAGCTCAGGAAGTGTCTGATTGGCTAACTTCTAATATCAATTTCCATCTGCCGTCGCGTCTGAGTCCACCGACCCCACATCTCGCCCCTGCCCCATGGTTCACAGATGATCTGAAGGCATCTAAATCTAAATGTAAACATCTGGAGAGATCCTGGAGGAAAACCTATGCCCTGAATGATAAATTGATTTATCATTCAGCACTTAAGCTATACCATCAAGCCTGCCGAAAGGCTAAAGCCCGGTTCGTCTCTGAGTCCATTGAAAAGGCCATCAATCGCCCAAAAGCCCTCTTTTCTATGGTCAAAAAGTTAGCCGGCTCAAAGACCGTTCCCACTCCACCTGCGTTAGGGGAAGCAGAATGCAACGAGATTGCTGACTTTTTTATATCGAAGGTCGAAACCATCTACAATGCTCTATCTCGCGCTTCCCCCCCTTCCATACCCCCTTCCGACCTTTCTACTCTGGGCTCACCGAGCTTGCAATCTCAGGCATTTCAGATCTCATAATGGCCCTTGCTAGACCCCAACACGCTGTATGCCTGCTTAATGAAGGTCAACTCAGGCTCCCCCCTCGACCCGATTCCTATGAACATCCTCCGCCTGCTTTCCCCTGATGCTCTACTCATCATTCAGGAGCTCCTGAATTCCTCATTGCGAGAATCTATAGTTCCGGAGGAATGGAAAAGAGCTTTGGTGGTGCCACTTTTAAAAAACCTAGTGCAGACCCTAAGACGCTTGCCAACTTTCGACCCATCTCTTTGCTGCCCATGTTTTCAAAAATCCTGGAAAGGCATGTTAACATACATCTTACATCTCACGTGGAGACCATAGGCTTTTTACATCCGTCCCAATCGGGATTCCGCTCTCATTTCTCCACTGAAACCACCCTTCTGGGGGTCACCGAGAATCTACGCTCCCGTCTTGATCATGGCGAGACCACGGCGCTTATTCTTTTAGACTTAAGCGCTGCATTCGACACGGGCTCACATCCCATCCTTATGAAAGCCCTGAGATCGGCGGGAGTGTCTGGCTCTGCTCTTGCCTGGCTGGCCTCCTTCTTAAATCATCGCACTTTTCAGGTGGTTTCCTCCGGCTCCTCTTCCTCCGTTCGTTCATCTGCGTACGGCGTTCCGCAGGGGTCTTCACTGAGCCCTATGCTCTTCAATATCTACGTGAGACCCCTAGCTACCATCGTGGAAGACTCTGGTCTCTCCCTTTATTCATACGCCGATGATACTCAGATCCTTTTCTCCCTCTCCTCGGCTGCAGTAAACACTCCATCTGCTCTCAAATCAGGACTCAGCCGAGTAGCTGAGTGGATGCAGGCGAACCTCCTGAAACTGAACGGAGACAAGACGGAGGTGCTCATTCTGGGCAAGCAAAAGCATCTCTGGAGTCCTGCTCATTGGCCATCAAAAATGGGCCCTCCACCCATCCCAGTGACCCAGGTTCGTAATCTTGGTTTTGTCCTGGACGATTCGCTCTCCATGCGATATCAAGTGGTTAAGGTGGCAGCCACTTGCTTCTCCATCCTAGGGTGGCTTTGCAAAATTTTATGGATGCTTCCAATATCGACCAGACGCTCGGTGGTCCAGGCTTTAATCACTTCTCGCCTGGACTACGGCAACGTGCTGTACCTGGGAGCTACTCTAGAGCTTCAGAGGAAACTTCAGCTTGTACAGAATTCTGCTGCCCGCCTTCTCTGTAAGGTCCCGTGGCGATCTTCCATCTCGCCTTTTCTGAGAGACCTTCACTGGCTTCGTATTGATAGCCGTTTCAAATTCAAGGCCCTCTGCTTTCTGCATAAAATCAAACAAGGTTCGGCTCCTGACTATCTGAAGGCCCTTGTTCAACAATACTCTCCTTCTCGTCCCCTCAGTTCATCCACTCATGGCAACTTCCGGACTCCGCGTTTTAAACTGGTGAGAATGGGCGGACGCTCCTTCTCTTGCGTCGTCCCCAAGCTATGGAATTCTCTCCCGACCACGCTGAAACACCAACCATCTCTGTTAAAATTTCGCAAAGACCTTAAAACCTGGTTATTCTCTCGCTAACAACAGTATGCGTAATCACTAACTCGACTGGCGCCGGGAGACCCCTTGCGGGTAGCTGTGCGCCTTACAAATTCAATTACAAATACATTGCCGCAGTGTGATTGGCCATACGCACGGCACCATGAGTCATGATGACCATGCTGCTGCACTGCGCGCTGCGCGGTAAATAGACTCAGCCAATCCTGGCGCTGCATTACCAGCGCCACTGCGCCAGCAGCGCCAGGATTGGCTTAAGAGCGGGGTTACTCCCTTCCCATAATGAGACCCGGGGGGCTGCGTTATGAGAAGCACCCTCGGGTCCCAGTCGCCACTGTGAGTCGATGGTGCTATAGCACTACAGCACACACACGTGTGCGCATGTTCGGGCCAGGATTCCACATTAATAGCCCAAAACTTGACATGCGCACTGATGTCTGCTGCGCTATTTCCACGTCAGCGGCAGCCCTGCCCCCACACACACCCACAGACTGCGAGTGAGTGCGCGGCGCGCGCTCAGTCACTCTCAGTCAGTGCGCTGGGCCACTGGCATTTATTGCAAATATAATTTGGGAATTATTATTATACTTGATTTTGAATGTGTGGTCGTCCAAGCTTAGTGGGGCAACGCCCCAACGCCCCCAATGGACGCCCCGCCACTGACCCTGTGCCTCATGGGAACAGTCCAGACCGAATTGCCAGGCCAGGTCATCCGTGGACAGGAAACAAGCATCCTGGGACCGGTTTCAGGGTATGTCACCCTTCTTCAGCCAGGCTAGCTTGAATCCAGTGGCGCAGTGAGCAAGGGACCCACGCCTGGGCCTACCCATCCCACTTAGGGCGAAAAGTGTTACAGCAAACAAATGGTGGACGGAATGCTGACAATTGAAACATTCCCCCCAGTCAAAAGATCTGGGTTAAATCCATCCTTCTTTGGCTCACTACGCCACCCCAGTTTGGACCCAGCCATATGCAAATCAGTCTTGACCCTGTGCCTCATGGGAACAGTCCAGACCGAACTGCCAGGCCAGGTCCTCCCTTGACCGGAAACAAGCATCCTGGGACCGGTTTCAGGGTATGTCACCTTTCTTCAGCCAGGCTAGCTTGAATCCAGTGGCGCAGTGAGCAAGGGACCCACGTCTGGGCATACCCATCCCACTTAGGGAGAAAAGTGTTACAGCAAACAAATGATGGACGGAATGCTGACAATGCAAACATTCTGCCCCAGTCAAAAGATCTGGGTTAAGTCCATCCTTCTTTTGCTCACTACGCCACCCCAGTTTGGACCCAGCCATATGCAAATCAGTCTTGACCCTGTGCCTCATGGGAACAGTCCAGACCGAACTGCCAGGCCAGGTCCTCCCTGGACCAGAAACAAGCATCCTGGGACCTGTTTCAGGGTATGTCACCCTTCTTCAGCCAGGCTAGCTTGAATCCAGTGGCACAGTGAGCAAGGGACCGACGTCCGGGCATACCCATCCCAATTAGGGCGAAAAGTGTTACAGCAAACAAATGATGGACGGAATGCTGACAATGCAAACATTCTCCCCCAGTCAAAAGATCTGGGTTAAATCCATCCTTCTTTTGCTCACTACGCCACCCCAGTTTGGACCCAGCCATATACAAATCAGTCTTGACCCTGTGCCTCGTGGGAACAGTCCAGACCGAACTGCCAGGCCAGGTCCTCCCTGGACCGGAAACAAGCATCCTGGGACTGGTTTCAGGGTATGTCACCCTTCTTCAGCCAGGCTAGCTTGAATCCAGTGGCACAGTGAGCAAGGGACCTACTCCATCTGAATTGTGAGCCCTGCTGTCCCCAGTGTAGATCGAAGGCAGTAGTCTGTACAGAAATAAGTCTGCGGTGCTGTGCCGCTGGGTTCGCAGGGGCCTGTGTCGAGGAGGCCCGCGGTCAAGGCTGCAGCCACGTGGCAGGGTGAGGGCCGCCACTCTGGCAGACGCTTTGGCCTTCCCACAATTGAACCACGCCCAGAGCCCCAGCCTATTTATTCATACTCCTACACTGGAGTGCCGTACGTTAGATCAGCCCACTCCGCTTACGCTTCCAGGGCGGGACAACAAAGCTACATGACCGAGATCTTCCCCATTGCCCGAGGTAACATGGTTGCGTCCACTGTGCACAGCACTACAAGTATCAGTAGTATATATCCACATGGAGAGGTTTGTTCTTTGCATAGTGAGGTCTGTCCAGCACATCACCACTACACTTGGTATTGTGTGCATTATTATTGATGGGTGACTTGCCTCCTTCACACATACATGGTTCCCACATCTCCCAACATTCAGCTATTGTGCGGCTGAGGGGCCATGGCATTTTGGGAAGGTTCGTTGTCCTGTTTTGCGCTTCCTCGGTGGCAGTGGGGGGGTGCTCCGGGGGGAGGTCCTGGTGGTGGCAGCGGTGGGTGTTGTGGCCTTGTTGGGTGTCGGAGCTGCATGGTCAGTCGCTGTATCACGTGTTGGTCTTTAGATGTGGCTGTGAGTTGGGTCCAATTCACGTTGTAGATAGTGGACCTCCTTACACCAGTTAAAGGCTGGTGTTAATTTCTTACTGCCAACTCGGGTTATCGTTTTTGGATTGCATTGCAGATTTGGCTGGTCGTTGAAAATATGGGGAAGTGGTGTTTTAGTTTTTTTTTCCCACTGGAACGCCTGCTTTGCATATCATTAGCATTAGTTGTGGCTCTCATTTGTGGCGATTTTTTGGGCGGAAGGATTCGATGGAAAAGTGGTGAGATTTGCAGTTTTGACCTGGTTGAGAATGGGATGATAATTTAAAAACACACAAAAAAAAGATAGGATTAATGAACATTATAATTAGAAATTAGCATTTAAAAAACCTTTTAAATTCACTGAAAAAAACATAGGTTTCAGGCACGTTTTAGTTAGAAATTAGCATTAAAAAAACATTGAAATTCACTGAAAAAACCATAGGTTTCAGGCATGTTATAGTTAGAAATTAGCATTTAAAAAACCTTAGAAATTGACTGAAAAAAACATAGGTTTCAGGGACGTTATAGTTAGTTGGAAATTTCACGAAAACAAAACCATAGAAATTCCCCCGTTATAGTTAGTTGAGCTAACTATAACTCGCGCCCCCGCAATGCACTGCTGATGACGTCACATATTACATCATTCATGACATGGTCAGTGACATCACAAATACATTAGTACATTCATAAATACATATCCTGACCAAATAATTTCTTTTAGGAAAAATCAGATCCCATTGCACAACTTTCACTCAACAGCAAACAGGCACCTTCATACCCAAACATCCTCATGTGAAACCACAAATACATGCATCACATATATAGTAAGACAGCAAAATAGAAAAATATCCTACAACTGCAACCTTCTCTTGGATATTGAATGCCGGTCTATTCCGCCGGTCTGCGCACCACCCCTCCAAGGGCAGTGATTCCTAGAAGGAGTTTGTGTTACTTGGGATATATATAATCCTCGACCTCTGTGTCTGACCTAAGTTCAGTTCCAGGCAGCGAATCAGAAAATGAGCAAGTTGCGTCAAGCACGGAACTGGGGTTTACACGATTTACACTGGCGCAGGAGGTGAATTGCCTACGCCAGGACAGACGACAAACCCTAAGGCCACGCTCTCAAAAAACAAAGACAACAAGAGAGCAAACATCAAGCGAAGGGAACGAAGGCAACACCGCAAAGACAAGCAGCGGATACAAACCACAGAACAAGAGAGGACAGAAGCGATGGATTCGCAAGTAGCCAGCACTATTTCCAAACCCCTCACTGTCATTAACCTTACTGAAATGCAATTGAGCTCCAATGAGGAGAAGATTTTAGCCCTTGGTCTTTCATTTTGCCCAGCTGACAACTTCAACTATGCGCAAACACGCATAGATTTGTACAAATATATATGGAAATTGAAGCTTCGCAAGTTCTTCGAGATTAACAAAGTTGAAGCGAGACCAACCCAGGGGGTAAATCCCCCCCATGTATCCAGTCCACCGGTAGGTGCCGTAGGACTTCAACTTCTATGTGACCTGCAAGATCTTTACGAAGAAGGCCGAGTGGAAGGAACAGCTCAAGGGGAATCTTTTCCAAAAACCAATAAACCGGGTAAGACGCCTTTCAAACCAAAATCCACGTACAACCCAATAATGGTCCATGATAATATTGAAATCTATAATGAAATGGTGACAAGCCAGTTAAAAACTTTGCACAGGTCTATCAAGTGCTCTCGGCAGAAACAACAACATTGGAATCATTGGTATGGCCAATTGATGAAGAAGATACAGAACAATGACAATGTGATTGTCCGTCAATCGGACAAAGGAGGGAATATTGTTCTCTGGCCTCGTCAGTTGTATGTGGAAGAAGCTCTATTCCATTTGAACGACAGATCTTGCTACAAAAGGAGCGAGTGGAAAGTGGTCAAGGCAGCTTGGGGTGATTTTTTTTTCAATAAATTGTTGGCCTGGAAGAGTGCTGGTCTACTTAGCTCAGACGAATTAACATTTTTGAAAAATGATCCATCCTGTTATCCCGGTCTTCTATCTAATCCCCAAAATTCATAAGAACACAACAAAACCTCCTGGAAGGCCAATCATTTCGGCCAGGGGCAGCATCATGGAAAAAACCTCTTTGTATATTGACTTCTTCCTGCAGGAATATGTAAAGCGACTGCCCTCTTATCTGCAGGACACTAATGATTTCCTAAGGAAAATTGAGAATATCGAGTGGCAGGAAGACTACTGGATGATCACCCTTGATGTAACCGCGTTGTACACCAGCATACATCACCAAGATGGGATGAAGGCGGTGGAACATTTTCTCAGAACCCAACCAATGTATATGATGGACCATGGCAAAATGATCTTGGCAATGATTTCTATCTGTCTCAATAACAACTACTTTTTATTTCAAAATGTAGTATTTCAACAGCTAAGAGGCGTGGCAATGGGGGCTTGCTTCTCCACAAGCTACGCGTGTTTGCACATGAGCATGTGGGAGAAGCAAGTCCTCCACAAAGATTTTAGCGATATCATGGCTAACAACATCATTGTCTGGTACCGCTATATAGACGATCTATTTTTGATTTGGAAAGGTTCAGAGTCGGCTGCCTCCAGCTTTATTCAGGATATCAATGTCAATCAGCTGAACCTGCAGTTCACAGCACAGATGAGTCAAACCAATGTTAACTTTCTAGATGTGGAAATTTTCCCTCTTAATGGCAGACTCGAAACCAAACTCCATCGCAAAAGAACTGCAGGTAACACCGTGCTCCATGCGAATAGCCATCACCCAGAGCACCTCATCCGCAGCATCCCCTATGGAGAGATGCTGCGCATCAGGCGTATTTGTAGCATTGATGAGGATTGTTGGTCAGCCCAAGAGGAGAGCAAATCAAGGTTCTTAGCTAGGGGATACACTTCATCAGTAATAGACAAGGCCATGTCCAAAACTAGATCTCTACCAAGAAGTCAAGTTCTGAGTTTAAAGACTGATTCCACACTAGCCATTAGCCAAGGTTCGATTCAAGCAGATGCACCTAGACTGATCTTAACATACAGCCGCCAACAAAACACATTGCGTAGAATTTTTAAGAAAAATTGGGCTCTGATACGCAATGACCCGGTGATAGGCGGGACTGTACCAAACGCCCCTGCCATCACATTTAGGAAGGCTCGCTCAATGAGCGATATGTTAGTAAAGAGCAGCCCCGAAATAGGCACCAATGCAGGCAATTGGCTTCAAGCCAGCAAAGGGTTCATCAAGTGCTCCACCTGCAAGGCTTGTACGTTGGGCAAAAGCACTACATCTTATGCTTCCCCATTTTTTGAAACACCATGTAAAATCACCAAAAAACTAACCTGTAAGACTGACTTCGCAGTTTATGTGCTGGAGTGTACATGTGGCCTGCAATATATTGGTAGCACCAAATTGCAGGCACACAAACGTATACTCCAGCACATGAGGGCTATTACCAACTATGACGTTTCCTACCCAGTAGCTAGACACTTTAAGGAGAAACATAAAAGTAGTCTAGAACATCTCAGCTACTTCGTCATTGACTCAGTCCCACCACTCAGACGTGGGGGTGACCGAGAAGCCCTAAGAAGGAGATTAGAAACACGATAGATTTTGGAGCTTGACTCGAAAACGCCAAATGGACTAAACTCCAGCGAAGATTTCTATACGTGGCTATGAGTCAAACGGCCACTAACAGTCTGGTAGTACTTATCAAGGGTTAGTTTAACTCGATGCCCATTCTCCCAGAAATGTGTGCAAAACAATGCACAGCTACTTTCCCTTCCCCTCTTCCTCCCCCTTTTTCTAGTCACAAAAACTCTCATTGTTAAACTTTCCAACACGAGCACTTTAGGACATAGTCAGACGCAGGAGGCAATAGTGACATCAGCAGTACACTGATTCCAAGCTCAGGTTTTCCATTAACGGGGATTAACCCATCCACGTACAGGGTACAAGGAGGACAAACACAGGGATAAAGCGTAGTGATACTCTTTACTCCATACCACACTTGGAAAGGATTTTGTTATCTTCCACCATAACAGGGTTCAGGATAACCGTCATAGAGAATGACACTCACTTGAGATTTTATTACTTAACATTTTTAATCAAATAATGTTAATCATTGAACAATCCTTTCCATGGTAGGCAGCAATTAGATGCTCACCTAGTAATCACATTATTTTTTTGCTTATCCTTGAATTTGTCTGTGCCCCCGGAAGGAAACAAGAATGAATTGTACTGACACACATACATTCAGTCATCACGACTACGTTTCTTGATGGACAATATATGGGAAATGTGTTAGCTTGTGTAATCAACATCATCACCGTGTTGTTTCAATTGTCAACTGGCACTTTAGTTTTCAATGAATTTACATTCCGCAAACATTTGGTTACTGCATAGTCACTATACATTCTTTGCCCCCTTTCTTTTTCATTGAGATATCAAAGTATTTTACAGATATATGTATGTATTTTATACAAGTTACGATACATCAATGATGAAATCTGCTTTCTATGTTCATGAATAGGATTTTGCACGTGACCTTGCACTAGCACTTTAAAAGTTCAGGCTTCTAACTATGGCGCCATGTGATCAAGGCCTCTGGTAGGCCGAAACGCGTCATGGCAGTGGTGCGTGATTATTGGACTGAATAAAGAAAACTAGCACTCACTATCGGTTCCGTGTTCGTCTCTTGTACGAGGATGGTGTGCAAGTTGTGAGGCGATTCCTTGTGGCATATATATATATATATATATATATCATAGAACTCGTCTCAAGCTTCTTGTGGCAGAAAAGAGGAAGCGAACGCAAATTTCAGTGCTCTTTTTCTTTATTCTCTGCCCAGCACCGCCGCCATTACGCGTTTCAGAATTTGTGGGGCCTTGATCACATGACACGTTACATGGTACGGTCTCCACAATTTAAAGTGGCAGTGCTCAAAACAGACTACTCGTCATCATAGACATGGAAGAAAGCAAAATATTCTCAATGTTGTTTTCTCCATTGCAAATGTTCATACTGCAATTGTGCAAAATGACGCAAAATAATGATATAAATATCACAAGGGTTCCCTGTTTAACCTGTAAATACTTGGTAAAACCAAACCTTAAAAACCGTCATAAAAAGGATGCCAGTTAAAAGAGATTTGCAACCACTATAACATATATAAATATATGTACAGTTGTTAAAAATGCATAAGCCAGAAAAAAAGTACAAATGTAAACCTTTTTCCATCATAATAGATGTAGCAGCATTTTTCTCTCGGTACTGGATAGCCTATAGCACAATTTGAGAATATACCCAATATTGCCGTACTGGGAGACAATGAAGCCCAAGTGGGCTATAATCCAAACATTCCAAGTCTTAGATTAAAGTGTCAGTGCATATAAAGTTTCACATATAAATCCCTTATTACCTAATGAGCAAAATGTGCAAATATGTAAAAAAGTTTATATAAAAACATTGAGGAACTGACATATTAGAGATGCGTATAAAAGTCCTCACTGGAGTTTAACCCATTCGGTGTTTTGGTGTCCATTTCCAATATATATTTGGTTTCAAGTTTTCTCAACAAAGCATCTCGATTTCCACCTCTCCTTAACGGTAGAACCGAATCCACCACAAAATATCGCAACTCACATGAATTTTTTGCATGTAATTCTTCAAAGTGGTGAGCAACAGGATAAGACATATCTTCATTATTAATTGCTCTTATGTGCTGGAGTATCCTCTTGTGGACCTGAAGCCTCGTACTGCCCACGTAGCGCAGGCCACAAGGACACTCCAGCACATAAATCGGAAATTCTGTCTTGCAGGTAAGTTTTTTGTCAATTCTAGTTGCCCTGCTTCTAAATTGTGTTGTATACTCTCTTTTGCTCACTCCATGTTTACATGCTTTACAGACTGCACATTTGATGAAGCCTTTACTAGCCGTGAGCCATGTTGTATTTTGAATCACTTCAGGGCTAATCGTGACCAAAGAATTACTCATTGAGCGGGCTTTTCTAAATGTTATATTGGGGTACCGAGTTAAAATTCTTACCAACGCCCAGTTCTTATTGATAATTCTTCTTATAGTTTGATGTTGATTACTATAAGTAAAAATTAGTCTTGAGGGCTGTGATTTCTCCAGTATAATTTTATTTTCTTTAGGTGTTTTGATCTGCCCTGCTCATTAGCTTTGGACATGGCTTTATCTACTATACTAGGGGTGTAACCTCGTGTGAGAAATCTGGCTCGGCATTCAGTCTGAGCTCTAATGCACTCAACATCAGTACTACAGATTCTTCTGATCCGCAACATCTCCCCAAAGGGGATGCTGTGGATCAGATGCACTGGATGATGACTCGCTGCATGTAGCAGCGCGTTGCCAGCGGTCGCCTTCTTGTTCAGTCTCGTGTGCAGCTGTGTAGTGTTTATCAGGATTTTAACATCTAGAAAGCAGATTGCCTCTCAACTAATCTGGCCTGTTAACTTCAAATTGAGATTCTTCTCATTGATATGCTCAACAAATTGTAGGGCCCCAGTCTCCGAGCCCTTCCAAATTATGAGCAAGTCATCTATGTACCTGTATCACCGTATTATGTGATAGGTCATGATTTCCTCAAAAGCTGGCTTGAGGACCCAAACATCCTCAGGTGAAACCACAAATACATACATCACATATATACCAAGACAGCAAAATGGCAAAATATGCTACAACTGCAACCTTCTCTTGGATATTGAATGCCGGTCTATTCCGCCGGTCTGCGCGCCACCCCTCCAAGAGCAGTGATTCCCAGAAGGAGTTTGTGTTACTTGGGGGAGATATATATATATATATATATATCAAAGCTCCAAACTGTCCCCAGTTAGAGACTCACTCGAGAGGAGACTTGCTGGTGAAAGCGTTATTAGGTAAAAACTGCTCGGCACACCAATCTTGAACACAGCAGGATGCCGTCTGCAGCCTGACCTGACGCTTTTCAGAGCCCTTCGCTCTTTCCTCAGAGGCTCGCCATTACCTTGTTCTACGACACACCCACTTTTTAAATGCCCTCCAATGGGCTCCTCGGATGAGTAAGGTGCACAGTCTTATGGACTATGTAGTGTGTGTCCTTAATTTTGAATCCAGAATGGATGCACTTTGAATGTCACAGTGTCCAATTAAAGGTCCTGAATGGACCTCAGCGTACTGCTCAGTCCTTTAATTGGACACTGTGACATTCAAAGTGCATCCATTCAGGATTCCAAATACAGCACGGCGTGGCTTCCTTCACGGCAGGACTGGCCGTATTTAAATCCAACAACAAAAGGATGTCCCCTCGAAGAAGCCACACGCAGGAGGGTAAGTATCAGTGCTTTATTGCAGAGAGCAGCAGCTTGGATTACAGATCTCATCCACAACAGTCTCGAGCCCAGCCCAATGCGTTTTGTGCTTACATGCGCTTAATCATGGGCTGATAAGTTAAACACTCGCATCACCGTCACAGATCTATGGTGCTAGTAAAAGCCCCAAACCCTGCTTGCAATGGAGATAAAACCTTGAACTCATCAATCCACTCTTGTACTTTATTAAACACCAGTCTCCCCATTACCTTTTGCATACAGTCAATTAAAGTAATTGGCCTATTGTTCCCTGGGCATGACTTATCCCCTTTCTTCAAAAAAGGCATGATTTTTGCTCCTTTCCAGGAGTCTGGGATTGGGGCTCCGTGGGCGATGGCATTAGTCAACAGAAGGATGTATCGGCACCATCTTCCCTTATCGTAGAGAAAGACATCCCCAGGTATACCATCTGGCCCAGGTGCCATTCCAGCCATTATCGATTTAAGTCCTGTTTCTGCCTCTGTATATATACACACACACACATATATATATATACACACACATATATATATACACACACACACATATATGATTTTAAACTCTACCTATATGTAGATATATGTATCTATATACATATACATATGTATACATATATATATCTTTCTCTCTGTAGATGACGTATGTATATATACGTATCTATATACACATATATATGTATATAGATACATATATATATACATATATCATCTACAGAGAGAAAGAGACTCTCCCTCTCTCTCAATAAATAAATATATATATATATTTATATATAGATAGATAGATATATAAAGAAAGCGATATCTCTCTTTCTCTACTTTTTTTTTTTATAGTTATGGCTTCCCTGGGGGCTGGTTGTGGACCCCACGGAAAACACATAGCTATAAAAAAAATAAACTGCCCCCACAGGAGGTCAGCCACTGAGCAGGAGGACCGACCCCCTGCCATTTTGTTTTACATTTGGGGGGATGATCGCACCCCCCAGAGAAAGCCAAAGCAAATATTTCACAAATATGCCCCCGGGGGGGAGGTCGCCCATTTCCATGAGGGCCGACCCCCTCAAAGACATCCCTGGTGTCTAGTGGGGTTTCCTGGCCGTGGATCGCAGTGCTGCTGCGATCCACGGTCAGGAAACTCTTTCAGGAAGGCCTTGTTTGAAAGGGGAGACCCTCCCCTTTCACCCTCCCCTTTCAAACGAGGCCTCCCTGGAAGCTGGGGAGGCCGTTTTCGGCCTGATTTCCCCATCGGAGTTGAGCGCAGCCTTACCTGTGGCTGTGCACGGCTCCGGTGAGTAAATCAGTGACGTCAGAGCGCCTTGTGCCGACGTCACAGATGGGCGGGGGAGACGCAGAAAGCCTTCTGTGTCTCCCCCAGGGTAAGGGAAAAAACCAATCTCTGGAGCTTTGCACCGTAGGTTGAAAGGGGACCCTCCCTGGTGACGGCCAATGGACGTGCGCCGCACCATGGAGGTAGTGCTTGCGTCGGCCAGTGGCCGACGCAAGCACCAAAAGGGTTACAGTATGGTGGATACATTTATTGTAAGGAGAGATTAACTAAGCCCAGGAGTCATTGGAGGTGTGTTGAGGTTTTTTACTTCCTATTGCAGAGATAGAGGGGTGGCTCGAGGTGGCACTGTGGGAAGAACTACATAGCATGAGCACTCTTCCTCTGCAATGCAGATTGAAGTTTGAGAAAGTATTCAGCAAATACAAATACTAGCAGCCACCTTCAATAAACCCTGTAGCTTAGTTTTTAGGGAGGTAGCCCAAAACATTCCCATACACGTTGGCAGTAGTAGGCCCGCAATACCAAATTTAAGGAGAATGGTTCAAAGACAAAAACAGGCGAGTAATCCCCAAAGAATAACTCATCAATCCTACTCTGACTTTAACATCCCCCTGAACTTTGTTTCATTTACTAATCAACCTTTCCCACTGTATGATAAGGAGAACACTCTCAAACAATTACTTTTCTATAGTACAGTTCATAACTTAGGGCATGATTAAGATGCAGTACTTGGACTGCTGCTGTCATGTCGGTATCAGATTGACTGCCGCCCAGCTGGCAGTCCGACCGCGTAATCACGATTACTCCCGTCTGTTGTCCAACTGATTGCTGGAGGACTGCTGACTGCGGCAGTTGGGGAAAAGGAGCAGCCATAGAGCTGGACAGACGACTTCACCACTATCCGGATTATGATTCGGATTTCCAAAGAGCCTACCGCGGAGGTCTGACTGGCTGCCTCAAGTTGTCGGGAATGAAGGATTTGGGGTGCATACCCACCCATTTCCTCTTCTCCCCTGTAGTATCCAACGTGGATCTCTTACTCCAGGACCCCTACTTCACATCAGCAGGAGAAGAAAACGATCCTGCGGGCGCCGAAATCCTGGTAAGCCTTTGTGCACTATATACCTATTGACTGGACTGTGCACATATCGCCACACTCCAGAAATGGATAACATTGCAGCACACTGCATATTCCCATATGTGTCATGCATGAGTGGACATTTCACATTTTTTATGTGACTATGTACACACCTGCACCAACATATTCAGAAATATGTGCACCGCCAACAGTGACACCGCTGGATACCAGCGGTAGCATCGTAATACGGCTGGCATAAGACCGTGGACTAGGCGGTTGAAATAGGATTGCGGCCACGCCTGCCGGACCGACGTGAATCGTAATGAGGCCCTTCGTGACCCCCGAGAATAGTAAAATTTGTATGATGGTTGGGACTTTTAAGTTAACTCCCATTCCATTCACCCAAATTTACATTATTCAAGCCAAATAATAACAAAACTAAAATCTCATTAGTGTACAGTTTACTCCCGGACAAGCAATCCTCAACTCACACTGAATTTTTTATCAGTAATAAAATTCAAAGCAGTGAATTAAAGTTCTAGTAAAATTATAATGGACTTTGAATTAAAGATGATTAATACAATTACTAAATGTGTCCTGACACACACATTCAAGGATGTGTTTTCACTTTTCTCAGGCATATTGGTGAAAAATTCAAAAAACATCCTTAACTGAGGATTACAATTTGAATTAAAAAAACGTACAGCTTTGTTTTGTACCTCCAGAGCATGCGGATGACTTCTACACATCAATTATATAATCAGACTACTTTACTCAAAATGAAGAAAAATAGGCTCCACTCATAAATTATTTCGAAGACACCATTTGGATTAGCCATCTAAGCAGGTCAGGTCACAGAAGGAAGCCAAGGTTTCCCATTGACTGGTGGAACTGTTACTGGATCTGCATAGAGCGAGGTGCAAAACTAAATAATGCCATACAGGTTTGACATAATTCATTCAACAGCTCCATAGGAAAAACTTACCCTAACCTAAATCATTTCCTGGAATTTTTTAAGAAAGAACAGTTTCCAGAATATTAGAATGGCGCAGTCATTGTCAGAATATCTGAATCCTTGTATATCCAAAAAACGAAACAGATGTCTGAATGACCATTGGCAAAGATGCATCAATTTCTATTGATGGGAGATTCAGACTAGATAGATAACATTGCATACATCTTGCACTACTAACATTAAATAATACCCTCAAAAATAGTTTTCTCAGGATAATCAAATTAGCATTTTTCCTTTTTTTTTAAATCAAATCAAAGGATAGTTTACGTTCCTACCTGTAGCTGGCTTCTTTTTTCGATGATATTCCATAAAACCTGTCACCAATAGTCTCAAGTAATCCAACAATCCAAACAGCTAAATTCAAATCCAGATAAAACCCCACGTTCAATTTTTTTAAAAAAACGAAACCTTCTCCTATATTCTATTATTCGAAGTCCACAAAGAATTACAAATATTTAAACAAATCTAATTCACAAACAGTTCAGTTGTAAAAAACTGTGAAAAAGCATCCAATTCCCAAAACGATATCCCCCAAAAATCCAACAGTAATCCATAAAGAAATCCTGAGTATTTAATTCATGGGCACGGTCCTTGTATCTAAAAAGGCAAAATGATTTTTAAAAAACGGGATAACAAGTTTAAAAATATTTTTTTATTTCAAATAAGTTTAAAAAGTTATAGCCATAGTTTTTGTCCCAACTTTTTAAAACCTAAGTTGAAAAAATAGAAATTGTCTTGATGTGCTCATATGAACACAACCTGCATGGGGCTATAAAAGTGGTTAAAAAACACAATAACATACTTTTTTTCATACTTTAAAAAAAATGTAAACCATCTATCTATCTCCCCCATCTCTCCTTACAATAAATTTAGGCACCAATTTGTTTAAAGCAGTAAAGTTTCTGACCTGACCGCAGCTCCTCCTTGCATCTGATCTAACTGTGACGCTCCACTGACTATAGAAACAGACGCAAAACCATTTATGCCAAGCTGGAAAGTAAAAAAAAAACAAGCATTGGCATAGCCAATAGGTCTCGCCTTTGGGACCATATAAGTGTTTAGCCATGCAACACTTGGGTGCCAATTCCGATCCGGTAAAAACCGGGTACGAACCGTCGGACGGAGCCTTTTCTCCGTCCGACTCGTACCCGGTGCGAAATCCATCCGAAAATGCAAGTACGATTCATACGGAAACACCATTTCCGTACGATTCGAACAAAACACCGACCGAACAGAAACTAAACACAATTCCGATCCTGAAAGGAGCCGACGTGACGTCGGTACGCATCCAGCCTACGTTTCACGAACCAGGAAGTACGATTCGAACCGACGTCATCCCGCACGGAAAATATTTACCGGCTGCCAAAAACTGCCGGGAAATCAGGACGACACACGCAAGGAGCAGCTGGACGCGACGAACAGACATGGACCCGAACCTACGTGCCATCCCTGCCCTCCTAGCAGTCCACCTGGCGTACAGGAACCGACGCAGACGCCGCAGAAGGTCAGCACAACAACCAGGGGCAAAGGGGGGGGCAGGGGCAGGACACACAACACCAACACATGGTACCAAATCACACATGGCCTGGACATACCTGACCATCAGGGCCTGGTCACTTCCAGGGGGTGGGGGCGAGGCCAGCAACGCAAGCGTCCGCCACAACGGAAGTGGATGGTCACGCGAACCGGTACGTACCCTACCCAGGCCGCAAGAGCGTGGGTACGGAACGTACCACGCGTCCCCCTACGTCACTCCAACAATAGCGGTACGGCCCGTACCCACGTCAGAAAGGCCTTGGTACAGCTCGTACCAGCATTGCTGGGGTCATGTAGGGGTACGCGTGGTACGACCCGTAGCCACGCCCCCAAGGCCTGTGTACGGTGCGGACCCCACGGCCCCGCAACAATGGTGGGACGCACCGTACCCACCCACCAAAGGCATGGGTACGGCCCGTACCCAGGCACGCAGAGCGTGGGCAGGGGTATGTACGGACCGTACCCCCACCCGTGGAAGTACGGCCCGTACCCCCACCCGTGCATGTACGCCCCGAACCCCCACTCGTGTATGTACGCCCCGAACCCCCACCCGTGTATGTACGCCCCGAACCACCACCCGTGTATGTACGCACCCAAGCGCCACCCGTGTATGTACGCCCCGAACCCCCACCCCACCCTGGTATGTACGCCCCGAACCCCCAGCCGTGTATGTACGCACCAAACCCCCACCCGTGTATGTACGCACCTAACACCCACCCCAGCTGTGTATGTACGCACCGAACCACCACCCGTGTATGTACGGACCGAACCCCCACCCCAGCAGAGTATGTACGCCCCGAACCCCCACCCGTGTATGTACGCACCAAACCCCCACCCGTGTATGTACGCACCAAACCACCACACCAGCCGTGTATGTACGCACCAAACCCCCACCCCAGCCGTGTATGTACGCACCAAACCCCCACCCGTGTATGTACGCACCAAACCACCACACCAGCCGTGTATGTACGCACCAAACCCCCACCCCAGCCGTGTATGTACGCACCGAACCACCACCCGTGTATGTACGCACCGAACCCCCACCCCAGCAGAGTATGTACGCCCGAACCCCCACCCGTGTATGTACGGACCGAACCCCCACCCCAGCCGTGTATGTACGCACCAAACCACCACCCGTGTATGTACGCCCCCGAACCCCCCCCAGCCGTGTATGTACGCACCGAACCACCAGCCGTGTATGTACGCACCAAACCCCCACCCGTGTATGTACGGACCGAACCCCCACCCCAGCAGAGTATGTACGCCCCGAACCCCCACCCGTGTATGTACGGACCGAACCCCCACCCCAGCCGTGTATGTACGCACCAAACCACCACCCGTGTATGTACGCCCCCGAACCCCCCCCAGCCGTGTATGTACGCACCGAACCACCAGCCGTGTATGTACGCACCAAACCCCCACCCGTGTATGTACGCACCTAACACCCACCCCAGCAGAGTATGTACGCACCGAACCACCAGCCGTGTATGTACGCACCAAACCCCCACCCGTGTATGTACGCACCTAACACCCACCCCAGCAGAGTATGTACGCACCGAACCACCAGCCGTGTATGTACGCACCAAACTCCCACCCGTGTATGTACGCACCTAACACCCACCCCAGCCGTGTATGTACGCACCGAACCACCACCCGTGTATGTACGGACCGAACCCCCACCCCAGCAGAGTATGTACGCCCCGAACCCCCACCCGTGTATGTACGGACCGAACCCCCACCCCAGCCGTGTATGTACGCACCAAACCACCACCCGTGTATGTACGCCCCCGAACCCCCCCCACCCGTGTATGTACGCCCCCGAACCCCCCCCAGCCGTGTATGTACGCACCGAACCACCACCCGTGTATGTACGGACCGAACCCCCACCCCAGCAGAGTATGTACGCCCCGAACCCCCACCCGTGTATGTACGGACCGAACCCCCACCCCAGCCGTGTATGTACGCACCAAACCACCACCCGTGTATGTACGCCCCCGAACCCCCCCAGCCGTGTATGTACGCACCGAACCACCAGCCGTGTATGTACGCACCAAACCCCCACCCGTGTATGTACGCACCTAACACCCACCCCAGCAGAGTATGTACGCACCGAACCACCAGCCGTGTATGTACGCACCAAACTCCCACCCGTGTATGTACGCACCTAACACCCACCCCAGCCGTGTATGTACGCACCGAACCACCACCCGTGTATGTACGGACCGAACCCCCACCCCAGCAGAGTATGTACGCCCCGAACCCCCACCCGTGTATGTACGGACCGAACCCCCACCCCAGCCGTGTATGTACGCACCAAACCACCACCCGTGTATGTACGCCCCCGAACCCCCCCCACCCGTGTATGTACGCCCCCGAACCCCCCCAGCCGTGTATGTACGCACCGAACCACCAGCCGTGTATGTACGCACCGAACCACCAGCCGTGTATGTACGGACCGAACCCCCACCCCAGCAGAGTATGTACGCCCCGAACCCCCACCCGTGTATGTACGGACCGAACCCCCACCCGTGTATGTACGCACCCAACCCCCACCCGTGCATGTACGCACCGAACCTGCTATAAGAATGGGGTGTGCAAAACACCCCCAGCAGTGCCCAGACACAGGAGGGGTGGGTGCAGGGTCCTCCCAGCAGTGCCCAGACACAGGAGGGGTGTGTGCCTATCACTCCCAGCAGTGCCCAGACACAGGAGGGGTGTGTACCTATCACTCCCAGCAGTGCCCAGACATCGGACAATATACCCCATCAACAAGTTCAGTGACCTACAAGGGTGATACCCCAGATGCAGGCGGAGCCATCGCTGAGCCAGCATGGCTATATTGAAAGGCAACCCTCACACATCCAGGAAATGTAGACACAGCACAGCACAGCATTTGGGAGACACCCTGCAGGAAAAATGGCCTGGGCCACAGAGGATGGAACACACCTTGGGACAATGTCACCATACAGTGAGAGCAAACATGACCAAATACCATTTGCAGAGACCTTTGTGATGGCACGCAGATGGCAGGGTACACCCCATGAGCAGCACACTCCAACATTTCACAGACCCCTAACACATTATCACCACCCCAACGCAGGGAGCACCAGCACCAACAGCAAGTCCAGGAAAGCATCAGTGTGCAAAACAAAAAGAAAAGGCTTTATTCAGCAGGAAAATATATCAGAGAAAATGTCCACTATGTACAAGGGCCATGGGCCAGCCCAGCAGCAATGTCCGGGGGGGGGGGTACACATCGGGACGTGTGTCCCCTAGCTTGCCTGCACAGTTCACAAGTCCATTTCATCCACAGAAGAGGGGGCATCAGGGGGGAGGGTGGAAACAGGCACCGCAGGGACAGGAGGGGAAAGGGTAGGTGTTGTGGGTGCAGGGAGGGATGAATCTGCCACAGGGGGGGTGCCAGCGCCAAAGGTGGAGGACAGAATGGCGCTGCACACGTCGGCAAGTTCCCCCAGCGACTCCCCCGTACCCAAACCAACCACAGGCCCCAAGGAGGGGGGGGGGGCAAAGGGATGGGTCGCAGCGCCACTGGGGGAGGGTGTGGACAGGGTGGGGGACTCAACTCCCCTGGCCGGGTCCCGCCTCCACCGCTTGCGGGGTGGTGTCATCCTGGGGCTGGGGGGCACACTCGCAGTGGATGATGCTGTCACTGACTGTTGGCCAGGAGAGCTAAGGGGAGTGGATTTGGAGGGAGTGGGTTGTGTGGAATGCGGACTCCCACTGTGGCTGCGTGTTCTACGTTTCTCCCCCGACCCAGTGGGTGTGCCTTCCTCACCCTGTGTGTGCGTGACAGGAGGTGTGCGCTTCGCCTTCCCTGGTGGTGTGGTGCCTGTGTCTGTTGGGGTGCGTGCACGCTGACGTCTGGATGTGCGTGGGACAGGCACGGGAGTGGGAATTGTGGATGGGGCAGGGGTAGGGGGTGTTACGCAGCGCTGCAGGAGATCCAGTGCTGCAGTCAGTGTGGAGTCTATGGACCTCAGCAACTGCCGTTGGTCAGACTGCGCAGCCGACATGCCCTCCATGTATGCCTCCATCTGGGTCAGCACCTGGGTGTGGGCATGGAGGACATTTAGCATCGCAGTCTGACCAACCTGCAACTGCCTCAGGATGTCCACAGACTCCGCACTCACCGCAGCAGTGGTGACAGGGGCAGGGGGTGCGGTGCCTGGCAGGAAGGAGACATGTGGGGACCGAGCACGGAGGGAAGGGCCACGAGCATGTGGGAGGCCGGTGATGGAACCTGAGGTGGCGGGGGGATGTGGAGGGCTGCCATCAGCTGGGGGGGCAGACTCCGCCACCTCTGGGAGCTCAGCCTCGGACCCGTCTGCGTCATAGTCTGTGTTGGCAGTCAACAGGTCCTCCGCCTCACTCCCTTCGGCCTCCGTGCCACTCCATGTGCCAGACAGGACAGCACTGCTGGTACTGGTGCTCAATCTCTCCTCCCGGTCCGTGCTAGTGTCTCCTTCCGTGTCCCCCGGCGATGCTGTGGGCAAGGTGAAGAGACAGGAGAAAATCAGACACCTGTACACTTATGTCACATGAGTCAAATATACATAGGTCACATTGCATAGCCTGAAAAGCAACAGGAGTAACACCTACAAAACAATGTACACATGTAGGCCATGGAACACACAGTTTTTCTACCCACCATGCCACTGAGACACAATGGAGATCATGACACAACAGCAAATCACTGCACCTGAAATTTTAGAGAGGAGTCAGCCTCTGGGGACAAATGTGCACAGCACCTGCACCACACTGCGTCGTCAAAAAGGGATGAGCATGAATCATATCCATTTACTCTTGCCGCATGCTGCAAAGGCAATACATGAAACCAGGCCACACATGACAGGGTCACTGCACCTTGAGCGTATGTCCAGTCAAACATCACACACAGGCTAAACCCAGCAAGGAGGATGAAGCTTCTGACATGTAGGCCTTGTACGCACAAACCACCCACACCTGAGACAATCTCATTGAGACGGAGGAAGTATGTACACCTCTTACTCTGGGATGGAAACACATGGCCTCCACTAATTCATGACTGTACACACACAGCCCCTGGTGGCCATGTCCACACATCATTGACAGGCAAACATCATCAGATTGTCTCAACAACACACACAGGTAATGCCCACTATGAGTATGCACAAGCAAAATGGGTCCCCCTGTACAGTGGACACATGTAGCAACCTGTAGGTCCTAACAGTTGAGCCCAGGGTACAATGCCACCCTACGCAACCCATGGCAAAGACACAGTGAATGGCCATATTGTTGGATGACGCACATGATACCTAGGAAGAGGTGCCCCAGGGCACAGTAGTGCCCACACTCCTCCATGGTCCAGGATGGACATGACTGCAAATTAAGCAACCGTCCCTGCACTTAGCAGGCCTCCCACTCAGGCACATCATGTCAGAGGGCACACAATTGGACATGCATGCTGGAAGGCTGTACATTTTGGAGACACACCCCTATGTCGTGATTCACAATCAGTGCCAAGTGACATGGACACCACAATGACTGAAATTGGCCATGGCACACGCAAGGTCCCCATACCTGTGGCACATCACCCCCACACATGATGCTGATAGCATAGGGCACCTGCATGAACTGCCTGCCTAAATAACCGTGTGCAAGAGTGGCGACAGACCAGGGAACACATTGCAAGGAGGGGAAGGGAGGGAGTGAGAACAGCACTGTGCTACTTTGTGGAGAAGTTGACGCACTGCACAATCAAACCCTGGCAGTGTATCCATGCAACTGCACACTTACATTGGCTGGGGACACACACCTGACACACATGTACCTACCCCCTTCCTGCTGCTGCCTCTCCTGTAGGCGCCTGTCCATATCGGGGAAGACCACCGCCAGCACACGCTTCTGGATGTGGGTCAGACGACGGCGGCCACGGTTCTTACGGCTCTCAGGTGAGTCCCCCAGCAGGAGCCGTGCAATCCTCCTCGTCCAGCACCGGATGTCCTGCCAGCGTTTCCTCACCTGAGACAGGCTCCGCCTCCGACCCTCTGTACCCCTCACGGCACTGACGGCTTCCCTCCAGATCTCCCCCTTGGCAATGGCGCCTACCTGTGAGGATGCAAAAGAGAGAATACATTAATCCACATGAGCAAAGACACAGAGACACACATATAGAACAATCCTCATTATGAACAGGCCATGGTATGCATGCAACTAATTGCACCTTTGTCATAGGGACATTATCCACTGTGGAAGGCCAAATGCACTACGTGCCAGTGGAAGCACACGGGTGGCATGAGGGGTACCACACACTCACTGACCAGGGATCACACTGTGCCTCACAGGCTACACCAGGATTATGTACAGCACCTCACAGCAGTCACCTGCCCCAGCACACTGATGCTACCTCAGCAGAGTACACAGACACACACAGGTACAGGACAATCACATGGCATTGCCAACTGCGGGTACACACCTCACTCTGCCCATGTGCCAGTAGACGGGGGTGTCACAGGTGTGGGGCTGGCTCAGCACGGCATGCACACAGCACTGCTCCCTGCTCACATCCGATGGCCAGGCCATATCCATCCCTCATGCTGCTTGTGTGCAACACTCCCCATATGCACTCACCCACATGACAGGGGACTAACACACACACCAATGTGCAGGGGACGAACACGGCCTTTGGACACTCACAGCACAGGTACACTGAACAAACACACATCCATGGGTACTGACACCTGTCACACTGGGGGGAACACAGGATCACATCAGGACTGTGGAAACAACATCCCCAGGAGGAGTATGCAGGCAGAATGTGGCATGCACCTTGCATTCATTGTCACAGTAGGCACTATGCAAGTGAGGAGTGCACACAGGAAACACAGCATGCTCTGCATGGGTGACATGAGGCCTTCCACACCCTGGGACCCACTCCAAACAACAGTGCATGTCTGTCACACATGGACACAATGCCAGAAGTCACTGTCACACAAAAGGGGCACAGTCTAAGCTAGTGGAGTCTGCACTCACCTGAACCCCTGGTCGACCATACAGGCTCTGGAACTGTGGGAGGATCACATCTATCAGGGCAAGGTTCTCCTCCTGGGTGAATGGCTGTGACCTCTCCACAGTCCTGGACATGGTGCCAGAGGAATCACTATCAGCACCAGTGGTCATGGATGAATGGATGTGCAGGCAAGTGCTCTCTCATGGGACCTGGCTGCCTTATATATGCCTGGCTGGCCTGTTCATGTATAGGAGTACAGATTGATTGGTCAGTCACATTAGCATCCTACGTTTCATCCAATCCCTTCAAACCTACCCCAGTGTGTGGCTTTGCATGGTTTCAGTTTTGATAATGATGTCAAGTCAACATCCACATTGCAACAATGTAGATGCTTTCAAACTGACTTCTGCTGTGCACCTGGTGCTCAAATTCAAAAATTTAACTCAGTCTCCATGGCAACCATCAGGCATTTAGGCCCTTATACTTGTCCCTCATGTGTCCCCTATGTGTTTTCATACATTTACACACAGGTACGGTGCGTTCCACGCCCTAGGCACCCCACAAGCAGTGATACCGACCGTACATGCGCTTGTACGGTCCGGATCACAATATGGGCGCTGGCGTATGCGTACGCCACAGTAGTACGGACTGTACACGCGCTTGTGCGGTCCGGATCACAATATGGGCGCTGGCGTATGCGTACGCCACAGTAGTACGGACTGTACACGCGCTTGTGCGGTCCGGATCACAATAAGGGCGCTGGCGTATGCGTACGCCACAGTAGTACGGACTGTACACGCGCTTGTACGGTCCGTACTACTGTGGCGTACGCATACGCCAGCGCCCATATTGTGATCCGGACCGCACAAGCGCGTGTACAGTCCGTACTACTGTGGCGTACGCATACGCCAGCGCCCTTATTGTGATCCGGACCGTACAAGCGCGTGTACAGTCCGTACTACTGTGGCGTACGCATACGCCAGCGCCCATATTGTGATCCGGACCGCACAAGCGCGTGTACAGTCCGTACTACTGTGGCGTACGCATACGCCAGCGCCCATATTGTGATCCGGACCGCACAAGCGCGTGTACAGTCCGTACTACTGTGGCGTACGCATACGCCAGCGCCCTTATTGTGATCCGGACCGCACAAGCGCGTGTACAGTCCGTACTACTGTGGCGTACGCATACGCCAGCGGCAATATTGGCCCAGGGACCCTATACACGCGCTCCGAGCGTATGTACGGTGCGTATAACAACTGTCAGTGGTGACAGGCGGCACACAGACAGGAATGGAGCGGACAGGTATTGCCAAGGGTGGACACAAATGCATTGTCTGTGCAATACCACCTGTGTGTGACACAGGTGTGTCAGGATGTGATGTGGCACTTTACCCCTGAGGTGTGGGCAAAGCACATGTACAATGAGCTGTGTACACATGTCGTGTGTGATGGTGCGCATTGTACCACACATCCCCTGCACTCCTTTGACATGTGTGCATGTCGTACACACTAGTGGAGCCATGAGTCACTTGCATGTCCCAGTCACGGACACCCGCACCTGTCCCCTGATGCCAGGTACACGGAATATTACATATGACACGTGTATGGCTGCGTTGCATGCTGCAACCATGTCATGTGTGTGGCATGTCTTTCCATGATTTTGCTGTAGGTGTGTGGTTCAATGCGTCAGCAGTTGCTGCTGCCAACATGTGTCTGTGTGTCGATGGGCATGGCACACTGTTCCGCACACCAGCCCACATATGTGATTTGCCATGAGGTGTGTATGTATCCAACTACACGGAGTATCAACACAAGTACATATCCACATGCTCCCTATGTATGTTCTGTCTCGACATGTACTCCTCAAAGGCAATGTGTGTGGCCTGTCCTATTCCTATGACATGTGACCAGTGCATATCGCATCCAACTACCTGTCTGTACCATACGCATACTACTTCTGCACATGTGTGGATGTCTGTGAATCCTGTGATGCGTGTGCATGTTCACTTACACTGGCCCACAGCTAGTCTCATGCCATGTCATCGTGATCTTGCCCCCCTCCGTTAGTGGCTGTCCCTTGGTAGGAGTGTAACCTGACTGGCGTACGTGTCCAGGAACTGGGGCACAGACCTGACTCACAACGTGGCATATGTGTATTGGCTGTGTAACATGTGCTCAGTGCATTGACGATGTTGTTGTACAGTGCTCACTCTTAGGTGTTCCTTCCATTTCACTGCAGGGCTCCGCCTCTCCCTCGACGTATGCCAGACATTGCTGCCCTGCATGAACGGGACTGTATACGCCGCTACAGATTCAGCCAACGGTTGATTGATGAGTTGACTGGCCGGCTGGAAGCACAACTCCTCCCGCGCCACAGGTATCCAAGTGCACTGACACCCAAGTTGAAGGTGATGGCAGCCCTACATTTCCTTGCCACGGGTACGTTCCAACATACCATTGCTGATGTCGGGGGCATGTCCCAGACGATGTTCAGCCGTGTTCTGCATGATTTCTTAGAGGCCATGTTGGTTCACCTGGATGAGTACATTAAATTCCCAAATCGTGAGCAGTTGACAGATGTCAAGCGTGAGTTCTATGCCCTGGGAGGGATGCCCCATGTCATTGGGTCCATAGATGGGACACATGTTGCGTTGGTACCACCACAGGCACAGGAGGTGGTGTATAGGAATCGCAAACATTATCACTCCATTAATGCCCTTGTGGTGTGTCTGTCCAACATGGTGATTTCACATGTCTGTGTTCGCTTTCCAGGATCAGCACACGATGCCTTCATCATGAGGCGTAGCAGGGTGCCAGAAATGATGCTGCAGCTGCGGAACGAGCGAGCATGTATTGTTGGTGGGTAGACTCTGGCAGTTCAGTGTTTGGCGTCATCTTCCAATCTCACTGCCTGTGCTGACACACTTCTGTCCATGATGTTTCCTTGTAGGGGACGCTGGCTATCCCAACATGCCATGGCTGATGACGCCTGTCCGCAACCCCAGCACGGCTGCCGAGCACCGCTACAACAACGCACATGGGCGGACCAGGAGAGTCATTGAGAGGACGTTTGGACTTCTGAAGAGCCGATTCCGGTGCCTCCACAAGACCGGCGGAGCACTCCCATATGCCCCGGTGAAGGTGTGCAAGATCATCATCGTCTGCTGCATGCTGCACAACATGGCAGTGGAGGAAGCTGTTCCACTCATACTGGATCAAGATGACCAGGACCATCCACCCGTGGAGGATGAAGGGCTTGGTGACGGGGCAAGTGATGTGGAGGAGGAGGAGGCTGTGGAGGACATGCGGAGTCGGCTCATACGCAACTTCTTTGCTTAGTGGTGAGTTCCAGTGTCTGAGTGTGCACGCATTGGGCCGTGTGTGGCATGTGTTGCAATGTGTGTGTCCATCTGCATGTCTGCCAAGTGAGTCAGTGGTGTGTATTGAAGTGTCACTCAAGTGATGGCGCAATGGAAGGATGTTGTCTGAGGGTCATCATTGTCACCTGTCATGTTAACAACATGATACGTGTTAAGTACATGCTTGCGGATGTGCTCCTTTGTGCTGAATCCTTGTGTGTCTCTCTTCCACAGGTCCATGTGCATGCTGTCTGCTGGTGGCATTGTTGTGCTCCTGCTACTCCTCATGAACACAGCGACATGTGCTGATTCAGCGTCACATGCACGGGCAAGTGTTGAAATCTCCTCAGGGTAAGGGATGCCTCACGTCGTTTTGGGTGTGTGAATTGTTTGTAGTCTGTGTGCACTTCTCCGGTTCATGTGTGTTCCATTTGCATACATGGTGATCCTACATGGGGAACATGACATGGGGCAGGCTTCACCTGGAGCCATGCTCAGACTTGGTGACTGTCATGTGGCAGGGGATTGGGGATTGTGATGAGGCCATCATTGTGTGTAACACTGGCCTCGGAAACATACAGGTTGCACCGGGTTGACATGGTGTGTGATTGCCCCATCAGGGCCTCAATGGTGTATAGCGGCCTCTCCGTGGCAGCAGGGGGTGTTTAGCTGTTATCCGTCACTTGTGTGCCAGGTCAATGGGATGCCAGCATCTGTGTTGCAATGGGGGGTGCCAGTGTTGCTCCCACATGTACATCCACATGACCTGTGTATGTGTTGACAGAGTATCATTGTCATTCCAACACACATGACTAATAAATTTGTCCCTCTGTCTCCAAGGTGCCTCTTCCCTGTCAATGGTGCCCTGTTGCCACTGTGCGTGCCGCAGGTCTGGCATAGTTTTCATAGGTGGTGCATATGTGTCTATGTGTAGAGTGACAAGATGCTAGGGGTTTGTCAGGGAGTGGGAACTGTATTATGCACAAGATGCACAGTTCCATCCACCTCAAGGCAAGAGAGACCATCCCCCAGGGCAACTACAACATCCGTGTCGAATCCTACCCTGCAGTCTACGGACATGTGCCTCACGACTCCCATGGTACTTGTCCATATCCGGAGTGCATCTGCACAGCTCTGCTACTGCGTCGGGCAACCAGGCCACATCAACGTCCTAACGGGATGGGGGGAATGTTTCACAGCCAGCTGCAGGATGACCTTCTAAATCCACGCCCACACTCATGATGCAGCCCACAACCCCAACACAACCATGTGGCACAGTGATCCTAAACTGCATTCTGGCATCTCCATGCATCCAACCTTGGCCTAGCCACCATTCTCAACATCCGCCTGACGCAAGCATGCTGCACATTGTAGGGACACATGTCTAGACATACCTGGGAGCGGCAAGCCAGGTCACTCAACATGATCCCTGACCTCTGCGCATGACTGTTGCTCCCCTGAATGTGTCTGTAGCCACAGTTGTGCGGGAACCACTCAGCTGGTTGGGCCCAGCACAGGTGAGTTTGGTACTCCATGTCTGTATCAGATGAGACATTGGGACCCATGTGTGTCCTGAGCAAGACTGCGACCCCACGGTTTGGATGGTTGGAGTTAATTCTGAGATCAGGCATGCTTTGACTGTACGACACACACATGTATTGTAATAATGTAGAATCACGGCATCATCTTGTAAGTGTGATTAATTTATTTGTGGTGGGGTACGGGTTTGTGGGGATGACAAGAGGTGCACAGCGGGAGTGTAGAATCCAAAGTTCACTGGGGGAGTTGGTATCCTTGTCGTAGCAAAATGTCAGAGTCCATGCCACAGTCTTCGTCAACATAGGTCAGACAGTGACCAGCAAGTCCATGTGGCAGAGAATGTCATGTGCTGCTATTGGGCCAGAGGGCCAGGTGCCAGGCCAGGTGACCTGGGAGATGGTGATGTTCTGCTGACTCTCACAGTCTTTTTCGTGGACGACCCACCTTCCTGCGGGGACCCTCGGAAGCAGTCCGTGACGATGTCTGTGACGCTCCGTCGGATGAATCCTCCTCCTCCTGATCCCTCCCTGTGTCTGGTAATGGCCTTCGCCTGGTGCCACAGGGAGGGTTGCCCATGTTGTCGGCAATCCGACGGAGTACACCGGTCATTTGGGTTTGCACCGCCACGAGCTCAGCCTGTCTATCCTCCATCCTTCCTTGGTGTTGCAGTTGACAGGCATGTTGCTGGGACTGCAGGGTCTTCATCTCCTGGAGGGTCCCCTTGATGTCATTGAGGGTGGACGCAATCTGGTCCATGCCCCTGGTGTCACGCCGGTATGTATCCAGGATGTTGCTGACCTGGGACACTACCGGGTCCTGAGCTGCCTGGTCAGGTTCGCGCCTCCGCCGTCCTCCACTCCCGCCACCCCTGCCCACGTGCACCTGGCCTGCTGTTGTGGGTGCATCGGGTCTCCGGGACCCCTGAGGGATGGCATCTGCGTTGCCGCCTGCCTCCTCCTGGGTGCCCGGAGGACCGTGTCCCTCCTGGGCAGACTGGCTGGGTGGTCGTGTGCGGGCAGGGCTCCTGGACGTCTCCTGGGATGTGGCAGGAATGGGGGTGGTGGTTGGCACAGTTGTACCTGACGCAGGTGCTGCAGGTGGTTGGACACCAGAGGGGCCAGGTTGGTCTGGGTCATCCACGGAGTGGTGAGAGTCATCGCTGGCGGTGGGGTCATCATCCCGCGGAGCCTGGTCCTGTGTGACTTCCCCCCCAGTGTTGGGGGGTGTTCGTCGACGTTGACCTGTGTGTGAGAGAGACAATGTTAACAGTGTCACATGTGGCATCCATGTTGCATGCATTTCTGATTTGGCACTCTTCCTCTGGGTAGTTGGATCTGTCCTGCATTCCTCTCACAGTGCACTTGTGCATGGCTATGTCCCTTGGCCACAGCTGTCAGGGCTTTACGCATGTGTGAGACACTATCTTAGTTGATGCATCTATTTGGGTACACAGTCAGCAGTGTGGTGTGCGGGCGTAGCGAGCCATGCAGAGGCGCCTTACGTGTTGCACTGTACGTGGCCAAATGGTGTTTTGGCAAGGCAATTTGATGTTGCAGGTAGGGGACTGAAGCATTTGTGACAGGGTTCTTACCGACACGGTGGGTGGGTATACTGGGTGTGTGGTTAGGTCTGTGCCTGCAGCACGGATGGACTCGTGCACAGATTGACACATGGACCGGTCTTCATCTACGGAAGGGGGGGTTGAGGCACTGCCAGACCTGGTCTGCATGCACACAGTCCACCGGCTGACGAGTGGACATGGCCACACCACCCAAGGGTGATTTAGTCTCCCTGTGTCTCCCTTCCTCCCTCCCTCTGTCACCCTCCTCCCTCCCTCTGTCGGTCTCCCTCTGTCACCCTACTCCCTCCCTCTGTCTGTCTCCCTGTGTCCCCCCTCTGTCTCCTTCCCTCTCATTCCCCCTCTCCCTCCCTCTCTTTGTCACTCTCTGTCACCTCAGGCCAGCTTCCTGGGCACACACAGTTAGCCGGTCTTTGAATGGCCATTGGCTTGTTCATGTGAGTTAGTCCCTGTTCTCCGGGCACCCATTGGGCAGTGTGTCTGAGTGTAGGCTGCTGCTGTGGCGGTGTGTGCTGAGACTCTATCAGAGCGATGCATCTTCATTGTCTGCTGTTATGTGCAAATTGTGCCTTCAGACCCATGGCATCCTGCATGGCAGCCATCATTTGCAGGCAAGACAGTACTGTGTGGGTACACACAGTTTGTATGGCTGTGCCCTGGGCCATATGGGCTGAGGGCATTGTTGTGTGCTTGTGAGTTGCTCAATGTTAGTTTTGCTGCCCCCACTCCCAGCATCGACCACATCCTGTGTTGTGTTGGTGTTTTGTGTGGCCTGTGACTTGGCATGGCCCTGATTGATGCATGGGGCATGGAGGCGCCAGTGGCATGTGTGTGTTTGTGGAGTGTTGTTGTGTCCGGTGGTGGCTTGGGGGGGGGTGGCATGCATGATTGATTGTGTATGGCATCCCCCCCATGTGAGGTGAGTTGTTTGTGTACTCACCAGGGTCTGGGAGTCCTGGCAGTCCGTGTAGTCCCTCCACCGCCAGCGTGGACATCACCTTCTCCTCCCAGGGATGGTATTGTACCGGTCTGGGGGGCGGCCCTCCTCCAGTGATGTTCCCCTGGTTGTGATTGTCAGTCATCTTCCTCTTGACCGTCCTCCGCAGATCGTACCACCTGGATTGGCACTCGTGCCTGGTCCTTCTGGTTGTCCCAACAGCATTCACAGAATCGACGATCCTCTGCCACATGGCGGTTTTTTCGGATATGCTGGTCTGTCTGACCAATGTCCCAAAGAGCTGTGGCTCGACTCTGAGGATTTCGTCGACAAGGATCTCCAGCTCCTCCTTTGTGAACTTTGGATTCTTGGTGGTGGACATGGCGTGGGGTGTGGTTGTGGGGGTGTGGGTGTGGATGGCTGTGGGTGTGTGGGTGTGGTAGTGGAGGTGTGTGTGTGAATGTGATGAGGGGGTGTTTGTGTAGGTGGTTGTGTGAAGGTATGCAAGTGTGAGGTTCAAGTATGGTGGTGTGGGTCGTCTGTGGGCTCTGGCAGCAGTGGGTCTGTTGCAAAGGCTCATGGTTTGTGTGTGTGGTCCATTTTTATTGGTCCATTTGTGGGTGTGGCTGTGTTTGAAATTTGTGTGGGTGTGTTATGAGGAGTGATTGAGTTTTGGGCCTCTGTTTGGCAGTTTGGCAGTTGCAGGTGAGTGTATGTGATGTTTGTGGGGTTGTTGGGCCTGTTTGGTGGTGTGGGGAAACTCTACTTGACTCTCCTTGTGTAAATATGGTTTGTCCGGGTTCAGTACGTGTTTTTTTGGCGTCAGTACGGTCCGTACATGCACTGGTGGGGGTGCGGTCCGTACATTCCCTGGTGGGGTGGTGGTTCGGTGCGTACATACACGGCTGGGGTGGGTGTTTGGTGCGTACATACACGGGTGGTGGTTCGGTGCGTACATACACGGCTGGGGGGGGTTCGGGGGCGTACATACACGGCTGGTGGTTAGGTGCGTACATACACGGCTGGGGTGGGGGTTTGGTGCGTACATACACGGCTGGGGTGGGGGTTTGGTGCGTACATACACGGCTGGGGTGGGTGTTTGGTGCGTACATACACGGGTGGTGGTTCGGTGCGTACATACACGGCTGGGGGGGGTTCGGGGGCGTACATACACGGGTGGTGGTTCGGTGCGTACATACACGGCTGGGGGGGGTTCGGGGGCGTACATACACGGCTGGTGGTTAGGTGCGTACATACACGGCTGGGGTGGGGGTTTGGTGCGTACATACACGGCTGGGGTGGGGGTTTGGTGCGTACATACACGGCTGGGGTGGGTGTTTGGTGCGTACATACACGGGTGGTGGTTCGGTGCGTACATACACGGCTGGGGGGGGTTCGGGGGCGTACATACACGGGTGGTGGTTCGGTGCGTACATACACGGCTGGGGTGGGGGTTTGGTGCGTACATACACGGCTGGTGGTTCGGTGCGTACATACACGGCTGGGGGGGGTTCGGGGGCGTACATACACGGGTGGTGGTTCGGTGCGTACATACACGGCTGGGGGGGGTTCGGGGGCGTACATACACGGGTGGGTGTTTGGTGCGTACATACACGGCTGGTGGTTCGGTGCGTACATACACGGCTGGGGGGGGGTTCGGGGGCGTACATACACGGCTGGTGGTTCGGTGCGTACATACACGGCTGGGGGGGGGGTTCGGGGGCGTACATACACGGCTGGTGGTTCGGTGCGTACATACACGGCTGGGGGGGGGGTTCGGGGGCGTACATACACGGGTGGGTGTTTGGTGCGTACATACACGGCTGGTGGTTCGGTGCGTACATACACGGCTGGGGTGGGGGTTTGGTGCGTACATACACGGCTGTTGGTTCGGTGCGTACATACACGGCTGGGGGGGGTTCGGGGGCGTACATACACGGCTGTTGGTTCGGTGCGTACATACACGGCTGGGGGGGGTTCGGGGGCGTACATACACGGCTGGTGGTTAGGTGCGTACATACACGGCTGGGGGGGGGGTTCGGGGGCGTACATACACGGCTGGTGGTTAGGTGCGTACATACACGGCTGGGGTGGGGGTTTGGTGCGTACATACACGGCTGGGGTGGGGGTTTGGTGCGTACATACACGGCTGGGGTGGGTGTTTGGTGCGTACATACACGGGTGGTGGTTCGGTGCGTACATACACGGCTGGGGGGGGGTTCGGGGGCGTACATACACGGGTGGGTGTTTGGTGCGTACATACACGGCTGGTGGTTCGGTGCGTACATACACGGCTGGGGGGGGTTCGGGGGCGTACATACACGGGTGGTGGTTCGGTGCGTACATACACGGCTGGGGGGGGTTCGGGGGCGTACATACACGGCTGGTGGTTCGGTGCGTACATACACGGCTGGGGGGGGTTCGGGGGCGTACATACACGGGTGGGTGTTTGGTGCGTACATACACGGCTGGTGGTTCGGTGCGTACATACACGGCTGGGGGGGGGTTCGGGGGCGTACATACACGGCTGGTGGTTCGGTGCGTACATACACGGCTGGGGTGGGGGTTTGGTGCGTACATACACGGCTGGGGTGGGGGTTTGGTGCGTACATACACGGCTGGGGTGGGTGTTTGGTGCGTACATACACGGGTGGTGGTTCGGTGCGTACATACACGGCTGGGGGGGGTTCGGGGGCGTACATACACGGCTGGTGGTTCGGTGCGTACATACACGGCTGGGGTGGGGGTTTGGTGCGTACATACACGGCTGTTGGTTCGGTGCGTACATACACGGCTGGGGGGGGTTCGGGGGCGTACATACACGGCTGTTGGTTCGGTGCGTACATACACGGCTGGGGGGGGTTCGGGGGCGTACATACACGGCTGGTGGTTAGGTGCGTACATACACGGCTGGGGGGGGGGTTCGGGGGCGTACATACACGGCTGGTGGTTAGGTGCGTACATACACGGCTGGGGTGGGGGTTTGGTGCGTACATACACGGCTGGGGTGGGGGTTTGGTGCGTACATACACGGCTGGGGTGGGTGTTTGGTGCGTACATACACGGGTGGTGGTTCGGTGCGTACATACACGGCTGGGGTGGGGGTTTGGTGCGTACATACACGGCTGGGGTGGGTGTTTGGTGCGTACATACACGGGTGGTGGTTCGGTGCGTACATACACGGCTGGGGGGGGGTTCGGGGGCGTACATACACGGGTGGGTGTTTGGTGCGTACATACACGGCTGGTGGTTCGGTGCGTACATACACGGCTGGGGGGGGTTCGGGGGCGTACATACACGGGTGGTGGTTCGGTGCGTACATACACGGCTGGGGGGGGTTCGGGGGCGTACATACACGGCTGGTGGTTCGGTGCGTACATACACGGCTGGGGGGGGTTCGGGGGCGTACATACACGGGTGGGTGTTTGGTGCGTACATACACGGCTGGTGGTTCGGTGCGTACATACACGGCTGGGGGGGGTTCGGGGGCGTACATACACGGCTGGTGGTTCGGTGCGTACATACACGGCTGGGGGGGGTTTGGTGCGTACATACACGGCTGGTGGTTCGGTGCGTACATACATGGCTGGGGGGGGTTCGGGGGCGTACATACACGGCTGGTGGTTCGGTGCGTACATACACGGCTGGGGGGGGGTTCGGGGGCGTACATACACGGGTGGGTGTTTGGTGCGTACATACACGGGTGGGGGTTCGGGGCGTACATACTCTGCTGGGGTGGGGGTTCGGTCCGTACATACACGGGTGGGGGTTCGGGGCGTACATACGCGGGCGGGGGGTGGTGGGGTGTTCGGCGCGTATGCGGGCACATGTCTCCATGGTTGCTATGGGAGTTCGGTTCGGACGGTGTTTTTTGCGTACGGTTGTGAAATGGGGAGGACGGGAGGGATCGTACTTGCGCAGTCGGACTTTATTTTTCCGCACGGTGGGTTTCTCGCCCGGGGACGTGTCGGTGACTTTTCCCGACCCGAGGACGTGTGGGGAAATCTTCCCAATGCGATTCGTATGGACTTTTTTCCGTTCGAATCGTACTTGGCAGTTTGTACGCTACTTTGACGATTCGGACGGAAAAAAATCCGGATACGAGTCGGACGGGGAATTTTTTTACCGGATCGGAATTGGCACCTTGATGTTGTTGCACCAAGGAAATTGTGCTGCATAACTCAAAACTTATAAGGTCCCAAAGGTGAGACCTATTGGCTATGCCAATGCTTGTTAAAGGGAGCCTCGAAACGGGTCTCTATCAGGCTCTGTCTTGTGCCCTGGCACGGGCAGTCGTTGTTTTCCGGACCGCAGTGACAGCAGGCACATAGATGTGTGCTGCTCACACTGCACACTCCTCACTAGTGGAGAAGCTATGCATGACCTTATGCCAGGTGAGTGTTGTGGGGGAAGGGAAATCCTTTCAAGAGAGTCATTTTCTCTCTGGATTTCCATTCTCTTTTTGAGACTCAGGAGCGGCAATGTCGCTGTGGTGTCACCAGGGCTTTAAGTGGAAGCTTTTTCAATATTATATACAAGCCATAGATACTGCTTATTTATCCTATGCAACTAACAACCATTGACAAAGCCAATAGTCCTGACTTGTTGTAGGTTGTAGGTATGATGTTACTTGTTGCATCATATATCTGGATGCAATGACAGAAACAACAAAATATACGCCTAGCGGCACACTATGGTAATCACAGATTTTTGGCTTAGGGGTGGTTTTAAGCCACGCCCATAATTACATTGGCCACGCCCTCTTGACAGATCCCCCCCCAGTTTTTTATCCCGCTTAAAGATCTGGTTCGGGGGCAGTATTGCTGTGGCGGGGCCGGTTTTGCAGCCCCCAATAACAAAAGCAACAGTTCTTCATAATTGCGCCTACATGCCACAAAACTGCCAGAGATGCTTTAGGTTCCCAGCCCGGCCCTGGCTTCTGGGCGCCCTACATGTCCAATTTAAGTGTTACATTTCAGTATCAAACCAGCTAGGAATCGGAGAATGAATGATCGCACCACATGGAGGGTATTTGAGGGGGCGATCCCACTTTATTGCGGATTTGAAATGCTCTTAGTTGTTGTTAACCAGGGAAATGGACTCCAGCCTCTGCACAAATGAAAAATCTAAACATGCTCAGACCCCGAGTGTGAAAATAGTTAAACGATTTAAATTGGTGAGGCTGGTGATAATCGAGTTGCTTCCGGATAATGGCTGCATTTATAGCGACAGAACTGTTTTTCTGCAGTGCATAACTATTGATGAGGGGATTTTTATTACTGAATATTTAAAGAGCTCAATCCCAAACCATTTGAATATTATAGAAATGACAGCGGTTTACGGTTTTCTGTAGCTGTAAGTGGGTTTTTTAAAGGATTCTAATTAAAATCTTCTGCATTGGGTACCCACAAACTGAGATGGTAAATATATTTAGACATGTTTTAAAATGTCCTCAGTTAAGTGGAACGTGAGAGATGCACCCTGCAGCTAAATGAGCTCCCTGTAGTTCGGCCCTTACCGATGATGTAGGGTTGTTATTTGGCACACAGCAAAAATATAAAAAAAGCGGCCGCGATCAAACATCAAAGCGGCTGCGAAAGTGAAAGTAATCACGGTAAAGCGCCCCGCGCGCGCCGCACACATGCGCTGCAGCTCTAGGCTGTCCTGGTAGCACTTTTTGGAGCCCTCTCAAAAAGTCTCACCAGACCAGCGCATGCGCTGGGTCAGGCGAGACCTAAAAAAGGACAATTTCTCCCATTGAAGTCAACCGGAAACAGTGGGAAAATGTTTTTAAACAAAATATATATTATTTATACTTAAAATATGTTTTAGATTTTTGTAAAATAAGTTATATTTATTACTATTTTGATGAATTTCCTCAGATAAAAAAAAAATATATATATTTTCATTAATAAAATAAAGGTGCACTATTACCTAAAATGCTTAACATGATCTACATGTTTCCAACTTTTACATTAATTATGTATGAGTCCAAATGTGTGATAATTGTGGTTCAAAAGTAATATTCAGGTATTAATTTAATTCCAGAGTATTAATACACTTCTCACCCATTACCCCTATATCCCTTGCTTCCCGTCCCTAAAACTGTATTTTGTTATATTTAAATTTGTTTTGTAAATGTGTTTAGGATTATAAACCCTACATTTAAATGAATCATAAATTAATGCCCTGGTATTAATGATAATACCTGAGTATTAATACACTTCCCCACCCATTGCCTCTATGTCCCTTGCATCCCACCCGTAAAACTTTATTGTGAAATTCTTTAATTAATTTGTTTAATTATACGGTAAAATAATTACCTAATTGCAGAAGAAAACTTAATACTGAGGTACTACAATTGATACCCGAGTATTAATACACTTTCCCACCCGTAACCCTAATATTCATTGCATCCCGTCCATGGAACCACATTTTTTTTTTTTTTTACAATAATAAGCAATAAAAAAATAACAAATTAATAATTGCAAAATACATCAATATGCAGGTTTTCAAGTTGATCCCTGAGTATTAATTCACTTCCCCATCCATAACCTCTAAATACCTTGCATTCTGTCCCTAAAGCTTTATTTTTATAGTTATAAGTTGAATAACAGAAATTATTTTAAAATGTTTACCCCATAACGAAATACGTTACACATTAATACTTAGGTATCACAGTAAATACCTAAGTATTAATGCATATCCCCAACCATTACTGCTATATCCCTTGCATCCCACCCCTAAAGCCTCATTTTGCAAATTTTAAAATGATTTTTAAAAATATATATTTTTAAATACCCTATTATTAATTGGTTTTAAAATTAATACTCCGGTATTACTGGTAATGCCTGAGTATTAACACACTTACTCACCCATTACCCCTATAATCATTCTATCTCATTCCTAAATTCACTTATATATTTATATAACCTATATATAAAACTATATACAAAACATATATATATATATATGTATATTTTTAACTTTGTGCAATACTCACCAAAATCTTAAAACAGAAACCAGCCCATGCTTACATATACATTCCTATATACCTACCCAATAATGCGTGGTAAAGGCATGCATTGGTAAAGGGATGCATGGTTAAGGCATTTGTGGTAAAAGCATATGCGTGGTCACGGCATATGTGGTAAAGGCATATGCATTGTAAAGACTGTGTGGTAAGTGTAATGAGTGGTAAAGACTGCATTGTAAAAGGTTGTTTCCCCCAGGAGGTGCCTTAGAACTCTATAGATTGGTTTGTTGGACAACAACATTTCTTCAAAGACATGTATGTAATAGTCACAATATTTGTACACTTTTATCCAGCACCCCAGTGCGACAGTCTTCATAAGGCAATTGGTATATATCAGGTAAACAAGCGTTAGCTGCTGCAGTGTGATATGACTAGTGGATCGATTGACGCACCAGAGTGGTCCAAGGGGCTGTTATTCCATTGCGGAGAAGTACCCCCAGATGGAGCCCGAGAGTCATCTGGCCCCGCTTTGTGTGAAGGCTTGGGATGTTCCAAGCTGGCTGCAGGATCTATCATGAGCTTGCTATGTTGAGCGCGTGCTGCTAAGGCTAAGTGATCAGTTTCTTGTACGAGCTGCTAAGGTGTTGGTTGTCAGCCTGCTGCTATGTAAACAGTCTTTGACCTAATATACAGCATGGGTACGTTAATTAATCACAGAGCTGTAATGTAAATGTCTATGCATTTCTAACTTTGACCCCTGGGCCATATGCATAGCATGTCATGTGTTCTTCTTTGTTCTTTCTATTATAGTTCGGGTCATCATGATATAAATGTTGACAGAACGATATCTTCCTGTCATCAAGTTCCACGGCTTTCCACAGCTTCTTCTGTGACCCAACCTCCCGACCTCCAGATAACGCCAGAGTGGGTCTGGTTCTGGAAAAATGAACATGGACAGTGGATTGAGTATGGAAAGGATGTGAGTGTCCTAAGTAGATAAAGATGGATGGGAGGGGAAGATGTACTACGTGAAAAGGAGAAGATGTAGGAAAGAAAGGCTCCTGCTTTGCTGCACAAAGGGGCTGGAACAAAGACTATTCCGTTCAGATAAATCAGGTTGCAGGACTGATTTTGAAGCAGTGGCAGGAAGTCATTTTCTCTTTTAGCAGATGGGAGTTAAGTTGTCTTTTGCAAAACAATGGACAAGAGACTTCCAGATGAGATTTTAGGGGCCTCTCAATTAATTTTTATGCACCTGACTACTTCAGTTCTCTAAATGTACGTTTTACTGACTTATTTATCCTCTTGATTCTGTAGGGTGGAAAGGAAAAAGCCACAATAGCATCGGCAGATCTGGAGAAACTCTACCTCGCTGATAAGACAGCAGTAGTCCCATTTAAGGCTGGAGATCAGCAGTACCAGATACACTTTAAAGGTAATGTGGCATCCATTGCAAGTATTATGCTGATCCTTGCGTGGTATGTTTTAAATAATGTCTGATGCAGCAGGTATTATCTGTGCTTTCGTTCCACAGGGACTCGCCTCTTCCCTCAACCTCCCACCTGACCGTAAACATAGAGGTCCAAAATTGCTATTCCCTGTCTCCTCTAATACAGAAAACATACTTGTTGCCTTTGGCTGCAGCAGTGCAGAGGTGTGTTCAGAGCCCCAGACATAGGGCTTAATTTAGAGTTTGGCGGATGAATACTCTGTCACAAATATTCCATCCACCTAATACATGTGCCATCGTATATAATGCACTTGTAATACGGCAGACATCATATCTGTCACATTTGTGAGGGAATATCCCATCCGCCAAAGTCTAAATCAGACGCTTAGTTCGCACACCTTCTTACCTTTTAGGAGAAACATTCCAGTTGCTGCTATGGTTGTGTAGTCAGTCTACAGTCTTGTCAGTACTGCTGTGGGACAGGGCAGTTGTGGCCTCTAAGGTGTCTTTATCTGCTCTGTCTTCATTTTGGACCCCATCCAACTCATCCAGTCCTATGGGGGCCTCTACAAGTCAAACACAACCCGTTTCACATCCAACAGGCTCATGTTTACAGGCTTCACCATAAAACCAGAAGCTCAGCTCCATGCACTTCATTCATTCCCTCGGTCAATTAACTTTATTTAGTGCTCTCCAGGCACACACCTAACATTTTCATGAAACACCATTAAACTTGCTGCTATTTTTCATACTCATACATTTTGGTACATAGGGCCCAGAAATCCTATGGAATGATTGCACTATACAGAAAAAAACATCTTTCATTTTGATCCTGCCTATTCAGAGGTCAAAACTATTTTGGCATGAATTCATCAACATAAAGTTGTATTATTCTCAGAGATGTAGAGTGTAGGATGTTGCAGAGAATTGGTTCAAATAAATCTCTTTCATGAAAATGTTAGCATGTATCATCCACTATTCAACACATATTCAAATTACAGTTTCAAATGTGATTTTGTTGATAATAGACACAAACAGATGAGTGAGAGGCAGCAATAAGCTTCTGCTATCATTACAGTGTCACAGCCTTCTGTACATTCTGGACCACAAATATTGCTTTGGCTTCAATCTATCTCTCAGAGCATGTGTAGCCCATACATTACCCAATGGCTCATTGGCTAAGACTTTAAGAAAAGTTTGTTTGTTGGCAAAACAGGAGGCTCAGGCAGCGCCCGTGGTTGGTTGCCCACTCCAACAAGGTCCCAGCTGTACCTTTTGGAGCGGGAGGCCTCAAAGCCTGCCTCAATTACAGGTCCCTCCCCAAGCACACAACTGCTTTTACTATCGAACAACACATGGGATTTTTATTCCTCACAGAAACTTGGCTCAAGAATGGCTCCAATCTGGACCTTGGTTTAATAACAAGCTGTGGACTTGTAGGAAGCTGTGCACTGTTTACCTGGTGTGTGCTTAGACACAATTATGTTGATTCCAATTTTTTAAGTTTGTTCAGTTTATTTCTGGCAATAACAACATAAATTCAACCTCTTGTTGCTATGTCAAACAATATTACTTAATAAAGTTTTTGTGCAATTAAGTTTTGTTTACATGTTGAAAGATATCACACAAAAAATATCTTCATTATACATCATCATTTGATTTCATCAAGACATTACATAATCACTACATTGCATTTTAATGTGTGCGTGCCCAATGCATTTCGGAACCCAATGGTTCCTTCTTCAGGGGCTAATCTGAAATGAAAATAAACATGTGCATCAGTAATTGTATCATTGGTGGCTCAAGATCATTAATTGGTATGTGGAGTTGAGTTTGTTTTATTGTAATTGTATCATACCTGTACTGGATTACTGCTTGATGTACACTAAGAAATCGAGGGTAGAAAATAAGTTAAACATGGTGGTGCCTGTTTTATAGGTGTAACGAGAAAATTTTCAGATGTAACGAAACTGCTAAGATGTCTAACAATTGGGCTTACCTCAGTAAGAATAGAAGTGCAAGCTGTGAAAAAATGACATAAACATACAGATTGAGCGTTCAATAATGCTCGGGATCATGACCAATATATGGGCTGAACTGAAGCGTAATAAAGATTGGTAAGGAATTGCTGCACGCTTACCTCTGTAGTGTGAGGTTCGAGATTACTGAAAATAATGACATAAGAAAAGGTCATAAAGAAACCTGTCAGAAACTTTTACCAGAAAAGTAGTCAAGCCTAAAGATGAGAATACTGCAAAAACCGCCTTACCTGGTGATGGTTTAACGTGGATAAATCGTGATAATCCGTGGTAAAGTTTGGTTTGAAACGCCACGAATACCGCGTTTAAGAAGACATAAACATAGAGAGAGGACTGTCCGGGTAACGTCTGGACTGATGCATCGTGATATGAGCGCCATCTTTAAACGAGGAAATCCTCGTGTGGTGAAAATAATAAAAGTGGGATACGGGTATAAACGTGAATAGTATTTCGAAAAAGATTTGGAATACCTGAGATATGTGATAATTCAACGTGAGTCTGTTGAATATTAAATAAATCGGTAGCACGAATCAGGATAAGAACCCTGGATCAATATAAAACCCTGAATGTTTCGAGAAAAAAAAAGGACTATGTTCACCGTCATGTGCCAAAATATGACAGGAGAAACCTACCTGAAGAGTAAACACACTTGAGAGTTCATTGGGTGCTCTATGTTATGAGGTGAAAGTGTATTTCCATGAGTTAAAAATCACTCATATATTTAACATAATCCTGAATGAAAAAATGTTGGCAAATCTATGCTAACTGAAATGAAGGGGAACATACAACTCCTATTTAGTATACTTCGATCTGATGATTCTGTAGCCCATTCGGTAATGAATGGCCTTTGTGTGAGATGTGGATTATTGATAAGTGTTCTACTCAATGAGTGAGAGTAAGGATGAGATGGATCCCAGGAGAATAATAATCAAAGCATATGTGTGACTTGATTACAATACTAACATCCTTTCATAAATAACATGACATATCTAATCTGTCATTGATTCCCTTTGGAAGCATGGTGTCAAGATATTTTATCCAATACACTTCTCGTTGTAACAATTTAAGATGGTTGTTGACTCCTTGTTGTATTGGTATGTGTTCAATCACTTGAAATCTGAGTTGGGATATGGTATGGGTTGCTTGTGCCCAATGATTTGCCAATGAGGAACTCAAATTTCTGGTTCTTATGCGACTTTTGTGTTCCGTAATTCGAGTCTTGATTTTGCGTTCCGTTTTGCCAACATACATTTTGCCGCAAGGGCATTTAATGCCATATATTACATTACTCACATTGCAATCACTGGTGTGTCTCAATAATATATATTTTCCTGTATTGGGGTGTGTTAAAACATTTCCCACGATTACATTGTTGCAATGTGAACAATTTGTACACTTTAAAGTTCCTTTAAAAGGTGTCGATGGTTTGATGTCTTTAGGTGGGGTTAAGATTTCTCGTAAGTTTTTCCCTCTTGTGTAGGCATGTAATGGAAGATTCCCAAAAATGTTGTTGAAGTCTGGTTCTTGAGACAACAGTTCCCATCTTTTATTGATTATTTTCTTGATCGCTGGAGCGCTCGTTGTGTATTTAGATACAATTACAATTCTGTTCTCTTGTGATGTTGTTGTGGTGGTGAGAAGTTCTCTGCGGTGTTTTTTCAAAGCTCTGGTCATACAATCTTGTACTGTTTTTTCTGGATAACCTCTTTGGTGGTACTTCACTTTATATTCCTCAATTTTAGCATGACAGTCTTGTGGATTAGAACAGATGCGTTTGATCCTAATGAATTGTGAATATGGAAGGTTGTTGATGAGACTGGTTGGGTGAAAGCTCGAATGATGCAACGCATTGTTGCGATCCGTGGGTTTGGTATATATCGAGGTTTCTAAACTGTTTCCTTCATTTGATTTGGTGATTGTTACATCAAGATATTCGATGGTCTGTATGTGGATCTTGTGGGTGACTTGGATCCTTGGGTTGTATGTATTAATTGTTTCAATCATGTTTTCCAATGTTTGCCTTGAGTCTTTCCAAATTAAAAAAATGTCATCAATGAAGCGACAGTATATGTGGATGTTAGCCCACCATTGAGGGTTGTTCATGATGGATTCATGTTCAAATGCTGCCATAAAGATATTCGCGTACGTCCGAGCCCCCGAAAAACCCATGGAGGTTCCCGAGAGTTGGGCATAATATATGTAATTCCATTTGAAATAACTATGGTGTAAACAAAAATGTAACAGTTGCATTAGAAACACTTTCTGAACATCAATGTCCTCTCTTTGTAAGATTGCCCATTCGACAGCCTCCATTCCTGCCATATGTGGTATCGAGGTATACAATGCCACCACATCAATGGTGCAGAGTAACAAAGAAGACTGAATGTCTGTTTGTATATGCTCCAATTTGTTAAGAAAATCTGTGGTGTCCTTTACATATGATGACAAGTTCTGTACAAATGTTTGAAAATGGTATTCAAGGTATCTTCCGATGGGATCAAATAGTGATCCACATCCTGATACTATGGGTCTGAATGGTGGTTTCGTCAAGTTCTTATGAATTTTGGGTATCATATATAAATGAGGTCTTCGTGGATTAGTGGTTGTGAGAAACTGCTTCGTGGGTTCATCTATCCAATCCTGTGTTAGTGCTTCTTGTAAGATGTCTTGTAAAATACTTTGAAGTTCCGTCGTGGGATCTGTGAGTAAAGGTAAATATATCTCAGGGTTTAGTACATGATCGTTGACTTGTTGTTGATAAAACTCTGTGTCCATTATTACGATAGCTCCTCCCTTGTCAGCTGGTTGAAATGTGATCTTGGGATTATTAGCTATGGCTTTGATGATGCCTCTTTCAATTTTAGTCAAATTCTGATGTTTGGTTTTAGTCAAATTTAGTGCTTGTATGTCCTTTTTAACCATTACTTCAAAAGTATCCAGCACTTTATGAGAAATGGGTGCCTGGAAGGCGCTCCTGGGTTTAAATAGTCTCGGTGCTTCAATTCTTTGTGATGTTTTGTTGTCAACAATGTTAGTAAAGAAGTGCCGTAAGCGTAATGTGCGCATGAATTTGAATAAAGCTATGTCAATTTCCAATCTGTTTGTCGTGTTAGTGGGCACAAAGGATAATCCTTTATTTAAAACGCTTTTTTGATGGGGTGTCATATTTGTTGAAGAGATGTTAACTATTAGGGCCTGTTCTTCCCGCTGCGCAGCGATTTGCCTGCCCTTTCCTCGCCTGGTCGGTCGATTGTGCTTGATGTTTCTTTTTGTATGGCTGGGGGAAGGCCATGATCCGGGGCCTGTGCTAAAAAAGATACCGCTCCGGTAGTTTGTGTCTGTTCAACTGATGCAGTGGATGTTGACTGCTGGTTAGAAATTGATATTGCAGGCTGAACTGGTGTTCTGGTGGTTGAGATGTCTTTGTCTGTAACCAAACTTTCTTCTGAAGAGTGAGTGGTGGATTTACGTTGATCAAATCTTTTCCGTGCATAAATTTCCGCCCACGTGTACACTTCGTCCAGTTTGTAATCTATTGTGTCGCTTCGGTATTTTCTCAGTTTCCCTTCTTGAAGTTCTTTGCTGTATTTGTCTAATTTTTGGTTGAGCCCTTCCAGACTGATTTTCCATGTGTCATGCTCCAACCTAAGTTGAAGTTCTCCTTTAAGTGTATTGATTTCTTCCTCTAACTCTCTTATCGATTTTGAGAGTTCCTCTATGATTAGTAAGATAATGTGTGCAAATCAGGGTGGTGACAAAATGGGAGGATGTGTTGCTATAATTTTTAGGGACATGTGTGAGACCTCGTCCTCCAGATTGGGCCAAATCAGGAACATAGAAGGTTTTACCTTCTATATTAAATCAACCCCCTCCTTCTCCTTCTCCGGCTTGTTGATCTATAAGCCCCCGGACTACCCTAACAACTATCTAAATCTACTGTGTGATTCTGTTACCCAATTTTCCTTAAAATATGCTAAGTTTACGTTTCTGGGAGAATTAAACATCCATGCTGACATCCTGAACTGCCCCCAGGTCTTCCAGCTGATCCAGACCTTGGCAGGCCTTAACTTAACTCAACACGTCACCGCCTCCACCCATAACGTAGGCCATATATTGGATCTAATCTTCTCCAGTATAACCTGCTTTCCTGCTGGCAACCGTATCCACCTGGTGTGGACCGACCACTTCCTTGTACCATTCTATTTTGAGGGCACTCGTAACCAACCAGAAATTAGTAGTACGCCCGTACTGAAGAGAGATTGGCGGAAGGTGACAAAGGAGCCCCTGTCCCTTTATCTCAATTCCACCTCACCTGCATTCACAGGCAATCCTGAACGTGATGCACCTCTATTTAATCAATGGATCTCCAAATCCCTGGATCTTCTTGCCCCCCTCAAAGTACATACAGCCAGAAGATCCAAACCTTCGACTCCCTAGTTCTCTTCTGCCCTCAGAGCGGAGAAAAGCCCTTGTAAAAAGCTTGAGCGCATGTGGAGAAGGGTTTATGAGCCCGATGCAAAACAGTCATATAAGGCAGCTCTCAGAAATTTTCCAAACTTCAAACGTAATACCACGAGAGAGCACTTCTCAAGATAGATTGAGATGGACACCAATTCTTAGGGAGGTTTTTAATATTGTTAAGTCCTTCATCTTTCCTGATGCAGCAAAAATCACCTTCCTTCCCTCACCAGATCCCTATATCAAATTCTCTGCTTTCTTTGAGGAAATAATTCAAAACCTCTGCTCCACCTTCACAGGAAATTCCGGTACCGCAGAACCTATAAGGCCATTAGACAGTCTCCCACCTGATCTTTCTAAGTTCTGTTCTCTATCAGACGATGACTTGCTTGAGGAAATTATGAAATGCAAATCAGTTCTCCGGCTGACCCTGGGCCCCCCATATTCTTAGACTAGTGGCACAGTCTGTAAATCTACTTCTTCCTGAAATCTGGGATTTTACCACTATCTGGAAACAAGGTTTCTTACTTCCACTCTTGAAGAAACCCAACGTGGACCCCAGTGTGCTCAGCAATGTTAGGCCGATTTCACTTCTGCCTGCTCTAGCTAAAATCTTAGAGAAGTTAGTAAATTGCCAACTTTCATCCTTTGTTGAAGCAAATGGCCTCCTCCATGACACCCAATCTTGCTTTCGGGCCGGTTACATTATGGAAACAGCCTTATTAGAAGTGTCAGAATCCATGAGATAATCCCTGGACGGCAGGGCCCCTGCTATGGTTGTGAGGTTAGACATGTAAGCAGCATTTGACATGGTGGCTCATGAAACTTTGATGAGCAGATTAAGTCTCACTGGGTTCCAGGGTACACTTTTATCCTGGATGGGAACTTTTATGGAAGGGCTTTCACAGCGGGTCCTCCGCCATCCTTTCTCTTCCAATCCTGAACCGCTTGTGTGTGGGGTACCTGAGGGCTCAGCAGTCATTTTGTTACTTTTTAACCTCTAACTAGCCCCATTGGCTACGCTTTTTGAAACCTGGGAAGTGAAGGTAGTCTCTTATGCAGATGACATGCAACTGTTGTTCTCATTCTGTGATCATTCATATGTCACCTTTCTTAAATTTAAAGAATGCCTAAAAGTTATTACCAACTGGATGGAGGTTAATATTTTGAAACTAAATACGGAGAAAACCGAGGTCCTTTTTTTAGTCAGAAGTCCCTACCCAGGCCAATCTAACGTGGCCGGATGAACTAGGTCCTCCTCTGGTGCCTTCAATTACCGCAAGGAACCTAGGCATTCTGTTTGATTCTGACCTCTCCTTCATAGACCAGATTAAGCAGGTCACTTCCGTCTGCTTTCTGAAGCTTAAATCAATCACAAAACTATTACACCTGCTTCTGGAAGAGACCCGCAAAACAATGATTCATGCTCTGGTGACATCCCGTCTGGATTATGCTAACAGCCTCTATCTGGGTCTGCCTGCGTACTTGATCTATAGACTACAGTTCATACAGAATGTGGCTGCTTGGCTAATCCAGCGAGTACCTCTCCGTCAACGCATTTCACCAAATCTAAAGCAGCTTTCTTGGCTCCCAGTGGCAAAAAGGGTTGAATTTAATACTCTCACCTTAGCCTTTCGAGCCTTGCAGGGCAAAGGTCCCCACTATCTGGGGAACAGACTTATCAGAAGGTTGTATGACATAATTTCGAAAGACAAAAATTCGACCTACAAAAATATCGCAACAAAAATATCGTGGTCAAGAATATCGACATCCTATCTACAACATGGTAAGTACAAAAATATCGATAATTTAATATCAATGTCAAAAATATCGTAATTCAAAAATATCGTTTTTTTTTTACTTTAAACATATATGTAAAATAAACCAAATAATACTTATAAATCAAAGAAACATAATTAAATATATTTTATAATATGTAAAATGTATTATAAATATATATAATTAAATAAAACTTTAATTAAACATATATATATAATATATACACTTACTTAATAATTACTTTTAATAATAATTTCTGTAACATATAAATTATTAAATATTTATTTAATTTACCAATACATGTATACACATAAAACAATAACATTAATAACTATTAAATAATTACATATAGCAAATAATAATTAATATTTTTAATTTGAATAATTTTTAATATTAATTATATATTACAATAGCTAAAATATTACAAAATATATTAAATATCAGACACAATAAAACTACTAGTCCAACTTCAACAAAAACAACAGTAAGGAAAATGTTGGATAGCGTAGGGGTAAAAATAACTATTCCAACTCCCGAGAGTGCAACAGTAGGGAAAACATTGGATAGCGTAGGGGTAAAAATTACTATTCCAACTCCAAAGAGTGCAACAGTAGGGAAAGCGTTGGATAGCGTAGGGGTAAAAATTACTATTCCAACTCCAGAGAGTGCAATAGTAGGGAAAGTGTTGGATAGCGTAAGGGTAAAAATTACTATTCCCACTCCAAAGAGTGCAATAGTAGGGAAAGTGTTGGATAGCGTAAGGGTAAAAATAACTATTCCCACTCCAGACAGTGCAACAGTAGGGAAAACGTTGGATAGCGTAGGGGGACAAATAACTATTCCAACTCCAAAGAGTGCAACAGTAGGGAAAACGTTGGATAGCGTAGGGGTAAAAATTACTATGTCAACTCCAGAGAGTGCAATAGTAGGGAAAGTGTTGGAAAGCGTAAGGGTAAAATTTACTATTCCCACTCCAGAGAATGCAATAGTAGGGAAAGTGTTGGATAGCGTAAGGGTAAAAATGACTCTTCCCACTCCAGACAGTGCAACAGTAGAGAAAAGGTTGGATAGCGTAGGGGTAAAAATTACTATTCCAACTCCAGAAAGTGCAACAGTAGGGAAAGCGCTGGATAGCGTAGGGGTAAAAATTACTATTCCCACTCCAAATAGTAAAACAGTTGGGAAAGCACTAGATAGCATAGTGATTCTATGAACATTATAACCAATTCAATAATTTTTTATAAAAAATTGCGTGTTAACAAGGTTTTTTAAAAATAATTATTATTAAATACCAATTATGTAAAATAAATGTTTAAATAAATAACTTTAAATTACATCCCACACTATTCCCCCTTTAACACACAACACACTACACATACAAAATACACAATAGATTTAAATATCAATTTATCTCTTATTTACAATTAATAATACATTCTTTAAAATTAATATAGTTATTAATTGACTAATACATATTAACTACGAAATTACAAATATTCACCTATTAATTATTAATTAACAATACATTAATTAGCAATAACAACAAATAAAATACAATTAGAAATTATTTATATTTACTATATTTAACTAACTAATAACAATTAATTAATAATAATTACAAATAAATAAAAAATATCATTATTTATTTTATTTTAATTACATCCCACCCTATTCCCCTATAAACCCACAACCCACTACACATAAAAATTCACATAATTAATTTAATTATCAATTAATCACTTAATAAAATTAAATCACCAATTAATTACTAATTAACAATTAATTAATTAACAATAACAATAAATAAATATTAATAATAAACTAATTATAATGTATATAATTAACCAATTCATAAAATAATTTTACAATTAATAATTAATTACCAATTAATTAATCGATTAATATAATTAATTACCAATTATTAATTAATTACCAATTAATTAATCCTAAATACCAATTGAACAATACATATTAATTCATTAATTATAATTAAATTACTTCCCACCCTATTCCCCTATAAACCCACAACCCACTACACATACAAAAATTCACATAATTAAATTATCAATTAATTACTTAATAAAATTAAATCACAAATTAATTACTAATTAACAATTAATTAACAATAACAATAAATAAATATTAATATTAAACTAATTATAATGTATATAATTAACCAATTAATAAAATAATTTTACAATTAATAATTATTTAACAATTAATTAATCAATTAATATAATTAATTACCAATTATTAATTAATTACCAATTAATTAATCATAAATACCAATGAAACAATACATATTAATTCATTAATTATAATTAAATTACTTCCCACCCTATTCCCCTATAAACCCACATCCCGCTCTGATACTAAAACGCTAAATTAAATTTAAAATAATTATTAATCTCTAAACATTTATTTTTAAATGTATTAAAATACATTCCAATAATGTTTAACATACAAATAAAATACATATTAAATTACATTACACTAAATAAATATCGATATTATTGACATCGAAATTTTTGCTTACGATATTACTTACATCGATATTAATTACTTCGATATTATTAACTTCGATATTACTTACCTTGGGATCGATATTCTGTCCATCGATATTCTTGACTTCGATATTCTCTACCTACGATATTAAAAACACGATATTTTTGTAGGTCGAAATTTAAAACTCGATATTTTGGCTAAACACCTATCAGAAACCAGCAAGAGAGAACCTTGAGATCATCTGGACTTGTGCATGTCTCCAGGTTCGCTAAAGCCCGTTGGGGAGGTAGGTCGTTTTCAGTACTAACAGCAAAACTTTGTAATTCCCTACCAATCAATCTTCGCTCGGCTATATTCGAGCAATGTTTCTGAAAAGAATTAAAAACATCACTCTTTTTTCAAATTAGAAGTGTGGCTTTGATTTCAGTCTCTGCTTTTGAGTACCAGAACGCTTCTGCTGAAGCAGCCAAGCCCTTTACAAATGCTTTTGATTGATAAATTGGTTTTAATGCCTTTCTGAAGGCGGTGAAAAGTCAGGTGCCAGATTGGATGAAAGCCTTAGGTCCAGAAAGCACACTTTTGAAATGAAAAGGTTCTGCCTCCTTTTTATATTACCTGGCTTGCAATGTAACCAGTATTTTCTTGTTGTGGCTCTTGAGATCTCTGAGTGCCTGGTATATACGTATCAGTCTGGAGAAGAAAAAAAATAAGTGATGGGTGGAATGCCTGAATTATTCTCAGCCACTGGTAATTCCTCGCAGCCACATCCTATCCATTGTTTGTTTGCCCACTATGCTACCTCAGACAGGACTCAGCCATGTGCAAATGAGCCTTGGTCTTGCTCTGATAGTAGCAGTTCAGCCAAACTGTAAGGCCAGGTGCATTCTGAACCAGAACACAAGCAACCACAGACCCGATTTTCAGCCTATTTGTGCCTCTTCAATAGGGTGCTGCTCAGATCCTGTGATAGAGTGAGCACATGACCCATGGTGGGGCATACCCATCACACTTAGGATGTCGCACAAAGAAGTACAAAAAAATTGATGGGTGTGATTCTTTTATTTTTTAATTTTTAAACCTTTTATTGAAATATGCTCAACATACAATAAATCAAGTGCACAGTTCAGTACGGATATCCAAACCTTACAATCCACATCTATGTATCAGTACAATAGAAAAATGAAACCATTAACATTGTGAGATAACATTCTCATTACAACCCTACTCTTGTTCCCTACAGTCCCGGGTAGGCCTGCCAGTACCACCAAATCTTCTCCCATTTCTGTGGGCAACCTCTACTTGGGTACATTGTGTGTTCCGCCTGTCGACACCAGTCTACGTCGGTTTCCCATTCAGTCACACTTGGGGGGGAGGTGGCTCTCCAGCTTTTTGCTATGTTGCATTTTGCTACTATCCCTGCTAATGTCAGCCAGAGTCTCAAGTGTCTAGGCCAGACCTCTTCATCTGAAATCAGCAACAGAAACCGCATGGGCTCGACCGGGACTGCCGTCCCTACTACTGTGGCCATGATTCTCCCGACCTCGAGTCAGATGGGTGTAATGCTTGAATTACTCTCTGCCACAGGTAATTACTTGGGCCACATCTCAGTTCATTACCTGGCAGCTCTGGGTGGACTTTTCCCTTGATAAGCAGGTTTAGTAGTGATCTGCAATAGGTGGGCCTCTGTCTAGTGTGGCATCTTCGGGGAAAAACAAGAGACTGGAATACGGCCTGAGCGATCACCAGTGGTTCAGATAAATTCAAGCATGCTGTCCATCACCTTGTTGTTTTTGATGTCCTAAGTGCACACAGTGTGTTTATTCATGGGTCCTTGAGCTCACTGTACCATAGAACTCAAGCAGCACCCTGCTGAAGAGGCCCAAATTGGTCGAAACCAAATTTAGAGTTACTTGTGTACCCTTTTTGGAAGAGAACGCCTGGCATTTTGGGATGGGCTTTTCCTATGAGGAGTAGGGTCAGTACCGATTTACATAAGGTGGGTCTCTGTCCAGAGTGGTATGGTGGGCGGGAAAATATGGACTGGAATGTGACCCTAGCTTTCATCAGTGAAAAGGGTTAATTCAAGATTCCATTCATCAGCTTGCTGTTGTTTGTTGTAGGACAGATATTGCATGGCATTGTTGATAATATCGTCAAACCTGCAGCAGTCAAACCCTAAACAAATTACATTGTACACCGATGGCCATTGGAGTGACCTTCTGGTGGATGAAACATGCTCTCTCCTTCTCAGACTGAAATACACCTAATCTCCGCATTCTGAGCTCTCTGCGGCTCGTTGATCTCAGATGTTGGGAGACTAGAAGAGAAGCAGTTGCAGTAGTTCTGCCTTAATCTGACAGCTGTCCAAATCAATAAAGGTCTTTTGCGCAGGGGAGGCAAGGTCAGAATATAGACAGCATAGCATGTGACTGTATAATATATTCGTGCAGCACATGTATCAAGTTACTTATTGGTAATACTAGTTGCAAAGCTTGACTAATATAGATCCACATTGAATCCAATGGGAAGGAAGTTTGGGGCTTGGGGTTTTCGGCTTGAAATCACCATGAGTCACTCTGACCTGATCCTGTAGTCGCCAGCCAGTAAACAAGATGCATTTCAGAGTCCAGCCATGAGAAAGTGGTATAATGCACAATAAGTGAATCTAGAATAGCTGCAAACTGATGCATAAATTACATGGTGCCTTCCATCTGGAGAAAATCTTTTTCTTTACGATTCTATGCCTAGAATCCTTTGTATGTTTACCTGACCCCACGGCCGACAATGATCACCATGTATTGATAATTTTAATGTTTTTCACTCTACATAGTCTCTCTGGGCCCGATTCACAGAACTAACTTAAGACAAAATCCTAAACTTACTACCATTTTCGTGTTCACAGAAGGCACTTACTCATTTTGGTATTCACAGAAGACACTTACTCACTTCGGTATTCACAGAAGTTAGGAGTCCTAACTTTAGGACTCCTAAATACCTTCTGTGAATACCGAAAGTCTTAAAATTAGGATTTTTTTCAGTTTAGGAGTCCTAAAGTTAGGACTCCTAACTTTACTACTACTAAACTGAGAATCATCCAAATTTTAAGGCTTTTGGTATTCACAGAAGGCATTTAGGAGTCCTAAAGTTAAGAGTCCTAACTTTACTACTACTAAATTGAGAAAAATCCTAATTTTAACACTTTCGGTATTCACAGTAGGCATTTAGGAGTCCTAAAGTTAGGAGTCCTAACTATACTACTACTAAACTGAGAAAAATCCTAATTTTAAGGCTTTCGGTATTCACAGAAGGCATTTAGGAGTTCTAAAGTTAGGAGTCCTAACTTTACTACTACTAAATTGAGAAAAATCCTAATTTTAAGACTTTCGTTATTCACAGAAGGCATTTAGGAGTCCTAAAGTTAGGAGTCCTAACTATACTACTACTAAACTGAGAAAAATCCTAATTTTAAGACTTTCGGTATTCACAGAAGGCATTTAGGGGTCCTAAAGTTAGGACTCCTAACTTCTGTGAATACCGAAATGAGTAAGTGCCTTCTGTGAATACCAAAATGAGTAAGTGCCTTCTGTGAATACCAAAATGGTAGTAAGTTTAGGGTTTTGTCTTAAGTTAGTTCTGTGAATCGGGCCCACAGTTTGGAGCTCCTTAACTGATCCTGTAATAATGCATCCACTATGCTGTCTTTTTTTATTTCTCCAATGAAGTAAATACAACTGTTATGTTTATTTGCAGCATAGATACTGTTCTTTAGGATTTACTGTTCTAGGACTTACTGTCACCTTTGTTGTTGAGCCCAGAAACTACTGCACACTTTTCTAGCAGTAATGGGTACCTCTCCACTTGTGCCCTTCATGCATCTTTCATGTGCAAGGCTCTTAGGTAGTAAAGTTCTTCTGCGCTGGGCTTGTTTTCATGTAGGAGAAATCACTTATTGAATATGTGAAGAGGCTCAATCACAAAAAAGATGTAATTTAACCTCAATACCACAATGCAAGGAATCAATAATGTGAGGGTGTTAAGGGGTACTAGGAAGGTCAGGGAATGAGCATTTTTTCAAATTCAAATATATTGTAACATAAGTGAGAGGGTAAAGGTGAGAAAAGGAAGTCAGATAACAGGAAACTGAATGCAGATTATTAAACACCATATTACAACTCACAAGAACTTCAGTGTAAGGCTTATGTAGGTACTTCAGAATCCTGATGTAAACCATACAGTGGGGTGCAGGTGTTTTGGGGTTTGTGAAAGAAGGACAACTAAAGGTAGGGACCCACAGACTAACAAATGTGTATTTGTTCTCCCACCTGGCTCTGGGTTCTGCTGCAGACAGTATTCCTGCAGTTCTCCTTGGCAGAAATCTTTAGAAGTGGCAATAAGGGTTCGGACGTCAGGATTTGTAAAGATATGGGATGAGTTAAATTGATGTGCTCGCATGTTTGTAGAATTCTGGCATTTGCACAAATCCCAGTTACTGAAGCACAACTTGGGCTGCACTTCTGAGCTTCCTATAACAAATGCTGTGTTGATTCTGGTGAGTGTGTGTGTTTACGAATACTGACTCACAAATTTTATTGCAGAGTCAGTTTCAACGTCGGAAGCCATATTCATTTTCCATTTAGACCATTTGCAAGAGCCTCCAGGTCTTTTTACAAGGGTAGAGGAAGACCCGTGTGGCAGTCTTCTCTTCTGCCTCTGTGCGCTTCTCCCCATGACCCCTCTTGTGCAGCCAGCCTCTCTGTCTAGTGGAAAAAGGAAGCTTGAAAATCACAAAGATGCCTTCAGTGACTCTGTCATGCCTCTTCTGCATTGAAATGCCTCTCACCTGACTCTCGGTCCAGCTTTCTCTCCTTTGTCCGTTCACCTTGCACCAAGCATACATTCCTTTTTAGTGGTTTGCGTGGCTCCACCTGCTGCCTCCGGTATGTGCTTGGAAAATGTCCCATACAAAAATATATAAACTTTGACTACAAGTGGAGTCACAAGTTTTATTTTTTCTGAGCAGGTGTCTTCATTTTCTTGTGAGTCACTTAGTGAGTTTCTCCGGCGTTAGGCTGAACTCAAGGGGCTGTACACTCAATGAGTAAGAATCCTGGGAAATTACAGTGTATCATTCTGATACTATGGCTTATATCAGTGTTGATCTGTTTTTCTATGTCAGTTCTCCTTCACCCAACTGTGATTATTAGGAACGGCAATGGAAGCATTGAATTAGTGAAGCCCTAAACCAACAATAGTACAAAAGAAGGTTTAAATAAAAATGTTTAAAAGGGAGGTGGTTTGAAAGTTATACTTCTTGTTAACACTTGGGTGCCGATCACGATCCGGCAAAAAATTCCCCCGTGCGACTCGTATCGGGTCTTTTTACCGTACGAATCGTACAAGTGCCGTACGAACTGGCAATCACGATTCGCATGGTAAAAAGTCCATACGAACCGCACTGGGAATCATTCCCCACACGTCCTCGGGTCGGAAAATGTGTCCGACACGTCCTCGGACGATTTACCTTACAAACGTGAAAATCCAAGTCCGACCGAGGAATCACGATCCATCCCGTGCGTCCGAGCGTACAACCGTATGGAAAAAACACCGTCCGCACCGAACACCTCTAGCAACCATGGAGACATGTGCCCGCATACGCGCCCAACACTCCCCCCAGCCCCCGTACGTCCGACACGTACCCCCCGTATATGTATACCCCCACCCGTCTAGGTACACCCCAGTACGTTCCAGTCGTACCCCCACCCCAGTACGTGTCGTACCACCGTCAATGTACACCCCCCCACCCCTGTACGTGTCGTACCACCGTCTATGTACACCCCAGTACGTTCCAGTCGCACCCCCACCCCAGTACGTGTCGTACCCCCCGTGTACCTACACCCCAGTACGTTCGAGCCCCACCCCCACCCCAGTACGTGTCATAGCCCCGTCTACCTACACCCCAGTACGTTCCAGTCGTACCCCCACCCCAGTACGTGTCGTACCCCCCGTGTACCTACACCCCAGTACGTTCGAGCCACACCCCCACCCCAGTACGTGTCATAGCCCCGTCTACCCACACCCCAGTACGTTCCAGTCGTACCCCCACCCCAGTACGTGTCATACCCCCCGTGTACCTACACCCCAGTACGTTCCAGTCGTACCCCCACCCCAGTACGTGTCATACCCCCCGTGTACCTACACCCCAGTACGTTCGAGTCCCACCCCCACCCCTGTACGTGTCGTACCACCGTCAATGTACACCCCCCCACCCCTGTACGTGTCGTACCACCGTGAACCTACACCCCAGTACGTTCGAGCCCCACCCCCACCCCAGTACGTGTCATACCCCCCGTGTACCTACACCCCAGTACGTTCCAGTCGTACCCCCACCCCAGTACGTGTCGTACCACCGTGAACCTACACCCCAGTACGTTCGAGCCCCACCCCCACCCCAGTACGTGTCATACCCCCGTGTACCTACACCCCAGTACGTTCCAGTCGTACCCCCACCCCAGTACGTGTCGTACCACCGTCAATGTACACCCCCCCACCCCTGTACGTGTCGTACCACCGTCAATGTACACCCCCCCACCCCTGTACGTGTCGTACCACCGTCTATGTACACCCCAGTACGTTCCAGTCGTACCCCCACCCCAGTACGTGTCGTACCACCGTGAACCTACACCCCAGTACGTTCGAGCCCCACCCCCACCCCAGTACGTGTCATACCCCCGTGTACCTACACCCCAGTACGTTCCAGTCGTACCCCCACCCCTGTACGTGTCGTACCACCGTCAATGTACACCCCCCCACCCCTGTACGTGTCGTACCACCGTCAATGTACACCCCCCCACCCCTGTACGTGTCGTACCACCGTCTATGTACACCCCAGTACGTTCCAGTCGTACCCCCACCCCAGTACGTGTCGTACCACCGTGAACCTACACCCCAGTACGTTCGAGCCCCACCCCCACCCCAGTACGTGTCATACCCCCGTGTACCTACACCCCAGTACGTTCCAGTCGTACCCCCACCCCAGTACGTGTCGTACCACCGTCAATGTACACCCCCCCACCCCTGTACGTGTCGTACCACCGTCAATGTACACCCCCCCACCCCTGTACGTGTCGTACCACCGTCTATGTACACCCCAGTACGTTCCAGTCGTACCCCCACCCCAGTACGTGTCGTACCACCGTGAACCTACACCCCAGTACGTTCGAGCCCCACCCCCACCCCAGTACGTGTCATACCCCCGTGTACCTACACCCCAGTACGTTCCAGTCGTACCCCCACCCCAGTACGTGTCGTACCAACGTCAATGTACACCCCCCCACCCCTGTACGTGTCGTACCACCGTCCATGTACACCCCAGTAGTTCCTGGCGCACCCCCAACACAACCTCCTAAGTACGGAGCGCACCCCATGCCCCAACATCACAACCGCATGTACGAGTCGTACAAAGCCACACACAAGGACATAATCGTACAACCAAATGGCCCATGTACACACCGTACACACGCTCAAAACGCACGTACACAACCAGGACAAAACAAAACAACACAAGAATACACCATTCGAAAGGCACACAGCCACTAAACATGGCCAACAACCACTAAAATAACACAATCACTGACCTGCAACTGTCAAAAACAAACAGAGGCCCAATACACCACCACTCCTTATAACACACCCACCCAAAATTCAAACACTGCCACACCCACCCATGGACCAATAAAAAGGGCCCACACACACAAACCATGAGCCTTTGCAACAGACTCACTGCTGCCAGACACCACAGAACCAGACTACAAGCTACACCACACCTTACACTTGCACACCTTCACACGACCACCCTCACAAACACCCTCTCATCACATTCACACACACACACAACCATCCACACCCCCCCCCAACATCCACACACCCCCCACACCCACACCATCCCCACCCACACCCCTCACCATGCCCACTACCAAGAATCCAAAGTTCAGTCACCGAGAGTTGGAGGTCCTTGTTGATCAAATCCTCAGAGTCGAGCCACAGATCTTTGGAACATTGGTCAGAAGCACCAGCCAGGCAGCCAAAACAGCCATGTGGCAGACCATCGTCGATGCTGTGAATGCCGTTGCGGACACCAGGAGGACCAAGCAGGATTGCCAGAACAGGTGGTACGATCTGCGGAGGAGGGTCAGAGCCAAGAGGCAGGAGGAACACGACCAGGCCAACGCCACCGGAGGAGGGCCCTCCCGCAGAGCCGTACAGTACCATCCCTGGGAGGAGAGGGTGATGGCCATACTGCCGGTGGAGGCAGTTGAAGGAGTAGAAGGACTCCGAGACCCGGGTGAGTACACAAACAACGCACCTCACATGGGGGGAACTGCAACCACAACCAAAATTACTAACAGGCACGCAACCACCACAAGCCATCGCATGACTCAACCACACTCCATGAGCAGGCACATGCCACTGCTGCCACCATGCCCCATGCACCCAGCTGGACAATGTCAAGTCACAGGCCACAGAAGACAACAACACATGACACGGTAACCCGGATGGCGGGAGGCTGGGCACCAAAAATCACATAGTGCGACTCCAAAGCAGACAACAATGCCCTCTGCCCATATGGCCTAGGTCACAGCCAGACAAACACTGTGTCCCAACACAGGAATGACTTGCCAGCAAATGGCGGACGCCTTGCATCAACACATGGGGGTGAAGGCACTGTTTTGCACATGACAGCAGCTAATGAACAGCCAACATTGTGAAAGAGTGGCAGCACACACCACCACAGCAGCAGCGCACAGACACACAGCAGACAAAATGGGTACCTGGAGATCAGAAACAAACTCACATCAACAGGCCAAGGGCCACTCAAAGATCTGCTAACAGTGTGTGCCCAGGAAGCTGGGCCAAGGTGACAGAGGGTGACACACGGAGGGAGGGAGAGGGGGACACAGAGGGAGGGAGAGGGGGACTGAGAGGGAGGGAGACACAGGAAGACGGACAGAGGGAGGAGGCTGACACACAGAGGGAGGGAGAGGGGGACAGAGAGGGAGGGAGAGGGGGACAGAGAGGGAGGGAGACACAGGAAGACGGACAGAGGGAGGAGGCTGACACACAGAGGGAGGGAGAGGGGGACAGAGAGGGAGGGAGAGGGGGACAGAGAGGGAGGGAGACACAGGAAGACGGACAGAGGGAGGAGGCTGACACACAGAGGGAGGGAGAGGGGGACAGAGAGGGAGGGAGAGGGGGACAGAGAGGGAGGGAGACACAGGAAGACGGACAGAGGGAGGAGGCTGACACACAGAGGGAGGGAGAGGGGGACAGAGAGGGAGGGAGAGGGGGACAGAGAGGGAGGGAGAGGGGGACAGAGAAGGAGGGAGACACAGGGAGAGCAAATCAGTCCTTTGGTGTGTGGGAATGTCTGCTCGTCAGCAGGTGGACTGCGTGCATGTAGACAAGGGTGGCCAGTGCCAGAACCCCCCCTCTTCATCATGGCAAAACGCAGGGCCATGTCACAACCTGTACACGAGCACAAGGACAGCCACCTGCATCATATAAGTGTGTGGATCCACTCCATGTGCACATGTACAGTGCTACAAGGAAGGCGCAAATGCATGGCTCGCCACACCTGCACACTCCACTGCTGACTGCAGTCACACTTGACGCAGCAAGTAAGACTGTGCCACACATAGTTAAAGGGGCCAAATTGGTGCCCAAGGGACACACCCATGCACAAGTGCACTGTGAGTGGAATGCAAGACAGATCCTAATTCCAAGAGGAAATGTGCCAACTTTGAAACGGTTGAAACATGGATGTTGCATGGACCAAAATTAACATTTTCTCTCTCACACACAGGTCAACGTCGTGCTGCACCCCCCAACACTGGGGGGGAACACTCACAGGACCCGGATCTGCAGGAGACCGATCCCACCGGCAGCGACCACTCTCACCACTCTGCGGACGACCCCGACCGACCTGGCCCCTCTGGTGTCCAACCACCTGCAGCACCTGCGTCAGGTACAACCGTACCAACCACCACCCCCACTCCTGCCACATCCCAGGAGACACCCAGGATCCCTGCCCCAACACCACAATGCAGCCAGGCTCGCCAGGAGGGACACGGTGTCCCGGGCACCCAGGAGGAGGCAGGCGACAACGCCAATGCCACCCCTCAGGGGTCCCGGAGACCCGATGTGCCCACAAGTGCAGGCCAGACGCAAGTGGGCAGGGGTGGTGGGAGTGGAGGACGGCGGAGGCGCGAGCCTGACCAGTTGGCTGGGGATCCGGTATTTTCCCATGTCCGTAACATCCTGGACTCATACCGGCAGGACACCACGGGCATGGCCCAGGTTGTGTCCGTCCTCGAGGGGATCAAGGTCCAGCAGGCCCAGCAACATGCGGAGCTAATAGCCTGTCTACAGGTACACCAACGGAGGATGGAGGACAGACAGGCTGAGCAAGTGACGGCGTTCCAGGGGATTCACGCTACACTCCGTCGGATGGCCGACACCATGGCCGACCCTCCCTGTGCCAGAAGGCGGAGAACATCACCACCCACAGGGAGGGATCAGGAGGAGGAGGAGGAAACATCCGACGGAGCATCCCAGACGTCGTCACGGCCTGCTGCTGAGGTTCCCCGCAGGAAGCCGGGTCGTCCACGGAAAGGACCGTGAGGGTGGCTGCTACATCACCATCTCCCAGGACACCTGGCCTGGCACCTGGCCCACTGGAGCAACAGCATCACAGCATCAAGAGACATTCTCTGCCACATGGCCCTGCTGGTCACTGGCTGACCAATGTTGACAAAGACTGTGGCATGGACTCTGAGGATTTCCAATGGCAAGGACACCAACTCCCCTACTGAACTTTGGATTCCCTAATCCCGGAAAGCCCCTCACTTTGTCACCCCCCCCCCCCCCAATAATAAATCACACTATTAAGAGTAGATGCCTGCTGGTAGCATTATTACCTAACATGTGTCTTGTACAGTCTAAACATGCCTGAGTCATCTGTTCACTTCAACCATCCACACCCTGGGGCCTGAGTCTGGCACAGGACACATGGGTCACAGTTTATTAGGCAAGACAGACATGGAGCACCATACACACCCGTGATGGGCAGAACCAGCTGAGGGGGTGGCCGAACAACCGTGCTGACAGACACATTGAGTACAGCAACAGTCATGCGCAGAGGTCAGGGATCCTGGCCAGTGTCCTGGGGGGCACCCAGGTATGTGTAGACAGGTGGCAGAACCATGTCCTGCAAGCTTGAGTCCGGTGGATGCAGAGAATGGGGTCATGGACAACGTTGGATGCATGGGGATGGCACATGTCACAATACCCACACAGTCATGGACATCATGCCCAATACACAGTCTCAGCACACACACACAGCTTGCATCTTGCCACTCGACACATTGACACATAGCCACAATCAGGGAATACCATGCCAGACATGCAGGATGCACCGTGCCAACACACCAGCATTGACTGAGAAGAGGCACCTTGGAGGCATAGGGACACCTTTATTAGTCATGTTTTTGGGATTGCAGAGGCAACTTGAAGTACACATGAACACATCATGTGGAGTAACATGTGGGTCCAACACTGGCACCCCCCTTCTGCAGCACAAATGCGTGATAGCCATGGAACTTGCACACAAGTGTCGGCTAACAGCTAAATACCCACAGCTGCACACGGAGAGCCTGACATACACCATAGATCCGCTGATGTGGAAGTCCCACGCCATGTCAAGACAATGTTAACCGTATGTGTCCGAGGGCAGTGTCACACACATTGATGCCATCATCACAATCCACTATCCCATCACTGATGACTGACAACCAGGCAGCCCATCTATTCAGGTGTACCCAGCTGCATGTCGTGTCCCATGGGGATGCCACATGTCTGCAGAGGAACCAAACCCCGACCGGGGCAGTGTGCACACATCGTGAACAACTGCCACACCCAATACACCCCAGATGCATCCCTTACCCCATGGAGACTTCCAAACGTGTCCGTGCCTGTAACGCTGAGTCAGCCCACGATGTCATGTCCATGAGGAATAGCAGTGCCACAACAATGCAACCAGCAAACGGCATGCGCAGGTACCTGGGGAAGAGAGACACACAAGAAGTCAGCCACAAAAAGCACAGCCACTTGCATGTGCATTTACTCGACACATGTATGGATGACAACATGCTAGGTCACAATTATGACTGGGGAAATACTACCATCACTGCCACCATCACTCCAGTGACACACCCACACACACCTCTGACCCACGTGCCATACATGCAGGTGGAGACACACATCACAACGCATGCCACACGGGGACCAATGCGTGCACACTCAGACCCTGGTACTCACCACTAAGCAAAGAAGTCGCGTATGAGCCGAGTCCGGATGTCCTCTTGCGGCTCCACATCCTCCACATCACTAGCCCCATTGCCAAGCCCTTCGTCCTCCACGGGTGGATGGTCCTCGTCATGTTGATTCAGGATGAGTGGCACAGCTCTTTCAACTGCCATGTTGTGCAGCATGCAGCAGACCATAAAGATCTTGCAGACCTTCGCCGGGGCATAAGGGAGTGCACCGCCGGTCTTGTGGAGGCACCGGAATCGGCTCTTCAGCATGCCAAACGTCCTCTCTATCACTCGCCTTGTCCGGCCATGGGCGGTGTTATAGCGGAGCTGGGCCGGCGTGATGGGGTTGCGGAGAGGTGTCAGCAGCCAAGGCATGTTGGGATAGCCAGCGTCCCCTACATGGGAAGCACATGGACATCGTTAGAACTGGTGAAGCGGTCATGCTGGTCGGCTATACAGAATACAGGACAGACAGACTGTACCCACCAACAACACATGCCCGTTCGTTGCGCAGCTGCATCATCATATCAGGCATCCCGCTACGCCTCATGATGTAGGCATCGTGTGCTGATCCTGGGAAACGAGCACAGACATGTGAAATCACCATATTGGACAGACACACCACAAGGGCATTGATGGAGTGGTAGTGCTTCCGATTGCGGTACGCCACCTCCCGTGCGTGTGGTGGTACCAAACCTACATGTGTCCCATCTATGGACCCAATGACATGGGGCATCCCTCCCAGGGCATAGAATCCACGCTTGACCTCAGTCATCTGTTCAGGGGTTGGGAACTTGATGAAGTCATCCAGGTGAATCAACATGGCCTCCAAGAAATCATGCAGCACACCGCTGAACATGCTCTGGGACATGCCACCAACATGAGCTATGGTATTTTGGAAGGTACCCGTGGCAAGAAAATGTAGGGCAGCCATTACCTTCAGCTGGGGTGTCAGTGCCGTAGGATACCTGTGCTGCGGTTGCAGGTGTGGTGCCAGTCTCGCCGTCAGCTCCAGAATCAACGGTTGGGTGAAGCGGTAGAGCCGGATCCTGTCATTCTCCTGCATGGTAGCCAAGTCTGGAATTCTTCGGGCAAGAGGCGGCGCTCTGCAGTAATTTGGAAGTGACAAGGAAGAGTGAGTGCACTACGAGAACAACTCATGTCTACTGAGCACATGTAAATCTGGCAATACACACATGCTACATAGGGAGTCAGGTATGTGCTACATGCCCAGGACACGTATGGATGCAAGGTGACACTCCTTCCAAGACCCAGCTACACACGGTGATTGAGAACCTCCCCATGCCACGCCATGGAAATAGCTGTGTCCCAGTGCAAGTGCACAGCCCGACGCAAGACAGGAGTGACATACACCCACACATCAGCAGAAGTGGGATGCCGATTGCAGAGACTGGTAGCGGAACACTGGAGCCACAGGTCACATGACATTACACTAGTCCAGCCCACACACCTTGCCATGAAGGTGCACATGTCATGACTCACCACACATTCCTTGTGAGGATGCTGACATGGCCTTGTCACGCTACTCCGTGTCCCATGCATACATGTGCACCTCACATCCGATAACACATGTGGCATGGTGTGCGGAACAGTGTGCAATGACAATCTACACACAGCCACATGTTGGTTGCTGCAACGGCTGCAGCTTTTGAGGGTGCTACAACATCAACCTGATGTAAATCCCGGACACATATATGACATAGTCACATTGTGCACTGTGGGTAGTGACAAGTCATGTGTCATGACCCCTGTACCGGGCATCATGGGACACTTCCGTGTGTTGGTGTCCGTGCCATGCCAGTGACGCTCACCCCAAGTGCGCAGTCCCACATGCACACATGTCAAAGGAGTCAAGGGCATGCCTGGCACACATTGCACCCTCACACAGTACACCTGTACACATCTCATCATACATCTGGTGCCTTCTCCACCCAGGAGGCATGTTCCACATCACAGCCTGTGACACCTGTGCCCCACACATGTAGTAATGCACAGACGATGCCTTGATGTCCATTCCTGGACAAGTATGTCCATCCATGGACAAGTATGTCCGCCCTATTCCTACCTGTGTGTCGCCTATCACCACAGTGATGTGTAAAAACCGCCGTACTGCTGCTGAGAGGGCCTGTGCATGTTCCCAAATCACTGTGGGAGTGCTGCCGTATGTGTACCCATCGTGATGGTGAGCGTACAGGCGTTTGTACGGTCCGTAGCACTACGAGTACGCATACGCGTGCAGACCCATAGTGATAGTGAGCGTAGATGCGGGTGTACGGTCCGTACCACTACGGGTACGCATACGCGTGCAGACCCATAGTGATAGTGAGCGTACATGCGAGTGTACGGTCCGTAACACTACGGGTACGCATACGCGTGCAGACCCATAGTGATAGTGAACGTAGGCATGCATGTACGGGCCGTTGCCATGCATTTGGGGTGCCCTAGGGCCCCGAAACGCACCGTACCTGTGTGTGATGCTCCAAATTACATAGGGGACAAGTATTAAGGCCTACATGCATGCTGGTTGTCATGGAGACCAAGTTCAAATTTCGAAATTGTTCTGGAAGGTGCACAGCAGAAGTCAGTTGGAATTCTTCTACTTTGTTGCAATGTGTTTGTGGGGCTGACATCATGCAGGAGAATGAAACCGATAGAGAACCCACAGACTGCTAGGTTTGAAGGGATTGGTGGAAACATAGGATGCAAATGTGAGTGACCAATCACTCTGTACTCCTGTGCATGAGACTGGGCAGAAGGGCACATATAAGGCAGCCAGGTCCCATGAGGGAGCACTTGCCTGCACATCTTTGCATTCGTCGACCCAGCTGCTGCTACTGATTCCCTGGAACCATGTCAAGGGCTGTGGAGAGGACACAGCCATTCACCCTGGAGGAGAACATGGCTCTGCTGGATGTGATCCTCCCACAGTACTCCATGCTGTATGGGCGACCAGGGTATCAGGTGAGTGCATAGGCCACTGCCACAGACTGTCCCTATGTTGTGACTGTGACTTCTGCCATTGCGTCCAGGTGTAACACACATGCCATGTACTGTCGGGGGGGTCCCAGGGGGGGGGTGCCAGATGTCTCCCAGCAGTGCCCTGAGACAGGAGGGGTGGGGGCCTATCACTCACAGCAGTGCCCTGAGACAGGAGGGGTGGGGGCCTATCACTCACAGCAGTGCCCTGAGCCAGGAGGGGTGTGTGCAGAGTCCTCCCAGCAGTGCCCTGAGACAGGAGGGGTGGGGGACTATCACTCACAGCAGTGCCCTGAGACAGGAGGGGTGGGGGCCTATCACTCACAGCAGTGCCCTGAGCCAGGAGGGGTGTGTGCAGAGTCCTCCCAGCAGTGCCCTGAGACAGGAGGGGTGGGGACTATCACTCACAGCAGTGCCCTCAGACAGGAGGGGTGGGGGCCTATCACTCCCAGCAGTGCCCTGAGACAGGAGGGGTGGGGGACTATCACTCACAGCAGTGCCCTGAGACAGGAGGGGTGGGGGCCTATCACTCACAGCAGTGCCCTAAGACAGGAGGGGTGGGTGTGATGCACAGTGTGAGCCTTGATCATTGATTGTGACATTGCCATCATTCCACCTGTGTACCCACTGTGGCACGTACTGCTTTTTCCCTCACCAGGGGATGATGTCCCTATGACAAAGGTGCAATGCGTTGGCTGCATGACATGCCTTGTTGTAACCAGCTAATTTGTACCCATATGTCTCTCTGTGACATGTGGCTGGTGTATTGATGTGGTGTCACTTGTTCCTCCTCACAGGTAGGCGCCACTGCCAAGGAGCAGATCTGGCTGACCGCCGTCAGTGCCGTGAGGGGTGTGGATGGTCGGAGGCGGAGCCTGCCCCAGGTGAGGAAACGCTGGCAGGATATCCGGTGCTGGACGCGGAGGATTGCACGGCTCCTGCTGGGGGACTCACCTGAGAGCCACAAGAACCGCGGCCGCCGGCGTCTGAGCCACCTCCACAGGCGTGTGCTGCCGGTGGTCTTTTCAGACCTGGAGAGGCGCTTACAGGCGATGCAGTAGCCGGAAGGGGGTAGGTACATGTGTGTTTGTTGTGTGTCACCGGCATTTGTAAGGGCACAGTAGCATGAATTCACTGGCAGGGTTTAAAGGTGCTGTGCAGATCCTGTTTGTCCCAGTATAGCGCTGTGCCCCTGCCACCCTTCCCCTCCTTGCAATGTGTTCCCTGGTCTGTGTGTAGTCACTCCTTCACAAGGTAATGTAGGCTGGCGCTTTGTCCACGAGAACAATGACTGTAGCATCATGTGTGGGGGTGGTGTGTAACAGGTTGTGGGACCTTGCCTGTGCACTGTCAAGTTCACTGCATGTGGGTTCCATGTCAGTTGGCACTGATGCTGACTCCAGACATGGGAGTTGGTCTCTCATGTGTCATGCCTTACAGCGCGCATGTCCTATGTAGTGGCCTGTGACATGATGTGCATGAGTGTGCGATACACATAGTGCAGGGATGGTGACGTGTGTTGCAGTCATTACCATTCAGTAGCATGTAGTTGCGTGCCCACTACTGTCCCCTGGGGCACCTTTTCCTCAGTGGTGTATGTGTCATCATAAACGTGGCCAATCTCAGTGTCTACAGCGTAGGTTGTGCTCTGTGCCATTGTCCCCTGTCACCATGTATATAGACGTGCTATTTTGTACAGGTGTCCACTGTGCAGCCTGACCTGATTGTCCTTCTTCATACTCACAGTTGCCAGTGCCTGTGTGTCTTGTTATACTCATCTGAGGATGGGCACTGGTACCTCATTATTTGTACAGGCGCACCTTGGCTGTTTGGCGTACACTCTTGCTTTTTGCCTGCCCCTGTGTGTATCACCCAGACTATGAGATGTTGGTGCCACCTGTGTCTCAACAATTTGCCTCGTGTAGGGTCTTGTTGGGGCGGGCAATGGCTATGTGTCAAATCCTGATTTCTACTTGCTGGGTCTGGGCAGTGTGTGATGTGTCTGGACACACACGCAATGTGCAGTGACCGAGTCATGTTGGGCATGTTTTCAGCATTACCTATGCAGCATGTGTCTCAAGTTCATGGATATGGTCCCTGGTCATCGGTATTTTCGCCAACGCTGTGTGGTGCAGATGCAGTGCTGGATTGTCCCCAGGGCCTGGGTGCTATGTCAGACTCCGTTTCCTGTGTTTAGCTATTGTCTCATGCTCTCCATGGTATTTCAGTGGCATGGTGGCTCAACCAACTGTGTGTTTCATGCCCTACATCGGTACCTTGTTCAGTAGATGTTAGGGATCTTCCTTTTCAGGCTATGCAATGTTACCTATGTAGATTGGACTCATGTGACAGATGTGTACAGGTGTCTGATTAATTTCTGTCTCTCCACCCTGCCCACAGCATCGTCGGGGGACACAGAGGGAGACATGGACACAGACCAGGCGGAGGGACCGAGCACCAGTGCCAGCCGTGACATCGGGTCTGGCACATCGAGTGGGACAGAGGCGGAGGAGAGTGTGGCCGAGGACCTGTCGACTGGCACATCAGACTACGAAGCTGACAGGTCCGAGGAGGATGTCTCCGAGTGGGCGGAGGCTGCACCAGCAGCTGACAGCGGAACAACACCTCGCACCACCCCCCCAGTTTCCATCAGCCGCCTCCCACTTGCTCGTGTCCCTTCCCAGCGTGCCCGGTCACAGCATGTCTCCTTCCTGCCAGGCACCGCACCCCCTGCCCCTGTCTCCACTGCTGCCGCCAATGCAGAGTCTGTGGACATCCAGCGGCAACTGCAGGTTGGTCAGGCTGCGATCCTTAATGTCCTCCATGCCCACGGCAAAACCCTCACCAACATCGAGGCTTTCTTGGAGGGCATTCATTCATCGCAGGCTGACCAACGCAACTTGCTGAGGTCCATAGACTCCACACTGACTGCAGCAGTGGGTCTCCTGCAGCGCGACCTCCCCCCACCTACCCCTGCCCCATCCACACTTCCCACTCCCATGCCTGTCCCACGTACACCCAGACGTCGGCATGCACCCACATCAACGGACACGGGCACCACACCAGCAGGGAAGGTCCACCGCACTCCTCCTGACACGCACACACAGGGTGAGGTAGGCACACCCACTGGGTCGGGGGGCAAACGTGTGACACGCAGCCATAGTGGGAGTCCGCATTCCACCCAGTCCACTCCCTCCAAATCCCCTCCCCTCAGCTCTCCTGGCCACATCTCCCCCAAGGACTCCTTCATTGCCGCTCTGTCCCTGAGCCCCACAGTTACACCACCACGCAAGCGGTCAAGGAGGTCCCCGGTCAGGGTGGTTGAGTCTCCCCCCCTGTCTCCACCCTCCCCCGGTGGCGCTGCGACCCATCCCTCTGACCCCCCCCCCTCCTTGGGGCCTGAGGTCCCTTCGGGTGCAGGGGACTCCCTGGAGGACCTTGCAAAGGTGTGTAGTGCCATCCTGGCCTCCGCCTTTGGCACTGACCCACCCCCTGTGGTGGAGTCCTCCATCCCTGCACCCACAACACCACCCCTTTGCCCTGATGTCCCTGCGGTGCCTGTTGCTTCCCCCCCCCCCTGATGCCCTCACCAGTGTGGAAGACGATGCCATTTGACTGTGCAGGCAAGGTAGGGGACACGCATCCCACTGTGTCCCCCATCCAGCTGAGAATCATTGACTGCCCTATGGGCTTTGGGAAGATTGAACTGCCTGCGATCCACGGACATTGTGCTCATGCTGAATAAAGCTTAATTTTGTTTTCATTATCACACTACTGCTATGCTGGTATTGGTGTTGGTGGGGCTGCTACATGGTTTTTGGTGGTGTGTAAGGGTTTGGGTGTGTGGGATATGTAGTAGTGTACTGCTCATTGGTGGGACCCTGGGATCTGTGTGCCATCACAAGGTGTTGGCTAACTTTCTTTGTTCATGTAAGCAGTTACTGCATGGTGCACTTGTCCCAGGGTGTATTCCTTCCTCTGTGTACCCAGCTTTCTTCCCTGCAGGGTGTTCCCAATGTTTAGCGCAGAGCTGTGTCTACATGAGCTGTGTGTGTGACGGAGCCCTTCTACTTTGGCCATGCATGCAGGGCCATGTCTCCACCTGCAACAATCGTGGCATCCTTGGTGATCACTGTACTTGTGTGTGGAGTCTGTTGACATGAGTTCATGGGGACATGTTCCCTTGTAGCCAGTATGCATGTGGATAATTCTGGCCTCACACACGTGTTACACCCCTCCTGTCTCAGGGCACTGCTGGGAGGACTCCACACCCACCCCTCCTGTCTCAGGGCACTGCTGGGAGGACTCCACACCCACCCCTCCTGTCTCAGGGCACTGCTGGGAGGACTCTGCACACACCCCTCCTGTCTCAAGGCACTGCTGGGAGTGATAGGCACCCACCCCTCCTGTCTCAGGGCACTGCTGGGAGGACTCTGCACACACCCCTCCTGTCTCAGGGCACAGCTGGGAGGACTCCACACCCACCCCTCCTGTCTCAGGGCACTGCTGGGAGGACTCTGCACACACCCCTCCTGTCTCAGGGCACTGCTGGGAGTGATAGGCACCCACCCCTCCTGTCTCAGGGCACTGCTGGGAGGACTCTGCACACACCCCTCCTGTCTCAGGGCACTGCTGGGAGGACTCCACACCCACCCCTCCTGTCTCAGGGCACTGCTGGGAGGACTCCACACCCACCCCTCCTGTCTCAGGGCACTGCTGGGAGGACTCCACACCCACCCCTCCTGTCTCAGGGCACTGCTGGGGGTGATAGGCACCCACCCCTCCTGTCTCAGGGCACTGCTGGGAGGACTCTGCACACACCCCTCCTGTCTCAGGGCACTGCTGGGAGGACTCCACACCCACCCCTCCTGTCTCAGGGCACTGCTGGGAGGACTCCACACCCACCCCTCCTGTCTCAGGGCACTGCTGGGAGGACTCCACACCCACCCCTCCTGTCTCAGGGCACTGGTGGGAGGACTCCACACCCACCCCTCCTGTCTCAGGGCACTGCTGGGAGGACTCCACACCCACCCCTCCTGTCTCAGGGCACTGCTGGGAGTGATAGGCACCCACCCCTCCTGTCTCAGGGCACTGCTGGGAGGACTCTGCACACACCCCTCCTGTCTCAGGGCACTGCTGGGAGTGATAGGCACCCACCCCTCCTGTCTCAGGGCACTGCTGGGAGGACTCTGCACACACCCCTCCTGTCTCAGGGCACAGCTGGGAGGACTCCACACCCACCCCTCCTGTCTCCGGGCACTGCTGGGAGGACTCTGCACCCACCCCTCCTGTCTCAGGGCACTGCTGGGTGGACTTTGCACACACACCTCCGATTTCAGGATATGTACGCTTGGCACATACACGGTGGGGGTACGCTCAATGCATTCGAGGTGAGGGTACGAGTCTACTTACACTGGTGTGGTGGGGGTACGCTCCATGCATACGCGGGTGAGGGTACGGGTCGAACTTACACTGTTGGGGTGGGGGTACGCTCCGTACGTCCGCAGGTGGGGGTACGGGTCGTACTTACACTGTTGGGCTGGGGGGTACGCTCCTTGCATTCGCGGGTGGGGTTACGGGTCGTACTTACACTGTTGGGGTGGGGGTACGGTCCGTGAGTCCGCGGGTGGGGGTAGGAGTCGTACTTACACTGGTGGGGGTGGGGGTACGCTCCGTACGTCCGCGGGTGGGGGTACGGGTCGTACTTACACTGTTGGGCTGGGGGGTACGCTCCATGCATACGCGGGTGGGGGTACGGGTCGTACTTACACTGTTGGCATGGGGGGTACGCTCCATGCATACGCGTGTGGGGGTACGGGTCGTACTTACACTGTTGGGCTGGGGGGTACGCTCCATGCATACGCGGGTGGGGGTATGGGTCGTACTTACACTGTTGGGCTGGGGGGTACGCTCCTTGCATACGCGGGTGAGGGTTCGAGTCGTACTTACACTGTTGGCATGGGGGGTACGCTCCATGCATACGCGGGTGGGGGTACGGGTCGTACTTACACTGTTGGGCTGGGGGGTACGCTCCATGCATACGCGGGTGGGGGTACGGGTCGTACTTACACTGTTGGGCTGGGGGGTACGCTCCATGCATACGCGGGTGGGGGTACGGGTCGTACTTACACTGTTGGGCTGGGGGGTACGCTCCATGCATACGCGGGTGGGGGTACGGGTCGTACTTACACTGTTGGGCTGGGGGGTACGCTCCTTGCATACGCGGGTGAGGGTTCGAGTCGTACTTACACTATTGGCATGGGGGGTACGCTCCATGCATACGCGGGTGGGGGTGCGGGTCGTACTTACACTGTTGGGCTGGGGGGTACGCTCCATGCATACGCGGGTGGGGGTACGGGTCGTACTTACACTGTTGGGCTGGGGGGTACGCTCCTTGCATACGGGGTGGGGGTAGGGTCCGTACATATCCGTCCCCACGCTATGTGATGTTTGTGCGGCCCGTACCCAGGCCTTTGCCATGTGGGTGCGATCCGTCCCGCCATTGTTGGGGTGACGTGTGTGGGCGTGGTCCGACTCGTACCCACGCTCTTCAGGCGTGGGTACGGGACGGACCTGTCTGGTTGTGTTGCCGGTTCGCGTGGTGACGGACTTCCGTTGTGGCGGTCGCTGGCTTATCAGGACACGCCCCCACCCCCTCGTGGTGACCAGGGCATGGGAGTCAGGTATGTCCAGGCCATGTGTGGTGTGTGACTTATGTGGTTGTTTTGAGGCCTGCCCTGGTCCTGCCACCCCCACCCCACCCCACTTTCCCCCCTCCCTTAGTTATTCTGACCTTCTGCGGCGTCTGCGTCGTAACCTGTAGAGGAGGTGGACTGCTATGAGGGCAGGGATGACTCGTAGGTTCGGGTCCATGTCTGTCCGTCGCGTACTGGTACTCCTTGCTCGCGTCGTCCTGTCGCGTACGGGTCCTCCTTGATCGCGTCGTCCTGTCGCGTACGGGTCCTCCTTGGTGGCGTCGTCCTGTGTGTCCGTCACGTACTGGTCCTCCTTGTTCGCGTCGTCGTCTGTCCGTCGCGTACTGGTGGTCCTTGTTCGCGTCGTCCTGATTTCCCGGCAGTTTTTGGCTGCCGCAAAATATTCACCGTGCGGGGTGACGTCGGTGCGAATCGTGATTCCTGGGTCGTGAATGGCTGGCTGCGAGCGTCCCGACGTCAGGTCGGCGCTTTCCCGGATCGCATTGGTAGGTGTTTTTTTGTTCGGTCGGGCTTTTTTACGATTCGTACGGTAATGGTGTACCCGTGCGAATCGTAATTCCTTGTTTGTGAAAATTGACGACCGGGTACGCGTCGGGCGGAGATTGTGCTCCGTCCGACGGTTCGTACCCGGTTTTTGCAGGATCGTGATCGGCACCTCGTTCTTTTGTTTGATAGTGTATTTTTCTTTTTTAGCACTTGGTCTTGGGCTTCATAACGGATAACACGATGAGCTTGCACTTTTACTAACATTTGCTTGTGGGCTGCTGTTGTTTTCTATACGGATGTTGTTAGTAAAGATCATTTATTGGCAGTCCAATGGGTGGTGGTGGTGTGTGAACACAATTCTAAAAGATTGTATCGTCATTTGAGATAAGAATACTACTCTTAACAGAAAGCGTCGTACTTAACTGTGGGATATTATATTTAGTGTAAGCATTTATTTCCACCTCTCTTATTTCATAAACTATTTTTCCCTGTTTCAAAGACATGATTCAGAAGAATTTGATTTACGGAACAGAGAAAGAGGTCCGCAGGAGACTAAGGCTTGTGTCCAAGGACGACATAGACAAGTTAAAGTCAAGGTACGTATTATATTGTTATTACATTCGATAGTTTACATGATTAGATGAATAATTCATGCTTAATAGTTACATTGCTGCTGGCAGGGAAGGCAGTGGTTGGTGGCAGGAGAGCCTCAGCCACCTTCCCTCAGGTCCGTAGACACTAGAGGGAGGCAGAAGAAGACAGGGGGAATATTGAACTGTCATCTTCTCTTACATCCGACGCCTTCTTCAGATATCTGAGGCAGATGACGAATCAGTGTCTGTCTGTGCACCATCTTCAGAGCCTGGTTTTACACTGCACTGATGTAAAAGTGTTGACTGAGTATTGAATCCGGTCTTTGCATTACTGTCTTCCAGTTAAAGCCTTATGCAACAAAGGATCCATTTTATCTTATAGGTAGTAGACTCATGTGGTCATACTGCATAAGATTTTTACTTTTGTAATAAAAGATGGAACCAATACACGCCTCACCATGTGGAATAAGAAGTGGTGCATACTGTTTTTACATGACACTTAATCTTGCCTAAAACGTTTAAAAAGAGGAGAAATATGGGTTCGAGGCATGTGTGGCTGTAGATACACATGCTTTGCATACTCCTGCCATCTAGTGTTTGGTCCGGATGTGTGCAAATTGTTTTTCTTCAAGAAAGTATTTCGAGCCACAAGCTAAAGTGATTCCTCTTCTTGGTGATAATGCACATTGGCATCGACTCCCTTGTTAGATTGTTTTCTTTCCACTGTCGGATTCGTACGTGTATTACTGTGCTCTGGTTGGAGACTGTTTTGCACTCCTTTCGGTTTGTAATTCACCCTTACCCTCATTGTTATTGTTATCAAATGCGTTGCCATCTTTGAGCTTCAAAATCTGGAAAGCTATTGCCCGTCTGATCAATGCGCCCGAACGGCAGATCTTTGGGCCTCCCTTTCCATCTCTACAGCTTCGCCTTAGAATGCCCTGCTGATGGAACAGACGCCATTCTTTTTCAGCGCGAGGTGCCATGCTAAGTACCGGAGGACCAACCTTCACCAGGTCTGCAACCTGTTCTTATCTCCTGGTCACTGGGTAGAAGACTGCGAGGCCTGTCGATCATTCCGATCATAGAAAACCTGACGGGACAGAAGGGTACATCAGAGGGAGATGCAGCGGAGAGAGGGCCATGATACACAACATATTTAGACAATAGGATGTCGAGGAGAAGGAGGAAGTCCATGTGGCCTCTGTGGCGGAGGAAGAGTCTTTTTCCATTGAAGACTCTGGCTCCGTCGTAGAGCTCAACCTCCAGATGCAGGACCTTCCACTGGGTCAGCGTACTGTGAGTACTAACATCCCCATCCTGCCACTAAAAAAACAATTGGTTCCACCGAACATAAGGCTCCAGGCCCACCACTGCCAGCAGGCCATGGTTGGCACCGAACATCTGCTACGGATGCCCTGCCGTTGGGCTCGGCACAGAAAGAACAGCCGAAGCCATCAGCTTCCACACCGAGCTGACCCCATCCATCCTCTGCTCCGACCACTTGGACTGCGAAACTAAAGACCATCTCTGCACTGAACATTTCTAGACCAGCATCGAAATCCAAACAGGGTGCTCCAGTGAAACCAATCCTCCATAAAATGCAGGAACGGTTTGATGCACGCCTGACACAGATACATATACAGCCTCACACTGGTCGCATCTTAACCACGACTGTGGTGTCAGCACCACCTCCATCAAAACGCCAACTCTCCTTTGAAGAAGCAATAGACTTGCCGGTGCCTGTTAAAAGGAGGAAGAAAGACGAGGCTACCAGTCCTTTGCACCCTCTTCCACCACCTCCTCCGCCTCCACCCTTCATTCCCCCACCTTCACCCTCTCCACCTCATTCTCAAGGTGAGCCCTTAGATATCACTTCACAGGTGTCCCCACATTCCTTCATGAATGGGCATGGGAGGGGTGTGGATTATACACCACAGATCCCTGGGCAGATAAGGACGTTGATCCCCAAGCGGACACAGATCCAGAACTGCACCCTGCCAATCCATTGCCTCCTGATAACACCACCTCATATTGGAAGCTCATCAGTAGGGCTGCAGCGTACGACCAAGTGCCACTCCATAAAGAGGCTATAGAGGAAGATTTCTTCTTTGAAATTCTATCCAGTACACTTATGGCTACCCAATATCTCCCTACATTAAAAGGCATGATGTGTCACACTGATGGTATCTTTAAAGACCCTGCGCAAGCACACATTATCACTCAGAGGGTCGACAAAAAATAAAAGACCTCACACTCCGACCCTATTTACACCCCAGGGCAACTTCCTCCTGATTCATTAGTTGTGTCCAATACCTGTAAGAGGGCTAATTCACACACCACCGCTGAGGCTCCACTCCATGATAAGGAGTCTAAACGAATTGATGCATCAGGGAAACAAGCAGCGGCGCAGTCCGCCAATCAATGGCAGATTGCAAATACACAAGGCCTATTAGCCATGTATGAATGCGCCTACTAGGACGAAACTAACTCCTCCAGTACCTCCCAGAAGGACATAGGAAAAGTGGTCAGGAGCGGAGCGTAGCGGAGGGCATACTCATTTCTAAAACTCCATCAGGTGTGCCATGGATTCCGTGAATACAGCTGCCAGGGGTATCAATACCAGTGTGTTGACAAGCCTGTCTGTGTATATCTGGCTTCAAGTCAGAAGTACGGCAACCCATTTTTTAATGTCCTCTTTGACAAGGAACACCAGTTTGATCCACAAGTTGACCAAGCGTTAGAGATGAAGACGGAAACTGAGATTAGCAAGTCCATGGAGGCACTCCAAACACCCACTCCCCTTGGCTCCTTTCGCCGCTTCTCATATAAGGCAGGCTCAAAAGCAGCATCTTCCGATGCCTCTACTTCATCATATTGCCTGCAAAGTCACAATTCTCCTTCATGAGGCCATTACAGAGGGACATACAGGAGTAACAACTCCAAAGGTCCTGGCTGTGGTGCTCACACTGCACACTCCTCACTAGAGGAGAAGCTATGCATGACCTCATGCCAGGTGAGTGTTGTGGGGGAAGGGAAATCCTTTCAAGAGAGTCATTTTCTCTCTGGATTTCCATCCTCTTTTTGAGACTCAGGAGCGGCAATGTCGCTGTGGTGTCACCATGGCTTTAAGTGGAAGCTTTTTCAATATTATATACAAGCCATAGATACTGCTTATTTATCCTATGCAACTAACAACCATTGACAAAGCCAATAGTCCTGACTTGTTGTAGGTATGATGCTACTGGATGCAATGACAGAAACAACAAAATATAAGCCTAGCGGCACACTATGGTAATCACAGATTTTTGGCTTAGGGGTGGTTTTAAGCCACGCCCATAATTACATTGGCCACGCCCTCTTGACAGATCCCCCCCCAGTTTTTTATCCCGCTTAAAGATCTGGTTCGGGGGCAGTATTGCTGTGGCGGGGCCGGTTTTGCAGCCCCCAATAACAAAAGCAACAGTTCTTCATAATTGCGCCTACATGCCACAAAACTGCCAGAGATGCTTTAGGTTCCCAGCCCGGCCCTGGCTTCTGGGCGCGCTACATGTCCAATTTAAGTGTTACATTTCAGTATCAAACCAGCTAGGAATCGGAGAATGAATGATCGCACCACATGGAGGGTATTTGAGGGGGCGATCCCACTTTACTGCGGATTTGAAATGCTCTCAGTTGTTGTTAACCAGGGAAATGGACTCCAGCCTCTGCACAAATGAAAAATCTAAACATGCTCAGACCCCGAGTGTGAAAATAGTTAAACGATTTAAATTTGTGAGGCTGGTGATAATCGAGTTGCTTCCGGATAATGGCTGCATTTATAGCGACAGAACTGTTTTTCTGCAGTGCATAACTATTGATGAGGGGATTTTTATTACTGAAAATTTAAAGAGCTCAATCCCAAAACATTTGAATATTATAGAAATTACAGCGGTTTACGGTTTTCTGTAGCTGTAAGTGGGTTTTTTAAAGGATTCTAATTAAAATCTTCTGCATTGGGTACCCACAAGCTGAGATGGTCAATATATTTAGACATGTTTTAAAATGTCCTCATTTAAGTGGAACGTGAGAGATGCACCCTGCAGCTAAATGAGCTCCCTGTAGTTCGGCCCTTACCGATGATGTAGGGTTGTTATTTGGCACACAGCAAAAATATAACAAGCGGCCGCGATCAAACATCAAAGCGGCCGCGAAAGTGAAAGTAATCACGGTAAAGCGCGCCGCGCGCGCCGCATACATGCACTGCAGCTCTAGGCTGGCCTGGTAGCACTTTTTGGAGCCCTCTCAAAAAGTCTCACCAGACCAGCGCATGCGCTGGGTCAGACGAGACCTAAAAAAGGACAATTTCTCCCATTGAAGTCAACAGGATACAGTGGGAAAATGTTTTTAAACAAAATATATATTATTTATACTTAAAATATGTTTTAGATTTTTGTAAAATAAGTTATATTTATTACTATTTTAATGAATTTCCTCAGATAAAAAAAATATATATATATTTTCATTAATAAAATAAAGGTGCACTATTACCTAAAATGCTTAACATGATCTACATGTTTCCAACTTTTACATTAATTATGTATGAGTCCAAATGTGTGATAATTGTGGTTCAAAAGTAATATTCAGGTATTAATTTAATTCCAGAGTATTAATACACTTCTCACCCATTACCCCTATATCCCTTGCTTCCCGTCCCTAAAACTGTATTTTGTTATATTTAAATTTGTTTTGTAAATGTGTTTAGGATTATAAACCCTACATTTAAATGAATCATAAATTAATGCCCTGGTATTAATGATAATACCTGAGTATTAATACACTTCCCCACCCATTGCCTCTATGTCCTTTGCATCCCACCCGTAAAACTTTATTGTGAAATTCTTTAATTAATTTGTTTAATTATACGGTAAAATAATTACCTTATTGCAGAAGAAAACTTAATACTGAGGTACTACAATTGATACCCGAGTATTAATACACTTTCCCACCCATAACCCTGATATTCATTGCATCCCGTCCATGGAACCACATTTTTTTATTTTTTACAATAATAAGCAATAAAAAAATAACAAATTAATAATTGCAAAAGACATCAATATGCAGGTTTTCAAGTTGATCCCTGAGTATTAATTCACTTCCCCATCCATAACCTCTAAATACCTTGCATTCTGTCCCTAAAGCTTTATTTTTATAGTTATAAGTTGAATAACCGAAATTATTTTAAAATGTTTACCCCATAACGAAATACGTTACACATTAATACTTAGGTATCACAGTAAATACCTAAGTATTAATGCATATCCCCAACCATTACTGCTATATCCCTTGCATCCCACCCCTAAAGCCTCATTTTGCAAATTTTAAAATGATTTTTAAAAATATATATTTTTAAATACCCTATTTTTAATTGGTTTTAAAATTAATACTCCGGTATTACTGGTAATGCCTGAGTATTAACACACTTACTCACCCATTACCCCTATAATCATTCTATCTCATTCCTAAATTCACTTATATATTTATATAACCTATATATAAAACTATATACAAAACATATATATATATATATGTATATTTTTAACTTTGTGCAATACTCACCAAAATCTTAAAACAGAAACCAGCCCATGCTTACATATACATTCCTATATACCTACCCAATAATGCGTGGTAAAGGCATGCATTGGTAAAGGGATGCATGGTTAAGGCATTTGTGGTAAAAGCATATGCGTGGTCACGGCATATGTGGTAAAGGCATATGCATTGTAAAGACTGTGTGGTAAGTGTAATGAGTGGTAAAGACTGCGTTGTAAAAGGTTGTTTCCCCCAGGAGGTGCCTTAGAACTCTATAGATTGGTTTGTTGGACAACAACATTTCTTCAAAGACATGTATGTAATAGTCACAATATTTGTACACTTTTATCCAGCACCCCAGTGCGACAGTCTTCATAAGGCAATTGGTATATATCAGGTAAACAAGCGTTAGCTGCTGCAGTGTGATATGACTAGTGGATCGATTGACGCACCAGAGTGGTCCAAGGGGCTGTTATTCCATTGCGGAGAAGTACCCCCAGATGGAGCCCGAGAGTCATCTGGCCCCGCTTTGTGTGAAGGCTTGGGATGTTCCAAGCTGGCTGCAGGATCTATCATGAGCTTGCTATGTTGAGCGCGTGCTGCTAAGGCTAAGTGATCAGTTTCTTGTACGAGCTGCTAAGGTGTTGGTTGTCAGCCTGCTGCTATGTAAACAGTCTTTGACCTAATATAGAGCATGGGTAGGTTAATTAATCACAGAGCTGTAATGTAAATGTCTATTATTATTATTATTATTAGGAGTTTTATATCGCGCACGGTTACCCTTGGGCATCCCAGCGCTTGCATTGGGAACCCGTCCTGGTTTTTCCCTGTGAGATAATCCATACTGGGCATCCCCAAGGTGAAAGCCAGGCATCCCGCCGCGGGGGGGCCGTTGTGGAGATTAAGCAAGCTAGTTGCCCAGAGCTGCCTAGTGTGAACTCATGCTTAGAGTAGGCACCGAAGCGAGAATTATCAAGTCCGTGGACAATTGGGCTCCAGACCCTGCCGCGTCGGGAATCGAACCCTGGTCCCGGGTCTGACCTCTGCTTCAGGGTATGCCTGCTCTAACCAGTGAGCTACACTTCTCCACTTCTCTATGCATTTCTAACTTTGACCCCTGGTCCATATGCATAGCATGTCATGTGTTCTTCTTTGTTCTTTCTCTTATAGTTCGGGTCATCATGATATAAATGTTGACAGAACGATATCTTCCTGTCATCAAGTTCCACGGCTTTCCACAGCTTCTTCTGTGACCCAACCTCCCGACCTCCAGATAACGCCAGAGTGGGTCTGGTTCTGGAAAAATGAACATGGACAGTGGATTGAGTATGGAAAGGATGTGAGTGTCCTAAGTAGATAAAGATGGATGGGAGGGGAAGATGTACTACGTGAAAAGGAGAAGATGTAGGAAAGAAAGGCTCCTGCTTTGCTGCACAAAGGGGCTGGAACAAAGACTATTCCGTTCAGATAAATCAGGTTGCAGGACTGATTTTGAAGCAGTGGCAGGAAGTCATTTTCTCTTTTAGCAGATGGGAGTTAAGTTGTCTTTTGCAAAACAATGGACAAGAGACTTCCAGATGAGATTTTAGGGGCCTCTCAATTAATTTTTATGCACCTGACTACTTCAGTTCTCTAAATGTACGTTTTACTGACTTATTTATCCTCTTGATTCTGTAGGGTGGAAAGGAAAAAGCCACAATAGCATCGGCAGATCTGGAGAAACTCTACCTCGCTGATAAGACAGCAGTAGTCCCATTTAAGGCTGGAGATCAGCAGTACCAGATACACTTTAAAGGTAATGTGGCATCCATTGCAAGTATTATGCTGATCCTTGCGTGGTATGTTTTAAATAATGTCTGATGCAGCAGGTATTATCTGTGCTTTCGTTCCACAGGGACTCGCCTCTTCCCTCAACCTCCCACCTGACTGTAAACATAGAGGTCCAAAATTGCTATTCCCTGTCTCCTCTAATACAGAAAACATACTTGTAGCCTTTGGCTGCAGCAGTGCAGAGGTGTGTTCAGAGCCCCAGACATAGGGCCTAATTTAGAGTTTGGCGGATGAATACTCTGTCACAAATATTCCATCCACCTAATACATGTGCCATCGTATATAATGCACTTGTAATACGGCAGACATCATATCTGTCACATTTGTGAGGGAATATCTCATCCGCCAAAGTCTAAATCAGACGCTTAGTTCGCACACCTTCTTACCTTTTAGGAGAAACATTCCAGTTGCTGCTATGGTTGTGTAGTCAGTCTACAGTCTTGTCAGTACTGCTGTGGGACAGGGCAGTTGTGGCCTCTAAGGTGTCTTTATCTGCTCTGTCTTCATTTTGGACCCCATCCAACTCATCCAGTCCTATGGGGGCCTCTACAAGTCAAACACAACCCGTTTCACATCCAACAGGCTCATGTTTACAGGCTTCACCATAAAACCAGAAGCTCAGCTCCATGCACTTCATTCATTCCCTCTGTCAATTAACTTTATTTAGTGCTCTCCAGGCACACACCTCACATTTTCATGAAACACCATTAAACTTGCTTCTATTTTTCATACTCATACATTTTGGTACATAGGGCCCAGAAATCCTATGGAATGATTGCACTATACAGAAAAAAACATCTTTCATTTTGATCCTGCCTATTCAGAGGTCAAAACTATTTTGGCATGAATTCATCAACATAAAGGTGCCGATCACGATCCTGTAAAAACCGGGTACGAACCGTCGGTCAGAGCGTATTCTCCGTCCGACTCGTACCCGGTTGTAAAACATTACAAACACGGAATTGCGATTCGCACGGAAACACCATTTCCGTACGATTCGTAAAAAACACCGACCGACGAAAATATGCATACGAATGTGATCCGGGAATGCTGCGGCGTGACGTCGGGACGCTTCCAGGCAGCGTTTCACGACCCAGGAATTACGATTCGAACCGACAGCACCCGAGTACGCGCCGTACCCCCTGTGTATGTACACCCGAGTACGTGTCGACCCCCCCGTGTATGTACATACACGGGGGGGTTCGACACGTACTCGGGTGTACATACACGGGGGGTTCGACACGTACAGTTCGACACGTACTAAGGTGTACATACACGGGGGTACGGCGCGTACATGCGGGGGCTGGGGGGGGGTACGGCGCGTACATGCGGGGGCTGGGGGGGTACGGCGCGTACCGGGCACCTGTTTGGACGTCTCCATGGTTGCTATAGGAGTTCGGTGCGGACGGTCTTTTACCCATACGGTTGTACATTCGGACGCCCGGGACGGATCGTGATTCCCCGGTCGGACTTCGCTTTTCACGTTTGTACGGTAAATCGTCCGAGGACGTGTCGGACACTTTTTCCGACCCGAGGACGTGTGGGGAATTATTCCCAATGCGACTCGTATGGGCTTTTTACCGTGCGAATCGTGATTGCCAGTTTGTACGGCACTTGTACGATTCGTACGGTAAAAAGACCGGATACGAGTCGTACGGGGATTTTTTTTACCGGATCGTAATCGGCACCAAAGTTGTATTATTCTCAGAGATATAGAGTGTAGGATGTTGCAGAGAATTGGTTCAAATAAATCTCTTTCATGAAAATGTTAGCATGTATCATCCACTATTCAACACATATTCAAATTACAGTTGCAAATGTGATTTTGTTGATAATAGACACAAACAGATGAGTGAGAGGCAGCAATAAGCTTCTGCTATCATTACAGTGTCACAGCCTTCTGTACATTCTGGACCACAAATATTGCTTTGGCTTCAATCTATCTCTCAGAGCATGTGTAGCCCATACATTACCCAATGGCTCATTGGCTAAGACTTCAAGAAAAGTTTGTTTGTTGGCAAAACAGGAGGCTCAGGCAGCGCCCGTGGTTGGTTGCCCACTCCAACAAGGTCCTAGCTGTACCTTTTGGAGCGGGAGGCCTCAAAGCCTGCCTCAATTACAGGTCCCTCCCCAAGCACACAACTGCTTTTACTATCGAACAACACATGGGATTTTTATTCCTCACAGAAACTTGGCTCAAGGATGGCTCCAATCTGGACCTTGGTTTAATAACAAGCTGTGGACTTGTAGGAAGCTGTGCACTGTTCACCTGGTGTGTGCTTAGACACAATTATGTTGATTCCAATTTTTTAAGTTTGTTCAGTTTATTTCTGGCAATAACAACATATATTCAAACTCTTGTTGCTATGTCAAACAATATTACTTAATAAAGTTTTTGTGCAATTAAGTTTTGTTTACATGTTGAAAGATATCACACAAAAAATATCTTCATTATACATCATCATTTGATTTCATCAAGACATTACATAATCACTACATTGCATTTTAATGTGTACGTGCCCAATGCATTTCGGAACCCAATGGTTCCTTCATCAGGGGCTAATCTGAAATGAAAATAAACATGTGTATCAGTAATGGTATCATTGGTGGCTCAAGATCATTAATTGGTATGTGGGGTTGAGTTCGTTTTATTGTAATTGTATCATACCTGTACTGGATTACTGCTTGATGTACACTAAGAAATCGAGGGTAGAAAATAAGTTAAACATGGTGGTGCCTGTTTTATAGGTGTAACGAGAAAATGTTTAGATGTAACGAAACTGCTAAGATGTCTAACAATTGGGCTTACCTCAGTAAGAATAGAAGTGCAAGCTGTTAAAAAATGACATAAACATACAGATTGAGCGTTCAATAATGCTTGGGATCATGACCGATATATGGGCTGAACTGAAGCATAATAAAGATTGGTAAGAAATTGCTGCACGCTTACCTCTGTTGTGTGAGGTTCGAGATTACTGAAAATAATGACATAAGAAAAGGTCATAAAGAGACCTGTCAGAAACTTTTACCAGAAAAGTAGTCAAGCCTAAAGATGAGAATACTGCAAAAACCGCCTTACCTAGTGATGGCTTAACGTGGATAAATCGTGATAATCCGTGGTAAAGTTTGGTTTGAAACGCCACGAATACCGCGTTTAAGAAGACATAAACATAGAGAGAGGACTGTCCGGGTAACGTCTGGACTGATGCAACGTGATATGAGCGCCATCTTTAAACGAGGAAATCCTCGTGTGGTGAAAATAATAAAAGTGGGATACGGGTATAAACGTGAATAGTATTTCGAAAAAGATTTGGAATACCTGAGATATGTGATAATTCAACGTGAGTCTGTTGAATATTATAATAAATCGTTAGCACGAATCAGGATAAGAACCCTGGATCAATATAAAACTCTGAATGTTTCGAAAATAAAAAAAGGACTATCTTCACCGTCATGTGCCAAAATATGACAGGAGAAACCTACCTGAAGAGTAAACACACTTGAGAGTTCATTGGGTGCGCTATGTTATGAGGTGAAAGTGTATTTCCATGAGTTAGAAATCACTCATATATTTAACATAATCCTGAATGAAAAAATGTTGGCAAATCTATGCTAACTGAAATGAAGGGGAACATACAACTCCTATTTAGTATACTTCGATCTGATGATTCTGTAGCCCATTCGGTAATGAATGGCCTTTGTGTGAGATGTGGATTATTGATAAGTGTTCTACTCAATGAGTGAGAGTAAGGATGAGATGGATCCCAGGAGAATAATAATCAAAGCATATGTGTGACTTGATTACAATACTAACATCCTTTCATAAATAACATGACATATCTAATCTGTCATTGATTCCCTTTGGAAGCATGGTGTCAAGATATTTTATCCAATACACTTCTCGTTGTAACAATTTAAGATGGTTGTTGACTCCTTGTTGTATTGGTATGTGTTCAATCACTTGAAATCTGAGTTGGGATATGGTATGGTTTGCTTCTGCCCAATGATTTGCCAATGAGGAACTCAAATTTCTGGTTCTTATGCGACTTTTGTGTTCCGTAATTCGAGTCTTGATTTTGCGTTCCGTTTTGCCAACATACATTTTGCCGCAAGGGCATTTAATGCCATATATTACATTACTCACATTGCAATCACTGGTGTGTCTCAATAATATATCTTTTCCTGTATTGGGGTGTGTTAAAACATTTCCCACGATTACATTGTTGCAATGTGAACAATTTGTACACTTTAAAGTTCCTTTAAAAGGTGTCGATGGTTTGATGTCTTTAGGTGGGGTTAAGAGTTCTCGTAAGTTTTCCCCCTTGTGTAGGCATGTAATGGAAGATTCCCAAAAATGTTGTTGAAGTCTGGTTCTTGAGACAACAGTTCCCATCTTTTATTGATTATTTTCTTGATCGCTGGAGCGCTCGTTGTGTATTTAGATACAAATACAATTCTGTTCTCTTGTGATGTTGTTGTGGTGGTGAGAAGTTCTCTGCAGTGTTTTTTCAAAGCTCTGGTCATACAATCTTGTACTGTTTTTTCTGGATAACCTCTTTGGTGGTACTTCACTTTATATTCCTCAATTTTAGCATGACAGTCTTGTGGATTAGAACAGATGCGTTTGATCCTAATGAATTGTGAATATGGAAGGTTGTTGATGAGACTGTTTGGGTGAAAGCTCGAATGATGCAACGCATTGTTGCGATCCGTGAGTTTTGGTATATATCGAGGTTTCTAAACTGTTTCCTTCATTTGATTTGGTGATTGTTACATCAAGATATTCAATGGTCTGTATGTGGATCTTGTGGGTGACTTGGATCCTTGGGTTGTATGTATTAATTGTTTCAATCATGTTTTCCAATGTTTGCCTTGAGTCTTTCCAAATTAAAAAAATGTCATCAATGAAGCGACAGTATATGTGGATGTTAGCCCACCATTGAGGGTTGTTCATGATGTATTCATGTTCAAATGCTGCCATAAAGATATTCGCGTACGTCGGAGCCCCCGAAAAACCCATGGAGGTTCCCGAGAGTTGGGCATAATATATGTCATTCCATTTGAAATAACTGTGGTGTAAACAAAAATGTAACAGTTGCATTAGAAACACTTTCTGAACATCAATGTCCTCTCTTTGTAAGATTGCCCATTCGACAGCCTCCATTCCTGCCATATGTGGTATCGAGGTATACAATGCCACCACATCATGGTGCAGAGTAACCAAGAAGACTGAGGTGCCGATCACGATCCTGCAAAAACCGGGTACGAACCGTCGGACGGAGCATATTCTCCGTCCGACGCGTACCCGGTCGTCAAAATATACCAACATGGAATTACGATTCGCACGGAAACACCATTTCCGTACGAATCGTACAAAAGCCCGACCGACCAAAATAAACATACAAATGCGATCCGGGAAAGCGCCGACCTGACGTCGGGACGCACGCAGCCTGCCATTCACGAACCAGGAATTACGATTCGCACCGACGTCATCCCGCACGGCGAATATTTTCCGGCTGCCAAAAACTGCCGGGAAATCAGGACGACGCGAACAAGGAGTACCTGGACGCGACGGACTGACAGGACGACGCGAACAAGGACTACCCGTACGCGACGGACAGACATGGACCCGAACCTACGTGTCATCCCGGCCCTCATAGCAATCGACCTCCTCTACAGGTTCGGACGCAGACGCCGCAGAAGGTCAGAACAACACAGGGAGGGGGGAAAGGGGGGGGCAGGAGCATGGGCAGGCCACTAAACCACCACCATAGTCACACAGCACACATGCCCTGGACATACTTGACCCTCAGGCCCTGGTCACTACGAGGGGGTGGGGGCGTGTCCAGCTAAGCCAGCGACCGCAACAACGGAAGTCCGTGATGACGCGAACCGGCAACACAACCAGACAGGTACGTCCCGTACCCACGCCTTAAGAGCGTGGGTACGAGTCGTACCACGCCCACACCAACGTCACCCCAACAATGGCGGGACGGCCCGTACCCACGTGGCAAAGGCCTGGGGACGGGCCGCACAAGCATCACATAGCGTGGGGACGGATATGTACGACACGTACCCCCACCCGCGTACGTATGGAGCGTACCCCCCATGCCAACAGTGTAAGTACGACACGTACCCCCACCCGCGGGCTCATGGAGCGTACCCCCCACCCCAACAGTGTAAGTACGACCCGTACCCCCACCCATGTATGCATGGAGCGTACCGCCCACCCCAACAGTGTAAGTACGACCCGTACACCCACCCGCGCATGCATGGAGCGCACCCCCCACCCCAACAGCGTAAGTACGACACGTACCCCCACCCGCGGGCTCATGGAGCGTACCCCCCCCCAACAGTGTAAGTACGACACGTACCCCCACCTCGAATGCATGGAGCGTACCCACATCCGTACATATTGTCAAATCGGAGAGGTGGGTGCAGAGTCCACCCAGCAGTGCCCAGACATGAGAGGGGTGTGTGCAGAGTCCTCCCAGCAGTGCTCAGACATGAGAGGGGTGTGTGCAGAGTCCTCCCAGCAGTGCCCTGAGACAGGAGGGGTGGGTGCAGAGTCCTCCCAGCAGTGCCCTGAGACAGGAGGGGTGTGTGCAGAGTCCTCCCAGCAGTGCCCAGACATGAGAGGGGTGTGTGCAGAGTCCTCCCAGCAGTGCCCAGACATGAGAGGGGTGTGTGCAGAGACCTCCCAGCAGTGCCCAGACATGAGAGGGGTGGGTGCCTAACACTCCCAGCAGTGCCCTGAGACAGGAGGGTTGGGTGCCTAACACTCCCAGCAGTGCCCTGAGACAGGAGGGGTGTGTGCAGAGTCCTCCCAGCAGTGCCCAGACATGAGAGGGGTGTGTGCAGAGTCCTCCCAGCAGTGCCCTGAGACAGGAGGGGTGGGTGCCTAACACTCCCAGCAGTGCCCATGGAACGCAAAGGGTGGAGTAGCCACAGATACCATGCCCACAAATGTCAGTCAGGTGCACAAAGACCCTGCAGTACACGTACCACATGTGTGCGAGGCTGGGAGTATACGCATGCATCGGGCCAAAAACAAAACATGTCCACATGAAGTCATGTCAATAGTCCACAAACACAAGTACAATGACTACCAAGGATGCCACGAATGATGCAGGTGGAGAATGGCCCAGCATGCATGTGCAAAGTTGAAGGACTCCGGCACACACCCAGCTAATGTACACACAGCTCCGCGCCAAAGTCAGGGGACACCCTGCAGGGAAGAAGTCAGGGTACACAGAGGAAGGAATACACCTTGGGGCAATTGCACCATGCAGCAACTGCTTACATGAATGGAGAAAGGTAGCTAACACCGTGTGATGGCACACAGATCCCAGGGTCCCCCCATGACCAGCACACTACTACATTTCCCACACACCCAACACATGAACACCACCCACAACCATGTAGCAGCCCCAACAACAGCAATACCAGCAAAGCCGGAGTGTTCCAAGGCCAAAAAAAAAATAGCTTTATTCAGCAGGATCAAATAACTGGTATGTAGTAAGTTCAATATTTACAAAGCCCATAGGGCAGTCCAGGAGTCACAGCTGGATGAGGGACACAGTGGGATGCGTGTCCCCTAGCTTTCCTGCACAGTTACAAGCCGTTGTCTTCCACAGGGGTGAGGGCATCATGTGGAGGGGAACGAACAGGCACCGCAGGGACAGGAGGGCGAAGGGTAGGCGACGTGGGTGCAGGGATGGAGGACTCCACCACAGGGGGTGGGGCAGGGCCAAAGGCGGAGGCCAGGATCTCGCTGCACACCTTAGCAAGGTCCTCCAGGGACTCCCCTGCACCCGAAGGAACCACAGGCCCCAGGGAGGGGGGTGGGTCAGAGGGATGGGTCGCAGCGCCACTGGGGGAGGGTGTGGAGAGGGGGGGGGACTGAAGCACCCTGACCGTGGACTTCCTTGACCGCTTGCGGGGTGGTGTCACTGTGGGGCTCAGGGACAGAGCGGCCATGAATGAGTCTTTGGGGGAGATGTGGCCAGGAGAGCTGAGGGGAGGGGATTTGGAGGGAGTGGATTGGGTGGAATGCGGACTCCCACTCTGGCTGCGTGTCACACGTTTGTCCCCCGACCCAGTGGGTGTGCCTACTTCACCCTGTGTGTGCGTGTCAGGAGGTGTGCGGCGGACCTTCCCTGCTGGTGTGCTGCCTGTGTCTGTTGTGGTGGGTGCATGCTTACGTCTGTGTGTATGTGGGACAGGCATGGGAGTGGGAAGTGTGGAAGGGGCAGGGGTAGGGGGTGGGACGTAGCGCTGCAGGAGACCCACTGCTGCAGTCAGTGTGGAGTCTATGGACCTCAGCAAGTTGCGTTGGTCAGCCTGCGATGAATGAATGCCCTCCAAGTATGCCTCCATGTTGTTGAGGACCTGGCTGTGGCCATGGAGGACATTAAGGATCGCAGTCTGACCAATCTGCAACTGCCGCTGGATGTCCACAGACTCAGCATTGGCGGCAGCAGTGGAGACAGGGGCAGGGGGTGCGGTGCCTGGCACGAAGGAGACATGTGGTGACCGGGCACGTTGGGAAGGGACACGAGCACGTGGGAGGCGGCTGATGCCAATGGAGGGGGCGGTGCCAGAAGTAGGGCTGCTGTCAGATGGTGGTGCAGCCACCGCCCACTCGGAGAGATCATCCTCGGACCCGTCAGCTTCATACTCTGTTGTGCCAGTCGACAGGTCCCCGGGGTCACTCTCCTCCGCCTCTGTCCCACTCGAAGTGCCAGGCACGATGTCACCGCTGGCACTGGTGCTCGGTCCCTCCGCGCCGTCTGTGTCCATGTCTCCCTCCGTGTCCCCCGACGATGCTGTGGGCAGGGTGAAGAGACAGAAATTAATCATACACCTGTATACATATGTCACCTGAGTCCAATCTACTTAGGATACAGTGCATAGCCTGAAACAAAGGAAGAGTTACAACTACAAAGCAAGGTACATATGTAGGCCCTGCAAGACACAGTTGTGTGACCCACCATGCCATGGAAAACCAATGGAGAGCAAGACACAATAGCAAATGAGACGACCTGGAATTTTGACTGAGGAGCAAGGCCCTGGGGACAATCCAGCACTGCATCTGCACCACACAGCGTGGCAGGCAATAGGGATGAGCAGGGACCACATCCAGGAACTAGAGGCACATGCAGCATAGGTAATACTGATAACATGCCCACCCTGACTGGCACACTGCACCTTGAGTGTATGTCCAGACAAACATCACACACTGGCCAGTCCTAGCAAGGAGAGTACAGGTCTTGACATGTAGGCCATGCCCTCACCACCCACCCCCTACATGAGACAAATCTGTGGAGACACAGGAAGCACTTACATCTCTTAGTCTGGCTGAAATACACATGGGATGGAAAAAATCAGGATTGCACACAAAATACCCAAGGTGCGGCTGTCCAAATAATCCTGTACAAATGGGTATCATCAGATGATTGCAACAAGACACACAGGCAATGGGCACCGTGAGTATGTACTTGGAAAATCAGGTCAGGATGGACAGTGGACACTTGTAATACAGCTCACGTCAATATACATGGTGGAGGGGAAGGGAGGCAGGAGAGCACTGCAATACTGTGGGTATCAGGATCTGCACAGCACCATAAACCCTGGAAGTGTATCCATGGAACAGTGCACTCACAAATGCTGGTGAAACACAACAAACACACATGTACCTACCCCCTTCCGGCTGCTGCATCTCCTGTAGGCGCCTGTCCATGTCTGGAAAGACCACCGCCAGCACACGTTTCTGGATGTGGGAGAGACGGCGGCGCCCGCGGTTCTTGTGGCTCTCAGGTGAGTCCCCCAGCAGGACCCGTGCGATCCTCCGCGTCCAGCACCGGATATCCTGCCAGCGTTTCCTCACCTGGGACATGCGCCGCTTCCGACCATCCGCACTCCTCACGGCGCTGACGGCGTCCAGCCATATCTGTGCCTTGGCAGAGGCGTCTACCTGTGAGGATGAACAAGTGACACTACATCAATACACCTGGCACATGTCACAGGGACACCGATTACAACACATTTGCTGTTTACATCAAGGCATAGTATGCATCCAACGCATTGCACCTTTGTCATAGGGACAGGATCCTCTGGGGGAAGCCAAAAGCAGTACGTGCCATTGAAAGGACACAGGTGGAATGAGGGCAACTACACTATCTCTTATCCAGGCCCACACTGTGCATCACACCCACCCCTCCTGTGTCTGGGCACTGCTGGGAGGACTCTGCACCCACCCCTCCTGTCTCAGGGCACTGCTGGGAGGACTCTGCACCCACCCCTCCTGTCTCAGGGCACTGCTGGGAGGACTCTGCACCCACCCCTCCTGTCTCAGGGCACTGCTGGGAGGACTCTGCACACACCCCTCTCATGTCTGGGCACTGCTGGGAGGACTCTGCACACACCCCTCTCATGTCTGGGCACTGCTGGGAGGACTCTGCACACACCCCTCCTGTCTCAGGGTACTGCTGGGAGTGTTAGGCACCCACCCCTCCTGTCTCAGGGCACTGCTGGGAGTGTTAGGCACCCACCCCTCTCATGTCTGGGCACTGCTGGGAGGACTCTGCACACACCCCTCTCATGTCTGGGCACTGCTGGGAGGCCTCTGCACACACCCCTCTCATGTCTGGGCACTGCTGGGAGGACTCTGCACACACCCCTCCTGTCTCAGGGCACTGCTGGGAGGACTCTGCACCCACCCCTCCTGTCTCAGGGCACTGCTGGGAGGACTCTGCACACACCCCTCTCATGTCTGGGCACTGCTGGGAGACATCAGGCATTCCCCACCCTGGGCCCCCCCTACAGTACATAGCATGTGTGTCACACCTGGACACAATGGCAGAAGTCACAGTCACTAAAAAGGGACACAGTCTGTGCCAGTGGACACTGCACTCACCTGATAACCTGGTCGCCCATACAGCATGGGGTACCGTGGGAGGATCACATCCACCAAAGCCATGTTCTCCTCCAGGGTGAATGGCTGTGACCTCTCCACAGCCCTTGACATGGTTCCAGGGAATCAGTAGCAGCAGCTGGGTCGTGGAATACAAAGATGTGCAGGCAAGTGCTCCCTCATGGGACCTGGCTGCCTTATATCTGCCTTGCTGGCCCATCTCATGCACAGGAGTACAGAGTGATTGGTCACTCACATTTGCATCCTATGTTTCCTCCAATCCCTTCAAACCTAGCAGTCTGTGGGTTCTCAATCTGTTTTTTTCTCCTGCATGATGTCAGCCCCACAAACACATTGCAACAAAGTAGATTCATTCCAACTGACTTCTGCCATGCAGCTTCCTGAACAAATTCAAAATTTGAACTTGGTCTCCATGACAACCAGCATGCATGTAGGCCTTACTTGTCCCTCATGTGTCCCCTATTTAATTTGGACCTTCACACACAGGTACGGCGCATTCCGGGGCCCTAGGGCACCCCAAATGCATAGCAACGGCCCGTACACGCGTGCCTACGTTCACTATCACTCTGGGTGTCCTCGCGTATGCGTACTCGTAGTGGTACGGGCCGTACAGGCGCCTGTACGCTCCCTCTCACTATTGGTGTCCACGCGTATGCGTACACGTAGTGATAGGGAGCGTACAGGCGCCTGTACGGCCCGTACCACTACGTGTACGCATACGCGAGGACACCCAGAGTGAGAGGGAGCGTACAGGCGCCTGTACGGCCCGTACCACTACGTGTACGCATACGCGAGGACACCCAGAGTGAGAGGGAGCGTACATGCGCCTGTACGGCCCAACCACAATGGGTGTACTAGCGTATGCGTACTCGTAGTGGTACGGGCCGTACACATGCCTGCACGCGCACCATCAAGATGGGTACACATACGGCAGCACTCCCATTGTGATATGGGAACGTACACAGGCCCTCTTAGCAGCAGTACGGCGCTTTTCACACATCAGTGGTGACAGGCAGCACAGGAAGGAATAGGGCGGACATACTTGTCCATGGATGGACATCAAGGCATTGTCTGTGCATTACTACATGTGTGGGCCACAGGTGTGACACGCTGTGATGTGGAACATTACTCCTGAGTCGAGAGGGCACCAGATGTATGATGAGGTGTGTGCAGATGTGATGTGTGACGGTGCAATGTGTGCCAGGCATGCCCTTGACTCCTTGGACATGTGTGCATGTCGTACTGCACACTTGGGTTGACCGACCCTGGCATGGCACGGACACCAACACACGGAAGTGTCCCCTGATGGCCGGTACAGGGGTTACCACACCTGACTTGTCACTACCCACGGTGCACGATGTGACTATGTCATGTATGTATGGGGGCTTCCCATTAGGTTGATGTTGGAGCACCCTCAAAAGCTGCAGCTGTTGCAGCAACCAACATGTGTCTGTGTGTAGATTGACATTGCACACTGTTCCGCACACCATGGCACATGTGGTATCGGATGTGAGTTGCGTATGTATGCATGTGACACGGAGTAGCGTAACAAGGACATGTATGCATCCTCACAATGAATGTGTGGTGACTCATGACATGTGCACCTTCATGGCAAGGTGTGTGGGCTGTCCTAGTGTAATGTCATGTTACCTGTGGCTCTAGTGTTCCGCTACCAGTCTCTGCAATCGCCATCCTACTGATGTGTGGCTGTATGTCACTCCCGTCTTGCGTCTGGCTGTTCACTTGCACTAGGACAAAGCCAATCCCATGGCTTGGCATGTGGAGGTTCTCAATCTCCGTGTGTAGCTGGGTCTTGGTAGGAGTGTCACCTGGCAGCCATACGTGTCCAGGGCATGTGGCACATACCCAACTCCGTATGTAGCACATGTGCATAGACAGATTAACATGTGCTCAGTACAAATGTTTTTTTTTTGTGGTGCACTCACTCATCCTTGTCACTTCCAAATTACTGCAGAGCGCCGCCTCTTCCCCGAGCAATTCCGGATTTGGCTGCCATGCAGGAGAATGATCGGATCCGGTGCTACCGCTTCCCCCAACGGTTGATTCTGGAGTTGACGGCGAGACTGGCACCACACCTGCAACCGCTGCACAGGTATCCTACGGCACTTACACCCAAGCTGAAGGTAATGGCAGCCCTACATTTTCTAGCCACGGGTACCTTTCAAAATACCATAGCTCATGTTGGTGGCATGTCCCAGAGCATGTTCTGCCGTGTGCTGCATGATTTCATAGAGGCCATGTTGATTCACCTGGATGACTTCATCAAGTTCCCAACCCCTGAACAGTTGACTGTGGTCAAGCGTGGATTCTATGCCCTGGGAGGGATGCCCCATGTAATTGGGTCCATAGATGGGACACATGTTGCTTTGGTGCCACCACACGCACAGGAGGTGGCGTACCGCAATCGGAAGCACTACCTCTCCATCAATGCCCTTGTGGTGTGTCTGTCCAACATGGTGATTTCACATGTCTGTGCTCGTTTTCCAGGATCAGCACACGATGCCTACATCATGAGGCGTAGCAGGATGCCAGAAATGATGACGCAGCTCCGCAACGAACGAGCATGTGTTGTTGGTGGGTACACTCTTGCTGTCCTGTATTTTGCATAGCCTACCGGCACAACCGCTTCCCCTGTCCTACTAATGTCCATGTTGTTTCCATGTAGGGGACGCTGGCTATCCCAACATGCCATGGCTGATCACACCTCTCCGCAACCCCATCACGCCGGCCCAGCTCCGCTACAACACCGCCCATGGTCGGACAAGGCGAGTGATAGAGAGGACGTTTGGCCTGCTGAAGAGCCGATTCCGGTGCCTCCACATGACCGGCGGCGCGCTCCCATATGCCCCTGCGAAGGTCTGCAAAATCTTCATGGTGTGCTGCATGCTGCACAACATGGCAGTTGAGAAAGCTGTGCCACTCATCCTGGATGAACATGACCAGGACCATCCACCCGTGGAGGACGAAGGGCTTGGCAATGGGGCCAGTGATGTGGAGGATGTGGAGCCGCAAGAGGACATCCGGACTCGGCTCATACGCGACTTCTTTGCTTAGTGGTGAGTACCAGTGTCTGAGTGTGCACACATTGCTCCACGTGTGGCATGTGTTGTGATGTGTGTCTCCACCTGCATGTATGGCACATGAGTCAGGGGTGTGTGTGGGTGTGTCACTGGAGTGATGGTGGCAGTGATGGTTGTATTCCTCCAGTCATAATTGTGACCTAGCATGTTGTCATCCGTACATGTGTTGAGTAAATGCACATGCAAGTGTCTGTGCTTTTTGTGGCTGACTTCTTGTGTGTCTCTCTTCCCCAGGTACTTGCGCATGCCGTCTGCTGGTTGCATTGTTGTGGCACTGCTATTCCTCATGGACACGTCATCGTGTGCTGACTCAGCGTTACACGCACGGACAAGTTTGGAAATCTCCTTAGGGTAAGGGATGCATCAGGGGTGTATTGGGTTTGGCAGTTGTTCACGATGTATGCACACTGCCCCTGTCGATGTTTGGTTCCTCTGCAGCCATGTAGCATCACCATGGGACACGACATGCAGCTGTGTACACCTGAATAGATGGTCTGACTTGTTGACAGTCATCAGTGATGGGATAGTGGATTGTGATGATGGCATCAATGTGTGTAACACTGCCCTCGGACACATACGGTTTGCATTGGCTTGACATGGTGTGGGACTTCTGCATCAGCGGATCAATGGTGTATGGCAGGCTCTACGTGAGCAGCTGTGGGTGTTCAGCTGTTAACCGACAATTGTGTGCCAGTTCCATGGCTATCACGCATTTGTGCTGCAGAAGGGGGGTGCCAGTGTTGGACCCACATGTAACTCCACATGAAGTGTTCATGTGTACTTCAAGTTGCCTCTGCAACCCTGAAAACATGACTAATAAAGGTGTCCCTATTCCTCCAAGGTGCCTCTTCTCAGTCAATGCTGGTGTGTTGCCACGGGGCGACCAGCATGTCTGGCATGGTTTTCCCTGATAGTGGCTATGTGTCTATGTGTCGAGTAGCAAGATGCAAGCTGTGTGTGTGGGATGAGACTGTGTATTGTGCATGATGTCCATGACTGTGTGGGTATTGTGACATGTGCCATCCCCATGCATCCAACGTTGGCCAGGCCCCCATTCTCTGCATCCACCGGACTCAAGCTTGCAGGACATGGTTCTGCCACCTGTCTACACTTACCTGGGTGCCCCCCAGGACACTGGACTGGATCCCTGACCTCTGTGCATTACTGTTGCTGTACTCAATGTGTCTGTCAGCACGGTTGTGCGTCCACCCCCTCAGCTGGTTGGGACCATCACGGGTGTGTGTGGTGCTCCATGTCTGTCTTGCCTAATACACTGTGACCCGTGTGTCCTGTGCCAGACTCAGGCCCCAGGGTGTGGATGGTTGAAGTCAAAAGAGTAGTCAGGCATGTTTAGACTTTACAAGACACATGTAAGGTAATAATGCAACCAGCAGGCATCTTCTCTTCATGGTGTGAAATTTTATTATTGTGGGGGGGGGGGGGGATGACGTGAGGGGCTTTCCGGGATTTTGGAATCCAAAGTTCAGTAGGGGAGTTGGTGTCCTTGCCATTGGGAATCCTCAGAGTCCATGCCACAGTCTTTGTCAACATCGGTCAGACAGTGACCAGCAGGGCCATGTGGCAGAGAATGTCTCTTGATGCTGTGATGCTGTTGCTCCAGTGGGCCAGGTGCCAGGCCAGGTGTCCTGGGAGATGGTGATGTAGCGCCGACCCTCACGGTCCTTTTCGTGGACGACCCGGCCTCCTGCGGGAACCCTCGGAAGCAGGCCGTGACGATGCTTGGGAAGCTCCGTCGGATGTTTCCTCCTCCTCCTCCCTCCCTGTGGGTGGTGATGTTCTACGCCTTCTGGCACAGGGAGGGTTGCCCATGTTGTCGGCCATCCGACGGAGTGTATCGTGAATTCCCCTGTACACCGTCACGAGCTCAGCCTGTCCGTCCTCCATCCTCCGTTGGTGTTGCAGTAGACAGGCATGTAGCTCCGCATGTTGCTGGGCCTGCTGGGTCTTGATCCCCTCCAGGACGGACACAACCTGGGCCATGCCCGTGGTGTCCTGCCGGTATGAGTCCAGGATGTTTCGGACATGGGAAAATACCGGTTCCCCAGCCAACTGGTCAGGCTGGCGCCTCCGCCGTCCTCCACTCCCACCACCCCTGCCCACTTGCACCTGGCTTGCCCTTGTGGGCACATCGGGTCTCCGGGACCCCTGAGGGGTGGCATTGGCGTTGTCGCCTGCCTCCTCCTGGGTGCCCGGGACACCGTGTCCCTCCTGGCCAGCCTGGCTGCTTTGTGGTGGTGGGGCAGGGATCCTGGGTGTCTCCTGGGATGTGGCAGGAGTGGGGGTGGTGGTTGGCCCCGTTGTACCTGACGCAGGTGCTGCAGGTCGTTGGACACCAGAGGGGCCAAGTTGGTCGGGGTCGTCCACAGAGTGGTGAGAGTCGTCGCTGCCGGTGGGATCGGCCTCCCGCAGAGCCGGGGCCTGTGAGTCTTCCCCCCCAGTGTTGGGGGGTGAACCACGAGGTTGACCTGTGTGTGAGAGAGACAATGTTAATTTTGGACCATGCAACATCCATGTTTCATCAGTTTCAAAGTTGGCACATTTGCTCTTGGAATTAGGATCTGTCTTGCATTCCACTCAGAGTGCACTTGTGCATGGGTGTGTCCCTTGGGCAACACTTTTGCGCCTTTAACTATGTGTGGCACTGTCTTACTTGCTGCGTCAAGTGTGACTGCAGTCAGCAGTGGAGTGGGCAGGTGTGGCGAGCCATGCATTGGGACCTTCCGTGTAGCACTGTTCATGTGCACATGGAGTGTATCCACACACTTATATAATGCAGGTAGCTGTCGTTGTGCTCGTGCACAGGTTGTGAAATGGCCCTGTGTTTTGCCATGGGGAAGAGGGGGGGTTCTGGCACTGGCCACCCTTGGCTACATGCACGCAGTCCACCTGCTGACGAGCAGACATTCCCACACACCACAAGGCTGATTTGCTCTCCCTGTGTCTCCCTCTCTGTCCCCCTCTCCCTCCCTCTCTGTCCCCCTCTCCCTCCCTCCCTGTGTCAGCCTCCTCCCCCTGTCCGTCTCCCTGTGTCTCCCTCCCTCTCTGTCCCCCTCTCCCTCCCTCTCTGTCCCCCTCTCCATCCCTCTCTGTCCCCCTCTCCCTCCCTCTCTGTCCCCCTGTCCCTCCCTCTCTGTCCCCCTCTCCCGCCCTCTCTGTCCCCCTCTCCCTCACTCTCTGTCCCCCTCTCCCTCCCTCTGTGTGTCACCCTCTGTCACCTGAGGCCAGCTTCCTGGGCACACACTGTTGGCAGATATTTGAATGGCCCTTGGCATGTTGCTGCGAGTTGGTTTCTGATCTCCAGGCACCCATTGGGTGTAGTGTGTGTGTCTGCGCTGCTGCTGTGGTGGTGTGTGCTGCCACTCTTTCACAGTGTTGGCTGTTCATTAGCTGCTGTCATATGCAACAAGTGCCTTCACCCCCATGTGTTAATGCAAGGCATCCGCCATTTGCTGGCGAGTCTTTCCTGTGTGGGGACACAGTGTTAGTCTGGCTGTGACCTAGGCCATATGGGCAGAGGGCATTGTTGTCTGCTTCTGAGTTGCACTATGTGAATTTTGGGGCCCACCCTCCCGCCATCCGGCTTATCGTGTCATGTGTTGGTGTCTTCTGTGGCCTGTGACTTGACATTGTGCAGCTGGGTGCATGGGGCATGGTGGCGCCAGTGGCATGTGCGTGTTCATGGAGTGTGGTTGAGTCATGCGATAGCTTGGGGTGGTTGCGTGCCTGTTTGTGGGTTTGGTTGTGGATGACGTTCCCCCCATGTGAGGTGCGTTGTTTGTGTACTCACCCGGGTCTCGGAGTCCTCCTAATCCTTCAACTGCCTCCACCGGAAGTATGGCCATCACCTTCTCCTCCCAGGGCTGGTAGTGTACGGGTCTGCGGGAGGGCCCTCCTCCAGTGGCGTTGGCCTGGTTGTGTTCATCCAGCATCTTGGCTCGGACCCTCCTCCGCAGATCGTACCACCTGTTCTGGCATTCCTGCTTGTTCCTTCTGGTGTCCGCAACAGCATTCACAGCATCGACGATGGTCTGCCACATGGCTGTTTTTTCTGCAATGCTGGTCTGTCTGACCAATGTTCCAAAGAGGTGTGGCTCGACTCTGAGGATTTCATCAACAAGGACCTCCAACTCTCAGTTACTGAACTTTGGATTCTTGTTGGTGGGCATGGTGAGGGGTGTGGGTGTGGATGGTGGGGGGTGGGTGTGGATGGTTGTGGGTGTGTGGGTGTGGTTGTGCAGGTGTGTGTGTGTGTGTGAATGTGATGAGGGTGTGTTTGTGAAGGTGGTTGTGTGAAGGTGTGCAAGTGTACGGTGTGTTGAAGCTTCTAGTTTGGTGCTGTAGGTTGTCTGTGGGGTCTGGCAGCAGTAAGTCTGTTGCAAAGGCTCATGGTTTGTGTGTGTGGGCCCTTTTTATTGGTCCATTGGTGGGTGTGGCTGTGTTTGAAGTTTGGGTGGGTGTGTTATAAGGAGTGGTGGTGTTTTGGGCCTCTGTTTGTTTTTGGCAGTTGCAGGTCAGTGAATGTGTTTTTGTAGTGGTTGTTGGACATGTTTAGTGGCTTTGTGCCATTCGAATGGTGTATTCTTGTGTTGTTTTGTTTAGTCCAGTTTGTGTACGTGCGTTTTTAACGTGTGTACGGTGTGTACATGGGCCATTTGGTTGTACAGTGCTGTCCTTGTGTTTGGCTTGGTACGACTCGTACATGCGGTTGTGATGTTGGGGCCTGGGGTGCGCTCCGTACTTAGGAGGTTGTGGTGGGGGTGCGACTCTGACGAACACGGGTGTACATACAGGGGGGTACGACACGTACAGGGGTGGGGGTTCTACTCGGACGTACTGGGCTGTCCATACACGGTGGTACGACACGTACAGGGGTGGGGGTTCGACTCGAACGTACTGGGGTGTCCATACACGGTGGTACGACACGTACACGGGTGGGGGTTCGACTCTGACGTACTGGGGTGTCCATACACGGTGGTACGACACGTACACGGGTGGGGGTTCGACTCTGACGTACTGGGGTGTCCATACACGGTGGTACCACACGTACAGGGGTGGGGGTTCTACTCTGACGTACTGGGGTGTCCATACACGGTGGTACCACACGTACAGGGGTGGGGGTTCGACTCGGACGTACTGGGCTGTCCATACACGGTGGTACGACACGTACAGGGGTGGGGGTTCGACTCGAACGTACTGGGGTGTCCATACACGGTGGTACGACACGTACAGGGGTGGGGGTTCGACTCGAACGTACTGGGGTGTCCATACACGGTGGTACGACACGTACACGGGTGGGGGTTCGACTCTGACGTACTGGGCTGTCCATACACGGTGGTACCACACGTACAGGGGTGGGGGTTCTACTCGGACGTACTGGGGTGTCCATACACGGTGGTACCACACATACAGGGGTGGGGGTTCTACTCGGACGTACTGGGCTGTCCATACACGGTGGTACGACACGTACAGGGGTGGGGGTTCGACTCGAACGTACTGGGGTGTCCATACACGGTGGTACGACACGTACACGGGTGGGGGTTCGACTCTGACGTACTGGGGGGTCCATACATGGTGGTACGACACGTACACGGGTGGGGGTTCGACTCTGACGTACTGGGGTGTCCATACACGGTGGTACCACACGTACAGGGGTGGGGGTTCTACTCTGACGTACTGGGGTGTCCATACACGGTGGTACCACACGTACAGGGGTGGGGGTTCGACTCGGACGTACTGGGCTGTCCATACACGGTGGTATGACACGTACAGGGGTGGGGGTTCGACTCGAACGTACTGGGGTGTCCATACACGGTGGTACGACACGTACACGGGTGGGGGTTCGACTCTGACGTACTGGGCTGTCCATACACGGTGGTACCACACGTACAGTGGTGGGGGTTCTACTCGGACGTACTGGGGTGTCCATACACGGTGGTACCACACGTACAGGGGTGGGGGTTCTACTCGGACGTACTGGGCTGTCCATACACGGTGGTACGACACGTACAGGGGTGGGGGTTCGACTCGAACGTACTGGTGTGTCCATACACGGTGGTACGACACGTACACGGGTGGGGGTTCGACTCTGACGTACTGGGGTGTCCATACACGGTGGTACGACACGTACACGGGTGGGGGTTCGACTCTGACGTACTGGGGTGTCCATACACGGTGGTACCACACGTACAGGGGTGGGGGTTCTACTCTGACGTACTGGGGTGTCCATACACGGTGGTACGACACGTACAGGGGTGGGGGTTCGACTCGAACGTACTGGGGTGTCCATACACGGTGGTACAACACGTACACGGGTGGGGGTTCGACTCGGCCATACTGGGGTGTCCATACACGGTGGTACGACACGTACAGGGGTGGGGGTTCGACTCTGACGTACTGGGGTGTCCATACACGGTGGTACGACACGTACAGGGGTGGGGGTTCGACTCTGACGTACTGGGCTGTCCATACACGGTGGTACCACACGTACAGGGGTGGGGGTTCTACTCGGACGTACTGGGGTGTCCATACACGGTGGTACCACACGTACAGGGGTGAGGGTTCTACTCGGACGTACTGGGGTGTCCATACACGGTGGTACCACACGTACAGGGGTGGGGGTTCGACTCTGACGTACTGGGCTGTCCATACACGGTGGTACCACACGTACAGGGGTGGGGGTTCGACTCGAACGTACTGGGGTGTACATACACGGGTGGGGGTTCGACATGTACACGGGTGTACATACAGGGGGGGTGTACATACACGGGGAGTACGACTCGAACGTATGGGTGCTGGGGGGAGTGTTGGTCGCGTATGCGGGCACATGTCTCTATGGTTGCTATGGGAGTTCGGTGCGGACGGTGTTTTTACCATACGGTTGTACGGTCGGACGCACGGGTAGGATCGTGATTCCTCGGTCGGACTTCACTTTTCACATTTGTACGGTAAATCGTCCGAGGACGTGTCGGACACATTTTCCGACCCGAGGACGTGTGGGGAATTATTCCCGAGGCGGTTCGTATGGACTTTTTCCCATGCGAATCGTGATTGCCAGTTTGTACGGCACTTGTCCGATTCGTACGGTAAAAAGACCGGATACGAGTCGGACGGGCCTTTTTTTTACCGGATCGTGATCGGCACCTGAATGTCTGTTTGTATATGCTCCAATTTGTTAAGAAAATCTGTGGTGTCCTTTACATATGATGACCAGTTCTGTACAAATGTTTGAAAATGGTAATCAAGGTATCTTCCGATGGGATCAAATAGTGATCCACATCCTGATACTATGGGTCTGAATGGTGGTTTTGTCAAGTTCTTATGAATTTTGGGTATCATATATAAATGAGGTCTTCGTGGATTAGTGGTTGTGAGAAACTGCTTCGTGGGTTCATCTATCCAATCATGTGTTAGTGCTTCTTGTAAGATGTCTTGTAAAATACTTTGAAGTTCCGTCGTGGGATCTGTGAGTAAAGGTAAATATATCTCAGGGTTTAGTACATGATCGTTGACTTGTTGTTGATAAAACTCTGTGTCCATTACTACGATAGCTCCTCCCTTGTCAGCTGGTTGAATTGTGATCTTGGGATTATTAGCTATGGCTTTGATGATGCCTCTTTCAATTTTAGTCAAATTCTGATGTTTGGTTTTAGTCAAATTTAGTGCTTGTATGTCCTTTTTAACCATTACTTCAAAAGTATCCAGCACTCTATGAGAAATGGGTGCCTGGAAGGTGCTCCTGGGTTTAAATTGTCTCGGTGCTTCAATTCTTTGTGATGTTTCGTTGTCAACAATGTTAGTAAAGAAGTGCCGTAAGCGTAATGTGCGCATGAATTTGAAAAAAGCTATGTCAATTTCCAATCTGTTTGTCGTGTTAGTGGGCACAAAGGATAATCCTTTATTTAAAACGCTTTTTTGATGGGGTGTCATATTTGTTGAAGAGATGTTAACTATTAGAGCCTGTTCTTCCCGCTGCGCAGCGATTTGCCTGCCCTTTCCTCGCCTGGTCGGTCGATTGTGCTTGATGTTTCTTTTTGTATGGCTGGGGGAAGGCCATGATCCGGGGCCTGTGCTAAAAAAGATACCGCTCCGGTAGTTTGTGTCTGTTCAACTGATGCAGTGGATGTTGACTGCTGGTTAGAAATTGATATTGCAGGCTGAACTGGTGTTCTGGTGGTTGAGATGTCTTTGTCTGTAACCAAACTTTCTTCTGAAGAGTGAGTGGTGGATTTACGTTGATCAAATCTTTTCCGTGCATAAATTTCCGCCCACGTGTACACTTCGTCCAGTTTGTAATCTATTGTGTCGCTTCGGTATTTTCTCAGTTTCCCTTCTTGAAGTTCTTTGCTGTATTTGTCTAATTTTTGGTTGAGCCCTTCCAGACTGATTTTCCATGTGTCATGCTCCAACCTAAGTTGAAGTTCTCCTTTAAGTGTATTGATTTCTTCCTCTAACTCTCTTATCGATTTTGAGAGTTCCTCTATGATTAGTAAGATGATGTGTGCAAATCAGGGTGGTGACAAAATGGGAGGATGTGTTGCTATAATTTTTAGGGACATGTGTGAGACCTCGTCCTCCAGATTGGGCCAAATCAGGAACATAGAAGGTTTTACCTTCTGTATTAAATTAACCCCCTCCTTCTACTTCTCCGGCTTGTTGATCTATAAGCCCCCGGACTACCCTAACAACTATCTAAATCTACTGTGTGATTCTGTTACCCAATTTTCCTTAAAATATGCTAAGTTTACGTTTCTGGGAGAATTAAACATCCATGCTGACATCCTAAACTGCCCCCAGGTCTCCCAGCTGATCCAGACCTTGGCAGGCCTTAACTCAACTCAACACATCACCGCCTCCACCCATAACGTAGGCCATATATTGGATCTAATCTTCTCCAGTATAACCTGCTTTCCTGCTGGCAACCGTATCCACCTGGTGTGGACCGACCACTTCCTTGTACCATTCTATTTTGAGGGCACTCGTAACCAACCAGAAATTAGTAGTACGCCCGTACTGAAGAGAGATTGGCGGAAGGTGACAAAGGAGCCCCTGTCCCTTTATCTCAATTCCACCTCACCTGCATTCACAGGCAATCCTGAACGTGATGCACCTCTATTTAATCAATGGATCTCCAAATCCCTGGATCTTCTTGCCCCCCTGAAAGTACATGCAGCCAGAAGATCCAAGCCTTCGACTCCCTAGTTCTCTTCTGCCCTCAGAGCGGAGAAAAGCCCTTGTGAAAAGCTTGAGCGCATCTGGAGAAGGGTTTATGAGCCCGATGCAAAACAGTCATATAAGGCAGCTCTCAGAAATTTTCCAAACTTCAAACGTAATACCACGAGAGAGCACTTCTCAAGATAGATTGAGATGGACACCAATTCTTAGGGAGGTTTTTAATATTGTTAAGTCCTTCATCTTTCCTGATGCAGCAAAAATCACCTTCCTTCCCTCACCAGTTCCCTATACCAAATTCTCTGCTTTCTTTGAGGAAATAATTCAAAACCTCTGCTCCACCTTCCCAGGAAATTCCGGTACCGCAGAACCTATAAGGCCATTAGACAGTCTCCCACCTGATCTTTCTAAGTTCTGTTCTCTATCAGACGATGACTTGCTTGAGGAAATTATGAAATGCAAATCAGTTCTCCGGCTGACCCTGGGCCCCCCATATTCTTAGACTAGTGGCACAGTCTGTAAATCTACTTCTTCCTGAAATCTGGGATTTTCCCACTATCTGGAAACAAGGTTTCTTACTTCCACTCTTGAAGAAACCCAACGTGGACCCCAGTGTTGGAGAAGTTAGTAAATTGCCAACTTTCATCCTTTGTTGAAGCAAATGGCCTCCTCCATGACACAGAGGTGCCGATTACGATCCGGTAAAAAATTTCCCCGTGCGACTCGTATCCGGTCTTTTTACCGTCCGAATCGTACAAGTGCCGTACGAACTGGCAATCACGATTCGCATGGTAAAAAGTCCATACGAACCGCATTGGGAATCATTCCCCACACGTCCTCGGGTCGGAAAATGTGTCCGACACGTCCTCGGACGATTTACCGTACAAACGTGAAAAGTCAAGTCCGACCGAGGAATCACGATCCATCCCATGCGTCCGAGATCACAACCGGATGGAAAAAACACCGTCCGCACCGAACTCCCATAGCAACCATGGAGACGTGCCCGCATACGCGCCGACCCCCCCCCAGCCCCCGTACGTACGCGCCGACCCCCCCCCCAGCCCCCGTAGGTACGCTGTGGTAAATATTTCATTACCGGTACTATTTTTTATGCGGTAAAGTCTATTAAGAATAACTCAGTAAATATAAGAGGCAGAATCCGTGGTATTAGAGGTTTTAAAAGGCTTTATTCCTATACAAAGGAATACAATTCGAATTGTAGGCATTCTATTCTATCACCACGAAAGTTCAGGAAGGAAGGGCATACATTATTGACAGATAAGCAGTTTTATAGAAAATACATTACAGTGAAACAGATGCAAGAGGCGTAACAGCTGATAGTATAGATAAAAGGTGCATACGTAGCTAATAGAGGCGGTCATATGGGCGTAATTTAATAAACGTCATCATACATGATGTCACAAGTGGGTGGATCCATAAGAGAATCCTGTAATGTCAGCAGAAATATTTGGCAGAGATGCGCGCGCAGCCGCATGACGTGTGATTGACGTGCAACTAGAGGGTGAAGGGGACTTGACATTTAGCTCTACATGTGGAGACAGAAGTCTGGGGGTCGTGTCAACCTAATCCCAAATCATATCTAATATCCTATGTTTAAAGAACTGTGTTATCCAAAAGGAGAGGTCTCTAGGATAGAATCTATTCTATACTGACTGTTAGTGCGTGTACAAGCGTCTAAGTGTCTACACTAGATGCGAGGGGGTAGGAATATTCCATGGTAACGGGACTATGAATTACTTGCATGAGGACAGCGAGGCCTGGCCCTGTGCACAGTAGCTGGAGGAATGTTTACCTAAACTACTAGACAGGAATGCATCGGATGAGGAGCGGAGGAGATAATCTTGAAGGTGAAATACAGTTTTTGGCAGGCGACAGGCTGGATCAGGCACCGTTAGCCGCGCAGGGAGTAGGACAAAGTTCATGGATACAGATGCAGGCTCAGACTGGAGCTTTCAGAGGCAGAAGGCAGAAAAAGGCTTGATGACAGAATTCGGGCCTACTCGCCTGAATCTGTAAAATGTGGAAAGTGAACCACATAAAGTCGGTGGCCTTTCATACTTAGGAATGGAATATCTGACCCATTCATGGTGGTTCTGAAAGAGGACATGTTGACGGTGGACGCACATATATTTGCGTCTTCAAAACTGGAGCAGGAGGGAACATACATGTACTTATAGCATGCACATGGAGCCGTTGGGGTCTACGATAGGGGACATAACTGAACACAAAATTCATATTTCCTCATTCCCTCCTTGTCCCCTACGGACCCTCAGGAGATATCGATCTTCATCAATCCATCGATCTGTTCATATAGCATCATTTGTTCTTCTTTCTTCTTCCGGGATCTCGAACGAAAACTTGGATGTGGGATACACGAGGTGGCACACAGACCACAAATCGCTGGCCCACATTGTAGACATAAGCAGCAACTGAATAGTATGAGAAAGCCAATACCTAGGAAGGATAGGATTCTCCATCCCCAGGCTGACAACACGCCCCAGAACCAACCGGACCAAGTCCAGGTGCCTGGACTCTGGTGTATCTGGCTTACAATCTTATGAAGGCGAGTTATGGCTTTATATACTGACGGCGAATTTTCTGGTATGAAAATGCAGCAACTTGATCCGATGACCCTACAAGCTCCGCCCCTATCGGCCAGGATGACGTCAAGGACAAGACGATTTTGAAGCACAACAATCCGCATAGCAGACTGCTCTTCTGTTAAATTGCCTAAGGCGGAAATAGTTTCGTTCACTACTGCTTCAAGGGTTCTGGTTAATCTACGTATCAGCTTACTATTAGTGACTGTACCTATATAGGGAAAGAAACCTTTATTGAAATCTGTGTACTTTTCCCATGCTGTTTCAGTGTAATCGACAATTGGGAGATCTCTCTGCCGTCTATTGTGTACTAAATGGGTATTTCTATGATAATCAGGAGGAGCTAGGAAAACAGGTGGCAGAAGGAATGCTATGTAACAGGTACCATCCCAATCTAGAGGTAGACGTATATATGCGGTCTGGCCACATATAAAGTAGGAATGGCGAGAAGCTCTGAATGTAGACTTGCCTTGATCACTGAATTTTATTACAGTAGTGCATTTACTATGGCCCATGTGTATGGAACCATTCTTTCTTACACATAATTCCCCTTTTACTGGGAATACTGACATGGCGGGCAAGATTGGTGTAGCTTCAGATTCAACGTTCAGGATCATGAGGTTAAGTGTAAAATTACCTAATCCATATACTTCATTTTCTAGATCAGTTCCTGTTCTTTTGGGAAGTCCCTCCTTGTTAGGGTAGCAGACTTTAAGCAAAACTAAGTTCAGGTTTCCCCATACCCAGTTGTCTTGATAAACTGCGGAATTTGAATCTAGGGAATTAATCAAACTAAACCATGCTCCACAGGAGCCATTGTGTGTGAACGGATAGGGAAAGAGGGGCAAAACTCCCTTATAGTTCTGATAGGGAGGGAGCCGGCCACATATCCAACAATTTGTGGCATTGCTGGTTTGATGGGAATGATGTAACATACTAATGAATGTGTTGTTGCGCAGCGCAAATCTATAGGACAACTCATGCGGAGGTAATTCACTAAAAGAATGTTCTGCAGTTATATTGTAAGCACGCTTAGGAATAGGGCAATACATGTGCAATAGTATGCTGACAATGATGATCAGAAGACTTAGAAAAAACAAAATTAATAATGTTACTGTGCAGTGACTACGAAATGATTTACAATACGCATGCTTCTTGAGCTGCATCTGATGATTTCTTTCTCTATTCCGGTCTAGAGGATACATGTCAGAGACAAATTCAACCGATTCACCTTGGAGAGGACTTAAACAATCAAATTGTCTGACTTACTAGACCTCAATTTTAGTTTGTAAAGTTCTGGTTTTGTTAATTCAGCCAAGGGGAGCTTTGAGTCTGTCTGTGAGGGAATACAGGGTTGAGTATTCACACTGGATGGTAGTCCATAAAATTTCTTGATATGACTCGAGTGCAACCACCCTTTCTGTCCCTCGATTTTCACGGCTGTCCTTGTAGTGAGTAGAACCAACTTCGGTGACTTCCACCTAGGATCCAGTTGGGTCTTCCGGTCAAAATTCCTGACCAGAACCAGGTCCCCAGGAACCACGTCATGGGGCTTCACCTCAGTATTGTCGGGAAAAGCTGCGGATACCTGTGAACGACAAGATTGTAGTGCAGACATCAAGGAAGCCAGGTAATCTGTCAGCATATTACAGTCAACATCAGTGATTTTGCGAGGTATAGGCGTCCCCCACATATTTGGTGGTCTACCGAAGATCACCTCGTACGGGGATAGCCCTGTTCGAGAATGTGCTACCATTCTCATGTAAAAGAGCGCAACTGGTAAGGCTACTATCCAATCGACTCCTTTTTCTCTACATATTTTGGACAATCTAATTTTTAGAGTTTGATTATGACGTTCCACGAGACCTGCCGCCTCGGGATGTCGGACACAGTGGAATTTCCATTGGTAACCTAATAAAAGGGAAACGTGTTTCATTAGTTCGGATGAGAACGGCTGGCCATTATCTGAGTAGATAACACGTGGTAAACCGTACCGTGGGAAGAATTCTCGAACTAACTGTTTGGCAGTAGTCGGGGCAGTGTAATCTGAAACCGGGTATGCTTCTGTCCAACGGGAAAGAGCACAGACAACTACGAGAACATATTTGAATCCTCGACATCGTTCCATCTGGATATAATCCATCTGGAGGACTTCAAAAGCATGATCGGGAGTTTGAAATCCACCCTGCTCTACGGGGATGCTTTTACCTGGATTAAACTGACAACATATCATACAGGTACGAACTTTTTGTTTAGCTGCGGCTCGTAAATGTTTGTTGAACCAAATGTGTTGAATGCTGTCTAGCATAGCTTTTTCTCCTAGGTGCGCTGGACTATGTATAGTGTTAATGATGACTTGAACCATTGAGTCGGGAAGAAACCATATAGATTTTTCCTTCGTCATCCATCCTTGATCTGTTTGGATCCCTCCTAATTTAGTCCATTTCTTTATTTCTTCTGGTGTAGCATGTGTCTGTATGTCAATTACATCAAGGGCGGGATCCTTAACTGTCATGCAATGTGTTGGTGTCGGAACTATTGTCTTTGTCGTGTCAGTTGTGTGAGTCTGATTCTGAGCAGTCTGTTTAGCTGTTCTGTCAGCTAGGTCATTACCCTGAGAAATGATATCGGTAACTTTTGTGTGGGCTTTGCATTTCATAATCGATATTGCAGTAGGTAGATGAATCGCGTCTAATAGGGCTTGAATGAGGGGTCCGTGTTGGATGTGGGCACCGTGAGAAGTTAAGTAACCTCTCTCTCGCCACAGTACGCCGAAGTCATGGACGACTCCGAATGCATAACGGGAATCTGTGTATATATTGACTTTCTTATTTTTGGCTTGAATACAGGCTTGTGTTAGAGCGATGAGCTCTGCTGCTTGAGCTGACAAAGTATTAATACAATTTGTTTCAATGACTTCAGTGTCTGTTGTGACTGCGTAAGCGGCCACTAACTCTCCTGTACTTGTTCTCATACATGACCCATCTACATACAATGTCAAGTCTGGATCTGACAAAGGGATATCTGTCAAATCTTGTCTGGGTTTCGTCGTGATAGTAATGACTTCGACACAATCATGTGCCAATGGATCTGTTCCGCCTACTGGTAACAGTGTGGCAGGATTTAACGTATTACAACGTCTGATTTCTATGTGTGGCTGAAACAATGTCAATTCGTAACCGGTGAGTCTCGCTATAGTCAAGTGTTGTGTTTGTGTGCGGTTCAAGAGAACCTCTACTGCGTGTGGTACTTGTACTGTCAATTGATGTCCTAGCACTATGGCATCGCTTTGTCTGATTGCTAAAGCTGTTGCTGCCACCGATTTCAGGCACGCTGGAAGTGCCTGAGCTACTGGATCTAATGTACTAGAGAAATAAGCACATGGTTTATGTGATCCTGCTTGTTCCTGAGTGAGTACTGACAAGGCCGTACCTTCGCGTTCTGTAACAAAGAGTGTAAACTGTTTACTGTAACATGGTGTTGCTAGGACAGGTGCTTGGCATAAAGCTTTCATTAAGCTGTCAAAAGCGTGTGTATGTTCTGGAGTCCAAGGGAGGACAGTCGATGTGGCTGCCTCCTGTGTTGTCAACTGGATGAGTGGTTTTGCTAGAAATGCATATTGAGGGATCCACTGCCTACAGTATGAAGTGAGGCCTATAAAAGCCCGCACCTCCTTTTGTGTCTTGGGCGGTGGCATGTTAGCAATTAACTGGATGCGGTCGGATGTAAGCTGCCTTCCCTCCTTGGACAGCGAGTGCCCAAGGTAAACAACTCGCTGGACACAGAATTGCAGCTTAGAAGGGGACACCTTGTGCCCCTTGTCAGCCAGAAATTTCAAAACCGTCAGTGACGCTATCTCACATTCAGGTTCGCTTCGGGCGGTGATCAGCAGATCATCGACATATTGAAGCAAGGCAGTGTTAACTGGCATGTGGATACTGTCAAGTTCTCGTTTCAGTGCTTGGCTATAGATGCTGGGGCTTTCTGTAAATCCTTGAGGTGCGCGTGTGAATTTAAAACTTCGTCCATTCAAACTAAAACCGAACAGATATTGACTTTCCGGATCGATTGGGACACTAAAGAAAGCATTCTTGAGATCAATTACAGTGAAAAACGTTGCTTCTGAGTCAATAGCTGTGAGTAATGAAGAGATATCTGGGACCACAGGGTATTGTGGTATAATACATTTATTTAATTCGCGCAGATCAATAACTAATCGATATACTGGTGGTGCTTTTGGATCCGTTCTTTTAAGAATCGGAATTATCGGGGAATTACATACATTGGAGTCGGTTTCGACAACCACTCCTTGTGCAATGAGCTCGTCAATGATTTGCAGTAAAGCCACTACAGCATCTGGTGGTAACTTGTATTGTCGCATTCGTGGTAGTACTATTCCTGTTTTCAGTGTAACTCGATATGGTGTAATGTTCATGCAACCAACATCAGTGGGGCCTTGTGCCCATAAATGTGTAGGTAAATTCTGCAGTCGGTGATCCATGTCTCTGGACACGTAGTGACCTTTAAAGTCACGTAAAAATAGTCGTACTCCTTCCGGAGAACAACATATTATGGCTCCTAGAGCTTTCAATGTTTTTATGCCTAACAAGTTTTCTGGACATGATTTAGTAAGCAATAAATCTGTAGTACGTGTCAATGGACCGACTGTAAGTGGAAGAGGTTGTGTTACGTCATTGATTATAGGTTTTCCTGAGAATCCAAGGGAAATATTCTGTGAGCCTGAGAGGGGTGCCCCTGGAACTTCACTGCGTCTTATAGTTGTTCTGCTTGCCCCTGTATCAAGTAAAAACTTTCTGTCTTCCCCTAATAGTTCACTATGTACATAAGGTCCCTCTTGGTCTACAGGAACCTCAATAAGGGGTAAGCCAACTTCCCTCTCTAGGCTATCTCATGAGTATCGCTGATAATCGGGATAATCTGTTTGTGCATACTGATACATCTGTTGTGTTGTTGCTTGGGTTGCAGCAATAGGCTGCGCTTGTGGTGGTGCTACGATCTGTTGTGGAGCTGCCTGTTGCGGAGCTAGTTGTTGCGGAGCTAACCTAGGTTGTGCATGCTGAGGGATTTGTTGTTGATTCTGATCCTGTCTAGGTGGACGTGGTCTCTCCTGGGTTCTACCTGTGGCAATATTATGTTTCAGGACTGGACAATCGTGTATATAATGACCTGGTTGTTTACAATAGTTGCATGTCCCTTTCGCAGGACCTGCGGAATCACCCTTTTGATGACTATCGGCTGGAACTGACTGTGCAACAAGCATTTTCATTTTTGTATCTTTCATACGTCTTTGTTCGTGTTCTTGTTCTTCTCTAATTCTATTGTGGTGATATTGTAACATCTGTAGCATCTGTGATGGGGTATTAGCTTGCCAGGTACTTTCGAACTTCAATACTCTATTCTTGACTTGTAGCAGAGAATTTTCAACTAATTTTGTCACAAACAGATGTGGATATGACTCACTACTGGCTTTTATGCCACTATTTATACTAAAACATTTTTCAAATCGGGAATAGAAATCACTAGTGTCTTCATCTGGTTTTTGTTTACAGGCTGAGATTGCACCCCAGTCTTCCTTTTTCGTAGTTAATAAACGTGGCAGTACCTGTATTAGTAATCCTGCTAGTGCTGTAGTCTTTTCCCCAAGCCCTGCTCCTGCAGCTCTGGCCTTTTCTTCGTTTTCTAATGCTGTCCAATCTATCTTTTGGTCTCCCACCTCCCATTCCTTTTCTTTGAGTTTTTCGTAAACACCGGCGGGTAATAGGACTTTTAATATTTTCATAATATCGGGGTAGGTATACTCTCCCATGAGTAACATGTCCTTTATCTCACGGTGGAAACCTGCTGGGTCCTTGTCATGGCTGGGTACTACTTTCTTCATTTCTAATAATTCCAATTTAGTTATAGGCGTGTACACAAACACGCGTGTAAAATTATCACCGGCACCTCTTATTGGGTGCACTTCGCGTAACGGGTTCTGTCTATCTATGTGATACATTTTTCTTCCCATGATGGGAACTGAGACGTGTTCTGGGCATACGAAATTTAAATATTGGTTTCGGGATTCTAGAATTTCCTTAATCAAATCAGTACCTGACCCTCTCCATATGTTCGTGAGTAGTTCTGTCAATATGTCAGGTAAGGGTCCTGGATCGGAGTGTTGGCTTTTATAGAATATAAGGAGGTGTTGAATCATGTATATACTAGCTAAACGCTGTTCATATGGGTCTTGATTCAGAAACGTGTGTGCAAGTACATCATCATTGTATTCGCCGGGACCGTCAGCCCATTGTACTGCTGACCTGGCTAATTCTTGTTCGTCCATGGAATCGAGCATGTGGTACCCCCTTCGATCTCGGAGTAATTTATCAGCAGCTTGGAATAGGTGTTCAGGGGATTTCGTATTTAGCATAGGGTTTGGAAAATGTCTATTATATTCTGGACGTATTGGACGTATCGGGTCGTTAAAACCTCTGGTATTATTTTGGGATCTTCCTCTACCTACATAAGCTATCGTTTCTAATTGCTCTGATTCTTGCTCCTCCTCTTCTTCTGATTCCACTCTGTCTGTTTCTCGTCTTTCTTTATGTATTCGTTCTACTTCCTTGCGGATCTTTCGACACATGGCGATTATACATGCCTGTTTGTCATGTTTCTCTTCTGATATGTTCTGACCCCATTTGGCAAGTCTTTGCATGGTTTCGTGATCTGCCCCAGGCCTGTCTTGATTCCTAATTACACAATTTATGAAAAAACGTAGTAGTTGTCTTTGGACATCCACTTTCTGGTATTCCATAGCTTCGTTAATACTTTCTGGACCTTGCCCTGTTTGGACAAAGCGATATATTTCGTCTAGGTGTTCACCCATTCCTGGTATTGTCATTAAATATAATTTAGCTCGTCTTATACGTAGTGATGATATGAGCAATTTATCCTGTCTACCTGGTACTGGGTCGTATCTACAATCCACAAGCTGTTCTTTAAACATGTCGGATGTCGCTAGCTGGGGTGTACGCTGGAGTGCTAAATCTCTAAGGGTCTGTTTATTTCGCGGCGGTGTGGCAAACATGTCTGTCGTACCTCCTGTAGCACCATCTGAGGTGCAAGGCACGAAAGGATTCGTTGGGCGTAGGATAGAGATTGTAGATGCGGGAAAAACTGTAGAAACGGACGGGCCTGTTGGAACTTGTGTAGGAGTTTGTAGTTGCGGGGATACAGACGGATGCTCTTGGTGTTGAACACCATCGGCAAGCGGTGTGGGTGGTATGGCATTAGCATACTCGGGAGCTGCGTCATCTAAATAGGAGGAAAGGAAAACGTCCTTTGCTGTTTTGGGATGTGTTTTGGGATGTGCTTTTATCGGGAGCAATGGAGGAGTTAAGTCTTTTGGTATTTCCGGAGTGGCCTTAGGTAACCCTTCGGCCAGAAGAGGATACATACCATTCATAAGAGCGTTTCTTTGTCTATCTACTTGTTCTGATTTTACTCAGGTACCTTCCTCAAGTAATAGATTTTCTCGGGTTTTATTTGAATTCTCTCTACCTTTCTCTTCCAGTCTGAGTGCTTTTTCTGTACGTCTATATGATTCTTTACGCCATAATTCAATGGCATCTTTCTGTGACTGTCTGGCTTTCTTTTTCCATAATTCTTCTTCTACTCTCATGATGCAATCTGCATCCCAGGTCCCCGCTGCGGGCCATCTCTGACTCTCTGGTAATTCTTTGGTGTAGTCCACCCATAAATCAAGAAATAATACGGCATCTAGGCCATGCTTATGATACATAAAGTACCCTGGAGTGTCCCTAGGTGGGATGGGAACAGCTTCTTCGAGTACACCTTTTCTAGTTTTGATCTGTCTTAGTTTCGAAAAGAGCGGCATTTTTAGACCTTATTACTAGAACACACTTTATACAAAAAACACAATAATGAACAGTCATTCACACCACAGTATATAGAACGTATTTTAAAACATTTAACACTTAACAGTTTTACGAACAATGATAACTAATAGAGAACTAGTTACTGACATAATACTGACACTAGATAGTACTTATTTATATGCAAGACATACTATATATACTGCTAAACAGTACAGATACACTGCTAAAACAGTGCAGACCGGATTTGTGTACCCAAACCCGTCTTGACCGGCACAGACTATGTGCACGTTAAATGCCTCCCCGGTAATGGTACTCACCGGGTAGCTCGGAACGGAAGGCCTCGGAACGGAACTGAAACTGGACCGGACTGGACTCGACTCGATTGGACTCGGAACTTCGGAACCTGGTGGGCCTCTGTATACCTCGGATCTTGCTCTCTCAGCTAGGCTCTGGTCGGGATACTTCGCACTTCTCACCGCCTCGTCTGGGTGTTGATCGCAGCCTCAGTCGTCCCCGTTTGGCCGGAGGGAGATACAGGAAATCCAGCAGGTACGCGTTTTTGTCCGTTCAGCTGTGGCAGGAGACCGGGCCTGCAACGCACCGCCGGCGCGTGAGATGAGAAAGTGTCCCTATTCGGGCGCCAATTTATGTGGTAAATATTTCATTACCGGTACTATTTTTTATGCGGTAAAGTCTATTAAGAATAACTCAGTAAATATAAGAGGCAGAATCCATGGTATTAGAGGTTTTAAAAGGCTTTATTCCTATACAAAGGAATACAATTCGAATTGTAGGCATTCTATTCCATCACCACGAAAGTTCAGGAAGGAAGGGCATACATTATTGACAGATAAGCAGTTTTATAGAAAATACATTAAAGTGAAACATATGCAAGAGGCGTAACAGCTGATAGTATAGATAAAAGGTGCATACGTAGCTAATAGAGGCGGTCATATGGGCGTAATTTAATAAACGTCATCATACATGATGTCACAAGTGGGTGGATCCATAAGAGAATCCTGTAATGTCAGCAGAAATATTTGGCAGAGATGCGCGCGCAGCCGCATGACGTGTGATTGACGTGCAACTAGAGGGTGAAGGGGACTTGACATTTAGCTCTACATGTGGAGACAGAAGTCTGGGGGTCGTGTCAACCTAATCCCAAATCATATCTAATATCCTATGTTTAAAGAACTGTGTTATCCAAAAGGAGAGGTCTCTAGGATAGAATCTATTCTATACTGACTGTTAGTGCATGTACAAGCGTCTAAGTGTCTACACTAGATGCGAGGGGGTAGGAATATTCCATGGTAACGGGACTATGAATTACTTGCATGAGGACAGCGAGGCCTGGCCCTGTGCACGGTAGCTGGAGGAATGTTTACCTAAACTACTAGACAGGAATGCATCGGATGAGGAGCGGAGGAGATAATCTTGAAGGTGAAATACAGTTTTTGGCAGGCGACAGGCTGGATCAGGCACCGTTAGCCGCGCAGGGAGTAGGACAAAGTTCATGGATACAGATGCAGGCTCAGACTGGAGCTTTCAGAGGCAGAAGGCAGAAAAAGGCTTGATGACAGAATTCGGGCCTACTCGCCTGAATCTGTAAAATGTGGAAAGTGAACCACATAAAGTCGGTGGCCTTTCATACTTAGGAATGGAATATCTGACCCATTCATGGTGGTTCTGAAAGAGGACATGTTGACGGTGGACGCACATATATTTGCGTCTTCAAAACTGGAGCAGGAGGGAACATACATGTACTTATAGCATGCACATGGAGCCGTTGGGGTCTACGATAGGGGACATAACTGATCACAAAATTCATATTTCCTCAACGCGCCGACCCCCCCCAGCCCCCGTACGTACGCGCCGAACCCCCCTGTATGTACACCCGTGTACGTGTCGAACCCCCGTGTACGTTCGAGTCGAACCCCCCCGTGTACGTTCGAGTCGAACCCCCCCGTGTACGTTCGAGTCGAACCCCCCGTGTACGTTCGAGTCGTACCCCCACCCGTGTATGTACGGTGCGTACCCCCAGCGCGGGTGGGGGTACGACTCGAACGTACACGGGGGGTTCGACTCGAACGTACACGGGGGGGTACGACTCGAACGTACATGGGGGGGTTCGACACGTACACGGGTGTACATACAGGGGGGTTCGGCGCGTACGTACGGGGGCTGGGGGGGGTACGGTGCGTACATGCGGGGGCTGGGGGGGGTACGGCGCTTACCGGGCCTCCTACTCTGGTCGTTTCGCGCCGTACTTCGCATTTGCGGCACTTTTTGGGTGCCGTGAAAATATTGCCATCCGGACTGCTGTCGGTTCGAATCGTAATTCCTGGGTCGTGAAACGCTGCCTGAAAGCGTACCGACGTCACGTCGCAGCATTCCCGGATCACATTCGTATGTATATTTTCGTCGGTCGGTGTTTTTCACGATTCGTACGGAAATGGTGTTTCCGTGAGAATCGTAATTCCATGTTTGTAAAGTTTTACGACCGGGTACGAGTCGGACGGGGAAAACGCTCCGACCGACGGTTCGTACCCGGTTTTTACCGGATCGTAATCGGCACCTCAATCTTGCTTTCGGGCTGGTTACATTATGGAAACAGCCTTATTAGAAGTGTCAGAATCCATGAGATAATCCCTGGACGGCAGGGCCCCTGCTATGGTTGTGAGGTTAGACATGTCAGCAGCATTTGACATGGTGGCTCATGAAACTTTGTTGAGCAGATTAAGTCTCACTGGGTTCCAGGGTACACTTTTATCCTGGATAGGAACTTTTATGGAAGGGCTTTAACAGCGGGTCCTCCTCCATCTTTTCTCTTCCAATCCTGAACCGCTTGTGTGTGGGGTACCTGAGGGCTCAGCAGTCATTTTGTTACTTTTTAACCTCTAACTAGCCCCATTGGCTACGCTTTTTGAAACCTGGGAAGTGAAGGTAGTCTCTTATGCAGATGACATGCAACTGTTGTTCTCATTCTGTGATCATTCATATGTCGCCTTTCTTAAATTTAAAGAATGCCTAAAAGTTATTACCAACTGGATGGAGGTTAATATTTTGAAACTAAATACGGAGAAAACCGAGGTCCTTTTTTTAGTCAGAAGTCCCTACCCAGGCCAATCTAAGGTGGCCGGATGAACTAGGTCCTCCTCTGGTGCCTTCAATTACCGCAAGGAACCTAGGCATTCTGTTTGATTCTGACCTCTCCTTTATAGGCCAGATTAAGCAGATCACTTCCGTCTGCTTTCTGAAGCTTAAATCAATCACAAAACTATTACACCTGCTTCTGGAAGAAACCCGCAAAACAATGATTCATGCTCTGGTGATATCCCGTCTGGATTATGCTAACAGCCTCCATCTGGGTCTGCCTGCGTACTTGATCTATAGACTACAGTTCATACAGAATGTGGCTGCTTGGCTAATCCAGCGAGTACCTCTCCGTCAACGCATTTCACCAAATCTAAAGCAGCTTTCTTGGCTCCCAGTGGCAAAAAGGGTTGAATTTAAGACTCTCACCTTAGCCTTTCGAGCCTTGCAGGGCAAAGGTCCCCACTATCTGGGGAACAGACTTATCAGAAGGTTGTATGACATAATTTCGAAAGACAAAAATTCGACCTACAAAAATATCGCAACAAAAATATCGTGGTCAAGAATATCGACATCCTATCTACAACATGGTAAGTACAAAAATATCGATAATTTAATATCGATGTCAAAAATATCGTAATTCAAAAATATCGTTTTTTTTTTACTTTAAAAATATATGTAAAATAAACCAAATAATACTTATAAATCAAAGAAACATAATTAAATATATTTTATAATATGTAAAATGTATTATAAATATATATAATTAAATAAAACTTTAATTAAACATATATATATAATATATAATATATACACTTACTTAATAATTACTTTTAATAATAATTTCTGTAACATATAAATTATTAAATATTTATTTAAATTACCAATACATGTATACACATAAAACAATAACATTAATAAATATTAAATAATTACATATAGCAAATAATAATTAATATTTTTAATTTGAATAATTTTTAATATTAATTATATATTACAATAGCTAAAATATTACAAAATATATTAAATATCAGACACAATAAAACTACTAGTCCAACTTCAACAAAAACAACAGTAAGGAAAATGTTGGATAGCGTAGGGGTAAAAATAACTATTCCAACTCCCGAGAGTGCAACAGTAGGGAAAACATTGGATAGCGTAGGGGTAAAAATTACTATTCCAACTCCAAAGAGTGCAACAGTAGGGAAAGCGTTGGATAGCGTAGGGGTAAAAATTACTATTCCAACTCCAGAGAGTGCAATAGTAGGGAAAGTGTTGGATAGCGTAAGGGTAAAAATTACTATTCCCACTCCAAAGAGTGCAATAGTAGGGAAAGTGTTGGATAGCGTAAGGGTAAAAATTACTATTCCCACTCCAGACAGTGCAACAGTAGGGAAAACGTTGGATAGCGTAGGGGTACAAATAACTATTCCAACTCCAAAGAGTGCAACAGTAGGGAAAGCGTTGGATAGCGTAGGGGTAAAAATTACTATTCCAACTCCACAGAGTGCAATAGTAGGGAAAGTGTTGGATAGCGTAAGGGTAAAAACTACTATTCTCACTCCAGAGAGTGCAATAGTAGGGAAAGTGTTGGATAGCGTAAGGGTAAAAATAACTATTCCCACTCCAGACAGTGCAACAGTAGGGAAAACGTTGGATAGCGTAGGGGTACAAATAACTATTCCAACTCCAAAGAGTGCAACAGTAGGGAAAACGTTGGATAGCGTAGGGGTAAAAATTACTATTCCAACTCCAGAGAGTGCAATAGTAGGGAAAGTGTTGGAAAGCGTAAGGGTAAAATTTACTATTCCCACTCCAGAGAATGCAATAGTTGGGAAAGTGTTGGATAGCGTAAGGGTAAAAATGACTCTTCCCACTCCAGACAGTGCAACAGTAGAGAAAAGGTTGGATAGCGTAGGGGTAAAAATTACTATTCCAACTCCAAAGAGTGCAACAGTAGGGAAAGCGCTGGATAGCGTAGGGGTAAAAATTACTATTCCAACTCCAGAAAGTGCAACAGTAGGGAAAGCGCTGGATAGCGTAGGGGTAAAAATTACTATTCCCACTCCAAATAGTAAAACAGTTGGGAAATCACTAGATAGCATAGTGATTCTATGAACATTATAACCAATTCAATAATGTTTTATAAAAAAATTGCGTTAACAAGGTTTTTTAAAAATAATTATTATTAAATACCAATTATGTAAAATAAATGTTTAAATAAATAACTTTAAATTACATCCCACACTATTCCCCCTTTAACACACAACACACTACACATACAAAATACACAATAGATTTAAATATCAATTTATCTCTTATTTACAATTAATAATACATTCTTTAAAATTAATATAGTTATTAATTGACTAATTAATACATATTAACTACGAAATTACAAATATTCACCTATTAATTATTAATTAACAATACATTAATTAGCAATAACAACAAATAAAATACAATTAGAAATTATTTATATTTTCTATATTTAACTAACTAATAACAATTAATTAATAATAATTACAAATAAATAAAAAATATCATTATTTATTTTATTTTAATTACATCCCACCCTATTCCCCTATAAACCCACAACCCACTACACATAAAAATTCACATAATTAATTTAATTATCAATTAATCACTTAATAAAATTAAATCACCAATTAATTACTAATTAACAATTAATTAATTAACAATAACAATAAATAAATATTAATAATAAACTAATAATGTATATAATTAACCAATTCATAAAATAATTTTACAATGAATAATTAATTACCAATTAATTAATCAATTAATATAATTAATTACCAATTATTAATTAATTACCAATTAATTAATCCTAAATACCAATTGAACAATACATATTAATTCATTAATTATAATTAAATTACTTCCCACCCTATTCCCCTATAAACCCACAACCCACTACACATACAAAAATTCACATAATTAATTTAATTATCAATTAATTACTTAATAAAATTAAATCACAAATTAATTACTAATTAACAATTAATTAATTAACAATAACAATAAATAAATATTAATATTAAACTAATTATAATGTATATAATTAACCAATTAATAAAATAATTTTACAATTAATAATTATTTAACAATTAATTAATCAATTAATATAATTAATTACCAATTATTAATTAATTACCAATTAATTAATCATAAATACCAATTAAACAATACATATTAATTCATTATTTATAATTAAATTACTTCCCACCCTATTCCCCTATAAACCCACATCCCGCTCTGATACTAAAACGCTACATTAAATTTAAAATAATTATTAATCTCTAAACATTTATTTTTAAATGTATTAAAATACATTACAATAATGTTTAACATACAAATAAAATACATATTAAATTACATTACACTAAATAAATATCGATATTATTGACATCGAAATTTTTGCTTACGATATTACTTACATCGATATTAATTACTTCGATATTATTAACTTCGATATTACTTACCTTGGGATCGATATTCTGTCCATCGATATTCTTGACTTCGATATTCTGTACCTACGATATTAAAAACACAATATTTTTGTAGGTAGAACTTTAAAACTCGATATTTTGGCTAAACACCTATCAGGAACCAGCAAGAGAGAACCTTGAGATCATCTGGACTTGTGCATGTCTCCAGGTTCGCTAAAGCCCGTTGGGGAGGTAGGTCGTTTTCAGTACTAACAGCAAAACTTTGTAATTCCCTACCAATCAATCTTCGCTCGGCTATATTCGAGCAATGTTTCTGAAAAGAATTAAAAACATCACTCTTTTTTCAAATTAGAAGTGTGGCTTTGATTTCAGTCTCTGCTTTTGAGTGCCAGAACGCTTCTGCTGAAGCAGCCAAGCCCTTTACAAATGCTTTTGATTGATAAATTGGTTTTAATGCCTTTCTGAAGGCGGTGAAAAGTCAGGTGCCAGATTGGATGAAAGCCTTAGGTCCAGAAAGCACACTTTTGAAATGAAAAGGTTCTGCCTCCTTTTTATATTACCTGACTTGCAATGTAACCAGTATTTTCTTGTTGTGGCTCTTGAGATCTCTGAGTGCCTGGTATATACGTATCAGGCTGGAGAAGAAAAAAAATAAGTGATGGGTGGAATGCCTGAATTATTCTCAGCCACTGGTAATTCCTCGCAGCTACACATCCTATCCATTGTTTGTTTGCCCACTATGCTACCTCAGACAGGACTCAGCCATGTGCAAATGAGCCTTGGTCTTGCTCTGATAGTAGCAGTCCAGCCAAACTGTAAGGCCAGGTCCATTCTGAACCAGAACACAAGCAACCACAGACCCGATTTTCAGCCTATTTGTGCCTCTTCAATAGAGTGCTGCTCAGATCCTGTGATAGAGTGAGCACATGACCCATGGTGGGGCATACCCATCACACTTAGGATGTCGCACAAAGAAGTACAAAAAAATTGATGGGTGTGATACTTTTATTTTTTAATTTTTAAACCTTTTATTGAAATATGCTCAACATACAATAAATCAAGTGCACAGTTCAGTACGGATATCCAAACCTTACAATCCACATCTATGTATCAGTACAATAGAAAAATGAAACCATTAACATTGTGAGATAACATTCTCGTTACAACCCTACTCTTTTTCCCTACAGTCCCCGGTAGGCCTGCCAGTACCACCAAATCTTCTCCCATTTCTGTGGGCAACCTCTACTTAGGTACATTGTGTGTTCCGCCTGTCGACACCAGTCTACGTCGGTTTTCCATTCAGTCACACTTGGGGGGGAGGTGGCTCTCCAGCTTTTTGCTATGTTGCATTTTGCTACTATCCCTGCTAATGTCAGCCAGAGTCTCGTGTCTAGGCCAGACCTCTTCACCTGAAATCAGCAACAGAAACTGCTTGGGCTCGACCGGGACTGCCGTCCCTACTACTGTGGCCATGATTCTCCCGACCTTGAGTCAGATGGGTGTAATGCTTGAATTACTTTCTGCCACAGGTAATTACTAGGGCCACATCTCAGTTCATTACCTGGCAGCTCCGGGTGGACTTTTCCCTTGATAAGCAGGTTTAGTAGTGATCTGCAATAGGTGGGCCTCTTTCTAGTGTGGCATCTTCGGGGAAAAACAAGAGACTGGAATACGGCCTGAGAGATCACCAGTGGTTCAGATAAATTCAAGCATGCTGTCCATCACCTTGTTGTTTTTGATGTCCTAAGTGCAAACAGTATGTTTATTCATGGGTCCTTGAGCTCACTGTACCATAGAACTCAAGCCGCACCCTGCTGAAGAGGCCCAATTGGTCGAAACCAAATTTAGAGTTACTTGTGTACCCTTTTTGGAAGAGAACGCCTGGCATTTTGGGATGGGCTTTTCCTATGAGGAGTAGGGTCAGTAGCGATTTACATAAGGTGGGTCTCTGCCCAGAGTGGTATGGTGGGCGGGAAAATATGCACTGGAATGTGACCCTAGCTTTCATCAGTGAAAAGGGTTAATTCAAGATTCCATTCATCAGCTTGCTGTTGTTTGTTGTAGGACAGATATTGCATGGCATTGTTGTTAATATCATCAAACCTGCAGCAGTCTAACCCTAAACAAATTACATTGTACACCGATGGCCATTGGAGTGACCTTCTGGTGGATGAAACATGCTCTCTCCTTCTCAGACTGAAATACACCTAATCTCCGCATTCTGAGCTCTCTGCGGCTCGTTGATCTCAGATGTTGGGAGACTAGAAGAGAAGCAGTTGCAGTAGTTCTGCCTTAATCTGACAGCTGTCCAAATCAATAAAGGTCTTTTGCGCAGGGGAGGCAAGGTCAGAATATAGACAGCATAGCATATGACTGTATAATATATTCGTGCAGCACATGTATCAAGTTACTTATTGGTAATACTAGTTGCAAAGCTTGACTAATATAGATCCACATTGAATCCAATGGGAAGGAAGTTTGGGGCTTGGGGTTTTCGGCTTGAAATCACCATGAGTCACTCTGACCTGATCCTGTAGTCGCCAGCCAGTAAACAAGATGCATTTCAGAGTCCAGCCATGAGAAAGTGGTATAATGCACAATAAGTGAATCTAGAATAGCTGCAAACTGATGCATAAATTACATGGTGCCTTCCATTGGAGAAAAACTTTTTCTTTACGTTTCTATGCCTAGAATCCTTTGTTTGTTTACCTGACCCCACGGCCGACAATGATCACCATGTATTGATAATTTTAATGTTTTTCACTCTACATAGTCTCTCTGTTTGGAGCTCCTTAACTGATCCTGTAATAATGCATCCACTATGCTGTCTTGTTTTATTTCTCCAATGAAGTAAATACAACTGTTATGTTTATTTGCAGCATAGTTACTCTTTTCTTTTTGTCAATCACATCTTATATTCTGTTCTTTAGGATTTACTGTTATAGGACTTACTGCCACCTTTGTTGTTGAGCCCAGAACTACTGCACACTTTTCTAGCAGTAATGGGTACCTCTCCACTTGTGCCCTTCATGCATCTTTCATGTGCAAGGCTCTTAGGTAGTAAAGTTCTTCTGCGCTGGGCTTGTTTTCATGTAGGAGCATTTTTTCAAATTCAAATATATTGTAACATAGGTGAGAGGGTAAAGGTGAGAAAAGGAAGTCAGATAACAGGAAACTGAATGCAGATTATTAAACACCATATTACAACTCACAAGAACTTCAGTGTAAGGCTTATGTAGGTACTTCAGAATCCTTGGCAGGATATGAAGAATTCCACATAATGGCGGAAAAAACCTCCAAGTATGGTCATCCAAGAGGGGGTTTGTCCATATACATTGCAACAGAAATTGCCTGGAAATCGGAGGAAATGGATTCCGGAGAAAACTGGATCCAAATAATAAAAGTGGAAGAAAATCTTCCTGCACATGGAGAAAGAGTGGGAGACAAGCTAATAATCCTAAATATTTACATTCATCCAGATAAGGCCAAAAAAGAGGAGAAATTGTCAACCCTAATAAACCTAATAAAAACACTACAAGTTACACATCAATATCACGAGTTGATAATATCAGGGGATTTTAATCACAATCTGACAGGAGAAAAGACGAATAAGAATAAGAATAACAATCAAAATATACGAAACAAGCTGGAAAAACTAGGCATGGTTATCCTAAATGGAAACATGAAGGGAGATCAACCGGCCGGTATCACCTTTTCCTGTGGAAAAAACAATCAATAATAGATTATACGATAATCAGTAAAGAGCTAATGTCCCAGGTAGAAAAGTTCTGTATTTTAATACGACCAGAGAGTGATCATTTCCCTCAAGAGACAGTCCTAGACTTAAACATTAAGCAAAAGGAGTCTGTAGCATCATTAGTTGCGTGGCCTGAAATATATAACTTACGGAAGCTTAAATGGAGAGGAGCCATCATGGAAGAGATAATGGACATGGTGAATGAACACATAAAGAATGCTGAGGAGTTAGCAGTACCATCATCAAGTAACTGGGAGGAACTATGTGAATCACTCCTGGATAAATTCCCAGCAAAAATAGTAAGCAAAGGTAATCACGGGTTTATTAAAGAGCCATGGTATACATACATACAAAGAGGTAAGACAAAATGCGCATGCAATTAAAATGGGAAAAAAAATAGACAACGGAAAGATCCAAAAATTAAGAAAAGACTACAAGATGGAATGCAGAGTGGAAAAAAGAAAATATAGAGAAAAGTTATGGGAAGATCTGCTGTGGGCAAGTAAACTTCCAAATAGTAAAGAATTCTGGGGTATAATCAACAAATTAATGAAAGGTCACGGAAAGCAAAATACCATCGGAATAAGCGAAAATACTTGGCTAGAACACATTGATAAGCTGTATAACCCCGAACGGGGATTGGAAAAGGTGGATGCAGTAAGGTCACCGAAAGTAAAGGAAAAAGTACCCAACACCGTGGCAACCAGCACTAATATGGAAAATGGAAAAAATCAGTTTAGCTGGGAAGGAGATGACCAAACTTTGACAACCGTTAAACGCATAAAAACATTGATAAAAAATCTGAAAGCGGAAGGGGCAGCAGGCCCAAACGGGCTACCAAATGCCCTGTTCAAACGAGACCCGGAAGTTTGGGCAAATTATTTAACACCTTTTTAACCACGTGTTCCGTAACAACAAGATCCCTCAATCTTGGAGCGGCAACCTGTTCCACCCAATTTACAAGAGCGGCATTAGAACAGAACCCGGGAATTACAGGTTGATCGCCCTGATTGACGTAGAGGCCAAACTCTATGCTTCATGCATCCTGGAACATCTACATGAGTGGACAGAGGAAAATAACATTATCCCAAAATTCCAAACAGGCTTTAGACGGGGAATGGGCACCATTACAAATCTAACAGCCTTGACAATTCTGACGGACAAAAGCTGAAAGGAAAAAGGGAGTATTAGTGGCATGCTATATAGATCTAAAAGCGGCTTTCGACAGAGTGCCACGGGATCGCTTATGGAAGAAACTGAAAGCATGGGGACTGCCACAATCACTGATACAAGCAATACAATCACTATACAGCGAAACATGGGCCACTGTAAAATTAGGGGTTGGACAAAGAGTCTCTTCAAAAATAAAGATAACAAATGGATTAAAACAGGGCTGCGTCCTTTCTCCAAGCTTATTTAATCTATATCTAGCTGATTTGAATTGCCACTTAGAACAAATAAATGGACATCCACCAAATTTGGCAAATGAGCCGGTTCAATACTTACAGTATGCAGACGACATTGTCTTGGTAAGTCAGACTCCAATAGGGCTACAAAGGGCAATAAACAAACTTATAGATTACTTGGACGCCCAAGGTTTGGAATTGAATAAATCAAAAACCAAGGTGGTAAGATTAGCGGGGCCAAGACAAGGAAACTATAAATGGTTTGCTAAGAACTCTCAAATAGAAGAAATAAGAGTTTATAAATACTTGGGCATCAAAATGGCAAGAAATCTGTCAATGGTGGAGCAGAAAAAGGAGATCACAGGAAAAGCTCAATCCTTAATATTTGCCTATAAACAATTATATAAGAAACTGGAAAGCCCTTCACACGGGCATCTTTTAACAAGCATTTACAATGCAATGGTCTCGGCATTGGTAAAGGTAGAGCTATTGGCATTGCTCATGACATTATTTTTGTGTATGTTCTTGTTTTTAAAACATGTAGAGAAACGGCATTGTTGTTTACAATGTCAATAGCTTAATCAGTGTGTGTGTAGGTGGCTCTGTGTGTGGGTGCAAATGCAATAGGTCTCGCATTTGAGAGTGATTAAGCTATTGACATTGTAAATAACAATGTCATTTCTTTAAATGTTTTAAAAACAAAAACATAAACAAAAATAATGTCATGAGCAATGCCAATTTTTCAGCGATTTCTAAGCACTGTACAGAACATGTCACTATTACCAAACGTTATGCTACAGAGTGTATCCAGCTCTGAAAGAAGGAAGGTTGTCAGCCCTGCCGAGAATTAGACGTGTGCACTGCAGATGAAGTCGGTATCAGCAGCGCGTGTTTCTCGCTCGGCCACCCTGTGAATCTTGGCTGCAGTCCGACATGGTGAAGGGATAAATACCCATCCCTCCATCTTCCCACTAGTCTAGCGCCCTCCCTAGTCTGTACTTAGCACACACAACGCTCCGCAGGTTGGATTGTCCTGTATGGCGGGAGCGCCCACGCAGGCACACGCTGAAGGACCTTTACATAGACGAACGGTATTGGTTAATGCGCCCTCAGTGGCCTGCATTCTGAACTGTCGAGGTCTGGGTTGCTCAAAGGGCCGAAGAACGCATTCTCCAGGCTAGCAGCTGCTTCTTGCCGCCAGAAGTGTTTTTTTTTAATTTTATTTGGACCGGAAAGTCATAACGTTTTGTGAAGTGGGCGTTCCTAGATGCGACTTGAGCGTGCTTTTGCGTTGTGTTCTAAAGTCGTCCATAAAAATGCATAGTAAATGGTACAGAGCACGCACCCGTGGCTGCTTCTCTGAAACTGTATTAACCCCGCTCAGTTAAAGAGGGGCAGACACTGTGCTAAGCTTGGAGAAAGCATTTGTGTTATTTTGACATTCCGTCCTTTTTATGGCGCTGATTTGTCAGCGGTCGATGCAAAGGCAGGCCGGTGTTGACTCTGTGTGAAGGATGTTTGCCTGCGGGGCTGGAGGTGGAGACCGAGCGGGCGCTGGGGGCTGAAGCCCCTTGCAAGGCCTGGTGCTGTGGAATAAGGCACTGTCTCACTGCACGCCGCCGTCTCTTGTGCTGCGCAAGTGTGTTACAATTGGGTGCAGTCTCGTGCCCCCCTCTGCCCCGTTTGCCATGTGCATGGCTTGTTGCCGTTGGCAACTATCTGTGCAGCTTCTGATAAGGGGCCGCCTGCTTGCAGGGGGTATGTAATGAAAGGTTCGTGCGCCGTGGGAGTGTTCATTGGGAGGGTGGGAAGCAATCCCGTCACTACACTTTAATAAATAGTTCTCATCTCTTTTGGGGAGTGGTGGAGGGGCGCCGGAGGGGCCGGTTTCCGCAGCTTCAAAGGAAGATATCCATGTATTAAACACTTCCAGGTGTCTGCCTTCAGCCAGGCCGCCCTCTTAGTGACAGTGTCGCACCCTGCCGGCAGCTCTCAGTGCGGGACCGACGGCAAGCGAGTGATGGGTATACCAAGACCAGAGACCTAGGAGCCTTTGATGTAAGGCGAGCTTCCTTGCATCACGCGCTCTCTTTTCAATTGGCCCTCACTCACCGTTGGACTTAACGTGATGGGAACATACTTGAACTAGAATTATGAAAACTGTCACACGGTGTTCAGATATAGAAAGTATCTAAGTTAACCCCATGGTCTGCCATGTATTTTCTCTGTTGTGCGACGTATTAATAGAAGAAACCCACTTATGTAAAGCGCTCTGATACCTCCGGGTCAGCCAGCGCTATATAAAACTCAATAAACAAACACTATCGGTGATTTCAATACAAATCGGACTCGATGTAAACAAAAAACATGCAATACATGCTAGGAGCATTATTCTAACAAGGCAGAGCAAAAGGCACACCACCGCCTTTCTCCGAGGCAGAGCAGAAATGCCTCGGAGAAACGCAGCGTCGTTTTCGGATTCGGGGGCGTGGTTTGCTGTTATCTCCTCCAGCCATTGGCTGGAGGAGATAATGAGACTTTCTGCAAAAAACACGCCCCCCGATCCGAAAAGGACGGGGCCTGATCGGAGTGACGGGACCTCTTCTCCAATGGCTGGCCAGCATTGAAGAGGCCAGCCAATGGAGAACAGGGGAGAAGAGGGGCGGGTTCAAGCCCCACTTCTCCAAAACATTAAATCTCTCGACTTCCGGTTCTGCCTTCGGCAGACCGGATGGTCCCGAGACCTAAAAATCATGGAAGCCCAACTGCTACCGACCCTGTCCTACGGTCTGGAAACGTGGCATGGCCAAGAAAGTAACATCTTGAATAAATTACAAACTAAGGTTTATAAAATGGTATTTAATCTCTTTAAAGGTTCCTCTCCAGCACAAATCCGTTTGGAATTCGGACTACAAAATCAAGTATTCCAAAGGAAGGCAACCATGGTAAATTTATGCTGGAAACTCAGAGCAGCAGAATCAGGAACTTTGAATAATTTATGCTGGTTGGAAATTGAGCAACAACTAGAGCAAAGAATCCCAAACTCGTGGGGGGACCAATTGAGGATAGATCTAGAAGAATTAGAGCTCTATGGGCTCTGGAACAGCAAGTTGGAAAAGGCCACTTTTAAAATAGCTTGCAAAAACAAAGCAAAAGCGTTATCCTTCGTGGAGGACAAGAGGGGATTAGTGAGACGCCGCCACGCATGGGTCATAATAAACTCTTACACACGGCTAAGACCTCAACCCTACCTAGCAGCTCACTTCAGATTGTCCCTAAAAAGGAGGTTCATGGCATACAGATTTGGAGATCATTGTACATTAGACTTGGTACCCTCTTGGAAAAATAAGGATCAAACAAAGGCATGTCGTTTATATGGTTATTATTTTGAAACTTTGAGCCATATACTGTGTGTCTGCGAAACAGTAAAATCAGAAAGAAGGAAGATGCTGAGAACAGTTTTTAATGACTTAAAAATCCGCACCTGCAGACAGGCGGCAACAAGTTGGATGGGTGCCACATCAAACATTTTAATATGCAGGGGGATAAAATTTATGATAGCTGTAGAAAGCTTACTTACAAAAGTGGGCAAAAACTGAAGGCATGGTGCCATAAAAAGAACCAAGTAGACTTTAATGAACTGAAAATGTTTTTAATATGAAATGTGTTTATATGTTTTATGGTTTGTGAAAACCAAATAAACTTATTTTTGACTGACTGACTGTCACCCAACTGTGATTATTAGGAACGGCAATGGAAGCATTAAATTAGTGAAGCCCTAAACCAACAATAGTACAAAAGAAGGTTTAAATAAAATTTTTAAAAGGGAGGTGGTTTGAAAGTTATACTTCTTGTTAACACTTGTTCTTTTGTTTGATAGTGTATTTTTCTTTTTTAGCACTTGGTCTTGGGCTTCATAACGGATAACACGATGAGCTTGCACTTTTACTAACATTTGCTTGTGGGCTGCTGTTGTTTTCTATACGGATGTTGTTAGCAAAGATCATTTATTGGCAGTCCAATGGGTGGTGGTGGTGTGTGAACACAATTCTAAAAGATTGTATCGTCATTTGAGATAAGAATACTACTCTTAACAGAAAGCGTCGTACTTAACTGTGGGATATTATATTTAGTATAAGCATTTATTTCCACCTCTCTTATTTCATAAACTATTTTTCCCTGTTTCAAAGACATGATTCAGAAGAATTTGATTTACAAAACAGAGAAAGAGGTCCGCAGGAGACTAAGGCTTGTGTCCAAGGACGACATAGACAAGTTAAAGTCAAGGTACGTATTATATTGTTATTACATTCAATAGTTTACATGATTAGATGAATAATTCATGCTTAATAGTTACATTGCTGCTGGCAGGGAAGGCAGTGGTTGGTGGCAGGAGAGCCTCAGCCACCTTCCCTCAGGTCCGTAGACACTAGAGGGAGGCAGAAGAAGACAGGGGGAATATTGAACTGTCATCTTCTCTTACATCCGACGCCGCCTTCAGATATCTGAGGCAGATGACGAATCAGTGTCTGTCTGTGCACCATCTTCAGAGCCTGGTTTTACACTGCACTGATGTAAAAGTGTTGACTGAGTATTGAATCCGGTCTTTGCATTACTGTCTTCCAGTTAAAGCCTTATGCAACAAAGGATCCATTTTATCTTATGGGTAGTAGACTCATGTGGTCATACTGCATAAGATTTTTACTTTTGTAATAAAAGATGGAACCAATACACGCCTCACCATGTTTTCTACTTGCATGTTAGGGAATCAACTAAACAGAAGTTTTCCTATGTTTGCTACTCAAGTAATAAGAAGTGGTGCATACTGTTTTTACATGACACTTAATCTTGCCTAAAACGTTTAAAAAGAGGAGAAATATGGGTTCGAGGCATGTGTGGCTGTAGATACACATGCCTTGCATACTCCTGCCATCTAGTGTTTGGTCCGGATGTGTGCAAATTGTTTTTCTTCAAGAAAGTATTTCGACCCACGAGCTAAAGTGATTCCTCTTCTTGGTGATAATGCACATTGGCATCGACTCCATTGTTAGATTGTTTTCTCTCCACCGTCGGATTCGTACGTGTATTACTGTGCTCTGGTTGGAGACCGTTTTGCACTCCTTCGGTTTGTAATTCACCCTTACCCTCATTGTTATTGTTATCAAATGCGTTGCCATCTTTGAGCTTCAAAATCTGGAAAGCTATTGCCCGTCTGATCAATGCGCCCGAACGGCAGATCTTTGGGCCTCCCTTTCCATCTCTACAGCTTCGCCTTAGAATGCCCTGCTGATGGAACAGACGCCATTCCTTTTCAGCGCGAGGTGCCACGCTAAGTACCGGAGGATCAACCTTCACCAGGTCTGCAACCTGTTCTTATCTCCTGGTCACTGGGTAGAAGACTGCGAGGCCTGTCGATCATTCCGATCATAGAAAACCTGACGGGACAGAAGGGTACATCAGAGGGAGATGCAGCGGAGAGAGGGCCATGATACACAACATATTTGGACAATAGGATGTCGAGGAGAAGGAGGAAGTCCATGTGGCCTCTGTGGCGGAGTGTTAGAAATGGCGATTTCTGGTTGGCTGAGGCTTGCGCCAAAGCCAGGCAGAAACCACCACTCTAGTCAGGGCTGGGGAGTTACACGCCAAAGATAACCCCTGCTCACCCCCTTGGTAGCTTGGCACGAGCAGTCAGGCTTATCCCGGTGGCGATGTGTAAAGCGTTTGCGCGCGCACCCAGCAACAACACCCAAGGCCCACCACAAAGGAAACTCCACACAAGGTATTATAGAAAAATAGCCTTTGTATTACCAAAACACATTAGATAAAAACACACACTTTACAATGTGCCAACAGGCACGGGCAGAGTTTACAAGGGATTATATGTACAGGGGACAGGGCCACATGGACCACTGTCAGGAATTAGCACTTTGTAGAAATTAGCACTTAGAACATAGGAATAATACTTTAGAACATAGCACATACAATCACTGTAGCACTAAATAACATATGTAGCACACGACCAGTAACTACTGGTAACAGGTAAGTACCACCTACGCAACCCTAACCACCTTAGGATAATGTCACGCAGGGAACCAGGACCTCACTAGCACCACCTGTACTAGGAGAAAAGCAACCACCTAAGTTTCACAATACCTGTAGGGGTCTAAGCACATAAACACATGATGCATAACATTCAGAGGTGTAGGGAAGGAAAACACATGATGCATAAAATACATTCAGCGGTGTAAAACAAGGCACATGACGCATAAACACGCATTCAGAGGTGCAGGAAAGGAACAATAGCGCAAGAACTCACATAAGCCACCACCTGTGGCAGACCCAAGGCCAACTGGCTTCGTCGGGGGCTAGGTCGCCCTATGTCCAAATGTTAGGGCAAGGCTGCGCAAGCTGCGCAAGCCCAAAGTGTGGAGGGGCACAACCTACACGGTGCGGCCGCCCACTAAGTGCTGGGCAGCTGGAGAAATGAGCGTGGGCACCACTGTGCCTCCCAAAACAATATCCAGCCCTGGAGCCACCTAGGCTCTAAAAGAAGGATGCCCCCAAAACAGCGTGGGAGCCTCGTGGGCTCTAAAACACAATTTTTCCCAGCGTAAGGTTGGAGCCTCTCAGGGGCTCGAGAAATAATGCCCCCAGACGTTGGAGCGTGCAATGCGCTCTGAACACGCACACAATGCCACCTATGTTTGGAGCCTCCCTGGGCTCGTAAGCGAAAACAATGTGGGCCTCGTTGGAGCCTCTCGGGGCTCGGGAACACGTTGGGGCGGCCCGCTGCCTTCCGGGGCCGCCCGACACTCGCACTGCCCCGGTGCCTGCCGGCACGACAGAAATGCCCCCTAGGGCCTTGGAGCCTCGCAGGCTCTCAATCACAAATGCCCCCCGACCGTTGGAGAGCTGAGCGAGGCTCTCTGTCACAACGTGCCCGCGTCGGAGGCGGGGGCCCGCTGGAAGGATCAGCCGGTCTGGGACCGGCACCCACGGTACTCGTGCGGAGTCCCCCAGCCCTTCCCTACTCACCGGGCTGTTCTCTGGGGACTCCGCTCCTCTTCTGCAGTGCTTCTTGGTCGCCGGAGCGCGGGTGGGCTCCCGGCTGCTCCCTTCCTCAGCGCGACGTTCCTGGAGGCCCCGATCACGTGGGCCACACTCCCTCCTGCTGGACCAATCCCAGCGCGGCAGGGGGATGACGCGGCCGGGACTCCGGGCTGCGGCGGTGAATTCGATACCGGCCTTCTCCGAAGCGCGGGGTGGGCTCCCGCCTTCGGATTAAAGTATAAATTGGCGGAAATAAGCGGGGTAGGCACCGGCCACCGAGCGCCACAATGCGGGGTGGGCACCCGCTCTAAATCAGGCAAAAGCGAGGGAATCCCTACGTCGGGGTTCCCTCCTGGATTATCGTAGCGCCGCGCTACGGGCTCTAATGGAGGCGCTTTTCAGGGAAAGCGCTTCTTGATGCTGGGGGCCCCAAATAAAGCGCTCCTAGCGCTATAAGTCCAGTAAAAGCGCTTCCAGGCGCTTAGGGATACAAATAAAGCGCTCCCAGCGCTTAGGGGCGAATTACCACAAAGTCCAGCAAAAGTCTCCCCTGCACACAGCAAAGCAGGGGTGGGGGGCAAGGCTGGACCCAGAGCCAGCTCACTGGGCCTCCAGGCAGGGAGGTAGTCCAAGTGGCGGTCCTCTGGTCCAGCAGCAGCAGCAGCAGCCCCCCTCAGGATCCTGGAAGAGAACAGATTCTGTGGGGACACAGCCCCATTTTTATACATAGCTTTCCTTTGTCTCAAGGTGCAGGGAAGGGGCGAACCAGTTACAACTGGTTCCTGAGCACTTTGTTTTGCTCAGCCCCTCTCCCTATTCAGAGTGCAGGCCAGGGTCATCAGTCGCACCACAGGGGGCGGAGACAGCATTGTGTGGGGAAACCCAGCCCTATTCAGGACCCAGGTGTACTCCTCCCACCCATCTAGCTGCTGATCTCCCTATTCACCACTGGGTGACTCCTCCTGACTCTGGGGATTCCCTGGCCCGTCACATGACCTCAACCAGCCAATCGCCAGACAAGGCACACATTTTACACTGCACACCGAAGTGCCCACTTCTAGAAGTGGCACTTCCATACTAGCTACACGCACGCCGCACGCATCATTGCGCAGCATTTAACCACACGAGTCCGCACATACCAGACTCGACCCTGCACACCCCACGCATCAGGAACTACCAGGGACACATACATTCCCCATGCATTCCTATGGGAGGGCAGGCCTATCTCACCACATGCACTCAGAGGGCGCACGCACTTTACCCTGGGACACAGGGAAAGTGCGCAGAAACCAAAAACCACTATCACCAGGTCACCGATACAAGCAAAAAGTTCAGGGGTGAACCTGCCAGAAGGGCCAAGTCCAACACAACCCCCTTCCAGCCAAAACACAGGGTAGACCAATCACCACCATGATGGACTTCCCTGCTTGGGGCGATAGAACACGGACGCGGGCCCGCAACTGCAGGGACACCCTCCTGTTCTGCGCCACGGTGAACCCATGGGATTCCTTCTAAAACCACTGTCCGGACCAACTGGGCTACCCCACTGGTACTCCCAAGCTGTCTGCGGCCAAGACCAGGCCCTAGGCCACCCAGGTGCGACCGGTCTTTGCCTAACCACAGAGTGGGGGGTAGTAACCCCTGGCACATAGCGGCCATTCTCATCTCTTCCTGTCTGCAAGACAGGACTAGACTGCCACTGGTTCTCCAGCCTAGGGTCTACACCCTCAGGCGGACCAGGAGTCTCAGGGAAGGCTCTCCTCCCCCTACCTCTTCTCCTAGGGTTCCTCCTCCTCTGGCGAGGGGTACACCTAGAACGCCATTCCAACCCAGGGTTTAACCCCTTAGGTTGCACCGGGGTCAGAGGTGAGCTCTCCCACCCTCTGCACCCCCTTCCAGAACCCTGCTCCCTACCAACTGGGGCGGTACCTCTGGAAGAAGAACTGGTCAGGACACTGGTTACAGTCGTCCTACCCTTCAGGTCAGGCTGATCCTGAACCTGGCCTTCCAACCTCCGGCCTAGAACCTTTGGTGGAATAATCGCCTGGCACTCCAGGACTTTTGGGGATTTACATTCCATCCCCCTGAGGCTAACAACCGACACATATGTCGGGTGACTGTCTGTCTGGCGCGGGTCTCCCGTCCCCTGTCCACCTGACAGTGCGCAGAGACCCCCCAGAACAGAAGTGGTGTCACCATGGTCACTACACGGGATCCTAGCCCAACTGGGTAGTACCTGACCCACTGGCTCTTCCACTGGGAAACTCATCCCCCAATCACTCCTCACACTGGACTCCTGTACCCTCCCTACCGGAGCGGTACTGCCAGACTCTAGAACCACAGGAGCCCTGTTTACAGGCGCTCCAGGTCCTCTACTCACTAGGAGATCTTCCTCAAATGGACTAACAGGACAGCCTAGGTCCCCAACCTGGTGTTCCCTCAAGAAACCATCCAAGTCCTGAGGCAGGGTTTCGTGCGTCTGGGGACCCTCGGTCACCCACTTACTCCCGCTCCACTGAGCCAGGCCGTAAGCCCCTACACCCTCCTCGCTATCCTGGGACCTAGCTGGGCTACACTGAGCCTCTTCCACCATGCTGGGCTGGAAGATACCTGAACCACTACTTTTGGAGTCACTCCCTAATGACTCTAGAGAACCTCTAACACTTTCCCAGCGCTCTGCTTCCTCCGCAAGCTCAAATGGCGCAGACAATCCACACCCCAACAGGTGTTGGCGCAACCCCGGCACACAACAACTGAGCAGGTGCTCTTTGAGAACCAGATCAAACAGTTTCTCAAAATCTGGAACTTTTATCCAATCCAACAGTGCATCCTCACATTCACCCACAAACTGCTCCCAAGACTGGTGAGACAGTTTCCTACTGCCCCTGAATTTCAACCTCAACTCCTCCTCCTGGGGAACAGGTACCAGACTGGGGGAACTGGGACTGGGATTTCCTACACTGAAATCTATATAGCTACCACCACTGGACTCAACCCTCCCTGGGGAATCCAGAAAATTTAAACTGCGCGCAGGGGATAGTCTACCCTCCAGAGCTACTTTGCCTCTGGTGGAGGCCCTCTCAGCCTCCTCTATCCTCTCCTGCGCCAAGACCCTCTCAGTCTCTAGCTGTTGCTTCTTGACCTCCAGCTGCGCCATAGCCTGCGCATGCTCTAACCTGAGCTTTTCTAACGCCAGCTGGTGCTCCCTTTCTTTCCTCCAATCTTCCTACTCCTCTGGGGACAGGGAAAGGGATGAGGCGCTGCCTCCTACGCTGGACCCAGCAAGGGACTCCCTATCTATGGGGTCTCCACTATCTACTGGCGTCCCCGTCAGGTGACTTTCTTCCTCCTCTTCTGAATCTTCAGGGCTCCCCACAGACCCACCACCCTCCTGGTGTGAGGCCCAGGCCCTTATCCTACTGCGCTCAAGATCCCATTGACCCTTTTGCCATAGGATCAGGCTGCTTCTAAGTTCGGACTGAGTGTCTGACTCATCCACCCCTATGTCTCTCTCTTCACAGAACCTTACCAACTCCAACATACTGTACCCAAACAGATCACAGGAATCAAAAGCAGGCTCCATTTTGGCAGACGTTCTTGAGAAAAGATTACACAGGGAACCTAGGGGTCTGAGTTTAACAGGAACACACAATTCACAAAAAGGGTTCAGCAAGCTCTCTATCCCAGAGAACTCACACTCACTTGCCTAGTGCCACACACCATTCATCCACACACAACCCTCCCCTCGGACTGGTAAGGCAGTTTCTACCACCCCTGATTCCTCAACCTGACCACACGTGACACAGGTACCAAACTCTGGGCGCAGGGCGGGGAACAAATGTACTGGACACTATTACGCTGCCACCACTGGATCCCACCCTCTGGTGAATCCAGAAAACACACTGCACTTAAGGGGGTGATCTACCCTCCCGAGCTAGGGACACCAAACTCACAGTGCACAAGAAACACATTTCCACAGAAATGACATTTAAAAACAAACTTAGCACAATAATCCCTATACCATGTGACTATCTAAATGCAGAGTTTTGTGGTGCAGCCAGCTGCTACTGCGGTACAGCGCAAACGCAAGTCCAAATCCCACCGCTGATCACCAATGTTAGAAATGGCAATTTCTGGTTGGCTGAGGCTTGCGCCAAAGCCAGGCAGAAACCACCACTCTAGTCAGGGCTGGGGAGTTACACGCCAAAGATAACCCCTGCTCACCCCCTTGGTAGCTTGGCACGAGCAGTCAGGCTTATCCCGGAGGCGATGTGTAAAGCGTTTGCGCGCGCACCCAGCAACAACACCCAAGGCCCACCACAAAGGAAACTCCACACAAGGTATTATAGAAAAATAGCCTTTGTATTACCAAAACACATTAGATAAAAACACACACTTTACAATGTGCCAACAGGCACTGGCAGAGTTTACAAGGGATTATATGTACAGGGGACAGGGCCACATGGACCACTGTCAGGAATTAGCACTTTGTAGAAATTAGCACTTAGAACATAGGAATAATACTTTAGAACATAGCACATACAATCACTGTAGCACTAAATAACATATGTAGCACACGACCAGTAACTACTGGTAACAGGTAAGTACCACCTACGCAACCCTAACCACCTTAGGATAATGTCACGCAGGGAACCAGGACCTCACTAGCACCACCTGTACTAGGAGAAAAGCAACCACCTAAGTATCACAATACCTGTAGGGGTCTAAGCACATAAACACATGATGCATAACATTCAGAGGTGTAGGGAAGGAAAACACATGATGCATAAAATACATTCAGCGGTGTAAAACAAGGCACATGACGCATAAACACTCATTCAGAGGTGCAGGAAAGGAACAATAGCGCAAGAACTCACATAAGCCACCACCTGTGGCAGTCCCTAGGCCAACTGGCCTCGTCGGGGGCTAGGTCGCACTATGTCCAAATGTTAGGGCAAGGCTGCGCAAGCTGCGCAAGCCCAAAGTGTGGAGGGGCACAACCTACACGGTGCAGCCGCCCACTAAGTGCTGGGCAGCTGGGGAAATGAGCGTGGGCACCACTGTGCCTCCCAAAACAATATCCAGCCCTGGAGCCACCTAGGCTCTGAAAGAAGGATGCCCCCAAAACAGCGTGGGAGCCTCGTGGGCTCTAAAACACAATTTTTCCCAGCGTAAGGTTGGAGCCTCTCAGGGGCTCGAGAAATAATGCCCCCAGACGTTGGAGCGTGCAATGCGCTCTGAACACGCACACAATGCCACCTATGTTTGGAGCCTCCTTGGGCTCGTAAGCGAAAACAATGTGGGCCTCGTTGGAGCCTCTCGGGGCTCGGGAACACGTTGGGGCGGCCCGCTGCTGTCCGGGGCCGCCCGACACTAGCACTGCCCCGGTGCCTGCCGGCACGACAGAAATGCCCCCTAGGGCCTTGGAGCCTCGCAGGCTCTCAATCACAAATGCCCCCCGACCGTTGGAGAGCTGAGCGAGGCTCTCTGTCACAACGTGCCCGTGTCGGAGGCGGGGGCCCGCTGGAAGGATCAGCCGGTCTGGGACCGGCACCCACGGTACTCGTGCGGAGTCCCCCAGCCCTTCCCTACTCACCGGGCTGTTCTCTGGGGACTCCGCTCCTCTTCTGCAGTACTTCTTGGTCGCTGGAGCGCGGGGTGGGCTCCCGGCTGCTCCCTTCCTCAGCGCGACGTTCCTGGAGGTCCCGATCACGTGGGCCACACTCCCTCCCGCTGGACCAATCCCAGCGCGGCAGGGGGATGACGCGGCCGGGACTCCGGGCTGCGGCGGTGAATTCGATACCGGCCTTCTCCGACGCGCGGGGTGGGCTCCCGCCTTCGGATTAAAGTATAAATCGGCGAAAATAAGCGGGGTAGGCACCCGCCACCGAGCACCACAATGCGGGGTGGGCACCCGCTCTAAATCAGGCAAAAGCGAGTGAATCCCTACGTCGGGGTTCCCTCCTGGATTATCGTAGCGCCGCGCTACGGGCTCTAATGGAGGCGCTTTTCAGGGAAAGCGCTTCTTGATGCTGGGGGCCCCAAATAAAGCGCTCCTAGCGCTATAAGTCCAGTAAAAGCGCTTCCAGGCGCTTAGGGATACAAATAAAGCGCTCCCAGCGCTTAGGGGCGAATTACCACAAAGTCCAGCAAAAGTCTCCCCTGCACACAGCAAAGCAGGGGTGGGGGGCAAGGCTGGACCCAGAGCCAGCTCACTGGGCCTCCAGGCAGGGAGGTAGTCCAAGTGGCGGTCCTCTGGTCCAGCAGCAGCCCCCCTCAGGATCCTGGAAGAGAACAGATTCTGTGGGGACACAGCCCCATTTTTATACATAGTTTTCCTTTGTCTCAAGGTGCAGGGAAGGGGCGAACCAGTTACAACTGGTTCCTGAGCACTTTGTTTTGCTCAGCCCCTCTCCCTATTCAGAGTGCAGGCCAGGGTCATCAGTCGCACCACAGGGGACGGAGCCAGCATTGTGTGGGGGAACCCAGCCCTATTCAGGACCCAGGTGTACTCCTCCCACCCATCTAGCTGCTGATCTCCCTATTCACCACTGGGTGACTCCTCCTGACTCTGGGGATTCCCTGGCCCGTCACATGACCTCAACCAGCCAATCGCCAGACAAGGCACACATTTTACACTGCACACCGAAGTGCCCACTTCTAGAAGTGGCACTTCCATACTAGCTACACGCACGCCGCACGCATCATTGCGCAGAATTTAACCACACGAGTCCGCACATACCAGACTCGACCCTGCACACCCCACGCATCAGGAACTACCAGGGACACATACATTCCCCATGCATTCCTATGGGAGGGCAGGCCTATCTCACCACATGCACTCAGAGGGCGCACGCACTTTACCCTGGGACACAGGGAAAGTGCGCAGAAACCAAAAACCACTATCACCAGGTCACCAATACAAGCAAAAAGTTCAGGGGTGAACCTGCCAGAAGGGCCAAGTCCAACACGGAGGAAGAGTCTTTTTCCATTGAAGACTCTAGCTCCGTCGTAGAGCTCAACCTCCAGATGCAGGACCTTCCACTGGGTCAGCGTACTGTGAGTACTAACATCCACATCCTGCCACTAAAAAATCAATCGGTTCCACCGAACATAAGGCTCCAGGGCCACCACTGCCAGCAGGCCATGGTTGGCACCGAACATCTGCTACGGATGCCCTGCCGTTGGGCTCGGCACAGAAAGAACAGCCAAAGCCATCAGCTTCCACACCGAGCTGACCCCATCCATCCTCTGCTCCGACCACTTGGACTGCGAAACTAAAGACCATCTCTGCACTGAACATTTCTAGACCAGCATCGAAATCCAAACAGGGTACTCCAGTGAAACCAATCCTCCATAAAATGCAGGAACGGTTTGATGCACGCCTGACACAGATACATATACAGCCTCACACTGGTCACATCACCTCCATCAAAACGCCAACTCTCCTTTGAAGAGGCAATAGACTTGCCGGTGCCTGTCAAAAGGAGGAAGAAAGACGAGGCTACGAGTCCTTTGCACCCTCTTCCACCACCTCCTCCGCCTCCACCCTTCATTCCCCCACCTTCACCCTCTCCACCTCATTCTCAAGGTGAGCCCTTAGATATCACTTCACAGGTGTCCCCACATTCCTTCATGAATGGGCATGGGAGGGGTGTGGATTATACACCACAGATCCCTGGGCAGATAAGGACGTTGATCCCCAAGCGGACACAGATCCAGAACTGCACCCTGCCAATCCATTGCCTCCTGATAACACCACCTCATATTGGAAGCTCATCAGTAGGGCTGCAGCGTACGACCAAGTGCCACTCCATAAAGAGGCTATAGAGGAAGATTTCTTCTTTGAAATTCTATCCAGTACACTTATGGCTACCCAATATCTCCCTACATTAAAAGGCATGATGTGTCACACTGATGGTATCTTTAAAGACCCTGCGCAAGCACACATTATCACTCAGAGGGTCGACAAAAAATAAAAGACCTCACACTCCGACCCTATTTACACCCCAGGGCAACTTCCTCCTGATTCATTAGTTGTGTCCAATACCTGTAAGAGGGCTAATTCACACACCACCGCTGAGGCTCCACTCCATGATAAGGAGTCTAAACGAATTGATGCATCAGGGAAACAAGCAGCGGCGCAGTCCGCCAATCAATGGCAGATTGCAAATACACAAGGCCTATTAGCCATGTATGAATGCGCCTACTAGGACGAAACTAACTCCTCCAGTACCTCCCAGAAGGACATAGGAAAAGTGGTCAGGAGCGGAGCGTAGCGGAGGGCATACTCATTTCTAAAACTCCATCAGGTGTGCCATGGATTCCGTGAATACAGCTGCCAGGGGTATCAATACCAGTGTGTTGACAAGCCTGTCTGTGTATATCTGGCTTCAAGTCAGAAGTACGGCAACCCATTTTTTAATGTCCTCTTTGACAAGGAACACCAGTTTGATCCACAAGTTGACCAAGCGTTAGAGATGAAGACGGAAACTGAGATTAGCAAGTCCATGGAGGCACTCCAAACACCCACTCCCCTTGGCTCCTTTCGCCGCTTCTCATATAAGGCAGGCTCAAAAGCAGCATCTTCCGATGCCTCTACTTCATCATATTGCCTGCAAAGTCACAAATCTCTTTCATGAGGCTATTACAGAGGGACATACAGGAGTAACAACTCCAAAGGTCCTGGCTGTGGTGCCCACAATGAAACAGTGACTCCTTTCTCCTACCCCCTGATCATTTAACACCTCTCAGGGGTCAATTACAACAATTTCCCCCCACCTGGCGATCCATAACATCGGATCAGTGGGTCTTGGACATTATCCATTATTGTCTGGAGCTCATCACCACACCTCCAAACATTCCATCTTTTACTAACAAACTCTCTCTCGAACATCAAATACTGTACTTTCTCATTCCTAAAAAGGACAACTCACAAATGCCTATCTGAGTCCCCTAAATCATTATATCCTGTCAGAGCATTTTTGTATGCTCACCCTCCAAGATGTGATTCGACTTCTCCAGCAAGGCGACTTTATATCAGCACTAGACTTAAAGGACTCCCACTTTCACATCCCAATTCATCCAGCACACCGCAAATACCTCAGGTTTGTCATAGCTGTCAAACATAATCAGTTCAAAGTCCTCCCATTCGGGGTGACTACTGCACCCCGGGTGTTCACCAAATGCTTATCAGTGTTATTTTCACATCTATGCAGACAAAACATCCATGTCTTCCCATATATGGACAACTGCTTATCAAAGCCATTACCCTTCCTCTGTCCCACCAACACACTCAGGTCACCATAGACCGGCTCCATCATAGAGTTTACCATCAATGTACAAAAATCCCATCTTCAACCTTTACAGGTTCTGCCATATCTGGGGGCTATTCTCAACACACAGGTGGGATTAGCAGCAAGGATTCACATTTTCCAAACACTGCTACCACACTTTCAAACCTATCAACAATTAACAGTCCGAACAGTTATACTTCTGCTGTGTATGATGTCCTCATGCATCGCCATAGTGCCACATATACAATTACACATGCGTCCACTGCAGGAATGTCTAGCATGCCAGTGGTCTCTGTCGGAGGCTCAGGTAGAAGATCTAGTGTTGATAGAGAGCCTTACTCAGTGCTCTCTGCATTGGTGGAACACACAAATCATGTTAAAAGGACAGCATTTCTTTAACCCTGTTCCAAGAATCGTTCTTGCTGCAGACGCATCCCTCCCAGGATGGGGGGCTCACCTACAGAATCTCAGAGTTCAGGGTCTCTGGCACACCAAACATCACTGTCTCCACTTCAACTAACTCGAGCTTCAAGCTGTTCACCTAGCATTGAAAGCCTTCCTAATTCACCTGATGGCAAGGTTGTCTTAGTCCGTACAGACAATATTACAGCCATGTACTATGTACAAAAACGGGGGTGGGGGGCCCTCTCCACAGTTATTACGCCTATATCAGACCATTTGGTGTTGGGCAAATCATCACAGCAACCAGCTGTTAGCGGAACACCTCTCGGGAAACAACAACTACTTTGCTGATCCCCATCAGCAGGATGCGTCAACAAGTCCACAAATGAGAACTCCACCCCCAAGTCTTCCCCTCTTACTTCCACAAGTAGAGGTTTGCACAATTAGATCTGTTTACAACTGCGAACAACACAAAATGCCCAAACTTCACCTCCAGGTGCCCACACCTGCTATCCAGGGGCAATGCTCTATGGATAAACTGGTCAGGGATATTTGCGTACTCTTTTCCACCTCTCCCTCTTGTTCCATTTCTGGTGCAGAAGCTCAGGCAAATGTCTCTCACCCTCATTCTAATAGCTCCCACTTGGACTTGTAAATCCTGGTTCACAACACTACTCGAACCGTCAGTAGTTCCACACGAGAAGCTTCACCTCAACCTGGACCATCTAACTCAGAACCGTGGAGAAATCAGGTATCCAAATACAAGGGAACACAACCTTGCGATTTGGCTCCTGAGGTCATAGAATTCGGTAACCTGAATCTCCCATCTGAATGTATGACCATTCTCAAAGAAGCTCGTAGGCCTCGTTGCCTATGCAGCTAAATGGAAAAGATTTGTAATAAGCATATTGATCCATTTACTGCAACTGAGCAACACATTGTTTGCTACCTTCTCCATTTTCAGGTCTCTGGCCTAGCCTTCTCTTCAATATACTTAAATCTAGCTACAGTGGCTGCCTATCTCCAAAACAGGCAACACATATCTTTGTTCAAACTGCCAGTTATTAAGGCATTTATGGAAGACCTTAAAAGAATAATTCCACTCAGAGTTCCACTTACATCTCAATATTGTTCTCACAGGACTTATCGGTCCACCATTTGAACCACTGCATAATTGTTCCCTCCAGTTTTTATCTTGGACGGTCGCTTTTTTGATTGCCATTAATTCACTTAGGTGTGCCAGTGAACTCCAGGCACTAACCTTAGAAGAAGCTCTCATCCGACTACACAGGGATAGGGTTGTTCTTCGCACCAACCCAAAATTCCTTCCAAAGGTGGTTTCCCCTTTCCACCATAACCAATCAGTTTAATTACCTGTTTCCTTTCCTCAACCAGACTCAGTTTCGGAAAGGGTTCTTCAATTATTAAATGTTAAAAGAGCTCTAATGTACTACATTTATAGAACCAAAGATTTCCGTAAAAACCAAAGAACTTTTTGTTACGTTTTCGTCCCCTCACAAAGGAAAGCTCATATCCAAATCAGGCATTTCCAGATGGATAATTAAATGTATTCAGACATGTTACGTCAAAGCTAAAAAGACTTTACCTACACCCCCTAGAGCAAACTCTTCTCATAAAATAGGGGCTTCCATGAGTTTTGTTGGCAAAATCCCAAAAGCTGGACATATGTAAGGCAGCTACATGGTCTACACCACACACTTTCAATAAGCATTATTGTGTGGATGTTCTAACATGTCAACAAGCTAATGTGGGTCAGGCAGTGCTACGTACACTTTGCCAAATAATTGCAATGCCCACAGGCTAGCCACTGCTTTTGGAGGGTACGGTTTTACAGTCTATGCAAAGCATGTGTATCTACAGCTATACATGCATCCGACGGAGTGTTACTTACTCTGTAAGCATCTGTTCTTGGCATGTAGTTCTCTGGATTCACATGTACCCACCCTCCTCCCTGGACACCTGTGGCCATTGCAGTTCCTTTTACCTTTTCATATGTATGGGCATCCCTTTACTGATACTTACTTGCTCTCCATTCTCACCCGCCTGTGGGATAACAGTCTAACAATGGAGTCGATGCCCCTGCACATTATCACCAAGGGGAGGAGTCACTTTACCTCATGACTCAAAAGACTTCTTTGAAGAAAAACAACTTGCACACATCAGGAACTGACACTAGATGACAGGAGTATGCAAAGCATGTGAATCTATAGCACTTCATGCCAAAAACAAATGCTTACAGGGTAAGTAACATGATCCTTACTCTATTTCTTATTATGTATATGCTGCAACATTTTGCAAAATCAGTGTGCGCTATTTTCCTCTGCTACAGTTCTTTACAGAATGGGGTCCAGGCTCAGTTTGGAGTAAACCCTGGCTACAGCAAATGGTGTTGGTAGGCATGCAGTAAAAATGAACATTTTTAATTAGCTCAATTTTATCTCTGGGTACAGAAATTTGTTTTATTTGTCTCAAAGTCACTGTTTTATATTCGGCCTAGTACTTTTCTCATTGTGTCTGAAGGCAGTTTGGTATACAGTGCAAAAAAGTTAAATGTCTTAGTTCAGTTAACCGTAAGCAGTGTCCATTTTGGGATGATCAGGCTTGTCCCTCAGCTCCGAAAAATAGCAGTGATCTTAAGTGTAAAGTAAGAAAGGTCCGAACAGGTTTCCTTGCCTGTGAGCTAAGGAGGGTAGGGTGTATGTGCTACCTAATGATGGAAACATATGTTCATACAGCATAGCTGCCACATATTTGTTTTTAAATGTTTTTATTAGTGTTTATTGGACACATACACACAGTATCGCAAGAATATTCCCAGAATAGGGAATCATAAAAATAAGCATAAAGTATGAAACGGCATCAGAAACTCTACATCCTGATCATAGTCATTTTATGTCAGCGCAAAAAAGGTAAAACATAGGGTATATATGGGTTACAAGCAAAGTACATTTCAACAAGAACTAATGCATTTCAGGGGATAAAATCCACAACTCGAGGTTAGGGGGAAAGGAGGCTTGGAGGCAGGCAAACATTCGGAAATGTAGATGGCGGTGGGAAGAATGGATATTAGTTCATATAATATATGAAGAGCAGGATAGGCAGAGAGGTAAGATGGGCTCCAAGGAGGGGAGAAAGAGAAGGGGCCGGAGAGTGGACACGGGCGACAGTGGAAAGTGGGGAGGATGTACACTAGGGTTCACTAAGGTGGGTTTGCAGTGCAGTCAAGCTAACGGGAATGATCATCTGTGAACATGAGGTGCAAGAATTGTCAAAAGCGTTTCTAACTCTTGGGAAATTGGGCGTTTACGAAGGTGTAATGCTCTATGTAGCAGGGGGCGGTCCCTTCAGCTGCTCCTCATTTACATACTGCACTCTGCCATGCTGCTAGCGTAGGAGCATTTGAGTCCCTCCATTGTAGTGTAAGTGTCCTTTTGGCCGGCAAAAGAACCAGCCCTGTGAAGCGATTGTGTACTGACTATTTCTTCTTGTGCTTAAAGAAACCCTCTGCCGACCCTACGGACCTCATGATCTTCAGACCCATCTCTCTTCTTCCCCTCGCAACCAAGGTCATCGAGAAGGCCATCAACGCTTAACTTTCCGAGTTCATCGAAACAAACCATATCCTAGACCTCTCCCAATCCGGCTTCCACAGCACCTTGACCCCCCTCCTCTCCACCACAGACGACGTCCGCACCCTCCTTCACCGAGGCAAAACTGCAACCCAAATCCTGCTGGACTTCTCAGCTGCCTTCAAAACCGTTTCCCACCGCACCCTATGCACAAGACTCCACAACGCCGGCATCCGCAGCAAAGCCCTGGAATGGATACGCTCCTTCCTCACCAGCCGAACACAGAGAGTCAGACTACCATCGTTCCACTCTGAACCCACAGAGATCAGCTGCAGAGTGCCTCAGGGCTCCTCTCTGATCCCCACTCTCTTCAACATCTACATGGCCCCATGCTCAGCCATCATCAGTATGCACAGACTCAACATCGTCTCCCACGCCAATAATACCCAGCTCATTCTCTTCCTCACTATCAACCACACAGTTGCCAAGAACAACTTTCCCGACGGGATGAAGGCTGTTGCCACCTGGATAAAGAACAACTGCTTCAAGCTCAACTCAGAGAAGACCAAAGTCCTCATCATGGGCTCCACCCCCTCTGCCTGGAACCTCCTCCTGGTGGTCTGTAGCACTTGACCCCCCCACACCCACCGACCACGCACGGAACCTCTGCATTATTCTAGACTCCTCGCTCACCATGAGCCGGCAGATCAGTGCCATCTCATCATCCTGCTTCCACGCGCTACGCCTACCTGGGAAGATCTTCAAGTGGATCCCCATCGAGTCCAGAAGGACTGTCACCCACGTACTCATCAGTAGCAGAATCAATGACGACAACACACTTTATGCCGAAATCACCCAAAAACTCCTCAAGAAACTGCAACACATTCAGAACGCCTCCGCCAGACTCATCCTCAACATCCCCCGCAACAGCCACATAACCGGCCACCTGAGAGACCCCCACTGGCTCCCAGTCAACAAAAACCTTCAAGCTCCTCACACACACCTAAAAAGCTCTACATGATGCAGGACCTGCGTACCTTAACCACCACCTCGCATTCGACACACCCACCAGAGACCTCCACTCCGCCCAACTGGCCTTGGCTACCGTCCCACGTATCCACAAGACCATGGCTGGAGGAAGATCCTTCTCCTACTTCACAGCAAAGACCTGGAACACTCTGCCTCTACACCTCAGACAATCACCGTCACTGCCTCAATTCTGGAAGGGCCTCAAGACCTGGCTCTTCGACTGAGCCACAGCGCGTTCGAAGGACCAGCCGTCCCTCCCGTCCCCCTATCCCCCCGCAGCTTGAGACCCTCATGGGTGAGTAGTCGCACTCTACAAGCCACCTGGTTGATTGATTGATTAAAAATGTCCAGGATGCAGACCTCCCACGTATATTTGTATTGCAGTTCGGTGATCTCATGGAGTGTAGTGTATCTCCCCACCGTCAGTAGGGGATGAGGACAGGACAAGACCATAGCATATGGGGGAGGTCGGTGTCCCCCGATTTACAGTGAGGGCACCACAGTTCTGCCGTGGTAAAATAGTGGTTGAGTTGTGCAGGGGCCAAGTATGCACGATGAAGGATATGGAATTGTATATTCTTAAAGCTGGCGTTCCTGGATACGCTCTGGGGAAAGGTTAGGGCCTGGTCCCATCCAGTGTCATTCAATGTTCTCCCTATGTCAACACCATAGTTGCCACATGGCCCTGTGTCACATGCCACCTAGTTTTATAACTTAAAGCCTTTGCATGTTGGAAGTCCTGGGTTGGTAATAAGGAATGCCAACTACAATTCCATACATGTGAAGTGTATTGACCAACAGGCCATGATTGGATCTAAGTGATATGCATTGCATGAACATTTTTCAGCTGTGATAAACACATCCATAGTATGGTCTCAGAGGCGTAACGAAAGTTAAGGGGCCCCCCCTGCAAGGTACATGAAGGGGCCCCCACTCGGGACTTAATCTGGAGCTCTGAGGCCTTAGTACAGTGCTGATGGGGCCCTCTGCAGCTCAGCCTCCACGCGCTGCAGGGGCCTGTGTTACCCCACTCAAAGAGCAAAAAAACAGGAGTTTTTTTCCTTGTATCGCTATTCTAATGCCTGATAATCCATGGTGTTAAAATGGTGCTGTTTTTGGCGCTGCCTCAGCCTTCTTAATCTGGGGCAGTGTCAAAAAGCAATGGACCCATTGCACGTCCCTTTGCCGCAGAGGACTGTGGCGGAAAGGGGCATATTTACAAGGTTTACACGTTAAGTGGCTTAGCGCCACCTTCGCCACCTTGCAAATATAGGAGATGGCGATACGCCACCTGAGCGTCAAAAAAGTGACTATCCGGTGGCGAATGGGGCTTGTAAATATGCCCCTTTGTTTCTGGAACATTCTGTTTGTAGTGCTTTCAGACACATTGTGCTATAACTGTTGTGCCCTTTGCTGCACAGCACATGTGCACTTGCTTAGACATGAACCATGACTAATCCAGTGTTACCCTGTGTGTTATTACTTACGAAAAAAAAATGTTGTTTGATCACTGGCATCACCATATCCACTTAAAGACTCTGAACAGAGGAGGAAATCATTAATGTTTTGGCGGGAAGCCAGGGGTCGTTGAACAGGCCCTTGGCCACCTCAATGGACGCCCTTTAGTGTGCTGGCATGCAGCAGACTGCAACGTGAAAGATCTGTTGCAGCACTAACCCCGTTTAACACACATAACTATGTGAACTGTGCTCCCCCAGTAAAAAGCAACAGAAAGGTATTGTTTCCAAGTGGAAATGCGCCTTGACAATACTTTTGAACAATCTCTTTCAGCCGGTTTCTAGCCGCTTCTGTGATTTCTTTAGGTTTAATTCGTTGTAGTAACGTAGGGTAGACTTCAAGTAAAGGATTTGTATTATCTGTGGCAGTTGTCTTGGCCACGCTACCCTCCAGTATTCATCATTTAGTTATGGTTTTTCATATAGCGCTGCTTAACCCCAAAGGTTGTCAAAGCGTTTTACATGTGTGTACTTCAGGTTAAAGTGTAAACAAAATTACAAGGAAGAGAAAGTATCTCCAAAAAAAACATTTCTGACGTAATTAGAGGCATCTACATTTAAGATTACAGTGAAGCAGTGCCTTATATGGGCAGGTACTGAGTACCTGCACTTCTCTGCAGAGATGCAATTCTTATAATGAGAGTACTTGTACTTCTCAGTTGCAAACAGGTGCTCTCGAATGAGGAGTACCAGCACTTTTATATCCCATTTCAACCGCTGCTCTGAAGATACTGGTTCAATGGAGAAAACAGTATTTACTGGACAGCACTTGAGATGTCGGATAGGCATTAGACACCAGGGTCAGCCAGTCTCAAAATGGCGGCTCTATCAGCACATTTTACAAGAGAGAGTGCTGAGGAGATTTGTTTGAAATAGACATTTTCCTGAAACATAATCGCCTTTTTGTTTAAGAGGGGTGGTTGGCGTGGAGGTTCCTGGTTGCTCTTTCAGGCATGCGCCTCTCTGCTGAGAATGGCAACAGAAATTACAAATATAGTTGGGGGAATACCTAATCTGGAAATTTTCTAATCAAACTGATTTGTTTCCTACATTAACATTTCCACCATGTTCCTCTTGAAAGTAGGCAACTGAATAATGGCAGTGCATTATTTTTAAAAGTGGATGCACACATACTTCTTCCCATGCACCTCTTCATGGTCTTCCACCTCCCCTAACCCCACACAACCACACAAACTACCATATGAATCAACACACAGGCACAAACACCCACACACATCCAGCGCTTGGCTGGCCTTCGTGCTGAGATGCTGAGGTCATCGAAGACTAGAATGCTCCCGTATGTGCCCTTATGTTCACGTGGACACTGATCCAGTACTTGGCTGGTTTTGTGCTGAAATGCTGAGCTCATGGAAGTACTTCAAGGCCTGCCTGCATGTCCCTTTGTTCACCTGGCCAGTCACCAGCCACTTGACTTGGGGCAGAGACAGTTCTAGCTGCCCTTCATGCATTAAAGATGCCGAGGCTGCCGTGAACCAGTGATCCGATGCCATTACTTGTAATGGGGACCGACAGGGCTTTGAGTGGGATGAAAAAACTGGGGGGGTCTCTCAAAGGAGCGTGACTGATGTAATTAAGGGTGTGGCTTATAAGCACCTAAGTTGAAAATCTATGCGTAGCTCAGTGTGCCACCTGACTGGTATTTTGCTACCTCTACCTCTGTCATTACATCCAGATATATAATACAGCAAGTAACATTACACCTACAAAAAGCCAGGAATATTGGCTTTGTCAATGGTTGATAGTTGCATAAGATAAATAAGCAACAACTATGACTTTGTTGTATAGAATGTTGAAAATGTTTCAGTTTTGAAATGATGAACACTGAAAGAACTATAACGAGTCTCTTTGAGGTTACATCAAATGCAGTGTTAATATTTATTTTCTTCATCCTGAGGATGAGGGCAAACATGTAGACTCCGAAAGGGACTTGTCTCAGCACCTGCTTTACAGAAATGATGGTGCTGAGCACCGGCAAGACTCGGCCCACTTAAAGCCCTGGGGATCAAGGTGCAACTTTTCATTGACCCAGGTCTCCTCCTCACACCCAAGAGCCAAGGTGTGCTTGAAAATCACAGGGCAGTGAAGTAAACAAAACATGGTGGGCGTAATTACTAGTTGCTGAGATTAATGAAAGCATTTCTCCCATGAAGTTTTTGTATTCCTCCGTGTGATGCCCGATGTGTGATGGGTATGCCCAGATGTGAGTCATTGTGCTCACTGTGCCACTGGAGACAAGCTGCACTCTACTGACAAGACCCAAATAGGGCAAAATTAGTCTGGGTTGCTTGTGTTCCCCGCCTATCAGTTCGGGCTGGTCTGTTCCTTCAGGAGCACAGTCAAGCCTGAATTGCATGTGGCTGTTTCATGCCTGAGGTGGCACGGTAATCATAAGAGTGATGGACTGAAATGCAGCCAAGAGTAATTACTGGTAACTAATATAAATCAAAGCATTTCACCCAGAGCCAAGCTACACCCTACTGACAAACCTCAGTGTGAAATCGGCCTGGGGTAGCTTGTGAACTGTTCACAGGGGACCTGGCCTGGCAGTTGGGGCTGGACTGTTCCTATTGGAGCAGGGTCAAAACGGATTTGCATGTGGCTGGTTCCTGTCTGAGGTGGTATAGTGGCCAGAAAAATGATGGATCAGTATACGGGCCGAAGAAAATATCCGTGACTGAGATTATTTCATGTTTTCGACTCATCACTAATTAGTAATTTCTCAGTGCGACACCCCAAGTGTGACAGATATGCCTAGATGTGGGACCTCTGCTCTCTGGAGCCAAGCTGCTTCTTACTGGTGAGTCCCAAATAGGGCAAAACCAGTCTGTCGTTGCTCGTAGTTCCCTTTCAGAGGGGACCTGCATTGGCAGTTTGGCGGAGGAGCGGGGCCCCACTGGTCAAAGTCAGTCACAGAAAAATAAAATGATAATAAAACAATAATATTTTATTTTTCTTGACTGACTGAGCCGATGCCAGTGTAGGGTGGGTCCGGGCCATCAGGGGGAGGAGTGATGGGCACTCTAAAGTGTGCATGTCAGTCTCAGGCCGGCCAAACCGACAAAATCACTTTTATTTCTCCAACCTAGCTGTCTTGCACAGCCGGGTTGGAGAAACAGCACAGACTTCCGTGCACTGTCTGAGCAGCAGCCCACGCGCCTCAGACCAATCCTGGTGCTGCTCTCATGCAAGGTATAGTATGAGAGCAGCATCTTGATTGGTCGGGGAGCCTGTGCTTTTGCAGTGACTGCTGGGAGCAGAGAATCTCAGAGGCGTCTGCTGGCGACAGGTACATTTTTAAAAGTATTATTATTCCCCGTCTCCCCCCACTTTTCTTTTGTGACAGCCGCTACCATGAGGCAGGCTAAAGATTGATTTGCATATTTATGGTTCCTGTCTGAGATGGCATGTTGTGAAAATGAACGATGGACTGGAATGCACTCCAGAATAATCACCAGTATCTGAGATTAAGTCAACCGTTTTACCAATCACTTTTTTATATTCCTTAGTGCAATAACGACCCCCAACCAAGATGATTCCAGTCTATGGTTGCTTGTTTTCCTGTCCAGAAGGGAGTGGGATTAGCAGTTTTGTTTTCCTAAATTAGAAACCCTAAGTGCGACAGTTACACCCAGATATGGATTCCGCGCTCACTGCACCACTGGATCCAAGTTGCACCCTACTGACAAGCCCAAAATAGGGTGAAACTGATCTGGGTTGCTTGTGTCCCTGTTCAGAGGGGGCCGACATGCCAGTTCAGGCTGGACTGCTCCTACTGGAGAAGGTCGAAGACCGGTTTAACACATGGATGGATCCTCTCTGTGGTGGTAGGGTGGGGAAAAAAAATCAGTGGGCTGTAGATGGACCAGAGTAACTACCAGTGGCTGAGATGAATTAGAGCATTACAGCCGTTATATTTTGTATACCTAGAAGCACCAGACCAACACCATTTATTATCATTTTTAATGCTATATAATGTCAAGGTGTGTATTAAAGAGTTACTTCATTTCAAGAAATAACTCTGACTGGGTAATCGTCTTTGTTCTGATTGTATTACACCTGTCATTTAATATGAGCAGGGCCACTGGAATTATGTGAATCTGAGACCAAGACATTTTCTGCATAATTATGGATCCACTGCATTTGCCTCATAATCCATCATCTGCAGCATAATCTGCATCTTTTACACACCCCCCCGTGCCCTTCCCACAAAAAAAGAATTCTTGCTGAAACAGGTAAAACTTTACTAAAAACTCAGTGACACCTGTTACCACGCAGGGGAAGGCCTGTCACAAATGTTGACTGGTCAACTTCCAGTTACTTAGTGCTGTTTTGGGATTTATTACACAAATATTAATGAAGAGATACCTTTACAGAGACACTGCTAACAAGTAAAAATTACAAAATGATAAAGTTGTACTATCACAAAATTTGCTGCAATACACCATATAATTTGCCTTTTGGACTTTGTCAAACTTGCTGCATAATTTGGTCCTCCACTGCCACATAATACCAGTGGCCCTGAACCATGACTTAACAGTCATGCCCCCTCAATCCCATGCCCCCCAAACCCTTCTACTCCCCACCCCTGCCCCATCATGAGCTTGGCCTTGACTACTCCACTCAGATAACTGCTGAGTTGTTAGAGGCTTTGGAGCTCTGACTTTTAGTCACAAACCCTTCGCCCAGTGTCCTGGCCTCTGATGAGCACGTGCCGTCGATGCCCTTAAAGCTACTAGCCGACCATTAAACCTTCAGGCATCTATGAAAAGGCCAGACTTGTCACCACCCTCTCGCCCCTATAACACTCTCACAAACACACACTCATTGCCTCTCGCGTTTTCTCATTCACTCTGCCTCTTTCCTCTCTGTTGTCTCCTCTCTTGCTCTCTTTCACACTCGCATGAATTCACTGTCTCTCAGACGCACGCACTCTCTCTCTATCTCTTCGAAACTTTCAAATGTAAAAGGTACAAGACCAGCCCATTTAAAACACTGGCTCAAACACGTTCTCTCACACGGATACTCTCACGCGTCCCCTGACACAGTCTCTCACCTACTCGCTGTATCTCTCCCATCTCTCTCATTCGTATTCACTCTCTCTCACAGTCTGTCACTCCCTCCTACTCCCTCTCACCCTCCCTCGCCATTACGTTATCGATTACTTCCGCACTCATTTCCTGTTTTTCACTCGCTCTCACTCTTTACCTCGCTGACTCTCATTCACTGCCTCAAGCTCTCTACCACTCTATCCAACTTTCTCTTTCACTTTTTCTCTGTCACACTCTCCCATTGTCTATCACTAGCGCTGTCCCTCTCGCAGTCACTCTGTCCTTCACTCAGCCCCCCAGGCTCGGCCGCTCTCTCTGGCCCACTCTCGCTGTGACGCCGTGCTCTCCCTCTCACCCAGCCCCTGTCACTCCCTCATGCTCTCTGACACTAACCGGCGCTCTCTGACGCCTTGTCAGCTTTCCCTCCCGCGGGATCCCTATTTTTGATATTAAATAAAGGCCGTAATTCACAGACTTGACATTTCTACGAGCTGCCAATTTACTGTCAGCACTAATAACCGATCGGTTCTTGGAGAGAGATGTGCCGTCTGACCGTTAGCGCAGAGACGGAACGGGGCCCGTCTGCGGAGCGAGATGCGAGAACCTGACATGTGACACCAAAGAAACCAGGCACGAATATGCGCGCGCCAGTGAGGTACCCGTATGAAGTGTGTACTGGGGGCCTGAAAAGGTCAGCGTCTTTTCAGTTGGGTGCTCTGGAGCGCTCAGTCCTGAGAGGTACAAAAGGGGGTGGTGATGGACGGAGCATCAGAACCAATCAAACGCTCACACCGAGTCAACAGATCTGGGTTTGATCCTTCACCGTTCTTTAGCCCACTCTGCCACCCCAGTTCACACATGGCCATATGCAAATCAGTCTGACCCTGTGCCTCATGGGAATAGTCCAGCCCGAACTGCCAAGCCATGCTTTCCCTGGACCCAGGGGCGGTGGGTGAGATTTTAAAGTGGTGGGGCGCAAACGAATTAGCATACAGCACCGTAGCGAGCGAGCGCAGCGAGCGACCCCAAACCCCAAAAGGGGGGTTTTGGGGGGGTTACCCCCCAAAGAAAATTTTGAAAAAAAAGAAGAAAAATCGTGCATTTTCAAGCAAATTTGAGAAAGCAGGAAGGTTAATAAAGCAATTGTGAAAGTGCAGTTATTACATTAATAGATGGCATAACATAGGTAGCTGCTTATTCAGTATTACCACAGAGCTTCATACATTCTCTCCTATTATGCTCAGGTGCTGAATTCAGACTATAAGACTCATGGAAATCTCAGCTCTAAGAGTAGAAGAAGTTGCACAGCAGTGTAATGGTTGCCAGGCTCGTTCCGCAGGAGCGTCAGGAACTTGAAGAAAAGTCCACAGTCTTCCCCTACGGCCTTCCGACTCTATTAGACTCTAGAGTAACGAATGGCACGCAAGGGGAAAACAGGGAAACAAAACAAGGAAAGGCGGGGGAAGAAAAACAGTCTTACAACATACTGAATATTAGACTCTAGAGTAACGAATGGCAAGCAAGGGGAAAAGAGGGAAACAAAACAAGGAAAGGCGGGGGAAGAAAAACAGTCTTACAATATACTGAATATAAAAGAGGCAGCGCAATGCGCTGTTACCGTGATTCTGGTTGAGCTGAACTTTGTACACACACTTCACATAGGTCCACGCAAGTACCCCAAATATAAATGGTATAAAGGTTTTCGCAATTTGCCAAGGGGAAAGGTTTGATAGGCAACACAAGCAACGAATCGTTTATCCTGCGGGAGACAGGTCCGGCCAGTGAACAAAGGTGAGCAAATCTGTGTAGTCTCCAAATAGAACAAACACTACAAAACTTTTAAAAACAGAGATAACAATGTCAAGTCAAGTCAAAAGAACTTTATTTCGGAGAAAATCTCCATAAAAGGTACATAAAATAAGAATATAAAAACATTTAAAACCATACATTGGGTAGTTAAAAAAATAGTTAAAAAGATTGCAACATTAAAACACCAGGACAGCGATATGTCTGCTAATTACATAAAATCATGTACAATTTATCCCAGTGCAAGATTAATCAGGTTAGCATTTTCAGGTACCGTTTTCTCTTATGCCAGAAAGCCCCCAGAAATTTGGCCACAGCAAACACAATGTGAGCAGCCATTTCACTCTTAAGAATTCTGAAGGCTTCGTGACACCTAGTAAAACCCAAATTCCTACAAACGGGAATGATCCATTTTCTGCGCGCCTCACTGTAGCCCGGACAAAAAAATATGATGTGCAGCTCAGTTTCATCGCTTACTCTGCATGCCGGGCAAGTACTGGGTGCCGACACAGACCAATGGCTAGTGAGTGCACGAATTGGCAAAGACCCGTGCCTCCATTGTAGATAAAGCTTCCTAATTAATACAGGGTAAATATTGTCCAAGATTAATTCAAAACTGTAGGCATTTTTAATACAGAGGAATTGGTGCGTTAAAGATAACAATGCATTTCTTACCTCAATCAGAATTTTTTGTATTCAAACAAGTAGCAGCATTCACTTTTTGTAGATGAAATCCGCACGTCTGTCTTTCAGTGTAGCAAACTTGTCAATTACTTTCATGTTGAAGTCCGGTATCTTTTGGACTAGCTTGCTCTCTACAGATAGCATTGCCAAAGCATTTAGTCTTTCCTCTAGCATGGTGTGCCTGAGGAATGTCTTTATGCGCTTTAAGGCTGAAAAACATCGTTCAGCTTCTACTGTTGTCATTGGAGTCGTAATCACAATTTTTAGTAAAGTCACTGTCTCTGTAAGTGAGTTTTCCATATGCAGTTTATGAATTAAACTCAGCAAAGTCAAGGCGCTTGTGGCCTTCCGGTACACAGGCATTCCGTAGAGTACAGTTAACTCAGTTCTCAGCTGCTCTTTTTTGAGCATAGGATATGCTTCCACAGCCTGATTCAGAGCACGCTCAGGGAAGGATTCATCATATTGTGCAAACTCTTTACTTTGCAATAACGTCGCACTCACCAAATGTTTTGTGAACGAAAAACGTTCTTTCGCCTGCACAATTACAATGTCACATATCTCCTTTCCAATTCGAACCAGAGAGGTGATGTTTTGTCTGCGGTTTGCAAAAACAGAATGCTCCGGCAGTTTGCTCTCTAAATCTTCAACCCCATCTCTCACTTTCATAATCTGTTGTACAAATGCAGATGTATTGGCTTTCACAGAGACAGTATCTAGGTCTTTTCTTTGCAACTGATCGTATAACACATCAACAGGAATCATTATGTCATGAAATAAAAACAGTAAGAACTGAAACTCTTTGTCTTGTAGTGTTCTAATAAAGCCATGGGCTTCATTCTGACTTGTGTGATCAAAGTCTGCTCTGGATGCTATGGCGACAAAACATTTCTCAAGGCCCTCCCTCTGTTCAAAGATTAAGTTGACTGTACGAATGTGAAAGTTCCAACGAGTTGAGGAACCCCTTGGTACGCTTTTGTCCACAATCTCATGAAGGGCTTCTGTTCTTTTGGGGGAACGTGTGAAGAATGCTGCTATGCCTCCGATATCCTGAAAGAAAACTCGTGTCTCTGATCTTTGATACCGCCTGTTGCATAATAAGATTGAGTTGGTGGGCGTAACAGTGCACAAAATGAGCATTAGGGTACACATCTCGAATTCTCTTCTGAACTCCACTAAGGCTCCCACTCATTACGGATGCACCGTCATAGCTTTGTGTGATAAGTTTTTGTTTTTGAGGCAGGTCCGGGAAAATTAAGTCCAGTTGACACAGTATTGCTTCAGTGATGGTTGCTGCACTAGAGTCACTTAAATGCGTGAAGCCATAAAATCTTTCCACAATGTTTCTGTCACTGTCAAGGTACCGAAACACTAACACGGACTGTGTTTGAGTGGACACATCAGTGGTGTCATCAGCCTGAATAGCCACAAAGTCTGTGTTTCGCAACTCTTGCACAATATGGCTTCTTATAATTTCGAGCATACAGTCAAGGAGTTCATTTTGTATTGTATTAGAGGTGCCCTTAAAGACTGTAGCATGTGCTAAATGTCTTTCCAAATCCTGGTCTATGGTTGACATTAAATCCACTAGGCCTCGGAAGATCCCGGGTTTTGAGGAAGTTTCCGATTCGTCATGGCCTCGCAATGCCAGTTCGAAAGCACCACAGAAACGAATGCAATCAATGATCTTGGATAGATTTTGTCTGTTCTTATCAACAGCTTCATTGTGTTTTTGAATGGATTTGCGATACGCATCATTTATCTGCTGCTCAATTGGTGCGTCTTCCCCCAACATTCCCAGTCTTGTCAGGTTTTCCAGATGATTTCTTGTGAGCGCATGCTTCTTTATTTTTTCAGCGATGTGCTTCAGGTCGACCATTCCTTGCCGTGTCCAAGAAAAGTCACCGCCAAACAGCAAGCAGGGGAAGCAGAACAGAGAATTTCGTATAGGGCACCCTGTAAGCCAATCAGTTTTTGTGTACCAGGCATTTGAGAATGTACGTTTTGACATTTTTCCTCTGTCCTGGGTAGTTTGCTGTAGGTTTATTTCAGGCTGATGAGGTCCCAATTCTTTTAACTTCAGTTTTTGTTCAAGTGGCCGTGACTGGAATGACTTTGTAATCAGCTCTTGTACTGTATTCATGATGGGGTGTCGGGTGTTGCTGGCCTTACCAATATATATATATATATATATATATATATATATATATTAAAGAAACCTGTCAATAATCAAAGTACAACGTATAAGGTGCAGTGCAATAATATCAATTTCAGTATAAATACATTATACATATATCTTGTGCATTATCCTAATACATCTCAAATGACTGCTAAAAATAGAGCCGTACTGCCTCCTGCCTCTCTGTGCCATAGTGGTTGCTGGAGGCACTGAAAGACACTGCTTGAGGGCCTTGAGAGTGACCACATGACATACATGCTCTAACTACGATGTAAAAAAATATATAGCATCAGTTGCCTTACCTTTAACACTGGTGTTTGCTGGGTTGTAGCCGGGGTCGGGTGAGAGAGCAGCAAAGGAGGTTGGAGTCCTCTTGTTGTTTGCTGGAAAATTGCCCCAAAATGCGGTAATATTTCAGGTTGTCAGGTGCTGAAAATGAAAAGATAACAATTTATTTTTGAAACAGTAGGGTAATGAAACAAAGACTGTGGGGAAAAAACATAACGCTCAATTCCAGCCTCCACATCTAACATCCTTCTTCTCAGACACACTCTTGCAAATGCTGCGATATGTCATGATCAGGAGCATAGATGTCAACAGTGGAGTGGGTGCAGTGGAACCATGGCCCAGGGGTATGAAGGTCCCACTGCACAACAATTATGACTATCTTTACTACTAGAACAGAGGTAAGGTGGTGCCGATGTACTTGTTTGCTGTAGGGCCAATTTAACACATGCTATGCCACTGTTCATGATTTAATTGGTGGGCCTTCAGCATTCATCTGTCTAAGCAACCCTAATCCTGCTGTATTCTAATGACACTACCCTTTACGCCCTGGGCACTCACAGCTGGCCCCAACATAAATGCCCAAGCAGAGTGGCTTTAATTCCTCACGCTGCCTGCCATAGCACAGTGGGCGCGCTGCAGTCTTCCTCTGGTGGTTCACTTTTTGCGTCAGGCAAAGCCTTGATCTGACATTTTTATGGTGACCTTGTTTTCATGCCGGCACATGCCTTACAACAGCTTCGCCTCTGGCAGTGTCGAGGCCTTGCCTGGTTCCTCTGGGGTCACACGTCTGCTCCCTGCCTTGCCACAGGTTAAAAAGCTCCGAGACTGTTCTCTACTCACTCTCAGCATTCTGACTGTCCCACCTGCCTAAACCCCCCCCCCCCCCCCTTCTCCCCTCCCAGCAGCCCCCGCTTCCTCCATCCCTGCGCCCAGCCCTCCACCGGAAGACTTTTTACTCTCATAATAAAGAAGCTTCACTTTTACACACACAGCGGACCGACCCTCGCGTCTCTGTCCCGTTCTCACTTCCTTCACTTTCTGCTTCCCCCTCTGATACCACCCGCCTCCTTACCCGCTTCCAGAACCCTCCTCTCCTTCCCCACCCTCCCCACCACCCTCATTCGCTGCTCCTTTTCCCCTTCATTCTCTCTCTTCCCTAACATCTTCCCCATCTCCTTCTTCACCCACAATGTAGCCATTCACTTTATGGCGCTCTGTGTTCCCTCACTCAACCCCCCACCCCCTTTCTTCCCTGCTCTCCCATTACCATTAGGGGTCTCTGCAGTTCACCGGCGTTTGCTATGAGCAAGTCTGACTTACTTTTGTAAAACTACTGGCTTACTCTTGAAATGCCAGGGATACTCCTGCCTTGTTCCTGGAAATTTAGAGTAAGCCAGTAGAAAGACAGGTGTAAGTTAAAGTAAAATACGTGTGAATGGGTCCAGAAACCTCTACGGTTTACTTCAGGCGTTCCAGGTTAGAATTAAAATGTCCCAGGGAATAGGGATTCTCCAACTTCCATATGAACAAACTATACATACATGCATACATACATACACACACGCACACGCACTCACTCTCTTCCCGTATCTCACAAACAAATCCTTACGGGCCCAGGCGGAGACACCAGGTTCTTTTCAAAAATTATTTATTCGCACAATAAATGCCATGACGCGTTTCAGACAACACCGGCCGTGTTCATTTATATACCATCCCCAGCTCCGATATGCCCCTCCATGCACCCAAGCAGCCCAGCTGAAGTCCCTGGGCAGTGAGTATGTATTCGTCATTCCTGGGGCCCAATTCAAACCAATTTATTCAAACACATTTCCTACCAGAGCCGGCCTTTGCTCAGGCAAACAGCGCCCTGGTCGGAAAGAAATGTGGCGCCCTCTCTTCAGCTGGTAAATAAAATAAGATGGCCGGGGCCCATTTTGTGTTTACAGGACATCCCCACATCAAAACAGTAACTTGCCTCATAACACGAACCTCTCGGTACTTCCACCAAATAATGTGATTCACTCACAGCGTAGCTAGATTACCGTACGCCGAGTTGTTGGTGGTGCGAATGGCAGCGTTGTTGTGTCGGCTGGGCCGGTGGTGAAAATTAAATGGAAAGGAAAAGAAGGGGTTGATCGGGTGCAAAACGACGCATGCGGCAAGGGAAAATGAATAAAAGCAGATAAGGCTGACCCAGTGGAGTAAAGTAAGAGGGACGCTGCAGTCTGCACGGCTCTCATGCAAAAGCTCCGCGCGCGCTTCTGAAAACTGGCACCCTGGGCCCAGTTCACCCACGCCAAAGGGCATGGCCCGTTTCCAACCTTTCGGCTGCGCAGTTCTCTGAAGATTAATCTAAACCTACAATGATGGTGTCCGTTCCAGTCATGCCCACACGTGGGAGGAATTCACGGACAGCTGTTTGTTGCACAGGGAAACCGAACCTAGCGAGAGGGTGGCTGCTGGGATAAGATTTGTTTGGGTGTCTGGGTGTGCAAAGGCAGCCGGAGCATTCACCTGACCCGTCCCCTGCCGTTACTTCTGGGGAGCCACCTACGCTCACACTTTCATTAACCTTACACGGCCCGCACTTCACCCCCTCCTATTTCTGTAACAACCCCCTTCTGTCTCCCCTGACCCCGTTGCCACTGCCCTTACACCGCCCTCTCCAGTTTCTCTAGGTGCAGGCTCTCTCTCCTACCACTCTCTGGGAGCTCACCTTGCTGCTAACCTACCCCGTTCTTTCTCAAAAGTCACTCCCTTCGTTCACCGCCTCTTCCTCACATCCCGTTCCTACCCATTCCCCTCTTTCTCACCATTCGAAGACAGCCCCTCTTTTAACGTTTTGCGGACATACTTCCCAACACTGTACCTGCACACAGATCAATGACGTGTTTTCAAGAAACAATCACAAAACTCCGAAGCTTATCAGCCGGCCCAGCATTTCCCCATGTTTCCCCAACCGATCCTACCTGTGTGTCCTCAGTCCTCAGCCACCGTCCAGTCCACGAGTCACGACGACCACGAGTCTCAGGCGACGCGCACGAAGTGAACCCGACTGTTACCGGATCCAAGCAGCACGCTTACCTTACGTCAAGCTCGGCATCCAATCAGGATTGCCCCTGCTCATACTGCGCGGTGACCGGCCAATCCTGGCGCAGTGGCGCTGCATGCAGCGCCAGGATTGGCTTGGAGGGCACAGTGACTGCTCGCCCTGTCGCCCTTTTGCTGCCAGCGCTGCCGCCAGCAGGTCCTGCACCCCCCCCCCCTACTAGCTAATGGGGCCGGCCTGGGTGCGCATGCTCGGGCAAGTTGCTGCCCGAAGCATACATGAGGGGAAAGGGGAAAAAAAACCGTTTTTTAGACCTGTCAATCATCCGGCTTCAAATCAATCACCACACCAGCCAGCCCGCCCCCCTGCACACTCCCGATAAAGTCGGGTGCTGCCCGGCGCCGCCGGAATAATGTGCGCAGTAAATGGTAATTTGGACATTATATTTTAATTATTTAACGCGGGTATTATTTAACGCGGGTCCAAGCAGCAGGGCTGGTGGGGCTACGCCCCTACGCCCCAATGGACGCACCGCGGCTGCCTGGACCGGAAACAAGCTTCCTAGGACTGGTTTCTGGCATTTCAACCGTCTTCAGCCAGGCTTGCTTGAATCCAGTGACAGAGTGAGCAAGGGACTCACGTCTGAGCATACCCTGCCAACTTATGGCAAACAAAGCGGTACAAAAGGGGGTGGTGATGGACGGAGCATCAGAACCAATCAAACGCTCACACCCAGTCAACAGATCTGGGTTTGATCCATCACCGTTCTTTAGCCCACTCTGCCACCCCAGTTCAGACATGGCCATATGCAAATCAGTCTGACCCTGTGCCTCATGGGAACAGTCCAGCCCGAACTGCCAAGCCATGCTTTCCCTGGACCGGAAACAAGCTTCCTAGGACCGGTTTCTGGCATTTCAGCCGTCTTCAGCCAGGCTTGCTTGAATCCAGTGGCAAAGTGAGCAAGGGACTCACGTCTGAGCATACCCTGCCAACTTATGGCGAACAAAGCGGTACAAAAGGGGGTGGTGATGGACGGAGCATCAGAACCAATCAAACGCTCACACCCAGTCAACAGATCTGGGTTTGATCCATCACCGTTCTTTAGCCCACTCTGCCACCCCAGTTCAGACATGGCCATATGCAAATCAGTCTGACCCTGTGCCTCATGGGAACAGTCCAGCCCGAACTGCCAAGCCATGCTTTCCCTGGACCGAAAACAAGCTTCCTAGGACCGGTTTCTGGCATTTCAGCCGTCTTCATCCAAACTTGCTTGAATCCAGTGGCAAAGGGAGCAAGGGACTCACGTCTGAGCATACCCTGCCAACTTATGACGAACAAAGCGGTACAAAAGGGGGTGGTGATGGACGGAGCATCAGAACCAATCATACGCTCACACCCAGTCAACAGATCTGGGTTTGATCCATCACAGTTCTTTAGCCCACTCTGCCACCCCAGTTCAGACATGGCCATATGGAAATCAGTCTGACCCTGTGCCTCATGGGAACAGTCTAGCCTGAACTGCCAAGCCATGCTTTCCCTGGACCAGAAACAAGCTTCCTAGGACCGGTTTCTGGCATTTCAGCTGTCTTCAGCCAGGCTTGCTTGAATCCAGTGGCAAAGTGAGCAAGGGACTCACGTCTGAGCATACCCTGCCAACTTATGGCGAACAAAGCGGTACAAAAGGGGGTGGTGATGGACGGAGCATCAGAACCAATCAAACGCTCACACCCAGTCAACAGATCTGGGTTTGATCCATCACCGTTCTTTAGCCCATTCTGCCACCCCAGTTCAGACATAGCCATATGCAAATCAGTCTGACCCTGTGCCTCATGGGAACAGTCCAGCGCGAACTGCCACGCTCAGTCCTGAGTACTGTGCTGAGGAGGCCCCCTGCAGCTCGCCCCCCCTTCCCCCCCCCACCGTGGGGGATGCGGGGGCATGTGTTACACCCCTGGATGGTCTTGGTTCATTGTGAAATAGCAGCAGGTACAACAAGCATTTGCAATGCAATAGGTCTCGCATTTGCAAGAGTTTGAGCTATTGGCATTGTAAATGACAATGCCTTTTATTTATGTGTTGTTTTTGAAAACAGAAAATAATAGGCTTTGTCATTTACAATGCCAATGGCTCCAACTTTGGCAAATGCGAGATCTATTGCATTGCAAATGCTTGGTGGTGCGGTGCTTTGCAGTGGTTAATTTGTAATAAAAAATAAGTGCTGTGGCTCACGTCAGGAGGCAGCTTACACCAGTCTATTTTTCCTGTTAGCTCTGGCCTAACACAGAACCAACAAAACTACAAGTGGGAGGGGATGCGGCGCAGTGGCCAGAGCTGCCGAGCTCCGAGCTCGGGACCCAGGTTCGATTCTTGGCGTTGGCTCAACATCCTGTGATTCTGGGTGAATCACTTAATCTCCCTGTGCCTAAGGACAAATGAATGTGTCCTTAACTGGTGCTCAAGCACTGGTGTTGATGAGTAAGTGCCGGTGCTGAGCCCCGGAAACCCCCCCCCCCCCCCCCCGGCTCAAATTAAGCACTGGTGCTTTGACTCAGGACCTCTTTCCTTCTGCCAAGTATGTCTTTGAGCCCTGCCCAACAGCAGTGTAACGTAAAATAATTAGGGGACCCTGCTGAATGTGGCGAGGAGAACCCCATATCGCATAGATATTCATAGATCTTTGACTGCTGGGGCTGCAGAGGTCTGCAATAAGTCCTTTGCCTCGCCCATTAAAAGCACACAGCACTGTATTTTCACTTGAAAAAGCACTGGCAAACCCAATAGTTCTCTGTTTAATGTGCTAAACTAATGCTGCATTAAAACATTAGTGCAAGACGCACAAGGGAGCCAGCAGAACCAGAAGGTTATAGCTGTAAAATAGTCCCAGTTGAAGATCAATGGAAGGACTCAAGTAGAGGCAGAAGGATATATCTAAAGAGGCAATACCATTAGGTGAGAGATGGATAGACCACGGGGCCGAGGCAGGAGTTGATTGACAAAGACTCTAGCCAGTGGCTGAAACTGTTTGGTTGAAGAAAGTCAGTGATTGGAGGAGCGGACCCAACGCCTCCTCTATATATACAGAAAGCGATGCACTGTCAAAACGACACATCAGTCAAGGCCTCGTGCAGGAAAGATGGCGACAGAATGAGCCGAATACAGTAGAACACAATTACACTGCCTTAGTCCTCACTACTGGGACATATTGGGGGGCGGGGGTGGGCGCTACTGCCACAATGGTGACTCTCCTCCCTGAATGGGTGAGGGGGGCAGCATTACTCCAGGACTTCCTGCTCCTTTTGTGGTGACGATACAAGGAAAAGAGGGCGTGGTTCGGCAAATTTGTAAAGCCACTGCCAGCCCTCTTTCTTTTGGGCCCTCTTAAGCGGGACTTATTCTAAATAATCTTTTTAGTGTTACAGGGCTGTTCAAACTCAATAATGGCCACAGCCCCAGCAAGAATAGAAAGACAAGTATGGCACAGTATCCTCTGAAGTGCCACGCAATCGGGGCTGCTGGCAGGACGCCAGTCTCTGCCTGGACAGCCGAGGGACCTGAACAACCCTAAGACTGGCCTGGGACTAGGTCAGAGAAGAAGTGCACTCTGACCCGGGAGGAACGAGTGTCCTATGAGGTGGTGCAAAGGAAGAACCTGAGGCGCTGACGTGAACTGCTTCACATGGAAGTAAATGAGTCACTATAAACAGTTAATGTAATCAGCCTGTGTTAAAATCCGGCACTGCGTATTGACGGAGGGCATGCGGCCTAGCGACAAGTGCTCCAGCGCCGGCCTTCACTCCGCATCCTGTGATTCTGGGCAAATCACTTAAACTGCCTATGTCCTCCTGTAAAGCGCTGCAATGATCTCGGTTTAAGTTCGCGATATAAAAAAGCACAAAAAATAATCAATTGCCGTGGGGTCACACCATATTATACTGTTGGTAATAAAACATGCGGTCTATCCAATGTCCCCTCTGTAGAATAAAGTTGTGTTTTTAATTTACGAGGAATTAAAGCAACGAAACCGCTATTTAATGCAGACCACATTTCTTTTTACATTGCACGCACTTTTTGCACATTACACACACACAACGTGTAGCAAGGAATGAAGAACAAAATGCATTCGAGTCTGGGAAGGGTTGTAAACGCTGCACATATCAAGGGGTGGGGGCAATTAAAAGAACAGCCTGCCCTGCGTACCATTACAGTGAACTGCACCCTGGGCCCCGCCCCTTCCCATTAACTAGTTGCAGGCGAGAAGGCACCTCCTGCTGTGACACCCCATTTCCCATGGCGGGGAAACGTGAAGTCAGCGGCCCAGACGCGGCTTTGGTCTTGGAAAAGCACTCAGCGGGGAAAGGTTTGATTGATGCAGGAAGGGAGGTCCCTCTGAAGCTGCGGTGTGTCCGCTCGTAAAGGACAAAGTGGCGACAGCCCCCGCCCCCTCACCTTTGGACAGAATGTCACATCCAGTCAGAGATAAGCAGCGCCCGCCCCACATGGCCGCGACCGTCTCCGGGAGGGCTCTATCACGTGAGAACCATCGCTCTCGAAACTAAATTACAAATCCATGGGAAATGAGAAAGGGGGGGAAGCGGTGGGTGGATGAGAAGAGTGGGGCGTCCAGTGCTATTTAAAACGCTGCATTTATTTATGACCAGATTTGAGCGCGACGCTCGTGCCGCGCACCTTCCAAGACAGCGCTGCCGAAGCACGGGGGAATGTTTCTCTTCAGCCTGGGGGGAAGGGGGTCATCCGTGGTCTGGTCAGCCTGGCACAGACGTGGACTCCGCTCTAGTGCTATTTAAAACGCTGCATTTATTTATGACCAGACTTGAGCGCGAGCCACTCGCCTTCCAGTGCTGCTAAATGCACCAGCTTGAGTACGACGTGTTTTTTTTTATGAGGGAAGACCGGTGACATCCTTTGTGCTTGAATGCATGACGCATGCATGGACTTGGGTTCCGTTCTAAAATTAGCTGCATTTATAAATTATCATGCTTGGATTTATTTAGGCCAAACACTACGACTTCACCTAGCTAGCCTAGCACACTAACAACAAGCATTGGCCGCACGCGCGCCTCGCGCTTAAAGTAAAATAAAAAAAAAAAGACAAGCCTGGCGGAGCGTGGCGCGCGCTTGGGGGCGGGGGAGCGCATTCCAGGCGGGGGAGCAGACCCTTTGAAGTGCTCCCAAAAAGCGGATTGCATGGCGGCACGATGCGCGTGATTGTGCGCGTGCTAGCCATGCAATCCGCTTTTTGGGAGCACTTTTAAAAGCCCCTTACAATAGTCTCGCTTTGCAATCGCTTACGCGATAGCAAGGCGAGACCTAAAAAGAGACATGGGGACAGATGTAAATTTTAATGTGTGGGATGAAGAAGCAATATGTTTGAAGCAAGCATTAGGGGAGATACTCAGTAGATAGTGGTACCTTGAATTAGAATGAAGAAAACAGGGGATGCATCAGCGATATTACCTTAGCATTTCATTTCTCTTTTTAAGCACCACATCCGAAGTAACAGCAAACCAGCCGGCTTCTTCAACCAAAGGGATTCCAGGATACTGGGACAGCACAGCAGTACCTCACGTGGGATACAAGGTATAATCTAGCTTTCTGCCCCAAACTCGCTTTTTTGCAGTAGTAAAACAGGCTAGATTATATGGATTGTAGTGGTGAATGGGCAAATTTGTATTGGCATTTGTGCTGACAGGCGAACCATAGTTGCACTGAATGACCAACACAAGAATTATATTTGCATAAAAAACTGTTATTTTGTGTTAAGTGTTCAGTGTGAATGCCAGTTCAATCCTTGTATTATGGATGCCGATTGGCTTATAGAATCAGTCTATGTCAATCTGAATGTGAATCTGCATCTTATTAGAATTTATGTAAGCGAGACAAACTATGTAGTTAATCACTCAAAAAAAGAACCGGTTACTGTTTTGAGAAGCAGATTCTCTTAAATGCAATCACAATATCTCTGCTGTGCTTTTGAAACCCTTTCCTCTCAACAAGCAGAGGAACAGTGAACAGATGTAGCAGCCTGCACAGCCAGAGGCAGAGTCCTAATGCACTGCCCAAAGAACCAGTATTTATTTCCTTCATCTGTATGACAAGGAATTTTAAAAAATTCATAAACGTTGGAACTCTGCAGTTGTAGCGGTGTTCTAGAGCATCTCTGTTTCTACTCTGCCTTTCCTCCCTATGCAGCACTCTTCTGAGTTTGACCAAGACATTGAAATGGTCGCTGCACCATGCACAGAAGTTGCTCAGAGTATTGTGGTCAGGGTGTTTATGCTGTAGATAAGCTGATGATCATCCATGATGTGACTTAGTCAGCAGTTTCATGAATGAGTGGAATACATCCCTCCAGATTGCAGACTCAGAAAAGATGTTTGTGTCTTGCAGTTGGTGGAGGTCAGCAAGTGCTCCATGGAATTCAAGGATATTGAGAAGTCCTTCAAAAAGACCATGCCGCAGCACTCCATCCAGAAGCTTCAGAGGATCCAGAACATTACTCTCTGGAATTTCTATCAAATGTAGGTAACGTATTACAGTTTTCACAGCTCCTAGTTAAGTAATGTGCTTCAGAAATGATGGCAGGGATATCACCAGACTTGTTACAATTAAATTTTCACAGCAGCCAGGGTAGCTAATGGCTGTAATTTTAATCATCCAGGTGAGCACTGAGCAGCCACACAAGACTAGCACAGCACTGGCCAACAATGATGGAGGTTCAAAAGGGCACTTTCTTCAGGCCTTGAGAAATCTAATCGTCCACTTGTGATGGCAAGTCTGATTTTAGCAGGGAGAGCTATTTTTAGGGCCTTGTAACCGGTTCTGGTGAGAAGACAAAGAACAGGTGTTCTGTTTACTCTGAAAGTGAATGAGGAATAAAGATGCCTTTAAATCTAATTTTTATCTTGTAACATTTGCTGTGATACACAGGTCAAATGTCAGCTTATGTCTTCTTACAATTTACTGCTATTTTATCCTGGAGGTTAGTGTTTACTTTTCTTTCTCTGACTGCAAAGTTAGAGGATTTTGTAAAGTGAATTGAAAAGCTGCAGGATGTCAGTTTTCTATCTAACACACTACATGTAACTAGCTTGTAAATGAACTGTACAAACATGCTTTAGTAATATATTTATTGCAAGTGAGTTTTTTAAACATAAACTGAGAAACATTCCCACCTCTGCCCTGATGACAATGCTGAACAATGGTGAACTGAGAGAAAAGTCAGGGGTCATGTGTACTCTATATGTGCGTTAGATTCTTATTATTTATATATGGATAGGCCCCCTTTGTAGGGAAATGGGCACCAGACAGTAAATGGGGGCTTTTAGGATCCTTAGCACAGACACGAGTAGATTGGTGATATAATGTATTGCTAAATTTCTTATGTCAGTCTGGACCTGGTGAAGTGATTGCAAGTCAGAGAATAGGTGGTGATAATTTATCCCATCTCGAATATGGTACATCTACTGTTCATGCTGTACTTGCCATTAGAAGATAAGGAAATGGGCCTTGGAAAAGCATATGAAATTAGTTTTTTTTGCTAATATGCACAAGCCTAGTTAGATAGTCAAAAAATCTGCTGCTGTGTAGCATTACTTCAATCCATTTTACGTGTATAACTGTTTTGATATTCTATTATATGGTCTTATGTTGAATGGTTTGATAGATATCCCTTGTTGGACGGGCATATGATGTATATGAATTCCTCCCCTCTGATCCAAGGCTTTTTGAGTAGTTGAATAACCAAAACAGGTTGGGTCTGCACATGAGCACTTGAATTATTCTGTATACTATTTTAACTCCTACTGTTTTATTAACTTTTTATGTAAAATGATGTGAAGATCTGTGCTTTTATTTGTACTTTTAAGATCCGGGTGATCGAAATAAAGTTATTATGATGATGATGATATATGGAGCAAAGGTTTTAACTATTAAACAAAATAATTTTTGGTACAGCAGAAAGGCTGAACTTGCATGTTTGAAGGTTCTCTCAAATGTGATTTTAGACCAGTTTACGGGTCTAGTACATTACAGTTAGGTTGAGTAGATTATTCAAGTCACTAGACGTACAGGTCTAGTAACATTTTTTAGATTTTTTGAGGCTTGCTTTTATAGTGGCACAATGTTAACAAGGCAGAAAGAGGCAGTGATGCAGGTCTTCTTCTTCTGTGCTCTCTGCCAAAGCTTTGTATTGTCAAAGCCATTGCTATTCAAAGGTAGGCATGATCCAAACGCCCCTAGTCTAGCTGTAGTCATGACCACTGAAAAGCCTCTCATCAGACTCTGCTTTAAATGGAAGATACCTGTTATAACCAGTTACCAAGATTGCACATTTTTGTTTGTTGGGTGTTGAGCTGGCTGAAGAGAAGATAAACCTCAGATGTGTGAACACAGAGGTAAAGTGAAAGATGGGTGGGAGATATCTGGATGTAATTGAGCAGGCAGAAGGGGCACCATGCTGACGTTAAATGGCAGAATGGGCACAGCGTAAAGCCGCAGTCACCAGTAGCACTGTGGTCTGAGCCCAGCTAGGAAAATATCTCAAGGGCACCAGACAGCAGTGGCTGTACCAGAGGGCCACTGCATCTAAGAACGGCCTAAAGGGACACATATAGTACTGAAAAAAGCATCACATTCTTTGGAACCTTTTCTCTTCTATTCATTTGTTTCTCATCACAGGCAAAATGATGCAATGAAGAGGCAGAACAACAAGGAAGTGCTTGAGAAACAATTGTTCCATGGTACAAAAACAATTTATTTTGATGGCATCTGTCGCAATAACTTTGACTGGCGAGTCTGTGGATTGAATGGGACTGTGTTTGGAAAAGGTGAGTACCAATGATTGAATTTGGGTATCCTGGAACGAGCACCTTCTAGAATGACAAACAAAACAGCTGCCACTCTTTAGTTGCACTGTTGTATGCTATACTGACAGACCTACAGCTGAACATCTTGCCATGCATCCTGCGCTGGTATAGGTCTTCATCCCACAGGCTATGCTTTCATTAAGATGTTAATAGAAATGAAGTTAGGTCAATCTAGTTTCCATTCCAACAGTGGCAGAAGTATTAGTTTGCAGTTGTGTAAGTGTCTTACTTAAGAGACAGCCACAATGTACACTTAATTGAGTAGGAGTGTTTGCATCTTAGATCATAATTAGCTGTTTGGATTTTCTTACTTGGAGGGCATCTTTGAGTGCACTAGTGAAAGAGACTTCCAGGGTCCGTCTGGCTCATAGGGCAATCAGGCAGTGCTCGAAGCGCTAGAGTGACAGGTCCGTATGTGGGTCGGTTTTTTGGCTGTCCGTGGGCCTGTTTTATGGTGGTGGGCCGTTCTTTTCACTGGTATTGCCACAAACTTGCCTGCAGCAAGCACAAATGCATGCAGTTGCCCATAACACATATGACATATGCGGCTTGTCTTTACAAGTCGAAAACTGCCCTGATTTGCAAATGTGGGCCACTTATTTAGCTACCAGATTTACTAATTTACATTTTTATTTCGGTGCCCTGGCCTATTTTTTACAATGCATACACCCCATACTACATTCAAAGTTAATGCAATGATAATTTGTGTAGTGTCCTCCCCAGCCCGGTAGCATGTAAATGAATCATGCCACACACCGAGCTTGGTATTGCACATCTTTATTTTCTAGAATGTTAACTGACACGTACTTATTTATTTATTTTCGAGATTTTTATTGCGCAAACAAATACCCGAAGGTGTCTCGGCGCATGTGGCGGATAGAGAGACCGAGAAGCAGGCTTACTGATTGAACAACCATGTCTTTAAGAGCCTACGAAAGCTCATCAGATTGGGGGCAGTTTTTATGGTGAGTGGCAGAAGGTTCCAAAGTTTGGGTGTGGCAACCAAGAAGCGCCTGTCTCCCCAGGTTGCCGTTCTCGTGCGAGGTACCTGAAGCAGGCAAGTGTTGGCGGATCTCAGCTGTCTCTTGGGGCTATACAACTGGAACGCTTCAATCAGAAACTTTGGACCGACGCCATGCACTGCCTTATAGGCGATGCAGAGGGCCTTGAATTTAATACGGCCCTCTACTCTTAGCCAATGCAGGTGACGAATGGCTGGAGTGGTTGGCTGGCGGCGGGGGATGTCAAGAAGAATTCTTGCAGCTGCATTCTGTATGGACTGCAACTTAGATAGAACGAGTTTCTGAGTATTAAGGAAGAGGGCATTCCCGTAGTCGATTTTGGAAAACACTAGGGTGGAGACCAGGGTCTTCCCAGCTGAGGTGGGGAGGTAAGGCAGTATTTTCCTAATTTTCTTTAGAATAAAGAACGCAGATGACTCAACCTTGTTGACATGAAGGTTAAATGACAGCTTGCTGTCAAAGATGACTCCCAGGTTTCTAGCCTTTTCAACTGGGACAGGTGGAGAGCCCAGCTGGTTAGGCCACCAAGTGGAAGACCAGTCCGGGGAGAGTTTACCAAAGGTCATGACCTCGGTTTTGTCTGAGTTAAGCCTCAGACAATTGGAGGACATCCAGGTACTGACAGCAAGCATGGCCCTTTGAAAATTAGCTGCCACCGCTGGGCCGTCCTTGTGGATCGCCAGAACCAGTTGGGTGTCGTCTGCGTAAGATGTAAGTCGCAACCCATGGGCCTTTATTACCCTCGCTAAGTCTGCTACATAGATATTAAATAGCGTTGGACTTAGCGAGGAACCCTGTGGGACTCCACAGGGGAGTGCGGAGACAGGAGAATAGAAGTTACCCAACTTAACTGTCTGGGTACGGTTGGCCAGAAAAGATGAAATAAGATCTCTAGCCGTACCGTTTATCCCCAGGGCTGTGACACGGTCGACCAGAATAGCATGGTCGACCGTGTCAAAGGCTGCGGACAAGGCCAGAAGGATCAGGACAGCCGCACCTCCCTGGTCCATAATGGCTCTGATCTCGTCTGAGGCCTTTATTAAAGCGGTCTCAGTTCCATGCCCTTTCCTAAAGCCAAACTGCGTTTCGTCGAAGTTGGTAAGTATCGACGAACTCTGAGAGTTGTTTGTTCATCAGAGATTCGCATATTTTGGCAGGAAAGGGGAGACACGCTATTGGTCTATAGCTGGCCAGAGCTGTGGGGTCCATGGAGGGTTTCTTCAGAAGAGGTTTGATCACGGCCTTCTTCCAAGGATCTGGATAGCGACCAGTTTGGAATGCGGTGTTACAAGTTTTCATGAGTGGATGAGAGATCACCTCGCTGAGGTTAGCCATCACTGAGGGAGGACAGGGGTCTAAGGGGGAGCCAGACTTGGTAATAGAGATGAGTCTGCTGATTTGATCTTGCGTAATGGGAGCAAAGGAAGAGAAGGGATCATGGTCAGTGGCTGGTTCTTCACCACTGCAGACTCTGGATCTTGTCCCTACGTTCCCTGCAAAGGATGAGTATATATCTGCCACCTTAGTAGTGAAAAAGCTGGACAGAGCATTACAAAGAGACTGAGAGGGTTCAACCCCAGGTCCCGTAGAGGGGGTGGACAGAGTGGTGACCACTGAAAACAATTCTCTAGCAGAGTTCCTGGCATTCTCAATTTGAGCCAAGAAAAATGCACTTTTTCGGGCAATGATAGCCTTTTTGTATATTGTCAGTGCGTCTTTGTAGGAATGCTTGGCTATGGGGCAGTAAAGTTTCCTCCAGCGCCTTTCTAAGTTCCTGCAGTGTTGTCGGTGGAGCCTAAGCTCTTCGGTATATCAAGCCGCCGATGGGGATATTCTGTTAGGTCGCATAAGCTTCTCCGGGGCCACCTGATCAGCAGCGTTCCGAATCCAGTCTTGGAAGTCGGAGGCTGATAAAGCGGGATTGGCTATCCCCATAGGAGAGGATAGTGTCAGGATATCTACCATCTGATGGATATCCGCATTTTTCCAAGCACGGGTCCCTAACCTAATTCGTGGCCTAGACGGGGGAGGGTTAGCGTGCCGGGTATGGATCCCAAAGATAATGGCCCTGTGATCTGACCAAGTAAGAGGACGAATATCCAGTACAGAGATGTCTGAGTTGTTGGTGAACAGACCATCTGGTGTGTGCCCCGCCTGGTGTGTAGTTCCCTTCACCAATTGTTGAAGTCCTAAGGTTAGGAAATCAGCAGTGAGTTGAGTGGTTTCGTGGTTGCCCTGTTCTTCCAGAGGGAAGTTAAAATCTCCTAATATCATGTATTCCAGCGAACTTATGATGTGATCATTAAAATCAGAAAGTGTAGCAAGAAAAGAATTTCGGGGCCCGGGAGGTCGATATAGCAAAATTCCCTTGAGGGCTTGTTTATAATTAATATTAATAGCAAAGGTGGCTGCTTCACAGTTAGTGGACTGTATAGGATCAAGTGTAGTGCGGTACAGATTCTTATAAATAATGGGAAGTCCGCCACCTCTTCCTATATGTCTGTCATGCCTAGCGACACTATAGCCCTCAGGGGTTGCCTGGCAGAAGTCCGGTCCTGAACCAGCATCTCCCCAGGTTTCGGTGGCAAAAAGGAAGTCAAGATCATGGGCCAGAATAAATTCGCTGATCTGTAAGCTGTGACATGGAAGGGAGCGCGTATTAATCAATCAATCAATCAATCAAAGACATTTATAAAGCGCACTACTTACCCGTAGGGTCTCAAGGCGCTTTGGGGGGTGGGGTGCCGTTACTGCTCGAACAGCCAGGTCTTGAGCTTCTTCCTGAAGGAGAGGTGGTCTTGGGTCAAGCGCAGGTCGGTCGGAAGGGAGTTCCAGGTCTTGGCGGCCAGGTAGGAGAAGGACCTTCCTCCTGTTGTCGCTCTTCGGATGCGGGGGACGGCGGCAAGGGCGTGGCTGGCTGATCGGAGGTGGCGTTTGGGAGCGTAGAAGTTGACTCGGTTGATGAGGTAGCTCGGGCCTTGATCGTGAAGGGCTTTGTGTGCGTGGGTGAGGAGACGGAAGGTGATTCTTTTGTTGACGGGGAGCCAATGCAGGTCTCTCAGATGTCCGGAGATGTGGCTGTTACGTGGGATGTCGAGGATGAGTCTGGCTGAGGCGTTCTGGATCCGCTGGAGTCTCTGCTGGAGCTTGGCGGTGGTTCCGGCGTAGAGGGCGTTGCCGTAGTCCAGTCGGCTGGTGACGAGGGCCTGGGTGACCGTCTTCCTGGTCTCCGTGGGGATCCACCAGAAGATCTTCCGTAGCATGCGCAGGATGTTGAAGCACGACGAGGAGACGGCGTTGACTTGTCTGGTCATGGAGAGGGAGGAGTCCAGGATGAAGCCCAGGTTGCGTGCGTGGTCCGTCGGTTTGGGTGCGGTGCCCAGGGCGGGGGGCCACCAGGAGTCGTCCCATGCGGAGGGCGAGGAGACCAGGATGAGGACCTCCGTCTTGTCTGAGTTCAGTTTCAGGCGGCTGGTCGTCATCCACTCGGCTACATCTTTCATCCCATCGTGCAGGTTGGCTCTGGCGGCGGCGGGGTCGTTGGTCAGGGAGAGGATCAGCTGGGTGTCGTCGTTGTAGGAGATTATGTTGAGGTTGTGTTGGCGTGCGATGGCCGCGAGGGGGCTCATGTAGACGTTGAAGAGGGTGGGGCTCAGCGAGGATCCTTGAGGGACGCCGCAGATGACTTCGGTGGCCTCTGACTTGTACGGTGGTAGGCGGACTCTCTGTGTTCTTCCGTCGAGGAAGGAGACGATCCAATCCAGTGCCTTCTCCTGGATTCCGATGTTGCTGAGGCGCTGCACTAGGGTGCGGTGGCAGACCGTGTCGAAAGCCGCGGAGAGGTCTAGGAGGATGAGGGCCGCTGTTTCTCCGTTGTCCATCAGGGCTCGGATGTCGTCGGTGGCGGCGATGAGGGCGGTCTCTGTGCTGTGGTTGGCTCGGAAGCCAGACTGTGAGGGGTCGAGGGACCCATTCGTCTCGAGGAAGGCGGCCAGCTGTTTGTTGACGGTCTTCTCGATGACTTTGGCTGGAAACGGGAGGAGCGAGATGGGGCGGTAGTTCTTGAGATCGGTGGGGTCCGCTGTAGGTTTCTTGAGTAGAGCGCTGAGTTCGGCGTGCTTCCAGCTCTCAGGGAAGGTGGCGGTGTCGAAGGAGGTGTTGATAATGTCCCGCAGGTGGGGTGCGATGACAGCGTCGGCCTTGTTGAAAACGTGGTGAGGGCAGGGGTCGGTCGGAGATCCGGAGTGGACGGAGTTCATCATGCGGACGGTGTCTTCGGTGCTGATCGGAGTCCAGGCGCGGAGGGTGGTGGTGGGCGGCGTTGCTGTGGTCGTGGCGTGCGTCGGTTGACAGCTGAAGCTGTTGTGTATGTCCGCGATCTTGTTGTGGAAGTAGGAGGCGAGGGAGTTGCAGAGGTCTTGCGATGGGGTGATGTCGTTGTTTCCGGCGTTGGGGTTGGAGAGCTCTTTCACGATGTTGAAGAGTTCCTTGCAGTTGTGTGCGTTGTTGTCCAGCCGGTCCTTGAATGCAGTTTTCTTGGCGGCGCGGATCAGTTGGTGGTGCTTCCGGGTGGCAATCTTGAGGGTGGTCATGTTGTCTGGTGTTGGTTCCCTTCTCCAGACTTTCTCGAGGGCTCGGCAGATCTTCTTGGAGCTCTTGAGTTCGTCGGTGAACCATGGGGCTTTCTTGCTGGCGGGTCTGCTGGGCGGGGTCCTCAGAGGGGCGAGTTCGTCCGCGCAGTTGCTGATCCACTTCGTGAGGTTGTCGGCGGCCTGGCTGGGGTTCGCTGAGCTGGTAGGCGGGTGCTGGCTCAGGGAAGCGGCGAGCTGGTCGGCTGTGATCTTGTTCCAGCTTCTACGAGCAACCTGTCGTTGGTGGTGGTGGATCGTCGTTCTTTTGAAGGTGAAGTGGACGCAGCTGTGGTCCGTCCAGTGGAGTCCTGTGGCGTGGCTGAAGGCGATGTCTTTGCTGGATGAGAAGATGGCGTCGAGTGTGTGTCCGGCGAGGTGGGTGGGGGTGGACACCAGTTGCTTGAGTCCGAGGTTGGCGAGGTTGTCGAGCAGGGTGGTGGTGTTGCGGTCGTTGTTGTTCTCCAGGTGGAAGTTGAGGTCCCCCAGGAGGATGTAGTCAGCGGAGGGGAGAGCGTGCGGGTTGATGAAGTCGGCGATGTCCTCGCTGAATTGTGTGCGTGGTCCCGGGGGTCGGTAGATCAGGGTGCCTCTGAGGGTGGTCTTCGGGTCGGTGTGTATCTGGAAGTGCAGGTGTTCGGCGGACGTTAAGGTGTCGTCGGTGCTGGTCGTGATGCGGATGGTGTTCCTGTGGATGACGGCGATGCCTCCTCCCATCTGGTTGGCGGTGCGGTCCCTCCGGGTGATCTTGTATCCCTCTGGGATGGCGATGGCGATGTCGGGCGCTGAAGAGGCGTTCATCCAGGTCTCCGTGAGGAAGGCAACGTCAGGGGCTGTGGTGTCGAGGAGGTTCCAGAGTTCGATGGCGTGTCTGTGGATGGAGCGGGTGTTGAGCAGAATGCACTTGAGGTGGTTGCTGCTGGTGTTCGGCTTGGCGGGCGCTGGTGTGGGGCAGGTCCGGATGCAGGTGAACTTGCAGGTGAGGCAGCTGAAGGGTCCGTGGGTGCGTCTCGGGGTGGCTTGGTGGCATCCTGGGAATCGGCCGGTGTTGAGTGCGTTGAGGGTGGCGGCGGTGTACGTCAGGCGGGTGGGCCGGGGTCCTCGAGGGCCAGGGGTCCTAGCCCTGGGCGCGGTCCAGGCGCGGACGGGCGCAGACGGGCTTACCTTTGGCGCGCCTTCGGCGCACAATCGGCGCGCCCGCTGCGCGTTCGCACGGTCGCCATATATGGCGAAGTGCGAGGGGGGGCGGAGCAGCTGGGAGGCGGGGAGGGTACAGAATGAAGAAAGGGGCGGGGTTAGCGGCGGTGGCGGGAAGCGGGGAGGGATGAGACAGGGGCAGACAAGGAACAAATCCGGCAAAAAGGCAACAGGGGGGGACAAAATAACAATATACAGCAAGATACAATTACACAAAACAGCTTTACAATTCAGGAAGCGATCACAGACCACGCCGTTCGATGGCAGGGGGCGTGGTCACGCGGCGGCAGCCGGAGCTCAGAGGCAGGCAGGCGGGGAGGCACACGCAGCAGCTGGTGGCCGTGCGGCGCGGGGGCTGCTCGACAACCATGGGGTTGAGTGATATGCAATTCATGAGAAAGTGTATTGCTAGGGGGTCTGAGGCTGAGGAGCCAGGCAAACGAGGTTGCGGAAGTTGGTATTGACACCCAGGGCAAGGAATGGGGGTAACGCCCACTGCAGTGGAGAGAGGCCGAATGATACAATGTCGGTGGGAGTGGCCAGGGTTCAACTGTCTTAGTTGCAGGGAAGAATAACGCACTAGAGGGCCAGGGGTTATGGCCCTGGGCCGAGTCCGGTCGCGGACGGGCGCAGACGGGCTTGGCTTAGGCGCGGCTTCGGCGCGCATCCGGCGCGCCCGCTGCGCCAGCCCGCTGCGCGGTCTGGCCATGCTGCAGATTATATAGGGTGTGAGGAGGGTGAGAGGCCGGCGCGACTAGAGCGCACCCCCCAGCCACACCAAAGATGGCACCCACCGCCGCCTACACCGGATCAAAAGACCGGCTGGGCGAGGCAGGGAAATGAGATAATAGCGTCTGGAGGGGTGTCAGTGTTCCTGATCAATATTCCCACTGAAATAAACAATTTAGAGCCCCCAAACAATAAAAATATATTTCGATCTAAAAGCTCCTTAAAAACGCATTACACAGCGTGTTCTTGCCAGCAGGTGATAGTATCGGTCAGACTAGCTCGCAGCCCTAGTTAGGGAGAGCTCTAATTGCGTCATGAATTTTATTAACCTCACCGAATCACTTACTTCACTAGACTATGGAGTTTGTTAGGGAACAGAAGTGTCCCGTGCTCTATAATACACAAGACACTACATCTCCTCCTTTGTTAAACAAAAACTGCAAACAAAACATATATACATCATAGTTTCTCAATGAGTTGAGATGCTCAAACGACTCATCCAAATCTAATTGTGTGAGGCTGAGGAGACACATGAGACGCAAACACAGCAGGCACTGGAGATCTAGACAGAGTTGCAGTCCTTGAGCTCTCCTGGCCCTCTAATGACAGAGTCTCATTCCTGATGTCTGGAACCGGCAGACTCCGAGGAAGGTGGTTGAAGTGTGAGGAAACCCTCATAATGGACCTTCCCGGATGGTGAGTAGCCATCATGTGTCCCTTGCTAGTCACAACTTCGAACAGATCAGCATCGAATGGCGCATCAGATTGACAAGGACACAATCTCCTTTTTGAAAAGTAGTGTCCCGAGCACATCAATGCTTGTCTGTATAAGTCTTCATGCTGGACTTGTGAGATGAATCGGCTATTTGAACTTTCTTGGCATCAATTGTTGTTTCAGTAGTCCACTGGGCAGGTTGGTACTAAGCCTGGGCGGAGTTCGCGTAGCAGCGCTACGCAGAACTCCGCAAAGCGGTAAAAAACTCTGCCACGTTACACGGAGTTCCGTGAGCGGGCGGCGTTGCTTGTCCCATCCGTTTGCGTGACGTTTCCTGCCGTACGGCAATGCGGTTGCGTGTTCAGGTGGAAATATCGCACAAACTGCACTTTGCTGTTGCGCATGGGTGTGCCCATCTTGTTTTTCTTCTATGTTATGGTTCTGGGGCTTGTTTTGAATCCTCCCTAAAGCTTTCCAAAACTTTTTTTCTGATCTTTTTTATTTATTATCTATCCCTGTCTCTTCTTAAGTGTATATTTTGTGTATTTCTAAACTTTTTGTGTGTTTTTAGTGAGTTTTTCTATTTAATACTATTTTTCTCTATACTTACTTCCTTCCTAATTTTTTTACTTCCTACTCTATGTTATTTTTTATACTTCCGCCCCACCGCCCCCCCCCCCTTCCCTCCAGCATCATGGCAGTGAAAGAGAGCCAGGCCAACGTGGCAAAGAACAGCCATCTTTCGTGCAGAAGGAGGCTCCCGGAAGCGCCACCTCCCTTCCACCCTGGCAGCAGGTTGGCAGGTCTGGGTACAGGCTCCGGGAGCGGCAGCAGCGGTGAGCCAGGGTGTGCCAGGCAGTGTATCGCTGCTCTGGGGTCTAGAGCACCCACAACCAGCTGACGCACCGGTGGTCTGACATCCTGGACTGAGAGCAGGACCTGCTGGATCTGCTAGAGGTTGAGGTCGCGGGGCTTGGTGAATAGCTAATTATTATTATTATTGTGTGTTCTATGTTACTGCTAATATTTTTTTCCAAATAGCAAGCATGCTGCTGCTCACATGCGGGTAAGTTGCGTTTAAAAATCTTATATTATGTGATCGTTATTCTAGACAGGTGCTCGATGCTACCTAATTGTACTTGTTTGCAACTTTGCGCTAGCCGGGGCTCATTATGTAAGAGAACTTAAGTTAGGTAATGCAGACTAGAAAGACTCCTTTCCATTGTCCTGTCACTAAGATAGTGGTAGTTAGTTAGTTACTTAGTAATAGTAATTTAGCGGCCTGCATCCTCTCGCTTCAGACATTAGTAGAACCTTTTTTGTAGTTCATATAACGAGTGAATAGCAACCAACCAATTTGGTGTATGCAAATGCATGCGTCCATCTATGCATTTAAGACTAAATGCAGACTTAGTTAGTTGTCCCGTCAAAGGGGGTTGAGATTGCAAATGAGATCGGAACTTAGAAGCAAATATAATTTTTTTGCAATTCCTTCCAAAGTCTTGGGAATAGGCGTGCTAGGTAGATTTAGGATTCAGGAATCCGATTGGAACTGTGGAATAATAAAGATTTGAGGGACCGTGATACTAGTCTACTACTAGTCGATCTGATTTAGGAAAGGTCAATGTTATTGCAATTGCCATTTCCTGTCAAAAAATCTTTTTGGAGCGATTATTTAATATTTATTTAACACCAATCATTTTTTGTCCTTTAATTATGTCTTTCATGATCATCAGCATCCAGAGAAAAAGACGAGGTCTTCTGAGGCGGGTGCGGAAGCTGGAGGAGCCTCCCAGGAATGATTCTCATCTGATGGCTCAGCTGGCCCCAGTAAGTCCTCCTGTTGTTAATATTAATATATATTTCCCTAACTTTTGCTGCTCCTTATTTTGAACTATTATTTCCGTTTACTAATTTAATTTTTTCCCAAATCCTCTTTGATCTATCTGTTTCTAAATTCTTGTTATCCCTGCATTATCCTATTTACTAACTTAGTTATTTATATTTCTAGTGTCAATGTTTTATTTTTACCTCAAACTGCCTCTGACTCTGTACTAGTCTGTCTGTAGATTGCTTTCATCTGGTTTTTCAGTCATCTTTCCCTCTCCCCTTATATATTTTGTGGATTGCCTAGTGGTGATACTGTAGAGAACCCATTGGTCCTTACTACTTCTAGTACTAGTACGAATACTCTGCTGTGCTGATTGCATGCCCAAGTGAGGTGTTCTACGCATGTTTGTTGAGATGAGAAGGCTTTCTTTTACTTTTTCATGCTCAATCAGTAAATTATGGTCATATTGAACACCCCAAAGTTGTGTCTTCTTTTCGTCTAGGCCTGTTATTATTACTAGTACCAGTTATTAGTGAACTGATTACCATGCACCCTGACTGGAAGGAAGTATGAGAAGTAGGATGATAGCACCATTACATTTTCCAACCAAGAAGTCCTTATGTCTGATTGGCCGCCCAGTTGGCCATTCTTTTTCTTTTCAAAAACTCAGATTCACCAATAGCTCTAGCCACTGAGTCCAGTCCTTTACAGGTTGTCTTCTTGAAAGGCTTTTCAAAAATTGGCAACAACAAAATGCCCAACCGGATATTTTATTATTTTTGATAGGACATACTGTCTGTACCCGAATTGTAGTGATGTGTGTGGTGTATGTATTTTCAATCTTGCATGTGAAAAAAATAAATAGGGGGAAGCATATATGGCATCTAAAAAATGTGTAATGTTTTTTTTCTAGCCGTACCGACCACCAGTGCCGGGACCAGTGGACGGCGATGCCAGCCAGCAGGGAGCTGATGCGGCAGCTGCAGGGGGTGAGCCAGCAGCTGTGGCGGGTGGTGTTAAGTCATTATTCGCTTATTGACAATTTAATTTATACACTCGCTGCAAGGGTGTACACTGTACACTGTACTGTTGAGACTAAGTTGTGATCAGTTGAAGACAACCTTTACTTAGCATTAGCGGGAGTTGAGTAACCTATGGCCTCTTCTATCTTCAACTCAGCAGAGAAAGTTTTATGAAGAAGAGTCAGACCTTGATGGATGGACGAAAAATGGAAAGAAGGATAGAAGGAGGAAGGACAGGTGACATGTAATATGACTGGCAGAGAAGGATGCGTGAGTGAAGGGGGCCCAGAATGCATACATAGGTGGCTGATAGGATGCATGGGTGGATGAAGTATGGGTGAAAGAATGCATGTCTGGGTGGGTGAAACTATATGGTTGAAAGGAATCCTCCGGGTGGGTTGATGGGTTAGACTCAAAGGCAAGCAAGGATGCATGGGTGGTTAATTCAATGACAAATGTATGTTGGTGAAAGGTTTGTTCAGAATGATAGCCATGTTTGGGTGGATAGAAGATATTCAATCATAGGTGAAGACTGGATGAAGACAATGTAAAAGAAACTTAAATCATGCCTGAGTAGCAAAGCCAAGGGTGAAGAATTAAAATAATGCTAGAAGAACAATGCAATGATAAACGGAAAAATCCCAGGGAAGAAGAATAAACAATGAATGGTTTTTTTTGTTACCAAGGTTTTTGATTCAAAGGTTTGAGGTTGTATTTCAGACTACTCCCTTGTCTCACAGTAGTTTGCAAGCACAACATATATATTATGTACCCACCCATCATCAATTGCCTCCCTCCGAGGCCCACTTCCTCCCTACCAATGTCATTTTGACAGTGTCAGCCATGAGTGGCCTATCGGCTGCATGGTTACAATAGTAGTACCTCACTTCAAGTGACGGTGTGCCGTATATCATCATTCATATTAGTAATTATATCATCTGCCTTGTAGTCTGGGTGAAAGTGAAATTGAGCATTTGCCATTTAACAGAACATGGTCATAATAGAAAAAGAGATAATTGTGTAGTCCAGCTGCCCTACCTGTAGACAGTAGTAAAGTTCATGAGTCTGCAACACAAGTATGTCTGTCTAGGGCACAAGCTGAGCTGGCATGCCTACAAGATTAATTTAGGTAAACCAGAGAGAGAGGAAGAATACTTGTCTACTCCATAGTGCCTAATGCCTGAAACTCTAATCACATCTAAATCTTAGGGGCCGAGGAATAGAGGATACCACAAATGTTATGTACTGCTAGTGCTACGGTGGTTCTATATAATTTTACGTGTTACTGTTATGCTAAGCGTATTGGTTACAATTGTCTTTTTTTCTTTCTTGATATAGCTACTCCTTCCTAACCCACCAGGCAGGAGATAGCATCCAAGACCCATCAAGGAAAGCTGGAGGCCATCAGGGCAAAATATCGGCAGCTGGTGGCCTTGGAGGAGGAGGAAGAGGCGGCAGCAGCTGCAGCCTCCAATGCCCCAGGCCCCAGCCAGGCCCCCCCCCCCCCCAGTGCCTCCGGTGGCATGGCGCCATGGTCCCGCGGCCACCTGCCACAAGTCTTCAACCACTGCTGCTCCCCCGTACACTTTGAACCTTTCAGCTCTGCAGGCTCCTCAGTATGGCACGCCTGGAGGCTAGGATGGAGGAGCATTTTGACCAGCTGGAGAGAAAGATCCGAGTCCTAGCCTGCCGCTAGATAGACCTCTCTTGCCCCTTTTTTAACCTTTTTTTTGGTGGTTTTGTTTTGTTGGGGAGAGGGTGGGAATGTGAGAGTTGGGGAAAACTTAGGTGTATAGTATTTGCTTTTATGAACATTTGATTTATATGGACAATTTTAATTTTGGAGTTACTTACCGGACATTGTTTGGGGTTAGGGAGAGGGGTGGGTCAGGGGTTGTGGGTTTCGTTCCTTCTTGTTTATATTTGTTAGGGGAATAAATTGATAGTTTTACATATGATGTAAATCTTATATGGGGATCGTACTCTTTTACTTCACACTTTTTCCTTTGCTGCAGGGCCACAGACAGTTTTTTAAATTAGCCGATTTTAACACACCAACAGATAAATGCAGTACCCTCAATTGTCCTATAACTGTCAGTCTCACCTCATAGTCTATACAGTCTATATTAACCCCTTTGGACTCAAAAGGGGTGTGGGTGTGTGAATTAATTTCCATAGTATATTGAATATTGCATCTTTAATGAATCCTCCACAGTTCTTCTCTTACCTATGATCAGGCGAAGCAATGGCTGCATGGTGATGGTTTGCCAAGGTGCCATGGTGGTGGAAGTAGACAGTAGCAGCATGCTAGCGGACTAGTTGAATACTAGTGAAAGCACCAGATTCTGCAGCGAGATTCCACTTCCTCCTAGCCAAACTCAAACCATAGGATGAGGAATATTAATCGCAGGGAACTCATTAAATTGATAAACTGAGTTAATGTTGTTTTGGTTTTATATGCAAGCTTTGCAAAAAAAATGAGACAGTCACCTGAGGGAGACTTGACTGAGTACAACTAGTAGTAGTAGTACACAAGAAGAAGACAGGCAAATGAAAAAACATGATAAGCATTGCTAAAGTAAATAAAAAATAACAGAATGGTGGGCTAGTACAAGTTACAAACTGAAGTCGACTTGAGGTATGAAGTGGAGAGGACAAGCATAATCTTTAGTGCTGGAAGGATGCTGATGCTGGCAATTATGATGGATTATGTTTCTCTGAAACAAATTGAATATCGACTACTGTGCATGGGTGGACTATCTAATATATATAATATTGCCGTTGTGAGCTATACTTAGAGCAGAAGAAGATCCTTGCCCTGCCCGCCCTGGAGTTTGTGTTGCTTTCACCACATCTGCCTCACCAAGTGTATGATCAATTAATGGTGTAAATTTAATTTAGCCACACCTCAATAAACCACACAGCTCGGGGGAAGAAGGTTAGGGGTTCGATGAATACATGGGAAGGAGGATTTGAGGGAAAGGTTTGACAAAGACAAACACTACCACACAAGGACAACCCATCCATCTTGGCGGCCGACCATCATAAATCTGTTATGGGAGGAAAAGGTGCATGATGATGAGTACTAGACTAGTACAGGTAAATCAAATTTTCTGTCTTCCCACAGAGAGGCCCAAGTTACATTATGTTCTGCTGTACCGGTCTATGAAAGATAGCAAATAAAATTAAAATATCTGTAGGAGTCAAGTTAACAAACATAAACAACACACACAGTTGTAATGATTTAAGAGAAAAAATGATACTGTATTGCCAAATTGGGTGTTGCATCTCTGCATTCCTCTTGGACTGTCCATTATTCTTGGGTGCCTGGCGGATGCGGTTCGGTAAGGTAAGTGTGAGATGTTTTTCCAGTATGGCGCAGGGTAAAGGGCCTGTAGATGGAAAAACTAAAATGATATTGAAGAATCAAGGAGAAAAGTGAAACTGCATAAAGGAGTGCAACAAGAAGACTTTCTGAGGCTGCATTGCTAAATGTCTGTTTCTGGTAGTTACCTCGAACAACAGGCCCCGCACCCAACCTCCATTTAGCTTCGATTTTGAGCCAGACAGCACTGAGCACAGACACATACAGCAACATAGCATTTTCCCAATTAAGTAAAAAATCAATGCACCTCTATGTCAGTTACACCACACTCATCACCACCACTACACAGACATGTGTAGGTCTGGTGTTGTTGTTTACCTTTAGGCCACTTCAAATTCATCATCATCCAGATCGGTTGGTTTCAGTGAATCTGAAAACTTCTATCTTCTTTTGGTGGCAGTTCTCGAAGTAGTCACGCCCACGCCCTGAGTCATTCCATCATCTCTGATCCTCCTGAGTCTGACTCTGAGTTTGGTGTCTAACTCCGTACAACAGTGTCCCGAGTGAGTCCCGACTCAAAATGCAATGGATCGGCCTGTAGTAGTACAATTTTGTTATTGAACAACAAGAACGGAAAGATTGACTTGACTGAGTCACTTTTTGTGCGTAGAGTAGGCTATAGTAGACCAGATTTGTGTTTGCAAGCTTTGCATTAACTAAGTGACCGGTCGTGTTTGAGTCTTTGAGGAGTATAAAGTAAGCATAAAACAAAAAAACAAAGCAGTGTGGAGTGGATCTGGTGAAGGAATCTCCCCATCCAATCTCTCAAAGGGGAAGGAAAAAAATAACCTTTTATAATTATTGATAAGCCGTCGGTAGGCCACCACAACATTGTGAATCTCAATCATCATCATTGCAGAATGCAGATCATCTATTTCTTGGATGTAAATCAATTTATATAATAATGTCACATGTGGGGCAGTCCCTCTAGGCTAGGAGGAATAGATAGATAGTCAGGGTCCAGTGTTGGAGGCAGAGGCAGTCACACATTTGTTTGTATTCTCCATCCAATGTGTGGTTTGAGGGCGAGTCGGGACTTCTTCACTGCACACAGTTGCAACTCCAATCTGGCAATAAAATGTGTCTAAGAGTAAGACAGTTGGGATGGATAGGTTAACCAGACACACACAAATATAATAAAGTAAATAATCCTCCTGAGCTGTATCTTTTTTTGGGGGGGTTTGTTTTTGGGTGTCAAAGAAAGAAAGAAACTAGAAAAGCCTAGTAGTCAGGGAAGTAGAGCTCATTCTGAAACTCTGGTGGTTCGTCCAAACGTAGGTAATCTAACACACTTCTTCCATTACCTTCTCCATCATCTTCCTCCTGTGATACTTCAGCTATGGTGTAATCCTATGATATAAAGTGCTGATTCATTTTGATCATTGTTAATCTCTCGAAGTTTTGGGGCAAGGGACTTTGCCTCAGCACTGGACTTAAGCCCTGCCAGTAGAAACCATTCTTTTGCCAATTTTGGGGCCGATGTTCCTGTTCTTGTTGTTCTTGCTGTTAGTGGTTTTGGCTGCTGTGAGCCAACCACACTGCCCTCAGGCTCTGAACTTGAAGGCTGCCCTGCAGTACTTGTTGTGCCCTGGAGGAGTGGGCCTCTATTTCCTGGCCGTTCTTTTTCTAGCTGACTGGCTTGCACAGCTATCCAAGTTTTGTATTCGGGATATCCCCGTCTGAAAAGGGAATAAAAGTGGCCAATAATGGTTTGTACCGTGGATCAAGAATTGTGGCACAAATGTAATGGTTGGATGACACAATGTCTCTTGGCACTCTTATATTTGCAGATAAGCGAAGAATTAAGCTCTCTACCAACTCATATGCTTCTTTTTATTCCTCCATACCTGCGTACATTGCAGATACCTCCTTTAGCTGTTCCTGTAGCATGTGCAACAATGGGACAGCTTGGCCCATGGTACTGTCCTCCTTGCGGAGTTCACGTGTGGACACCTCAAAAGGAAGCAGCATCTCTGTCAGGCATTTAACTAGGCCCCATTGGTCCATCTCAATGATCATGCTTTTCACAGTTGCATCCTCTTTTTGGAAGACATATTCATTGATTGGTCTGGACTGCTCAAACAGATATTCAAGCATGTAACAATTTGAGTTTCAACGTGTTGCCACCTCTTGTTTGAGTGCTTTAACTGGCATTCTATTATCACGTTGAATGACACTCAGCTGCTTCCGGGCTTTAAAAGAATGGCTGAAATGTGTGCAGATTCTTCTGCAGGTGGACAGTAAGTTGCTGACTCTATCTTCTTTTTTGAGAAAGTCTTAAACAATGATGTTAATGCAGTGCAAACACAGGACCCTGAAATAGCCACCATCGGCCATGGCTTTAACTATATTACTGCCATTGTCCGTGGCAACAAAACCAATGTTATTCCCTCTTGGTCACAGCCATTCAAAGACCTTAGTGTTAAAGTCTTCCAAAATGTTTGCAACAGTATGGGATTTCTCCATGGTGAACACGGCTACTGTTCCACTTTTCTGAGCGCCACTAAAAATCTCAGCAGTGTCAACACCTGCAGATATCTTTTCTCTAACCCCCACAAAAGAGATCTAGTGTGCAGTGATGCAGATGTAATCAGTGACTTGGCAACTGGTCCACATGTCTGTCATCAGGTGGATAGTGTGAATAGCACTCTGCTGCAAAGCTTGTCCAAGCAATTCCAGCCCGTCGTGATGTAGTACTGGAACAGCAACTCTGGCAAAATAGGACAAGTTAGGAGCTTTCCATTTCGGGCAGATGGCTGCCACAAATTCAAGAAACCTACCCCTTCCACAAAAGAAAGCGGGAGGAGGTCCAGTGCTAACATTTTAGCTAGCTTCACGTTGGGTGGTTGCGTTTGTACTGCCCCACCAGCCTAAAAATGCCGAGAATGGTAGAGTGGAAATTTTTCTTTTCTTGTACCACTGATGCAGGTGACTTCTTGAGAGCAGACATTGGTAGGCTCAATGTGTGTTTCGGTGTGGCGGTCACTGTACTCTCTTGCCTTGGACTCCTCTGTGTCTTGACGTGACTCTTGTGCCATTGCGATGTTGCTGATGATGATGTGGGCGATACCACTGCACTGCTGGGGACAGGGCTGCTTTGTGTACCGGAGAAAATGTTTTCCTCTTCTTCACGTTCGACCGTGATCGGATCTGATTCCCTGCTCAGCCTTTCACCCGCTCCACCAACAACACTTGCAATTTTTCAGCCGCTAATGTGCGCCTCACACTGGATCAAGTGGTGATTTCTCAGATGAGTTGTTTGGCCTTCGGTACTATAGTATGTACCAAGCGTACCCCGACTAACACTTGCTCCACAAATGGAGCATATAGCAATGTTCATTTCCTTCTTGCTAACCGAAAAGAAGTCCCAAACCGGGGCGGTCAACTTTCTGACGCTGCTAGTGCCACTTGTAATGTCGGATGAACTGGTAGGTGGGCATGACGTTTGACTCTCTGCAATACCTACTTCTCCTGAGGTGGTTGTGGTGAATGTAGGTCGCTGTCAGGACTTTGTAAATATGGCAGCTGTAGGTGATGTTGGTGGTATCTGTGTTGGTGGTATCCGTGGTGCCATATCCCTCACAGCAATTTGGGATGGGGTAATGTCGATCTCCACTGGTCTTTGATGACTGGCTAGTCATCATCCTCCTCTTCTACACCTACCTCTATAACTCTAAGGCTTTCAGGAACCTTTCCTTTCCCTAGCCTTGTCTCGTGGCGTGTCTCACTCTCAGACTGAGGCGAGATCCAAGTCATGTCTAGATCATCAGAAGGGTGGCTTGGAGAAGTAGTTGATGGACTAACCCTCCTTTTTCTTGCTGGGGATCTAGAAGACCAGGGATCTTCTGAAAGAGTGGCTTGCTCTTCTTCCTCAGCAGGAAGTTTGATCTCCTGAGCTGCCCCTACTTCGGGAGAAACTACTATTAGTGGTTGCGGCTGTTGTTGTCCACTTATCTGAGTTTTCTGCATTTATTAGGTACTACTTTGCGATAACGATAAGTCAATTTCAACGTCACCGCTCATCGGTGTTGCCGTGATTAGACTGGCTGCCTCTGAAACAGACATGGGTTTGGGCCTAGGTTGGTGGGGTTTGTCTGCTGATGCAGGGGTGCTGCTCCCAGATTGCTACCCGAACACTGCTGCTGCAGGCGGAATTTTTGGTTTCCCAAAAAGGTCTTGGGTGATTTACCGGTGGTGGTAAGTGCCTTCTTCTTCTCAACCATCTGGAAGCTGTCAGTTAGCAGCGGCACTTAGCTTCAGAAGTTGAAGAGATGTCTGTGGTCATACATCATGTTGCAGTACTATGGGTGATGTTGTCTCCTCCTCCTCTTGTGTACCTAAAAGCAAAGAAGCAAAGAAGCAAGAAGAATATCAGTGAAACGTGGCATTGTTGTAGTTCAGCTACTAGTGCAAACAAATATAATATCATTTGGTGTGCATGGTCACACTTGTTACCTCAGTTATAAAAAAATAACACTACAGAGTAACCATTTGTGAGACTTTGACAACAACATAAGGTTTCATGGTGCACTGTACAGCACACTCAGGAAGGATATGGAAAAAAAAAGAAATTCAAATAAAACAAATTTCAAATAAATTAATAATTATAAATAAGTAAAAAATTAAAATTACTAAGCCACAGCTGTAGAAAAAAAACTCTGTGGAACTCTGCTCCGCTCCCCTCCACCCTCCCTAATTTAATTATTTTAAAAACACTTACCTGCTGTGGCTTCTTCAGGCTTGCGCGTGGAAGACATACAACATAGGAGTTTCCATGGAGGAAGACGACGAGGAGGAGAGAGAGATCATGGCGAATAGGAGGCAGCCTGAAGACACCACAGCAGGTAAGTGCCTTTTAAAAAAAAAAAAAAAAAATTAGGGAGGGTGGGGGGCCGGCTAACGCCGCTATGTCACAGAGTCTGGGTTTTGCCTGAACTCCGCGTTCTCAACGGAGCGCAGGGTAGGCAAAACTCCGCTGGCGGAGCGGAATTCTCCACCCGGGGTTAAAAATTACCCTCAAGCGTAAGCTGCTATTATCTTATTGATCAACCATCCATGCAAGCATATGGCAAAGGGGCACACTGGCTGAACTCACAAAATGGCTGCCAGTCAGTACCACATTGTATATCATCATCAACAAGCAAGAAGAAGACATTTGAGAACAAAGAGAAGCCATGCAGGCCTATTGCAAAAGCACACTGACTGCCTTCACCAAAGGACCGCCCGCCACATGGTCACAACAACAACAAGCAGGAGGCCTGGAAAACAATGAACACAAGCAGGCCTAACGACACAGACTTTACAAAATGGCCCCCGCCACATGGGGAACCAAGGCAAATTCATTGCTGACCTACTATTGCAAACACACACACACTGGCCAGACAAAGGTGGCATGCTAAACAACACATCTTTAATGCAACAATGTCAAAAAGGAAAACCCATAGGGCTAAAGAGGTTTGCAAGTTACAACCACACACATCCAACAAAGGCAGTATCACACATGAATTTTTTTTTTAATGAAATACCACCATTTTATTTTTTATTTTAATGCAATGCTATTAATGGCCTAAATGATGTTAAATTCAACAGACACCACAGAAACAGTTGTTTCATGCACCCATGAGTAGCTCAAGGCCTATTGGCTGGAAAACCCATTGGCAGACTAGGGCACATAGTGAATCAATTCAAATCAACATTGCTAATTTATTAAAAAGCATGGAGAAAATGTAGTGAACTGTGCTACATTTTTGCTGAATAAAACAAGAAAAAAAATGCATTCAAAACCACAACCAGCAAGAAGACATGGCCAAACCAAAGAAGGCATGCAGGCCCATGGGAAAAGCACACTGGCTGCCTTCACAAAATGGCCGTCAGCCACATGGCCAGACCGCAAGACATGCAGGCCTATGACAAAAGCACACTGTCTACCTTCACAAAATGGCCGCCAGCCACTAGGTGACAATAACAAGCAGGAGGCCTAGAAAACAATGAACACAAGCAGGCCTATGGACAGAGACTTTACAAAATGGTCCCTGGCCACTAAGGGAACCATGATAAAATGCTGGCCTACTATTGCAATGCAAACACACTCACATACTGGCCAGACAAAGGAGGCATGCTAAACAACAACACATCTTTAATGCATTAATGCCAAAAATGAAAATTCACAGGGCTAAAAAGGTTTTCAAGTTACAACCACACACATCCAACAAAGGCATTAACACACATGAAAAAAAGTGAAATACCACAAAAAAACACATTTTGTATTTCAATCCAATGCCATCCATGGCCTAAATAATGTTTAAATTCAACAGACTCCACAGAAACAGTTGTTTCTTGCACCGATGAGTGGCTCTGGGCCTACTGGCTGAAAGGCCTATTGGCTGACTACTGAGCTGCTTAGTCAGTATTGCAAATTGAGTTCAAAACATGGAGAAAATGTAGTGTACTGTGCAACATGTTTCCTTTATAAAAGAAAACAAATTACTTACAAAAAAACAACTAGGCCCCTACTGAAACTACAGGCCACCCACCACAATAAATTTAAAAAATCAGTGAAGAGTACAAATAACTCTAGGTGCATGGCACCAATCAAACTAACAACACAAGATGGACAAAGCACTGGGAGGAGCCTGCTGGACACGACCAGGAAGTTGGAGACTCTGGGGGGAACAAACTATAGCCAAATGTCAATTTTAGGAGTTTTTGTACTTCAAATTGTCAATTCAAGAAGGTTTTGATGCTGCTCAGGGAGAGAAGATTCTCCAGATTGCAGTCGTGTTAGATCCTGCACGTTCGGGATCGTGTTTGTCACAAAACCACCGCCTGAACTCTGCTGGCACGCTCGGATGACATGTTGGCGACCGCAAACTCTTGCAGGACCATGAGGCCACCTAGCAAATCACGTGTCGCTCGCTAAGTGGTTGGAAATCTCTTCGGCGATCGCGGGCACCCGGTAAGTCACTCCTGTGCACGCAAAAACGCATTTCGGGAGCTCACCAACACAAAAAAACTTTGCTCTGTTGCTGAGTGTTTAGTATATCGGCAAGTCCGCGTTCTACTCGGAACGCGGAGTTGCCAAAACTCTGTAAACTCCGCAAGCGGAGCGGAGTTTTACGCCCAGGGTTACTTAGTACCCATTGATCTCCCAAACATCAGGGTGGAAGAATGGGGCGTAGATCAGTATGCACGAAGAGTAGACTGGAGAGCTGACTTGAGCTCAAGTCCTTCTAGCGCAGCGCGCTGTATGGCCTTCTTAAAAGTGCTCATAAAGCATTTAGCAAAGCCATTAGCCTGTGGCCTTGAGTGGTGTGCTTTTCTGATAATTGATATTTAACACCTCCTGTGCGCACGTCGGCCAACGGCCGTCGCGAGCACCACCTCGGTAGTGCTGCGCAGGTCCGTTGGGTGACACGGCCCCGCCCACCCTTTAAAACCGCCGCAATTCTGCCACGGTAAAGGGGTTAAATTGGTAAGAAAGTCTTTGAATTCCCCACCATTGAATGCTGGGTCATTGCCAGACATTAGGACTGACAGAACACGCAAATAACCACGCATACCATTACTACACGTTTATATTTAGTCACATGAAAAAGTCCTTCACCGCGCAAACAACTAGCATGCACACATTCACCACGAATACCATTTCATCGTTTTTGGTTTGTTTTGTAATTTCCTATTCTTTTTTTGCTGTAAACACAAACATGAGAAAAAGCTGTAAATAGAGGTGGACATTTAGATTTAAACATAATATTTTACACCGGTTTTACAAATTCTACCTCCAAGATGGCGTACTTCAATATGTGAGAGTGACACCTTAGTAATTTTAAAAATACATTCTTTTTATTTAAATATAGTGTTTCAGTCATATTTTTAAAAATCCAAAATAAATGTTTACGATATATATTTGACATTTGATATTGGTTATACCCCTATTTCACCTATAAAGTCGTCCCTCCTTCATTTTGTGTGCATTCGGTATCAACACTCTCAGGTGATCGGACGTGCTAAGCAGGACCGGCGTTTTGATCCTAGAGTTACAGTGCCACCTTCTGTCAAAAGGAAGTATTATAAAGAAATTGTTCATAATTAAATTGTAAACCGTACTATACTGAAAAAGCAATTATTTTTTTTATATGAAAATGAAACTTATGTCATTTTCAGGTTAACTTCTTACTGGCAACAATACATACTGAGAACTAAAGTTGCAGGAGAACAATTTCTAACAGTTAATTGTAAGTAACAATAATATTGAGAGTATAAAAAAATATAACTTCTAAAGGTAGTAAAAATAATTTTTAAGGTAAACAGATGCATGCCATTAGAAAGAGTATTGTAAGGAAATGTCAACATAGATCACTTGTTATTTTAATTTTCAAAAAGTGATAACCATCAGGATAAAAAAGAAAACTGAGTATGAGAAAACGTAATACTCAAGCGTAGCAGTACCAAGGCATATAAATGTTTAATTCATTTCGTTTTTCCTGAACAATACAAAGGCAACAGTGCTTCTACACATTAAACCGGGTTTTACCATGCAGCACTTTCAGAAAGAAAAGCAACATATACCAAGAGAGACTCAGAAAATGGTAAACATTTTGTTTTGAGATCGGTTAAATTTGAGTTTCATTGAAAAAATCCTTCAGAAATGCAACTGCTATCCAAGCAGTGCAGCTTCAAACGCAGGTCACATGTTTGAAATAGTAGTCAACACAAATGAGTGTTGTTTTTCGTCTACAAAAAAAATTCAGAAATGGTTAAACCCATTCTTCTATGGGGAAAAGAGTCATAAATTATTGGAAGGAAGCTGCTGATCTACGTGCAAGCCAAAATTGTATTAGCTCCAGTAATAATTAATTTATGTTAAAATTATTGGGCTGTAGCCAAAGTTTATTAATGTTTTTACTTTTTCCAGAAGTAGGAAAACAGATCAACCAAATAGTTTTCTGATATAAGGATCAGTTTTTTTTATTTCAGATCTGGAGGTAACTTAGGTTTCTATATTAACTTCACTAATATCCACTGCTTGCTGGACATTCTAAAAGAAAGCCACCTCTTTAAAGAACAATTTTTAAAAATAGGTAATGTTGTATAAAAATATATATGCCTGTAAATGTTTTTTATTACTCAGCTGCAAATGCAAAGATTACAAAGTGGACATTAGGTCAGAATCGAACTCCAACTCAGTGCAGATCCCTGGGCGGGCGCTGGAAAGTGGGCTTTGCGGAAGATTTTCTATTCTAACTCCAACTCAGTGCAAACCCCTGGGTGGGTGCAGGACAGTGGACTCTGGGGTAGATGTTCTATTCTAACTCCAAGTCAGTGAGAGCCCCTGGAGGGAACTGGACAGAGGGCTCTGGGGCAGATTTTCTATTCGAATTCCAACTCAGTGCAAACCCCTAGGTGGACACTGGACAGTGGGCTTTGGGGCAGATTTTCTATTCAAACTACAACTCAATGCAAACCCCTGGATAGGTGTTGGAGAGTGTTCTTTAGGGCAGATTTTCTAATGTAACCCCCCTTGCTTTTTTTATTTATTTTTTATTTTAGGCTTTCGTGATATGGAACGATTACGAGAGGCAGCCTACTTTCTATCCAGAAAAGGAAATTGGTTGCCTAAATTTAAAGGGAACCTTTATTGCAAAGAAAGAGAAACTGAGCCACGTAGACACCGGAGATGTGTTAAGAACTTTGCATCATGTTGCAATGGTAGAGCAGTTACACTAGGTGACAACCGAGCATAACCACTCTGCCTCTGCAACAGAAATAGAAGTGAGGCAAACAAAATTAAGAAATGAAAGACTTAATCACTACCTACAGTGAACCTTGTGGCTGAGTTTTGAGGGAGGCTTCACAAAATATTCCACCCGATGTTGAAAGCAGCATGCCTCCCATACCAAAATTGCGAAGAATGATACTGCGGAAAAAATAGGCATGTATGCAACCTTGTCGAACCTTTTCTGACATAATTATTTCTGAAGAACTAACCAAAACTTTTCCGCATGAACAATTTCTTTTGTATGATAATTAAACTGCCCATCAAAGATTACTAATGTTACTCCAAAGAACTGTGATATTTTGGCCATGGACGGGACTTTTAAAAGTACCCCTCATCCATTTGCACACATATACACAATTCAAGCTAGTATTAACAATACCAATATACCACTATTACTGCCCGATAAACGGGCATCTACATACAATGAGTTTCAATCATTTGTAAAAGGAATAACATTTCACAAAGCCCTGGCAAAATGATCATAGATTTTCAAATTCAATTACAACTATAAATTCATTGTATCCACAAGCTCAAATTCAAGGCCGTTTTGTCCATTTCACACAAGCATATTGATGTAAAATCCAAACAACAGCCATAGAAGATGGTTTTTTGAGCAGTAAAATGCAGTTTGAAGTAAAAAAAAGCACTGTTTTGTGTTTTGTCCCACCAGAATGTGTAGATGAGTACTATATGTCAATTGTTGAATCTGATTATTTTTCACAGAATGATCAGAAATTGGCCCCTCTGCTTAACTAATTTGAAGAGACATGGATTGGTTTTCTAAACAGGTCCTGGCGTAGGCATGAACCATGTTTCCCTATTGAGTGGTGGAGCTGTTACATCACCTGTTTAGCTGGTGGGTCAAAAATAAATAATGCCATAGAGGGTTGGCACAACTCCTTCATTCATGCTGTTGGCAAAAGTCAAACTAACGGTTCTCATTTATTGAAAAGTTTACAAAAAGTGCAAGGTTTTCAATAAATAAGGCAGGCACAGTCTTTACCAGGCAGCCTGCAGCCTGGCAGAGAGATTAGTTCCTAAAATGGAACAATTTAGATTTCTTGTACCTGCAGACTACCTGGAAAATATTGCCTACATTTTACATTATGAACAATTTGCATAAATGTTTCGTATATTTACTTGCCTGGTTTTTGTTAATGATATTTTCTTAAAAATTGGCATTTTTAATAAACTGCATAGGAATAAAAGATTAGAGTTTACACTTACCCGAAGAAGTCTTATTTTGTGGAACATGTGTTTTTTTATTACAAATATGGAAACACCTTGAATTTTGCTCTCTATATCTAAAGATGAAATACAATTATAAGACATGTGTTTGCATATATCAGTATTTGATCAATAATTACTTTATTGATATCTTTAAAAATATGTTCCTCTGTTTCTAGTTTTCAAAATCTAATTTCACTCATTTTATTTCTTACTTCAAGCTCTGTTTTTCCTTCGGCCACCTTGTTGCCCATTTAGAAAGCCTCTCTCATTAAATTTGGCTCAACTTTTGTAACCTAATAAGATTGTTCTTTAAAAAAAAAAACATTCCCACACATTGTTTTCCAATTGAAAAGTGATTGATTTGTTCTCTCTTAAGGGTTTTCTTCTCATCTGCAACCTAATGCTTTCAAGTCTGTGTATGGGAGCATAATGGTAATAGCAAGCGTTTTTGTATTAAAACATTGTAATTCTTCTTTTTACATCGCTGGGATAATTTATAAATATGAGTTCAATTAAAAACGCCTGGTTTGCTTTGTTTTTATTTATTTTAAGACTTACTATTTGAAAATGATGTTATCCATTTTTAAAACTGGATTAATAAAATGATTACAATTTCAAAATAAATGTACATAGTATTTATTTGGTGTGCAAAAGATTCTATATTTTTGGTTTTTGCTTAGTTAACAGATAAGGTTTCACATACTTTCCTACCTACTACCCATAAACCCTCTGCATTCGTTTTTGTAATTGTTTTTGTTCAAATTCCTAGCTATACAATGGTAATAAGTTAATACTGAGGTATTACATAAAGTACCTGGGTATTAACACACTTACCCTCCCACTGCCCCTATACCTTCTTTTAATACAGTTACCCACCCATATCCCCAAACTCCCCGGCACCCCATCCTAATAATATATTGTTTTAACTTTACATATAATTTGAAATTAAATAAATAATCTGGTATTTTTTTAAAAAGTACCTGAGTATTTTCACATTTAACCACCCACAGCCACCCACTACCTTTTGCATCCCATTCCGGTATTTATTTTCAGGCATCATACATAAGTTTCAATACAGTTACCCACACATAGCCCATTATTATTATTATTATTATTATTATTACCACTTATAGAGCGCACGGCTACCCCCAACGGGGGTGTCCCAGCGCTAGTAGCAGCAGGGATAGCGATCACTATGAGGTTCAGGGGAGGCTAAACAGCAAAGTTTTCAGTGTTTTCCTGAACAATCTCTCTGTCTCGGCTTTCCTGATGTGTATAGGCATGGTGTTCCATAATGCAGCCGTTTTTACTGAAAACGAGCATCCACCGATTCTAGATGTTTTGTAACGTGGAGTTACTAACAGTTCCTGGAAGTTGGATCTTAGGGCCCTAGTCTGGGTGTATTTCTGTATTCATACTTTCAGATATTTAGGACCTTTCTCCCTCACTGCTCTATATGCTATGGTTAGTACTTCGAACTCTATTCTTTTCTTCACTGGAAGCCAGTGCAGGCTTCGTAAGTGGGGTGAAATATGGTGTCGGAGTGGGACGTTCCTGATCAACCTTGCAGCCAAGTTTTGGATAGTCTGTAGCTTCCTGATTAAGTATGTGGGGAGGCCCAGATACAGACTGTTGGCATAATCCAATTGTGTGATGATCAGTGCATTCACCACAGTCTTCCTACTGTCCATTGGGAGAAAATGAAGAAACCTTCGTAGGGTTTTTAGTTCCCAGAAACACTGGGAGGAGACATGACTGACCTGTGCTTAACAGGTAAGTGCAGAATCTAATTTAAAACCTAGGTTTTTTGCCACCTCCACAGGTACGGGGGGTTAAGCTCTACCGGCCACCATAGTTCTGATCTTGGCGGCTGCACCTGGTTGAAAAATAGCACCTCTGTTTTATCTGTGTTTAACTTCAGACAGTTGTCTGTCTTCCAAGATGAAATATTGAGCAGACACTGCCTGAAGTTGGAAAAGGCTGCCTCCGAGTGTTCCTTAAAGGAGAACACCAGCTGGGTGTCATAAGCATAGGAGACAGCCTTAACATCCCATTCTTCAACTAAAGAGGCAAGAGGGGCAAGGTAACCATTAAAATGGGTCGGGCTCAATGCCGAACCCTGAGGTACACTGCATGTAAGGTTGGTCGACGATGAAATGTGGGGATGGAGGGAAACTTGTTGATACCTGTCTTCAAGAAATTATTTAAACCAAGCAAGTACGGTTCCCATCACTCCCATCATTTCAAGCCTTTTTTATCAGTATCCGGTGGGATACCGTGTCAAAGGCCGCGGAGAGATCCAGTAACACCAGCATTGCACAGTTTCCCTGGTAAACTTTAGCACGCACAGTCTCTGCCACCTCAAGCAGCACTGTCTCTGTGCTATAGCCTACCCTGAAGCCTGACTGAGAGTCATGTAGGAGGTTATTTGACTCTAGGTAGGCCAATAACTGTCTCTGAACGTCTTTCTCCAAAATTTTCGAGGGTACGGCGAGTAAAGAGATCGGTCTATAGTTTTTGAGAATGGCAGAATCAGCATCCTCCTTCTTTAAGATGGGTCTAACGTGCTGTCTTCCAAGATGCAGGAAAGGAGCCTGATCTCAAAGAGGAGTTCCAAATAGGGTTCAGGATAGGGTTGAGGCATGTGGCTAGTAGCTTAAAACACCTGGCAGGACAAAGGTCGGTCGGTGAACCCGAGCTTATGCTCTTTAGATTAGCCAGTGAAGCATCAAAACTAAAAGGGCAGAATTCTGACCAGATGTCAGGTGATTGAGAAAGACTAGGTGGTTTGTCTATCGGCTCAGACTGTGGAAAGCAGATATCAATTGCCAGAATTATCTCTTGGAAATAGCTGGCTAGGTCTTCACAGAGAGTTACTGAAGGGGTAGTCATGCTCTTTATTGCCAGTGGTTTGACAAATCCCTGCACTAGGTTAAAAATCTCTTTGGTCGAGTTGTTGGAGGATTTAATGTGTTCTGCAACATAATCCCTAATGGCATGGCGTTTGAGTTTCTTAAATTTTTTTAGCTCTATTTTATATGTGTTTTTTCCTGCAATATCATAGTTTTTTTTCCATGTACGCTCAAGTTTTTTGCATGCACTTTTACATGCCCGGAGTTCCGTAGAAAACCATGGGGCAGAATGTTTGTTCCTAGCACGCTTTACGGGCTTCATGGGGATAATTTTATCGATGGCTGATGTGACCCAGCGGAGGAAAGTGGAGTCATCCTGGCTGGGGTTGCCTATTAACTCGGGAGGAGTGTTCAATAATTCTGCTTCTAGCAATTCTACTTCAAGTTTATTCCATTTTCTTCTAGTCTCATAGGTTAGGTCCCCCTGTTTAGGGCCCAGGCTACGGGTCAAATTGAAAAGGTATAAGTCGGTGGTCTGATCAGGTTAACTGAAGAGGTGTTTTGACCTCCACGGATTAATCATTAGTAAAGATTAAATCCAATATGTGTCGATCTTCATGTGTGGATAGTGTAACTTTTTGTGTTAGGTTTAACCCTTGGAGAGTGTCCGTCATTTTGGAGGCGAGGGGGCATTTTCCATTGTCCATATGGACATTGAGGTCACCTAGTACAGTGAAATTGGCATACTTCAGTGAGAGATCTGCAATATTATCATATAAATTAGGAAGGTAAACTGCTGGAGAGTCTGGTGGTCTATATACTAGTATTCCTGCGAAGGATGAGGTGGGTGAGAATTTTATACAGTACAGAAGGGCCTCAATTGTCCCAACGTGCTCTATTTTTTTATGAGTGATCGTCCAATCCTCCCTCAGGATTATCGCAATTCCCCCTCCCAGTCTATTGTTTTCTCTGTTAAGTGTCACTATCCTATATCCCGGTGGGACTGCCAAAGATATGTCCGGGTTGTTACTGTCTCTTAGCCAGGTTTCCGTTAGGAACATTATATCCCAGTGCTCAGAAACAAGAGCAAGCCATACATCTTCCACGTGTTTAGGAAGAGACCTACAGTTGACTAGACAGGCTGTGTAGGTGCACTCCAAGTCAGCAGCAATTCCCTTAGAGCTTGCTGTGTCAAACTTGAAGGAGCAAAATTTGCTATCCTCCAAGAATTCAGTGCCAAGCTCAAGGTAAGAAGGATTATCACATCTGTGCGGCCTCAAGGCCTTTAGTTGTTTGATAGACCAAGCTGTTCTGGGCCGTGGTGCAGGATCGAAACGGGTAGCATGACTGGCGCTGGCTGGGATCTGGACGCGGACGGGCTAGCCCATAACTGTCCTTCACCCCATTCTGAAAAACTATAGTTCTAACCTTAGCATATAAATTGGTATTAAATTAATACTCAGGTATTTTGTAAGAACTACCTGAGTATTAACACACTTACTTGTTATCTCGGCCTGACAATATATAGCTTTAACTTTTTTATAACATTTTTTATTAAATTATTAATTAGGTATTTTTTTAAAAAATTGCAGTGTATTAACACAATGAATCCAGCCATAACAATGCCTCTAAACACTCTTGTGTTCTGCACTGAGAGAGTGAATTCGGTAATTTTATGTATTTACCGATTTTTAAACAATAAGGTGCATCAGAAAGAGAAACACTGCCACCTACTGTTCAAATGCGTGGTAAAGTCTTGCGTTGTAATGACAGTCTTTTCGATATAAAACAATTAGTGGTGGATGTTATACGAAGTAAAAATCCAAGAATAAAGGGTGTTCCCCCCCAAGGAATCCAGGCCACTTTCTTCCAGTCATGTGTCAAGTACCTTCCAGAATTTCTTTTTCAATGTGTTTCAATCCTCTGTATCACTGGTTATTATGAGGGTTTTCTTCTCGACCGGGTGGGGGGGTGTTCCTTATCTCTTCAGTGTATGAATGCTTGTCCCTGCTGTGAGTTCTGTTGATTATATGTTACAGTTTTTTGATAAAGACGTATTCCACCATCTCTGAGTTTGAGCAGATGAGTATGCCACACGAAGAAGCCTTGCTTGATCAGTGAGAAACAGAGTAAGTTAGATATAGAAATATAAGAGGTATTGAGTCTGAAAAGCTGTGTATTTCTCTGCAGTTGAAACCACTCAATCAATCAAGTAGTACTTGTATAGCATAGTTGATCAGTGAGGGTGGGTATTATAGGCTTTGGCGGCGAGGTGGGAGAACGGTCGCCCTCCAGAGTGGCAGCGGCGAATACGTGGTATCTGTGCGAGGGCAATGTGTGCGGAGCTGAGATTCCCGGTCAGTCGGTGGAAGTACAGGCGGTGGTTCATGTATGCGGGCCCTTGGGCATAGAGGGCTCTGTAGACATGGGTCAGAAGCTTGAACTGGCATCTCTTCTGGATTAGGAGCCAGTGGAGGTCCTATAGGTGCTGGGTGATGTGTTTCCTCTTGGGCAGGTTGAGGATCAGTCTGGCAGATGCGTTCTGGATCCTCTGGAGTCTTTGCATGAGTCCGGCGGTGGTGTCTGCATAGAGTGCGTTGCCGTAGTCCAGTCGGCTGACGATGAGTGCCTGCGTCACCTTTTTCCTGGTGTTGATGGGGAGCCATCTGAAGATTTTGCGGAGCATGTGAAAGCAGGCTGAGGAAACGGCGTTGACTTGACGTTTAATGGAGAGTTTGCCATCCAGGATGATGCTGAGGTAGTGGGCATGGTCTGTTGGCGTGGAGGTAGATCCAAGCTCCACTGGACACCAGGAGCCATTCCAGAAAACGGTGTGACTGCCGAAGACCAGAACTTCAGTTTTGTCCGTGTTGAGCTTCAAGCAGTTGTCCTTTATCCAGGTGGTGACATTCTTCATACAGTTGTGGAAGTTTGTATTCATCGAGGTGGGGTCCGCTGAAAGTGAGAGAACGAGCTGGGTATCGTCAGTGTAGGAGATGATGTTGATGTCGTTATCTAGCGATGTCTGCGAGTAGTTTCATGTAGATGCTCAAGAGGGTTGGCCTGAGGAATGATCCATGAGGAACGCCACAGATGGTGTTTGGGTTGCGAGGTGAAAGGATGGAGGCGGACGTTTTGTGTGCGTTGCCTGAGGGAGAATGGATGCCATCCCTCTGAACGCATCGTCTGTCATTCCTGTCTGGCGTAGTTGATTGATGAGTATTTGGTGGGAGATGGTGTTGAAGGCTTCAGAGAGGTCCAGGAGTATAAGGGTGGCTCACGAAGGGCATTGATGTATCCAGCACTTTGTGTTGGCACGACGACGCAGGGGAAGAGTGCGGTGGGGGGTTGAATAACAAAAAAAAATGAAAAGACTTACCTGGGGCGGCTGGCGGCCTTGCGCTCCTCTACTCCCAGTTCCTGGTCCCAGCAGTCTCCTGGACAGCATCACAGACTCCCTATCCAATGCCCGCACTGCTCTCATGCATGAGAGCAGTGCAGAGATCGGCCTGAGCATGCTGGATTAACGCTCACTCAGGCACAGGGAGTCTGTGCTGTTTGTCCAACCGTGCTGTACAATACAGCTGGGTTGGAGGAACTTAAGTGCACATGCCAGTTTGTTCGGCCTAAGACGGCTGACCAAATTGACTTGTGCACTTAAAAGCACACCTACCACTCCTCCTCCTCCCCACCCCTCCCTGCACATGCTGGCTCAGCCAGCAGATGAAAAATAAAATGATAATAAAATATAATTTTATTTTTCAGCTGCTGGCTCCGAGCCAGTGGGGCAGCGCTCCTCTGTCATTTAGGAGGAGCTGCAGCTGGAACCAAGAAATGGGGGGAACATCCAATATTGATCAGCACAGGACAGTAGGAAACCAAGGAATTGAGGGAGATGCCATAAAACCCTGTCTAAAAGAGTACTCTCTGCCATTGGGAACTGAGAAACAGTAAAACACAACAAATGTTGGCTCCCCAAACTGATGCAAACTTAGACAGAGGCAGCTAAACAACCACTGTTGCTAAGCAACCTCTTCCATGCTTGTTCTTTTAACAGGAACTGCTTGTCATAGCCCAGAAGTGAAACTAGTTCCTCACCTCACGGGTCCGAGCTTCGCAGCTGCAGCTGCAAAGGCCTGACGCAGTCTCCTCTTCCCCATCTTACAGAGCTTCTAAGCCCGTGTGTTTGTGCCACTGCTCCAAGCTTTGTTAGACAGTTTGGAGAATGATGTCCGAACTCCCTGTAGTGTCTTTGCCTGATGCTTTTCTGTAGGGACGCGCTTACTTTTGCCACAGGTGCCGTGAGGTGAACGGCTTCATATCTTCTGCTGCGGAGCCATGAGGGGAACGGCGTCACTGCAACCAACGCTGCCGTGAGGGGAACGGCTCTTTTCTCAGGAGACCACATCCCCCAGAAGGCCTTGCCCGAGTCCCGGCGTCACCAGAGGGCGTCAGGAGCCCTCAAAACACCGCGGGGGCAGACGCAGCGCGGGACGCGCTTACCTTTGCCACAGGTGCCGTGAGGTGAACGGCTTCATATCTTCTGCTGCGGAGCCGTGAGGGGAACGACGTCACTGCAACCAACGCTGCCGTGAGGGGAACGGCTCTTTTCTCAGGAGACCACATCCCCCAGAAGGCCTTGCCCGAGTCCCGGCGTCACCAGAGGGCGTCAGGAGCCCTCAAAACACCGCAGGGGCAGACGCAGCGCGGGACGCGCGCGGGCGGGCCCGTCCTTGCCCGTCGGAGCCAGGGCAGGGCCAGCCCTCTAACGTCTGGGTTCCGGGGCTCCTGCGTTGACACTCTGACTGCTGATTAAGGTACTGTTACATTTCCTGGTGCTTCTCATTGTGGGAGCGTATTTCACTTTTTTGCACCACACTTCGGATTCCTAACATTTTCGGGCCCGGTGGGACTATTTGGTATTTAAGACAACTAGCATCTTTGGTGCTAAGGCCTCTGGGCATTCCTCTCCCTGGGTGCTTGTGTGATTATTCCTCCTCCTAAAATTGCCTCTAATCACTAATGACATTTTAAGCAAAACGGAGGTTAATTGAAAGAGCATTCAGAGGCATATCTTTGGTGCTCTAGTTCTGTTCATACTTGGAGTGTCTCAATACTCATACCAAGGGTACAAAATCTGCAAATCGTATTGTCTCCGGTGAGCAGGGGAAAGCATAGACATTAAGCCGCTCGTAGCAGTGGAACTTGGTTGCTGATCTTTGGCACACGGGACTGCGAGGACCAGCAGCCCGTTTTCTACACCAGCTGTGTCCTCTTCCCTCTTGCCTCTGCCCCTGCTTGCTGATTGAAGGTTTTGGGCCGCCCACTTCCCACAGGGTTTTTACCATCACAATCTCCCATTAGAGGGACGCGCGCGGGTACGCGCCAGGCAAAGTCCGGGTCAAGGGTGGGCCCGTTTAAGCCCATCCAAGAACGTACAAGGACGGGACGGGCCACCTCTCTCGTCTTGATTGGGGGCTTGACCTGTGAGTAAATCGCATTTCATTTCATCAATTGACTTGCTGGTCTTGCTATGCCACCAAAAGATGCAAGAGGTAGAGTGGTCAACGCTAATCTCACAGGAACTATGGACCAGTTTATTACCAAAGTAAATTGTGTCATAGATCAAGAGATTACGATATTGGAACGCCGAGTTTCCCAGGACGTTGCGATAGCCAGGCGGTCTTCAATGGGGCACATTGCTAATGTGCGGTCCCCTGTCCATCAAGTCCAAGACTGTAGTAGTGCTGTATTACCAACAACAGAATCCCCGACTACACACCTATTATCTAGTGGAGTAACTCATGTTTCCTCGGGGGAATTGTCTATGGCCTCTGACTCGTTATTGTCTCCCCCCCCCCATAGGCTGTTGCCTGCTCCTAGCACAGCACTGGAGAATAGCACCAGGCAATTGCGGGAGAGGCACCCTGGGGCTATTCCTAAGTATAAGCAGGGGCTGTCTAATAGCAATGGTGGGAAGAACAAGAATGGGGGGAAGAAACTGAAAGCAGTGAGACATGTTAGAAACCCTAGACCAATCCCTGCTATATTGGAGCAGCCTGGTATGGATGCCATGGCAAACATAGCCGCACCATTAGCTTATCCATTACCCACCAGATTGGCAAATCAGGCTGCAAGCGGGGGGTTAAGCCAAGTAGACAGGGCTGAGGGAATGGCCTCTGAGTTGTCTAATATATCTGACATAATTAGGATGCTCCTTCATCCAATGGAGGATAGACTAAGTAAGATTGAGCAGCATTTATTAAGGATTGAGCAAGGCTTAGTGGGAATCATTGATTCCTCAAAGAATGACACTCATTCCAGGTTTCCTCAACCACTAGATAATGTTAGTGAAGATAATGCCCGGGTTGTCTCAAAAGATCCACTAATATCGACTGTAGGCCATCAGGTCTTGATTGAAGCTAATAAGGGTATAACTGCGGCTGTTGCTATTAAATCTTCCCAGCATAATATCTCCCAGTCTAATGAGGGTGGTAGGGTCTCTATTACCCAAGTTTCTAGGGGGGAAAATATCCCAAATTTACCCCCGGAAGCCTGTCCACTTGTGATAATTCTAGCAGGGGTCCCCGAACTGGGCAAACATGAAGTTGAATCCCCCGCAACCCTGAGGAACAGGGTTGTTCATTGGCTAAACAAAAATAGACCTTTGCCACTACATATAATGTGCAAAATACTCATGGTTAGGAGGGTGCCATGGGTAGGACATCTGGCCAAGAACATAAGGGGGGACTGTATTTTGATCAACTTCAATGACCCTAAAATAGTTGAGCATATTTGTAATTGGAGCTACCCCAGCCCAGGAGTAATTATTCGCCCTCTCCTTTTGACCTACTTCTATCCCCCAGGTCATTTCATATCTTCAGCGGAAGGGTGGACATTAGTGCAGCGGAATGGGAGGGGGCTGCCGCAAGGGGGATGGCGTAGACCTTTACCATCCTTAGACTGTACCCCCATTCAAAATCGATTTAGCAGTTTGGAGGCTGTCGACTGACTCCAAGATAGAGCTGGAGTAACGACTAGTCCCTTGCTCCCCCTAGATTGCTGTACTTGCTATCTCGGTAGGTCGAGGTCGTCCATCTGGTGGGCTCATGGTATGGGTCAGGGTAGAACTCAACCTTAAGATTACTCACCATTCTTGTTCTTCACTAGATGTAATGAGACTCTCTCTTAAGGGCACTGATAGTAATTTTACCTGGGAACTTTTTAATGTATATGCTAGAGGCACCCAAGGGGGTGCAAAATCCCCTACCATCTCCGCTCTCTCTGATATGCTTCTTTCCTGTCCTTCTGATTCTTTCCTTCTGGTCGCCGGCGACCTTAATTGCTCATTTGAGCCTTTAGCAGTAGATGACATCTTGGGAATTTATGATGAGGATGCTAGATGGGGCATGCCCTCTTTGTCACTCAAGCCAGTGAAGAGAGGGCTACCAGTTGTCGTTCAAATAAACGCCCTTATGCTAGAATTTGGGATAAGAGCTGTAAATGGGCGTACGACTTCTGATGTAATGGTAGCAACTACATATAACAGGGTCCCCTGCCAATGTAGAATCGACTATATATTGGTCGACAGAAGGGCCTGGAAGTTTGTGGTTGATATGGTCATTATACCATCAGTTAATAGTGATCATAACCCTCTGTCTCTTACAATGTTGCAAATGTGGCATAGGAAGGAGCATACTTCCACCATTGGATTGAAAATGTTAACCAAGACAGTCATACCATCTAACTGTAACAGGTTCCTTAAATGGCCTAAGTTTATTTTGAGTGATTTTAGATTAAACACCCTTGAAAAAATTCTTATTGATCAGACTCTTGGGCTTTCTGCAGCATGTAAGGATAGGGTTGGCCCCGTCGCTGCAGAAAAAAATCTACGTGGACACCATAGATTCGATCAGCACTCTGTTTTTAGACCACAGTAAAAAGTGCCAGATGAGTGTTAAGCCAGCGCAGAAGTGGTTTAATAGAAACTGTAGATTGAAAAAAGACAGCTTGGTCCTTGCTATTAAATCCAATAATCCAGTTGAGGTCCGGCTGGCAAGACTGCAGTATAGGCAGGCTATTGTAGATGCAAAGAGGGATTGGGAAGAATCGCATTGGGAGATTCTAAAAATTGCGAGCCAGTCTAAGAATGGCGAGCTTTTTTGGTCTATAGTGAGAAGATCCAATGACCGTGATCTCGACCAAATTCCTAATAATATAACGGATAGGGAGTGGTTTGAGCATTTCAGGAAATTGTATGTAGGGGATGAGCAACTAGGCGGCTTAGGGCCCCGAAGTGGCACTCCAGCCACCGTCCCAGAACTGGTCTCATTTAATAGGATAGAGAAGAGAGAGGTGGAGGCTGCTATAAATAGGATTGTACCCGCTAAGGCCCCGGGACAAGATGGCATTCCGGGTGACCTATTTAAAGCCAATATTGAGGGATGGGTATCTTACTTTGTGATTTTTATCAATGCTCTGTTGGAAGGCTCGCCGGTTCCGAATTATTGGAAGGGGGCCGAAGTAATTCCTATTTATAAGAGGGTCTAAGGGGGGACCCTGCCAACTACCGCCCAATCAGTCTTATAGATGCTGGACAGAGGCTGGTTGGCAGGGTTCTCCTGGAGAGGGTCCTCTCATGGGCAGAAGAAAATGATATTATTTCGCAGTTCCAGGCAGGTTTTAGGACCCGTACGAGTACGATTGATCAGGCATTTAGGTTGGCGCTTTTACACTGGAAGGTGGTCACCATTGGCAAGGGCGGTCTTTTTTTGGCATTTATTGATCTGAAGACCGCCTTTGACTTGGTCCCCCGTGATCGCCTATGGCTGGTCTTGCAGGAGATGGGGATCCCTCCGCCTATTCTGAATCTTTTGGTTCGTATGCATGATGGTAATTATGCCCGAATCAGATGGGGGTCGCAGGAGCAAAAAACTGACAAAATTCCTGTGAATAGAGGGGTCCGTCAAGGTTGTGTATTGGCTCCCACACTCTTCACGCTTTTCGTGAACGGTGTAGTTTCTTTCTTGCTTGAAGTCAATGCAGAGGCCCCGGTTCTGGCGGGTGATAAAGTCCCTGCATTACTTTTTGCCGACGATACGTTGTTAGTATCGAAAACACCGGCAGGATTGCAGAAGCTGTTAGATCGTTTCTCTCTGTTTTGTAAGCTGAGGGGCCTTGCCCTTAATACTACTAAAACTAAACTTCTTTATTTTAACCCGAGTAGATCGTCCAGATCTACTTTGACTCTCGACGGGATGCCATTAGAGCGCGTCAAAGAGTTTGACTACTTGGGGATTAGAATTTCTGATAAATTTAAATGGCAGCCACATATTCATAAAATGGCGCTTAACCATAAGCGGGTAGTGGGAGCACTGCGGAGGGAATTTTGTGCCTCTATTACCAAACCCATTACTCCTGCTCTCGAAATCTACGTTGCGAAAGCTCTAGGCTGCACCCTTTATGGTGCAGAACTCTGGGGCTTTGGTTGTGAGACGTGTTAGTTACTTCAGAAAATAAGTTCTTTAGGGAGCTTCTATCGCTCCCAAGGGGCACCCCAACCAAGCCACTTCTGAGTGACTTGGGTCGGCGTTCTATCAAAGACCTAGTCACTCTGCGCCCTCTTTTATATTGGGCGCGGTTATGGCCCACTCCAGAGCTTTCTAGATATGCTGATGGCCTAAAAGAGGTCATGAATCTCCAAGGAGCCTACAAAATTGGATGGCTAGTTAATATAAAGAAGCTTCTCTTGGCTATAGGCCTTTTAACAGCTTGGGAGTCTGGGGCATTGCTATCTAAGGCAGAAATTAAGAGAGCCTATTGGGTATGGATCGATTACCAGGAGCAGAGGGATCCAAACCAAGGCAGATTGACTGAGGCATTTCGCCAGCATAAGCCTACGCCCCGCCTTGAGACCTATCTAGACTTTGTCACGAAGCCGAGGGACACATCCCTTTTTATCCAGTTTAGGATGGGCACCCTTGCTCTTCGTGATCGTACTAGTAAGTGGAACCTCCCGCATCAGACACCTGTGGATTGTCCTAATTGCTTAGGTGTTATTGAAAATATCCCTCACTTTTTTTTTTGTATGCCCCGCCTACTCGAAACCTAGATTGAAATGGCTAAAACCTGTGTGCTTGCAGCTTTGAACTAGGGACCACTCTGTTGCACTTAGAATACTTAAGGCTGACGTCAGTACAACCCTACTATGTGGGGTGGCTAAATTTCTTAGTTGGGCATGGTTGATTAGGCAGAAGGCTACATGATGAATTTTTATTATATGTTTCTTATTCTTCACAAAGCTGTCAAAGTTTAATACATCTTTTAAAATGTTTATTGTAACAATTAGGTTTTTATATGGATTCTCTTTTAATGTACTTTTTTATGAATTGTGCTTCAATGTGTAAATGTGCTTTTATGATATCAAATATCGAAATAAAGCTTTGTTGATTGATTGATATATTTGGTCCATCCGACCTTCAATTCTCTAAGCCAAACAGAAGTGCCATCTGGTCTTCTTCTTTGAGAAGATATCGCTGCACTCTCTGACCTGTACTGAACTCCGCAATATGTATCAAATAGCCTAAGAGATTTTAGTTGTAATTTGATATAAAATATTTTGACTTTTTGGCATAACATTTTTGACAAAGCCATTTCGTTTTAAAAGATCCTATGTGAAATCTGTTTATACCTTACACTGTGGTAAAAGTAATGAATGACCCCTAATTAATATGCTTCAGTTGAGATGTCCACAATAATATTTTCAGGTGTGTTCTTATTGGGGTGAATTAGTTATGATCGTTGCTGATGCTTTTATTTTTTCCATTTTTTTAGGGAGTTATTTTGCCAGAGATGCATCCTATTCCGATGGTTATTGTGACTCCAACTCAAGCAGCAAGTCAATGTTTCTGGCGCGTGTGCTAGTGGGTGACTTTGTAAAGGGTAACTACAACTACACACGCCCCCCTCCAAGGCCCAATACACAGGACACCTTCTATGATAGCTGCGTAGACCAGGATCATGACCCGTCCATCTTTGTCATCTTCGAGAAGAATCAGATATACCCGGAATACAAAATAGAATACTGCAAAAATGATCAGAGCTACCCAGAAAACATTACACAAACCTTCCAAACTGGGCAAAACTCCCAGACTCGACAAAACTCCCAGACTAAACCGGATACATCATGTTGCATCCTCTAAAGAAGCAGCAGATCTGTCTTTGTTGAACAACATCGTTTTAGCAGTACTTTGTTAAAAACAAACTGCCTGCTTAAAGAATGCCAGATACTTTCAATCTGTTTATAATAATAGTTTAATTAAATAATCTTAGACTTTTTCAGCAGCTCAATTCATGAGCGACACTGAGGAAAAATCAACTTTATCTTCCATTAATTCAGTTTCCCCACCTTCTTAACTCTACCACTTTTATAGACATGCTTCCTAAAATAAATTGGTCCACTTTTTTTGCTTACTTGTGACCCCAGAGAACTACTTCCTCTGGATGGACTAAAAACACAACAAGCATTGATAAAGCCAATACGTTACACCTATGTGAACGTCCATTATCACCCATACACCATAAATCTGGACGCTTCAGATCTGTGGCACATACCTTAGGCGGTGATTAGCCCTGGTGTTGAACTCTAATTTAAGCTTACAATCAACCAGAACTACTGTGGTGCAGCCATTTACATTCATTCTTCTAATAGGATTTACAGTTTTTGGGTGCCCCTGGGAGTCTTGGCAGACCAGAACTATTTATGGCAAAGTGTACCCTGTAATGAGCCAACCTTTTTACAAGTTTCTCACACGATGCCTATACATCAGAGATTAATACCCATGACTGATGTGGAACACCATTGCATACTTTGGGACAGTGCCTCTATATAATAAAGTCCTCTTGGTTCAGTAGCGTAGCTTGGAAGTCACGGGCACTCATGCAAGTAAATGAAATTGTACCCTTTGACTGGTATTGGGAGAGAAAAAATACAGCAATCATCACGGTTCAATAACCCCCTCAGAGCTCTGGGCCCTGGTGCACTGAACCTACTGCACCAAAGGTAGCTATTCCCCTGTCTGAGTATGAAGGTTCTCATTAAAATGCAAGAACTTAACACAAGCAGTAAAACGTCTACTTTCATATTAAATACAAACCTTGGTTGATGGGAATAAGACTGGCATATAAGTGCAAGTACTTCATCAGAATGACAAAGAGTCAAGCAGTTGTGTGGTTCTGAAGGACACAAATGGGAGACACAAGACATTGTGTGGTATAGAGCAAAGACAAGGAGTAGTGGGGCAGATCGAGTTTAGGAAACAAAGTAATTCAGGGATAAAACACACTTTAGTTAGTAACTTCAGGAACACTGAAACTAAATACAGTAAGTACAATTAATATATTATGCGTTTGGCCTGAAGTCCAGAGTCATTTCCTCACACTTCTTGCCCAGCACTAATCCCTAGAGGTGGGCGAACCACTGAAAGCTCGAGTTAGGCTCGAGCCTGAAGGATGGCTCTGGCTTAGCTCGAGGTCCTGTTGGAACCTTGAGCCCATAATAAGCTAAGCTTTCATGTGACTTGCTCCTGCCTCCTTCCCTGTACCTTGGCTGTAGCGTTTCGGCCAGAGCTGTCTACTTTGGAACTAGGAAATCATATTTGAGTCCTGATGTCAGCTCAAAATAATGTGATTCTGGGCATATGACTTAATCTCCCCAACGCTATAACAATGAATGGTGATCTTGTGTGATTTAACTGGTGCTCATGTAAAGCTCTCCAATTCATTTGGGTCGAGTTTGCGCTATATAAATAAAACAGAAGAGAAGAACACAACAAGGTAAAAACAAAGTTGTTGGACTACCACCATGAAAAGGCTGTCTGAAATGGACATCATAATCCTGATGGCGGTGAAGCCTGTTGTCGGAACTACGATTCCGACCACTGCCTCGTCTGGATCCGATGATCCTGATGAAGGCGGTGGTCTTTCCCCCTAACCTCGGCGGTTCGACCGTCTACATTGTAATGCGGCTGTCGGACTGATGGCCTATCTGTTGGGCTGTCGGTGGCGGTCCGCTGACATCGTAATCAGGCCCAAAGTCTTAACATAAGGAAAGGCAAATAGTTACTCACTTGCTGGCTGATTTGTACAAGTCACACCAGAAAAACCTAGATAAATTGCGGCTTCCCCACCTAAATTGTGTGATCCTAGGCAAATATTTTATTGCAACAAAACTCTCTTCTTCATTTTTGCATATGAAGGCACTTTCAAATATGTGACTTCAGAACACCAGTTGTCCAAAAACCTATTGTGGTTTATTTTATAGACTATAATGTTTCTATATAACAATCTGGCCCATGTACAAGGTTTACATGACCATTTTCTTGCCTCTTAGTTTACTAACAGTTCATGTTTTAAAACTATCACTTTTAATAAAGAACCTCTCAGTGAATTGCTGAGGTATTAATGTCAAAGCTTCCACATGTTGAAGAATAAACTTTTTTGAATTTTTTAGAGAGTTTAACATATCTTACATTATGTTTGTTGTATGATTAACATAGCAAACATTTTTAGAGCTCGGCTCGTGCTTGGGCTTTAAGATCTAGACCAGAGGCTCTCCCTGTCAATTTGGGGGCTTGCCCATCTCTACTAATCCCCACTACAGAAATGTCCCAAAAAAGTTTGCAGTTTTCACATTGTTTGCATGGGTTTCAAATGCCCAGTTGGGAGTTTCTCAATTGCCTTACCACTTTTCTTTCATGTTTGTTGCCTTAGTGTACAACCCATTAATTATATGTAGTCTCCTCCAATTGCAAAATCAAGCCGCCACTCCGAGGCTGAAAACAGTCATTGCACAGCATCCAAACACTCAAAAGAATGACAGTATTTACCATTTGTACAAAAATGTAAAGGAAACTCATGTGTGAATATGCAATGGACCTAGTTGCTTTCAGGATCTATTACATGCAAGATAACTGAAAGTAGAGACCAAGCAAAGCATATCTGTTACCACAAGATTACCCATAGAACTAAAAGGCAATCCACTTGGGTCACGACTAGCCTTCCCTGGATCTCATTGCGCACACACGAGAATCCAGCAAAATGCAAAAGCCTGCAGGAGTTCCAAAACACTGAGGGCTTTTCACCACTGACAGCACAGATATCACCCACCTTTACCATAGGAGTGAAGCGCAACGCTCCTAATACAAGAACAGCTATAGGACGCTAAGGCGTCCCCTGTCTCTTTTAGCCCAATCTCACCAGGGAGGGGCTGTTTAGGGACACACAGTCTGCAGTCCTATGAGCACAGTCAGTTAGACAATACAAATAAATTGCATTTATGTCAGGAAGGTAATTTCCCAACATTAAATTAAGATGAACCTAAAAAAAAGCTTACATACCGGTGCCAAAAACAGACACAATCGAGAGTTCGGATAGCATGTTCTTCTTTTTTAGAAACAGTCGCAAGTTATGCTAGAGTTTAGACGCATAGTGTCTGGGACATTGTCCTTCGAAGTTTGCATTTGTTTGAGCAGCCACTAGAGCTGGGAGAAGTTTGGAGCTGCTGGCTGCCTCCATCATGTGGCACGCATCAGACACCAGGTGCCTTCCATCAGGCTGCGAGCGCTCCCAGTGTGGTAATGGGGGTCGGGGAGGGGCTCTTATGTCTTCAAAAAACGGAGTCAGTCACCGGTCACCATTTGTCCAGAAACTCCGAGTGATCCTGGGTTTTTCAGTAATTTGATTTTTTTGCTTATTGTTTTTGGAGAAAATCGAAGCCTTTTGCAGGCTGCCTCATGTGTCTTACAAAAGATACTCCTGAGCTCCTGAGGGGAAAGAGCACTTAAATAAAAAAAAACTGAGAAGGAATGGACCTCCTAGTCGCTGTTTGAATTGTAAAAAATTGCGATATTAAGGGTTGAATAGGCCACCCAATCCTTCGGGCACCTGTACCATGGTACCTGCTGCACCAATGAATGATACACCCCTGGTTTTGTAAAAAAGCCATCCTTGTTTCAATCATGTCTGGAGACAATTTCCCATGGCCGCACAACATGGCAAGATATCCTTCTCTGCAGCACAAAATATTTTCACTTTTGAATAGATTGTGTGCTGCTTGTTGGCGCTGCAAAGTCAAACAAGGACTCATTGGTTCGTCCGCTATAGTTCCCTGTACCCAAACGCACAAAAGAGAAAGCTGACTAAAAGCTAGGCAGCCGCTCTTGCGATTGTCCGCTCCCCGTGGCTGTGCGGGTGTTTTTTGGGGAAATAAAGTCTGTTGACCAGTCAAATTGCTTTGTGACCTAAATCGTGACTGATCTAATATTTCCATAATTGAATACTTGCGGACAGGTGTTCTTTGCTCTGGAACAGGAGGCATTATCAAGAAACGTGAGGATCAGGCATCTAAAAAACAAAAAGTGACGTTTTTCGTGGCTGCTTCACGAGCCCAGTATGCAAAACCATGCAGCTCAACCTAAATCGGGCTCAATGGAGAGATGCAATGAAATGTTCCCAATGTCTCCGGCCATTTAGAATGTGTGTCCCGGGTTGCAAATATTTTGCAAGGATAACAGTGAGGCATTGTTTGAGCACCTAGCCATTACCAATGCGTGCGAGTGGTGCTGTTCTGCATAGGCAGGCATCAGTATTTTAAAAAGGAGTCGAAAAAGTTCAAAGGCAGAGCTACACAAATAACAAGTGGTGCCAAACACGCTTGAGCACAAAGAAAAATGTAGTGCCATAGAGGACGGAGGAAAAGTTCAAAGGGAGTACTTGGTCCAAGCTCCATTGATGAGAAAACCCACAAATAGAAATACTAACACAATAGGAAACAGCATGCTGTAACCACCTAAGCAAGGAAAACAGAGTGACAAGCATAAAGACAAATGAACAGTAAGGGCGGGCTGTAAGCCCCTGTTAAATTGTTTTTTTAATTACAAAAGATTCCACAAGCACGCACGGACGTGCAGGCGGAACCTAAAAATGAATACAAAAACATCTGTTGTCAGTTTTTACCTGAAGAAATCAGCTCTAGACCTTATAGTAATTATGCCTTAATATAATATATATGTATTACCACTACTTCATCTTTTTTTTTTTTGAAACATGTTTTTTTATTGCAGCATTTTAAGCAAAACAACCATCGGGGCAACCGGCACCCACGTACAATCTCCGATCACACCCAACGGTTGAGCAATGCACACAGCCATTTAGCCCACATCCCGGGGGCCGGGCGGCATATTTAGACAGTTTAAGCAAATTAACACAACGATCGCCTCCTAGCGATGCCCGGTCAATGCCCCATGAGAGCCTCTGCTTTCTGTCCAATCAGATTCTCTCCCCAAGTCCAACTCGGTATAACACTACCCTCCTACCTCAGGAACTCCCCCCCTTGCCCACCCCACCCCCCAACTGCTGCTGATGTAGGCCCCTCCAGTGGTCCCTAACTCTAATTCGTGCCAGTCGTCGGGGATTACGTCTGTTTTCCCCAGCCTCAAGGAACTCCGCTCTCCTCGCGCTCTCGTTCCGCCCGCTCGAGCCGGCTATCCTGCAGAGCCTGCCCGATCATCTCCCAAGCCCTCACCCACTCTAACCCCTTTTCATTATCCGCCTTAGTCGCCTGCCGCCGTCTAATCTCACTCTCGCATCTAGACCATTTTAACAACTCGGATATCCACCGCCCGACTGACGGGCCCTCCCGGGACTTCCAGTGCCATGTAATTTCTCTCTGAGCCAACATGAGCCCCAAGTCAATGAATTTGCTCGTCACTTTCGTCTTTGCTGTGTGAGGGAACCAAAGCAACAAACACGCCCCCATATCAAACTCCACCTCCCGGTCAGTTATTGCATTCAAGATCTCCCCCACCTCAGCCCAGTACGACCCAAGCTTCGGGCACCCCCACAACATATGGTCTAGGTCAGCTCCCAGTGTGAAGCAGCGCGGGCAAGCGGCATCCCGCACCTTAAAGTACCGACTAATCTTTCCCGGGGTCAAATATGCCCTATGGAGGATGAAGAAATGCACCTGCTGAAAGCGGGCGTTCCCACTACCCTTCCATGTCATCCGCAGGATGTGACTCCAGATCGTGTCCGGAATGGGTTTGCCTATGCTTTCCTCCCACCGCTCCTTCAACGCCGCAAGCGGCTCCAGCCCCTCCTGCAGCAATCTAGCCTGGAGGCAGGTCACCGCCTTAATCGTTCCCGCCGCCATCACCACGTACTGGCAGGTCAGGGCCGCAGTGGGTTCCGCCAGCCCCTCCCTCCAGTGTTTTTGTATCGCCGCGCTCACCACCGCGTGCAGGAGATGACTCCCATCCGGGAGGCCAAACTGCTCCTGCAAAACCCCGAAGGGGGCCAGCGCCCCGTCTATGTAGAGGTCCCCCACCATCTGCAGCCCCAGCTCTTCCCACTCCGCCAGCGGGGACCAGTCGCCTCCATGCGGCAGTGCCGTCAGCATCCCCAACGGGATCTCCGGTGCATAAGGTCGCACCGCCTTCGCCCTCTTCATACCCCTCTGCCAGCATAACCGGAGAGTTCGCTCTTCGATGGATAAATCTCTCAGGTCCAGTTTCTGTTGCATGACTATGTAGGACAGGACATGCCTCTGGATGCCAGTCCCCCTTCCCTGCTCCGGGCCTCTGAACACTCTGGCAACCATCTGTGTCAGCACTTGTAGCTGTGCCGCCAGGTAGTATGATTCAAAATCGGGGACCGCTAGTCCCCCCTCTAATTTAGGCCGCATCAGAGCTGTCAGGGCTACCCTTCGCCGTCCCGTCCCCCATAGGAAGCCGACGACCTGCGACTTCAAGTCTTTGAAGATCTTCTGCGGGATCCATATTGGCAGCGTGCGGAAATAATAGAGCAGTCGGGGCAGAGCCACCATCTTCAGCAGCGTAACCCGGCCCAGCACCGAGAGCGGGAGGGCAGCCCAGAAGGCCATGCACCCCTTCAGGGCCCTTATACAACGCCCTATATTACCGTCCAAGAGATTCACGACGTCGTGGTATGTCCGGACTCCCAGGTAAGTAAAGCACGTGGCTTCCCATACCACATCCCGAGTGGGAGGGCAATATGGGACATCTGCCCGCAGCGGGAAAACACAGGTTTTGGTCCAATTGACCTTGAGGCCCGAGAGCTTGCCGAAGCGCGACAGCATCCCCACAGCCCCCTCCAAGGCGTCACCGGTGTCCTCCAGGTACAGCAGGAGGTCATCCGCGTACAGGGAAATATGATGCTCCCCCTCCCCACAGCGAACCCCGCCGTACACCGCTCCTGTTCGTGTTTGTGCCGCCAAAGGTTCCATCGCCAAGGCGAACAACAGGGGGGACAACGAGCAACCCTGCCGTGTGCCCCTGCGCACCGGATAAGCTGCGGATACGACCGCTCCCAGCCTCACCCTGGCCGTAGCAGAGGAATAAAGGACCCGTGTCCAACGTCCGAACCCCTCCCCCAGGCCGGACTTCTCTAGCACTGCATCGAGGTACCCCCATTCGAGGCTATCGAAAGCCTTCTCGATATCCACAGAGAGCACTGCCGGCCGCTGCTCCGGTCCCCAAACGCTGTCCATGATACGGACCAGGCGGCGAATGTTCCAGGCCGTGCTCCTGGTGGGGATAAAACCGGCTTGGTCCTCGTGAACCAATTTGGTCATATGCGGCAGTAATCTAGTGGCCAATATGCGACTCAATATTTTGTAATCGACCGTCAGCATAGACAAAGGTCTATACAACTTCACATCCGAGGCGTCCCTGCCGGGCTTCAACAGCGGCACCACCAAGGCCTCCCTCATCGACTGGGGAAGTCTCCCCAGCTCCATGGCCTCAGTGTAGACCAGCAAGAGCCTGGGCGCCAAGGCATCCACAAACTGCGCGTAGAATTCGACCGGTAGGCCATCTACCCCCGGCGTTTTATTTCTGGCCATCTGCTTAATAGCCACCCGAATCTCCTGCAGCGTAATGGGTCCGCCCAGCACCGTCGCAGTTTCAGCATCCACCCGAGGGAGGCAAAGGGTCGCCAGATAGTCAGTTATTGCGGAGTCCTCCACCCCCAATTGGCTCTCATAGAGGACCGTGTAGTATGACCTGAACCGCTGTAGCACCGTCCCCTGCGAATAAACCACCTCCCCCGTCTCCGTGCGAATGCTCATGACCGGGCAGCCTCGGGGTTCCGGGTTAGCTAGTCTAGCCAGTAGCGTTCCTACCTTGTCCCTTTCCGCATGCACTCTTGACTAGATACCGCTTGTAGTCAAAGCCCCGCAGCCGCTGAGTCTCAGTCGCTACCACCTCCTTCGCCTCAAGCAGCCTATTCTGTAAATCTGGCCGCTCAGGCCTACGCTGCTCCAGATCCCGCAACACCCCCTCCGCCTTCTCCAGAGCCGTCAGGATGGTAGTCCTTACATTCGCAAATTTGCCCATACAAATGCCTCTGGTCACCACCTTCATGGCATCCCACTCCATCGCCCTCGTGGCAGTGGAACCCTCATTCTCCCTAAAGTACTGCTCTACGCCCCGCTGGACCGCATCACTAAACACCGGGTCTTCCAATGTCTCCGGTCGCAGCCGCCATGTCGGGACCGCCGATCGCGGCCGCCGCCACTGCACCGTCAACAGCAACGGGTTATGGTCCGAGATGGTTCTAGTGAGATACTCCGTGTGGGCCATCATGGGCGCCAGGTCCCCGCTGCACAAAATGGCATCTATCCTGACGTGCAGCGCGTGCAACGCGGAGAAGAAGGAATAGTCCCTGTCTCCCGGATGCTGCTCCCTCCACACATCTATCAGCCCCCACCTCTCCTGCCAATCCGCCCTGTGCGCCGCTAACCGGCGCACCGGCGAGTCAGCCAATGGCGGATGCGACCGGTCCAGTGCCACATCAGTGATCGAGTTGAAGTCCCCTCCTATCAATATGGGGCCCGCCAAGAAGTGCGCCAATGAACCCGTCACGCTAACAAAAAAGCGGGCCTGGTCCGTGTTGGGGGCATATATACTGCATAAGGCCACGTCCTGACCATAGAGCTTCCCCCCCACCGCCACAAATCTACCCTCCGGGTCCACCAGCTGATTCGTGGCCTGGAATGGGACTCCTGCCCGTACCCATATCAACACTCCCCTGGCAAACGCCGAACACGTAGTCCCAAACACCTGGCCACGCCATCTCCTCTGCAGCGCAGTGAGTTCTTGTTTAGTTAAGTGAGTTTCCTGCAGGAGTGCGATTTGTATGCCACGCCTCACCAGGTGGGCGTGTACCTTGTATCGTCTAGACATAGTGCGGAGACCACGAACATTCCACGTGAGGCATTTCAAATTAGGTAATGTCCCCATTGCAACCAGTACCCCCCCAGCACACCAATATCCCAGGCCCACCTACAGCAGCGCAACAGAACCCCACAACCAAAACAGCCCCACAAACTCCCCCCCTCCCACTCCCCAGAACAGGACCCAATAATGCACTATCAGCCCCCATCCAAACCTGCAACCCTCCAAACCTTCCCTACTCTGTGGTCGTCTCCACAGAAAGCCTTAGGGGCAGCTCGAGGGTGATTCAGAGCCGACCCAGGGCAGGCCAAGCCCCCCGCCCCGCACCCACAATCCCCGGAATGTCTCAGCACCATACCTGCGAGTCCGCCGAGCACCGGGACCCCCAGCCAGACCCGGATTCGCAAATGTGGCCCCACCCTCCGTATCACCCGTTAAATAGTCCATCCGCCGTCTGCGGGGTGACCGCCGGTCCCCCGGAACTGTCAGCCTCTGACACCTCTCCGCCGGACTGCCCGGCCTCCTCACCAGAGTCCGAGCCCACTGAAGTCTGCTCCCCTTGAGAGCCCGTGATGATCGCCGTCGCAGCCAGCGCCCTCCGCCTGTCGTCCGCCATCTGTCCATCCCGCTCCGCTCTCTGGAGTTTGTTGCGTTTGCGGATACGTTGAGATTTCCGCACTTGGACCGGTTTCTGTCGCTCCTTGTCCTCCTTCCCCCCCCCCGGGCCGTGCCAGCGCGATACGACTCCAGCCACGTCCACGCCTCGGCAGGGGCCTGAAAGAAGTGGGTCGTCCCGTCCAAGATAACCCGCAGCTTCGCTGGAAACAGCAGGGAGTATTGTAGGCCTTCGATCCGCAGTTCTTTTTTCACGGCCAAAAAGGAAGCCCTGTTCTTCTGTACCTCCTGCGTGTAGTCTGGGAACACCGTGACTGAGCTGTTGGCCACCTGAAAGGGGCCATCTGCGCGCGCCTTCTGGATTAGCAGGTCCCTGTCCCTATAATGCAATAGTCTGACCAGCATGGGTCTGGGAGGGCGGCCCTGCGCCGGCGGGCGAGCCGGGACCCTATGCGCCCGCTCCAGGGAGAAGAAGGGGGAGAGGCCCTCCGGGGCCACAGTCTTCTTAAACCAGTCCTCCATGTATGCCACAGTGTCATCCCCTTCAACTTTTTCCGGCAGGCCCACTATCCTCACGTTGTTCCTCCGATTGCGACCTTCGGCGTCCTCCGCTCGCTTCTCCAGCGTCGCCAGACGGCCCAGGATATCAGCAAGTTTGCGTTCCGTGGTCACCGCCGCTGGCTTGAGCTCCCGGATCAACATCTCATTGTCTTTGACTCTGTCCGCTAGTTTGGCATGATCGGCCCTCAAGAGTCCCAGCCCAGTAGCAACCTGCGCTATGTCCTGGTGCAAGGCCTCCTTGGTCGCCGTGATTGCCTCCAGGATCCCATCCAGCCGTTTGTTCAGGCGCCGTTCCTGCGCTGTATCCCCCGGGTCATCGTGGGCCCCACCAGCCGCGGCCGAGGCCGCCGCCCGGCCGTGCCCAGGGGGCAAATGCGGCGCGGCACCCTTAGTGGTCATCCCGCTCCGCACCAGCTCTAGTTCAGGGCCTCACCGGCAGGCAGGTCAGTCCCACCGTCCGTCCACTCCAGGAGAGAGGATCCAGGGCCTGGCGCCCGCTCACCGAGCTCAGTGTTCTCCTCGGGGGGCGGTCCGCTCCCCCAGGGCCCGGCGGCCCAACAGCCCGGAGTCCCTCCGCTCGCGGCCAACAGGTCGTCCTCCCGCCAAGGCCACCCTCCACTGGCGCAAGGGCCCTCCGCGGCCCCTCGGAGCGTCAGCAACAGCGCAGGCTCACCACCTCCCCGCTCCAGCGCCGGGGACGATCCTGCTCGATCCACCCCACTGGGCCAGCCTCACATCCGGGGGGGGCGCCACCCCGCAGCCACCCGGCCCGCCGGTCCGCAGCGCTCCACAAGCCTGGCGCTGCTATCTCTTCAGGCCGCCATCCGGCCGCCACCATCATTGGGCGCGTTTCGCCCGGCCCCGCCGCCAACTCCCCCGTTGCCCCCAAGCTCGTCCTCTCCTCAGCCCAGCAGCCGCTTTAGCCAGCCACGTCCTTCCGCGGGCAGTCGCTCAGCCCCGAAGTCCAGCGTAGGCTCCACTGTTCCCCTCGCCGTTTGCATTGGGCGCCCTGAGGCGCGGCGTCACGCACCAGGAGCCGGACTCCCTTCACCAGGCCGCTGCGTGCTCGTATGGGGGAGGGGCGGCAGAATCTTCAGTCGCCGCCGCGGCGGAGAGCGCCTCACACCAGCACCGTGTCCCCGGAGCCCCGGGCAGCAGGCGATCAGCCCCGCTCCGCTACGCCAGCAGCAAGCCTCCCCGCAGTCTCGAGCTCCCGTCCGGCACTGTTTACACTTCGCCGCTCGGGGCCGCCGCCATCTTGTTCTGCGAGCGCCGCTCGTCCCGCTCCGCGACCCGGCTCCAGCACCTCGCCCGGGCCCCCGCCGTCTCGTTCTCGGCGTCCACTGTCGTCCCGGCGCTCAGCGCAGCAGGCTCGCGCCAGCAGCGGCGCGTTTTGGCCGGTTTTCAGGATAATTATCGGGGATGAGGCACGGAGCTGCAGGCTCACGCCGCCATCCCGATCGGCGTCCAAACCACGCCCCCCTATTACCACTACTTCATAAAGGTTATGTGGGCAAATGGGCACACTCACTCATATTCTTTGGCATTGCCCTAAAATACGGGCATACCGGGACGCAATCTTACAGGATATCGACTCCATACACCACACGGAAATACCCAGATTTCCCAGCCTTCTAAATACCACTTACTTCTCGTCTTAAATCATGTAGGGGGACGTGCAATTACTCTAGCACTAGGCGCTGCCAAACAGTCGCTGCTGGCCCTTTGGGGAACTGAAGAGGTTCTGACCAAACTAGACTAGCTATACAAGGTTTGGGAGACACTGGGCATGGAGAATATCACGGCAGGCTTGTTCCGAACCTTACCCAGATTTGACAAAACATGGGCCACCACCATTGAGTTCCTCTCCTCCGAATTTATGGAACTCACCTGCCCAAGATACCTCTGAGTACTGCGGCTCCCCACTGCGAACTCCCACCCAGAGGACCACACCCAAGCTGAAAGATTACTCCCCCCAGTGGATATCTGTTAGCGCTACGGAACCAGAGTCTTCATTAGGCCTCATACTTCTCAATCCTTTCTTCTATACTTTCACCTCTCTCCTTTTCTCTGTGGGTTTCCCTTTGGAATGCTCACCTCTTATTGCTCCCCACCGGCCATGGGATGTAGGTGGTTGCTATTGTCAATCTATGCATCTTAAAAGTTAATAAAAATGATTTAAACCATAAAAGGTATTATACATTTTTTAAAATATTTTAAGACTAATTTTAATCGTTTTAAGCAATGATATTGTTGGTTGACGTAGTTTTTGCTATGTAATAATGTTCGAATATGAGTTTATCATATAATTATTGAATACCATTGTCAACCAAATGTAACACATGTTCCTAGTTTATGTTTTCAGCAGATTCTGATTCCTGTCTGGAAGTTGACTGAAATGTCAAACTCACTTCGCAGTTATAAGCCACACTCGTAAGCAAGTAGTCAGTTTCTGCTCCATAGAAGCATTCATATGTATTGGCAGGTACTCAACGAGGCCTGAAGTTCTGTGGCTGACCCAGATGGCTCTAGGTGACATGCTTGAGTGTTGAGGGCCATTTGAAGACCTGGGGTTCCAGTACCTTTGGAAATGCTGTTGCAAGTTAGGGCAAGCTTGTTTGAAAGATATGTATGTAACGTCCATGAAGATGCCACATCAAGATTTTGATTTTGATGAACCCAAATAATATTACTTTTCTAAAATAAAAGCATTCACCATTTGGGCAGTTTGAACCTGCTCACAGTTCTTCATTCAAACAAAACAATTCTTGTCCTGTTTGAGTTTAGGGTCCCTTGTCCTTTTTCCAGTTCTTTTTTTTTTTAAACAAGGTATAGTATACTGTGTAAACAGGGGGGAGGGGGGGGTAGCACATCCTCAGTGAGGGACTGACACGTTCCGTTAAAGGTAGAGGGCATGTCTATGTACTCTCTGGGGAGACAGGGAGCGATTCCGCCTCCGGAGTGACCAAACTGTCTACCAGCCCCTCCCAGGCTTCCAGGTGCGTACCTCTTCCAATATGCCTTTTCCTCGTTCAACCTCTCGAAGTAGGAGTCACCCTTCACAGACCGCCCATATTTCCAATTCTTTTTTCCAGGCAGATATTCTGGGCCCTCCCGGTGATTTCCAGTTTCGCGTGATTATATGCTTACCCTGAATACCTTCTAAACCAGGGAACCTGTTTGTAATTTTTGTTTTGGAAGTATGTGGGAACCAGAATAGGCGCAACCCAGGGCACTCCCACAACATATGCAATATGTGCGCCCCTCCTGCTCCGCGTTTGGGGCAAGAAACTTCAGCTAGGTGAACGTATTGTGTAATCTTTGCCTGGGTGAGATAGGACCGATGCATCACATAACAATTGATGAGTTTAAAACGTCCAATCCTGGATACCTTTGGCGTCATCTCTTGTATCAGCTCCCAGTCCCTGTCAGGAATAGGAATACCCAAATCCTCCTCTCACTGTGCCTTCAGGCGCTCCAATGGGCGCTGACAAACATCCCGGATTGCCTTGTAGAGACAGGATGCTGTTTTTGTCGTGCGAGCAGACAGCGCCACATAACAGCAGCTCATGGACAAGGCCGAGCGCTAATTAGCGCGCGCCGCCATTATGGCGGTCGGACCGGTCCCCGGGGGAAAGGAGGAGGTGGGAGCACTCCCACCTCCCCCATTATGCGTCCAATAGGTGGCGTTGCTGCGGGGCGTGAACCGGAAGCACTTTAGTGCTTCCGGTTCACGCGGGCATCCAGCGTGGGGTCTGGCCGGTTTAGACCGGCCTGGCCCGTGCCCCCCCTTTAAAAGTGGGTGTGGGGAGCAGAGCAGTCTCTTGTTCTGCTCTCCCCACGGGCACAGCACTCGGGCCACCAGCGGCCCGTAATGTATTTTCCCCACCCACCATCCCCTAAGGCAGGCAATTTAATTGTGTTGGTCAGGAATGTATTTTGGTTTGTTCTATTAAAAATGTTTTCCTTGCAGTTATGTCAGGAGATGGCATTAATGCAAACTTGATGATTGGGTACGTTTAATGGTGTTTATCAGCAATGTATTTGTTTTGTTCTTTTGATTTTATTGCAGGTATCGCAGGAGATAGGAGTAATGAAAATTTGATGATTTGGTACATTGTAAATGTGTTTGTCAGTAATGTATTTGCTGTGTTCGTTTACTTTTATTGCAGGTATCTCAGGAGATAGAATTAATGTAAATTGATGATTAGGTACACTTTAAATGTGCTGGGCAGTAATGCATTTGCTGCTCTCTTTTACTTTTATTACAGGTATCTCAGGAGATAGTTAAGGAAAATATGATGTTTTGGTGAATTGATAATAATAAAAGTGTCATTTTTTGTAAGCTTGTCAAGTACAGGATTGGTTAATACAGAGTTATGTGATTGAAATATAACGTTTAAATAGATGTCAGTACATGTTATTTGATTTCACGTAATAATGTCGTATTTAGTTGTGTGTGTCTCCTGTCAGGCGGTAAGGTCATGATTGGTAAGCATAGTCTTCGGTCCTTAGTGGTCAGAACCATGTAACTCCAGGGGCAGTGACAGCCGGTAGGTAGGCTGTCGGGGTGCGGGGGCCAGGGGAGTCATTCTTTCCAGTGGGCCTGTGGCCACCCCCGCACGCGCATGCGCATCAGGGCGAATGTATGCTGAATTTCTGCAGCCCCCGTTATGGAGTTTAAGGTACAGGGTGCAGGGGGGGCCCGGGGGAAAATTGTATCCGTCCGATAAGCAGTACCCCCTGCGCAAGCCAACTCCAGCGAAGTAATTTCGCGTAGTTTGCTAGTTTGCTGGGATCTGGAGGCTGCCAGTCATTGACCGTGCCGTAGGCTCTAGAGGGGACACGCAGAAAGTGAATATATGCATTGTTAGATTTACGGTAGGAGTGTCGTGTGTATTAGAAGTTAAGGATAGCCATGTGACATCATCGGTCTAACAATGTATTTGGCCTTTCTGCGTAATTGTACATAATGTTAATAAAGTTTTTTAATTTTGCAATAAATACGGCTGGGGGGTTACACCCCCTAATCCAAAAATTGGTGTGGTCTCAATACTTGCCTTGAAGGAGGAAGGGAGACCTCATCTGGACAAGGGCTGTGGGGACCAAAGGTAAAGAGGGGACTTGGGGGAGTACCAGGCCATATGAGCGCACGCAGCTCCGTGTAGCCCGTTCCCCAATGTATCCTGATCGCCATAGTGAGTGCTGTGTGCAAGAGGTAGTGGCCGTGTGGTAAGTTAATTTCCTTACGGAATTCCGAAAATGGCAACAGCACTCAGACCCCAACAAGATCCCCGAGTCTCGTTGCCCCCGCTTCTGCCCACGTATCTATTTCTCTCCACCAGCCTCAATGCGGGAAGTGTTTTCAGAGCAAGCAGCAGGTCTGAGGAATAGGGAATTCAAGTACCGTCTTCTGCAACCATCTATGCCAGCAGCGAATAATTACTCTGAGCTCTCGTGTATCTTCTATTGAGGATTGTTGTATTCTCAGCAACACCTTGGAAAGGATGGTAGAAGTTGGCGCAAACTGGCTCGGAGCTCCAGTAGGGTTTTTCCTGGCTGCTAGTCACTGGATCAGCTAATTAAGTTTGGCGGCGATATAATACGTGTCACAGACAGGAACTGCCAGACCTCCTGATGTTGTGGGGTGCTGCAGCATGTCCAACACCACCCCCTCCACCCCGCTCCCGAAGAAAGCAATGATTAGGGAGCCTAGCTCTCGAAACACTGCTCTGGGGACCCATATCAGGAGTGTTCCAAAGAAATATAGGAGGCACAGCAGGGCCATCATCTTTAGAAGAGCAACGCAGCCCGCCACCGATAGCGGCAATGTGCTCCAAACGTCTGTAGAAGCTTGTAGGGACCTGAGAGCCTGACCCACATTGCCTTCTAAGAGATCTGCCTGGTTGTGGTATGCTCTTATCCTCAGATAGCTTAAACAACGGGCTCCCACTGTAAATTCTCCAAACACGCTGGCTGATTCCCTTTTGGCATCATAGGAAAGAGTATGAACTTCTGCCAGTTCACCCTCAGTCCGGAAAAGAGACTTAATCCCTCTAACATGGTTCTAGCTCCAGCCAGATCCTCCTCGGCGTCTCGAAGGAAGATTAGTAAGTCATCTGCATATAATGCTATGCGATGTTTGTGACCCCCTATTCTTAGGCCCTAAAAGCTACGCCTAGTGCGCGCATAAGCAGACAGGTGCTCCATAGCCAGAGCAAACAGCAGGGGGACAGTGGGAAACCCCGTCTCTTCCCCCGGCCCACTGTATGCCTAGCAGAAACGGTCCCCCCTGTGCGCACTCTGGCGGTCGGGTCCATATACAATATTGTTGTCGAAGCCAGGAAGTTCCCCTCTAGTCCTATATGTGCCAATACCTCATACAGATAGTGCCATTCTAAACTGTTGAATGCTTTCTCAGTATCGACCAAACTGGGCTGGGATAGGGGGGAAAAGAACGATGGATTTAACCCAGATCTTTTGACTGGGGGAGAATGTTTGCATTGTCAGCATTCCGTCCATCATCTGTTTGCTGTAACACTTTTTGCCCTAAGTGGGATGGGTATGCCCAGACATGGGCCCCTTGCTCACTGTGCCACTGGATTCAAGCTAGCCTGGCTGAAGAAGGGAGACATACCTTGAAACCGGTCCCAGGATGCTTGTTTCCGGTCCAGGGAGGACCTGGCCTGGCAGTTCGGTCTGGACTGTTCCCATGGGGCACAGGGTCAAGACTGATTTGCATATGGCTGGGTCCAAACTAGGGTGGCGTAGGAGGCAAAAGAACGATGGATTTAACCCAGATCTTTTGACTGTGAGAGAATGTTTGCATTGTCAGCATTCCGTCCATCATTTGTTTGCTGTAACACTTTTCGCCCTAAGTGGGATGGGTATGCCCAGACGTGGGTCCCTTGCTCACTGTACCAATGGAGTCAAGCTAGCCTGACTGAAGAAGGGTGACATCCCTGAAACCGGTCCCAGGATGCTTGTTTCCGGTCCAGGGAGGACCTGGCCTGGCAGTTCAGTCTGGACTGTTCGCATGGGGCACAAGGTCAAGACTGATTTGCATATGGCTGGGTCCAAACTAGGGTGGCGTAGGGGGCAAAAGAACCATGGATTTAACCCAGATCTTTTAACTGGGGGAGAATGTTTACATTGTCAGCATTCCATCCATCATTTGTTTGCTGTAACACTTCTCAATATCGACAGCAAATACCAGCATGCTTGTCCGATCATAGTCTTCAGCATCTAACATGGCCAGGAGTCGCCTGATGTTTATCTCGGTATTGAGCACCAGGATAAGCCCTGACTGATCTGGATGGATCAGTTTGGTCATGTAGGACAATAGTCTGGCCACAAGGATACTGCTTAGTATTTTGTAGTCGGTATTTAACATTGAAAGTGGCCTCTATGCTGAGTGTTTGTGCCCTTATTTTCTTGGCTTTTGAATGGGAACTATTAACGCTTCCCTAGTGATATCCGACAATGCCCCCGCATCTTTAGCTGCAGCATAAAGAGCCTCTCACTTGGGTGTCAATTCCACTGAGTAAGCCTCAAAGAATTAGTCCGGGATGCCATCAGTACCCCGAGTTTTATTCTGGACCATGTTTTTATTTGCCACCTGTATCTACTGCGGAGTGATGTCCCCCCCCCCCCCTCGCCAGCCCTCTTCTTCTGCTTCCTTAAGACGCATGAGGTGTAACTCTTCGAGTTAGGCTCGCACGGCCAAATCATCGCATGACCCAACGCTCCTGTATAAGGCAGGATAGTATTGAGTAAATAGGGCATTTATTCCCTCCTGTGTGTACACTTGGTTGCCTCCATCATTCTCCAGCTCAACTATTGGGGAGCTGTGCTTTGCTGGGTTTGGTAGCAACGCAAGGAGGGAACCCAATTTGTCTTGCTCCGCATGCGTGCGGTCCATTTAAAGCTTGTAATCAAAGCACCGTAGACGCTCCACCTGGATCGCCACCACTTATTTAGCCTCAAGGTGCCCAGGTCTGCGAAGTTCAACATCACATAAGTTTTGTTCGGTAGTGGCCACTTCCTTCAGGATTGCAAAGCTGATCCCTTTAGATTCTGCTATACATTGACCCTGCATGACTGCCTTAAAGCCGTCCCATTCTATTTGGGGAGATGAAGCCGTACCCATTTTGTAATTTAAATTGTGAGTTATTTTGTCTCTAATCCCTTCTCTAAACACCTGGTCTTCCAACGGTTCCAGCTTCAATCTCCAGGTGGGTATCACTGGGTGAGGCCAGGCCCAACGGAGATGGAGGAGGAAAGGATTATGATCTGACACCGTGCAAGCCAAATATTCAACGGAGTGCACTAGTCTGTGGACATCCGGGGCACTAAGAAATGTGTCCAAACCCACATGGAGGTCGTGAAGAGGGGAGAAGGAATAATCCCGTTCTCGCAGTTGCAAGGTCCTGCAGGAATCCACAAACCCCCATCATCGCTGCCAATCCCCAAAAGCGCAGGATGTGTGCACTGTCTGTGAATCTGGCAATGGAGGATGTGAAATGGACAGCTGCTATGCAGTTAAAGTCCCCCCTCACTCGACATTGGGAGCATAAAAGTTCACTAGGGACATGAGTTGGCATTCCAGGCGTCCCCGAACCGCAAACTTATCTGCTCTTTGGGTGAAGTGATGTGCTAATATACTGTGAAGGCGCTCCTGCCCTAATCCATATCATAACTCCCCTGGCATACGTCGAATATGTGGTATAGTAATCCTGGCCTCTCCACCTACGGTGCAGTGCCAACCCCTCTTACACTGTGGGGTGTGTCTCGTGTAAGAAGACTATGTGTATCCCTCTTCTATTGAAGTGAGAAACACCTTGTATCATTTGGTCATGGTGTGCATGCTGTGGATATTCCAGGAGAGACATTTATTGGTCATAGTTGTTGCCATCCACAGCTGAGTGGATTAGCATGGGCATGCCCCATCCCCCCGTGCAATCGTCCCTCTCCTTCACCCAGTTCTCTAAGTGGTACTGATAATGTATGCAATAGTGTGTGGCTCGAGTTCCCCCAACATATTAACCAAAAACGTAAACCCCAAATGCCTCTCTCCAGGACAAGCATGTGTTTGCCTCCCATCCAAACAATTTGTCTATAACTAACTGGGAGGGACCTGTATCTCGTTCGCTCTTCTCTGTCACAACCTTCACCACACTCTTGTCTATCCAGCTGTGCCTCAGCTTGCGCCTGGGCCGCAGAACTCATCAGTGAACCCCTGGAGCACCGCACATGCTTTGATTGGGGGCTTTGTCTCGATCCCGTCTGTGGGCACTTGTTCAGCCAGTCACACAATTCTTGTGGGTTCTGCAGGAATTTCATTTCCTCCGATATCACAACGCGCAGTCTGGTAGGAAAGAACATTGCCTACGGGAGTCCCATCTGTGGGAGTATCTTTTTGGCAGCCTGAACAGAGGCCCTCTCCTCTGCCGATGTACTTCTCGGGAAAAGTCAGAAAAAATCTGCAGTTCTGCATTTTCAACTCGATAGTCTCCGGTGCGGCAGGCTTGCGATAAGATATGATTGCGGCCTTTGTAATACAGCAAGTGAGCCACTGGCGCGGCGGCGGGCCTCCAGGCAATGGTGGCCTGGCGCTCTAGGTCAAGGAAGTGGGAGAGGCCCTCCGGTGCCACCTCCTTCTGCAGCCACCTTTCAAGGTAGTACACCATATTTGTTCCTTCAATCTTCTCCGGCAGGGCTACCACTTGAATATTATTCTGACGGGAACGGTTCTCCACATCCTCGGCCCATATCTCGAGGGTGCTGATCTTGGCTTCCATGTGGAACATGTGATCCGTCCTCGAAGCAAGTGTAGACTACAGCTCCATCAGTGTTCTTTCAGTAGTAGTGACTCTCCTAACCACTAGCCTATGGTCAAGGTCAGAGCTCAGATTGTCGGTTATGGTTTCCAGTGCAGTGCGCGATACAGTGATAGCTCTGAGAATGTCATGGAATGTGGGGTCCCCATCCTTTTCCCTCACTTGGAGTGCTCCCTAATCGTACGAGCCAGTAGTAGCAGCTCTCTCATGCCGGAACCCATTTGTGGGTGGATTTACCCATGGCCACCACAGGTAGTTAAACTGATGCAGGCTATGTCTGCCCAGGAGATACAGCAGCAGGGTATGATAGGAGCCAAGACACAGTCACAGAGGGGGCAGGCTATCTGCAGAACCTCCACTGGCTGGGGTTTTTTCAGGCTACCCCGCAGTTGTGGCCCCGTGGCTCCCCCAGGAACAGGCAAAAACAGCCATCGGAAGGGGCACTTCTTCATCAGTGCGCTAGCACTCCACCATCCCACTGGTCACCAAGGTTCCCCAGAACTTGCGCGCGTGGGTGCGCGCGCACTGGAGTCACCCCGAGCGCAGTGTCCTCTATTTAGCGCGCAACGAACACAGCGCATCCGATGAGACTGTTCACACCGCCCTTTTCAGAACGGAAGGAGAAAGGAATGCAGGAAATTTAAAGCACGATGTTTGCTTTCAGAGGGTTCTGAAAGCAGATATCGTGTTCGAAACTCTGCATTTCTTTTATTAATAGTGCGGGGCTGGTTGAGGGCCTTTGAGATAGAATTCATATTAATTGCAGCGCCGTGTGCGCTGCAATTAACATGAATACTATCTCAATTGCCCACAATCAGCCCCGCACTATTAATAAAAGAAATGCAGAGTCTTCGAACCGGACGTCTGCTTTCAGAGGATTCTGATAACCAGTGGCAGCTGCTGTAACTTTACAAGTTGTAAGGTGTAAGACAGGACCCTATATTTGTCTAACACATCGAGCTCAACACACAATATATTGAATGCAGGACAGTGGGCACTCCAGAGTTTCATTTCAATATGGAGAGGAAAACAGGATGTCATTTTTATTGTGTGCTGTCTTCAACCGAACTCTTGCTTTCCAATGTGTATTTCAGGGTGTAGTGAGTGGCGACATAATTTTTTACATGTTTACTGTTCACTATCGCATTGAAAACATGTTTAATATGATGTACACTCATAATGGATAAATATAGGGTTATATGGATACCACTTGCATTGAGCTATCAGGCAACATGAAAGCACATTTTTAAAAAAAAGAGTAGATGCAGAGACAATTCTGAATCTTGGGTTTGTTTGGTAGAGGGTGAAATGGAGGCACGCTGTCTGCTACTCTTGCTTGTAAAGTGGTGAGGGAACAGTTGAGTGTTGTGTCCTTGATGATCGTGAATGCTCTTCTCTCAGTTGACAGCTACCCATATAAGGAATTTTATTCAAAAACATTTCCTACTTTTCAAGCAAGTGCTTCAGGTTATTCCATTTAGAACTTTTGTACAAAACCAGTGCTCCAAATATTCAATAAAGTAGTATCCATATTATCAACATTGAAGAAATGAAGAAAAAGTGGTGCAGACAAAATTCAATCCTGTGATTCTGGGCAAATCACTTACTCTGCTCAGTGCCTAACTAAATGAATGTGTCCATCAGTAACGAAACTGGTGCTCAAGTAAAGCGCTCTGATACCTGATATCTTTGGGTCTAGTCTGCTCTATATAAAACTCTAAAAAAACAAGCATTTGTAATGCAATAGGTCTCGCATTAGCAAGAGTTTAAGCTATTGGCATTGTAAATGACAATGCCTTTTAGTTCTCTGTCTTGATAACTAACACATAAATAAAAGGCATCATCATTTACAATGCCAATAGCTCAAACTCTTGCTAATGCGAGACCTATTGCTTGGAGAGTGAAAGCGGGCATGGCGCCTCAATGCTGCAGGACAGCATGTCGGGCCAGCAGAAGGAGAAACTCATTAAAGAAATAGTGCTTACAGACGTAGCATGTAACAACCGAAGTAAAAAGGCTAGTCTTCATGGGAGGTTACAAATTTAGAGAAGGCGGTACTAAGGAGGGACTAACAAGCCTTTTAACGAATCAGAAGTCAGCATTTACGAAGGGCAATGACACAAGCCAATGACAAAATTTGCAGGGAGTGGACAGGGCTTCAAGTCCATACTCTAATACAGCATGCCTCGCAGAGCAGCACATGCGCTGGCCAGGCTCGACTTAAAAACTAATTAAAGGGGGAGAGTAGGGAGCAAAAATCAGGAGAACAAGAGAGCTGCGAAAGAGTGAGAGAAGCAAGAGTGAGCAGGAGGTGCAGTTAGGAGGCTGGGTGATCAAGATATGGTTCCTTCAGGAAGGGACAAGCTCAGAATTATGTATGAAGAAATTAGGAAAAGTTACAGTGGAGTGTGCAAAAGAAGATAAAATCATTCTTACTCTAGGTCCTGGCAACCATAAGAAAATATTGACACAATCAGAACCCTTACTGCATCTTTGGCTCATTATGCTTCCCACAATTCAAAGCAATTTCATCTAACCCACTCAGCTCATGCGGTTTAGAGCCTTGCTTCAACTTATACCAAACAATCCCTGGGAAGACATATTTTTACACACATTTCTACTGTTTTTACATATTTCTATTGTTTTTAAACAGTCTGTAAGACACTATAAAATACCAACATATGTAAACAAGTGCAGCACCCCTTTGTGACTGTATTTACAATCTGAGCCTTAAAGTCAGATTACTTCCTTTTACACTGTCCATGGTCCTTTCCACTGTTCCTCTCAGACCATCCTCATGTTCAAAGTTAACATAGTTAAGGCCACTAGAATCATACAATTCACTGACTGTGGCGCTTCCCTCATTAATAGAGATGTACCAGACTTGGCACATTAAAATCTGGCATTTGATACAAAATGTGCTGCTTTTACAAAAAAATGTTTCTTGCTCAAATGGATAAAAAAAAAAAATCACTAAAACAATGCCACGCAGGGCTGCACAGTGGCACCAACCCCTATACTTAGGTAACTGGTTGCCTTTCAATTGCCCTTTATTGATACTTTGCAAATAGGATCTTCTGCTGGCCTTAGCCCTCGACACAAAGTTTTTCCAGGCATATTAGATTTGTTTTTGTCACTAATAACATTTGCAGATCATACACAACAAACAAAATTGTCTTTTGCAGTTATTTTTGAGTTAATTAGTTGCCACATCATTTAAGGAAAGTAAGCAAATACTGATGGTTTCTTCAATCTGTCAGAACCACAGAACAAAACGAGGTAAAATGCTCGCTTCTGAGCAGTGCCGGATATTAATTACACTGACGCTCTTCCTTGCCTGGGGAGTAGGAAAAATAGACTTTTTATAGAAACATAATCCTAAAGTTACACTTGTCTCAGGCCTCCTCAGCACCCACGGAAAATACTTCCGCCTCTCTTACCAGGCCAGCAGCACTGTGTGTCTGCCTGTGACCGCTGGTCTTTGCTGAATAGCAGCATACATAGTTTGTGAAACCAGTTTTGATTAGCTATTTTTGTAGCGACGTACTCTAAAGGCGGCGGAGTCACATCATGTGGGCCGGTGTTTATTTAATTATAGCACAGATGGCAATGACAAGTTGTGTGACAAGCACTACACCCGCCGAACTTCTCCCAGGTATATTTTGTTAAGTCAAAACTGCCACGATGTTTTGCTGCCTCTAATGGAGGAGTTCACCGTTCAATGCCCCACAGCCTCTGTGAGTGGCACAGAAAAACATCAATCACATACTGCCTGAATCAGCCCACACAAAACGTTAAAGTAGTCAACAGTAAAAAACACTAAGGTGCCGATCACGATCCGGTAAAAAATTCCCCCGTGCGACTCGTATCGGGTCTTTTTACCGTACGAATCGTACAAGTGCCGTACGAACTGGCAATCACGATTCGCATGGTAAAAAGTCCATACGACCCGCACCGGGAATCATTCCCCACACGTCCTCGGGTCGGAAAATGTGTCCGACACGTCCTCGGACGATTTACCTTACAAACGTAAAAAGCCAAGTCCGACCGAGGAATCACGATCCATCCCGTGCGTCCGAGCCTACAACCGTATGGAAAAAACACCGTCCGCACCGAACACCAATAGCAACCATGGAGACATGTGCCCGCATACGCGCCCAACACTCCCCCCAGCCCCCGTACGTCCGACACGTACCCCCCGTATATGTATACCCCCACCCGTCTATGTACACCCCAGTACGTTCCAGTCGTACCCCCACCCCAGTACGTGTCGTACCACCGTCAATGTACACCCCCCCACCCCTGTACGTGTCGTACCACCGTCAATGTACACCCCCCACCCCTGTACGTGTCGTACCACCGTCTATGTACACCCCAGTACGTTCCAGTCGTACCCCCACCCCAGTACGTGTCGTACCACCGTCAATGTACACCCCCCCACCCCTGTACGTGTCGTACCACCGTCAATGTACACCCCCCCACCCCAGTACGTGTCGTACCACCGTCAATGTACACCCCCCCACCCCTGTACGTGTCGTACCACCGTCAATGTACACCCCCCACCCCTGTACGTGTCGTACCACCGTCTATGTACACCCCCCCCACCCCTGTACGTGTCGTACCACCGTCTATGTACACCCCAGTACGTTCCAGTCGTACCCCCACCCCAGTACGTGTCGTACCACCGTCAATGTACACCCCCCCACCCCTGTACGTGTCGTACCACCGTCAATGTACACCCCCCACCCCTGTACGTGTCGTACCACCGTCTATGTACACCCCAGTACGTTCCAGTCGTACCCCCACCCCAGTACGTGTCGTACCACCGTCAATGTACACCCCCCCACCCCTGTACGTGTCGTACCACCGTCAATGTACACCCCCCACCCCTGTACGTGTCGTACCACCGTCAATGTACACCCCCCCACCCCTGTACGTGTCGTACCACCGTCAATGTACACCCCCCACCCCTGTACGTGTCGTACCACCGTCTATGTACACCCCCCCACCCCTGTACGTGTCGTACCACCGTCAATGTACACCCCCCCACCCCAGTACGTGTCGTACCACCGTCAATGTACACCCCCCACCCCTGTACGTGTCGTACCACCGTCTATGTACACCCCCCCACCCCTGTACGTGTCGTACCACCGTCTATGTACACCCCAGTACGTTCCAGTCGTACCCCCACCCCAGTACGTGTCGTACCACCGTCAATGTACACCCCCCCACCCCTGTACGTGTCGTACCACCGTCAATGTACACCCCCCACCCCTGTACGTGTCGTACCACCGTCAATGTACACCCCCCCACCCCTGTACGTGTCGTACCACCGTCAATGTACACCCCCCCACCCCAGTACGTGTCGTACCACCGTCTATGTACACCCCCCCACCCCTGTACGTGTCGTACCACCGTCTATGTACACCCCAGTACGTTCCAGTCGTACCCCCACCCCAGTACGTGTCGTACCACCGTCAATGTACACCCCCCCCACCCCTGTACGTGTCGTACCACCGTCTATGTACACCCCAGTACGTTCCAGTCGTACCCCCACCCCAGTACGTTCCTGGCGCACCCCCAACACAACCTCCTAAGTACGGAGCGCACCCCATGCCCCAACATCACAACCGCATGTACGAGTCGTACAAAGCCACACACAAGGACCAAATCGTACAACCAAATGGCCCAAGTACACACCGTACACACGCTCAAAACGCACGTACACAACAAGGACAAAACAAAACAACTCAACAATACACCATTCGAAAGGCACACAGCCACTAAACATGGCCAACAACCACTAAAATAACACAATCACTGACCTGCAACTGTCAAAAACAAACAGAGGCCCAATACACCACCACTCCTTATAACACACCCACCCAAAATTCAAACACTGCCACACCCACCCATGGACCAATAAAAAGGGCCCACACACACAAACCATGAGCCTTTGCAACAGACCCACTGCTGCCAGACACCACAGAACCAGACTACAAGCGACACCACATCTTACACTTGCACACCTTCACACGACCACCCTCACAAACACCCTCTCATCACATTCACACACACACACAACCATCCACACCCCCCCCCAACATCCACACACCCCCCACACCCACACCATCCCCACCCACACCCCTCACCATGCCCACTACCAAGAATCCAAAGTTCAGTCACCGAGAGTTGGAGGTCCTTGTTGATCAAATCCTCAGAGTCGAGCCACAGATCTTTGGAACATTGGTCAGAAGCACCAGCCAGGCAGCCAAAACAGCCATGTGGCAGACCATCGTCGATGCTGTGAATGCTGTTGCGGACACCAGGAGGACCAAGCAGGATTGCCAGAACAGGTGGTACGATCTGCGGAGGAGGGTCAGAGCCAAGAGACAGGAGGAACACGACCAGGCCAACGCCACCGGAGGAGGGCCCTCCCGCAGACCCGTACAGTACCATCCCTGGGAGGAGAGGGTGATGGCCATACTGCCGGTGGAGGCAGTTGAAGGAGTAGAAGGACTCCGAGACCCGGGTGAGTACACAAACAACGCACCTCACATGGGGGGAACTGCAACCACAACCAAAATTAATAACAGGCACGCAAACACCACAAGCCATCGCATTACTCAACCACACTCCATGAGCAGGCACATGCCACTGCTGCCACCATGCCCCATGCACCCAGCTGGACAATGTCAAGTCACAGGCCACAGAAGACAACAACACATGACACGGTAACCCGGATGGCGGGAGTGTGGGCACCAAGAATCACATAGTGCGACTCCAAAGCAGACAACAATGCCCTCTGCCCATATGGCCTAGGTCACAGCCAGACAAACACTGTGTCCCAACACAGGAATGACTTGCCAGCAAATGGCGGATGCCTTGCATCAACACATGGGGGTGAAGGCACTGTTTTGCACATGCCAGCAGCTAATGAACAGCCAACAGTGTGAAAGAGTGGCAGCACACACCACCACAGCAGCAGCGCACAGACACACAGCAGACAAAATGGGTGCCTGGAGATCAGAAACAAACTCACATCAACAGGCCAAGGGCCACTCAAAGATCTGCTAACAGTGTGTGCCCAGGAAGCTGGGCCAAGGTGACAGAGGGTGACACACGGAGGGAGGGAGAGGGGGACACAGAGGGAGGGAGAGGGGGACTGAGAGGGGGGGAGACACAGGAAGATGGACAGAGGGAGGAGGCTGACACACAGAGGGAGGGAGAGGGGGACAGAGAGGGAGGGAGAGGGGGACAGAGAGGGAGGGGGACACAGGAAGATGGACAGAGGGAGGAGGCTGACACACAGAGGGAGGGAGAGGGGGACAGAGAGGGAGGGAGAGGGGGACAGAGAGGGAGGGAGAGGGGGACAGAGAGGGAGGGAGACACAGGAAGATGGACAGAGGGAGGAGGCTGACACACAGAGGGAGGGAGAGGGGGACACAGAGGGAGGGAGACACAGGAAGATGGACAGAGGGAGGAGGCTGACACACAGAGGGAGGGAGAGGGGGACACAGAGGGAGGGAGACACAGGAAGATGGACAGAGGGAGGAGGCTGACACACAGAGGGAGGGAGAGGGGGACACAGAGGGAGGGAGACTCAGGAAGATGGACAGAGGGAGGAGGCTGACACACAGAGGGAGGGAGAGGGGGACACAGAGGGAGGGAGAGGGGGACACAGAGGGAGGGAGAGGGGGACACAGAGGGAGGGAGAGGGGGACAGAGAGGGAGGGAGAGGGGGACAGAGAAGGAGGGAGACACAGGGAGAGCAAATCAGTCCTTTGGTGTGTGGGAATGTCTGCTCGTCAGCAGGTGGACTGCGTGCATGTAGACAAGGGTGCCCAGTGCCAGAACCCCCCCTCTTCATCATGGCAAAACGCAGGGCCATGTTACAACCTGTACACGAGCACAAGGACAGCCACCTGCATCATATGAGTGTGTGGATCCACTCCATGTGCACATGTACAGTGCTACAAGGAAGGCGCAAACGCATAGCTCGGCACACATGCACACTCCACTGCTGACTGCAGTCACACTTGACGCAGCAAGTAAGACTGTGCCACACATAGTTAAAGGGGCCAAATTGGTGCCCAAGGGACACACACATGCACAAGTGCACTGTGAGTGGAATGCAAGACAGATCCTAATTCCAAGAGGAAATGTGCCAACTTTGTAACGGATGAAACATGGATGTTGCATGGATCAAAAGTAACATTGTCTCTCTCACACACAGGTCAACGTCGTGCTGCACCCCCCAACACTGGGGGGGAACACTCACAGGACCCGGATCTGCAGGAGACCGATCCCACCGGCAGCGACCACTCTCACCACTCTGCGGACGACCCCGACCGACCTGGCCCCTCTGGTGTCCAACCACCTGCAGCACCTGCGTCAGGTACAACCGTGCCAACCACCACCCCCACTCCTGCCACATCCCAGGAGACACCCAGGATCCCTGCCCCAACACCACAATGCAGCCAGGCTCGCCAGGAGGGACACGGTGTCCCGGGCACCCAGGAGGAGGCAGGCGACAACGCCAATGCCACCCCTCAGGGGTCCCGGAGACCCCATGTGCCCACAAGTGCAGGCCAGGCGCAAGTGGGCAGGGGTGGTGGGAGTGGAGAGCGGCGGAGGCGCGAGCCTGACCAGTTGGCTGGGGATCCGGTATTTTCCCATGTCCGTAACATCCTGGACTCATACCGGCAGGACACCACGGGCATGGCCCAGGTTGTGTCCGTCCTCGAGGGGATCAAGGTCCAGCAGGCCCAGCAACATGCGGAGCTAATAGCCTGTCTACAGCTACACCAACGGAGGATGGAGGACAGACAGGCTGAGCAAGTGACGGCGTCCCAGGGGATTCACGCTGAACTCCGTCGGATGGCCGACACCATGGCCGACCCTCCCTGTGCCAGAAGGCGGAGAACATCACCACCCACAGGGAGGGATCATGAGGAGGAGGAGGAAACATCCGACGGAGCATCCCAGACGTCGTCACGGCCTGCTGCTGAGGTTCCCCGCAGGAAGCCGGGTCGTCCACGGAAAGGACCGTGAGGGTGGCTGCTACATCACCATCTCCCAGGACACCTGGCCTGGCACCTGGCCCACTGGAGCAACAGCATCACAGCATCAAGAGACATTCTCTGCCACATGGCCCTGCTGGTCACTGGCTGACCAATGTTGACAAAGACTGTGGCATGGACTCTGAGGATTTCCAATGGCAAGGACACCAACTCCCCTACTGAACTTTGGATTCCCTAATCCCGGAAAGGCCCTCACTTGGCCCCCCCCCCCCCAATAATAAATCACACTATTAAGAGTAGATGCCTGCTGGTAGCATTATTACCTAACATGTGTCTTGTACAGTCTAAACATGCCTGAGTCATCTGTTCACTTCAACCATCCACACCCTGGGGCCTGAGTCTGGCACAGGACACATGGGTCACAGTTTTCTAGGCAAGACAGACATGGAGCACCATACACACCCGTGATGGTCAGAACCAGCTGAGGGGGTGGCCGAACAACCGTGCTGACAGACACATTGAGTACAGCAACAGTCATGCGCAGAGGTCAGGGATCCTGGCCCGTGTCCTGGGGGGCACCCAGGTACGTGTAGACAGGTGGCAGAACCATGTCCTGCAAGCTTGAGTCCGGTGGATGCAGAGAATGGGGTCATGGACAACGTTGGATGCATGGGGATGGCACATGTCACAATACCCACACAGTCATGGACATCATGCCCATTACACAGTCTCAGCACACACACACAGCTTGCATCTTGCCACTCGACACATTGACACATAGCCACAATCAGGGAATACCATGCCAGACATGCAGGATGCACCGTGCCAACACACCAGCATTGACTGAGAAGAGGCACCTTGGAGGCATAGGGACACCTTTAATAGTCATGTGTTTGGGATTGCAGAGGCAACTTGAAGTACACATGAACACATCATGTGGAGTAACATGTGGCTCCAACACTGGCACCCCCCTTCTGCAGCACAAATGCGTGATAGCCATGGAACTGGCACACAAGTGTCGGATAATAGCTAAATACCCACAGCTGCTCACGGAGAGCCTGCCATACACCATACATCCGCTGATGTGGAAGTCCCACGCCATGTCAAGACAATGTTAACCGTATGTGTCCGAGGGCAGTGTCACACACATTGATGCCTTCATCACAATCCACCATCCCATCACTGATGACTGACAACCAGGCAGCCCATCTATTCAGGTGTACCCAGCTGCATGTCGTGTCCCATGGGGATGCCACATGTCTGCAGAGGACCCAAACCCCGACCGGGGCAGTGTGCACACATCGTGAACAACTGCCACACCCAATACATCCCAGATGCATCCCTTACCCCATGGAGACTTCCAAACGTGTCCGTGCCTGTAACGCTGAGTCAGCCCACGATGCCATGTCCATGAGGAATAGCAGTGCCACAACAATGCAACCAGCAAACGGCATGCGCAGGTACCTGGGGAAGAGAGACACACAAGAAGTCAGCCACAAGAAGCACAGCCACTTGCATGTGCATGTACTCGACACATGTATGTATGACAACATGCTAGGTCACAATTATGCCTGGGGAAATACTACCATCACTGCCACCATCACTCCAGTGACACACCCACACACACCTCTGACCCACGTGCCATACATGCAGGTGGAGACACACATCACAACGCATGCCACACGGGGACCAATGCGTGCACACTCAGACCCTGGTACTCACCACTAAGCAAAGAAGTCGCGTATGAGCCGAGTCCGGATGTCCTCTTGCGGCTCCACATCCTCCACATCACTAGCCCCATTGCCAAGCCCTTCGTCCTCCACGGGTGGATGGTCCTCGTCATCTTGATCCAGGATGAGGGGCACAGCTCTTTCAACTGCCATGTTGTGCAGCATGCAGCAGACCATGAAGATCTTGCAGACCTTCGCCGGGGCATATGGGAGTGCGCCGCCGGTCTTGTGGAGGCACCGGAATCGGCTCTTCAGCATGCCAAACGTCCTCTCTATCACTCGCCTTGTCCGGCCATGGGCGGTGTTGTAGCGGAGCTGGGCCGGCGTGATGGGGTTGCGGAGAGGTGTCAGCAGCCAAGGCATGTTGGGATAGCCAGCGTCCCCTAAATGGAAAGCACATGGATATCGTCAGAACAGGCGAAGCGGTAGTGCTGCTCGGCCAAACAGAATACAGGACAGACAGACTGTACCCACCAACAACACATGCACGTTCGTTGCGCAGCTGCATCATCATATCAGGCATCCCGCTACGCCTCATGATGTAGGCATCGTGTGCTGATCCTGGAAAACGTGCACAGACATGTGAAATCACCATGTTGGACAGACACACCACAAGGGCATTGATGGAGTGGTAGTGCTTCCGATTGCGGTACGCCACCTCCCGTGCGTGTGGTGGTACCAAACCTACATGTGTCCCATCTATGGACCCAATGACATGGGGCATCCCTCCCAGGGCATAGAAACCACGTTTGACCTCAGTCATCTGTTCAGGGGTTGGGAACTTGATGAAGTCATCCAGGTGAATCAACATGGCCTCCAAGAAATCATGCAGCACACCGCTGAACATGCTCTGGGACATGCCACCAACATGAGCTATGGTATATTGGAAGGTACCCGTGGCAAGGAAATGTAGGGCAGCCATTACCTTCAGCTGGGGTGTCAGTGCCGTAGGATACCTGTGCTGCGGTTGCAGGTGTGGTGCCAGTCTCGCCGTCAGCTCCAGAATCAACGGTTGGGTGAAGCGGTAGAGCCGGATCCTGTCATTCTCCTGCATGGTGGCCAAGTCTGGAATTCTTCGGGCAACAGGAGGCGCTCTGCAGTAATTTGGAAGTGACAAGGAAGAGTGAGTGCACTACGAGAACAACTCATGTCTACTGAGCACATGTAAATCTGCCAATACACACATGCCACATAGGGAGTCAGGCATGTGCTACATGCCCAGGACACGTATGGATGCAAGGTGACACTCCTTCCAAGACCCAGCTACACACGGTGATTGAGAACCTCCCCATGCCACGCCATGGGAATAGCTGTGTCCCAGTGCAAGTGCACTGCCCGACGCAAGACAGGAGTGACATACACCCACACATCAGCAGAAGTGTGATGCTGATTGCAGAGACTGGCAGCGGAACACTTGAGCCACAGGTCACATGACATTACACTAGTCCAGCCCACACACCTTGCCATGAAGGTGCACATGTCATGACTCCCCACACATTCCTTGTGAGTTTGCTGACATGGCCTTGTCACGCTACTCCGTGTCCCATGCATACATGTGCACCTCACATCAGATACCACATGTGGCATGGTGTGCGGAACAGTGTGCAATGACAATCTACACACAGACACATGTTGGTTGCTGCAACGGCTGCAGCTTTTGAGGGTGCTACAACATCAACCTGATGTAAATCCCGGACACATAAATGACATAGTCACATTGTGCACTGTGGGTAGTGACAAGTCAGGTGTCATGACCCCTGTACCGGGCATCATGGGACACTTCCGTGTGTTGGTGTCCGTGCCATGCCAGTGACGCTCACCCCAAGTGCGCAGTACGACATGCACACATGTCAAAGGAGTCAAGGGCATGCCTGGCACACATTGCACCCTCACACAGTACACCTGTACACATCTCATCATACATCTGGTGCCTCCTCCACTCAGGAGGCATGTTCCACATCACAGCCTGTCACACCTGTGCCCCACACATGTAGTAATGCACAGACGATGCCTTGATGTCCATTCCTGGACAAGTATGTCCATCCATGGACAAGTATGTCCGCCCTATTCCTACCTGTGTGTCGACTATCACCACAGTGATGTGTACAAACCGGCGTACTGCTGCTAAGAGGGCCTGTGTATGTTCCCCAATCACTGTGGGAGTGCTGCCGTATGTGTACCCATCGTGATGGCGAGCGTACAGGCATTTGTACGGTCCGTACCACAACGAGTACGCATACGCGTGCAGACCCATAGTGATAGTGAGCGTACATGCGAGTGTACGGCCCTCTCACTATGGGTCTGCACGCGTATGCGTACTCGTTGTGGTACGGACCGTACAAATGCCTGTACGCTCACTATCACTATGGTTCTGCACGCGTATGCGTACACGTAGTGGTACGGACCGTACACTCGCATCTACGCTCACTATCACTATGGTTCTGCACGCGTATGCGTACACGTAGTGGTACGGACCGTACACTCGCATGTACGCTCACTATCACTACGGGTACACAGACCCATAGTGATAGTGAGCGTACAGGCATTTGTACGGTCCGTACCACAACGAGTACGCATACGCGTGCAGAACCATAGTGATAGTGAGCGTACAGGCATTTGTACGGTCCGTACCACTACGTGTACGCATACGCGTGCAGACCCATAGTGATTTTGAACGTAGGCATGCATGTACGGGCCGTTGCCATGCATTTGGGGTGCCCTAGGGCCCGGAAACGCACCGTACCTGTGTGTGATTCTCCTAATTACATAGGGGACAAGTATTAAGGCCTACATGCATGCTGGTTGTCATGGCGACCAGGTTCAAATTTCGATTTTGTTCTGGAAGGTGCACAGCAGAAGTCAGTTGGAATTCTTCTACTTTGTTGCAATGTGTTTGTGGGGCTGACATCATGCAGGAGAATGAAACCGATAGAGAACCCACAGACTGCTAGGTTTGAAGGGATTGGTGGAAACATAGGATGCAAATGTGAGTGACCAATCACTCTGTACTCCTGTGCATGAGACTGGGCAGAAGGCCACATATAAGGCAGCCAGGTCCCATGAGGGATTACTTGCCTGCACATCTTTGCATTTGTCGACCAAGCTGCTGCTACTGATTCCCTGGAACCATGTCAAGGGCTGTGGAGAGGACACAGCCATTCACCCTGGAGGAGAACATGGCTCTGCTGGATGTGATCCTCCCACAGTACCCCATGCTGTATGGGCGACCAGGGTATCAGGTGAGTGCATAGGCCACTGCCACAGACTGTCCCTATGTTGTGACTGTGTCTTCAGGCATTGTGACCCGGTGTGACACACATGCCATGTACTGTCGGGGGGGTACCAGGGGGGGGTGCCTGATGTCTCCCAGCAGTGCCCTGAGACAGGAGGGGTGTGTGCAGAGTCCTCCCAGCAGTGCCCTGAGACAGGAGGGGTGTGTGCAGAGTCCTCCCAGCAGTGCCCTGAGACAGGAGGTGTGTGTGCAGAGTCCTCCCAGCAGTGCCCTGAGACAGGAGGTGTGGGTGTGATGCACAGTGTGAGCCTTGATCATTGATTGTGACATTGCCATCATTCCACCTGAGTACCCACTATGGCACGTACTGCCTTTTCCCTCACCAGAGGATGATGTCCCTATGACAGAGGTGCAATGCGTTGGCTGCATTACATGCCATGTAGTAACCAGCTATTATGTTCACATATGTCTCTCTGTGACATGTGGCTGGTGTATTGATGTGTTGTCACTTGTACTCACTCACAGGTAGGCGCCACTGCCAAGGAGCAGATCTGGCTGACCGCCGTCAGTGCCGTGAGGCGTGTGGATGGTCGGAGGCGGAGCCTGTCCCAGGTGAGGAAACGCTGGCAGGATATCCGGTGCTGGACGCGGAGGATTGCACGGCTCCTGCTGGGGGACTCACCTGAGAGCCACAAGAACCGCGGCCGCCGCCGTCTGACCCACCTCCACAGGCGTGTGCTGCCGGTGGTCTTTCCAGACCTGGAGAGGCGCTTACAGGCGATGCAGCAGGCGGAAGGGGGTAGGTACATGTGCGTTTGTTGTGTGTCACCGGCATTTGTAAGGGCACAGTGGCATTAATTCACTGGCAGGGTTTAAAGGTGCTGTGCCCATCCAGTTTGCCCAAGTGTAGCGCTGCGCCCCTGCCACCCTTCCCCTCCTTGCAATGTGTTCCCTGGTCTGTGTGTAGTCACTCCTTCACAAGGTAATGTAGGCTGGCGCTTTGTCCACGAGAACAATGACTGTAGCATCATGGGTGGTGGTGGTGGGTAACAGGTTGTGGGACCTTGCCTTTGAACTGTCAAGTTCACTGCATGTGGGTTCCATGTCAGTTGGCACTGATGCTGGCTCCAGACATGGGAGTTGGTCTCTCATGTGTCATGCCTTACAGCGCGCATGTCCTATGTAGTGGCCTGTGACATGATGTGCATGAGTGTGCGCTACGCATAGTGCAGGGATGGTGACGTGTGTAGCAGTCATTCCCATTCAGTAGCATGTAGTTGCGTGCCCAATACTGTCCCCTGGGGCACCTTATCCTCAGTGTTGTTTGTGTCATCATCAACGTGGACACTCTCACTGTCTACAGCGTAGGTTGTGCTCTGTGCCATTGTCCCCTGTCACCATGTATATAGACGTGCTATTATGTACAGGTGTCCACTGTGCAGCCTGACCTGATTGTCCCTCTTCATACTCACAGTTGCCAGTGCCTGTGTGTCTTGTTATACTCATCTGAGGATGGGCACTGGTACCTCATTATTTGTACAGGCGCACCTTTGCTGTTTTGCGTCCAATCTTGCCTTTTGCCTGCCACTGTGTTTATCACCCAGACTATGAGATGTTGGTGCCACCTGTGTCTCAGCAATTAGCATCGTGTGGGGGTTGCTTGGGGCGGGCAATGCCTATGTGTCAAATCCTGATTCCTAATTGCTGGGTCTGGACAGTGTGTGATGTTACTGGACACACACGCAAGGTGCAGTGACCGAGTTATGTTGGGCATGTTTGCAGCATTACCTATGCAGCATGTGTCTCAAGTTCATGGATATTGTCCCTGGTCATAGGTATTTTCACAAACGCTGTGTGGTGCAGAGGCAGTGCAGGATTGTCCCCAGGGCCTGGGTGCTATGTCAGACTCCGTTTCCTGTCATCAGCTATTGTCTCATGCTCTCCATGGTATTTCAGTGGCATGGTGGCTCAACCAACTGTGTTTCATGCCCTACATCGGTACCTTGTTTTGCAGATGTTAGGGATCTGCCTCTTCAGGCTATGCAATGTTGACTATGTAGATTGGACTCATGTGACAGATGTGTACAGGTGTCTGATTAATTTCTGTCTCTCCACCCTGCCCACAGCATCGTCGGGGGACACAGAGGGAGACATGGACACGGACCAGGCGGAGGGACCGAGCACCAGTGGCAGCCGTGACATCGGGGCTGGCACATCGAGTGGGACAGAGGCGGAGGATAGTGTGGCCGAGGACCTGTCGACTGGCACATCAGACTACGAAGCTGACAGGTCCGAGGAGGATGTCTCAGAGTTGGCGGAGGCTGCACCAGCAGCTGACAGTGGAACAACACCTGCCACCGCCCCCTCAGTTCCCACCAACCGCCTCCCACTTGCTCGTGTCCCTTCCCAGCGTGCCCGGTCACCGCATGTCTCCTTCCTGCCAGGCACCGCACCCCCTGCCCCTGTCTCCACTGCTGCCGCCAATGCTGAGTCTATGGACATCCAGCGGCAAATGCAGGTTGGTCAGGCTGCGATCCTGAATGTCCTCCATTCCCACGGGAAAACCCTCACCAACATCGAGGCATTCTTGGAGGGCATTCATTCTTTGCAGGCTGACCAACGCAACTTGCTGAGGTCCCTAGACTCCACACTGACTGCAGCAGTGGGTCTCCTGCAGCGCGACCTCCCCCCACCTACCCCTGCCCCATCCACACTTCCCACTTCCATGCCTGTCCCACGTACACCCAGACGTCGGCATGCACCCACCACAACAGACACAGGCACCACACCAGCAGGGAAGGTCCACCGCACTCCTCCTGACACGCACACACAGGGTGAGATAGGCACACCCACTGGGTCGGGGGGCAAACGTGTGACACGCAGCCAGAGTGGGAGTCCGCATTCCACACAATCCACTCCCTCCAAATCCCCTCCCCTCAGCTCTCCTGGCCACATCTCCCCCAAGGACTCCTTCATGGCCGCTCTGTCCCTGAGCCCCACAGTTACGCCACCACGCAAGCGGTCAAGGAAGTCCTCGGTCAGGGTGGTTGAGTCTCCCCCCCTGTCTCCACCCTCCCCCGGTGGCGCTGCAACCCATCCCTCTGAACCCCCCCCCTCCTTGGGGCCTGAGGTCACTTCGGGTGCAGGGGACTCCCTGGAGGACCTTGCTAAGGTGTGTAGTGCCATCCTGGCCTCCGCCTTTGGCCATGACACACCCCCTGTGGTTGAGTCCTCCATCCCTGCACCCACAACGCCGCCCCTTTGCCCTGATGTCCCTGCGGTGCCTGTTGCTTCCCCCCCCCCTGATGCCCTCACCAGTGTGGAAGACGATGCCATTTGACTGTGCAGGCAAGGTAGGGGACACGCATCCCACTGTGTCCCCCATCCAGCTGAGAATCATTGACTGCCCTATGGGCTTTGTGAAGATTGAACTGCCTTTGATCCACGGACATTGTGCTCATGCTGAATAAAGCTTATTTTTGTTGTCATTCTCACACTCCTGCTATGGTGGTATTGGTGTTGGTGGGGCTGCTACATTGTTTTGGGTGGTGTTTAAGGCTTTGGGTGTGTGGGATTTGTAGTAGTGTTCTGCTCTTTGGGGCCACCCTAGGATCTGTGTGCCATCACAAGGTGTTGGCTAACTTCCTTAGGTCATGTCAGCAGTTACTGCATGGTTCAATTGTCCCAGGGTGTATTCCTTCCTCTGTGTACCCAGTTTCTTCCCTGCAGGGTGTTCCCAATGTTTAGCGCAGAGCTGTGTGTACATGAGCTGTGTGTGTGACGGAGCCCTTCTACTTTGGCCATGCATGCATGGCCATGTCTCCACCTGCAACAATCGTGGCATCCTTGGTGATCACTGTACTTGTGTGTGGAGTCAGTTGACATGAGTTCATGGGGACATGTTCCCTTGTAGGCAGTATGGATGTGGGTAATTGTGGCATCACACACATGTGTTACACCCCTCCTGGGTGTGGACACTGCTGGGAGGACTCTGCACCCACCCCTCCTGGGTCTGGACACTGCTGGGAGGACTCTGCACACACCCCTCCTGTCTCTGGGCACTGCTGGGAGGACTCTGCACCCACCCCTCCTGGGTCTGGACACTGCTGGGAGGACTCTGCACACACCCCTCCTGGGTCTGGACACTGCTGGGAGGACTCTGCACACACCCCTCCTGTCTCAGGGCACTGCTGGGAGGTCTCTGCACCCACCCCTCCTGTCTCTGGGCACTGCTGGGAGGACTCACCACCCACCCCTCCTGTCTCAGGGCACTGCTGGGAGGTCTCTGCACCCACCCCTCCTGGGTCTGGACACTGCTGGGAGGACTCTGCACACACCCCTCCTGTCTCTGGGCACTGCTGGGAGGACTCACCACCCACCCCTCCTGGGTCTGGACACTGCTGGGAGGACTCTGCACCCACCCCTCCTGTCTCAGGGCACTGCTGGGAGGACTCCACACCCACCACTCCTGTCTCAGGGCACTGCTGGGTGGACTCTGCACACACACCTCAGATTTCTGGATATGTGCGCTTGGCACATACACGGTGGGGTTACGCACACTGCATTAGAGGTGAGGGTACGAGTCTACTGACACTGGTGTGGTGGGGGTACGCTCCGTACGTCCGCGGGTGTGGGTACGGGTCGTACTTACACTGTTGGGCAGGGGGGTACGCTCCTTGCATTCGTGGGTGGGGGTTCGAGTCGTACTTACACTGTTGGCATGGGGGGTACGCTCCATGCATACGCGGGTGGGGGTACGGGTCGTACTTACACTGTTGGGCAGGGGGGTACGCTCCTTGCATTCGCGGGTGGGGGTTCGAGTCGTACTTACACTGTTGGCATGGGGGGTACGCTCCATGCATACGCGGGTGGGGGTACGGGTCGTACTTACACTGTTGGGCAGGGGGGTACGCTCCTTGCATTCGTGGGTGGGGGTTCGAGTCGTACTTACACTGTTGGCATGGGGGGTACGCTCCATGCATACGCGGGTGGGGGTACGGGTCGTACTTACACTGTTGGGCAGGGGGGTACGCTCCTTGCATTCGCGGGTGGGGGTACGGGTCGTACTTACACTGTTGGGCTGGGGGTACGCTCCGTACGTCCGCGGGTGGGGGTACGGGTCGTACTTACACTGTTGGGCTGGGGGTACGCTCCGTGCGTCCGCGGGTGGGGGTACGGGTCGTACTTACACTGTTGGGCTGGGGGTACGCTCCGTACGTCCGCGGGTGGGGGTACGGGTCGTACTTACACTGTTGGGCTGGGGGTACGCTCCGTGCGTCCGCGGGTGGGGGTACGGGTCGTACTTACACTGTTGGGCTGGGGGTACGCTCCGTACGTCCGCGGGTGGGGGTACGGGTCGTACTTACACTGTTGGGCTGGGGGTACGCTCCGTACGTCCGCGGGTGGGGGTACGGGTCGTACTTACACTGTTGGGCTGGGGGTACGCTCCGTACGTCCGCGGGTGGGGGTACGGGTCGTACTTGCACTGTTGGGCTGGGGGGTACGCTCCTTGCATACGGGGTGGGGGTAGGGTCCGTACATATCCGTCCCCACGCTATGTGATGTTTGTGCGGCCCGTACCCAGGCCTTTGCCACGTGGGTGCGATCCGTCCCGCCATTGTTGGGGTGACGTGTGTGGGCGTGGTCCGACTCATACCCACGCTCTTCAGGCGTGGGTACGGGACGTACCTGTCTGGTTGTGTTGCCGTTTCGCGTGGTGACGGACTTCCGTTGTGGCGGTCGCTGGATTATCAGGACACGCCCCCACCCCCTCGTGGTGACCAGGGCATGGGAGTCAGGTATGTCCAGGCCATGTGTAGTGTGTCACTCATGTGGTTGTTTTGTGGCCTGCCCTGGTCGTGCCACCCCCACCCCACCCCACTTTCCCCCCTCCCTTAGTTATTCTGACCTTCTGCGGCGTCTGCGTCGTAACCTGTAGAGGAGGTGTACTGCTATGAGGGCAGGGATGACTCGTAGGTTCGGGTCCATGTCTGTCCGTCGCGTACTGGTACTCCTTGCTCGCGTCGTCCTGTCGCGTACGGGTCCTCCGTGATCGCGTCGTCCTGTCGCGTACGGGTCCTCCTTGGTGGCGTCGTCCTGTGTGTCCGTCACGTACTGGTCCTCCTTGTTCGCGTCGCCGTCTGTCCGTCGCGTACTGGTGGTCCTTGTTCGCGTCGTCCTGATTTCCCGGCAGTTTTTGGCTGCCGCAAAATATTCACCGTGCGGGGTGACGTCGGTGCGAATCGTGATTCCTGGGTCGTGAATGGCTGGCTGCGTGCGTCCCGACGTCAGGTCGGCGCTTTCCCGGTTCGCATTGGTAGGTGTTTTTTGTTCGGTCGGTCTTTTTTACGATTCGTACGGTAATGGTGTACCCGTGCGAATCGTAATTCCATGTTTGTATATTTTGACGACCGGGTACGCGTCGGACGGAGAATATGCTCCGTCCGACGGTTCGTACCCGGTTTTTACCGGATTGTGATCGGCACCTAAGAAGAGACAAGCGGAAAACATCTGAGTCTTGTGCCGCGTCCAACACCAAGCCCCCTCAACACGTCCCCATCGCTACAAAATCCTATAGTTTGATGGATGCAGGGACCTAATAAAAGCAACACACATACAAATAAAATTAATGTGATACAATCCACAAATGCGCCGCTGCAACTGGCATTCTTTGTGGGAGATAGGCGTTATCATAGCAAGGCGCCAAAAATGAAAACATTTTCAGCAATGTGGCTGTGAACTTATCTAGCTGTTACTGGGGGTAGCATAGCCCACATAACAGCACAGAAGATGAGGAATGAGAAACATGTCCTGGACAAAACATGTTTTTCCTTACCTTGTCGATTCCAGACTCGGATATCGGTTATCTGTCCGATCAGCTCCTTCCGCTGGAAACCGTCCCATACGTGCCCAGCCATGGGGGCTATCCAGGGTGAACTGATAAATCCTGGAAACGCACACCAAACGGTTCGACAGCGTGGTGCTGGAGGGGTCCTGTTCCTGTGCCGGGGGCAGGAGGGCGGCAGCTTCCCATCTCAGGGAGCAGAGCAGGAGGGGGACGGCGCAGAGAAGAAGGGCTAAAAGTGAAAGAAAGCATGGCGCCCGTTCTCATGAACATTAGATGCATGGCGGCCCCTGAAGCGCCCGACATAGTAATAATAATGAAAGCGGGCGCATGGCGCCTCTGCATATTAAACTTACGTACATGGTAACCTGTGAAGCGTGCGCCATAGCGATTCAAATAAATAAATAAGCGGTGAACGAGGTGCCCACGTGCAGTGGCAGGATGTGGATCGGCAGCGCCGTTCTTTTGTTTTTGAAGGTGAACCGCGAGAGATTGTGCATTGGTAGGAAGTGGATCGGCATAGAACATGTGCGTGGCTGAGAGTGAAGCCGGCACGCATGCTAATGATGAAGTCCGGTTACATTATCAACCAGCAGTGAGTGCAGCGCACAGCTGATGGGGATAGAAAACAAGGAAGTAGTCCCTAAATACAAAAATAACAGCCAGGCAGCGGAGCTAAACTGTAGTTGGTCGGTGCTGCTTCCTGCAAAACGGAAGCAAAACGGAAGTGATGTATTGCACCACCAGCCAATGAATGAGCGAGATAAGACGAGCAATGCCAGATGTAACCAATGGCAAGTGACAAAACAAATAGAAGTGCAATGGGTGGAGTTTCACCACTAATACTGAATACTTAATGCCTCGGAGAGGCAGCGCATGCGCTGCCCTATGCGAGACCTAAAAAGCACTGTCCTGCTTTTTTACGCATGTTTCTGACCCAGAATGTTTATTGATGATGTCAGACAGGAGCACCCTCTCTGATTGACAACAGCCTCTGGCAGCACAGTGCTTAAAGCGAGGGTGTTCTGCGTCACAGGAGGGTGTGGCCACAGAAACCCGGGCTGGAAGTAGGTGTGCCCTGGATAACCTGCAACATGGCACATGGGCACCAGTGCATGTGCCCATCAAAAGTGCCCTGACTGCCTAACCTTCAGGCAGGATGAGGGTCCTGAAAATAAAATCAGAGTGATAACGAAATCAAAAAACAGAAGGCAGGAAGGAGTGTGGGGGGCTGAACCCCAAAGCCCAAATCAATGAACCACGCATGCGTGAAAGCAGACGTTGTGTTTGAGTCTCTGCATTTTTTTTTATTAATAGTGCGTGGCTGAGGGGCTGATCGTGGGCCTTTGAGATAGTATTCATGTAAATTGCAGCACCCGTGTGCTCTGCAATTAACATGAATACTATCTCAAAGGCCCACATTCAGCCCGCAGCCGTGCACTATTAATAAAAGGAATGCAGCAAATCTGAAGCACGACGTGTGCTTCATAGCTGCCAAGGTTTCAGATTGGTATGTGTGAGATACAAGGTTTCCCATATAAACTGAATACAAATAATACCTTAGTGAAGTACTGTTCCTGCTAGATTTACAGATAATTGTTATAGAGTGAGTGTTAATGAAAATCTTTCACGTTGTCAATGGTTAACTTGAAAACAGACATTGTTGCCCTAGAGAGGCTTTGGCTAGCATCTGTTTGTGAATATCAGGATTATTATGTAGTGGAGTTTTGACTATAACACATGCCACCTATACCATACTAGTACATCCTCACACAAATTTGAGAAAATTGTGCAAATAATTTCAAGACCTCTTATTTTGGAACACTGTCACTTGACTTCATACTGGAATGGATATGTAGCACCCTTGGTAGAGGGTTCCAGGCACAGCTACACAAAATTCCTGACATAGGCATTTTCTTGACCAATTTGTTAAGCTTCTACATTTTTGCAGTGAGTATCTCAATAGTCACTCCAGTCAGGAAAGAACACACAAACTCAGCAGTCAATATCAATGAGTCCATGGTAAAAGAGCCTACATGCCCTTCACAACTGACAACATACAAGACCACCTTTCTGGCCTTCACACTTCTCACCAATCGTCTATCATGTTCAGTAGCATATAAGTAATTTGCAGATTCTTTTTCTCAATTTACAACTTGCCTGGTATCATAGAGGCCTTCCAGAAGGCAGTCCCATATTGCATCTTGATACATGATTAAGCCTATATGTATGAAACTAAATGGAGAGCCAAAACTAACCGCAGGAACAACATAGAGTGCCAAGCAGGTGATCTACCTGTTACTACATAAAATATAAACTAGCCATCACTCAGCAAAAATTGTTTTACTGAAAACATCTCAACAATAAGTCAGCAAACTTTCACAATCTCTAAAATACACCTCTGTGGACATTATAATCTGCCCTACTTAGACACTATGGGGCAGATTTACAAGCCCCTTGCGCCACTTTTGCTTCACTTTTAACATGGGAAAAGTGACGCAAAAGTGGCGCAAGGGGCTTGTAAATCTGCCCCTATGTGACCAAGTGCTTGAGTTGAGGATCTTTAGTAAAATCTTATTATGGTACCACCATTGGAGTCCTGTGCTTTTCTAAACCCAAAGTGTACTTGCTGGTGTAACTAAATCATGTCATGGTGTGCGTATCTAAATTGAAAACCTGCGTTAAGACTCTTCATGTGGCGCTGCATGTGTGGAAATGCACCATCTTTTCACTTTTTTAAGCAAAACTATTTGGCACAGCATCCACACGCGCGTTCTGGTTCCCGGCGCACATAGCCTTGGTTGGAGCGCACAGAGCTCTTACACTGCCGCACACAAAAAATTAGAGGGAACATTGCTGGTCACCTCCGCCCCTGGTGGGCCACCCCAGGGCCTCAGAGTCAGGAACTCCCAAGTACCAGTAGGATTCTTCGGGCTAGGAAGCCTGGAGCAAAGGATGCCAGACAGAACACTGCTAGACCAGTAGCAATGGCACCCTGTTGTGTAGCTACTCCACCATCACTTCCATGTCCCAATATGTAGCTCCTGTCTATTGGCCGCTTGTTCCTCAGATGCCCCCTCCAACATCAGCTTGTGAAGGAGAATTGAAGGTATGCATGGTGGGCCAATCTGGCTTTGTGCTTCATTCTCTGTGGACATTTTCAACCAGACGCCTCCCGGGGGCTTCAGCGGCTGCCTACAGGCCGAGCAGGCCGGCACTATGCCTCACCCTCAGTCTGCACCCCACCCATGCTCTACTGCTGCATGGTTTAGCTGCCCCCCGGCCACCTGCACCTTTCCAAGGAAGGCAAGTCCAGGCGGCCAAGGGTCCAGTCGAATCCGGTGGCCAAGTCACTATCCCCCGTACAGAGTCCCAGGTTGTGTGGTTTCTTCAGCGCCTCCCGGTGGGGCCTTCACCCCCACTGTCAGTGCCCCCAGTCACCTGCCAACATACAGGCCAAGCAAGCACCGCACCCACCGCTCTCAGTGGGCTGCAGTAGCCAGCCCAGCTCAACACCCTCAATCTGGCTCCCGGTCCGTGTGGCTCACCCAGCACCTACAGGCAGGGCCCACTCTCCTCTCAGTAGTTCGAGCCGCCGACCGGTCCACAGGCCAACTAGGCCCATCTTCACCCAGTACCCACTGCCTGTGTTAGTCTGTCTCAGCAGGAAGTGCTCCGTTGCTCGTGATCTCATTCACCAACCAGGCACAGACAGCAACCAGAGTCCTTTCACTCCTTTTGGCCAGCAGCGCATCTGCTTTAGCATCACCCAAGACAATTCACAGGCAGCCTCTGCCTCGGTCCCCTCCAGGTTAGTTTCGGAGCTGTGGGGGCTGGACTCCACTCGTGTCACTCGACTACGACTGCTCGCTTCACCTTCTCTGTTCCCATCACTTCCAGCGAGCCGGTCAGTTTTGTTTGATGAGTGGGGGGGGGGGGCGAGTCAGGGGGTCAACCCTGAGTCACCCCCAGTGACGGCTCTGCCAATGATGCCCCGGAGCCACGCCACCGGTCCGTCTCCTCCCCTAGTCTCCTCAGTGCCAGGCCGCCGCATCTTAGATTGCAGCCGCGGCAAGGCAATCAGCATCAAAGGCCGCAGATCGCTGTTTAGCTGCCACGTGTGGGTCAATGGGAGCCTTAGCAAATTCTCCCGCTCCAGGCAATCCCCTCAGCATTCTTTGGGTCCTTGGACTGGCAGGATCTTCTTAGGATGACACCGGATGGGGATCAGCCAAGCAGAGCTCCTCACTCCATTGCCGTTCGGCCACATCCCCCACCCCATCTAAGAACCTTTAATTGGGCAGTTTGAAACATATGTTGTGTCTGTCTTTGATTATTATTATTATTAGTCATTTGCATGTAAGTATTCTATAGTCTACATCATTGATGACACATGGAATCTCCAGGTGTCATCAATGATCAGTTGGAGACTTCCAGCCGAGAGCAGCTGTTCCTGTTGTATGCTGTGTTGGCCTCTTTATCCTGTATACTCAATAAATGCCTATTCAACCACCATGTTCCAGATGAACTATTACTTAACAAAGTTGGCGACGATTTGAGGAAAATATCTACGCTTTTACTAACGTCGAGTCAATACGGGTCCAACAAGGAGAGATTTCACGCAAGTAACCCGCTACAAAGATCGCAACAAATCGGGAACATTAAACCGCTACAAAGGTCGGAACAATTGGTTTTGAGGATTGTGAGTACATGAACTATTTTACTTTGGGGCCAACAGAGCGTGTTAAATGATGTACCAGTAGTTGAATTAATTAGGTGGTTTTTTTCAAACTGCCGAACATTCCTTCAACGTACCTGGAATCCGCGTGAGCTTGAACGTGGCAGCTGCTTGCCGTTCGGTAAGCGTGTCACCTTATTGCTGTGTGACGTTTATACATTCCCTGAACCTTCAACTTGCTTCTGTACGTAACGACGCTGTACGTGCCGCCATATTGGATTTACATGCGCATTGCAAGATTAGCGGCATACGGAAGGTACTGTTGATTCAATTCCGTTTAAGTTGTAACCTTAATTGCTTGTTGTCCACGGTGACAGGCACACCATGAACTAAGGATAATTATTGTTCAGTTTCTTCGTGCAAATATCGGAAGACTTTATTTCCAATTGTTTTTTTTAAGGAAAGATTGTTGCGTGTCATTTATGTGACAAGCATACCAAGGGGTTAAGAACATCATCAGCATTTGTTTTTTGCTGACAAGCAAACGTTACATGTATTATTGTAAGTTTACACACTGTCTTTAAGTGTGCTGGAAGTTACAAGGGTTACATACATAGAAGTACTCTATCTATACGATAGTCTGTAAAAATGCTTTGCATAGTTCTAGTACTTATATAAAATTGGCAGAATGTGTGCGGCGCAAACATTTTCTTTAACTCCTCCACAAGCCTTCCTGTCATCCAAAGGAGATCCCCCAATTAAATGGAAAGAGTGGAAAGAGTATTTTTTAAATTATATAGATGCACTTGAAGATGGAGAAGATGCATTGACACAAGCAAGGAAGAAGAACATTTTACTTCACTCTCTTGGTCCTCAAGGTTGGATAGTATATAACTCAATGAACAAGAAAACGCACGCTACAGATGATGTAAATGTTTTTACTCATGCTTTAGAAGACCTTGATATTTACTACTCTACCTCAGTGTGCATTGCCATTGACAGGCACACATTTTTTGGTAGGAAGCAAGAAGAACAAGAATCTGTTGAGGATTTTGTGTCAGATTTAAAGAAATTGGCCTTGACTTGTCAATTTGGCATACTTGAAGAGGAACTCATTCGTGACCAAATCATAATGTTTGTAAACAATGAACATGTTCAGGAACGTCTTTGGGTACATGGTGAGGCAGCGTTAGCAGATGTAGTGGCTTTAGTAAAAAAGGCAGAAATCACTAACAAATGTGCAAAGCCATTTCCGAACTGACTAAAGAGAATAAAAAAGCTACGGTGAATAAAATCTCATCTAAAAATAAAGGAAAATTCCAGAGACCAGCTTCCTCCTCTAAAGAAACTGATGACAGTCAAACAAAATCTACAGTTTTAAGATGTTATAGGTGTGGAAGCAAAAACCATTTGGCCAATTTCAAAAATTGTCCGACTAGGAAACAGAAGTGTTTACAATGTGGAGTTTTTGGTCATTTCACGTAGGCGTGCAGACGTAATTTGAAAAAAAAGAAAAAGGTTATTTATTGAAGGAGGACTATAATGGGTCTTCATCCTCATCTTCGTGTGATGACTCACCTACCAAGAATGTTGACTGTGTATTAGGAGTGTCTGACAGTGTCAACTCGTTAAGCATTAATTTTAAATCTAAACCTGTATGCAAAATGTCCATTGGTGGGGTTGAAACACTCATTGTAGCAGACTCAGGGTCTCCGTATACGATTATTGACAAGGTACAGTGGGAGAAAGATTTTGTCCCTAATGTAGGATCCACTTTAGCTCCGCCAGACATTTCTCCTGAGAGTTTTACTGGAGAAAAAATTGATTTAATGGGTTTTAGGGAACTCATGTTTGAATTCAAAGGGAGGTCTTCGGTGGGGAAACTTTATGTAGCGTTAGAGGGTCCTCCGGTATTAGGTTGGATTGATGGGGGGAATCTTAATATCATCTTGAGTCCGAATGGGGTGGAACAAGTCATGATTTTAGACCACAGTACAGATTATCAAGTTGATCTTAAAAAAAGATTTCTAGAAGTCTTTAATGATAAAGTAGGTCAGTTAAATGGGTATGTTCATAAAATTGTTTTGAAGGAAAATGCACAACCTACGGTACAAAAATCCAGACATATCCCTTGGGCTGCTCATGAAGAAGTAGTTAAGGAGTTAAAACGTCTTTTGGACGATAAGATTATTGAAGAGGTAGAAGCTTCAAATTGGGTTGCACCATTGGTCGTTGTTCACAAGGCTAATGGCAAAGTCAGGCTATGCATTGACTTGAGGTCTTTGAACAAGAATATAGTAGTAGAGAGGTTTCTGCTGCCCAAAATTAATGAGTTAATAGCTCTTACCAAGGGCATGCAATGGTTGTCAGTGATTGACTTAACGTCAGCGTATCATCAAATTCCATTGCATGATGATAGTAAAGATCTAACAACATTCATGACTCCTCAAGGTTGCTATCGGTTTGTACGCATGCCGTTTGGCCTTGCGTCAGCGGCTGCGGTGTTTCAGAAACTCATGTTTAAATTGTTCCATGATTTACCAGGCATTCTTTTCTTTCAGGATGACATCCTTATAATGGGAGAGAATAAGTCTATACATGATGAAATAATGTATTCTGTTCTTAGGATTTTAAAAGAGAGGGGTCTTACTGCTGAATTGTCAAAATGTAAATTTGGTGTTGATTCCTTAGATTATTTAGGCCATGAAATCTCTGCGAAAGGCATTAAGCCTAAATCTAAATTAATGAATGCTATAAGGGATGCTCCTTCCCCAACCAACAAGGATGAATTAAGATCCTTTTTAGGACTTATAGAATTTTACAGTAAGTTTTTAAAGAATTTCTCAGATAAGACTTTCAATTTGCGTCAACTGTTGAAAAGTAGATCTGTGTTTGGATGGTCTCATACACTGCAACATGATTTTACAGTTCTCAAAAGTGAGTTGTGCAATGCAAAAGAATTGGTAGGTTTGGATCCTCTTTTACCTTGTATTGTTACAACTGATGCAAGTCAAAAAGGACTTGGTGCGGTGCTTTCGCAAAAAGAGGGGGATGGTAAAGAAGTAGCAGTAGCATATGCATCTAGAGCTCTGTCACCGGCTGAAGAGAGATATTCAGTTATTGAAAGGGAGGCACTGGCTGTAGTATGGGCACTCGAACATTTTAGAAGTTTTATTTGGGGCTACCATGTAGAGGTTAGGTGTGATCACAAACCTCTGGTGAAAGTACTCTCTTCTGACGGATTGTTGGCTGCTACACCTAGGATAGCAAGGATGTCTGTGCGCTTGTTGGATTACATGTATTCAGTGAATTATATTCCAGGAGTTAAAAATCAAGTGGCTGATTGCTTAAGTAGACTGCCATTACCGTTGGAAGTTTCTAGCGAGAATTTTGATGACTTTCAAGTAGCTGGTATAGATTTAAAAAAAGAAAATATAATCCTCTGTCCACAAGAATGGGAAGAGCGTATGAGTAAGGATGAACTTCTTATCAGAGTCAAAAGTTGTGTTGTGAATGGATGGCCAGTTAAAAAATTGCTTAATGAGGATATGAAACAGTTTTGGGAGATAAGGGATGAATTGTCTCTTAAGAGGAGAAAGAATTATTCCTCCAAGGAATTTGAGAGCCAAAGTCATTCAAATCTGTCATGAGGGGCATCTTGGCATTGTTAAAACAAAAAAATGTACCAGAGAATTGTATTGGTGGCCAGGAGTAGATGCAGAGGTAGAGAGAATTGTAAGGGATTGTTCCTTGTGTAGTAATTCTGATAAATCTTTAAGAACACACTGCCCTCCTTTGTGTCCTGTCGAATGTCCAGAAATGCCTTGGGAAACACTAGGAATAGATATTACGGGGCCCATCATGAAAGATGATTCCGCTAAGTACATTTTAGTTGCAGTAGACTACTTTTCAAAGTGGCCAGAAATTAAAGTTGTTGAGAAAGCTGATACTTTCTTGGTTCTGGAATTCTTAGATGATTTATTTCAGAGAGAAGGACTTCCAAAAGTTATTATAACTGATAATGGGGTTCAATTTAAAAGTCACATTTTAGAGGAGTTCTTAAAACGTAATGGCATAAATCATAGAGTTACGTCGATTTATCACCCTAGTGGGAATGGCGAAGTAGAAAGGTTTAATCGTGTGATTAAAGAGTCAATTCAATTGGCAAATTCTAAGAACCAGGACTGGGTAGTAGGAGTTAAGAAAATGATTTGGATGTATCGTATAATGCCTACTGTCACTGGTTATAGTCCGTTTACTATCATGAAAGAACGTGTTCCTTTCACGAAGGATAACCAATGTTGGATGAAACATTCCCGGTTATTAGAATGGTCACCTGAGCATGTTAAGGGGAATGTTAAACCACATCAGAAGAAATACAAGAGTTATTATGACAGTAAAAATAATACTAAACTAATCAATTTTGAAATAGGTGATCAGGTTCGTGTTAGATTACCTTTTAAAGTGAGGAAAGGACAGAGCACATTCTCAAAACCTCTTTCTATAATTAATATTTGTAAAAATTCTGTTCAATTATCAGATGGTAAATTTTGGCATATTGGCAGAATTGCAAAATGTAAAAGTGAACTTAATGAGGGGAGTGGAGAAGGAACTAGCCGGATGAGGAGCTTTCACTGGCTAGATGAGGAGAATGTAGGGGTGGAATGTAGTTCGAGGTCAGTTCATGATGAAAAGAAGTCACCTGGTTTGGATATGGTTGATGTTACAAATCAAGGTGATGGTCCATCTGTTTGTTTGCAAGTTGAGAATGATAATTGTATAGATGGTGTTCTTTCTGAATGTATGTCTGATGATGTTGCTCTACATTCTGATTCTTCAGAGTTAACTGGACAGAAGGAATCTTTTGTTTCTGAATTCCAACCTCAATCTCAACCTCAAGGTAATGATGCTCTTGTTAACAGTTTTGGTAGAGTGGTTAAACCACCGGAATATCTCAAGGACTTTGTCACTAATTAGTTAATTCACTCCTATGTTAGGTGCATATGTGCAACCTCTATTGTTGTTGTGTATTGGTCAATGTTAGAGAGGAGATGCGTTGTTGTTTAAGTATCATTTAATTTCAAATGTTAAGTGTTCATTATTTCAAGTTAAGGGGAGAAGATGTGTTGTGTCTGTCTTTTATTATTATTATTAGTCATTTGCATGTAAGTATTCTATAGTCTACATCATTGATGACACATGGAATCTCCAGGTGTCATCAATGATCAGTTGGAGACTTCCAGCCGAGAGCAGCTGTTCCTGTTGTATGCTGTGTTGGCCTCTTTATCCTGTATACTCAATAAATGCCAATTCAACCACCATGTTCCAGATGACCTATTACTTAACAACATATCAACCAGGTGACCTCAAACAACAGAAACATGGTGGGAAGTCTCTTGGTATAGAGGCCCACAAACTCCAAAACCTTTCACCTCAGACTGAGAACAGAACCCAAGGACCTCTGCTTCATTAAAGTTCTGATGGTAAAAAACAGGTGTTTTGCCGAGCACTTGTCATGATCAGAGTAACAACTGAGGTATATTGCATATGGACTGTGCAGCTCACATTTGGTGGGACAGTCACTATCCTTGGTTCTTTCTTTGCCTTTTGTACTTTCAAGTTTAAGAAAACTTTTAAATAATCACATAAATAGTCCTATTGGAGAAAAACATAAATTACAGACCCACAAGGCTTCTGTACTGAGGCAAGCTGTAAAACAAAGGTCAGGAATTGAGAATTTGGACATCAACTGGGATTTCTGCATGCATAAATCCTTAATAGATTTACCCAAAATGGCCGTTAAAAAAAACTACGCATGTGCTCAGGGCTCTGTAAATGGGGATGCACGGTTTTCTGAACTCCCTGGATCACAAATTTCACTTATAAAGTGATAGAAAACTTTTAGGTTGTTTTTTTAAAGCAACAATAACATTTAAGCAGTACTCAGTGTTACTTAATACACATAAGATTTGACAAGAATGTGCTGTAAATTCATAGGTGTGGAAAAGCAATGTATCAAGGCTTATAGCAGAGGCTTTTTGTCCACAGAAGCTGTAAGTGCTGTTGCTTGTGGCATGAAATGTCTCACTCTGGATACAAAACTGGCACTGCAGATAATGGAACCATTCAAACAGCACATCTTGTCGCTCGATTACTAAGTAAAATGAAGAAAATGCATATCTCTCGTCATGTAGGAGCTGTAGTCTCTTAAAAGTAATACGTAGCTGTAGGTAATCCTGAGATTACTTGGGAGGGGCAACAGATCCCTCTATCAGGGAGACTGAAGCCGACATCCAAGGGCTTTTGCAGTCCAAGTTTCAATGTACTCGCTACAGAGTGTTTATAGAGACAGGTCTGCAGCTTGTTAGCCTTTACCTCACTACAAGTTAATGCACTCTATCACTCTAGCTGCTTTCCATGTGTAGCCACAGACATAGTCATACTCTCAGGCTTTATAAAAAGATTAGATCTCAGGTACTGTGAGCTGAATTCTGTATGCAACAGTTCCATTGAATTGACAACAGTTTATGACCATTGTGCCTTTCACAAGTTGACCCTCCTCTCGCTAGTCCATTATCCAAATAACGAGGGCATGTTCCAGCCTAGAGCTGGCTTAACTCCTAGAATAATCACACCACGTCCCTCGGGTGTCCAGGTATGAATAGCGAATACACTACATAAAAGATATACATTTCAGTAGTACATTACATCCTATTTGTGACCTTCTTCACTATGGTGAGCGATGACTTGTAGGATTGGGAGATTCACCAGTTATGTGCCATGTCTCGTGTACAAAAACCTTCATCCCAAGTCTGCTGCGTTCTTACTTCTAATTCACTCATTATTCTAAACTCCACTCTGTGTCGGTCTCTGTTTCATTCTTCAAGATCCTATCCTAGACCTTCAGGCTTGAATCATACAAGAGCGGCTCCTCTGGCTCATTGTTAGCATTTTTCAGTAGAACCATGTATGCGACCACCAGCCACGGTCTGCTCTGCAGCCTTTCGGGCCCATAGTAAACCTGAAGACGACAGCCGGGGTAGACACATGAAAGTTGGGATTTTGATCCCTACTTCAAATAGGTAAAGTAGTAGGCAGGGACTGTGAGGAGCTGCACAAGTGTGATACATTCATTAATTCATATCACTAGAGTTTGTATTGTTAAAAGCAGTAATGAAATGTACTGAACTGATGACATTCAATCATGATTTCACTGGCTATTATTATCTCTGGGACAAGACATTGTTATTCAGTGCTTTGGGGTGACTCATGTTAATGAAAGTGCACTTATGATTCTTAATAAAGGAATGAAACACGTTCTTGTGTACCTTCTTTCCATAGTGTTTTGCTAACTAGTGAACCTATAAGCGTTGCTAATATCAGCACAACCATGAGAAAGAAGCACTGCCAGCCAGGAGAAATAGCATCTATAGAGATCTGATGCAGTGTGAAGGAGCACTAAGAGGAATGTCTTTCTTTTGGACATGTTTTATTTGATGAACACGGCAGTGCATACTTGAAGTTGGTGTTGTGGAATACCCCTCCCGCATGGCTTCTCAAGCATGCACCCCTACTCGGTAAGTCTGTGGTATTTTGACTCTTTTTCTCCTTCTGGCCTCAGCGCACACAACACTCATGCATGATGGAGGCCGCTCAGCTATAGATTGCGACTCCAAGCGGGGCTCTGGGGTCAAATACGGTGCACAATGCGCGCCTTTATAGTGGGAGTGACTAGTGTCAGCTCAAAGCGACTGTATTAATGTATAGTGGCAGGGCAGGCTTTTTACCATGAGGTGTTTGGCCTACTTGTCTCACCTGTTAAAAGGATCTGTCCTGTCTCATGTGATTTGTTGACTACTCATTTTCTTTACTGCGCCTCTGTTCTTTTCCTGTTTGCTTCCTCCAGCTCTTTTATTTAAACTTACACTAGTCGGAAATTGGGATATTTACGTCATCTGGTTTGAGCGTGCTATTCACCCTGGCCGTCTTGTGATAGTGCGCTCACTAATGCAATGGCGTTGTCTCACCCACCCTACACCCCCACCTGAATTAGAGTCACAGACAATTCAAGTGGAGTAGGACGTAGCAAAGTTTACTTCATAAGAACCTAATACTGAGCAGGATAACACCATAACGCTTCACATTGATCCTTGCACATTATGAACACCTTAAGACAGATATAACCATTCACAAATGAAACACATTTCCTATTAACATCCCCTTGGGGCAGGCTGAAGTCCAGGGGCTGGCCACCATGGATTACTTGAAACAAAGAGAAAGGTTATTAGATATTAAGGCAACGTTGACAGGAGTGACACATTCAGTCTAATAAGTCAAACACAAGTAACCGCTTAACACATCGTCCCTGCTGGCCACCCTGTGACGATTTGGGCACACCCCAAGAAATATAATGGACAGCGGCGGTAGGGTTGGAAGGCCTGGGCCACCAGCAGGTCAGTGCCTCCCCCAACCAGCCGTCTATCCAAAGAGCCCCTCACGACGAGGGTTTTGATAATAAACTGAAGGGAGTCTAGTACTTAAGTACCATTCTTTGGCATTTTTGACCACAGGGTGAGAATGGCAGTGGCCCCTACGCCCTCCTCCCGCTTAAGCACTAGTTTTAGAAGCAGTCGCCATCGGAAGCAGCACTGCACTTCATCTGTTGTGTGCACCATACAAATCCAGCCCACCCTGGACTGAACTCAGACTAACCAAGGAGCAAATTACCTTGAAGCTGTCAAACCTAGCTCTGGCCTTGTGGGATCTCTGGCCACACTGGCAGCCACAGCATATGCATCTTATCTTCTGTGTGCACATCACACACCCAGCTCCAAATGTGAAGAACAAGATCAGCCCAGTGATTAAATCTGATCCTTCAAGGGGTCTCTGCTCAGAAACGGATAGAACCCTTCCCGTTTGTTGCATTTAAATGGCTTGATGAAGAGCTTGATACTAAGTAGACATTATTTTCTGGTAGTGGGATTACCAGTCGACCCTCAAGATACCTATCTAGTGATGTCTCAAAATGCATATCTGTCCTTTGGCATGAGTGTTTACTAGAGATGACATAAAGCTGTACCTGGTGTCTATTGCCATCCTATCAGTGGCCTGCCATACCCCTGCTCTCTTCCCCTGCCACATCCCCAGAGTGGATCTTGTTTCCTGCACCTGTTTGTCACCCTGAAACAGTACTTTAAGGCCTTCACTGCTTGCAGGCATTTTTGTGGTTTGCACTCAGCCAGTGTTCTTAGGCTGAGTCTCCAATTACCATGAAATTAAACTAGAAGAACCAGTGAATGAGCTTACCGACCCGGGACTTTGATTACCTTTCCGAGGTGAAAATGTAGCACACGTGCCTGTTCCTCAGACACATGTGATGGGGCACATGGTTGTACCCCATCACAAGTTGTACTGTGGTACATGGCTGAACTGAATCTGAGTGCAGCTGCGGACCACCACCTTCCCCCACCCCTTAACCGAACAAGCTGGACCTCTGCTACCATGTCAGGGTTGCACCCCTAGCAAAGAGGTTTTGTGTATCCATGACATAACGATGGAAGTACCTCATTTGATGACATACCACCCCTATGGGGCACCTATAATTAACCAATTTTTGCTTCTACGCAAATTGCTCAATGGTGAGATATTACTGGTGCCCTGAAAGCAAACTGTTACCCTAAGCTATTGGGCTAGGCTCTGTCTTTGCATGCCCATGATAGAGTATCAGTATTTATGTGCTGCCTTGCTAATCAGGAAATGTCTTCAGAAAAAAATGGGTGTTTAAGAGCCACCTATGCAGTGTGCCTCTAATTAAAAGTTCTTCATTTTGATTGACTTCCTAAAATAGACTGTGAGACTTCTTCAAAGTTCTGCAATACACTAAACTTCCATAAATGGGGCAACTGTGCTGTTTTATGACCAGACTATTCCAAACAATTTGTCCACCTTTCTCAGCCGGGTAAATCTGTACAATGTTAAGCGGGATAAAATGGCGGGTTTTCCCAGCTTTGGGTCCACCATTTACACAATAGCAACCCTTGGATAGCTTTCATTTCCTTGACAAATACAATTGGTCCAACATCCATGCCAGCTTCCATCATAACTCCAACCTGGAAGACTTATTCCAACCTTTGTTATCATTGGTTCGCAGCCATGGGTTTTTTACCGAGTCCTTGAAAACCTGTGCTTTCCAATTACACCAGCAAAATCTAGTTTGCGATAAACACATGATATGGCCCGGTCAGCTCAGGACAACATTGTCTTTCCTGAAGCTTGCTTAGGTGGATTATGAAATTGGAGAAGTTGCTTCAAACAAACATAAGCACTAAGGCACTTATCATCCTCTAATTGCATCGCAGAGGCTAAGACTTGTGTGACCCCCTTTTGTTCTAGACTTTATAGTTGAAGGGGCAGTCATCTTACTAATGTCCTAACAGCTGACCTGACCATTCTCCTTTACCTTGCCTCTCCCAAACGTTCTCTCACGTGTCTATTGGACATTTGTGACTCATATGGCAGACACTCAGAGTACACAATCAACTGGACCAAGTCGATGATGTACGTCCTGAAGGGATCTCCGCCGGCACTGCCAGCTAGATGTCCTATAACGCTGGCCGAGGATACTTTTAAATATTTGGGAATCCACATCACCCATGACCCGGGGGCCTTTGTGACTCTCTGAGCCTCCAAGCTCCCCTGCGCCAGCTACAAAGGGACACAAAATACTGACAATCACTTCCGCTAACACTTTTAGGAAAGGTGGCCCTTTTTAAGATGATGGCACTGCCGAGGTTTCTGTATGCTCTGCAAAGCACCCCTTTCTTGGTCCCCCAGTCCTATTTCCAAGCAATAGAAGCAGGAGTCACAAAACTCCTGTGGAATAATAAACCAGCACGCATAGCTATGGCAAAGTTGTTCTGCACGTGGTACGATGGCGGTATTGCTCTCCCAAGTATCCAAGTATACTACTGGGCATCCCAATTGACTGTTATCAATCACTGGCTCCATGTCCCACATACGGATCCGGCCTATGGCCTCGACAGATTAGAACTGGGCGAGGAGGGATTTATCAAGCGCTCTATAACAAGACGTGAGCCCTGACAGTCCTAACTAACAACATACTCCAAGTATGGAACATAGTGCGCAGAAAGTTGGAATGTCATAATAAGATCACACAAGCAACACCCCTCTGGGTCACGAATAAATTAGGTAGGCTGGGTAAGAGCAAAGACTTCAAACACTGGGACAACATAGGGATATATAAGGTTGGGGATCTCTGGGTGCGGGGAAGATGGTCCTCTTTGAGCAGCTCCAGAAGCAATATGAGATGGCACCGACGGAACAGTTCCGTTATCACCAGATAAAACACGCACTAGAGGCAGCGATTCCCCCTGGCACTACTCTGCCCAAGGCCTCTCCGCTAGAGGATAGACTACTAACAGATCATATGACAAGAAGATCAATCTCCATGACATACCATAAGATTATCAACAACATGCCTGACCCCATGCAAAGGCTCCGAGACAAATGGGGGGAGGAGGTGGGAGAACTAGATGACACTGATTGGCAGGAAGCGCTTGCCTCAGCCAGAGAGGTAGAGATCACGTCCAAGCTGCGACTAGTACAGCTCAAAATACTCCACAGAATATATTATACTAAGGACCACGCTCTATAGAATAGGAAGAGCTCCTACCCAGCTCTCCCTACGACAATGTGGGGCGATTGGTACTTTTTTCCATACACTCTGGGAGTGCCCCGCAATACGGTCATACTGGAAATCTGTCATGAACACCATTACAATACTTAGCAGGAAACCAGTCCCTCCTGAACCCAAACGCTGCATTCTAAATATTTGGGAAGCAACAGATCTTAACTCCATAGCGCAGACGTGGGCGACACTGGGAATTATGCTGGCTAAGAGGAACATTGCCCAGCATTGGGGGGAGGGGGCAACTGCACCCACACACACGGAATGGTGTAAAGATATGGACAGGGCCATTGTGGCAGAAAAAACTGTATATGTGCGAAGGGGTTGTCCAAAAAAGTGGATTAAACTGTGGGGTGGATGGAACACCTACAGAGAGGGACTATGTGAACTACCAACAATGCCTCCTGAACCGGAACTGTCTTAATGTAAAGGACACTAAAGTATGTGCTGACAGGCAAACAAGCGTAGCAAGTGTATGCAGATGTTATGATATAGACAAACGATTTGTACTGTATATGACGACACGTACTTACCCATTATGATGAACCTGAATGATGTAATTGTGCTACATATGTTGAATAAAAAGATTTTTTTTTTAAATTGTTATGACCTAGCTGCAGTAGAAGGGAAAGCAAACAAACCAAGCAGAGTTGGCATATGCCATGCACGTGAGGTCACCTATACATGGATGCAAAGCGCAAACTAAATGTTTGTTAAATGTTATGTTATGTTAAAAGAAATTTATATAGCGCACGTACACCTGGAGGTTTCATGGCGCTTAATTGTCATGATAGAGCGCAGCGGACGAACTAATTGCAAGATAGTGCAAACAGCTGTGTTTTCAGGGCCTTTCTGAAGCTCAGAAGATTGTTTTGCATAAGGATGTCAAGAGGTAGCGAGTTCCAGAGGCCAGGTGCGAGGTACGAGAACCTACACCCTCCCTGGCGTTTCCGTTTAATGGTTGGAGTAGCAAGTAGCATGAGGTTGCCAGACCGTAGAGAGCGTTGTGGTATGTATTTTATGATCAAGTTGCTGAGAAATTTAGGGCTCTTACAATGCAGAGATTTGAAGAGGAGGCAGCCGATCTTGAAGGCTGCCCGTTGAGCAATAGGGAACCAGTGTAGTTTAGCCAAAAGGGGGCTAGCGGAATGCCATTTAGGTTGCTTGAAAATCAATCTAGCTGCCTGGTTCTGTATCATTTGAAGACGTTTAAGCAGGAACATGGGTAGGCCAAAGTAAATAGAATTACTAAAGTCAAGACGCGATAGTACAAGAGAGATCACCGCCTGAATGAGAGCAGAGGAGGTAAGAAGGTGAGCAATTTTTTTTAAGTTTCCGCAACTGAAAGACACATGAGGAAACTATGGACCCCACTTGTCCCCTGAGCAAAAGGTCGGCGTTCAAGATCACTCCAAGGATTTTTACAGAGGGAGAGGGAGGTGATCCGAGATTATTAGGCCAAAATTGAGGGCCCCACATGGTTGCGCTGGTGCCTGGCAGGATTAGCTCAGTCTTGCCAGGGTTAAGTTTGAGGTGGTTGAGATTCATCCAGCGCTGAATGTGTAGCATGGTGGCTTGGAAGTCAGAGGCTGAGTTAGGCCCATCTAGTGTGAAAATAAGCTGGAGGTCATCTGCGTAGTTAAAACTTGTGACCTTCATCTTTTTTAAGGAACTAATGAGGGGTCTGAGGTAGAGATTGAATAAAAGGGGGGAGAGTGACGAACCCTGAGGCACTCCGCAGGAGGTAGCCATCCTGGGGGCGGTGAAAGTGCCTAGTCGAACTGCCTGCGATCTGTCTTGAAGAAAGGATTTGATCCAATTGTAAGCCGAGCCTTGGATGCCTGCTTGTTTGACACGGGATAATAAGATATAGTGATCCACCGTGTCAAACGCGGCCGACAGATCTAAGAGGATGAGGGCCTGGTGAATGCCCTTATCCGCATTTGCTCGCAGGGTGTCTAGCACGGCAAGGATGACTGTCTCCGTGGAGTGTGCGGGGCGGAACCCGGCTTGATTCGGTTCCAGGTACTCGGATTGTTCAATGAAGTTCGAAAGGGACTTAGTGACATGGGCCTCAAGAATTTTTGCTAAAAAGGGAAGCAAGGAGATCGGGCGATAGTTGGAATGATTCAGGGGATCAGCCCCTGGTTTTTTTAATAGTGGAACCACTATCGCATTCTTGAAGGCAGAGGGAACCTTACCTTGAGTGAGGGATTCGTTTAAGAAGGGGAGTACAACATGGGGAAGGACAGATAGGACCTCTTTTAAGATGTGAGGGGGACAGCAGTCGTTAGGTGACCCAGACTTAACTCGGACCAGTAGTTCAGAAAAGAGCTGAGGACATAAAGTCGGAAAATGGTCCAGGGTAGCAGAGTTAGTCATAACCAGGTCAATGTGGTCAGAGCAGCATGTAGCGGGAATACTGGCTTTTATTGTGGAGATCTTGTCCAAAAGAAATGAGTTCAAAGAACTGCAAAACTCCTGAGTAGATGGCTGTTCAGGGTGAATTCTGTCGGAATTACACAGATCATTGATAATGGAGAAGATCTCCTTAGATTTGTTTAGAGCATTAAGAATTCTGGCGGAGAAGTGTGCGGCTTTGGCTTCGCGAATAGTCTTTTTGTAGTCATTGCGGGCTGCGGAAAACTGTAATTTATCCTCCAAGGTATAGTGCGATCTCCATTTTCTTTCTTTTTGCCTTAACTCCAAGTTCTGTTTCCTGAGCTCCGTGGAAAACCACTTATGAGCGTCGGAGTGTCGGGAACGAGAGAATTTTGTGAGGGGGGCATAAGAATGACAGGTTTTTAGTAACCAATTAGAGATGGCAGTATTCATGACATCAACATCCGAGTTGAGGGGGGGGCAAGACCTGGCCAGAGTATCGAATGTTTCTACCAAAACGGAACACTCCACTACCTGATGCCACCTCGACCTACCAGAAAATTGTGAATCCTGCCACTCCAGAGCCCTATGTGATGCCACAACATTACATCTGGTTCTAGATATGTCCCAAACAGGTGGCCATGACACCCTGACAAAAACTCCATATTGGCCAGCTAAAGCCTTCTACAGGCAATGGCAGTATAAGTACTAACCGTAGGCTCCTGTGTGCCTCTGACTCATGTGACATCTTGAGAAATTACATAAAATGTGCAGTGATGGCAGCTGTAATCTCACTATAATCTCTCTCATCTGAATGAGTACAGAAAGCCAGATAAGGGCCAGAGATGCAAACTAACTATAAACTGTTCTCAACTATTTTGCCTGCCGGTACCGCTCCTTCATATGTAAGGACAATAAGACTTGCATCCAGCTGCATCTGTAATGCTTTATGTATGAAGAGAATAACTGAGATTAGTTCTGACTCAGTCACATTCAAAAGCGTCTTGTTTGGATTTTACAAGACGTGATCGACCCTTGGGTCACAACGCTTCTAGTTAACTAGCCATTAAGAGTATCCCTGCTGAGCCGCCTAACTCTTCTATGCAGTTAAAAGGGCAAACCACAACCTGTTTTTGTGGCTTTCAAGAAACACTTTGTCCAGATGGTTTACTTCCCTGGTAGTCTGCATACCAATTGCTTTACGCCTTCACTCAATACACTTTTCCATTCTGCTACTTGCGTAAGATGCTAGGAGGGGATTTTTATGCAGAGCCTCTCCCTTCTGCTCTTTATTCTTCTTAAAGAAGAGTCACACTCCTATGAGGATATCGGTAAGGATTGCTCTAACCCAGAGGAACTCCCTATGGTCGCCTTTTTTAAAATAAGCTCTTTACTATACAGCGCTTCAGGTGTTTGTAAACACACCTGTGGTAGCTAACTAATTGTACCCACTGTCACTGAGTGGAGCATTAGATGCCTGGGTTTGGTATCGTTGGTTAAAATCTATATTCTGAGTGTAAATTCTTTGTCCCTAGACCAGTCTCGAAAGTAACTCTGACACAGTGATCACGGGCATAGATTTTATCGTTATGTTTTTGGTGCTTGACTGACAATGACTTTGCTTGTGTCCCATCGTTATTCGGCTCGACAGCACAGATGAGTGTACACATCTTCGTCACCCGAAAAAGTCGCAGGAACACACAATGGAAAACGTGACTGGCAGAGGGAAACTCCGGATGATGTGCTAGAGCCAAGCATAAGATGGCGGCACGCTTCGTGACGCCGCGCCGGGAGGGTAATGGCAACAGCGTGCGGCAAAGCATCGACCAGACAGTAAGGGAAGACATCACAGAAGATGGCTGGAGGCAACACGAGACAGGTAGGGCAGCGCGCGTGGTGGAAGTCCTGTGAGCAGTTTGAATGGCAACAGTTAAACTGCCATAGTAAGGTAACTGCATGAGCAGTTGGAAAGTAAAATGCCTCCCCTCACCGGAAAACATGCGACAACAGTCCCCGCATTTACAAACGTGTGTATCGGATGGCCAGAAATGCCGCCCCACACAATGTCAGTCAATAAATTTACCAAAGTAACTCCAAAGTTACAGTTGACACGGTCCAACCCAGGTGACACACAGGACCACGGCACTCGACTTGTGTGCTACACACCTTTCATGTGGAGGACAGAAAACACACCAACACTGCTGCTGTCAAAGACTGTTACTCAAATAACAAAATGTTTCACTTGTCCCCACTCGCTGCACAACAGCCGGTCACCATCCCCGCACATGAAAATACGCTTACTGAGGCTACCGCTCCTCAAGTAACAGGTCACTCAGCCAGATCCTCTGGGAAAGTACTGCAGGACAAACCGATGTTATCGCTGTATTTGCCAAAGCGTCAGTTGCTGGATTAGTCCGAATTTTCCAGGTGACAGCAGAGTCTTGGGTAATGGAACCACAAACGCCCAGGTTGCAGGCTGTCCAGAGGGTACAGGACACTGGTGGGGCTGACCAGGGCGTGTCTAGGTACTTGTCCTTTGGTTCCTTAGTTGTCCTTACTCCTTTGACAGTCTTTAGTGTCTTTAGTTCTTTGTCCTTTAGTTCCTTAGATATCCTTACTCCATACTCTTAAGATCGTCGCCAAAATGTGGTAAAAGGATGATACAGAGTCCAGCTGTACAAGTAGAATAGTTCTTTGTTGTAGCTTGGTTCCAGAATAGGAGAGTAGGAGAAGATAGATGGTACAAGTGAAGCCCCACCAGGAGCAGGCTCCTAGCAGCTCAGCCTGAGATAACCAACTGACAATCTCAGTACAGAGAGACACTCAGGCATCCTATGATGTCATGGTACATTCCGACAGAGCAGTACAATGGGGAATAGTACAGAAGTATTTTACTACACCTTACAAGTGCGCGGGGTACAAAAGACCACAAGCCAGACCAGTTCAAACCATCAATTTCAGTATGACCCCACACCAACAAATCAAGAATTCCTTCAATATTAGCAGCTAATTCCAAAGACCCAGTCAATAAGTAAATATCACGCTGCCTTCTATACAGGCAGGATGGCACAATCTTTTAAAGGCACAGAACTGTGATCTCTCACTGCTTACGCAGCACCAGGAGTGTTCAAGAATGCTGAATTAAAAAAAAGCATATACATCTGAAGCCCTCATGTAATTACATCACACAAATTGCTGAATTAGGCATACTGCTTGTAATTAGAGACAGCCAATGCTTCAGCCCCAACATTAATTGTTTCTGGCTACTCATTTTGTGTACAACCATGTAACATATAATTAAAGGCCTGAAATTCAATGGCTACAAATGCTCCAGAGGGAAGACGAGAATAGCAGAACATCTCTGGGCATGGATGGCTGGTTAAGAAGACAACTGCCTTTGGTGGATCAGCAGCACACAATGGACCACCAGATTGAGGGAATGCACTCTAAAGGCAACTGTGCCACTAATCACACTGCGAGAGCTGTCGTGTAGGTGCAGGTGCAGGGATGTAAAGTAGCATCAATCACCAGGTCGTAAACCAAGATAGACCAGGAAATACTTTCAGCAGTCAAATCATCACACAAAAGAAGTCCTGTCTCCTGGGTTTCCGGAGAAATACACCTACTTCCTGGGACAAGTGCGGTTTTCTAGTATTACCATACCAAAGATCGTAGACATCAAACTGACATAATTTAGTGAAAGAAACCCATGAAGGGACAGGGCTTATCACATGGAGGAGTATTAGCTACACTGCATATTTTGCAGGAGTATTACTGGCGACCAATAATGACTAAATAAACTAAGCAATGTAGCTCATTATGGAAGATTTGCCATTCTACCACAGCTAGAACACCACCAACTTTTCTTTTTTTTTTTTAAACTTGTGTTTATTGGCATTTTTCAATGGTATAGGTTCAAAAACAAATCGGTATAACGCCAGTCCAAAACCCGCAATATCTTCAAGACAAGCCTACCACGGAGGTGCACTGGCAGATTGTAAATTATATTGCACATAGCTGCAGGGCCTCTGCAGGGGGTATGAGAAGGAGCCCATCGATGAACTAAGCTCGCCACACCTCAGATGTCCCTCGGCTATACAACAGTCATTTATGCAACTGGCTTCAGGGTTCAACCATGACTATGCGGACTGGTCCCCCCATCTTAGCCCCCACCTCTCAGGGGTCCCTCCTGCAGTGCGCCCGTCAACCAACCTGGTATGTGGTGTCGACATTGATGTGTACCGGTAGAAGCCTGTGAACCAGTGAAACGGAATAAGAAGAAGGGAAGAGCAAAAAGCAAATGAACTTTGAAAACCACTGTTTGCGGGAGCGCACCACCTACATATAGGGACAAAGGTCAGTGAGAGTGAACATGTGCAGCCCGAGGGCGTCCGAGAGTAGTGTAGTGTTCAGAGCACATTTCAATGAGTCCAGGGAAGGGGCATGGTCTCTCAGATCATCTCTGTCAGAGTGGCGACCTGCAGTAGGGGCAGGTGGTCAGTTTCCGCTGGGCCACACATGCCTCGACTATGTCCCCTCAGTCGTCGTCCGGATTGGCTCCAGCTGGTTCACCATGTCTATCAGTATCTTCTTCTGTGCTCTTCCAGGCCTCCCGTACCTCCACCAATCGTCCTGATGTCTGGCGCCGTCGCACTCCTGTAGCGTCCTCCCTTATTAACACCATTTCCTCTACCCTGTCCCACACGATGACGAACTTCTCGTAGGTCTCGTCACAGGACCCGTTTTCAACTTCCAGGCCATCGCTATCCACCTCTTGGACAGAATGAGAGCTAAGTCAAGGAACTTAGTGCCCGCCTTCTGGGGGTTGGGTCTGGGGAACACCCCCAGTAGACATGTTTCTATCAAGCATTCTCCAAGAACTTTACCAGGCTTCACCTTGTTTAGTTCAGGAACTACAGAAACCTTAGCAAATACAGCATCCATATCAGTATAATAATATTCTAATTTATCTGTATTATAAAATAAACTAGCCAACACACTGCAAGTTATTCCATACGTCAAAGGAAGGTGATGATATGTTACACCCTCTGTCACAGACGCAGGTAACTGCATGCAGACATAACAATCCCTAACATCCATTGCCTCTACATATTCATATAAGAGCTTTGTAAAAACATTCTTAGAAAAATCACTTATTGACCTGTCTCTATAAGACTCAGTATTATCTATCAGTGTTGCAGTATCCTTTATGATATGTGCCTTATCACTATTTGTTGTATTGTTCATCCCAGATGTATTTTCTGCAGTTAATCTAAGTGGAATAACTATTGCTAAAACAAACCAAATAAGCATCAGTAGACCTGTACAGTAAAAACACATTCTACACCATCTGTGTAGAAACCTACACCTAGATCTTCTATTTTCATTCTCTGCCATGGTAAACTATAATCTAAGATATGTACAGAAAAATGTATCTTTCCACACTTGAAAATATGGCCTTTGAACCAACTGCCCTTAGCGTACTGTTTGGTCCTTCAACTTTCCTTTGATTTTGTCAGTTTGTCTTTATTCTGGTTTCTTCAGTCTCTTCAGGATGGGCACAGTTCACTCTCACCCTTCCTGCTTACAATTTACGTTTGGCTTCTCTTGACTGCTATCCACCTCTTCGATGTCAGGCAGTGCTATGTAAGTCCATTCAGGTGATTTGTATTTCAGATTAGGTCTCTTTACTCTTTTCGGTCTTTGCAATTGCCCTTTATTCAGATTTATTTGATTTCTTTTACTCGTTATTTCATTCACTTGTTCTTCCCTGTTTTTGTTCAAATTTATTATTTTATATCTCAGTCTTTTACTCTTGTTGGGCCAATTGTCTCCTTTTCTTGGCCTTTTTAGTTCAGTCTCTGTTTCTTCTTGTTCCACTTTCCAGGCTCTCATTCTTGGTCCTCTCCTTTGTCTTATTTCTTCTTCACTTTCTTCTGATTCTGTTTCAGATCTTACTTCACTTTCTTTAACTTTGAACTTTATGATCTCTGATTCAATTACTTCTGAAGGGATTTCCTCAAAACTTGTACTTGGTTGTTCAACATCACTGTGAATTATTTCTGTCTCTACTGTTTCCTTATCAATTGTCTGTCTTTCAAAATCTTCTGTTTGCTTCTCAATGTCCTCAGTTTGTCTTTCACCAAATTCAGATTGTTCTGCTTCAGATGTCGAACTGGTGTCTGATATTTCTAGATGTCGACTTACAGGTCGATCTTCAGGATCTGGAACTCTGACTGCTTCAGTTTCTGTTTCAGATGCTGAACTGGTGTCTGATATTTCCAGATGTCGACTTACAGGTCGATCTTCATGTTCTGGAACTTTGATTGTATGGCTGGCATGAATCCAATTTTTCACCAGGACATACCTCAGTCTGTTACTTGGGGGCACTTCAATGAACTCTAGTTGCATTCTGGTAAAAGGACCTCCTTCACGTCCTATTGTTCCCAAACTCACTACTGTTTTCCTTCATGGATTCAACTGTTGACATAAGACATATTTGACAAAGGCTTTCAGCTATACCCTAAATTTTGGGTCTGTTTAAAAAGCCTGATCATTGCATCTCTACCTATGTGTGCCTGTCCATGGTACATCCGTGCCATGTTATAGATCATGCTATCAGGCATAACTGGTCCTTCATCCCTGTAAACCCAAACTTCATCTTCTTCTCTTCGTCTACAACCTGATTTTATCCATATATCTTTTTCCTCATCACTTGCTTCTTCCTGCAATTGTCTCACCTCTTCCCACGTTTCAATTGTGTTAGTAAACATCAAAGGACATGAAACATGTTTTTTTTCCTTTCTCCGATTCATTGAGATCATATGTTTGGCAAAATATTGAGCTATTTTATCGGCAAACTTGTTGCCCTCTGTAATGTAGTCATCTCCATTCTTGTATGCAGCACATTTCACTACTGCAATCTGTTTAGGCAGCTGTATTGCTTCAAGCAACATTTTCACAAACTCACCATTCCTAATTAGAGATCCTGAAGAAGTCATGATCCCCTCTGGGACCAGATCTGTCCGAAATCATGTACCACTCCAAAGCCATACTGGCTATCCGTGATCACAGTGATTCGGAAATGTCTTCCCAGTTTGCAAGCTCGAATCAGAGAAATCAGCTCAGCAACTTGGGCTGAACGTATTCCTCTCAAACAAGATGCTTCCATTATGTCTGCCACCGTACATACATCATACACAGCACTTCAAATTCCTTCTTTCGTTCTCAAACATGATCCATCCACAATCATCACATAAGTACATCTCCAATGTCAGGGCGGGGCTTTGTGAAGAACTCAAGTACTTCCAAGCAATTATGATCAACATCATCTTTGACCTCTGCATTTTCTGCATCAGGCAATGAACTAGAAGGATTCACACTTATGCATCTCACAATCGTTACATTGTCTGCACCTAAAATCACCTTCTAATATCTGGTTAATCGGCTATGTGTCATGAATTGTGTCTTTGTTCTGGTCAGAAGGATTTCAACTGAATGTGGGACATATACCTTTAAAGAATATCCCATCACAATGCCTTCACTCTGTTCCAGGCTCACACAAGTAGCTGCTACTGCTTTTAGACATCCAGGCAATGCTTTTGCTACTGGGTCCAAAACAGCTTAAAAATATGCTATTAGCCGTCTCATTCTTTCATGCCTTTGTACTAGTACTGAAAGTGCACATCCGTCTCTTTCACTACAGTACAACTCAAATTCTTTCTCATAATCTGGCATTCCCAATGCTGGGGCTTCACACAACCTGTTTCTTAGTTCAAAAAGCTTCCATCTCTTTCTCATTCAACGTAATTGGATCTTTTACATCACTTTTTGTTAATCGCTGTAAAGGTTTTGCAATCAATGAAAATCCATGTATCTACTGTCGGCAATAACCAACCATTCTAAGAAATATACTCACCTCTCTTTGTGTCATTGGGGCTCTCATTCCTTTAATAATCCTGATTCTTTCTGTTGTTATTTTTCTCATTCCTTTTTCAATCTTATGGCCTAAATACTGTACTTCTTGTTGACATAACTGCAGCTTAGATGGGGACACCTTATGTCCTCCTTCTGCCAAATGATTTAATAATGCGATCATGTCAGCAATGCATGACTCTTTTGTCCTTGATGCCACCAATAGGTCATCAATATACTGGACCATAACAGATTTCTCAGGCATTTTCACATTTTCTAGGGATTTCTTCAGAATTTGATTAAAAATGGAAGAACTTTTAGTATACCCTTGAGGAATTCGGCACCATGCCAAGATACGCTCGCCAAACCGTAAGGCAAATAATGGCTGCCTGTCAGGGTGTAATGGAATGGAAAAGAATGCATGGCACAAATCAATAGCTGTGTACTATTCTACATCATGAGGAATTTGATACAGTATTACAACAGGGTTTGGTACAATTGGACAAAAGGGACCAACAATTTTATTCACTTTTCTCCAATCCTGTACTATCCTATAGGTTCCATTAGGCTTTTTCAATCCCATTATAGGTGAATTACATGGGCTACTCATTATTTCTCTCAAAATTCCTTGTTCAATCATTTTATCAATCACTGGATTTATTCCTTCATTAATTTCTGGCGTTAAGTTGTACTGTGGGGTATTCGGGTAAATTGCTTCTTCTTTTATAGTAATTTTTACAGAATCAATTCCTTTCATTAGACCTATATTTTCCCCCGTAAAATCTCATACATCAGTTTTCACTATTCCTTTCAATTCAGTAGGGATTTTCTCTGCATCAAATATAGGATAGTGTATCACATTTTTCTGGTTCAAGTGCTGATACGGTCATTTTATACAGACCATCATCATCTGATGTCTGAAAAGTAATACCATCTGGGGTACAGTAGATGGTGCAGTTCATTTTACAAAGTATTTCACATCCAAGTAAATTTACAGGACTGCATTCGCTCACTACAAAACGGTGCATGTCTTTAAAAGGACCAATTTCCACCTCTACCAGTTTTGTAAGTGGGGTTTTAATTTGTCTGTTGGAGACACCTACAACTTGGGTGAATTCTCCTGAGAGAGGAAGGTTTGGCATTTCATCTGATCTTACAGTAGAACGGGTAGCACCAGTGTCCACAAGGAAAGTAACATTTACACCATTCACCTTTCCATCCATAAATGGACCTGACTGATCTACCTCTAGAGTTGCGCCAAGCACGCACTCTTCTTCCTCTCCTAGGCACCGTCATCAGCTTTCATCCGATTAATTTCCATCCGGCTGTAGCCCATACTGTGAAACAGCAGCTGCACGCGGCAATTTCGTTACCTGCTCTCGTAGAATCCTGTCTCTGCACTGTATCTTTGAAGATTTACTCTCTTTGGGAGAGGTGGCTGCAGCACCTGACTCTGCTGAGTAACAACCTGTTGCAGTGGCGGTTGTTGATAACTCACCTCATTCTGCACCTGTGGATTTATTGATTTATTCTCTGTATTAACTTTTGGAGGTAATTTACACTCATTTTTCCAGTGCCCTAATTTTCCGCAATTATGACATGGCCATTTCTTTTTGGCGTCTTCTATATTTATCTGACCTTTTCCTTTACCGATGTTTGGTTTCATTTTGGTCTGACCTGCTTCATTAATCTGTTTAGTTATCTGGTCTTCTTGTTGTTCTGCAACCTTCACCTGTGCCCACATTGCCTTTTCTTTGAGCTTATGTTGTCTGGCCTCAATGTCATCACTACAATATTTTGCATACCTTAGTACCTCATCCAATGTACTAGACTGCCAACACAACATATGCTGCTTAATTATTTCACTTATCTCAGGTCTCAAACCATACACAAATTGATATGCAGAGTGAATCATGTCTTTTTCACTCAGATTCTCATATCCACTGTACTGCTTAAAAACTACAAGAATCCTTTCATAATAAGCGTGCACAGACTCCTTAGGTTCCTTAGTTGTTCTATTGATCTTTACCCAATCTGTTTCTTTCGGAGGAATCCTATTTTTCAAAAATGTGATTGCCTGCTCATATTTTTTCATTACTTCTGGACCTGGGGCCCCTGTTTTGGCGTCTCTAGGATATTCTTCCTTTGGCCAATCAATTGTGATTTTACATTCTGTCCACAAATCAGCAGGTACAACAATCTCAAACAATCCATCCAAATCTTCCCACAATACCTTTAAAACCTTTACAAACCTTTCCACTTGTCTGTACCATTCTACAGGCTTTTCTCTCAATCTTGGAAAATCATTTGTAAATGACAATATATCCTATCTGGACCATGGGACATGTACATAACCTCCTCCTGGAATTTCTCTCATAGGACATTCCACTACTGTTGTTTCCTTTTCTTTTACTGGGAAAGCTAATGTTGCTTTATCAGCCGTACCTTCTTTTCTCCTTATCCACCTACTTCTCCATCTTTCTCCATCTCCCCATTTTCTCAGTAACAAAATTAGTTCTTTTATCTGTGTTAACCGTCCTGAAGTGTTTAGATTTTCTATATCTTTCTCACTAAAATCTACTCTGTAAGGTTTTTGAAATCCTCTAAACTTTACAAAATCTATTCCCAATTCATTTGCTGTTTCTTCCAATTTCTCATGCAAATTCTTAGCTCTCCATGTAATACTTTTGCACATAAACATTAATTCATCATCCTGATATGTTTTTAACCGATCTGTACCAATAGTCCCTAGAATCAGTTCTTCCATGTCTATTTTTAATCTAACCACATCCAAAGTTTGTGGTTCTGTATCTTTTCTTTGCAAACTCTTTACCCACTCATTTCATTCTTCCGCAGCTGGACCCACAGGGGTCGTATTTAAATCTACTCTATTCACACTTTTCTCTGGTGTTTCAATTGCTGATTCAGCTCCCATAGGAAGTTTATTTATTGGACTCTGATTCATTGTCAAATCCATAGGTGGGGTTAATCCAACCGAATCTTTAGTCTCCCTAATTTCAGGATAAATCTTTTCTCGTACTTTTTGCATACTGGAATTTAAGGGAATTGTTAAGGAATGTTCATCTATCTTTTGATTTTCAAAAACTGGTATCACTGGGCCTATAGTTACTGGCACAGTTACAGCTTCTACATTCTTTGTCAATTCTTTTATCTTTTCAGCCAATTCTTTTGTTGTTCTTGCTAATTCAGATGCATTATGAATATCAGGTTCTACAGTCTGTGGTATTTTCTGTCTATTAAATGGACTATTTATTTCAGAAAATCGTTCTGAGTTTTGATTCACCACAGTTTCCATTGGTGGTGCATTTGGTGTCACCACCGCAGACGCCTGTTGATATGGAGTTTTTTTTAATTTAATATGTCCTCCAGCAACTCATCATCTGTATCACTGGCTCCATATCCACTCCTTTCTGGTACTGGATGCTTCTTTTTCTCTGTGCACTATTTTTCTACTACTTCTTCAGCTGTTCTAGCAGGAAAAATACCATCCGTCATATTAGCGTACCGCCATCGTCTCATCCTGTCTTCATGGCTCACACCCCATACTCTTCCATGAACATAACTATCATCCCTTATATCTCTGTGTCTCTCTCTTTCATACATCTCATCTTCCCATTCACCTAGGGCTTCAAACTGTGTCGGTCTAGGTCTCGGTTCAAGTTTCATCATTTTGTTTCTCAAATTTCGTAGTATAGCTGTGGTAAACGAACTATTTTCTGGAAACGCCAATACTCCATCATTTTGAGTATACTTTGCCCAATTTTCCAACCAAATACCAGTAAGATAACCATAGTTCGTTATCATGTAAGATGATGGTGTTTTCGGTGGAGGAAGCACTTCTCCCTCTCTCGTTACAATCCTTTTATCTTTCTTAGAAAGGTTCTTGAATTTCGTAAACCATGAAGGTTTCTCTATCTCTCGTCCATCGTAATAAGCCATATTTCACAATTATTTTCCAAAGCGAATTCACGCCACTCTCCTTTAATCTGCTTGACTATTCTGTCCTATCCCAGCGCAAACCACACTAACACACCAATCAGAAAACTCTACGTCACTCACACACAGACCTATTGCAGCACGTCTTTACACTAATGCACCAATCAGAAAGCTCTTTGTTCTACCACAACTGGCCAATCTCAGCGCGGTCCTTGTTGACGTCAGCTTCTACTCCTGCTCCTCCTCCTTTACAAAAATTATCGCCACTGTTTTAGAACACAATGATTTCACAAATTTGGTTAATTACGACATAAAACACATTTCCATTGTCTGTTTCTCTAAACAAAAGGGATAGTTTATTCAAACATTCAAGAATACTGTTTCGTTCGATAAGCGTAGCACTTCCCTCTACCTTACCCTTCTCTCAAGCATGAAGTAGACCCGTTTCTCTGGGGATAAAACACGTGTGGAGACTATACTGCTCCTGAGAATTAAGGCCAGAGTTTCACAAGAAAACCTGTTGATATTTCACTTAACGCAATCCACACATGAATTTCCCTAACATAACACAGTCCTGTGTTATCACCAAATTGAAATCAGACAATGCACAATTCCATGTGAGTTCTCTTGTCACACATATCCACTTCCTACTTCCCGGAAGCTTCAAAATTCCGACTACATATAACGTAATACAAATTCAACATGTAGTGTTAAACATAGAATCTAATAATCAATACTCAATAATCAATAATCCCCTAAACTGACCTATAGAAAACATAACTCTGCTACCAACAAAACTGATGCAGCGCGGCCGTCCTAAAAACTTTTCCTTACGACACTAACCCAGAAAACCCTTACACCATTCGTTCATCGGTGGGGCCCATGACACCGAAACACACATTCATTTTTCTGGATCAGTGATAAGTTGACGAGCTGCAAGACATACGGGGTACCTTGTCAATATTTTTACCTAAATAATAACTATATACGTTATATACATTTGATTTTGGAATTGTCGGTTCTAAACATCAAGGTACTCCGCTATTTCGGTCGATGGACCAACTAGTAGGAATCAGTTGATGGCGATTAAGTCCAGCTCAATCACAATTAAACCCTTTTAACAACTATTGATCATAATTTTAATTCTAAAAACCACAGATTCAGTTTTGAGTTAGCATGACATTTTATCTAGATTCATTGAATAAATTGAATAAGTAAAGTTTTATTAGACACATTTTCTAGACATTTTTACATTAGCGTTTAAATAAAGATTGAAATAGAAACGGAAAATATTCATTACCCGTGGCGTATACTTTACCATATGGAGACTCCGCAGTTGGTATTGAGATCTCCGAGGGGGCTGTATGACGGTACAACACATATAAATGCACCGTATGCCTTTGCCATGCATTTGTTAGCATGCATGTTTATACCGCGAATATGCATTTACAACGCATGCCAATACCACACATTGTTTTTAGATTAAAAAACAATGTATTTGTGGGTGGAGACCCACCACCTCACCCAACTTACCTTAAATGTGCGGTATTGGCATGCGTTGTAAATGCATATTTGCGTTATAAACATGCAGGCTAACCAATGCGTGGTAAAGGCACTACGAGGTAAAAACCTCGTCGTAAAGGCTGTTTCCCCTCAAGAGGGAGTATCTATTTTATGCAAATAAAGAGATTTTTTATATAATGAATGTAACACAACTAGTTCAAATGACAATTCTGCATTTATTATTTCATGATTCATACACAAAAGGCTTATTAGCACATATATAAGCAGCATGAAAGCGACTATTAAATTAATTAAAATAAATGTTAGGCTCAGCATTACAAATACCAGGATCCTTAACATCTGGGGGCAAATTTAACAACATTTAAACAGGCAACTTGCTGAGCTGCATTGCATGAATGAGACACATCGAAATGTGGCATATTTACAAATCTAATGTACATTTCTGTTGCCTCCTTGTGCAGGCTCGCCACATAATGCCTAGCACCAATTCAGGCACCCTTGCGCTCCTTTATGAACAGGATTGTTTTTGTACAGTTAGGGACACCTTCCTGCATAAAAACAAGCCCTATAGGCCTTTTCCCTTTTCTGTTTGTGATGGGGAATGCATCACATATTGAAAAAGGAAGTAATGAGGAGAAATAAAGTTATTTCTCTTTGTTACATGGGGGTTTAGGAGGCACATCATTTTGACACATTCTCAGGTTTACAACTCTTTGTAAATCTGGGAATGCGTCACAATACATAGGTGGGTGTGTGGGAATGTCCACAGTCCACCCTTGGAACACCTCCCTGCTATGAGGTAACACAAGGCAGCGATATGCGCTGCCTTGTGTTACCTTGGATATACCAAACCAGGCAGAGCCACACAAAGGGGCTTTTTCGTGGCTTAGTAAATCCCAGTTAAGGGCTTGTTTGCCTTGCGCTGCCTTGCATGATGCATGTGAAACGCTGGTCCTATCTGGCTCCTAGGCTTTTTACTGTGTGGTAAATATTTAAATTACCTGTACTATTTTTATGCGGTAAAGTCTAATAAGAATAACTCAGAAAAATAAGAGGCAGAATCCGTGGTATTTGAGGTTATAAAAGGGAATTTATTCCTTACAAAGGAATCATGGTTATGGTTCGAACCAGGCAATCGAATTCCATCACCACGAAGGTTCAGGAAGGGATAGGCAATACATTATTGACAAGTAATTGTATATATAGTAAATGCATTACAGCAAAGACAGATGCAGGAGGCGTAACAGCTGATAAGACAGATAAGAATACACATACGTAATGAAAAAGGCGTTACAATAGGCGTGCATAAAGGCGTATACTAGAAACGTCATTTAAAATGATGTCACAGGTGGGTGGATCCATAGGAGAATCCTGCAATGTCAGCAGAAATACATGGCAGAGATGCGCGCGCAGCCGCATGACGTGTGATTGACGTGTAACTAGAGGGTGAAGGGAACTTGACATTTAGCCCTACGTGAGGAGACAGAAGTCTGGGGGGTCAGATCAACCTAATCCCAAATCATATCTAATATCTTGTGTTTAAGGAACTGTATTATCTAAAAGGAAAGGTCTCTCGGACAGAATCTATTCTATACTGACTGCTAGTGCGTGTACAAGCGTCTATGTGTCTACATGAGATGCGAGGGGGCATGGGCCTACCATGGAAACGGAGGCTATGAATTACTTGCATGGAGACAGTAAGGCCGGGCCCTTTGCTCTGTAGCTGGAAGGATGTTTACCTAAAACTACTGGACAGGAATGTATTGGATGAGGAGCGGAGCAGATAACTTGAAGGTGAAATACAGTTTTTGGCAGGCAACAGGCCGAGTCAGGTACCGTTAGCCGCGCAGGGAGTAGGACAAAGTTCATGGATACAGATGCAGGCTCAGGCTGGAACTTTCAGAAGCAGAAGGCAGGAAAAGACTTGATGACAGAATTCAGGGCCTACTCGCCTGAACTGTAAAACGTGAAAAGTGTACCATATAAAGTCGGTGGCCAATCATACTTAGGAACGGATATTATGTGGTAAATATTTAAATTACCTGTACTATTTTTATGCGGTAAAGTCTAATAAGAATAACTCAGAAAAATAAGAGGCAGAATCCGTGGTATTTGAGGTTATAAAAGGGAATTTATTCCTTACAAAGGAATCATGGTTATGGTTCGAACCAGGCAATCGAATTCCATCACCACGAAGGTTCAGGAAGGGATAGGCAATACATTATTGACAAGTAATCATATATATATGAAATGTATTACAGTAAGACAGATGCAGGAGGCGTAACAGCTGATAAGAAAGATAAGAATACACATACGTAATGAAAAAGGCGTTACAATAGGCGTGCATAAAGGCGTATACTAGAAACGTCATTTAAAATGATGTCACAGGTGGGTGGATCCATAGGAGAATCCTGCAATGTCAGCAGAAATACATGGCAGAGATGCGCGCGCAGCCGCATGACGTGTGATTGACGTGTAACTAGAGGGTGAAGGGAACTTGACATTTAGCCCTACGTGAGGAGACAGAAGTCTGGGGGGTCAGATCAACCTAATCCCAAATCATATCTAATATCTTGTGTTTAAGGAACTGTATTATCTAAAAGGAAAGGTCTCTCGGACAGAATCTATTCTATACTGACTGCTAGTGCGTGTACAAGCGTCTATGTGTCTACATGAGATGCGAGGGGGCATGGGCCTACCATGGAAACGGAGGCTATGAATTACTTGCATGGAGACAGTAAGGCCGGGCCCTTTGCTCTGTAGCTGGAAGGATGTTTACCTAAAACTACTGGACAGGAATGTATTGGATGAGGAGCGGAGCAGATAACTTGAAGGTGAAATACAGTTTTTGGCAGGCAACAGGCCGAGTCAGGCACTGTTAGCCGCGCAGGGAGTAGGACAAAGTTCATGGATACAGATGCAGGCTCAGGCTGGAACTTTCAGAAGCAGAAGGCAGGAAAAGACTTGATGACAGAATTCAGGGCCTACTCGCCTGAACTGTAAAACGTGAAAAGTGTACCATATAAAGTCAGTGGCCAATCATACTTAGGAACGGAATATCCGACCCATTCATGGCGGATCTGAAAGAGGACATGTTGACGTTGGACGCACATGTATTTGCGTCTTCATAGCTGGAACTGGAGGGAACATACATGTACTTGTAGCATGTACATGGAGCCGTTGGGGTCTAAGATAGGGGACATAATTGATCATAAAATTCATATTTCCTCAACTGGATAGGATCCATCAATAATAATAGGCTGAAATTCACTGTATTATTTCTACTCAAGTATTGAGTAAATTATTAGACCAGCTATTCTTAACCTTTTGACTTGTGTGTGCCCCTACTGATTCATTACTTGAATCTGCCCCCCCCTCCCAACTCCCTCTGAGCCATGACTGGAAGATAGGAACCCCCAGCCTAAGCAATTTCAATGATGTGAACAATACACAGAAATATGAAACAAGTATACACCAAGTATATGCTCAAATATTTAAATATGTCATGTAACTCACAATTAAATATAGAAACTCACAATTAAATATAGAAAAATATTTTCAAATTTTCAATTCTAAGTCGCAGCAGGAGCAGAGCCTTCCAGTGGTGGACCTTTTCCAGGTGGGGATCACAGATCTTAGCTTGCTCTGGTCCTCCAGTTAGTACTTGGTGAGTCTTCTTGGGCATGCCTGTGATACACCTGCAGATGGTAATTATTTGACATGCTGGGCACCAGGCACTAAACAGTATTGTGGTCACACAGTCCACTAAAAGGGCACACAAGCCACCAGCAGGAGCCTATCACAGCTTCAGTCAACTGGACTGGTAGTGTGGAAATGTACCCCTTTTTTAGGGGTACACTGGTGCAGGGTCACCCTTTTGTCCACAGGTTCAAAGACCAACAAAGTAGAGATCTGCACTGGAGTTGGGAATAAATAACAAGTTTATTAATCACTCATGAGTGGGACCACATCCATACAGCACTCTCAAGTGCTGCCTGAGGTAGTACACTGAAGTCACAGAACACAGGGCTTTTATACAGGTTTTCTGCAGTGTAAGCATGTGAACAGAAATAGGAAGGACAGGTTTTGGAAATAGTTTTCAGCAAACAAGGGCAGATGAATAACCACCTGGTCAGTAAAGTGGGAGGGGGAGCAGGAGTGCTTATGGCAGCAGTAAATGATTGAGAGTTAGCAGATGTACTGGCAGCTACAAACTCTCAGCATGTATATTCCTTTTAACTGAGTCAGGAAGTCAACTAAAATAGATAGCACGCCCAGAGTGAAAAGACGAAAGAATTACGAAGGAAACTTAAATGGACACCACAGCCAAAATGGCTGTCGCTTATGCCAAGTAAAATATTACACGTTTTCCACAGTAGCTCTGACGGTGCTTTGTGACAAACATCATACTACCTGACCTAGCAGTACCACGATTCCCTTGGCGCTCTAGCCTCAAGAGTCTGTGTCCGATGAACCCTAGGCCAGGGTCAATTATAGCAGTCTCGTCCATGATCTGTTCCTCCTGCAAGGTTGGTGCTTCCTTCCCATTTTCACAGATAGGAGATCGAGCATCTGTGGCAGCTATCCGCTGGCACTTACCTATTACTCATGAGCTACCTGGGTTCTGACTAGATGCTGACCCCAGAGGAGCTGACAGAGTGGTTAGCACTTAGGATCTTCAAGTCTGAGGATCCCAGCAGCCCACGTTAATTTTAAGCATCCTATTAGGGCATGAGGAGGGAGGCTTTGGCAGAACTAGCAGATCCAGACACGTGTGTCTAGAATCACCTCCCAGTGCCTTATGAGCAGACTTTTACCTAGTAGCTAGAGAGACATCCTTTAGGAAAGTAGGATCTGAGAGTGCATAGAGAATCGCTCTCCTGCACATGTTTGCAGGTTGCCCCACCTGTCTTGTTTTTGGCATTTCAACAAAGGAGGAACATTGGCTAACTTTTTCCCCTATAGATATCGTTAGAATACATTGAAAAGTTGGGCAGAGGATGCACTGCACAGTGTCAGAGGTGTGTGGCCAGTGTAACCCTTACTGCATTTGGCAACATATTATTCAGCAAGGGAACTCGTAAATTCTTCATCCCTACCACTGGTTACAATGTTTAGCATTTGTCCTTCGGTGACCTACATGTTGCCCTGTGAGTTTGTGTTATGATTTACTTTTTGCATGCAGATTGTGAGATTCCCAGTCAGGTGTAGGTAGTAGATCAAGAGGAGCCACTGAGACATCTTGGGCCAAAAGTTACAGAGGCCTTACGTGTCTCAGGGAGCATGCAGTAAGTCCCTGCTGGGAGCACTCACATTAGATGCCTGTACAGTGCTGTACTGTTTTGCAGCATTTAGGTGGCTTTTCCTACTTACGACGAGTATGAAACGTGTGGTTAACCAAAAAGCTTCTTCGATAGGCATGGTTGGAAGGGTGTGGAATTGTAGTGTGGTCTTTGTGTAGAGCATTGGAGGCATGCTACAATTGTGTGCTTAGAATATTGACCAAAGTATTGCCCACAAAATACCTGTAATCTGAAAGCACTGTTGTGCATCTGAGCGACCTGCCTTGAGAGTTGTCATTCCTCCAGAAAGTTGAGCACACATTGGACTTGGCATGCCACTGATTTACTGAAGAATAGCACCATGAAAAAACCAACCATTGGCAAAGCCAATAGGTTTCGGCAATCTGAGAGCTATTTTGAAGCAACTCGGCTCAAAACATTTCAGCAAACAGGCGTTAGCGGTTGCCCCAATCAGAAGTTCAAAAATTGAAGGGACATAACATGGCGCGTCTCCCTCCCTAGCCTTGTTAAATAAAGGACCATAATATTGAAGCGCTGCGCAAAGTAGTATAGTTTGAAATTGGGGAGCCCCCCTCCCCTTTCTCTAGGTAGGCACAAAAAAGCATTAGCCCTTCTAGTCCCATAAAACAAGATAAATCTAGCCACCAATCCATCCATTAGTTTAAACCAATCATTGTGTATATCTAAGGGTACTGTGCAAAAAACATATAATAACTTCGGCAACACCATCATCTTGACAAGGTTGAACCTCCCCATTATTGAGAGTTTAAAGTTGTCCCGACAACTAAAATCTTTCTTGACTTTTTCCATAATAGGGGACAAATTTAAATTGACTATAGTATCTACCCTTGCTGTGATATTTACTTCCAAATATATCGCTTCGTCGACAATCCTATTAGTGGCTGACGTAAATCTGTTTATCAGGACCTTTGTTTCAGCCCTGCTCAACGAGAATGCTGATTGATCCCCAAATTCTTCAGCTATCAATTCCACAGATTGCAGATCCCTGTCAAGATCAACTGTTATTATGGCCACATCGTCAGCATAGGCCAACATCTTAGTGCCCCAGCCCTGGAGACTGACAGGGGGGATGTCCGGGGAGGCTTCCAACTGCCTAAGAAAGAGATCTATGTACAGTGCAAATACCAAAGGGGAAGAGGGGCAGCCCTGTCTCATTCCCCTTTTGATCGAGAAAGGCTCAGACTCTTCTCCCATGATTTGCAGTCGAGCAGTGGGGTTAAGATACATTACCCGAATTGCCTCAATGAAGGATGTCCCCAAGCCATTAGCCTCCATAATCGTCCAGAGATCGTCCCACAAAACATTATCAAAAGTCTTCTCAACTTCGAGCAAGGCGCCCCCCGTCGGTTCCGCAAGGACCTCAGTGGCATCAAATAAAGAAATTACTCGCCGCACATGATCCACAGTTCCCCTCCCCTGGATGAAACCATGATGCCTGGTTGAGACAAGACGCTGTATTAAATTGCTTAACTGACTCACAAAATGTAGCTTTACATCGCTGTTTTAAAGAGTGATTGGCCTATAAGAGCCCAGGGCGGTAGGGTCCTTGCCTTTCTTTAAGAAAATAACAATATTAGCCATGCCCCATGAGCCTGGCAGTGGTGCACCTTCTCTAATTTCCTTAAATAGCCCCAGCATTTCCTGATGGATTTCTTTATGAAAAAAACGTATAGAACTATAAAGGAATACTATCTGTTCCTGTGGCTTTTCATCTTGTGTTACCTTAACGCCTTGCAAAAAATCCTCTGAGACCCGAGAGAAGCCCGCAGGGGAAGCTTTATAGAGATCAGAGTAAGATTCCCTAAATGCCTCCCTGACCTCACCGGGATCCGTTACTACTCCACCTTGCATGACCCTCATCTGACTAATGTGCCCTGTGGCTTGCTGTTGCTTAGACCTGACTGCGAGGAGCCGCCCCACACGTTCACTGCACTCATATCATTCTTGACTCTTGACTAGGTACCTCCCAGCAGTTTTCTCCGGCGTAGTCATTCAAACATGCCTTGGTTATGGCTATTGTTTTTAACAACGGGGTCAGATCCCTCCCACTTGCCACAGCACTAATCAATTCTGATTCTAGCAGACTATGTTTTTGGTATAATTCTTTAATCTGTCCCTGTCCTCTCTTTTGTTTGGCCAGACTGAACCCCAGCGTTTCACCCCTTACCGCAGCCTTGAAGGTATCCCAGACCATTCCAGGAGAGGCACTGCCCTTATTGATAATACAATATTCGATAATCCAACCCTTCATATGGTTCAGATATTCTTGATCAGACAGAAATGCCCTCTCAAATGACCACTTACTAACCACTCTTCTTGGTCCGTCAAGTGGGAGATCGAAAACGATAGGATTGTGATCGGACATTACTCTGGGAAAGAGTTCCACCTGAGACCCCTTAAGTAAGACCGCTGACATCAGAAAATCGTCCCGCCTGGCAAACTTGCCAAGGGCAGCTGAGTAATAAGTATATCCAGGCTCAGAAGCTTTCAAAGTAGGCCAAACATCAATTTAACCAACATCTCTCAAGAGATTTTTAAAAGATTTCAAAGTTTGCAAGTTACGCCCAACACTAGAAACTATACTTCCCCCAGGCCCTACTCTAGATCCATTTAAATGTAGATCCCCACAGACTGCATATGGTGCAGGCTAGGAAGGCAATTCCATAGCTAAAAAATTCAATAGGCCAGGATCGTCTAAAACGGGGGCATAACCCGAGCACAGTGTAAAAGCACCATTGCCAACTTTGCAATGCATTATTTCCCATCTGCCACGCTTGTCCGCTGTTTTACGACCCGGTATAATAGCATTCCCTCTAACTAAAATAGCTACCCATTAGTCCTAATGTCCTAACGTCCTGGGATGTATGAGATACTGCCTTCAGACCTAGAGAATTCAACACAACACTATCAACCCGTGCTATATGAGTCTCCGAATGGCAATATATATCTGCTCTTAAAAATGTAAGATCTTCTTGCACCCTTCTCCTTTTAGATCTATCATTAAGCCCACAGATATTGATAGTGGTAATACGGAGCTTAGCAATCCCTCAGCAGATTGTTCTAACCACCAGTAATGCCCTCCCAAGATTGATAGAATTCCTATAATGCCAAGACACAGTCCTCCACCCGATCTTATATTCAAGACCCAGCCTATCCTTCAGTGCAACCAAAAAGACCAAACTACTAAAATTTCCTTTAGTTTAGATGCCACTTCATCCAACTCCCTTCCCAACACCCTTCCACCCCAAGCCCTCCAGAGCCCCCTTCCCCAACCTGAAACCACCCCTCCCCCTCCCCCGATTGTTGAAATCAGGCAGACCAACCAGGTCTGTGTGTTGGAGATGGCAATGGACACTGCAAGCTCCCACCCTAACCCCTCCTCCACACCCCCACATAAAAATGTGATAACGTGAAAGATACTGCCAACGAGTCCCTAAGCCCCCAATATACAAAAAACAAACAAAACCTGTAATACTGAGGAAAGACCCAAATAGGTTTAGCCTGCTTCGTAGTGTCCTGAGCTAACAGCCCATGAGCTATATATTGCTTCTATTTGCCAAAAACGGCTCAAGATAGTCCCTAGCTTGTATTTCAGAGGTAAAATGTTTTACACTCCCTCTAACTCTTGTTTTCAATCTAGCTGGGGCCAGCAGAAAAGCCTCAAAACTGGCATCTTGATAAGGCTTAATGACCTGTTGCGGACAAGTCAGGGCGCACAAAAAAGGAGGACTCTCTGTATTATCTTCTTGCCTCTGGCCGTGCCTTCTCAAAAATGGCTTGGCATTACAGGAAATTTCCCAAAAATACTAAGATGGCCATTAGCTGCCTCTGACCTCTGCTGGCCTCTGTAGGTCTGTGGCGTAGAAACGGAAACCGGTGGACCCTCTGAACTTCCCGTTCCCAATCCAATCCTACAAGTTCCCTCTGAGACACTTCCCAGACCGCACCCAACCGAAAAACTATTGGGGCCTCCGAAGAATCACTGTGCCATCGGGCACTGAAAACACCGCTGGCAGGAAAGGTCGTCTGAAGGGAGGTGGAGGGGGCCGGGGTAGGAGCTCCGCCGCAGTACTCCTATGTGGCCGCCATCTTGCCTCCTCCCACACGGCAGCGGCCAACTTTCTGATGCGATAGGTAATACCTAGGTGAGGCGAACCAGAAGCAATCCGATCTTATAACAGCCCCCACTTTGTTAAAACAGTATTTCAACACATTTGCACAGCCCTAGGAATAAGGCATAAACTGTCATCTGTTTATCACCCCCAAAGTAACGGTATTTTGGAGTGCCTGAAAGGCCTCCTCAGGAATAAATTAAGTAAATTATGTGCTACTCTGCAGAAGAAATGGCTGCACTGCCTACCACTGGCTTTGTAGGCCCTCAGAAATCAACCAGGAAGCAACCATCACTTGACACCACATCACATAGTGACAGGATGTCCCATGCTCACACCTTTAATGATAGCGCGACAAAAGGCAGATGCCCATAAGACGACTGAGGTTTTGGGGGATGAAATGCATTGTTACTTGTCTGAGTTAATGAAGCTTGCCAGGTTCTTCTCTAAACAGTTATTGCAAAAGGAGAAGTGCACTACTGTAGCTCAGCAGCCCTTTCCAATACCTGTTGGCCAACAAGTGTACATTCGCAATTTCGTTAGAAAATGGAGGAACGAGAAATTTGAAGGTCCCTTCTCAGTGACAATGAGTACTTCCACTGCAGTGAACGTGGACGGCAGAAAACCATGGATACTCCAGTTGGGCGTCTACTGGACCCTGCTTTGTGTCAGGCATCGCCATTGCCTGAGGGAGAACCAGAGGAAGTAAGAGAGAAACAGGAGTAACAATGTCTCCCTTCAAAGTGCGAGTTGAGTATTTTGTTGACCCTGCTAGCGGACAGTTATGTATTGCTGTTTTGTTTTTCTTTTTAGGTCTTCTTATGTTGGCGGCTACATTCCATGGTATTTTAACATGTCTATGGCATTATGTCAAAATATTATGCTCTTGCAGAGAGTGATACCCAAGCACAGAAATATATCCCATAGTATCATGCTAGCTTATTAGATAATATTTGGTGCCAACATATGACGGAGATAGATACGCAGACTTCTAATAAATCATGTTTTTTATTTGTTCCTAGATTCCACACACCAAAAATTCAGATAGGTTACACTCATCCAAAGAGGTGTCTCCGAATATTACCCTGTGTCTATTACACCTTTTCCTTTGCAGAATGAGAGCACAGATGTAATCCCTGCAGGTAAAACAGGGATCATTCCTAGTAAACATCATGCAATATGGGAAAGAGATAGCAGATATAATGAACGTTCTAACAGAACTCAAATAACTAGTAGTAAAGTTAGATGCAATGGCTAGGACATGAATTATGAGGTACAAGGATAAAACTTGGAGAGCTAAAAAATTGCAACATGGATTTTTAGGGGTATCTAGGTTTACGCTTTTCTGTAATAATTACTCCACCACACCCCGGCCCCACGATTGTCAAGGAAGACAATATTTATGAGTCAGTTGATCGTATACGTTCATGGTCATTGACACCATGGTCCCACATTTGGGTGTAGGGCCCTTTCTTTATGGAAGGGAAACCAGAGTGTCAATAGCACACAACAGAAGTGTCAGGCAGTGTGGGATGAGAACATATTCAGATTAACTTGGTAGAAACAGCTACAACGCTTCGAGCAGGTAGAAAACCCATTATTTTCTCTTTACATTTCGGAGGAATGGAACGGTCCTGTTGGAGAACAACATCAACTGGAATACCATTACGTATAATTCTGACATGCAATGGTGCACCTCCAGCCTAATGGACTACTACTGGAACTGCGGAGAGTGGCTGTACACGTGACTACTTTCAGGTTGGAGTGGTCTCTGGTCACTGTGCACACCCCCTATCTGGTGATTCCAGGAGTGGACATTTCAAAGCTACATGACCATCCCATGAGCTGTCCAAGTACCTTGCTGCGTCATCATCGGAGGAAGAGAGCTGCAGACTATTTTGGAACTATAGCCCTGAAAGACAGCTCTTGCAGGAGCACAGGCTGTTCAATGAGCGTCAGTTATTTTTCAGATGCATACTTCCAAGCGACTGCACGTTGGTTGCAGATAGCCCGTCAGGAACTCATAAAGGCGATCACCATCACTGAAGATGGCTTTAATGCAGTTAAAGTATAGGTATGTGCCATGGAGGGGGGAGTATTTACCAATATTGGAACTACTTTCTGTACTTATATCCCAGCCAACGATGCGGACAATGGAACATTAACAGAGGCCATACAAACTTGCATACCATACTGCATGTCAGGACTATTTAAGGCCTTGTTGCCTATCCTTGTGGTAGTGTAATTGATGTATTGTGCCTTCCAGTTAGTGATGGGATGCTGCAAAAAGGTTAGCCAGAAGTTGGGAGGGATGTTCACCACTAGATTGGTCAATAAAATGCAGGACGTTGAGGAGAATATAGACATGTTGATGTCTGCAAGTAAAAGGAAGGTGAGGAAAACAGTTGAAATATAAAAAACAGGGGAAAATGTTACAGAGAATGTAGAAAAGAGTGAAGGCTTACCAATACTAAGGAATACTAAGGGGGGGGGGGGCAGACAGCTAAACAGGCCTCCTTGCCAGGGTGCCTGTTTCCCTGAAAGAAATGCAAATGTGCACAAGTGGTTAATCTGCAAATGCAAATGTAAAGGGTGCTTAGAAGCCAGTATTGGCTTTAATTGGTGGCATCACTTCAAACTTTGTTAGAGAATGTAGAAAAGGGAGAAGGCCTACCCATGCTAAGGCAAGCACCAGCAGAAAGTAGTGTAGAAATGTACGTGGTAAGGGAAAAGCACGGGCTCAAACTGTTTACAATATCAGAACAGAGAGAAAGAATAGAGAGGAGTCTGGGGGGGAAGAAGACACAAGTTTTAGTTAATAGAGAAATATAATTAGTAAACACGGCACAAATAGAAAGTTACAGTATGCACCGCAGGCACGCATTACAAGGACACATCTCTGAGAAAATATGTAGATAAAAGTAGACACACAGCAACAAGATGAGCAGGTGGTCGGGCATTGCAGAACATTAGATGCGTAGGAAGGAGAGCATTGCTAGGATTCAAAGCATAAGACAGTCAAGGATACCAGTAGTTCAGGGTGCGAGACAATGTATCAATAACATGTGCACTTCAGTCATATTCTGTAACGTGTGGGTAGATGTTTTTGCAGAAACTATTGCTTCTTGTTGAAATTCAAAGACATAACGATGTGCTTGAGCAAGAGCTTGGTTTAATATGCTAATGAAATGTATGACATATTGCTGTATTGATTCTATATAAAACACTGCCTGTTATGTTGTAGTTTGCGTTCAATTTCCACGGAGCTGGCTGACCTCCTGGCAGTGTTCTGATAAACTCTATACTATATTGTCAACAGAAGTTGCATTGTCTCTTTCATTCTCCAGCAATAGTTTCATGATGACATAGATCTATACACTTTGAGTGGTATGGCAAATGAGTCACCAGCCCAGCTGTGAAGTGTGTGCTTTTAAAGAACAGTTATAAAAACAATTGCAATACGCAGTCTGTGTACTATTAAAACCTATATTTTGGAAGCCCTTTATTATCTTAAACCTTTATGCGCATTTTATAGCAACATGTCTTCTACGTTTGTAATGCAAGAATTAAATAATTACTTACATATTCACAATGCATTATGTCACTTACTGGGATACTTGTAGAACTAAACATACACAAGTCACTATTCTCCACAGCACTAACCATTGGCCCTCTGGTTACAGACACAGACATCTGCAGTGCACTACCTAATAGAGGTTGCATAAAGTTTGATAGTGCATTTCTCACTGATTAACTTAACTTGCATTTATTCTTCATTTAAGCTGTGCATTATTTTATATGTACTTACCTGAAGGTGGAATACCCAAAAAAGTTACAGAACATTTGATTTTTTAGCCACACCTTTGACCCGCCCCCATGCTCCACTCACCCCACCCACATTTGAGTGCGGCATCACAGTTCTCATACTTTTTTTAATACACTTCGACTGCTTATTACACAGAGGTAGAAGCGGAGGCGAGAGGGGACAAGGTAGAGGGGGAGGTGAGATAGATGTCTTTTCTTATGTATTTTATTAATTCAATAACTAATTACACATAATCTATTATGGCTTTTAGATATCATGATTTGTATCTCCTTTAGAAAGTAATCAATCATTTCTGGTGTTGGGTTCTTTTGGTGGGGAACCCCAGTCACTTTTCACTGTGGATCTATGTGCTTTCAGTGTTCTACCTTAATCTTAGTGTAATCCAAGTATGGGATACGGTTTCACCCCATTGGTGGAGGATCATTTTAGGTGTTTTGTTTTGCCATTTTTAATTAATGTTATATTAATTATTTAGTTGTGTTTTTTGCTTTGTTTGGCATAGTCGGTTCTGCATTATATCTCTGCAGGTCACCTGGATATAGATTGGGGTCTAAATAATTGCAGTGGTCCTGATGAAGACATTTCACGCTGACTTGGTAGAATGGTACAAAACACTGAAAACAAAAAGGAATTGGATGATTAACACTGTATTATTTTCAAAAGGAAACATCAAACTTAAGTAGCCACTGAATGAATAAGATTTCTTGAAGTTGCAACTGAATTTATTCCAATTGCAGTCTTGATGAAGTATGTTATTGTTGCGGGGCAGCAATAAGGGACCGGAAAGCAGATCGAGTTAAAGAGGGTTTTATTTTCCCAAGTACACGTCTGCTCCTAAAGGACAGCATCTCGGGGGAATATGGAGCCGGGTCCGTCTTACGGCTGGTCATCTGTCTTCCTCCGGGGTTTAATGGGCTCTTCCTCCCAGTGGACTGGTAGTCGGCGTGTCAGTGGTTTGAGGGAAAAAGAAACAACAACGCGTGTAAGGGAACTGGAGGTAAGGTGATTGAGGGCAGGGGAGTGAGGGGACACCGCAAACCATGATGCATGTCTAAAAAAGTGTGGGTGCTCAGGGTAGGGTGCAAGCAGGTATAGTAAGGAAGGAGTCGGCTTTATTCCGCAGGACTCTCCCTCCTCCCTCTCCAACCCGCGAACCGTTCCCGTACCTGTTATAGCCGCCTCCTGGCACTCGCGGGGCTCCTGATGGTTCTGTCTCCATGCTCTTTCTCTTCTCCAGCAATCCTTTTCCTCCGCAACTCGTGATGTCTTCTCTTTTCGCTCCTTTCTCCCCTCTGGTGATCACACACACCGGTTCCATAAAGCCTCCTCTCCTTATTGGGCCGAAGGTGATGACCTCATCAGGGGGCGGAGTCTCGTCATAAGGGATTCCCCAGTTAAAGGAGCCTTCTCGGATTTCCGCCGTTTTTAAGTCAGGAAGTACCATGGGTATGTTGTAGATTATAAGTAATTTATTAAGCATAAATTAACAAGGCTCACGAGAGGCTTCAAAAAGATAAACATCACCAACGGAATCGAAGGTGGCAACTGACTCTTACAAAGTGTGACGTCACATAAGTAGTTTCCGAACATTCGAAAACGACATCTATGTGACGCGCTAGAATAAACATAGACAAAATACTTCAGTAGCTTTCAAGCAACTTACACTGTAACTTATAGTACATACTCAACATCTCTTTTTCTTCAATACAAAACAAATAAAAATATCAATAAAACATGTAATCATCATAACGTTTAGGACATTTGATCTCCCTTCCAGACCTTGTGGTATGACCCATTTCGTTGCATTTAGAATTCTCAAATTGCATACTCTTTCGCTTAACATTTTGATTAGGCACATCCTTTTCCTCTTGTTGGTGACTTATAGTTCCTCTGGCATTGAATATCTCTTCACCAATATTGTTCTCACTTGTGCCACATGCCAGACCTTCTCCTTCATTACTAGACCGACTCAATCACCTCTCAATGTTATCTGAATTTTGACTGTCAAACACACTTTCCTCCCATTCCAAAATGCTATCTTCCAGATCTTTGTTCTGCTCCTGTTTATTTCTCATTATTATTTTTTCCTGTCCTTTCTTTAGTTTAACTACATCATCCTTGCTCCGCCATCCCTTTCCTTCTACACAAACTGTCCCTTTTGTAGCTTGTTGGACTTGGACAGGATCACTGAATTTTGACTCTCCCTTTGTTGCCTTGTGAGGTTTTTTGACAATGACCCAGTCTCCTTTCTCAATCACCTTATCTCTTGCTTTATTGGCTTTGTCGGAGTATTTCTTCGTTCTTTCTTGTTTAGAAACGATGTTCTCTTGTACCCTCATCACATCCTCTTTTATTTCCTCCGACACTGCACCATCTTTGTACCACTGATTTAATTTGGGTGTAAGCTCACTGTTACACTTCCTCCCTCTCATTAGATAGAAAGGAGTGTGCATGGTAGTTTCATTTGGAGTATTGTTATACATGCTTATTTTTTCACAAATATGTTTTTTCACGTTCAAATTTGATGCAACTGCAAGCTAGATACCTTCTTTTATAAACGTATTCATTCTTTCCACTTGTCCGTTGCTTTTAGGGCTATATAACGGTGTTTTCTCTTGTAATACCCCTAAATAGGCAAAGAAATCCGTCATTTCTTTTGACACCAGTTGCGAGCCATTGTCAGATACTATTATCTTGGGTTGTCCCACTATTGCAAAAATTTTTGTTAGAAATGTTATCACTACTTCTGTTGTTACAGAACGTACAAATTTATAATGTACCTATTTTGAATAGTAGTCTGATAGTACTATTATATATCTGCAATCCTCTTGCAGTATTGAAATGGTCCTGCAAAATTAATTGCTATTTTCATCCATGGTCCATTAGGTATTTCAACCATCTGCAGCTCGCCCATGCTCACTCTCCAGTGTTTGTCCGCTTTTAAACACTGTGCACAACTGTCAATATGGTTGTTTACGTCGCTGTTCATCCCTGGCCACCAATAATATTTTTTCAGAATATTTTTCGTTGCAGGGCTTCCTGGATGGCCTTTATGAGCAAGTGTTATTAATTTTGGTCTTAGTTTGGCAGGCGGTATGAATAAGTCACACCTCTTTAAAAAAACATTTTCAAGAGTTAGTTCCTCACTTATTTGTTGGAAACTCTTCAATCCATTTTGTAGATTTTTGATTGGAGGCCATTTTGACGTTAAATATTTCATGACTTTCTCCAATATTGTGTCCTCCTTTAGACAGTCCAACCATTCCTTCTCTGTTATAGATCTCTCGCACATCACTGTGGCATCAACCAAGGCTACCACACATTCAGTATCATCAAGAGAAACTTCTCCTTGTGTTTCAATAGGTAAACGTGACAAACAGTCTGCCCTGCAGTTTTGACCACCCTTGATGTGCCTTATTGTAAAATTGTACTCTTGCAACTTGGATAGCAATCTTATTAGTCTTGAACTAGCCTTACCATTGCCACGTCCTCTGCTATCCATCATGTATATTAATGGCTTGTGGTCTGTGACAATTTCAAATTCTTTACCCCACAAATAGCTTTTCAATTTCGGCACAGCCCAAACACACGCAAGTGTTTCGCGTTCTATGGTGCTGTAGTTTACTTCTGCTTCGCTCAACCTTCTGGATATAAAAGCAATAGTATTTTCCTCCTTTCCATGAGTTTGACAAAATATAGCTCCTATACCTTTTGCACTTGCATCTACGGTAACAATGTTCTTCAATTTAGTATCATATGCTTTTAATGTGGGCGCTGAAATGATTCCTTTTTTAATGTCATCAAATGCATGGTTTTGATAATAATGGTGTCATAATAATTTCCTCAAAGGTTCCACCATGTTTGCATATCCTTGTATAAATTTTGAGTAATACTCACTGAGGCCTAAGAATGACTTTAATGCTTCCTTATCCTCTGATTTTGGAGCATCTCTGATTGCTTGCACTAAGTCATCCTTTGGTGTTATGCCATCTGAAGTCAAAACATGCCCTAGGTACTCAATTTTGTTTTCCATAAATTTGCACTTTTCTTTTGAAACTGTCATACCTTTGCTTTTTAATATTCCCAAGACTTTACTTAGCAATTGTAAATGGTCTTGTTTTCCCTTTGAATGAACTAAAATGTCATCTTGGAATGCCTCAACACCATTCATGTCACCAAATTTATTTATTTTATTTATTTATTTCTTGTGACTTGTATAGCGCACTATAACCCAGGGGTCTCTAAGCGCTTTGTTAGGATCAGCTACACAATAAAAAGATGCATCAAATTAAAAATTTAGCGGCCACCCCACGCTTGCTGGAAGAGCACAGTTTTTATTTGCTTGCGGAAGGGCATTAGTTTCTTTTCATTGCGGAGTTTCGGTGGTAGTTTATTCCACATAGCCGGCAAAGTATGTGAAAAAGCACGCCCACCCACAGTGGTCAGTCTACAGCGTGGCTGAACCAAATATATGGAATCAGCAGATCTAAGCACCCTCCCTGGTTTGTAAAGGGACAGGCGAGATTTCAGATAGGTGGGTGCTCTGCCATGAAGCGCTTTGTGTACAATGCAGAGCCCCTTGAACATTAGCCTCTGCCTGACTGGCAACCAATGGAGTTCCCGCAGGAGGGGGGATGCCTGGGTACTCCTCGACTTCTTAAAAATGAGCCTGGCAGCATCGTTCATGACCGTCTGCATTCTGTTTAAAAGGCCCTGTGGGAGGCCTATATACAATGAATTGCCATAGTCCAACCTAGCCAAAATCATTGCAGAGACCGCGCTCCTTAGGGTGGAAAAAGAGAGCAGCGGGGAAACTTTCCTGAGTTGGCGAAGGAGGCCGACGCAACAGCCCACCACAGCTGTGACTTGCTTTTTCATGGACAGCTTGCTGTCCACCTGGATGCCCAGGCTCTTAACCACCTCAGCCGGTTCTGGAGGCGTGCCCAACTCCCCAGGCCAGAAACGGTCACACCAAGGGTTGCCAACGATGGTAATCGGCAACACCTCGGTTTTGTCCGGATTGATTTTTAGGGAGTTGCCGGACATCCAGTTGGCTGTACTTCTCAGGATATTTTGCAATCTGGTGAAAGCATTCTGGCTATCCTCCAGCTGGATGATAATCTGGGTGTCGTCTGCGTAGTTATATACCTGACAGTCCATTTGATTAAGCATTCGAATCAAAGGCTGTAGGTATATGTTGAACAATAGGGGTGACAGAGCGGACCCTTGTGGGACTCCGCAAGTGATCGAGGTTGCGGTAGAGAGCATGTCACCTAATTGCACTTTCTGCACCCTCCCTTGAAGGAAGGATGTGAACCATGCCAGTGCTATGCCCTGAATGCCGAAGTCCCTCATCCGCGACAGTAGTTGTTCATGACATACGGTATCAAATGCCGCGGAGAGGTCCAACAGCACCAGGGCCCCCGGGATTTTCTTGTCCGCTCTGTTCCTAAGTTCGTCTACGATTGACAACATAACCAGCTCCGTGCTGTGATTCGCACGGAAGCCTGCTTGATTCGGCTCTAGCAGCGTGTTGCTTTCCAGATGTTCTGAAAGGGTGATAAGGACATGCTGCTCCAGGACCTTCGCCAGGAATGGTAACTGGGAAATTGGTCTGAAGTTCTTCAGGCATTTTGCGTCTGCCCCCGGTTTTTTTAGCAAGGGAATCAGACGGGCTTCCTTGAAGGCAGATGGCACTTGACCAGTTTGTAGAGAGAGGTTCAAGAGACTCAGCACGTCGTCCTCAATGCCCGGGAGTGCGAGTTTGAAGACTTCAGGTGGACATGGATCCGCCCTAGAGCCGGACTTGACCCGTCCCGAGAGGGAAACTAAGCTCTCCTTTGTAATCAAGGATAGATTAGAGAGCGGAATTGTAATTGGTGGTATGGCTGGGATATCCACCGGTGGACAGTCAATTTGCGGGGTTGCCGTAATTTCAGTGACCAAATCAATAACTTTGTTGGTGAAGAAATCCTGGAACTTCTGACAGTCCTCCTGACTAAAGTCCGGGGGCTATTCCTTGTTCTTCCTGAGCTCCGTGAGGACTCGGAAGACTTCTTTCTGAGGGTTCGTGGCCGTAGAGATCCTCACCTCGTAGAACTCGGACTTCCTGGCTATAATCGCTTGCTTGTAATCAGCGAGAGCCCGTAGATAGTTACTACGAGAGTCCGGGCTATAGTTTTTCCGCCAGGTTCTTTCCAGTTTGCGTAGCCCACGTTTCTGAGCTCTGAGTAGGTCATTATACCACGGGGCCCCTCGTTTCCTATCCGTACGGTTCACCCTACAGACTGGTGCAACTTTGTCTATGGTATTCTGAAGTTTGTCCAGGAGTGCCCCACAGAGGGCCTCTGGGTTGAGGGGGCAATTGTTGGCAGGGGGGTTGGTGCGAAGTAAATTTATCATTTTATCCCCATCAAGCTTATTCCACTTCCTAACTGCCTTCCATCCTCCTTTGGTTGTTGTTTTCGGTCTGTCCGCCAAAACCTTGCCTCTCACCAAGTAATGGTCAGACCATGCGCATGGCAGAGCCGCAGCCATGTCCTGGACAGGAGCTGTCGTCCACACCAAATCTAGGGTGTGTCCCTTAGCATGTGTTGGACCTTGTGCTTGCTGAACCAGATCTAGTGAGGTTAGCGCCTCGTCGATCTGTAACGCCTGACCATCTTTTGGGACCTTCTCCCAATGGTAGTTAAAATCCCCCATTATCATTACCTTGTCATATCTTGAGCGAATGTCCTGGGCCAATCTTATAAACAAGTCAGGGAAATCAGGCGAGGTCCACGGAGGGCGATAGACTAACAGAATCAGCAGACAATCCGTTCCTGATTGCAACTTAACGCCCATCACTTCCGCGCCTGCCAAATTTTCCGTCAAGACCCTTTCAGCCAATAGGTGTGAGTTGTATAGGAGGGCAACACCTCCCCCCCTCTTGGCTCCAGATCTATTGTAGGAAAATGCCGAAAAGTCGGATGGTAGGGAGGCGACGAGATCCGGCATAGAGGAATCCTCTAACCATGTCTCGGTGAGTCCCAGGAGATCTAGTTCTCCTTCCTCAAGAAGAGTAAACACCTCTAAATTATGTCGTTGCAGGGAGCGTGTGTTAAGGAGGCCAAAGCGTAGGCCGCAGGCCTGACTCATGACCTTACGACCCGGCTGGGGAGTGGGGGCGGACAAGAGTCTCTCACGCACAAGAATATCAACACAATCTGGGCTAATAACAAAATTGCAGGTGTTCAGAGACTCCAACTCACCTCTGGTATATACCCAGCGAGAACCAGGGGTCGTGGCCCCGGGTCCCGTCTGGTCCCTGATGGGCACAGATGGGCTTGCCTCTGGCGAGCCTCCGGCGCGCCCCCGCTGCGCGCATACGCTGCGCGCCTGCATGGTGGCAGGGTTAAGTAGCCTCTAGCGTGCAAGGTGGCCAGGCAGCAACTAGGCTGTCAACCACAATGGCGTCCCAAAGCGGCGCTTCCTCCCCCAAGATGGCTCCCGCCCCAAGAGCCCAAGAAAGCAACTAAAGACCCGCTCAACAGCGGTGCAATCTCCAATTAGAGTGTGGGTGTAACCTAATTCAAACCCCACCAGAAAAACGGGACCCTTCGAAAAAAAAGAAAATTTTAAAAGGTGCGAATTAATTAATTATTTTCGCATTTAAAAAGCGCTATACTTGCGCTAGTAGCAGCATATAAATTCTAACATGAGCAGTCTCAGTATCGCGGCGCTTACCTAGCAAAAAGTAAATCCATCAATTTCTGGAAGACTCCTGATGATGAGGCAAGCCCAAATGGCAATCTGACATACCTGTATGTCCCAAAAGGCGTTATAAACGTTGTTAACTTTTTTGAGTCTTCTGTTAAGCATACCTGGTGGTACACTGATTTCAAGTCTATCAGCGTGAAATATTTCAAACCGGCCGTGGACGTTAATATTTCCTGTATTTTTGGAAGCGGATGACAGTTCACTAAAATGTTTTTATTCAATGACCTCAGGTCTACACATAATCTTATGTCACCTGTTTTCTTCTTTTTAGAAACAACAATAGCAGATACCCATTCTGATGCATCAGCTTCTTCAATTACACCTTATTTGCTTAGTTTGTCAATTACATTTTTCAACTCTTTTTTTACAGATAAAGGTACAGGTCTTACTTTGTGCTTTACTGGTATCGCCCCATCTTTTAATTTCATCTCATGCACAAATCCTTTCACACATCCAATATTATTAGCAAAAACCTTGCTAAATTGCTCTAAAACTTCCTTTAGACCCTCTTTACCTTCTACTACCTGTATCGAATTCACAAATTCTTCTTTTAATATTATTGGGTCTTTGGCACCTGGAACTAAAATTACTCCTAGCCTAGCTAAATCCTTCCAGCCCACTAAATTTCTGCCTTTCACCGCCACATATATTTTGGTCTCAATTACTCTACCTTTAAATGTGAGATTGTCATTAATTTAACCTACCATATCAATCTCCTTTTCCCCAAACGCATTAGGGTTTACATCTGTTACATTTAACTTAACATTTTGCCACTTTTCCTCAAACATTTTGTCAGAAATCAACGTTATTGGGGATCCTGAGTCTGCAGTGAATGGCAATTCTACATCTCCAATCAATACTGTCCCTATAGGTCCTTTTAATTTGCCATCTATTACGTCTACAGATAAAACAATGTTTGCACACATTTCTTGTTCAGATTCACTTAATGCACTTATTTTCATACTCCCCATTGTTCTTTTCGTTTTACAAAGTACTGAATAATGACCAAACTTTTTACATTTCATACATTTCTTACCAATAGCTGGGCATGTTTTACAATCAGCTAGATGTTCTTGTGATCCACACCTGAAACAACTTAAAATTTTATTTTCTATCTTTTTCTCACTTCCATTCCTTCCATTCCTTTCGTAATTTCTATATTCATATTTCTTTTTAACCTGTAAATAAAACACGTTTGAATTATTACTAGTACCAGACAATTCTTTTGTAGATATAAGAGATCGTTCTATTCCCTTCGCAATATCTACCACCTCTTGTAGCGTGGGGTTCCTACACGCTAACAGTCTCTCCTGTACTTTTTTAGAGTGACAATAGAATACAACTTGGTCTCTAATGTAGATGTCAGTCATGTCTTCAAATTCGCAGTCCTTTGCCAACACACGCAAACATGCTATAAATTCTTCAACTGTCTCTCCTTCTTCCTGCTTCCTCAAAGCAAACTTATGTCTTCCTACCATAATATTGCTTTCCTCTGAGAACTGTTTTTCAAGTCTTTTAATGGCTTCCTGGTACTCATTTATTGGTAAAAATACCCCAGGCGGGCTCTCATACTCTGGTAGGCTGTCAAATATCTCTTGTCCTGCCTTTCCTAGTAGACCTAATAATAAAGCTTTTTTCCTTTCTGCATCATATTTTTTACCATCAATGGATACTATGTAATTTTCAAAGGCTCTCAGCCAACTTTTCCACTTCATTAAAGGTTTTCCTGGTTCCTCAAGAAACAGTGGTGGCACACAGATATTATTACTTTGAGCCATAGTTGTCATTCTTCAGCAGATTTGTATTTAACTGGATTTTTTAGATGTTTGTATTCTGATTCACTTCTTGCGTTATTTTCACCTGTGTATATACTTCCCAACTTTTACAATATATATATGTGCTATACGCACACTTTGTCTGTGATATACAATTCGTCTTTTATTTGTTTATAACATTTTTTCTTTCAAACTCCTCATGTAACTATGCTGGTAGATTAATTTATTAGATATTCATTTATTTCTCCTCTTATTTTTTTTTTTTTTTAATTTAATTTTCTTGTTAATTTTGATGAGGTTTTCTGTTTGTGGTCTGCGCGCACCTTATCCTTCGTTATTTCCTATTTATCTCGCTTGCTCGTCAGTTTCACCTCTGCAATTACCTCACGCAGAGTTCCGATCTCCTCAGTTAACACATTACGCGTGCCTGTTGCTTAGAAACAAAGCGTCAGCATTTCAAAATGGCGGCACGCTCGCTACGTCAGCTTGATGTGTCCGGTTTCACTCCAATGAGAACTCGGAGTTACTCTGTTGGACCCGGCCTCGTGGCGTGGTCCCGAACCCCCCTACCAGACCAAACGGGGGCCACCCCAACCCTTCGGGGTCCCCCTGGATTGTATCCCGCTACCCGCGCCAGCCTTCGCGACGCGACCCGCCCCCGGCCTCGGTCCCAGCGAAGCCCCGACATCAAGGCGCCAAGATCTGACTGGAGGGGGTCGAGTGGCCACTCCACAGATCCCGGAGGAGGAGAGTTTCGATGGGGCCTCCAGCCGTCCCCCGACGCCTGGTTTCGATCGCCCTCCGGCCTCCCTGGGCACTGGCCCCCCCCCCCCGCTGGGTGTCTGGACTCTCTCATCCCGGCCCCTCCGACCCCCCCAGGCACGAGAGTCCGGACATCAAAGGGCTCCAGACCTATATCTGGGGCAGCCCAAAACCAGGACAGTAGTTGGATCCTGGAGTCAAGAGCCCTGCTGATCGGATCGCGGCTGACCCTACGGAGAGAGACTCATTGCCTGGAACTTGGAAACTCGAGCCCTGCTGACTACGTCGCGGCTCCCCCTTGCTGAGGAGAAAGATCCTCAGGGAACATCGGAGCCCTGCTGACATCGTCGCGGCCCGACCTCGCTGAACTAACCATCGGAGCCCTGCTGACCTCGTCGCGGCTCGACCTCGCTGAAGTAACCACCGGAGCCCTGTGGACGACGTCCCGGTTCCCGGAACCCCCCCAGCTCGAGGATTGAGAGCTGGGCGCAGGGTGTCCCCGTACCGGGCTGGTACTGAGACTGTCCAGCTACCCCGTCCCTAAAAGACCCTGAGACTCTTTTGGATCCCTCGATCCGCCTGTAAATATTGCCACGGAGACCTGCCTTTCCTACCGATAAAGACTTGTGAGAATTGATACCCTTGTTGTGTCCCTTTGTGGTGGTGGGATTGCTTGGCTGTTACGATCATAGGAGAAGGACCTCGCCCAGGAGGCTTCTCAGCGGCGCTCGGCTACTTTCCTACGGAACGGTGGCTCGCGGGGTGGTCAGTCCGACACCATCTGACTCCCCGGAGATCGCCCTTCTAACATTGGTGGCCAGCGGTGCGATCCGAGCCCGACGCAGATCGTACAGCGAGTAACTCACCCACTACCTACCCAGACACAGAGTAACCATGAGCAACCAAGAGACCACCCCAACCGCGGAGTTCCAACAAGAACGGTTGGAGGAATATACCCATAAGGAACAAAAACAGTTTTGGAAAGACAAAGGCATCGCGACCACCGGATTAAACACAAAAGAGGACCTGCAAAAAGCCCTAAGGGCCAGGGTAGAGTCCGAAGCGGCTTCCCCCCAAACCGAAGAAAACCCGGGGCCAAACGTGCACCGGCAACCAACCGCAGCCCCAGCAGATGGGAGAAGAACCAGCATGGAGACCGGCCTCTCCCCGGAAGAGATACGAGAACGGGAGAGGGTCCGGACCCACGAGTTAGAGCTCGCCCGACTCCGCCTGGACGGCGAACTCCTACTAGCCGAAAAAAAATTGGCCCTAGAGCAACTGCGGCTGCAAGAAGAAATAGAGGAGAAAAGGCGGCACCGAGAACTGGAAGAGATGAGGCTAACCCTCGAGCATGAGCGGGGCCTTAAAGAACTTGAAATTAAGTCCAAAAATGGAGAGACCGGCACCCCCGGAAACAGGGACACCCCTCCGCCGGCCGAGGCGAAAGTACATATCCCCAAGGATGTCGTCAAAGAGTACTACAAGAACGAAGACATCCAACAATGGTTCAAGGCCTACGAGGTAGCCATGACCGCCCATCGGGTACCCCGAAAAGATTGGGGTGCCGGTCTATGGGGACGGATCCTCACCGAAGGCAGAGACACCCTGCTACAGCTCCCAGATGAGGTGATGACCTCTTATGACCATATGAAGGAGGCCCTGCTCACTCGCTATGGTCTCACCTCAGAGATGTACCGCCAGCGCTTCCGGGACTGCAAGAAGCTCCCCGGTACCACCTGGGTGGAATATGTAGACTTTTTCAGCAGAGCCCTGGAAGGGTGGATCAAGGGCAGCAAAGTCACCTCCTACGAACAGCTGTCCGACCTCATTGTATGGGAGCACCTCTCCAACAACTGCTTCATCGAGCTGAGACAGCACCTCCTCGACAGCAAGCTGACTGAGCCGCGGAAGCTCGCCGCCGAGGCCGATCGATGGGTGAACACCCGGGTCCCTCGGAACTCGATGGGGGAGTACCAACGGAACACCCCGGGGCCCCCCCGCCAGTGCGGCGGAGGAGGAGGATCGAACCGGAACAGAGACTTTCCAGCAGGGCCGCCCCGGAGTCCTCCCCGGGGACCACCCCCGAACCGCACGTCCCCGTCCCTCGCCCGAAGAGGGGCCCCCCCTAGCCCGACCAGGGCCTCGACCGGCGGTAACGTGCTACAACTGCCAACAGCCAGGGCACTATGCCAGTGACCCGACCTGCCCCGTGAACCAATGAGCCGGGACCACCGGGCCACCCCCCCGCCAGTTGGCGGTCGCTGCCCTGGGGGAAGGGGGAGAAGATGAAGAGAACTATGACGCCGGGCCAACCGAGTGGGAACCCGCCGCCATGACCTTGGTATGCCTGGGCAGCCGGGAAATGGTGCCCTGGGCTCCCATCCCGAGCAACACCCAGAAGTACCAACAGTGGGTCACCATTAATGGACGCCGGGCCGAAGCCCTCCGCGACACCGGAGCCAGCGTGACAACCGTCCGCTGCCACTTGGTGACCCCCGAACAGATCATGCCTAATGTACTGTGCCCCGTCCGGTCGGCAGACAACACCGAGAGCTTGTGCCAGATGGCCCAGATTCCCTTCGAGTGGGGGGGAGTGTCGGGCATGCTGAAGGTGACCGTCCGCGACGACGCCCCCGTTGACTGCCTCCTGGGGAACACCCTGGAAAGTTCCCCCTGGGCCCAAGTCGAGCGCCGAGCGCATCTGGGAATGCTGGGACTGCCCGAGTGGGTCTGCGCAACCACCCAGTCCACGACCGCCCGGGCCATCCGGCCGAGCATAGCTGCTCTCCCCGAAGAGCCAGAGTGGCCCGAACCGCCACCTCCCGCCGTCGAAGAAGAAGCCGACACTGAGTCCGGGCCGCCAGAACTCACCCCGGACGAGGTCGCTGCACTCGGCGACCTCCCCGAAATCGCCCAATGGCGCCAAGAAGGTGGCCCCACAATGGAGCAGTTCCGCCAAGAACAGAAGACCTGCCCCTCCCTCGAAGGGACCCGACGGCAAGCAGCCGCCCAGGCCACCGGAGATCAAACGGAGACCCACTGGGTCTATTGGGACAATGACCTCCTCTACAGCGAGCAGAAGACCGCAGAACTAGGGGCCAGCCGAGTGCTGGTGGTCCCCCTCCGATTCCGAGACTTCCTCCTCAATCTGGCGCATGATGTGCCCCTCGCCGGGCACCTGGGGAAGACAAAACCTACAGCCGCCTGGTGACCCACTTCTACTGGCCCCGAATGCGGAAGGACGTGGACAATCATTGCCGAACCTGCCCGACCTGCCAAGCCAGCGGGAAGAGTGGGGGAAGGGTCAAAGCCCCTCTCCAGCCCTTTCCAATAGTAAATACCCCGTTCGAGCGAGTGGGGATCGACATCGTGGGGCCCCTGGACCCCCGAACCTCCCAAAGACATCGCTTCATCCTCGTCCTGGTCGACCACGCCACCCGGTACCCTGAGGCCATCCCTCTCCGAACAGTGACGGCCCCTGTGGTGGGCCAGGCCTTGATGGGAATCTTCTCCAGAGTGGGTTTTCCCCGGGAGGTCGTGAGCGACCGAGGCACGAACTTTATCTCAAAGTATATGCGGTCCCTGTGGCAACAATGCGGGGTCACCTACAAGTTCACCACCCCGTACCACCCCCAGGGGAACGGACTAGTCGAAAGATTTAACCGGACGTTGAAAGGAATGATCAAGGGCCTGGAGGAGCCCCTGAGACGCAAATGGGACGTCCTGCTGCCCTGCCTCCTGTTTGCCTATCGGGAGGTCCCGCAGAAGTCTCTGGGGTTCAGCCCCTTCGAACTCTTGTACGGACACCCTGACCGAGGCCCCCTCAGCCTGGTCAAAGAAGGCTGGGAGACTACCGTCCAGGATGCTCCTCCCGACGTCTACCGGTACCTCCTGACCCTGCGGAATCAAACCCGGAAATTCAGGGAACTGGCCGAAGCCATCCTCGAGGCCAGCCAGGAGGAAATGAAACGCTGGTATGACCAGAACGCCTCCTCCATCGAGTTCGAGCCAGGCCAGCAGGTCTGGGTCATGTCGCCCGTTGACCCCTGCGCTCTCCAGGACAAATGGACCGGGCCCTTCAAGGTGGCAGAGAAAAAGAGCCCCGTCACCTACCTGGTCGACATGGAGTCCCCCAGGAACCCCCTCCGGGTTCTCCACGCCAACAGGCTCAAACCCCACTTTGCCCGAACGGAACTTAGCCTGCTGATGGCTACGGACGATGGGGCCGAAGACGACTCCGAGCCCCTACCCGACCTCCTGAGAACCTCCGAAAAGGACGGCTCAGTAGAGGGAGTCATCCTCTCCGCCACCCTGACTTCCGAGCAGCACCAAGATTGTCAAGGACTGCTGCATCACTTCGCTGCTCTCTTCTCCCTCACTCCCGGATTCACCCGATGGTGCGTCCACGACGTCGACACCGGGGACAGCCCCCCCGTGCGACACCGAGCCTACCGAGTCCCCGACCGGGTGCGGGCCTGCATCCACGCCGAGGTCTCCAAAATGTTGGCCCTGGGGGTCGTCGAACCCTCCGACAGTCCCTGGGCCAGCCCTGTGGTCCTGGTGCCGAAAGCTGCCGCCCCGGGAACCACCCCGGAGCTCCGGTTTTGCGTGGACTATCGGGGATTGAATGCCGTCACCAAAACCGATGCCCACCCCATTCCTCGGGCAGATGAACTGATCGACCGCCTAGGAGCAGCCCGCTACCTTAGCATCTTTGACCTCACCGCCGGATACTGCCAGATCGGGCTCACCCCAGGCGCCCAAGAGCGTTCTGCTTTCTCCACCCCCGATGGCCACTACCACTTCCGAGTGATGCCCTTCGGCATGAAGAATGCCCCGGCGACCTTCCAAAGACTGGTGAATAAGGTACTGGCCGGCCTAGAAGCGTTCAGCGCCGCCTACCTGGACGATATTGCGGTGTTCAGCAGCCACTGGGCCGAGCACCTAAGGCACCTCTGGGAGGTCCTGACCGCCCTCCAAAGGGCCGGACTCACAGTAAAAGCCAGCACGTGTCAGATAGGCCAAGGATCCGTAACCTATCTGGGGCATCAAGTGGGGAGCGGCCATGTGGCTCCCCTCCAGCCAAAGATCGACGCCATCATGGCCTGGGAGCCCCCAGCCACCCAAACCGCTGTGAGGACCTTCCTGGGTCTCACAGGCTATTACAGGCGGTTCATTCAGAACTATGGAAGCATTGTGGGCCCCCTCACGGAGCTCACATCAAAGAAGCAACCAAAGAAGGTGCACTGGACGCCCCTCTGTCAAGCGGCCTTCGAGACCCTCAAGACAGCGATGTGTACCGCCCCCGTGCTACAAGCCCCCGACTACAGCAAAGAGTTTGTGGTCCAGACGGATGCCTCGGAGTATGGAGGGGCTGTCTTGTCCCAAGTGAACTCTGAGGGGGTTGACCAACCATTGGCCTTCATCAGCCGGCGCCTGCTGCCCCGGGAGCAGAGATGGAGCACCACTGAACGGGAGGCCTTCGCCGTGGTGTGGGCCCTCAAGAAGCTCCGGCCCTACCTCTTCGGCACCCACTTCCGGGTCCAAACCGACCACCGGCCCTTGCGGTGGTTAATGCAGATGAGAGGCGAAAACCCGAAGTTGTTGCGATGGTCCATCTCCCTGCAGGGGATGGACTTCACTGTAGACCATCGGCCCGGCAACGACCACACCAACGCCGACGGCCTGTCCCGCTTCTTCCGCCTCGGCGAGGAGAACCCCCAAGAAGATGGGTGACTCTCCCTGCCTTCAGCTAGGGGGGACGCCTGTTGGACCCGGCCTCGTGGCGTGGTCCCGAACCCCCCTACCAGACCAAACGGGGGCCACCCTAACCCTTCGGGGTCCCCCTGGATTGTACCCCACTACCCGCGCCAGCCTTCGTGACGCGACCCGCCCCCGGCCTCGGTCCCAGCGAAGCCCTGACATCAAGGCGCCAAGATCTGACCGGAGGGGGTCGAGTGGCCACTCCACAGATCCCGGAAGAGGAAAGTTTCGATGGGGCCTCCAGCAGCTCCCCGACGCCTGGTTTCGATCGCCCTCCGGCCTCCCTGGGCGCTGGCTCCCCCCACGCTGGGTGTCTGGACTCTCTCATCCCGGCCCCTCCGACCCCCCCAGGCGCGAGGGTCCGGACATCAAAAGGCTCCAGACCTATATCTGGGGCAGCCCAAAACCAGGACAGTAGTTGTATCCTGGAGTCAAGAGCCCTGCTGATCGGATCGCGGCTGACCCTACGGAGAGAGACTCATTGGCTGGAACTTGGAAACTCGAGCCCTGCTGACTACGTCGCGGCTCCCCCTTGCTGAGGAGAAAGATCCTCACGGAACATCGGAGCCCTGCTGACATCGTCGCGGCCCGACCTCGCTGAACTAACCATCGGAGCCCTGCTGACCTCGTCGAGGCTCGACCTCGCTGCAGTAACCACCGCAGCCCTGTGGACGACGTCCCGGTTCCTGGAACCCCCCCAGCTCGAGGATTGAGAGCTGGGCACAGGGTGTCCCCGTACCGGGCTGGTACTGAGACTGTCCAGCTACCCCGTCCCTAAAAGACCCTGAGACTCTTTTGGATCCCTCGATCCACCTGTAAATATTGCCACGGAGACCTGCCTTTCATACCGATAAAGACTTGTGAGAATTGATACCCTTGTTGTGTCCCTTTGTGGTGGTGGGATTGCTTGGCTGTTATGATCATAGGAGAAGGACCTCGCCCAGGAGGCTTCTCAGCGGCGCTCGGCTACTTTCCTACGGAACGGTGGCTCGCGGGGTGGTCAGTCCGACACCATCTGACTCCCCGGAGATCGCCCTTCTAACATACTCCCTTCGTCATTCACGGCCAGCAGTGAGCGCCTTCTGACAGATTTTCCTCAGCGATGTTCAACGGTAAACTCAACACTAATACAACGCAACACTTCACTTACTTTGTTTTTCCAGATTGTTGCTTTGATTATCCGTGCGAATTTTACCGTGTTGAATACACTTCATCCACAACTCCTCATCATATAATTCTTTGTCCGCTCGCGAGCCCGTCTTCAATCCCACAACTCGTCGCCATTTGTTAAGTCAGGAAGTACCATGGGAATGTTGTAGATTATAAGTAATTTATTAAGCATAAATTAACAAGGCTCACGAGAGGCTTCAAAAAGATAAACATCACCAACGGAATCGAAGGTGGCAACTGACTCTTACAAAGTGTGACGTCACATAAGTAGTTTCCGAACATTCGAAAACGACATCTATGTGACGCGCTAGAATAAACATAGACAAAATACTTCAGTAGCTTTCAAGCAACTTACACTGTAACTTATAGTACATACTCAACAGAGTCTAGCAACGGCAAACTTGGAGAGTCCAATCGCCCTGTTGTGGAGAGACAAGAGGGGTAGACAGGGCCGGTATTAGCGCTGGTGGCGCCCAGTGCGACAATGATACTTGGCGCCCCCAATGACCACCTACCCCACGGATTCTCTCACTAGCACCCTTTAACAGTGACAAAGTCTCCAGAACTGCTCTCTCTCAGATGCATTATATTTGTAATATAGCCCCACTCATGCCAGTAAAGTATGTCAGAGCACTTTGCATCAGTGTACAGGAAATGTTACATAAGCCAGAGGACTAACAGGTGTAGGAGTCACATGTCATCCATACTGGTAGGCAGTATAGTTAAGGATTGCTTGGTGTGAAGAAGCACAAACTCAGAGTCGAAAAATAAACAGCATAGTTGGGATTTTTCTTTAATAATAAGAATCCATTTCTACACAAATTAACCCTTTTTGCAACATTAATCATTGTTCTATACTTTGCAGAGTGTATGCCGTTCTATGATGAAAGTTAATACATCACTATTCTATATTAGGACATTAAGTTATAAATTGCAAGTAACAAAAGGATGGCTCTTTTAAAAGCAGTAACCTGCTGATGTATTTACATTAAATGCACTCTGTAATCTACATGGTACACGTTCTTTGCTGTAGGCATATTAACCCTCTGCACTACCTTCACATAAGTCAAAAACCTCAACTACAGAAAACTCTGATCTCTGGCCAGGAAAAACATTAATCACAGGAGTTATCTTGACATTTTTGTGAGGCCCAGTAATTGCAGGAGGAAAGGAAAGCGTCAGCAGGTGCTTTAATAGCATAATAAAGTTGCAAACACGGCGCCCCCAGGAGGCCAGCACCCGGTGCGATGGCACCGGTCGCACCGCCCTAGAGCCGGCCCTGGGGGGAGAGAGTGGTGTTGCAGCCCACCAGTCCGTGACATCTTCGTTTTCCACCCACACCGACCCACCTTGTCACAGTTATGTATATTAAATGTAGATGCTATTTTGGGAAATATATGAATGTGCAGTAATACATAGTTGCAGTGGTACAAATGCAGTATAAAGAGCGTTGTGACACAGATACGAAGCTTTTTATATATATATGTTAATGAGAAAATGTATGGAAAAATGAGTGGGTATTTTATATGTTTGTTAGAGGTGAGTCAGTATGTTTTTTAGAATGAGATATTTCTGTTATCTATGAGAACTGTGTTTGATGTATTTTTGAAGCTTACTTTTTTAAGGAGATGCAAATCATGATATCTAAAAGCCATAATGGATTATGTGCAATGATATATTGGAATGAATAAAGTACAAAAGAAAAGACAGAGGAGGTTAAGGAGGCTAGGGAAACTATGAACAGGTCCCAGAGAAAAGAAAATCAGAAGTATAGCCCGGGAAGATCCTGAAATTGCTGGAAAATTAGGGGGAAAGCTCTAGGTTTTGGGAAGTAGTAAATAGGCCCTTCTTCAAGGAGTCTGAAGCCCTTAGTATTGATACTATAAGATTGGTGAATGCATGGGTTTTTCATTTTACTAAAATCTTCTCATCAGGAGATATGTCTATGTCTCAAGGGCTAACCTGTACTCCAACTACTGAGTTCCCCTGTCAGCTCCAAAACCTGTTTGAAGTCCCTGAGGTAATAAAGCCGTAAAAAGTGTATCCCAGGAAAAGCCCTGGGACTGGATGGCGTCCCAGTTGATATTTTTAAATAAAAAATCCACCTATAAGCTCCATTACTTACAAACGCGTTCAGATCAATAGCCCAGAGGCCAATCCCTGTGTTTTGGAAGACTGCCACTGTGATCCCCATATTCAAAAAAGGGATTGGTTCCGGCCGACCTGTTATCAGCCGTTCTCCTTGATAGATTCTAGCACCAAGATCTTAGGGTGAATATTATTGTCCTGCCTTGAAGAGTGGGCCGCGGCCGAAAATGTTCAATTCGACTTCAGACCCGGCATAGGGACTATAGAACAATGCTTAAATATTTACTTAATAGTGGGGAAGTAAGTTAAGGCGAAAAATGACTCCACGCACCTGGCTTTCATTGATCTATCAAGCGCCTTTAATATTGTGAACCGCTCTAGGCTGGGGGATCTAATGTGTAAAATTAACTCTTTACTCTCATCAGGTGATTACACCAAGATCTCATGTAAGGGTGCGTTATAGTCCAGTTTGTGAATGTTCTCCCCACATTAGCTCAACCAGGGGTGTCTGGCACTGGTTCATCCTGGCCCCATTTCTTTTGCTGCTCTATATTAATGGGATCAGTAATTTTCAGGTGGAAATTGGAAAGGATATGCCACGCATGTGAAATAAGCCTATTCCCATTGTATTATATGCGGATGACGCAGTTTTGATTGCGCGTGCTGCAAATAGTCCCCGGATCCATTTAGATTTCTTTTAGCGTCCATGGAGATCTAGCTCTCCAAGTAAATTATTCAGAATCGTATATTATGACATGTGGTCATCCAAGCACAAAACCAAAGCACTTTAACACGGGAGATTCAAATTTAGCAAAGATGAAGAGTTTTAATTAACTAGCGACTTTTTTAATCAACCATTAAGATGGACACCACTTTTAACACTTAGGGCCATATTACGAATTTGGTGGTGTGGTGCCGGGTCTGCCCAGGTGCCCCACCGCCAAAGCTGGGGTCAGACCGCATGCCATATTAGGAGTTTCCTCCTGTCTAATTGGCTTTGTTTTTGACGTTCCCAAGGCGATACCCTGAAAATGGGCATCTTAATGGGAATGCCAAAAACAGTTCCTGCATGGCATGGACTGTAAGGTCCATGCCATGCAGGAACTGGTGTGCATGCACACATGGGAACACATGTTGTGCCCCCTGTGTGCACTCACACGGCATGAGGCACCAGGGGGCCTTGTAGGGCCCCCTCTGTTTCCTCTCTGCCATGGTTTTCATGGCAGTGGAACCACCATGGAAACCGTGGCGAAGAGGAATCTTGCATTATGCTGGGAAGGATCGCCGCGCGGGCCCGCCAAGCATATTGCTGCCGCCTGACGGCTGCAACACCACCAGGGAATAGCAGTTAACTGGCCGCTGTGGCGGGGCAATGGCAGTCCAACCACCCTTATTGTATTAGGGTGGTCGGGAGACTGCCACTGCCGTGCCCCACGAGTCTGGCAGCCCGTGGACCACCAGACTTGTAATCAAGACCATAGACTTCAGTCTTTTAGTAGGGATAGTCAGGCGATCTTTAGATTTGCCCATAAGCTACGAAAAAACCCTCATAGAAATGCTGAGCCTATTTCGGAGTAAGTGCGTTACAGTGGGATTATATGGTGCTCGCCTATGGGGCAACAGCAGAGCGTCCATCCTTCAATGAGCTGAAAAAACGCTTCATGCGTAGACTATTGTCAGTCCGGGGAGGTACAGCAGTACTAATTTGTCATGAGGAAGACGGGCTATCATACTTGGAAGACTTGATCAGGTTAGCCCCTCTATTATTCTGGGTTAAAATTTCGGGTTCGCTCAAGGCTGGTCTGACCAGAACCTGCATTACCAAATGTCTGTCACACAATGGGGTAGCTCAGATACCATGGCTCTCGTACCTGAAGAATTAATTCAGTACTTTGGGCTTACTGCACTTATATGAAAACCCTCATACAATCAGACCAGAATATAAACTACGTGTCAAAGAACAATATTTGGAATGCTGCATGAACAAACACTTAGAAATGACCCGAGCAAAAAAAATTATTATTAATCGACCCTTGACCCTGTTCTCAGGCAGGTCACTCCCCACACCGCGCAGCTCCACCTGTCTGTGCCGTGTCTCCCGCCCCGCTGCTGCCGCTAGTTCGCGTCGCCAGGGATCTTCCTGGTCATCTCCTCTGTCGTCCTCAGTAATCACCTTTTGCCTTTTTATTTTCGTTCACCTGTCCTGCTGTTATTCTCGGTTATTTACTTCTGCCTTTTCCACTATTCTGCTGCTCTCTCCCAGGCCTTCTCTGTCCTCGTTCTCAGCACATTCTTGCCCTCTTGCCCTTCCCGCCCTCCTCCTCCCCGCTCGCATTCCCGCTGCTGCATCCCCTGTGGCCCCGCCCCCCTCGCTCACCCATTCACCCACACCTGCCTTCCAGCTGCTCCTCCCTCCCACCTCCCATTCTTAATGGCGGCTGCTGCGCGGTAATGAGATCGACCCTTGACCCTGTTCTCAGGTAGGTCGCTCACCACTCCGCGAGGCTCCACCTGTCTGTGCCGTGTCTCCCACCCCGCTACTGCCGCTAGTTCGCACCGCCAGGGTTCTCCCTGGTCATCTCCTCTGTCGTCCTCAGTAATCACCTTTTGCCTTTTTATTTTCGTTCACCTATCCTGCTGTTATTCTCAGTTATTTACTTCTGCTTTTACCACTATTCTGCCGCTCTCGCCCGGCCTTCTCTGTCCTCGTTCTCAGCGCATTCCCGCCTTCTTGCCTTTCCCACCCTCCTCCTCCCCGCTCGAAATCCCGCCACTGCATCTCCTGTGGCCCTGCCCCCCTCGCTTGCCCATTCGCCCACACCTGCCTCCCAGCTGCTCCTCCCTCCCACCTCCCCTACTTAATGGTGGCTGCTGTGTGGCTGCGCGCAGCGGCCACCGCGAGCGCCACGAAACCCGATGCCGCTACGACGCCAACCTCCTCCACGCACTCAACACCGGCCGTGCATCTACCTGCTACCAGGCCAACCCGAAGCGCACCTACGGACCCTTCACCTGCCGAAACTGCAACTTCACCAGCCAGCGTACACCAGCACGACCTGACCCTCCCACGAGGGCAGACCACAACCACCTCAGATGCATACTACTGAACACCCGCTCAGTCCACAAACACGCCGTCGAACTCTGGGACCTTCTCGACTCAACCTCACCAGACATCGCCTTCCTGACAGAAACCTGGATGAACCCTCATCGGCACCCGATGTTGCCATAGCCATCCCGGACGGCTACAAGATCACCTGCAGGGACCGCACCAACAGACCGGGAGTAGGTATTGCCATCGTCCACATGAATACCCTCAGAATCTCGACCAGCACCGAACACACCCTCAGCACCGCCAAACACCTGCACTTCCAGATCCACATCGATCCCAACACCACCCTCAGAGGAACCCTCAGCTACAGACTCCCCGGACCCCGGCCACAGTTCAGTGACTCCATCACCGACATCATCAACTCACACGCCCTGGCTTCCACAGACTACATCCTCCTTGGAGACCTGAACTTCCACCTCGAGAACACTAACAACAGCAACTCCACCACCCTGCTCACCAACCTCGCCAACCTCAAACTCAAACAGCTCATCACGACACCCACCCACTCCGCCGGACACACACTCGGCCCCATCTTTTCCACCAGCAACCACGTCATCTTGAGCCACACCACCGAACTCCACTGTACCGACCACCTCTGCATCCACTTCTCCTTCGACAAAAACACCGCACACAACCACCCGCAACGAATCCCACATCACAGCTGGAACAAGGTCACCGAAGACCAGCTAATCACCACCCTCACCCGAGACCTACCAACCGACCACGCCGACACCGACACAGCCACCCGTAACCTCAGACAATGGATCGACGACCGCACCAACACTCCCGCCCCAATCAAGAAACCCTCAAACAGATGCACCGACAGAAGGGCCATCTGGTTCACCACCGACCACAAGGCCCTCAAGAACGCCAGCCACAGGCACCACTAACTCATTTGAACCGCCAAAAGGACCTCCTTCAAGGAACGCATCAACAACAATGCACACAACAGCAAAGAGCTCTTCAATATAGTGAAGGAACTCGCCAACCCCAGATCCAGCACTAACAACATCCCGCCGTCACAAGACCTATGCGACTCTCTTGCCACCTTCTTCCACCGCAAGATCAGAGACATCCACGACAGCTTCAACACTCATGCGCTGGTCTGGCGAGACATTTTGTGAGGGCTCCAAAAAGTGCTACCAGGCCAACCTAGAGCTACAGTGCATGTGCGCGGGCGCACGCGTCGCGCTTTACCGAGATTACTTTCACTTTCGCGGCCGCACGGCCGCTTTGATGTTTGATCGCAACCGCGATCACCTTCGCGGCCGCACGGCCGCTTTGATGTCCTCCGTGAGGCTTCAATAGATTGCAGCAGTTAAAACAAGCATTGGCATAGCCAATAGGTTTCGCTTTTGGGACCTTATAAGTGTTTAGTTATGCAACTGTTGCATGGCTAAACACTTATAAGGTCCCAAAAGCGAGACCTGTTGGCTAAGCCAATGCTTGTTTTCGCTGCAGGTGCGTCACAAAAAGTGACGCACCGGCGGCATAAAAGTGAAACAAGGCCTCATAAATAAGGCCCTTAGAATTTGGACGAGTGTTCCTATGCACTGTCAGGGACCTAATGAAATTAAATGAAATAATGTATTTAATAAAGCGCGCAGCCACTCAGACTAGAGTGTCTTGGCACATGACAGCGGGAGGAAAACGTGCGTAAAAGACCCATCAGTTATTAAAAAGCCAGGTTTTTAAGTTCTTCCTGAAAGAGAGTAGGTCTGTGGTTAATCTCAGAGACTCAGGGAGCCTATTCCACAATTTTGCGCCTAGAAAGCAGAGGGATCTGCCTCCAGTGTGGGCACGGCATATTTTAGGCACGATGGCCAGGTAGGCATTGGAAGATCTTAGGGGTCTAGATGTTGTGCAGTGATTAACTCGCTTATTTAGGTAGCCGGCTCCTAAGCTGTGGAAAGCTTTAAAGAAGATGGTCATCGCTTTGAAGTTGATCCGTTCTTTTATGCGGAGCCAGTGTAGAGACTTAAGAATAGGGTTCATACTAGATCTGGGTTTAGGTCTTAGGATGGCTCTGGTCATGTTTTGTACTACTTGTAGGCGCTGGATAAGGGCTTTGGGAAGACCGAGGTACAAGCTGTTGACATAATCAAGCTTTGATGTCACCAGAGCCTGCACCACGATCTTTCTACTTTCATGCGGTAACAGTGGCAGGAATTTTTTTAGCATTCGGAGTATGCCAAAGCAAGCTTCAGTTAGATTTTGGATTGGAAAGCGCATGGAGAGTGTCTTGTCTATGACAATTCCTATGTTTTTGACTTTCTCGTTTTCCGGGGGGTGGGGGCAGCAGATCTTTTGGCCACCAAGAGCTCCAGTCAGGCATTTCTGGATTACTTCAGTTTTGTCAGGATTGCACTTCAGCTGATTGATCTTAAGCCAGTTAAAAATCTTTGTGAGGCAAGACCTAATCATTGCACCGTCAAAGTCGGTTCCTTTTTCACATGTAAAAATCAGCTGAGTGTCATCAGCATAGGAACCAATTTCGACGCTCTCTTCCTCTACCAGAAATGCAAGGGGGGATAGATATATATTAAAAAGGGTAGGACTGAGAATGGAGCCCTGAGCGACACCTACATTCATGGCCGGAACCGGGGATGAGAAAGGTGGGAGCCAGATGTCCTGAGATCTATTTGCCAAGAAGGATGACATCCATGTTAAGGCGCCCTCCCAGGTCGATGTTAGCAAGTCTCTCCAGGAGCCTCTCATGTGGGACCGTATCGAAGGCCGCCGACAGATCGAGCACTATCAGAACGGCCTTGCCTACCTGGTCCAGCTTACCCTTGAGAAATTCAGTCACATCCACGAGAGCGGACTCCGTACTGTAGTTAGCCCTAAAACCGGATTGGGACTCATGAAGGAGCTTCCCATCATCAATGTGTTTTTGGAGGGCCTTGTTTACATGCTTTTCTAAAACTTTGGAGAGGGCAGGAAGATTGGCATGTAGTTGGCAGGGTCCGTCAGTTTGGCGTTAGCCTTTTTTATCAGTGGAAGAATCTTAGCATTCTTCCATAATTTCGGCATGTTGCCTGAGGAGAGGGAAGCATTAAAGAGCTGGTTTACCGTGGGGTTTATGGTGGGAGCTAATAGGTTCAGGATATTCGCTGGACATGGGTCGGTAGGAGAGCCAGACTTAATAGTTTGGAGAAGGGTCAGTGACTCTTCAAGCTAAAACTCAGGGAAAACTAGTAAAGATGGAGGACCAAGAGGTGAAATTTGCTATTGGAACTAAGGTAGAAGGTCAGTTCTTCCTCTGAAATGTTACTGAAGGCTTGTTGGATCACGAAGATCTTTTTGTGGAAGAATTGAGCTATTTGCTTAGACCATTCTTCCGTACATGGCCCTTCCTTTGTGCCTGCTTTCGGGACGGTAAAGGATTTAACTATGCTAAAGATTTCCTTACTCTTATTTTGGGCATTTTCTATTTTGGTTTTAAAGAAGTTTTTCTTGGCTGCCTTCACAAGAATGTAATGAGCTTTTAAGGTGTCTTTATACATCTTCCTGTCCTCAGGTAGATAGGAGTTACGCCATTTCCGTTCCATTTTTCGACAATTTCTTTTGCTAGATCTGAGGGAACAGTTAAACCATGGAGCTGGTGAGGCCGACCTCTTTGAGGAGCGGGAAACAACCGGTACCACTGTACCAATGTTGGTAAGGAGCCATGAATCTATTGAGAGGGTGTCCAAGTCGGGGCAGCCAGACAGCTCCGGTGAGGAACAACCAAAGGCATCTGCTAACATCGGGATGGATATTTTATGGAACATCCTGTAATTAGGGACCCTCTGCCCTGTGTTAGCCCGAGGGGCTGTGGCAGAGTTGGGAATGACACATTTTAATAGGAGGTGGTCAGACCAGGTAATGGGAAGAGGTAGGCTTGCTTATATGTCAAAGTTGTGAAAGATTTGGTCTAGGGTATGGCCCTTCTCATGGGTGGCCGAAGAAATAGATGGAAACATGTTGCAGGCCTGCAGCGTCCCAAACAAGGAAATTGTTTGAGGGTCTTTTCCATTGTCCATATACATATTGAAGTCTCCCAGAATAAGGTAGTTGTTGTATTTTAAGGCCAGTGAGGTGGTGGCTGTATTAAGTGTAGTAATAACATTTCCAATTGCACCGAGAGGTCTATAAATCATAAAAACAGCTATGCTATGATGGTGGGATAAGGTACTGCAGAAGCCTAAGGACTCTGCACCCTCGATGTTTTCCATTGGTATGGGAGAGCAGTCTAGTTTTTAATTGTAAATTATGGTGACACCGGCCCCCTTCCGACTTTGTCGGTCTCTCCTAAGGGTTATATAACCCGTAGGGATGGCCAAAGTGATAGTAGGGTTGGAGGCTACAGACAGCCAGGTCTCAGTGAGAAATTAAAGATCAGGCTGTTCGTCTAAAAGTAGGTCATAAATGTGTGGTTCATGCATTTGCATAGAACGACAATTTAAAAGGGTGGCCTTTAAGTCCTCTGTTTTCTTATTGTTTTTACACTTATTGTTGCGTGGAAGGATCTTGGGTGCGAGTTTCCTAGGCTGGACGAGAGACCAGTTGCACTTATTAAATCGAAAGTCTACCTCCAAGCTCGGATCAGCGGCTGTACACTGACATAATGGTAGCAGCCTAAGGCTAAGCGGTTTTTCCCTATTGTAATGTAGTGGAAGAAACTCACCGGAGGGGAACTGGGCAGTATGGCCAGAGCCAGACGCCTCCGGTATGCTGAAGGGCGCAGGGGGCCTTGCCTTTGGCACACCAGCGGCGCGCCGAAGGCACGCATCCGTTTGCATCGGGAATATATAGGCTAATGCCTTTGATGAAACTGGACCGCTAACGCAGCTGAGGAAGCGGAAACTACGTGGGCGGAAGGGAGGAGCCCGATAGTAGCCCCAGCCCTCCGCACAATCGGCGTATCAGCTACGGCGGACCAGGACTGGAGAAAAAGCGAGATGCGAATCGGAGCAGCTAAGGAGGTGCAGGCAAGCAGAATCAAGTAAAGTGCAAGTGCGCGTAGGTAGAGGAAATTGTTAAAAAGCACAGAGTAATTCAGCCACAATATACAATTTAAAAAGTATTAAAAACCTAGTAGCAGGGCAGGAAACACTAAATACTACTGCTGTCAGCTTCACGCTAATGCCTATGATGCAAACTGGATCGCTAATGCAGCTGAGGAAGCGGAAAATGCGTGGGAAACAGGGGCTCAAATTGGATCATAAATTCAAAGCTGTTCTGAACAGGGGCCCCCAAAATATGTTTGGCCCAGGGCCCCCAAAATCCTTAAGATGTCCCTGCCCCCGACAACATCAGGACCCTGCTTGACAACAGCGAAACCGTGGCCCTCATCCTCCTAGACCTCTCGGCTGCCTTCGACACCGTCTGCCACTACACCCTACACACACGCCTCCACAACGCAGGGATTCGCGACAAAGCCCTGGACTGGATCACCTCCTTCCTCACCGACAGAACCCAGAGAGTCCGCCTCCCTCCATTCCGATCAGCAGCTACCAAGATCACCTGCTGCGTACCCCAAGGATCATCCCTGAGCCCGACCCTTTTCAACATCTTCATGGCACTGCTCGCCAACATCGTCTGAGCGCATGACCTCAAAATCGTTCATACACCGATTACACCAAGCTGATCCTCTCCCTCACCAAGGACCCCGCCACCACCAAAGCCAACTTCCAGGAAGGAATGAAGGCCGTCGCCGAATGGATGAAGAACAGTCACCTGAAACTGAACTCTGACAAGACGGAGGTCCTCATCCTCAGCCCCACCCACTCCGCCTGGGACAACTCCTGGTGGCCGGCCTCGCTGGGTGCTGCGACACCCACCGACTACGCACGCAAAATGGGGTTCATCCTGGAGTCATCACTGTCAATGACGCAGCAAGTCAATGCCGTCACCTACTCCTGCTTCAACACCCTCCGCATGCTTAGCAAGATCTAAAGATGGATCCCCACCAGAACCAGAAGGATGGTCACCCAGGCCCTCGTCATCAGCAGGCTGGACTACGGCAACGGCCTCTACGCGGGAACCACAACCAAACTCCAGAAAAGACTTCAACGCATACAGAACGCCTCCACACGCTTCGTCCTTGACATCCCCCGCCACAGCCACATCACTGCCCACCTGAGAGACCTGCACAGGCTCCCCGTCAACAAGAGGATCACCTTCAAGCTCCTCACCCACACTCACAAAGCACTCCACGACGCCGGACCTACATACCTCAACAAACGACTCACCTTCTACACTCCCAACAGCCAGCTTTGCTCCGCTGACCTCGCCCTCGCCACCGTCCCACGCATACAACGAACGACCACCGGCAGCAGATCCTTCTCCCACCTCGCCGCCAAGACATGGAACACCCTCCCCAACCACCTACGACAGACCCAGGTTCTGCTGTCCTTCAGGAGACTTCTCAAGACCTGGCTGTTCGAGCAGTAGCAGCTCCCCCCTCCCTCCCCTTAGCGCCTTGAGACCCTCGCGGGTGAGTAGTGTGCTCTACAAATGCTTGATTGATTTATTTATTTAATTATGCCCAAGTGTCAACAACACACTGTATAGAGCCTTATTTACGGTGGATTATGGACTCCATGTATCGAAACTCGCTTACTCTATTTAGAATGTTCTTTCAATTTGCCTTCCCCAAGCCAGGGCCCTGGAAACAGGACTTACTGCCTTGTGAGTGTGATAACATCTCAACGCAATGCACTAGCCACTTTATTTTGTTTTGCATTTGTACTCGGGGACGAGACATTCTTCCTTGATGCTGCTATTGCACAATAAAAACTCAAGACACTATAAAGAAGGGTTCATATTCTTGCAGTTTCTAAGGTCCCTAGAAATTTGCCACACAATGTTACATTTTCTAAAATCCACTTTTCACATTAGAAAAAGATATACATTTTATAGATGATTTTAAGTAACATCTCTGTATTTGAAACCTCAATGGGCAATGTACAAATTTTAAGTTTAGCATAACTTAATAGACAACTGTAAGTAACATACATGCTTTTTCTGCCAAATTCAATGAGCCCTTTACATACTGAATTTGGCATCAGCATTGGCGTCTTGGGAGATCAAAAGTAATCTTATCCAAATTGTTATGCATCCACCTGATCTTGGATCTTGTATCCTGAGAAATTCAAATCTGTCATACGGTCAAAAATGTTTGACTTTTAATGCATTAAGTTTCTATTATTTTGTGTGTGCTTTTATGGCTCCGTCCGAATACAGACTTGTTTGACTGAGTCCTTCTGAGATGTACACAATGTTTTAGATGTATAGGCGGTAGTAAATTGTAAGGGAAGATGGGGTTGTTTGCTTTAATAATAATTTTTCCATTTCCCGGTAACCCTATCACAGCAGGGAGGCCCTTTTTAGGGTCCAGCCTGCAAGAGCATGTGTTAGCACATTTGTCTCGCTTGGGAGACATTCTTGTATTTAAAAAGAGCTTGGAGCCCGCCCGTTGCTTACCCAGTTATTGGCTTGCGTGGTGGCACTCTTCTTCACAGCCTTGTAATTCGTCACTACCGACCTAAATTAATTTCCATTCCTCTCTGTGGACCAGGGACCATGCACTGATTGATTCCCAGTGCCTGTCCACTGCTCCTAACATGATCAGTGGTGGCCAGCACAGATCTGAGGTGGTAGGGCGAGGGGGTAAGGAGGTATAATTCTAAAAAGAAGAAAAATTCACTTACCTCCTTGCCATTCTGTCCCACGCCGTTTCTCCTCCTCCAAACAGGAAGCAGCCAGGCTCCCCTGAGTCAATCATAGCATAGCAGCAGTGGGGCAACTCTCCTCCGCCTGGCAAAACCATGTGCAGCTGGACAAATAACATTGCAGATATTTATTGTCTATAGTTAACTTTCTTTTATTTTGCCAAGTCTTCTTTGCACTCATGTTTTCTTTTGTTTTTGCTAGTGGGCACTGTTCCCAAAAGAGGATTATCTTATTGTAAAGCAACATGGTTTCTTTCTTATTTCTAATTTCTGAAATGTTGCTTTGAAACATATTAGTGCAATACACCCAAATCCACCCCACTCCAATCCACGCCTATCCACCCCCTCACCCCACACCAATCTGCCCCACTCAATCCAATCCACCCCAGATCAATCCAATCCATACCACTCACCTCAATCCAATCCACCCCACTCCAATCCTCCTAACCTACCCTACTCCAATCCGCCCCAATCGAATCCAAAAGAATCTGCCTACTCCAAAACAATCTGCCCTACTACAATCAAAAACAATCTGCCAGACTCCAAAACAATCTGCCCCACTCCAATCCAAAGCAACATGCCCAATCCAAAACAATCTGCTCCACTCCAATCCAAACCAATCTGCCTCACTCCAATTCAAAACAACCTGCCCCTTTTAATCCAAAACAATCTGTCTCATTACAATCCAAAACAATCTGCCAGACTCAAAAACAATCTGCCCCGCTACAATCCAAAGCAATCCACCTCACTCCAAAACAATCTGCCCCACTACAATGCAAAACAATCTGCCTGACTCCAATCCAAAACAATCTGCCCCACTCCAAAACAATCTGCCTCTCTCCAGTCCAAAGCAATCTACTCCAATCCAAAACAATCTGCCTTAAAGAACAATCTGCCCCACTCCAATCCGCCCAACTCCAATCGAAAACAATCTGCCCCCACTCTAAACTGCCCCTCTCCAATCTGCCATACTCCAATCCAAAACAATCTGCCCCACTCCAATCCAAAACAATATGCCCCACCCCAATCTAAAATATTCTGCCCACTTCAGTCTGCCCTACTCCAGTCCAAAACAATCTGCCTACTCCAATCTACCAGACTCCAATACAAAACAATCTGCCCCACTCCAATTTGCCCCACTCCAATCCAAACCAATCTTCCCCACTCCAGTTCGCCCTACTGCAATCCACCTCACCCTAATAAACCCACTTCATCAAACCTACCCCACTCCATTCTAAAACAATGTGCCTCACTCTAATCCAAATAAATCTGCCCCACTCCAGTTCACCCTACTCTAATCCACCGCAGCCTAATCAACACACTCCATCTATTCACCCCACTCCAGTACACCACAATCCACCTTACTGCACTCCAATCCACCCCACACCAATCCAACCTACCCCACACCAATCCACCTCACCCCAATCCAATCTACCCCACTCCCTACCCAATCCACCCCACTCCAATCCACCAGTCAACCCCACATCAATCCAAAACAACCTGCTCCACTCAATCCAAAACAATCTGCCCTACTCCAATCAAAACAATCTGCCCCAGTCCAATCCTAACCAATCTGCCCCACTCCAATCCAAAATAATGTGCTCCACTCCAATATGCCCCACTCTAATCCAAAACAATGTGCTCCGCTCCAATCAGCCCCACTCCAATCCAAAACAATATGCCCCACTCCAAAACAATCCGCCTTACTCCAATCCAATCCACCTCACCACAATCCAATCCACACAATCAAATCCACCCCAATCCAGCCAACTTTAATCTGCCCCACTCCAATCCACCCTACCCCAATCCAATCCACCTCATTTGAATCCACCTCAATTCAATCCACCCCACTCAATCCCATCCACTTCACTACAATCCAATCCACCTCACTGCAATTCAACCTACTTCACTCCAATCCACCCCACGGCAAGCCATTCCAATTCACCCAAGTTCAATTCACACCACCCCACTCCAACCCAATCCACCAAACTCCACCCCAATCTACCAACTCCAGTCCACACCACCCTAATCCAATGTACCCCACCCCAATCCATCCCTTCCAGTTCACCCATTCTAATCCACCCCACTCCACTACAGTCCAATTCACCCCACTCTACCCCAATTCAATCCACCCCACCCCATCCAGCCCACCACACCACACACCAAGCCACCCCACTCCAATCCAATCCACCTCCCTCGAGTCCAGTTCAATCAACCCCCTCCAATTCACTCTGATTCACCACACTTCAATCCACCCTACCCTAATCAAATCCAACCCACCCCAATCCAACTCACCTCAAACCATTCTATCCACCCCAATCCAAAGCACTCCACTCCTCTAAATCCAACCCACGATCAGGGGTGCAGGGGTGGAGGGTGGGACATTGCAGTGGGTAAAGAAAAAAAACTTACCTCCTCACCACATCTTGCATCTTCTCCGTTGTTTGCTGCGTCGTCCCTCTGCTGGTCTGGAACAGGAAGCACCCAGGCTCCCAGACCAATTACAACGCTGCACTGCAGTGTTTTGTTTGGTCTAAGCAGCTTGGTTCGGCGCTCAGCCAGGTAATGTGAGCCTGGGCATCTTCTCCACCCATGCCGGGGTGGAGAACATGCAAAGTGCTTTGCGCACTTACAGTGTGCCCACCATTCCTCCCCCCTGCTCTGAGAGCAGAGCACCCCCGCTCGCCCTGCAAAGAGCCGCAGCGGGAACAAATAAATAGATAAAATCGAGTTATCATTTTTATTTTTCCTTTACTTACACTGCTGAAAGCAGTGGGGCGACGATCCTCAGCCTCAGCGGAGAAGCTGCCACTGACCAATCCACTCTACCCCAATCCAATCTACCCCACTACCTCAATCCACTCAACCTATTGCACCCCACTCCACAACACTGCACTCTATGACACTGCACTGTACAAGACTCTGCCACTGAACCACTAAACTCTACTCAACTCTACGACACTCGTCTCCTGCTTCTCCACTATACGACACTCTGCTACAACAAATCCAGTCTACAACTTTTAACTTCCCTGACTCCACTCTAAGACACTGCACTGACTTTTAGCCAAGAGCAGCCACACTGGTGTACAACATGGCAAAAACACATTATAAAAGCGAGAACTATTGGCTTTGCCAATGCGTGCTCTGAAAAGTTGTCTGGTTTAATACACAGCCACAACAGGGCTTCCTATCTTTAAACCAAATAAAGACCATTTCAGTAGCTGCACCCCAGCATCGTTCCATCTATCCGGGGCTGACTGGCACAAGTGTCCATTTAAGGGATTTCTAGGAAGTACTTTCGCTGATCTCTGCTGTTTCATTGTAGCTCTTGCGGTGAAGGCGATACACAGAAGCCTCCGGGTGAAATGAATCCACCGTGAGATTTTCCCTGCAACAGTTCACACACAGCGACATTGTATTGACAAAGTGAAATGTTGAAACTCGACGGTGCTTGCCTTTTTTCCAACGCCTGTTTCGCTTCTCCCTCTCCCCCGCCTCTCCCCGGTTTCGGTTTCGTTTTCGTTTCTCCAGCTGCTGACTGTAGGGCGGGGCTAGGAGGAATGAGTATCTCTCTCAGTGCTGAGGAGGAGCAGGGATCAAAACCGGGACAGGAGGAGAGAAGGCAAGGCACTGAAGAGAGGCGAGGGGCACTGTGATAGGGAATGGCCACACACAACATTGAGGTAAGAGCCCACCGCAGCAAAGACCCGGAAATGACTGGCAGCAAGATGTAAACAACCGAGGAGTCAATGCCACACCGCACAAGAGGCTCATTTCCAAGGTCGTCAGACGTCATTACACCGCTGGCAGCCTAGACCCAGGGGTGACTGGCATCTGGGGGTCTTTAATGTGCTTACAGACACATTTAAGTAATGAGGCATTCACTACGTTCGCTTCATAATCCATCTACTTTTGAAGATTTTAACAAACAATTGTTTCTATTTCATATAATTTTTTTAAGTTCTTAAAACGAATACACATGGGCTGTAACTCTGTGACAGACACCGTACAAACACCATACAAAACTTAAATGTTCACCCACAGCAGTTCATTGCGCTAATCGTCCATTTAAAGAGATAGAAATGTTGCCCAGGCTTCTCCACCTAGTAGTTCGAGTGCTGCCAGTAGCTCTCCACCAACCTATGAGTAGTTCTCCTGTGTCCAGCCACCCAACTAAATTTGGATTAGTTGAATTAATATATTTATACCAACATTGAAAAGTGTGTATTCGAGACGAAAGTGCGTGTATTTTGATAAATAATAAGCTGATGGTTGGGGAATAGTGGCAACATTTTCAAAATATATTCACAACTGATATTTGAGTGATAATTCATGCGGCGTAGGGGAGCTATTACTAACACTTTTATACTTTTATACTTATTTTATTTTATTTTGAGAGTTTTATATAGAGCGAACAAGAACCTTGCGGGTATCAGAGCGCTTTACAAGCAAGATGTCAGGAGCAGATACAAATATAGTAGAGAATCTATGATTGAGTCTAATACATAGAAGTAGCTACAACATATACGTTACAAGGTTATATACAAACGTTTTAGAAACATAGTATCCCTGAGAATATAGTTCAAATCTTGTTGCGAGAGATCCAATACAAAGTAGTCACTAAAAACCCGGAAATAAAATATTTACTTAGACATGAGAATCGATTTCACTTCTTTTTTGAAAAAGGCAGTAGAGGAATTCTGTCTTGTTTCTGGGGGTAGGGCATTCCAGATCCTAGGGGCCATTCCCGAGAAGGATCGGTTATATGTTTTTTTGGCGAATCTTTGCGGTTTCAAAAGAAGATTCTTGGAGCTCCTGGTGGATTTGTTACCACATGAGAGTGACTGTTTTTGTGATAGATAACTTGGGGTATTGTGGTGTAGGGCCTTGTGCGTCACACAAGCGATTTTTAGATGAATTCTCGCCTCGAATGGCAGCCACTTGAAAACTCTATGGTGCGGGGAGATATGTGAGTTTCTTTTGGAGCCTGTGATTAGTCTAGCTGCTGTGTTGATTGTGGCTCTTAGCGGGACTGTCGTTGATCTGGGAGGACCGCAAAGGGCGACACATCCATATTCTACTCTTGGGATTACTGAGGCTTGCACAGCCTGTTTGAAGTCATTTGCGGGCAAAACATATTTCAGTTTCTTGAGGGGTTTATTTGAAAATGTGCTCCTCTTGTAGAGGCACTGATATGTTTCTGCAGGTTTAAGTTTCTGTCCAGCGTTATTCTCAGTGATTTTGCTGAATCTACAATGAGTGGTTGACCTTTGAGTGCTGTTAGGTGATTCAGCCAGTTGTGAGTGATGGAAGAATGGGTGGGGGGAGCGAATAGGAGGAATTCAGTTTTGAGGGTGTTTAGTTTCAGATGGTCTTTGGCCAGCCAGGATTGAGTTTTTTCCAGCGTTGAATTGAGAGATTTGATGTCCTCAAGTGAATGGATCTTTATCTAGAGTTGCGTACCATCTGCGTACATGTGACAGTGGACCTTAGATGCGCTGAGGAGTTCGGTAAGTGGTTCCATATAGAGGTTGAAAAGAGTGGGGGAGAGGCATGATCCTTGCGGTACTCCTGGAGTTACTGGCACGGGATTGGATAAGGAATTGTTGACCTTGAATCTTTGTGATCTGTTTTGGAGGAAGGAGGTGAACCAGGTAAGAACAGAGCCTGTTAAACCCATTCTGTGTTTCAGGAGGTCTAGCAAGTTGTGGAGTTTGACTGTGTCAAAGGCAGAAGATAGGTCAAGCAAGATTAGTAAACAAGTTTCGTTTTGGTCAAGGATTTTTAGTGCGTCGTCTAGTATGAGTGTCCTGGCTGATTCTGTACTGTGACCTGCCCGGAAGCCAGATTGGTATTGGTTGAGCAGGTTAAAATGGACTATATGGTTGCCCAACGGTGTATGAACACATTTTTCTAGGAGTTTGGCCAGAGTGGGGATGTTGGATATTGGGCGATAGTTGTTTAAGTCTGATGGGTCTGCCGATGGCTTCTTTAAGATAGGGGATACCTGTCCTTCTTTAAGTATATCTGGGATGGTTCCTTGACTGAGGGATGTGTTTATGATCTTGGTCCACAGAGGTAGTACAAATGGTATTACGTCTTTTAGGTAGTATGCAGCTATTTGAAAATGACACTCACACTTTACAAATATGTTGCTTGTATTTTTTCAAAAATCCCAGGCCTTGAACCCTAAGGTACAACTAATGAGACAAGCACTTAATAATTATGAAATGTACTATGCTGTTTGGCAGAGCTGGTTTTAATGTAAAGAGTTGGGGCAAAAAAGTGCCCCGTAATTCGCCTTTTCTCTGTGTGTAATCTATTCAGCTGCAAGTAAGGGACAGGGTGAGAGAGTAGTTCAGAGATTGGTTTATTTAGATTATGTCCAGTGGTACTGGACCTAGGGGTGCTGAGGGTTCTGCAGCACCCCCTGATATCCTTGAAGGGGCTCAGAGGAGCAACAAGGAATTCTTTATTTCTTTTTCTAGCAGTAATTACTGCCAATTGCTGCTCGTTAAAGGATAGAAGGTCAGAGGTCAGGCAGCCCCTCTGACAAACTGCTGCTAATTGTCTTAATATGAAGATCTGTTTACCTGTCCCCCTCTTACTGGACAGTGAGGGCATAATGTAACCATCGACCAGTGGTACACCTCCCAGGGTACAGGGAAAGTGTATGTGTATCTAGATAAAGCCACATCATGTTGTGGATTTTCCTCATTTGCATAAAAACTTTTTATTACTTTGATTGAAAATGAAATATTTTGAAATACATACACATCACAGGAAGGACATATGAGGCACATTGTCTCTTAACCTTGACGTGAGATAGGAGCAAAAACGTTTTTTAAGGTCAAGATCAACCAAGACCCATTAACTTTACTCTGGACACCTACAAATTGGAAACAACTCTAATGTATTTTCTCTTCTCCAGATATGTTCTGTTTTCATGTTAACGACACAATTTTAAACCTCAGAATTACTGTAATTTGTGCCATGAGGGCAACCTTGGCGTTATTGCCACTTTATGCAATTTACCTTCCAAGAAACGCAAGTCTCTGATGGCTGTGCAAATGGTAACTGTGCGGAAATACAATTGACCACATAAAACCATTTGTGGTCAATTTACTTTGATTATGAGTTTAGAAGTAGAACTGCCTGAAATCATACAACTTTGAAAAACCCAGCAGGAAAATAGTTTCCTCTGTTTGACTTTACCTTGCATTTAATGTGCAACATATTTCCAAATGCTCCAAAATCTCCAAGAGATTAAGAAATGTGTGCTCTCCACAGCAAAACTCGTGCCTCAAATGTGGACTATTCATAGCAATTAGGCTTTTTGTGTTTTTTTTACACTAGAGATGTTTTCTTGATGTGCTTTCTCAAGGCACCGTGTTTACTCCTGCAATAGCTCAGTGTTTCAGAACAATAGTTTCTGTCTTTTCACAAACTGGTCACAACATTTTTCTTAAGCTCTAAACATGTTTTTGAATTATCGAGCAGTAATGAGGCTTTGTGCAGTTTTTAGGGCTTCTGTGAGCTTTCTGGTAAACCCCCCAATAATAATGATTGAGAATCGTTGTGTGCCAGACATATTTATGTAAATGATTTTCCCAAATCCTGGTGGCAATCGCAATCAATGCCCACCTCTCTTGGCACCCTAGCTTTGCTTCGGGGACAGGCCAATGGAAGGAACTAAAAGAGACTGAAAGAGAGAAGACACACTGTTACCAGCTCCAGTATTCCTTGATCTCGATCTAAAGGATCAATCAATTCATTTTGGGGCTGTGCCAGACTAATTCCCAAACAAACAGAACACACAGACCTGAATTTAGGCTGCGACAGCTTTATTTATTTCAGTCACATATCCATATAGACCGGACACTGGATGACACGGGGATTGAAAGGGGACGGGGTAAAGTGCTGCGTCAATTTGTGTTCAACCATCAAAGCTGCCTTTAAGCGATGAAAGTGATCAAGACCTTGTTTTTCACCAATTAAAACTGAGTTTGTGGTCAAGTATTTTTTCTGGTGCTTTAGTTGCAATCACCGCAGTATATAAGTGCTGCAAAATGGGGAAAAAAACATAAAATATCTATTTTCTTGGAGGATGTGTTGTCTACACTAAACATTACTGCACCACAGTACATTTTACCCATATATATATATTTTTTAATATGGTGCAAGTTGTATCTGTGGTTCATCGCTACTTTACTAATGTTCTTCTGATGGTCAGGTTTACCTTCTGTGTGCTTGCTCTTTACATATCAGTTTGATTTTGTACAATTTCTCGGACTTTGGTTAGGCGACGTTTATGACCAGCACATTCCTGTCTGGAATTTGCTCCACCACTACTGGTTATGTTTAGAGATTAGGGTTAAAATAAGGCATATTGTAAATGTTGTGTAAGGTGTATGGGTTAGGAAAGGGTTAGGATTAGGGTAAGAATTAAGGATAGGGTAAGCAGTTTGACCATGGCTAGGGTAGTTCTAGGGGTGGGTTAGTGTTAGGATAACAGACTTTGTAAGGGAGTTGTTATGGTGAGGGTTGGAGTAAGGGTTACGGTTAGGAGTGGGGTAAGGGTTGGGGTGAGCAGTGGGATTAATGTTATGGTTATGCTTAAAAATAGTGTAATTGATGGTATAAGGTTTGCAAAGAAAGATAGCACAGGCCGTGGTACAGGGATACCCCCCTGTAAAATGTCACATTGTAAGAAAAATAAACGTTAGGGTTATGTTTTAGGAAGGAGTAATGGGGGTAGACTAAGAGTAAATTTCTGTCTACGTATAATTCACAAATTTCAGTATAAAATATTGATGGTCGTTTCTCTGCATGTTTGCATTTTTTGTAGACTTACATGTTAGCCACAGCATTTTCATCTCCACTTTTTTACCTCTGCATTTTTTGGGGATTATTTTGCACACATTTAGATTCAATACATAGTGCATAGTGTGCAATATCTAATTATTGGTGCCAATCAGGCAATCCAATCTGGGAGAAAGCTATTAAATGATTCTTAAAAATATGCTGTTATATTAGGATCTCTTCAGGATTGTCCTTGAGACTCAAAGGGTTTGGAAAAGTTAATTCACATCTGGGTGACGGTGATTATTTACCACAAAGACTTCAGAAGTGACTAACTTTACCATTTCAGGTTTGACAGGTGTTTGGATCCAGGCCTTTTCGGCTGCAAGTTACCACCATGTCTGAGATGGACACAGAACCACCACCGGCTGAGGATGGAAGCATGTCTGATCCAGCTTTCACTGCATTCCTGAAGAAGCAACTCTGTATGCATGGAGGCCGCTTGTTGATAGCAGACATCCCCAGTCTCGTTGGTCTTACACCAGAACATATTGCCGTCATTCTGCGTGAGGAGTACAAGCGCTTCCCAGAGCCAGAGCCGGGCACGGTGATGGCCCAGTCTCCTGTTCGCCTCTGTTCAGGGTATCTGGGGAACAGATGTCAGGCTACGGACTGTGGGCGTCTTCACCTCTGTCGCTACTTCATCTTGGGGCATTGCTTCATTCGTGGTGATAGGAATGGGTGAGTTAAGATTATGTGATAACTTATTTTGCCTATTTGTAGGATTCTACCTTAAAGCATCTTCTGTAATGAGCAAATGATAGGATCCTTAGTGGCATAAGGGATATCTGATTGGAGAAAAAGAATTGGAGACAGGAGGGATGGTTCTGAGAGGTGGGCAAAGTAATTTCACAGAAAGCCAAGTCTGCTGGTTTTCACTCGCTCGGCCTAGAACAAAATGCGGGGGTTGTGCTGTCACACAGTGCTTTTCTGAACACCACCTACCTGTCTAAGAGCCTTCTTGGACTGCAAATCTAATCCAGGAAGACCATCTGGTGTTTCAGTAAATCTATCTGCAATAGAAAGAAACTCTGGTAGAGGCACAACCAAGATTAAATGACATCACCGCTTGTCAGAATGGTTCAAAACAAGACGTGTTCATGGCCTAACAAGTAAGAGCAAGCGACACAATCACTCTCTCTTTGCGGATGATGTTTTGTACTTTGTGACACAGTCAAAAACTTCCCTTCCCGTTTTGAATGGGTGATTCCAGCAGTCCTCAACAGTTTAAAGTTTCCAAATTACCAACACTGATTCAACAGGAATGAGTGTTTCAGCGGCCATTGAACCCAACAGAGGCAGCCTTTCAGAGGGGAACTTAAATCAAATTGATGACCCAACTAAATACCTGTGAGTCCATCTCCGTCCCAGGATGGCTTACCTTTGTGGGTGTTATGCTCTTTACGTATTGGACATATTATACAAGGAGGGAAAGGCCTGAGGTGTCTTGGTTTGGGCAAGATGAATTTCCTATAAATACTCCTGTACATAGCACCAAGCAGTGCTGGTTGGATTTCCTAAATCAAATATTACCACCATACGAAAACAACTTCAGCTTTCATGTGTCGTAATAAGACTCATGGACTTCTCAGAGCAGCACTATATAGACCAAAATCAATGAAAAAGGATTGGTTTTCCAGGTATATAGGAATGTATTAGAGCTGCGCAAATCAGACTAGTCTTTGAATGGATACGACATGTCCATCTGAAGCCCTGGATTAAGGTAGAGCAAGACAGTTTAATGGCCTCCCTTCTTATGGCTACATCCAAGACACAGGTACGGACATTCACGAATCTATCGGAATCATACTAGAGCATTGAGACATAGTCATGATGGGAAATGAGTTAACAAATATGTATGAAGTTTTGTTACAACAAAGTAAAGGAATCACCAAAAAGAAAATGGCACAAGTCTTTCCCTTTCGTGACACAGATGTTAACTTATCAAGGTTACATGCATATACTTCTTATTGCAACTCCATACATATTTATTTAATTCCATCCCTCCTACTCTTTCCACATGCAGCGAGTACCCAGGACTCACAGAAGAGGAGGTAGGAAACTAGATGTGACAAAGTCGCTCAAACAGTGCCTCCAATGCTTTGTCCTCCGATTCCAACATTTAGGTGCAAGAAGAGTGTCAGATTCTGGTACAGCCATAAGCGCTTTTGGTGTGTCTGCATTTATCACCAGATCCTCATCATCAACTTTCTCATCATTTCCAAGGTCTCCTTTAGGAGGTATAAGGTTAACGCATATCAGCCCCCCATGACGCTGGTAGCTCACAATCCTGAGATTCACCCAGGAATAGCTGATGTTGGATTTAAGAGGTGGAGATAAGCATCACTGAGGGCTTGGGAAGCAACAGGAGGGCAGGGGAGCGAAGCAGCAGGAGGGCGCGGGTGGGGAAGCAACAGAGGGTGGAGGTGGGGGAAGCAACACCGAGGGCACTGGTAGCTCACAGTGCACGGGAATAACTGATGTTGGATTTAAGAGGTGGAGATAAGCATCACTGAGGGCTTGGGAAGCAACAGGAGGGCAGGGGAGCGAAGCAGCAGGAGGGCGCGGGTGGGGAAGCAACAGAGGGTGGAGGACGGAGAAGCAACACAGAGGGCACTGGTAGCTCACAGTGCCCGGGAATACCTGATGTTGGATTTAAGAGGTGGAGATAAGCATCACTGAGGGCTTGGGAAGCAACAGGAGGGCGGGGGAACGAAGCAGCAGGTGGGGGTGGATGTGAAGCAGCACAGAGGGCGCTGGTGTTAAAGCGACACAGAGGGTGGAGGTGGGAGAAGTAACATGGAGGACTCTAGTAGCTCACAATTCTGAGTTTAGCCCGGGAATAATTGATGTTGGATTTAAAATTTGGAGATAAGTATCTCCACCAGCACTTAGTGACCTATTTGATAATGGGACAATCAAATGTGGAGGGGTTTAAGTGACCTATCTCCTACAAATAACTTCAGATTGCTCATTTACTTGCTACGGGCCAAATAGACCTGTGCAGGGGAAATGGGGCTAGAGTATAGACAGACAAATAATCCTCTTCTCTAAGTCACATGTGTCAAAGAGGATCACCAACCACTACAAGATGATGGGACATGCGACACCACGTGCCAAACACGAGATCCATGGAACTGTGGGTGCCAGAACAGATAGGTGACTGAAGGCACATGGGACATAATCTGGATTATTGTAGGCAAATCCTCAATATGCACCCAATGCAAGGACAATTCGTACGAACTACTGATGCAGTGGTATTATTTGCTGGTCAGAGAGCCTGCTATGTTTGAAATAGCAAGCTATTGTTGGGGAGGTTGTGATGCGAGGGGTACCATGGATCACATGCTGGGCATGTCAGAAAAGTCTGACATATTTAGGTTAAATTTTGCACATTATGCACAATATAACTTTAATTTAATTCCAACTGGACCCACTAGTGTTTTAGTGCAATACAGGCCTGTAAATTCTTATTCGCTGAGTTCTGCAATGCGCAAACGTATTTCTCAGTATTCTGGCTGAGAAGTTGTCTGGTGCCCAATTTTGCAAACAAGCAAACTCCCCATTTCTAAGTCTTTAAGGACCAAAATGTGTATATACTGTGGAGAAAGCCTCTCCAACTGAGGTATGCTACTAATGCATACGTGGATTGCACCGGTGCCAAAGCACAGCATAAAACTTAAAATAAAGTTTTTGTTTTGAAAAAGAAATTAAATGGCATGCATATTCCAATCTGGCACTTGTGTTCCTCACTTCCGACGTCAGAGAGAATGAAATCAGGTGTAGAATACATGAAGGAAATAATAAAGGCGATAAAAGTGCAAGCTCTACCTTAGCAGGGAATGAATGAGGCCACTACGAGGAGGCAGAGGAAATTTGGCCAAGGGTAGGAAATTGGTAGTCTCTGGGTAGTTGAGAATATAAAGATGATATAAATTTAATTGCATATCCATATGTAAGAAGGGTGACCAGCAGGTATGTAGGAATCATAAGGGAAAATAGAGGGAAGAGTCAAAATAAAGGCACTGATTAAAGGAGAGTTCTGGGATGCAAGAGGGGGTGTTCACGTGCTGGTGGTGGTGGTGGTGGGATGAGGAAGGTAATGGCCAATGCCCTGCATTGGAGGAGTGGGTGGTGGTGAGATGGTGCCGGCTCGCAAAGTGCCAAACATAGAAAGCAGAAGTAAGGAATATATAGAGGAATGTGTGTCTACATTTAGTAACCTTGCAAATGTCTTGCAACATCTGAAAACACATGAATCCAAAATGCCTCCTTTTGCTTTACAGGCTGGTTGTAGCACAATGTTCCCTATAAAGTGCTTTCTAGGTCTCCCCTAAGACAGAACATGCACTGTCTCTTAGGAGGCATGTTGTTAGTGTACAGTGGGCTTAGAGTCCGCCAATTGCTTACCATTTGTTGCTTTATTGTCACTCGCCTTTGCTTGCTTGTTATTTGTAAGCATGCAGACCTGCCAACTCACACTGTTCCACTGTGTATCACACAGATTCGGCTCCATTCACATTATCGTGTGGTGAGGAGCCAAAATCACACAGTGCCAGGTAAGACAAGCTGGAATACACTTCACAAAGTGGGTTTTCAGCTTTTCTTTGGAGGCTGTAAGTAGCCGATGTCCATTAAGGGGTGTCAGAACACCCCGGGACATCAGTGGCTGCCTCAGCCACCCTTCATTTTTGTTGTTGTTTTTATTTGCAGGGCATGTCGAGGTTTTGTTGAGGGCAGAGTGGCTCTTCGTAGGCACTAGGCATGAGGCTTCGCCCTCCCAGGCCATGCCCCCTCTTCACACTGAGAAATGTAATTGTAGGTTGGCAGTTCTGAGCATGTGTGGGCTTTCCTTCTGCTTTTTGTGCTTTTCCCCTCCCTGGAGCAAGGACACATTACTTGTGTCCTTCCACTGCTTTCTTTTAAGGCACTTCAGTTTTGTTTTGATTTAGCACTCAAGAGTGCGTGTGTTTTCCAGAAGTCTCCTTTGTGTACTTCTCCTTCTCCTCCACACTCGCTCATGTTGCTCTTCACTGCCCATGTGTATTTTCCCTTCCCTCACATTCTTTCCCCCTTTGTGGCTTTTTCACCTTCTCATCAGCTCTACATTGTGCTCTCTCTCATCTGTTTGCTCCACCCCACCTACAGCCACTGTGTTTCACCCCAACCTGCATCCTTCATGTACCTTCCTCCACCTGCACCCTCTGTGTTGCTTCTCCCACCTCCACCCTTTGTTGATTCCCCACCCACGTCCTCTGTGCTGCTTCACCCCCGCTCTCCTTCTGCTTCGCCCCCTGCCCTCCAGTTGCTTCCCAAACCCTCAGTGATTAGGTACATCGCCTCTCCCCTCCGTAATCGTTTGCCCCACCCATGCTATTTCTTTTTTCTTTTTGTTGGATCGGCAAACAAAAAAAAGAAAGCAATTGCATTGTTTTGTAGACCTGCATATGCTTAGTGTGTGTGCCTACTAAATTACTCAGCGGGTCGCCTCATTGGCTTTTTCCTGTCTTAAAACCCATACTGCACAGCATTAGGGATTCCATATACAAGACCTATAGGCTTTGCCAATGCTTGTTTCATTTTCCCATGCACAAATTGAAAGAGCATGTTGAGGAGAAGGGGTTGGTGGATTCCAAAAGCGATAGACAACCAGCTCCCTGGCAGAGTCACAGAGCACAGAGAGCAGACTCTAAGGGGCAATTTGGGCATGGGCCCAAACTGCATGAGGTATTTAGGACCTGGTAAAGTTTGGTTCTGACTTCTCTTTCCTACTTCTAAATATGTTTTGACAAATATGTCTGGAGGCAAGTTTGATAAACCCCTCAGATGAGGTAATGGGCCTTTCTAGTCTGTAACTAACTACTAGACTCTAGACCATTTTTATTAACTCATTAGGCTCCTACCTTCTGGCCAGTGGCTAGAAGGTGACGTACAGGCATTTTGTGAAACTTTAAATGAAATAAATAAGAAGGTGCTCCTGTGTCCTTTCCATGCATTCCAAGCTGGTAAGCGCTTCAGATGATCTGAGTTTACCAAGCTGTGGGTACGCGCACTACTTGGAAAATAGTGTAGCCCCGTTGGGCGGTCTAAAAATATGCAAAACAGCCTGTACAAATGTGTTACTAGTTATAGGTTACAGACTGATCTGGTGAGTAACAAGAGCGCTGTACATAAATGGTGGGTGGGGGGTGAATCAAGCCTGAAGTGATTTGTCCCGAATCACTCTGTATTAGGTCAAGTGCACAATTAAATAATTATAACCCAGCAGTTTAAATTCCTAAGTCATCAACTTACCCACTAGACCAGATCTGTTCCTGTTCTAACTCCCAGGAAACCTTAGCTGTCACGTTATGCACGAACTTCCTAAGTGTTGCTCCTGCCCTGTATGCAACAGGGGACTTTGCAAAGGTAAAGAAGTGTGTGTTTCTTTAAAGCGCGTAATGCTCAAGGAAACAATGACACCCCCCGGAGCAGGAAGGACTCATTGTAAACTCGGGCACTACGAAGGCTCCATCGCAGTGACCATCGATATAAGGCCTGGTAAAATGTGACGGATACTACGGCAGGCGCCTAGTTCATAGATACAGAGATTGCGACAATAGTCCAGCCCCATTGACTCTGGGCATGTCCCTTCCTGTTTAAACAGTGTTGACTCTGTTCAGACTTGTTCAGGCTTCTGTGCTGTGTGCATTGAGTATCTGGCCAAAGTCCTCGAATCGCGTGTCATTCTTACACCTAAATCAATAAGTCACTACATGTGACTCTCAGGCTCACAACCTTCATTCATGCTGTTCAACACGTATACCTAAACTTTGGAAGACTTTTACTAGGAATCCACAATGCAATATTTATTTTCTGGTTAGATTTTATTTTTATTAAACATATAAGTAGGTAAACCAGCACAGCATTGAATTCACGATATTACACAAGCAAAGTAATTTTCTAAAACCTGCTCCTGATTCCAATGCAGTTTAACTTTATGATCAATACATTTTTCAAATTAAGAGGTTGAATTGAAAATGGAAACCATTTTACAAACTAAAGCATGTAATTCACCGCCCAGTGATCATACATGTAATACTTTCCCATGTTCAGTCTACAGTGCTATTTTGAAACCTGTTCCTGTACCTCTTGGATCAAACAAGATTTCCTTCCTTCAAAATCAACTTCTGTGCAGTTAATATATTTCTTCAAAACCACATCCATGTGCAGCACTGAGACAATATCAATCTTTAATATTGTCAACAAAAGAGCAGGTGTGTCTTGCTAATGTGAACCGGAGTCCCAATAGTGAGGGTGTAACCTCCTGGATTTTGTTCTGGGCAGGCAGTGTGTAATACAGCAAGTCTCACTATTTGTGAACATATTAAGCATGCCTCTAGTGCAGCTTGAGCTCTGACCTCCATATCACAAGGTCCTTGTACAGTTGGTTTCATAATGAGGTGTCTGTCTTGATGTAATCATCATAGTTATATTCAGTTTGCAATTTGTGTGCTTTTAATAACCCTTAGCACATCTATCCAGTATGTCCTTAATGGATTTAAATCCTGTCTTTAAAACTACAGTGTTCCTGGTATGCTCTTGCAGTGAAAGCCGACAACTTCCATAGGACTGAAGGGATCCCTCAGTTCAAGTGGAAAGCTGTAAGGGGACCTCATCCATGTTATTTAACCTGTACCTATGAAGGAAGTGGCCCGTTTTGGGTCACCCTGGTCACTCACAACCACCACACAGTCTTCCATATCAAATGAAGAGTCGGACAGACAGTAGAGAATACAAACCAAGTATATGTTGATTCAGATACACTTGAGTGGAGCCCCATCTGCCCAGTCGCTTAGGGGTGTTGCAGAGAGGACTGACTTCAGCAAACATAGCGATACATTATGTATATTTCGGAACCAAGGAAGACCCACCCATAATGGAAATTTCTAAGCAGGTGCACCTAACTCAAAGAAGTACAGTAGGATGGGTTTCGATTCTGAGGTCAGGCACACAGTATCTTCTACCCAAGGTCATTCTGTCCGTACCAGCCGCTAGACTGGTGGGAGAAGACTTCTATCTAGTGGGGAAGGTATGCGCTAATAAGAACAGTGTATTCATTAGCAGAGCAAGGCCTAAACTTGGAGAAATGAAACTTTCCATAGCCTGCTTCGCGAGGAGACAATAAGCAGCTAATGGCATGATTCAAAATAGCGGCTAAACATAAAATGGTGCAGCCAATGCTAACTTACATAAAACACTTGCACAAACAGAATAGCAAAAACATGTTCATTTCATCACCTGCATGAACGTACCACTACCACTGCAATATCAAGAGCCTTCGGAAGTAGGCGATAGGTGGGCGAGACGCTTTGTACCAGCTTGGCACTTCGGAGATGATGGGGCCGCTATGTGCTAGTACATAGATTTTCAATCCACCTTGTGTGTTTAAAGCCATGTGTGTTTAATTTCCAGCTTTTTTTGTAAAGTGAGCCCAGCAAGCCTACAGCAGTAAGCGGATACAGGAATGCGTGAGTTGTAACTTGTGTCTTTCAAAAGGGTGGGAGTGGTGTCGAAGCATTCAACCACTTCTCCAGGTTTTGAACATTTTCTTCATCCTTTGTAGGCTGGTTTTGCATCTGAATGTAGTATTGAATCTGTAGTGACAGCAGCACTTGATTACCTCCGGGGTCTTGCTGATTGTGATAAATCTGCCACCCTTTAATTGCTGGATTTATCAGTGGCCTTTTATACGGTTGACCATCACATCTTCCTGGAAAGTCTCAGAAGTCTTGGCATCAAATACAAAGCTCTGAAATGGTTAAACAGTTTTGATTCTGGGAGGTCTCGCCAGGTTGAACTTTTGTTGTCAAAGGCGAAACCCCTGACTTGCAAAGTGCCTCAGCGGTCAGTGCTGTCTCATTCTTTTATTTCATTTGTAAATGTTATCACTGGAATTTCTGATCCAGTCATTCAGACTGATTGTACTCATTTATGCTGATGACACATATATACTGTTAACAGTTAATGTCATTCCAGACAAGTTAATCTGTTCTCCATGATTGCATGTCTATAGTTCACACTTGGATGTCGGAAAACTACCTAATGTTGAATTGGGCTAAATTGAAATTCTATTACTGTACAATCAGGCCACTATATGGGACTCCTCTTTTTGGCCAAAATTATTAGGGAAGTCCCCTGATGCACCTCATACTCTAAAATATTAAGGTGTTAAGATAGACACTGGATTAACCATGGACGATCAAATTAAACCAGTGTCCGCCACGTGTTTCTTCCAGTTAAAAGTGATAAATAAGATTCATGGCCTGACTGGCCGTGTTGGGCATCAGGCATTTTCCTGGGAGTTTCGAAAGCACCTGCTTCAGAATTCCTTGTCAATCCAGTGGATTTCAGGCAGCAATAAAAGTGTTCAGATAACTCCGGTGATTAATGTACCCTACGGGGGCTGGTGTGCAGAAATTTGCCAGGGCTGCTTTGAGTTCCCAGTACAGCCCTGGAAGGATTACATGACTCTTATTATCCGAGCAAAGAATTTCTTATTATGAAGGACTTATTTACAGCTAGATTGGACTTTTACAATACACTTTGCCTTGGCCTGCCAGGTGGCTCTATAAAGAAAATACAGTTGTTGCAAAATGCGGGCAAATTAGATTGATCTTGAATATCAGGAAATTTGAATCAATCGCGACAGACCTGGTGAAAGCACAGTGGCTTTCAGTGGATCATAGAATTAGGTTGAAATCTTCATGCCTAGTACACAAGGCACTGTTGGGCACTTGTCACAGTCCCCTTACTAATGAATTCTGATTTTACTGACTAAATAGAAAGCTTTGCTCAGAAAATGCAAACCTATTAAATGTACCAATTGCTAAAAAAGTGACCCTAGGAGGAAAGCCTTTCTCACTTGTGGCTGACAAGCTTTGGAACTCCTGGTCTAATGAACTGGGCAAAGAACCATCATTGATGCAGATCAGAAAATGTTGGTAACATTCTTTTTTTATTGCAAGCCTAGCAATTGTGAAAACAATTGTCATGTAGTTCCTAGGAATCCCCCAGCACCTGCGCTTTTGGATGACCTAAACTGAGGTTTGGTGTCCAAACCGACTCTGGACACCACCACAGGATATGTCAGCCGTTAGACCAGATAGCTCTGCAGTGCCATTACCACCGCCTTGTATTCTACAGTGGTGTAGGTAGTTTCTTGCAACCACTGAACATGACAACCCTGATTTCTCAGGGATCGTGGAAAACAGTACAGTACTTTTCGCTCAGTCACTCGTGCTTGCTTATTCTCAGGAAATACACAAGATGGTGATTGGGACATTTGCAATAAGTATTTATTGGTCCAGCGACAGTCTTGTATAAAACATATGTGCTGTGACAATCAGGAGACAGAAGCATATGAAAGAAATTGCAAGTGCTAATATGGTAAACAGTAGATACATTTCTATCACAGTGCTAAGAAGATGAACAAATACAGTTCAAATAAAAACAGTAGCATTTACATACTCCTATAATGCACGCCCTACGTAATTTGCCTAAATGTACCTAGCCTAGATATGTAGGTGTAGCATGTATATGTGCATATGTGTATGTAGCTAAGAATCGTCTAGCGAAGAACCATCCTCCTCACCTGATGGTAGAGAATGAAGGACCCCGTCTCTGCTTCGAGGATGATTCTGCGCAAGGGATGTCAGACCGCTGCGTGTCGAAGAATAAGCATGCAGTACCCCGTGTCCGCTTGTAGGGAATTCTCCTTTAATTTTCAGGGGGAAATAAGGGTCTTATATACTAGAGTTGTCACTCCAGGGTTTCTCCTAGGATCGATATATTTTGAAAACAATCATACATTTTTTGAAAAGACTCATAAATGTTTTTCCAAACAAATGCGATCATGCACAGCTGGCTGTTGTCCAAGGATGGAAAAAGTGGTGACCCTTATACTGAATAATTCTGCCGTGCCTGGGGACATGTTTATGTACGTCAGGTACAGGGATTATGATAGAATACTAAGACCCTGGTGTCGAAGAGACAGAAGAAAAATACTAGGTAAAAGGTCACCTGTTTGAAATCATTATTGCTGTATGGATAGGACAATGTATGAAAAATAGGGGTATACATAACAGGACTACCCTAAAGGACATGACACAATGATTATGATCAAGCTTTTTGTATGGGTTTAAGCTCCAAGGTACCCACGGGTGAATATCTGGGCAAGATAAAACACCATAAATCAAATAAATAAAAAATAAATCATGTTTCTATGCTGCCGTGTTCGCGCGCTGGTATTACTTTGTGCCCTTCTTACTATACAAAATCTGCTCTGAAAAGATGTGAAAATGTAGAAAATGCCGTGGCTGGTCCCAAACAATGAAGGGAAACATGCTAGCCCATGCCTAGTGAGGATGAACCCAAACAAGTAAATGGCAAAAGGTGGCTGACCCTGGGCCTTATTCTGTATGTTATCTGTTCGTTGTATATTTTGATCACAGGAGTTTCTTATCAGTTAAACCTGTCTACAGACACACCTGAAAAGGACTGATGAACTACTCAGGCATGACGCTGCCCAGTACTGACGCACATTCAGGGGTATTGCATCTCTTCTGTCTTGCAGTGTGCACTGATACCCCATGATGGACACCGAGTAAGCTCCCTCACAGTATATCTCTTCGGACTTGTAATACTCACTGGTCTTAACACATCCATTCAGCTCTCAGAAGTTTGGACCGTACGCAAAACACTCGCTCTAATCACTGCAGCTAAAATCCCTACTACAAGACCACCATCAGCGAGGCGACCAGCGGAAGCCAAGCCTTTTACGAGACTGTCAAACACTGCACCACAGTCCCTGTCTCAGTCAGTAAATGCAATGCCATTAACCTGTTCTTTAGCTAGAAGACTGGCAAAATCCGATTCAACATCATTACCCCTTTCACTGCCCCCTCACTTTCAGCCATTCATTATCCTCTCACCACTAAATGAACCTCTTTCAATCTATTCCTGCATATAGATCTCTCCAAAATCTTATCCTCTCTCAATGTAATCTCCTATGAAGATCACACCCTTACTTCTTCCATCATCAAATCACTCCAAGGAGAGGCTCTAAAACCCCAAGTTGTTTATGCCTCCCTAAGTCACGAAAAATTCCCAAGTGGCCCTAATACCTCACTAACCTCTGCCCTATTCACCTTCTATTCATAAGAAAGATTATTGAGAAAACAGTTGCCACCAAGTTCCAGGAGCACATCAGCAAGAATAATCCACAGGACTACCAATCGGACTTCAGGCCACACTGCACCTCTGCAATAGCCAAACTGAGTAGATGATAACCGCCTTCTCCTCAGAAACGACCACTGCCTTCTAGCCCTGCCTGACCTATATGCAGCCTTCGAAACAGTTGACCATCCAGCTCTGATCAAAACCGTGAAATCACTTATGGGATTTTCAGGAGCGAACTTTCCGAGGGTCACATCCTACCTCACCAACTGCTGGCACCAGCGAATGCAAATAGTTTCCACAATATCACAGACACTGCCCATCTTCTGCACACCGCCCTAGGGTTCCCTCTTTTCACCCATCATTTTTAAGCTCTACATGGAACTTCTCAGCTCCATTCTTGCAGGCAGCTGTATCAAGCTCCCTCAATACCCAACTGTACCTAAAGGTATTCTCAGTGATCTATGTGCAGAGACAAATATCCCACCTCGAGCTCATCCAGTGTTGGATGTCAACTAACTTCCTTAAGCTGAATTTCTTCTGTTTACAAACAGTGCCAAACAACCCCGGATTGAAGCCTGGCACTCCAAATTAAAATTACTAGGCTTCGCTCCTCAGCTAACAGACTATGCATAATCCCTGGGATTCGCTCTCGACACAGACCTCTCATTCTATTTCAAACAACCCATTGCAAAAACGACCAACACAGCTAGACTTTATCTCCCCCTCTTGAAGAAAGTGAAACTGATTGTCCTGGAAGATGACTTCAGTGCACCCATGCAAGCCTTAGTCCTCTCCCACCTGGACTGAGGTAATGACCTGCTCAGTTGTCTCCGCAATATCACACTAGCACCCTGGAAAGGTTTCCTACACACAGCAGCAGCATGGCTCATCAAGAGTTTGAAGAAATTCGAGCTCACTACCACCATGTGCTCCTCCTTCCAGCCCGATCATCATCAAGACTTAACCACATCACTTAAAAATTCTTCAACAATGGGACCCCAGCTTGCCTTGCAAACATGCCAGCCATGTCTGGGGGACAATGCTAGACAAGGAGCCTGGACTTCGACAGACTGAGTGAAAAGATTGCAAGAAGTTAAAACAAGAAGGCAAATGTTCTTGGTTCATGCTCTTCAGAAATGGAACAGCATCTATATTGACATTAAATCAACACTGACTCTCATAGGATGCTGAAGACCCACCTCTTCGAGGAGCACTACCCTTGACTGACAGTCTATTATTGACCTTCCCCAACTGATTGTGTCTTCCACGGCGGGTATCTGCCTTGTTCAGTGCTCAAGTGCTCTCGAACTAGGTTTGCGCTCTCCTAATACCACATACCTGTACATACATACTTCTTGATTACGCTTAAACAGGTGTATATGTGCATCATTAAACCCCATCAGACATTCAAGTATGAATGTACATATACTGGCTAAATAACTGTGGAAATATACTTTTTCAAAAAACCCCAAATAAATATGGGTAACCACCAATGAAATGAGAAATAAATAAATAAGGCTAAATATAATTGGAAAAGTAAACAACTAAATATCACAAAACTGAGGCCTCAGGTGTAATTACCAGCTCAAACCCCCCTATGACAGCAAAGGTATATTGACATTGTTGTTGTGTGACCTACCTATCAGTTTATCCCAAATTTAAGAAATACACTGCTTTAAGTAAACTGTTTCTCTACAGTAGCCCTTAAATGGTAGGTGTTAATGTATGTGATTGGACCCTTTGTGTTGCACTGCCATGCTTGAGCCAGACATGAATTGTTGCTAGGGGAAACACAATGAACACTATAAGGTTAAAGGGGGCATGTCTCAAATGTCTTGAATATGGGTGACGTTTTTCCTGTGAATTAGGGTGTAAAAAAGTCCTGAAAACTTTAAAGAGGGCCATTGTCGATAATCCTTTGGTCCCTGCATGTGGGAGGTTTGCAAGTCCTAGCACATTATTGGGTGAGAGATCATAATAGAAAAGAAATGAGGGAGCCCCCTCTGGTTTTTTTATGCCTCCTCCCCTAGTTTTGTTGTGTCTCGTCCTCTGATTTTGCCATGCCCCTCTCTGGTTTTGCTATGTCTCCTCCTCTGGTTTTTTTATGCCCCCCTCTGGTTGTGTTATTCCTCCACCTCTGGTTGTATTATTCCTCCACCTCTGGTTGTGTTATTCCTCCACCTCTGGTTTTGTTATGCCTCCACCTCTGGTTTTGTAATGCCTCCCCATGCTGTTTTGTTATGCCTCCTCTGTTCGTGTTATGCCTCCCCCTCTGGTTTTGTTATGGGTCCTCCTCTGGTTTTGCTATGCCCCCCTCTGGTTCTGTTACGCCTTCCCCTTTGGTTTTGTTACAGCTACCCTTTGGTTTTGTTATGCATCCTCCTCTGGTTTTGCTATGCCCCTCTAGTTTTGTTACGTTCCCCCCCTTTAGTTTTGTTTTGCATCCACCTCTGGTTTGTTGTGTCCTCCTCTGGTTTTGTTATGCGTCCTCCTCTGGTTTGGTTACAGCTCCTTCTCTGATTTTGTTATGCCTTCCTCTTTAGTTTTGTTATGCGTCCTCCTCTGTTTTTTTGTGTCCTCCTCTGGTTTTGTTCTGCCTCCTCCTCTGGTTTTGTTATGCCCCCCCTCGTTTTGTTACGCCTCGCCCTTTGGTTTTGTTACGCTTTCCCCTTTGGTTTTGTTATGCGTCCTCCTCTGGTTTTGTTGTGTCCTCCTCTGGTTTTTTATGACCCCCTCTGGTTTTGTTATGCCCCTCCACCCCCCTTTGGTTTTGTTATGTGTCCTCCTCTGGTTTAGTTGTGTCTTCCTCTGGTTTTGCTATGCGTCCTCCTATTGTTTGGTTATGCGTCCTCCTCTGGTTTGGTTATGCCTCTTTCTCTGGTTTAGTTATGCATCCTCCTCTGGTTTTGCTATGCCCCCCTCTGGTTTTGCTATGCCCCCTCTAGTTACAGCAACTCCTCTAGTTTTGTTATGCTGTCCTCTTTAGTTTTGTAATGCGTCCTCTGGTTTTGTTTTGCGTCCTCTTCTGGTTTTGCAATGCCCTCCTCTGGTTTTGTTACAGCTCCTCCTCTGGTTTTGTTATGCCTGCTTCTTTAGTTTTGTTATGCGTCCTCCACTGGTTTTGCTATGCCTCACTCTGGTTTTGTTACAGCTCCTCCTATGGTTTTGTTATGCCTTCCTCTTTAGTTTTGTAATGCGTATTGTATAAGCTTTATTTCGACACACGTGTCATAAAAGCTAAAGACAGTTAAGTACAAATAAAATAGTAGAAATGAAAATAAGCAGTAGATACAACACATATTGCTAAAACATGCGAGTTCTTCCACAACCATATTAATTCTAAGTCGTTGTTCCTATACAGGTACATCAGTTGGACATGTGCAATAATTTAAGAAGCGCAAGGCAGGTACCTAAAACACTTTAAATTTGAGACTATCTAAAACATAATCCAGTGGAGAGAAAGCATGCTATTACGACAAAAACTGTTTAGAAAAGAGTTCGAGAATCAGAATCATTTTACATAAAATGATAAAATTCATTTGTTTTAAAAATACAACATTAAAAAACAATAAAAATAAGAATGAAAAAAATGAGGTGTTCTTAGCATCCTCAATTTGACATAGGGTCCAGCAAGATATAAAAAATAACAGTGCGGTAACTTGCTTTTCGTAATCTGCTGACAAGTAATTTCCCTCTAGGGCCCTCTCAAGGAAAAACTGCAGGAGAGTTGTTTGCAATAAAATGCCTATGCGTTGGATCTATGGGGATCCCAGAGTACATGAAAGGGGAGGCTGATGAACTATAGGGAATCTTGTTCTGGGAGTCAACCTAGTGTTTACCCATGGTGTTCTCTCGTTAGTGCCTTCCTCCTGATGCCCTACATGTGGCTTAAAAACTTTGCCACTCCACAGACAAAAAAAGGTCTAGGGTCCGATTTTAAAATGCGCAGGGCTACCCGATGGTCCAGAGTGCCCAACTGCCGGCAGATCAGTTTTAGCCATTTGGACCTAGGTTGCGCATATGCCGGATATGCAAACAATGCATGGGCAACAGACTCCACTGGTGCCCTGCATCCAGGACAGGGGCTCAGACTTGGAACATTCAAGTGCCACTTGGCTGTTACCTCGCCCACAGGAAGAGCGCCAATCCTGAATTGAATATATAGCTTCCTATCCTGGGGGACCTGGATTAGATCCAGATAGGTTTACAGTAGCCTGACCGGTTTGTGAAAATAAAATTCTGTGGTCAGTTTCCGCTGGTTGGGCCTGAGCAGTTCTTTGTACTCGATATATTCCCAATAATGTTTCTTTCACTCCTCTTTTCTGAACAGGAGTGGATCATGGTTTTCCCATTGGGCCGAGAGCCCTATATCTGACACCAGTTTCTTAAGGTTTCTGATCCACCCTACCATGTTACATGTATCTAAGTGAATAGCCTCTGATATGGCTTCTGCTTAAGGCAGAAGTTCCGGGGTCCTCCGTAAGTGTGCCCAGAAGAGCAGTGGGCGGAGCCTCGATATATCGCTGATAGAGCGCCTGCTCATGTCGAGCATTAGAGGGGTGAGTGGCGTGCTGTGCGGAAGCATTACTAGGTTCCTGAGGAATTTGTGCTCAGAACTAGTGAGCTCAGGAATCTTGCAGAGTCCCCACAGCTCTGCACCATATAAGGCAGCGCTGACTGCTTTTGAGCCATACACCTGCAGAGTGGCAGCTACAGGTCTGCTACGTGAGGAGCGGTGTTCCCTTTCCAAAGCCCCCGTGACTCGCTTGTGGCCCAATGCCAGTATAGTTAGATGGGGCTTCCATGTCATTTTGTCACCCAGATAATCAAAGGTACTGACTCTTTCCAGCGGTGTCCCACCCATCCATAAATTACCTTTATATGACTAATGGGGGTTAAAGGCCATTAATTTTGTTTTTGTGGTGTTAATAACCAAACACCTAGTGTCACAGAACAGATGGAATCTTATTAAGCAGGTGCTGTAGCCCTGCCGGTGTCTTCGACACCAGAAAGGTGTCATCTGCGAGCAGTAGGGTTGGAACCTTGTGCCCCCCCTCAGGGAGGGCGCATCTGCAGGTTCTTGTTGTAAAAAACTAACCACTCCATTCATGTACAGAGAGAACAGAGTTGGAGCCAGAACGCAGCCTTGTCATACTCCTCGACTAACTGGGATACTCTCGGTTAGTTGCCCCTGTGAGCCCAATCTGATCTGGGCAAAATCTCCCTCATGCAGGCAGACAAGCAAACAAAGTATGGACAACGGAATGCCCATACCTTCAAGTACTTGCCAAAGTTTGAACCTGGTAACTAAATCAAAGGCTGTCTTCAAGTCAATAAAGGCCAAATAAAGACTGCCCTTACCAATCACTAAACTACAGTTTTCCAGTAGAGAATCAAGAGGCAGAATGCCTGATCGATCGTTTTGTTGTGCGTCCTCCTCTGGTTTTGTCGTGACCTCCTCTGGTTTTGTTATGCCTCCTTCTCTTGTTTTGTTATGCCCCCCTCTAGTTTTGTTACGCTTCCCCCTTTGGTTTTGTTATGCATCCTCCTTTGGTTTTGTTATGCAGCCTCCTTTAGTTTTGTTAAGCATCCTCCTCTGGTTTTGTTGTGTTCTCCTCTGGTTTTGGTATGCCTCCCCTTTATTACCCTCTATTCCCCTTGAGGGCATTGAGGTCCTGGGGCTTCACATTCTACTATGGACCAAATGTTCTGACAGGACAGAAATCTGACCCCACATCCTCCATTAACCTTAACGTCCCTTTACCTTTATTGTTTCCAATGAATGTGAGTATAGTCAAAGCTTTGTATCTGTTCTGGAGTCAAAATCTCACCTCTTGGCCCCGGTCTTGTTAGGACGTCCTACACGCATTGCTATGGCAATGCCCTGCCTCCTGTTTGTCAGCTCCATACAAACTGTTTAATAACATTGATGACCTATAAGGGAGAAACACAAATGACTACTGACATTTGGCAAAATCAATGCTTTCACTACTCCAAAACGTTCAGAAAGAGGTGGGGGTGTTGGTGCCAATAACAAGGCTTTCAATGTTGGTGCCAGTAACTAGGCCTCAGTTTAATTCCCCAGCTTCTGGTTCTGCAAGTTGTGTCAAGCCAGAGGGAGCTGTTTCGGCAAAGTCCCTCCTTGTGCAGCATTGTGTTAAGTCAGAGGGAGCTGGTTGGTTGAAGTCCGTCCCTATGCAGCTCTGTGTTAAGTCAGAGGGTGCTGGTTGGGTAAAGACCCTCCCTCTGCAGCATTGTGTTGAGTCAAAGGGAGCTGGCTGGGTGAAGTCCTCCCTGTGCAGCATTGCAGTGCAGTCCCTCCCTGTGCAGCATTGTGCTAAGTCCGAGGGCGCTGGTTGGTTGACGTTCTTCCCTGTGCAGCACTGTGTTAAGTCAGAGGGAGCTGGTTGGGTGAAGTCACTCCCTGTGCAGCATTGTGTTACATCAGAGGGAGCTGGTTAGGTGAAGTACCTCCCTATGTATCATTGTGTTAAGTCAGAGGGAGCTTGCAGCATTGTATTAAGTCAGAGGGAGCTGGTTGGGTGACTCACTCTTTGTGCAGCATTGTGTTGAGTCAGAGGGAGCTGCTTAAGTGAAGTCCTGCCTGTGTAGCATTGCATTAAGTCAGAGGGAGCTGATCAGGTGAAGTCCCTCCCTGTGCAGCATTGTGTTAAGTCAGAGGGAGTTGGCTAGGTGATCTTTCCCCCTGTGCAGCATTGTGTTAAGTTAGAGGGAGCTGGTTGGGTGAAGTCTCTCCCTGTGCAGCATTGTGTTAGGCCAAAGGGAGCTGGTTAGGTGAAGTACCTCCATATGCAGCATTGAATTAAGTCAGAGGGAGCTGCCTGTGTGTAGTCCCTCCCTCTGCATCATTGTGTTAAGTCAGAGGGAGCTGGAAGCATTGTATTAAGTCAGAGGGAGCTGGTTGGGTGACGTCACTCCCTGTGCAGCATTGTGTTAAGTCAGGGGGAGCTGGTTAAGTGAAGTCCCTCCCTGTGTAGCATTGGGTTACGTCAGAGGGAGCTGCTTGGGTGAAGTCCCTCCCTGTGCAACACTGTGTTAAGCCTTTGGCTTTAGAAAGCAGTGTGGTTTGGCATCCGTCCAGACATCCGCAAAGCATGAGTCACCAATGAATTATTTCTGCGGTCGAGCATATGTGCATCACAACACGCTCTCTGTTATGACTAATGTTAGAGCTGAGCTTGAATTATGACCAACAGAAAGCACAAAAATAACTTAGAGCAAACAAGTATCAGGTAGAAGGTAGAAGTGAGGCACATTGTTATTCAAATACAAACATTGCATGTCAGCAGGAAAACAAGGAAAGGGGTTAACAGTTGCCTAGAAAAGTGTCTAAAGAGTGTCAAAGAGGAGGCAGTTGTGGGAACACTTCCCCTTAGGGTCTTCGGTACCTACTCAAGGGTTAATACCTGTCATCATCATCATCTCCATCTTCAATCTTACAAAGTGCTAAAGACTGAATAGAAAAGTAGGCACTGCTGTCGTACTTTGGTATTCGGAACCGCGTAGGGGACAGGGCCCTACCTCTGTCTATCTTGGTATTAGCGAACCGCAAATGGTAAATGCGGCACGTACGAGTGTTTTATGTGCCGTTCTAGCTATGAATGCACTGTGTACACGTTATTCTGCTCAACTACGCGGGTTCCATTTTGGAAGCAGTGGCCATCTTGTCATTGCCCTCACATAGGCTATGATGGAGTTAATACGGGCCTCGCAGTACATGGGTTTTCCCTCTGACTTCTCTGTGACCTGGGCAGCTGGCTCTGCTGCCCCGGGTCAAACCGGTCTCACGAGCTCCCCTTCCTCTCTCCACCTGTGATTCGTATCAGGGCTTGACCCGTCATAAAACCCTTTCATTCTACACAATCCCCCGGCTAATCTCTTCCACACCTGCTTGTTCTTGCTTTATGACTTGTTTCCCAAAACAGGAGATGCTCATGTTTATTGGGGGGTCTATTTACTTCAAACATGGGATCTGAACCTTCCTGTGTAAATCATTGTGGGCTGGCCGAACTGGAATGTGGGATGGTCATCATGACTCTGCTTTTTCGTTTGTAATGTATGCCTTTATATGACCATATCGTAAACCAAGGAATGTGTGCCTGGAGCATGATATTTTGTACTTAAGGAGAAGTCCGTTCCTATGATTTTCAGCAGTCTCCTGAGAACATACACGCTGTTGTACTTCTAGGATATCTGTCATTGGTCTGCAGCCAATAAACGATTCTTTGACTTCACCCAGAAGACTCTGTGTTTCTGTAGGTCCGGAACAGGGTGAAACCCCGAAGTCATAGGGTGTGTGCCCCTGCACCGCTGGGACTAAAATACCCAGTACTTCAGTTTGGCGCCCAACGTGGGGCCGATTTCAGCGGTACCAGTCCAAGCCAGAGGTTCGTGAGGAGCTTCGTGTGGAAATTCCGGAGGAAGGCCGCCACTTCATCGACCCCTGCATGTCGACGTGGTCCGAAAGTCTTTTCTGCGAGGTTCTCCGCGTCCCGACGGCTACGAAGGACTGCTGCCCTGATTAATCGACCTGTTTTGGACCCTTGACGAGTTTGAGAGAGCGAAACAATCGAGAGAGTCTTCTGGTGACGTCATCGATCAGCAATATTCAGTTAAGTATAAGTGGAGCGTCTCCCATTTGTTTTGGTATCCCTCGGGATCGTTTGGTTTGATTTGGTAATTGGTGATTTGGTGTTTGCAAACCCCAAAGCCAGAGGACTCGTGTATTCACGAGAATATCGTAATCGATAATCCTCTGACGTTTGGATCTAGACTAGTGAGCGAAGATGCCTGGTTCTGGACTATTTGGTAGATTATTCTGTTTGGGTTGTGGAAAAGATTTCCAACTGGAAGAATCATGTCCGGTTCCTCCGGTTGGAACTCCAACTTATGAGCTCTATGTAAAACATGGCGTAGGCCCCATTGCATATAACGAAGTGTGGATCCACTACACCAGGAAAGACGGTGTTTTAAAATGGCCCCAAAATGGTAGTTTTGATACCGATATTTTAGATAATCTGGAAATTAAATTATTTAAGAAGAAAGCCCGGCCGGCGATGTTTGACTCTTTCCGCTTATGGCGAAAGGAAGCCAAACAGAAGGAAATTAAGCTAGCGAAAAAGAATAAGAGAGAGAGAGGTATGTCAGTAATGCAAGCAGCTGTACAATTTAAAGACAATGAAGAGGAGCAAATGAATGAGCAAATGCACAGGCAGCGTAAGTTAGGGATTGACAAATGTTACCCAGCTTTGCCACATTCTAAGCAGGATGAGTCAGAAGAAAAGGAGAAAGATCCCCTGATGTCACATTTGTTGAGTTCGCCACCCCCGTATGCTCAAACTACCACGGCGCCTCCCCAGCTTGTAAATATGCCACCTCCAGTGCATATACTGCAAGCCTTGCCGCAACCGCCAGTTGCTTTGCAACCAGTTCCTATTCCTGTAGCGCAGTCCTCTCAAGCGCCTCCGGTAGTGCTTCCAACTGCCCCCGCGCTTCCTGCGACTTTGCTTAATCCAGTAACTGCCTCTCCTAACACTCTTCCTTCTACCACTCCAGTACCTGTCTCTACATCCTCTTTTCTTCCCTCTGTTTTTCCCCCTGTTCTCGCCTCAGCTTCTCCTTCAGCGCGACAGCGTTTAGCTAATGTGGTTACTACATTAATGTCGCCTCTCTTTGGGTCATCTGGTGCAACTCCTGGTGTACAGCGTAAGCAGTTGCGCAGCCAATTGCCTAACCCCGATGAGAAAAAGGTAATAGATCACATGGCGCGTAGATGGATCGTTTTTCCTTCACTGTATGATGTGGAATCGGTTGTTAACACTTTCCATCAATGGGATGCCCCGAAACAGAGATATGTATTCGAGAAAATGTGCGAAATTCTCTGTGAAGAACTGGAGGATAGTGGTAGAAATCCGAACCCGCAGGAATTGTGCAGAGTGAGGTTCGATTTTGGAACTGGTATAATTGTGGACCGCGAAGTAGATAAAGCAGTTGCGGTTGTATTGTCCTTAAGGAATGACGATTGCCAACAGTCATTGTTTGAACAAGAGGTCCTTGTGGGGAAGAAGGCAAAAGCGCGACAATACCCTATGAGAGAAGTTCCCCCGGTATGGAAGGAAGCAGTTGCAGCTGTCGGCAATAACCCCGCTGTGCCAGCGCATTTCCAACGTGTTTGGGTGCATGTTCCATGGAAGCGCTCTGAGGTGTTAGCACTTAAGCAGACATTGCCTGATCCCCGTAAAAACCCAGCAGGTTATTATAAAGAGTTGTCGCAGACGGCAGGGTCATGCATTATGAATCTGGCCGACATAGACATGTTGTTTGGTAATGTTGTTCCACAGCCTCTATGGGGATCAATTCGTAATGTAGATCACAATGCAGAACTAGGGGATACATGGGCTAACATTGTCGCTGCTGACGCTAGACAAACGGGTGGTGCGAAACCAGAACCTTTAGTAGCTGAATTGCCTGGTAGAATCATCACGTATATGAAGACACTAATGCCTGCGATGCGCGTAAATTGGGACAAGTTATCTGCATGCAAGCAGAAGAAAGATGAGACAGTGTCAGACTTCTTTACTAGGTTTGAGGAAACGTTTATTGACCACAGTGGGCAAGATATGAGTACTGAGGGTGGACAACGGTTGTTTGTGGATAAGTTTGTGCAGAATTTACTTCCTGACCTGTGTAAAAAGTTGAAAGATTCAGAGAGTTCTTGGGCCGTTTCCTCTTCAGCGCAAATACTGGCTACTGCACAGTATTATGAAAACAGAGATAAAGACGAGAAAGATAGAACGGAGAAGAAAACGAAGGAACTAAAGACGAAGGTCCTTTTACAGCAGGCCTATCCGCCACGTGGAGGTGGTAATAATTATGGGCAACCCCAAGGTGTCTATCACCAACCCCAACAGTTTCAGAACAATCAGCAAATGAATGGGTATTATCAACCACGTGTCCCTGTAGGTCCCAACCAATGTTCATACTGCAAAGAGGAAGGTCATTTTAAATATAGTTGCCCTAAATTAATGCAACGGAACGGTAATACGTATGGCGCCAGAGGTAGAGGTGGTCAGCAAGCTCCTAGAGGCAGAGGGCGTGGAAGTGTTCCCCAAAACGCGCGTCCTCTTCCGCCCCAAAGCGCCATTAATAGTTTTGATCAGCAAGCTAATGCGACTGGTAATACGGCACAGTATTACAATAATGATTATTATGTGGAGGATGGCGATGCAGAAAATAATGGTTACTAGGACAGCCATAGACAGAGAGAGGGAGTTGTTTCAGTGCCAGTGGATCAGAGTGGACCGTATGTTGAGGTGACTACAGCAAATGTAACGGAGCCTTTTCTGCTAGACACTGGTGCTGCAAAGAGTTCAATCATGCATTCAAAACTCCCTGGCGCACCTTTGTCCGGCGATATAAATGTTTCAGTAGGTTTTTCTGGCGCCCCAGTTAGGAACCCGATTTCCAGTCCCATGTCACTTTCTGTTGGACCTTGCGAGCTGAAAGCACCCCTGATCCTGACAACAGGTTGTGGTGAGAATTTACTGGGATTAGATTTGTTGAAAAGATTACATGCTACACTGTATTGTTCTCCTTCAGGAGTACAACTTACATTAGGCAAGAAAGTGGTTTCCCCAATGTATTTGTCTAAAAACACGATGCCACCTGAATTGTCATCCCTTCCGGATGCCCTTTGGGCTACTGGTCCCAATGATGTGGGCCTCTTGGAGATACCACCATATGTGGTGACTCTAAAGGCTAATGTCAGACTGCCACGTATTCCTCAGTACAAGATCTCTAATGAAGGGCGGAAAGCATTGTTAGACATTGTCAGCGACTTGATTAATAAGGGTGTGATTGAGGAGACAAGAGGCAACGTTTGCAATAGTCCGATTTTACCTGTCCTAAAACGAACGGACCCTTCACAGCCACCTGTTTACAGATTTGTGATTGATCTTAGAGAGGTTAATAAGATTGTTGTGCCTCAGTTTCCGGTTGTCCCTGATATAACTGCCTTGTTAACGATGATTCCAGCCTCTGCTGCATGGTTCTCAGTGATCGATTTAAAGAATGCTTTCTTTAGTATCCCAATTGCGGAAGAGAGCAGAGACATTTTTGGTTTTAGTTTGGGAGGCCGAAGCTTCCGCTTCAAACGCGCTCCCCAGGGCTACTGCGAGAGTCCATCCATATACAGTCAAGCTTTGAAAGCGCAGCTTGATGCACTTGTTTTACCTAGTGGCGCTATCCTGATCCAGTACGTGGACGATTTACTGATCGCCGCGGATACTGAGAAGCTCTGTAAAGAAGCCACATTGTCACTGTTGCGCCATTTATCCGCATTCCATCACAAAGTGTCTCTCTCTAAGCTACAATATTGTCGACAAGAAGTGACCTACTTAGGTCATCTCTTATCGAAGGAGGGAAGGAGACTGACCCCAGAAAGAATTCAAACCATTGCACAGTTGAGTGTGCCAAAGACACAGAGAGAAGTGCGTGCTTTCTTGGGCATTACCTCATACTGTAGGCATTGGATCCCAAGTTTTTCTTTGTTGGCAAAACCTTTATTAGCATTAACATGTAAAGACACACCGAATCCTATCCCATGGTCTGAAGAGTGCCAGAGAAGTTTTGTGGAATTGCGCAATGCGTTGTGTTCAGCTCCTGTGTTGGGCACTCCTGACTATAGCAAGCCTTTTACATTGTATGTTCACGAGAAAGATGGATGTGCGTTGTCAGTGTTAACACAGCCTTTTGGCGACAGACCGCGCCCATGCGCATATTTTTCATCCACCTTGGACCCTGTAGCGAGGGCATTGCCAAGCTGTCTGAGAGCGACAGCTGCTGCAGCGATGTCTATCCGACAATCTGCTGGTTTGGTAATGGACAACACATTGATTGTCATGGTTCCACACGCTGTAGACACATTATTAAATAGAACCAAGACACAACACTTGACTAGTGCGCGATTATCAGGGTATGAACTCACACTGTTAGCGAATCACATACACATAAAAAGATGCAATACGCTGAATCCAGCCACATTATTGCCGATTCCAGCAGACTCAGATGAGATTGAGCAACATGACTGTCTGTTCAGAACAGAAGAAGAGACGAAAGGGAGAGTAGATCTCAAAGATACTCCCCTGACTGAGTGTGATGGCACTTTATGGGTAGATGGGTCATGTTTCAAGCTCCCTAATGGTGACACGACTGCTGCATATGCTATCACGACTTTGCACACGATCGTGGAAACTGCACGAGTGCCACATAATTCGGCCCAAGCAGCGGAATTAATCGCCCTCACGAGAGCATGTGTGTTGTCTGAAGGAATGAGAGTGAATATATACACAGATAGCCAGTACGCCTTTGGCGTGGCTCATAATGTTGGGCGACTGTGGAAAGAGCGTGGGTTCCTGACGTCGCATGGAGCTAAAATTCAGAATGGCAAGTTGGTGAATGATCTCCTTGAGTCACTGACCCTACCTTTGCAAGTTGCGATCATGAAATGCAGTGCGCACAGGAAAGTCACAGATGATGTTGGACGTGGGAATGCGTTTGCTGATGAGACCGCGAGAGAAACCGCACAGAATGTGAAGACTAGAATGTATGTTGCAGGCCCCGCAAGATGGGTTAATGATGTGGGAATGTGTGAGAACACAATAGAGAGTGTGAAGTCGCTTCAGGCTGAAGCTACGGAAGACGAGTTAAGCAAGTGGAGAGAGAGTATGGGTAAGTTGGATGAGAATGGTTGTTGGATTGACCTGACAGAACATAGGCGATGGTTGTTGCCTGATGCATATGTGCTTCCAGTGGTTACTATGGCACATGGAATGGCACATATCAGTACAAAAGGTATCTGCAAGTTGTTGGCTCCAGTATGGCAGAATGTTGGGATTCCCAAGTGTGCAGAGAATGTGGTCAAGAATTGTATAGTATGCTTGAAGTACAACCCTGGTAGGGGAACCCCAACTCCGGCCGGTCACTTTGCACCCCCATCATGTCCATTCGAAGTTTTGCAGCTGGACTTTATTCACATGGACAGGTGCAACAACCTAAAATATGTATTGGTGGTTGTTTGTGCTTTTTCCAAATGGGTAGAGGCTTATCCTCTGAAAGATAACACTGCCCTATCCACAGCCAAAGCCCTTGTGAAGGAGTTTTTCCCCAGGTTTGGAATGCCGAGAATGGTATGGTGTGATAATGGAAGTGAGTTCGTGGGTAAAGTGATGAAGAATGTATGTGAAGGTTTAGGCATAAGGCAGAAATTCCACGCTGCAAATCACCCCCAATCAGCTGGATTAGTAGAACGCTACAATGGAGCCTTAAAGCTCAAGTTAGCCAAAATTCAGGCGAGCACTGGTCTTAAATGGCCTGACGCTCTGCCTTTAGCACTCTTGTCCACCAGAATGACGATACACTCACGAGTGGGACTTAGTCCTTATGAAGTAGTCTTTGGCCAACGTATGGGGTGTGCCAAGGCCTACGAAGTTCAGTGAAATAGAGCATCCAGTACTGCTCGATTACCTGTATGATTTGACTGTTAAACTGCGTGTTTTGCACCAACAGGTACATGATACTCTTCCCCAAGCCTCTGAACCTCCTGGACACCCCATCAACCCTGGCTCGTGGGTCCTGGTACGGAATTTCCAGCGCAAGGGCAACGACGAGCCTCGCTGGATTGGCCCTCATCTTGTTCTTCTTTCGACAAGATCAGCAGTGCGAGTGAAAGGGAAGAAACACTGGATTCATGGTACTCACTGCAAAGTAGTTCCCTTGCCTCTGCCATATGACCAGTGGGTCAAGGAGGGTATCGCCGACTCAGAGCCAGACATTGTACCTCGCTTTGTACCATTCAGTGACGCACGCTTAAGAGACACAGCTTCAGTTCAAGAGAGTGACAATATTCTGCAGGAAGCTGTGCCGCCATCAAATCGACTGGACACCACTGAGCCTGAACTTTTGTTTCAAGACCAAACAGCACCTGGCCGTCTCCGCTATAACTTGAGACCTAGGCCCATAGACAAATAAAGATTTCCTCATTACTTCCCCTTTGACATTTTTTGCTCTCCCATCTGAAGGACTTTCTTGATTTTTGTTTTTCGAACCACCATCCGGGTTCTGCCGCAGGGTCGCGGTGCCAAGACTTTGGGGTACAGGCCGAAGACGCTAGGTCAACGGTTCTGGTTGGTCTAGGGCGTTTCCCTGGACTGACAGGCGTACTCCTTAGCAGAAGAAACTCATCCACCGCGAGCGGCCCGAGTAGAGGATGGAGTTCTGTAAGATGGAGAGACCGATTGAGGAAATGAACTTTCAAACAAGGATGTGTAGAATTGTAAAAAGTAAATGTTTTGTCTTTTTGTGCTTTTTTACACTGTGTAGTATCATGATGTTTATTGTAGGATGTGTGTTTTCCTCTGCTCAAAAACCCATTGCACCCACTCAACAGCCTATATCTCTTTCTACTGCCTCCTCTCACTCTTTTCACCCTTTGCCTGAGCACGAACAGACCAGACGATCAGAGTTCGTAAATAACTCGTTTATCCAACTCTTGCACCAGCACCAACTGGTAATGAATACGACCAATTGCTGGGTCTGTGGGTTAATGCCACATACCATTAACAAGGGTATTCCCTACCTGGTGCTACCGTACAGTTACAACGGATCGTCATGGGCATTCCAAACCATGTTTCTCTATGCTCTAGATACATACTCCCCTCGCCCACCGCGTTCTATCAGACCCATCACCAATAATAAGGCTTTGATGAAAGGAGTTGCCGATATGAGTAGAGATCTTGATGCATACTCATCCATTCCTAAAGAAGAGCTGAGACCTTATGTAGGATGGAACGCGACGGGGTATAGTATTAGTCTGGGTGAAAGACAGCGAAAAATCTCATCTCCAATCTGGGTCGTACCCCACATGGGTCGGTTCTGCTTACAGGGTAATGGTCAGAATCCAAGGGCTCAACTGGGAAGAAGTGACTGTACTGAAACGTACACTTTCCCGTCACAGTTTTCCCCTGCGTTTTTGGCTGCTAAGGGCACATATTTCATCTGTAATGATCGAGCATATACATGGTTGCCCCCTGATTTCTCGGGCACATGTTATATTGCGAACTTGCTACCGCCGACATTTACTGCCGCCTCTGACTATCACAAGACCAGAGTTGTGAGAGGTGTGATTAGTAAGGAGGACACTGCCGGTCAGGAAGCAGGAGACTTCTTCTTGGGTTTCCTGCCGTTTTGGGGACCTATGGTCAATAGTAGGAACCTGAGACAGCTGACTCGGGTGGTTGAATCCACCGTCAATGTAACGGCTGGTGCCCTTAGTAATTTGACAGCTGAGCTCCAAGCGGATCGCCTTATGACTTTGCAGAACCGCATGGTTCTAGACGTTATTCTTGCAGACCGCGGTGGGGTATGCAAGGTCATCCAATCCAGTTGCTGCATTTTCATACCAGATAATGCTCCAACAGTGTATCAAGCCATCTCCAAACTCCATAAAATATCTGAAGCCATACACGTGGATAAGGGAGATTGGTCACTGATGGGATGGTTCTGGGAAATGATATCTGCCTGGGGTTGGAAAGCTCTGATGGTCATTGGAATGATCTTAGCCATTCTTTTCCTGTTCTGTCTATGCATACAGTGTGCTCCTACGATATGTGGCCTCTGTGCTACCTTATGTGTAAGGAAACCTGTATCGAGGGACGAGCTAAGTAATAGGATGATGCTACAGCAACATCTCCATGACTTCGTGGACATTGACCTAGACTCGGATTAAGATGAGTATAGTGATTGCCTATGTAAGGGCAAAAGGAGGGTCTGTCGTACTTTGGTATTCGGAACCGCGTAGGGGACAGGGCCCTACCTCTGTCTATCTTGGTATTAGCGAAACGCAAATGGTAAATGCGGCACGTACGAGTGTTTTATGTGCCGTTCTAGCTATGAATGCACTGTGTACACGTTATTCTGCTCAACTACGCGGGTTCCATTTTGGAAGCAGTGGCCATCTTGTCATTGCCCTCACATAGGCTATGATGGAGTTAATACGGGCCTCGCAGTACATGGGTTTTCCCTCTGACTTCTCTGTGACCTGGGCAGCTGGCTCTGCTGCCCCGGGTCAAACCGGTCTCACGAGCTCCCCTTCCTCTCTCCACCTGTGATTCGTATCAGGGCTTGACCCGTCATAAAACCCTTTCATTCTACACAATCCCCCGGCTAATCTCTTCCACACCTGCTTGTTCTTGCTTTATGACTTGTTTCCCAAAACAGGAGATGCTCATGTTTATTGGGGGGTCTATTTACTTCAAACATGGGATCTGAACCTTCCTGTGTAAATCATTGTGGGCTGGCCGAACTGGAATGTGGGATGGTCATCATGACTCTGCTTTTTCGTTTGTAATGTATGCCTTTATATGACCATATCGTAAACCAAGGAATGTGTGCCTGGAGCATGATATTTTGTACTTAAGGAGAAGTCCGTTCCTATGATTTTCAGCAGTCTCCTGAGAACATACACGCTGTTGTACTTCTAGGATATCTGTCATTGGTCTGCAGCCAATAAACGATTCTTTGACTTCACCCAGAAGACTCTGTGTTTCTGTAGGTCCGGAACAGGGTGAAACCCCGAAGTCATAGGGTGTGTGCCCCTGCACCGCTGGGACTAAAATACCCAGTACTTCACTGCAGAGGACATGAACACAGTTGTTAAAAGGTAGTGTCCTTCTAAAAAGTAAGGAGGGATGGGTGTGTGGTAATTCCGTGGGGTGAGAGAGTTCTATAGGGCAATTGCAGTCCCAGCAGCTTCTACACCCAGTATTTTTTTTTCTTTTTTCTGAGGTGGTGTCAGAAGGCCTTTCTCAGCTGAACTCAACAACTGTTGAAAAGTAAATACTATTACAGATTAATAAAGTGTGTCTATTAATCTAGATGTATAGATAGATAGATAGACTAGAAAGTGGCGGGTGGTGATCTATAGATGTGGGAGGACGCTGGAGCAGAGTGGATGTTTTAACCCACTAACAGGCACTGTGATAAATGCCTTTAGTCTTGATGCCAAAGCTCTCAATCAATGCTCGTTAAGAGTGTTTTATTTATAACAAGCCATGATTGAGAGCTCTGAACTTGAGACTGAAGGCAGTGCGAGTTTCTCACAATGCCTGTCAGTGGGTCAAAAAAGTAAATAAAAATAATAAAATATTTCCTAAGCCACGCGTCCTCTGTGTTCTTGCATAATTAAAGATTTTCTACATTTGCTACATAATCTATCATCTGCTGCATAATTTGCAAATTTTAACAAAAACATTGTTTCTAGCTCAAATGGTTAAAAAGTTACTAAAAATGCTGCAACCCGTGTTGCCGCACAGTGCGAAGCCCATTGCTGGCCACCTTTCTGTTGCTTATTGCTATATTTAGGTGTTAAACAGGTACTAATGAGGTGCAACCAACGCCCTAACAGTTTAACAAATTTATAAATGACAAAATAAAAAAGTATTACTATCACAAAATGTGCTGCATTACATAATTTGCCAAATTCCAGTGGCCCTGAATATAATCTAGTATGTGCAATTACTGGCCTCAGCTGAATCTCTGATTTGAGCACTGGTATGTGCCGACAAAAAGTATGCATTATCAAAAAACACAGAGTGATATGCTACAGTTCAGCATTTTACTTTTTTTCAGCAATCAAAACCAATTTTTGAAAAGCTCCAACCTTCACATTAAAGATTTCGATATGTGCATAGTTTGCGTTTGAGAATTAAATAACATATTTCAGAATGTGTGTGTATTTGTTTAGTGTACAATTGTTTCTGCTTATTAATATATTGTTTTGGGGTTCACATCGTTTACATTTGTTAGGTTGGGGCACCCGGCTTCCAAGACCATCTGGCAATGTGTAGCTAGGTTGGTGGGAAAGCAGGTGCATATACAGGAGTTCTCGCTCCACAGCCACACTGAGCCACACTGCCTGTGTCTGGTCCCGCAAAGTTGGGGTGACCTGAGCACAGAATGGAAAAGAATGATATGTGCCTCCAGGGCAGTTTGAGCAGGGCTCCCCACCCTCGTGTTGGATATGTGTGGAGCACGTGTGCCTCACTGCAGGACTCAGAATCTCTGGGGAAGAAAGAGGTAGAGGTATATGAACTTGACAAGAAACCAACAGCAATAACTATGAGCACACTACTGACAATACACAATACATAGCTCTATACTTGTGTAAATTTACAATTCTTGGGCGCTATGAAATATAGCCTATACATTCACTAACCAAAAGGCAATTGTTCGAAACAACACAAATGCAGGAACTTCAAATTCTGTGAGATCATGGCCGAATATACCCAGTCCATCAAAATCATTAAGAACCCTTTGTAGTGGGAGAAGTTTGTCTTGCAGCTGGGTGCAAGCTGCGCAGCTCGAGGCCTCTACAATAGCAAGTGTAAACTATGAAAAATTGTGCTGTGGTTGCCGATGACGGTGAAGAAACCTGGGACACAAACCAGCGAGAGATGGCAGCTGAGGAACAGCGGGGAACAGAAGTGGAAAGGACCAGCAGATGGATGAGCAGACCTGAAGGCAGCTTCTCGCCTGCTGTGAACAGGAATGCAAATGTGGAGGTAATGTACCACCACAGGCCGAAAACTAATGGTTCTTCAAAGAAAACAATTGTTATGGTGAAACATCAGTGGTAAGTCTCTAATGTCTGGGGATCATCCAATAGAAGGGGGGCCCCTGGAGGTAGATAGGCAGGCAGCAGGAATAGGGGACAACTAGTATCAGCGAAAAGAAAGGAACCGGCTGCCTACTCAGAATGGATATGTATGAGCCCTGGAAGGGTCTAGATAAAGTAAACAGAGCAGGATACAGACTGACCCAATAGAGCAGACGAACAAAGAAAGAAAGGATAATCAATAATGGATTTATTTAAATAGAAGAAGATCAAGATACTGATATTTGTACACAAACGTTAACCAAAATACATAAATTATACAATACAAAAATAAGGGGGTCCCACACAACAACAGACATACATACAATCAATCATACAGCACACTCGTGGGTTCAATGCAGAGCATATTTATACAAAGCAAATATATATATTTCTTTTAAATGAATGTATTAAACTTAAAAACCATTGTCATCACAAACATATACAATATAGCACAAAAGGAATTAGAGTGAGTTTTAGTGCACTCCCATGTTGTTGTAGATGGATGAGAACTTCAGGTAGGCACTAGTGGGTAAACGCCAACGCACGTTTCGGTATTACGCCCGACATAGGGCTATACCTTCATCAGGGCGACGGTGATGTTAAACGTGTGGGACACAGCACAACCTATAGGATGATCATCAAGTGAGTAAAAACAATTCCAGCATAGGAGGTAATAATGCACATAATACATGACCGGTACTAATTAATCTTCATCATAACTTGCGTCTTTTTTTTAAAAAGAAAACGGAGACATAGCTCAATGATTACTTCTGGATAACAAAATCCTACTATGGGGTCAGTACAGACAATGTTATAAATACACAGTACAATAGGGAATTAGCGAGACAACGGCGTGTATACCTCAACACATAAACTCCTACATAAAGAACGAAAAAGAGATAAGAGTTCCCAGAGCCGCAAAACCGATGTGTAAGCTTAGATATCCAACACCAGTGTCAGGAAGAAAGGAGAAAACAGTGAGAAACTCCAACAGTGAAATGATATATAAAAAAACTCATTAATACGAAGGAAAACTCACGGGAGAGAGATAGTTCAGGCCCAATCGGGTTGGAACACCCAAGAAGGAGAGGATAAGAGGTGAAAGGAAGCAGTTCTATTGGAAGGCATTACTAAACAATAGGTAATACCTTTTAATCCTGATATACGTTTGAAAAACGGCTCCTCTCAAAGGGGTTCAGCGCCTCAAGGAGCTAAACAGGGAGCTGTGTAGATATATATAGAGACAAGAACAAGATGGGACATAAAGGTACCATAAGAATATACGATAGTAGACAAACCAAAACATGTCAGACGTGGCTCAACTGAGCTCAAGAGCTTACCCAGAGGAGGAACACCCTCAGGTAACAAGTCAGGGACAATGGGGTCCAGGTAAGGGACGAATAGCGTCAAGGACTGTTCTTAAGATAGGAAATATCAATCCAAATAACTAGGTCAAAAAGATAAAAGCATTCCTAAAAGGGAACGAAGGAATAGATTAGCCATAGAGTTAATAAGACAGATGACAATACTCTTACACGGACTTCAGGTTAGGATAATAATGAGAGATGCAATAACATGACTGTTCCAAGCGACGGAACAAACAGCAGATAGCTAGAGCAGACCTAGATCGTGATGTCACGGTCTAGAGGGATGACGGTGGCGACAACAAGAGAGAGTGTACAGAATAGGGACTCCAACGTGCAAAAATGATAATAAGAACACAGGCAATCCATACCGGGGTTTTGTATATATATGAGGAGATCGGGGACAGGCTTACCATAAATCCAGCGGCGTCAAGGGGTAGGACGTGCCGATGGGGATCTCCTCATTAGCACATCACGCTGGATCTCGGTAAGGCAGCAGATTCTGTACCAGGAGAGTAAAACGGTACTAGGTATAGACAGGAAACTGTGCAAGCGGTGTAGGAAGATTTTAAAATATAATGGCCGTACTGAAAACGTCAAATGGATAACCGGGAAAAACCCAGATTGCTGGGACCGGCGAAGAGCTGGGCCACTAGGCGTATAAATAAAAGGGGAAGAGCAAGGGGAGGGTATTAGTGGGGCGGTAGAGATTAAATACAGGTGCCAAACATATTAGAGCCAATAGGGTAAAGAGCACCAAATTACCGCACAGGCCGACTGAGAGGGCCGAAAAATGGACAGATCCGAGGGCATCGGGTCGAGTACTTACCGCAGGAGAAAGCGTAATTCATGCGGCAGTATTTCACAATATTAGATAAGCAGAATATATCTCGATGGCGCGACTCTGATTGCCACTGCAGTTAGGGTTTAAATAAGGACGTACAGGTAAGGGAGATGGGAGCTCTCGTGTGGGTTTCCGAGTGGTAAAAATAAAAAACGGACTGAAAACTAAGGATACAGGGGAACATGTCAAACGAGGCGGCCATCTTTAGACAGATAAAAAGAGGAGAGAAGACAAGATGCATGCCTCAAAAGGCAGAAACAGGGGAATGAAGGAATAGAGTCAGACAATTGACCAAAAAAGGTAAAATAAGATATAAAGGACGGGGATCGAACAGTCAAACGGGAGGGTGGGAGCTAACGGCCTCAATGAATAATGCGGGAAAATTTCAGATGATCGCATTTTCCCAGGGGCAGGATTCATTTAGGCCCTGGGCTACTACATTGAGGAAATATATCCAAAAAACCTCTCTTTTTCTTCTCATAGTGGTGGGGTCTTTGCCAGTAGGGTTGCGATTTTTTTCTATAATAATCCATTTCAGGTCTTGTTCTGAGTGGCCACGCTCGATCCAGTGGGAGACCAAAGGTGCGCTAGATTTTTTGATGCGAATGTTAGACTTATGTTTGCATATCCTTAGTCTACATTCTCTACCGGTTTCACCGATGTATGTTAGATCACATGGACAAAAAATCGCGTAAATGATGTTGGAGGTGCGGCAATTGGTATGATTGGTCAGATTGATAGTGCGATTATTGATGTTGATGTTATGCCTAACCAACGCATTAGGGCAGGCTTGGCAAGAGCCGCATCGGTGGTTACCTAAAATGGGATGCAGGCCAGTGATGGAGGTTTGGCGCAACCCTGAGGGGGGATCTGGTATTCTGCCTTGAACAAGGAGATTCCTGTGATTCTTATCTCTTCTGAAGGCAAAGAGGGGTTTTTCTAATGAGATGTTGTCGCGATTTTTTGTCTATGTGATCTAACATACATCGGTGAAACCGGTAGAGAATGTAGACTAAGGATATGCGAACATAAGTCTAACATTCGCATCAAAAAATCTGGCGCACCTTTGGTCTCCCACTGGATCGAGCGTGGCCACTCAGAACAGGACCTGAAATGGATTATTATAGAAACAATTCGCACCCCTACTGGCAAAGACCCCACCACTATGAGAAGAAAAAGAGAGTTTTTTTGGATATATTTCCTCAATGTAGTAGTCCAGGGCCTAAATGAATCCTGCCCCTGGGAAAATGCGATCATCTGAAATTTTCCCGCATTATTCATTGAGGCTGTTAGCTCCCACCCTCCCGTTTGGCTGTTCGATCCCCGTCCTTTATATCTTATTTTACCTTTTTTGGTCAATTGTCTGACTCTATTCCTTCATTCCCCTGTTTCTGCCTTTTGAGGCATGCATCTTGTGCCTCTATTTCTCTCCTCTTTTTATCTGTCTAAAGATGGCCGCCTCGTTTGATATGTTCCCCTGTATCCTTAGTTTTCAGTCCGTTTTTTATTTTTACCACTCAGAAACCCTCGCGAGAGCTCCCATCTCCCTTAACTGTACGTCCTTATTTAAACCCTAACTGCAGTGGCAATCAGAGTCGCGCCATCGAGATATATTCTGCTTATCTAATATTGTGAAATACGGCCGCATGAATTACGCTTTCTCCTGCGGTACGTACTCAACCCGATGCCCTCGAATCTGTCCGTTTTTCGGCCCTCTCAGTCGGCCTGTGCGGTAATTTGGTGCTCTTTACCCTATTGGCTCTAATATGTTTGGCACCTGTATTTAATCTCTACCGCCCCACTAATACCCTCCCCTTGCTCTTCCCCTTTTATTTATACGCCTAGTGGCCCAGCTCTTCGCCGGTCCCAGCAATCTGGGTTTTTTCCGGTTATCCATTTGACCTTTTCAGTACGGCCATTATATTTTAAAATCTTCCTACACCGCTTGCACAGTTTCCTGTCTATACCTAGTACCGTTTTACTCTCCTGGTACAGAATCTGCTGCCTTACCGAGATCCAGCGTGATGTGCTAATGAGGAGATCCCCATCGGCACGTCCTACCCCTTGACGCCGCTGGATTTATGGTAAGCCTGTCCCCGATCTCCTCATATATATACAAAACCCCGGTATGGATTGCCTGTGTTCTTATTATCATTTTTGCACGTTAGAGTCCCTATTCTGTACACTCTCTCTTGTTGTCGCCACCGTCATCCCTCTAGACCGTGACATCACGATCTAGGTCTGCTCTAGCTCTCTGCTGTTTGTTCCGTCGCTTGGAACAGTCATGTTATTGCATCTCTCGTTATTATCCTAACCTGAAGTCCGTGTAAGAGTATTGTCATCTGTCTTATTAACTCTATGGCTAATCTATTCCTTCGTTCCCTTTTAGGAATGCTTTTATCCTTTTGACCTAGTTATTTGGATTGATATTTCCTATCTTAAGAACAGTCCTTGACGCTATTCGTCCCTTACCTGGACCCCATTGTCCCTGACTTGTTACTTGATGGTGTTCCTCCTCTGGGTAAGCTCTTGAGCTCAGTTGAGCCACGTCTGACATGTTTTGGTTTGTCTACTATTGTATATTCTTATGGTACCTTTATGTCCCATCTTGTTCTTGTCTCTATATATATCTACACAGCTCCCTGTTTAGCTCCTTGAGGCGCTGAACCCCTTTGAGAGGAGCCGTTTTTCAAACGTATATCAGGATTAAAAGGTATTACCTATTGTTTAGTAATGCCTTCCAATAGAACTGCTTCCTTTCACCTCTTATCCTCTCCTTCTTGGGTGTTCCAACCCGATTGGGCCTGAACTATCTCTCTCCCATGAGTTTTCCTTCGTATTAATGTGTTTTTTTATATATCATTTCACTGTTGGAGTTTCTCACTGTTTTCTCCTTTCTTCCTGACACTGGTGTTGGATATCTAAGCTTACACATCGGTTTTGCGGCTCTGGGAACTCTTATCTCTTTTTCGTTCTTTATGTAGGAGTTTATGTGTTGAGGTATACACGCCGTTGTCTCGCTAATTCCCTATTGTACTGTGTATTTATAACATTGTCTGTACTGACCCCATAGTAGTATTTTGTTATCCAGAAGTAATCATTGAGCTATGTCTCCGTTTTCTTTTTAAAAAAAAGACGCAAGTTATGATGAAAATTAATTAGTACCGGTCATGTATTATGTGCATTATTACCTCCTATGCTGGAATTGTTTTTACTCACTTGATGATCATCCTATAGGTTGTGCTGTGTTTAACATCACCGTTGCCCTGATGAAGGTATAGCCCTATGTCGGGCGTAATACCGAAACGTGCGTTGGCGTTTACCCACTAGTGCCTACCTGAAGTTCTCATCCATCTACAACAACATGGGAGCGCACTAAAACTCTCTCCAATTCCTTTTGTGCTATATTGCATATGTTTGTGATGACAATGGTTTTTAAGTTTAATACATTCATTTAAAAGAAATATATATATTTGCTTTGTATAAATATGCTCTGCATTGAACCCACGAGTGTGCTGTATGATTGATTGTATGTATGTCTGTTGTTGTGTGGGACCCCCTTATTTTTGTATTGTATAATTTATGTATTTTGGTTAGCGTTTGTGTACAAATATCAGTATCTTGATCTTCTTCTATTTAAATAAATCCATTATTGATTATCCTTTCTTTCTTTGTTCGTCTGTTCTATTGGGTCAGTCTGTATCCTGCTCTGTTTGCTTTATCTAGACCCTTCCAGGGCTCATACATATCCATTCTGAGTAGGCAGCCGGTTCCTTTCTTTTCGCTGATTCTTATGTCTGGGGACCCTAACCTGGGTGGACTGCCTTTCTTCTGATGGTTAAGAAGGGAATGGAGCTTCATTTGCTCTTGAACCTCATCTGTGTTAGGTAGAAGTAGAAGGCAGAATGCATGTAAAGTGTGATGTAGCCATGACTAACGGGTTTTCTAATAAACTCCTATGGTACCCAGACTATATAAAAGGCAGACCACAAGCTGTTCTAGTTCATTCCCTCTCAGGCACTTGTAGTGTCTGTATGACGGAGCCATTTCATGAGATATAATAAATGTGTGTTTATTCCCACTGCAGTGTCGATCCTCATTTATTGAACCCGTAGACTGAAGGGTGTCCCTGCACCGGTGAGACTGATAAGAATCTCATTTCTACAGTTGACGCCCATTGTTGGGTCCAATTGAGGGACACAGCTGGACAAGAAGGAGGTCATTTCGACAGGACAGAAACACTGAACGGGCGTCCCGCAGATTGAGACTTGCTCCAAGGTGATTTTCAGCTTATCGACCTGACCTTTGTGGCGGCTGTGTTTCTCAACTGGGGCTTTTCGGTTGGCATTTTGGAGGTGATCTATTGATCTGAGGATCGGCAGATGGGAGTCGGAGTACTGCGATCAGGTAGGATCGAAGTGGTTGTCTTTTTTGGGTTTTTGTTTGAAAAAGTAATTTGCAAATGCCTCTGACAGGTAATGTGAGAATTTTTTCTCATCTTTTGATTTTGGTATGAGAGTCTCTTAACGCTATAGTTAAGAAGTATTTGGTAAACATGCCTGTTTTGAGCACACTTCGTGCATTATGTTGTTGCTGCCGCAGGAAACATGTTTTAGAGGAAAGACAGCCAGCGCCTTTGGAAGGCACTCCGAATTATGAAATGTACATTTAAATATGGTATTTTTTCCATACTGTTTAGTGCATTATGGACAAATATACAAAGGCCGATGCGAGTTTACAGTGGCCACTTCATGCTACCTTTGATTCAAATAAATTGCAATATATAGAGGAACAACTTTTTTTAAACGAAAAGTAGGCAAAGTATGTTTGATGCTTTAGGATTATGGAAAAAATATATTAAACAGAAACAAGTTAAAGAAGAAAGGATAGGAAGAAAGCTGAAGAGCAGACTATTGTGCATAAAATTAAAGAGCTACAATTAAAAATACAAGAAGAAAGTGCAGAAAGTGATGAGAGACGATTTAAAGTTCAATTGCAGAAAGCATATGTGACTAAGGAAGAAGCAGGACTTAAGGGTTTAGAAGAGGAGGATTCAGAATTAGAAGAAAGGCTTTGTAGACCAGCCCACCTCCTTATGCGCCAAAAGCTGTTGGAAATAATGCAGTCCCGATGGCGCTTCCCCAGTTACCTCCAGTAGTTCATCAATTGTATCCTCAATTGCCTGCTGCCTCTTCTGCTACCCCTGTTCTTGATAGAAAGACTGTAGTTCATACACCCCCAAATCCTAAACAACGTCATAGATCTATGCTTACGGAAGAGGACAAAGTGGTATTATTGGTTAGGGCTTGTGAATGGGTCCGGGATGACGATATACGATTGGACGAGGTTTTTACAATTTTAACACAATATCCACAAATGACTCAGCAGTATGTTGTAGGGGAAATGGCTAATGCACTAATAGAGGACTGGAGGACTAATATGAATGAGGAAGTTCCTCGAGAAATAATTAGGTTATGTAAAAGGACAAATGAAGGAGCGCTAACCGCTGCTTCCCTAAAAGTAGGGGTAGAAGATACATTTACTCAGAAAAGAAAACTTAAGAGGCTTATATCGGCCTCGACTAAAGCTTTCCCTATGCGAGAAGCGACCCCGTGTTTCAAGCAACCGTAGGTGATGGCCAGGGCGTTAATGCGGCTGAGTTCCGGTTCCAATGTATTTATTCCCCTTGGAAACGTTCAGACGTATTGGCCCTTTAAAACTTCTTTGCCTGACCTAGGAAAAACCCAAGTGCATTTTATGATGAGTTGAATGCTGCCGTAACTTCTTGTGTTATGACTTTAGTTGATATTGATATGTTTTTCAGATTGATATTGCCCCGTGACCTTTGGCGTATGGTCCGTAAACAGGACCATGCGGCATTTGATGGTACTTGGGCACAATTACAAGTGGCAGATATTGATAGGACAGCGGGGCAGAAACCACCATGGCTTATATTGGATTTACCAGGTCACATCATTACTTATTTGAAACAGGTAGTGCCACCAAAGAAAATATCATGGGTGAAATTGGTAGCCTGTAAACAAAGGAAAGATGAGTCGCTCCCTGACTTTTTACAAGGTTTAAAATGACATTTCATGATTATAGTGGTCAAGACATGACTTCTGATACAGGTCAACATTTATTTGTAGACAAATTTGTATCTAGCTTTCCTGAAATTTCACAGAAATTAAAGGTAGCTGAAAGTACGTGGGCTTCCTGTGCCCCGCCAAAGATTTTGGATATGGCCCAGTATTATGAGAATCAAGTAAATCAAGAGAAGGAGAAAAAAAGAGGGTAAAAATAAGGAATTGAAAACTAAAATGTTGTTGAACCAGGTTTATTGGCCACAGAGAGGTAGAGGTCATGGAGTATTTAGAGCTGACCTCCCAAGGAGGAATATTCAAGACTCAGGCATTTGGTCCATTGGGTCGGAATCAATGTGCATATTGTAAACAGGGCAGACATTGGCGATTTGAATGCCCATTGCTTTACGAACAAGGTAGAGGTACGGGACGAGGAGTGCAAAGGGGTCCCTCAACAGCGCCCCGGTCCTAGTAATAGACAGAATTATTTCAACAATCCTGCCCCGACGAAAGTCTATTATGCAGATGATGTCAGTGCATCCGATGCCACGGGTATGCACTTTAACTAGGACAGCGTAGGACGAGTGGAGGGATAGGTTTTCATACTGATAGATCAGACAGACCCATCAGTTACTGCTAGAATATTAGGGACCTCATAGAAGTTTCTGATGGATACTGGGGCTACAAAAAGTGCGCTTTCAAAAAAACGGATCGCTGGGACCCCCTCGTCTGGCCATAATAACCTATCCATAGGCTTTGTTGGAAAGCCTATTCTTAGTCCCGTGTCAAAACCCCTGGATCTTACTATTGGACTGTTTACTGTCCAGTCACAGTTCCTTCTTGCACCAAATTGTCCTGATAATCTACTAGGTCTAGACTTACTCAAACATTTCCATGCACGCATCTATTGTTCACCGGATGGTGTATATGTTATGTTTGGTAAGCCGATACGTAATAGGCAGTATGTTATTGATGACTTCTCACATGCATTGTCCACTGTCCCGCCTTCTGTGTGGGCGGAGGGTGATACTGATGTAGGCATATTGTCTATTGAACCGGTGCACAGGGCCGGCTTTAGTACCGGTGGCGCCCTGTGCGACCACATCACCACGGATTCCCTCATTACCACCATTTGACAATGACCCCCAAGTCACCATAACCACTGTCTTTTAGATTCATTTAGTTTTCTACCACCCCTCATACCAGTTTAGGGTCTCAGAACACTTTACATCACACATACGTTGCACACAATCATGCATGTGTAAATCAGTGTATAGGAAATGTTACCTAAGACAGAGGACTACAATGTGTAGGAGTCGCATGTCTTTCATACTGGTAGGCAGTATCATTTAAAAGTCCTTGGTCTGGAAAAGATCAAATTAAGAATTTTAAATGTAACATCATTGTTAGGGTTTTTTTTAAATAATAAGAGTTGATTTATACCCAAATGAAATATTTTTGCAATACTAGGATAAGGCAAGACTAGGCAAAAAACATGTAGCTGTAATATATTTCTTGCAGTTTGCATGAGCTCTTTGATGGCAGTTAATAGCTCACTGCTCTATATTAGGATTTTAGCTTTTAAACTACAAGCAACAAAGGATCTTGCTGACAAAAGCGATAACCCCTTGACCTATTTATAGTGTATGCAGAATGGGCCAAGTTCTTTGCAGCAGGCATATTAACCTTCTTGGCTATGATGAGTTAAAACTTTCCCCAGACTAAGCTCGGGTCTCTCACCAGGAACAACATTAATCACAAGAGTTACCTATCCTGACATTTTTAATGATGCTTGAAAATTGCTCGGACAAGGAACGTGGCATCTGGAGCTTTTAAAACAATAAACATGGCGCCCCCACCCCAAGTCAGTGTCCGGTGCGGTGGCACCGTCCGCATCGTCCTAGAGCCGGCCCTGCTGGTGCATATTCAGGTTAAATAGAATGATGTCTTGCCCCGCATACCTTAGTATAAAATATCCCAGGAAATCGAAAGCACCTTAGTTCAGATTATAGAAGATCTTATTGTAAAAGGAGTAGTGAAAGAGACAGATAGCAATGTTTGTAACAGCCCTATCTTGCCTGTTTTGAAGTGTTCCATTTCTGAAGATAAAGAAAAAGTTTATCGCTTTGTAATTGATTTGCGTGAAATCAATAAAATTGTTTTGCCAGAATGTCCCGTAGTTCCAGATATTACTACTTTATTGACAATGATTGCAGCCACAGCTTCTGTTTTTTCGGTAATAGATCTTAAAAATGCGTTCTTTTCTATTCCCATTGCACCCTCTAGTAGGGATTTGTTTGGTTTCTCAATTAAAGGGCGATCATTCCAATTCTGTCATGCTCCTCAGGGGTATACAGAAAGTCCGAGCATTTATAGTCGGGCCCTTAAACATCAACTTGATACCTTGCACTTACCCCTAGGGACTTCATTGTTACAATATGTGGATGATCTGCTGATAGCAGCTGACACCACTGAACTTTTTATTGAGGCTACCTTGCGTTTATTGACTCACCTTGCAACATTGGGGCACAAAGTAAATAAATTGCAGTTTTGTCGACCAGAGGTTCCCTATTTAGGTCACCTCTCGTCGAAGGAGGGAAAACCGCTGACCAAAGACAGAATTCAGGCTATCATACACACACCTATTCCTCAGACGCAAAAGGATGTTAGGGCATTGATTGGCATGGCGTCCTATTGTCGTCACTGGATCCCGAATTTTTTCACTCATTATTAAACTTCTCCTTGTCGTTACAACAAAAGATACCCCATTTCCTTTGTCCTGGTCCTTTGAATGTCAGGATGCATATCAGCAACTTCGAGCAGCGTTATGGTCTGCACCTGTATTGGGAACATCTGATTCATGCGAAACCATTTTCTCTTTATGTACACGAATGTAAAGGTTGCGCATTATCTGTCCTAACACAACCACACGGGTACAAACAATGCCCATGTTCATACTTTTCTGCAGTTCTGGACCCTGTGGCCAGGGCCCTCCCTGGTTGTCTGAAAGCTATGGCACCAACTGCCATTTCGATCAGACAGTCAGCAGGACTTGTACAGGACCACAAATTGCCGGTTTTTGTTCCCCATTCAGTAGTTGTATTATTGAATCAAACTAAGACACAACATTTGACGAGTGCTCGTCTTACCGGATACGAACACACTTTGTTAGCACCACACATAACTCTTTAACAATGTCTGACCCTAAATCCAGCTACCTTGTTGCCCTTGCCTTCTGAACAGTCTAGTGATATACAGGATTGCATTTTCACCACTGAAGAACAGACTAAAGGTCGAGTGGACCTTACTGATACTCCTTTGTCTGATGCCCAGGGTGAATTATATGTAGATGGGTCCTGCTTTAAGTTGCCTGATGGCACTACGACTGCAGCTTATGCTATCACTACTCTGCACACAATTGTGGAGACGGCTTGAATCCCCTATAAGTCAGCACAGGCCGCCAAACTTATTGCACTCTTGAGAGCTTGTGAGCTTAGTCAAGGACTGTCTGTAAATATCTATACAGATAGCCAGTACGCCTTTGGAGTAGCACATAACTTTGGTCGCTTGTAGCAGGAAAGGGGGTTCCTGACGTCACACAGAACAAGGATCCAACATGGAGAATTAATTCAAAATCTATAACTGCATTAACACTACGAAAGCAGGTGGCTATTGTTAAGTGTAGTGCACACCAGAAAGTGGTAGATGATGTGGGAAGAGGCAATGCTTTTGCAGACAGTACTGCAAAAGAAACAGCACGTAGCCAACAAGAGAAAATGTATGTAATGTACTCCACTGCAGAAAAAATCTATGATGTCAATAACGAAATCAGGGAGATTCAACAGATGGCAACAAAAGAGGAAAAAGAACAATGGGAAAAGACAGGAATATTGGATAGTGAAAATTGTTGGAGAAGAGGGCCAGATGGGGACAGGTGGAAATTGCCCAGTTCCTATGTACTACCGTTTGTCACTATGGCACATGGCCTAGCTCACGTTAGAGCAAAAAGTCTAGCCACACATTTAGAGCAAGTATGGGAGCATCCAGTTATAAGGAAGACAGCTGAACATCTTGTTAAACACTATATGGTATGTTTGCAATGCAGTCGGGTAAGGGAGTGTCTAAACTAAAAGGAGGGTTTCTCTCTACCTAGTGCGCCATTCGAAGTCCTGCAGATGGATTTCATAAACCTGGAAAGGTGCAATATCCTTAGGTATGCCTTGGTTATAGTATGTGCCTTTAGTAAGTGGGTGGAGGCGTATCCAATGAAATATAATACTGCACTTACTACAGCTAAGATCCTTTTGAAGGAGTATTTCCCCAGGTTCGGAATTTGTAAAATTTTATGGAGTGATAACGAACCTCATTTTATTGCACGTTATAAAATTATTATCTGAAAGTCTGGGCATACTTCAGAAATGTCATGCTGCTAATCACCCACAATCTGCTGGTTTGGTGGAACGCTATAATGAGACTTAAACTAGCTAAAGTGCAGGCCTCGACGGGGATTAAGTGGCCTGATGCTTTGCCATTAGCCCTTATGTCCACACGAGCAGTGGCACATAGCAAGTCCGGCCTTATGCCATATGAAGTGGTATTTGGAAGGCCAATGAATGTATGGGGTCCTCCACATCCTAAGAAAATGAGAGAACTTGAGAATCCTATTTTGTTAAATTACATGAAGTCACTTATAGACAATCTCTCTTTGATTCATCAACATGTGCGAGACTCACTTCCTGACACTTCGGCGATTGGGCCCTGACAAAGAATTTTCAGCGCTCGAAGAACTTGGAAGTTCGTTGGAAGGGGCCGGAACAGGTCCTCTTGGTGACACGAACAGCAGTCCGAGTTACGAACAGAAGGAATTGGGTCCACGGCTCGCACTGCAAGAAAGTGCCAGCCGATTTGACTCAAATTACAGAATCTGAGAACGCAGGAATTGCACACAATATTCTCCGCAACGAAGAAAAGACGGATCATTGTTTTACCACACCTGAAGAATTGCTCTTTACTGATCAAACGACTGCTGGAAGAGAGAGGTACAATCTGATACCTTGTGTCACCCACTGAGCAAATACTTTGAAAAGAGGGTGCGGCGAGTCTGGTCCGGTTAGACGGCCTACTTGGCAGGAGACTGTTCTGCAGAAGCGGCTGAACTAGGTTTGGTGCGGTTTGTGGCGTGGATATCCTGAATCTGTGGAAGAACCCACATTTTTGAACTACGAATTGATTTGTGGTAAAATCATCCGTCCTACAGTTTTTGAATGGAGAGAATTCGAGGGGTTTTGGTGCATAGAACCCCTGACACTATCCGAGTGCTTATTAATTTACTCTGCCCAGGACTGGAAGTAGAGTCAGAACTTTCCACCTCTTGGCCCAGGAACCCGGTCAGAAGCCAGATTGCAATTATTTGTCTTGGCCCGGAGCTTCTGTTCCCTGACTTTTCCCCGTCAGGATTTTATAGGGGATCCGAATTGCATCTTTTGAAAGAGGCAGTATATCTAACGATCCTTGAGGCCATAGGGGATGAACTAGTGGACGATTTTCCTTGAGCACTTGTTATATTGATTTCCTTTTTCATTGCTATCATTGAACTACAAGCCTTCAACAATATTTTCTTTTTTAGTTTGGACTTTGTTGAGGTGAACAAGTGTTTGATTGATTTAAATATATTGCTTTTTCTTTGAAAATTCCCCATTGACTGATATATGCATTGGACATAAATTATAGACTCTTTTGAAAAAGAACATTTTGTGCAGCGTTTTTAAAGAGACAGTACAATTAAGAACATTGTTGGTTTTTGGTCGTTAAATATGGAGGAAGAACACCAGGATATTCAACACCTCACGTTGAGAAAGAAGAAACGAAAACTGATGTCTATTTATTTAGCAGCAAGTTTAATTAGTGTCATAGGAATTTGTGTTATAGCTTGGTTTTTACATGTAAAATATCCTGTGCACGTTTGTATCGCCAACACTCATACCGTCCGAACATTACCATTGTACACTGTCACTGTTAGATGAAAGGCACAGACTCTCTTACAAGAATAATTCATTTATTCAAATGTTACATTACACCCACAGCATTACTAATATTTCTAATTGTTGGGTTTACGGATTGTTACCAGCACACCAGGGTCTAGGGTACACTCCTTTTATTCCGCTCCCATTCTCCCACATGGTTCTTGTCGAGCTTGGTTTGCACTTTTGTGGACTTCACAAATTAGGGGTGTTTCTAGTGCTGATGTAGGGGCTCTTAATAAAAAATTGAATAAAGTATGTTATCCAAACGATGATGGTGATCCGCAAGCAAAGGGAACGGAATGGGAAATGGAGGAATATGCTAGATGTACCTCTGGCACGAGATATGCCTTTGCAAGGACACAGACTAAATTAGAGAAAGGATTCCCCATTATAATAGTACCAGACATACGAGCTCCACTGTGTAAAAAGTTTTGGTCCCATTTTTGTAGATAATAGTGATTGTAACACTGTATTGACTATAACAGGTCCGACCCTTAGTAGTTTTCTAGCATCCCATAATACATATTTTATTTGCGTAAATAAAGGTTATTTCTATCTACCTCCAGGATGGTCAGGGATATGTTATGTATCTTTCCTCCTCCCCTCTGTTTATTTTGCTCCAGCTTCTTATCATAAGATTGGACTATCGTCCCTCTATCCTTTATTAGCCCGGACTAAAAGAATTATAGATATTAAAGCAGTGGATCAGACTGATACCGCATTGCAAGAATATGTTGACGTAAACTTGGGTATGTTTTTCTTTGTTGGACCACCTCTCAACAGTAGGAACATACGAAGACTCACTAGAGTAGTTGAAGCAGTAGTTAATCAGACTACGACAGCTCAAGGTAACATCACTGAGGAACTCCAGGCGACTCGTAGTTTTGCAGAACCGTATGGTTCTAGATGTAATTCTTGCAGATCGTGGAGGTGCATGCCGAATTATCGGTGCCAGTTGTTGTGTTTATATACCAGATAATGCGCCTACCGTTCATCAGGCCATTTCTAAATTACATAAGATAGCGGCTGAGATACACCAAGACACTGGAACATGGACCTGGTCTGGTTGCTTCTGGAACATTGTTATGTCATGGAGATGGAAATTACTTTTAGTAGCAGCTTGTATAGTAGGCGCTTTTCTAGGATGTTGTCTTTGTATCCAATGTATGCCTATTATATGCCCCCTTTGTACTTCTTTATGCATGTCCTTTATCCCTAAGAAAGTGGATATTCGTGATGCTAATGCAGCAACAAATAGATGAATTCATGAAAATAGATACCGAAAGCTTGCACGATGCTAATAGAGCACCTTCCATTGTTGCAGTGTAATGCTGATTTGGGTTTCTTACTCTTCATGGATTCGGTATTTTAAAAAGTTTTTTATATATATATTTGAAATACACTCTCGATTGGGCAAAATGTATTTAGCAGAGGCTAAAAGGAGGGACTGTTAAATGGTAAAAAATTACATTCTGTTAACTTATCCTCTGCTTTCAGCCATTTTTGCCTGCCAGACCCATTTTGTGTTTCTACGGGAACTTTCTAAGTTAGAAATTGTGTGTTCACTGAAAGCTGGTCATACTGATAACGTTCGCGTGTCAGAGTAAGCTGCCCTGACCTGCCGAAGGGCCTATGTGCACAGATGTCTAAACTGTTAGCCCACCAACGCCTGTAACCTCCCTTGCTTATCTGTGAAAGTGACATGGGTAGGGGTATATCAGGATTGTACAGTATAGCATGTAGGTGTTGTGTAAGGGGGTTGTGTAAGCGGTATGTAAAAATGTCACAAGAGGGTTATGTAAAGTGTGATGTAACCATGACTATGGGGTTTTCTAATGAACTCCTATAGTACCCAGACTTTATAAAAAGGCAGACAACAAGCTGTTCTAGTTCATTCCCTCTCAGGCACTAGTAGTGTGTGTATGACGGAGCCATCTCATGAGATATAATAAATTTGTGTTTATTCCCACTCGAGTGTCGATCCTCATTTATTGAACCCGTAGACAGAAGGGTGTCCCTGCACCGGTGAGACTGATAAGAATCTCATTTCTACACTGTGGAAGGCAGCTCGCACAGTAGTGGTGGAAACCAGCAATCCCTAGATTTCCTTGATGATGTGACAGTCCCCCCACCTGTCTCATGAAACAAAATTCCTACACAGCCATCCTTCAGGAAGGGGGACATCTCAGCAGCATCTTTCTTCCTTTATGCACTGCAAGAGAGAGACCAGACTACATGGCTCTATACCTTCCTCTCTCCAGGATGCCCAGTGACTGCAAGCTTCTCCATCCAATGAGGTCAGTGTCCATCTCACTAAGTTCCCTCCAAGTTGCAGTATTAAAGACAATTCTCATGATGACCGGGTGGTTAGGTGGCCTCCCAACATCAGGCCCCAATCAAGGCTTACTACTCTGTCTTGTTTTGGTGTCTACTAGATGCTTGCAGTGAGGCCAGCCCTCATCCAAACCAAAGCATTAGGTAGATTTGCAGTCCTCTTCGAAACAGTAGTTGCCCTTCTCCATTGTGTTTCTGGCTTCTTTAGGTCTTGTCTGTGGCTGAGTATGTGCATTGGTGCAGTATTTGCCTTCTGAAGACAAAACCTTTTTCTTAGGAGTTTATATTAAGCAGTAAATCCAAGCAAATAGATATTGTACGTGTTAGATGATGGAGATACAACCAGTAGTGGGTGAAAGGATAGGGGATAGTCGGTTCTGTCATAGGTGGGGTTAACCTTGAGCTTATGCTCGAGGACGTTTGAGAGAAAATATTCGTTTACCGAAGCAAATATTCAAAGGGAAGAGCCGTGAACATGTGACTTAGCATCTGCAACATATAGACTGGTGGTCTTCGGAAAGATTTAAAACATTGGTAGGGTAGCAGTCCCAGTTATTGGGGAGCGGGTAGGGGGAACGTGGTATATCCAAGCCAGAGTGAGTGCTGTTTTCTTTAAGAATGACCAAAGCACATTCTTTTCCTCTGGCCACCACAGACCTCTTCTTGCGAATCTGCAGTTTCAGTAGCAGAGCAACTGGAAGTTCGAAGTTGCTGGGGCTGACCAGTTCTGGGACACCTTATCAGCAGTTAATTTCCCATGAACACACCTGACTCGGTCCCCATTTTCGTTTGAGCTCCTTGTGCATTGCTCCCCGTCACTTCCAATGGCCAGTAGCAGAAGTGGCCTCAAAAACTCCTTTGTTTAATTACTATCACCTACCATACAACATCTGACTGCATGCAGACTATTATACTTATAGATATTCAGTAATAACCACCATGCATTAGCAAATGTCAATGCACAGTGCTCTTTACCTAATAAATAGTCACTTGAGAGGCATGTGATTCACAGAAGTCCACCCACTTCATGCACATCATCCAGCCATTAAATGCCCCAGAACACAGAGCGGATGCGCTAGTAATTCCAGGGCACTTTAAGACTCTTTGTATTCTGACCTTAGAAGGAGCATGCCTCCTGTCTTTCTAAATCTGTGATTAAAGATGCACCACCTTAAATTAAACTCTACAGATTTGCTGAATTCATCATTCACTGACTCACTCGGTGTATCTACCAGAGCAAGGCTTACACATGGGGAGCTGTTCATGCCCTGAATCACACCATCAACTGATATTTATAACTGGCTACTGTCTTTTATTTCGAGTGATTCTCCTTTGTGGATTTCCTATACTTCAGCTGTTACTACCTTGATCCCTCTCATGTAAGGTACTGAGGGAATTGACATTTATAGAGACATATATGTTTGAGGCATATGAGCTGCAGATTACAGACTTGTGCATAGATCGCCATTGCCATCTGGTGTTGGGCCCGGATGTTTGCAGTTGTTTTTCCTCTTGGAAAGTCTTTGGAAGTCACAAGGTCGGTGACTCCTCCTTTGGATCGTATTGCGCATGGGCTTCGGCTCCATCCTCAGATTGTTTTTTTCCGCCATCGTGCTTGGATGTAATCTTCGCGCTCCGGTTCCGAACAGCTTCCAGTTCGACTATCGACACGCAATCCTCACCCCAATTCACGGTATTGTTTTCGATCGCGATCTCCCCACTCGACGCGCCTCTCATCGGCAAGACTTTCGATTCCAGTCGTCGACGACGGCCTTCGGGCCTAACCAAGCTCCGGTCCTGGCTAATGGAAAGGACTCCCTTCAAGAAGTGCCCTCGATGTGGGTCTAAATTCCCCCACACCGATCTCCACGAAGTATGTAACCTCTGCCTCTCCCCTGAACACGAGGCTCGAGACTGTCTGGCGTGCAAATCCTTCCGGTCCAAGAAAACTATTTGAGACCGAAGGGCCAGAAGAACCATGGCACACTCGTCCACGGCGATTCCGGACGACATCTTCAGGGAAGGCATCGACGCTCCAGAACAGCATCACACCGACGAGGGAGTAGTCAGCGCCTCCGAAGCCGACGATTCAGATGTGGACATCACTCCAGCACAGAGGGTCGTGAATACTAATCTACCTCCTCCCACACCCTCACCGGCACCGAAAAAGGCTTCAGCCACGCCTTCGCCTCCGGGCCTAAGCAAGACCAAAGACACTGCTTCCCACACCGCACCTTCGGGACCGGTAAAGAAGCTGATTCCGCCTTACGGCGGCTTGGGCTCGAGCCAGCCCACTGTCGGTGCCGATAAACACTCTTCGGCACCGAAAAATAAAACGGCCTCCTGTTCGACACCGAGCCCCGCACCGAAACACTCGGTGTCGAAACCCAGCTCCGGCTCCTCGGTACCGACACCATCTTTGGGACCGACAAAAGTACACAAGGCCACAGGCACCGACACTTCGAAGCCGAAATCCATCTCGGCACCTACCAAACAATCGGACCTTTCCAAGCATGGTTCCAAACAATGAACCAGCGCAGATAAAGCCAAAAAAAAAATGGCCCGACGCCTTCGGCGCGGACGGACCAACCAACCTCACCAGAACTCTTTACACCGGATCCCTTACAAAAAACACTACCTAAGGATCCCAAGACTGGACATTTAATGCTCTCTATCAAAAAGAGACAACTGGAGAAACCTGCTCCACCTCCACCTCCAAAGAGGAAGGACTCTGCTACCTCCCCTTTCAGAATACCTTCCCCACCTCCACCGCCCCCTCCTCCTTCCCCTCCTCCACCTTCTCCACCCCCACCTCATCATTCCCCAACGCCCTCTCCGGATGATGATGATCAGGGGGATCCATATGATGACATAGGAGACGTGCCCCAAGACGTGCCTACAGGGGACCCCACTCCCACAGGATCCCCAGACCCATGGGACGATTATAATATCCCTGACTTCCCTAACGTCCCACAGGATGATCTTTACCCTTCCAGACCTCCCCACCAGAAGACTCATTGGGTTTCAACCATCTACTACAAAGGGCGGCACACTATCGCGGGGTAGATCTCCACACCGACCCCGTAGAGGAGGATTTCCTCCTCGATACGTTTGACACCACACATAGGACCACCTCCCTATTGCCTATGCTCAAAGGCATCATAAAACATGCGCCGGAGGTCTTTAAAGACCCAGTCAGAGCCAGGATCATTAACCCGCGCATTGAAAAGAAATATACATCCTCCCCTACAGATCCCTCCTACATCAGAGGGCCAGCGCCACTAGATTCTCTGGTAGTGTCCACAGCACGTAAAAGGGCCAACAGCCAGGCCTCAGACGAAGCACCACCACCTGACAAAGAGTCTAAACTCTTGGACGTATCAGGCAAGCGTACTGCATCCCAAGCTGCCAACATATGGCGTATCGCTAATACACAAGCGCTACTAGCCAGATATGACAGGGCCCATTATGACGTATTAGAAGCCATAATGCAACATCTCCCTGATAAATACAAACCTAGGGCCAATGAGCTGATCCAGGAGGGCAAAACTATTACTAATACATCCATAAGTTGTGCCCTAGATGCAACAGACACAGCCTCCAGGGCCATCAATACTAGTGTCCTCCTCCGTCGCCATGCCTGGCTAAGGATCTCAGGTTTTAAACCGGAGGTACAAGCCTCCATCCTCAACCATCCCTTTGACCAGGAACATCTGTTTGGCCCGAAAGTGGATGAGGCCCTAGAAAAGATGAAAAAGGACACAGACACGGCAAAATCTATGGGAGCCTTACAATCACACCCTCACAGGTGCTCCTTTCGCCGCTCTTCCTTTCGGAGCACATCCAGAGGCTACTCCTCAGACACTGCTTCCACTTCATATAAAGCCCCTACCCACTCCACCTTTGCAAGGGGTTACCAAAGAGGCGGCTACAGGGGCAACAATAACAAAGGCAGAGGCAAAACAAACACCGCCCGCTCTGCCACCGCACCTACCCAATGACTTACCTCCACTCCCCCCAGACCATCCCACTTCGGTCGGGGGCAGACTCCAAAAATGTCCTTCCTGTCTGGGCTACCATCACCTCAGACAAATGGGTAACACAAATAATTCGGTCAGGCTACTGCCTAGAACTAATATTTGTATTTGTATTTGTATTTGTATGTTGATTTATAGAGCGCGATTGCTGCCCGGGGGCGTCCAAGCGCTAAGAAGCCAACAGAACAAGAGGAGGTAGCCAGGGCGTTATTGAGCAGCATTGAAGAGGAATGTTTTTAGCTGTTTCCTGAATGAGGTAAGATTGGGATTTTTCCTTAGGTGGAGGGGTAGGGTGTTCCATAGCTTAGAGGCGTTGTAGGTGAAAGTCCTACCGCCAGTTCTGGATTTTTTTATTTTGGGGATTGTGGCCGTGAAGGTCTGGTTGGATCGCAGATTCCTAGTGGGAAGGTAGTGTGACACTAGGTTGCGAGTGATGAGAGGGCCCGTTTTCCAGAACGCCTGGTGCGCAATGCATAAGGCTTTGAATTGTGTTCTTTGGGAAATGGGTAGCCAATGCAGTTTTTTCAGTCCATTTTTGACTGATTGACGTCGAGGGATCTGAAGCAAAGTGCGCGCGGCACAGTTCTGCACCGTCTGTAGTCTCCGTATCGTGTACTCTGGGGCGGCGAGGTAAAGGGCGTTGTTATAATCCAGTCGTGACTGGATAAGGCCCTGAATGGCTACTTGTTTTGCCTCCATTGGTAGAAGATGGAGTACCTTTCTTAACACTCTGAGGAGGCCGAAGCAGGTGGCTGCCAGTTTGGTGGATTGGGTGCCGAAGGACAGAGATCTGTCTAGCCACACCCCAAGGCTCTTGATGCTGTCCTTTGGGGCCGGAGGGGTACCCAGGCAGGGTGGCCATAGAGTGCTGAGGGAGTTAGGGTTGGCAGGGCCCAGGAGCATGAGCTCTGTCTTGTCTCCATTCATTTTTAATGAGGAGGAGGACATCCAGTCCTTGACTTCCTCTAGGCATTTCCTCAGCCCTCCTTTCGAGGTCTGGTTAGCTTCCTGTGCCAGTGAGACCACTAGCTGAGTGTCGTCAGCATATGAAATGATCTTAATTCCATACTGACGAACAACTTCAGCCAGTGGCCTCATATATATGTTGAAGAGTGCCGGGCTCAGTGAGGAGCCCTGCGGGACTCCACATTTTAATGGTCTACTGGTAGAGGAAGATGTTCCATCAAATACCCGAAAGGATCTGTCTTGTAAAAAGGATTCAAACCAAGATAAAGCATTGTCCTTTATACCGATGTTTGCCATGCGGTCCAGCAATATGTCATGGCTGACCGTGTCGAAAGCCGCGCTTAAATCAAGGAGGATCACTGCCACTGATCCTCCCTGGTCCAGGATGTTTCTGGATTCCTCGGTGATCATGAGGAGCGCAGTTTCGGTGCCATGTCTTGGTCTGAAGCCCGTTTGAGTAGGATCAAGAAGCTGGTGGTTTTCGAGATATTTGATTAACTGGCTGTTGATGTGTCTCTCTAGGATTTTACTAAGCCAGGGAAGGAGAGAGATTGGGCGGTAGTTGCTGAGGTTCGAGGGATCCAGGTTGGGCTTCTTTAATAGTGCTCGGACCATGGCTTGTTTCCATTGTACCCCCCAAACATTCCACCCAGACAACGCCCACTGTCACAAGAACATCTAATACTACTAAAGGAGGAGGTAATCTCCCTCCTGCAGAAAAGGGCAATAGAACACGTTCCTACCAATCAACAAAATATAGGGGTCTATTTCCTATATTTTCTCATACCAAAATGGAAACGAGACTCTACGGCCCATCCTAGACCTCCGACCACTAAACAGATTCATACACTCAGACCATTTTCACATGTTAACGCTTCAGCAGGTACTTCCACTGCTTTCCCAAAACTACTTCCTGACCACTTTGGACCTAAAAGACGCTTATTTTCACATTCCAGTGCACAACGCTCACAGGAAGTACCTCAGGTTTGTAGTGGACGGCCAACACTACCAATTCAAAGTACTCCCGTTCGGAGTTACAACCGCACCACGAGTATTCACCAAGTGCCTAGCAGTGGTGCCAGCACATCTGCGAAGACAACACATTCATGTCTTCCCATACCTAGACGGCTGGTTGATAAAAGCCAGTTCATACAATCAGTGTGTACAACACACGCAAACCACTATCCCGCTACTTCACCAGCTAGGCTTCACGGTAAACCATGAAAAGTCCCATCTACAACCATCCCACATAAAACAATACCTCGGTGCCACCATAGACACCTCAAGAGCGCTAGCCTACCCCAATCCTGCCAGGATTGCAAGCATTCAAGCTCTACGTGCAAAATTCATGGCACAATACTCCCTTCCAGCTCGAGTGTTTATGCAACTTATAGGGATGATGGCCTCTTGCATCTTCATAGTACCTCACGCAAGACTCCAGATGCGTCCTCTCCAAGAGTGCTTAGCGCGCCAATGGACCCAGGCCCAAGGTCAATTAACAGATCTGGTGTTGGTAGACGGTGGTACCCATCGCTCTCTGCAGTGGTGGACCACCACAAACCTTTCCAAAGGTCGACCGTTCCTGGACCCAGTTCCTCAGATAGTACTGACAACAGACGCATCGCTCTCCGGCTGGGGAGCTCATCTATTACATCTCACCATGCAGGGCAAATGGACACCTCAACAGAAGTTACTCCATATCAACCATCTGGAGTTACTAGCAATCTTCTTAGCCCTAAAATCTTTTCAAACACAGATTTCAGGCAAGGCAGTCCTAATCCGCACAGACAACATGACAGCCATGTATTATATTCAAAAACAAGGCGGCACACACTCTCCACAGCTCTCTCAACTAGCACAGAGCATATGGAGATGGGCCATACCCCAGAAAATCTTTCTCCTAGCTCAGCATGTCCCAGGAGTCCAAAACACTGTGGCGGATCTGCTCAGCAGACAGACACAACAGATCCACGAGTGGGAGCTTCACCCGCAAATTCTTCACCCGTTCTTTCAAATGTGGGGGAATCCACAGATAGACCTCTTCGCCACCCACGAAAACACCAAATGCCCAAGCTTCGCCACCAGATATCCACACCCATTGTCCAAAGGGAATGCGATAAGGATGAACTGGTCAGGCAGATTTGCGTACGCTTTTCCGCCTCTCCCACTCATTCCACTAGTGGTGCGCAAACTACAACAACACTCCCTCACAATAATCCTAGAAGCTCCAACTTGGGCCAGACAACCGTGGTACACCACACTGCTGGAACTATCTGTAGTACTGCACCAAAAATTACACCTCTCTCCACACCTCTTAACCCAGAACCATGGAGAGATCAGACACCCGGACCCAGCTCAGCTCAACCTTGCGATCGGGCTCCTGAAATCCTAGAATTCGGTTACCTAAATCTTCCCCCTGACTGTATGAACGTCATCAAAGAAGCTAGGCGACCTACCACTAGAGCGTGCTACCCCGCCAAGTGGAAACGTGTTGTTGTCTATTGCCACAACAACACCATCAATCCCCTAGATGTGTCCATTCAACACATCATAGGCTACTTACTCCACCTACAAAGGTGCAATTTAGCCTATTTGTCCATTCGACTGCACCTCTCAGCCATAGCAGCTTACCTACAAAACAGGCAACATCTATCACTCTTTAGAGTACCTGCCATTAAAGCCTTCATGGAAGGCCTTAAAAGAATAATTCCCTCCAGAGTGCCACCCTCACCTGTGTGGAATCTAAATATCGTTCTCACAAGACTAATGGGACCTCCCTTCGAACCACTACACAAATGTGAACTTCAATTCTTAACATGGAAAACCGCCTTTCTTGTAGCCATCACTTTCCTCAGTGAGATACAAGCACTTACCATTCAAGAACCTTTTCTACAAATGCACCATAACAAGGTTGTTCTCCGTACCAACCCAAAATTCCTCCCCAAAGTCATTTCTCCCTTTCACCTAAACCAATCTGTAGAACTACCAGTATTCTTCTCGCAACCACAGACTGTTGCAGAAAGAGCTCTCCACACACTAGATGTCAAACGAGCGATACTCTACTACATCGAGAGAACACAACCTTTCCGTAAGACCAAACAACTGTTTGTCTCTTTCTCTCCACCACACAAGGGCAACCCATCTCCAAAGCAGGGATGGCTAGGTGGATTGTCAAATGCATTCAAATTTGCTACCACAAAGCAAAACGAACGCTATCCGTTCCCCCTAAAGCCCATTCTACACGTAAAATAGGGGCTTCAATGGCTTTTCTAGGAAACAACCCATTACATGATATCTACAAAGCAGCTACATGGTCAACACCGCACACTTTCACTAAACACTATTCTGTAGATGTGCAAACTAAGCAACAAGCTAGTGTGGGCCAAGCTGTACTCAAAACATTATTTCAAACCACTGCAACAGATAGGGGTGGTCGCCGCTAAGGATGGGTACTGCTATATAATCTATGCACAAGTGTGTAATCTGCAGCTCATATGTCTCGAACGGAATATGCTACTTACCAGTATGCATCTGTTCTTGGCATGTAGAGCTGCAGATCTACACATGCCCACCCGCCTCCCCGGCTGCCTGTATCTGTTCCAGTATATCTTATTTAGATACCACACACATGGGCCTCTTCACTGTTATTACTATGCTCCATCTTTCCCTGCTGGCGAAAAACGATCTGAGGATGGAGCCGAAGCCCATGCGCAATACGATCCAAAGGAGGAGTCACCGACCTTTTGACTTCCAAAGACTTTCCAAGAGGAAAAACAACTGCAAACATCCGGGCCCAACACCAGATGGCGATGGCGATCTATTCACAAGTGTGTAGATCTGCAGCTCTACATGCCAAGAACAAATGCATACTGGTAAGTAGCATATTCCTTCTGCTTTTGGACTGGATTTTGAGTTAAAATACAGTTGATGTTTTACTGGAAGTAGGGATAGGCTTGATGGAGTTATCCAATAAAATAGAGAATTATTTAGAGATTTATTTCTAGACAGGCCTCCAGGAAGCAGGACGGGTGCCCCCAAATGCAACAGTATCACAGGGCTTGCTGGTTCTTTCTTATTCTTCACTGAAAAACTGAACAGAAGGGCTAATGTAAGAAGGATTTTAATAGAAATGTCTTTTTTGTGTGAGCCATTGGGAGATGTTATCTTACTATGGAAGAAGGTTGATCAAGTCAAGTTTGTAGGTTCAGATTTCAGAGTCCAATTTGGCTGCTAGCTGACCAGGCAAGGACAAAGGTACATCCCATTAGACCCATAATTGGAGCCTGCTGTTGGTTTTGCCACTATGAGGTGAATTATGAGATTGTGCCTTCTTGCAAGGCCCAGGTTGGTGCAAGGAGCCACAAATGGCCATGTTTCTGGCTACTTATCAGTGTGTTTGGGGCTTAGCTCTGTGTTGTGTTGGGCTTCCTTAGAGGAATGCCAGAGGATAGCAAGCAACTGTCGCTGGAGGATCAGGCCATATATTTACCATTGTGAATCCTCCCCATTAATGTATTGTGATGTAATGTAAATACTGGAAATGGGCTGTAGGTGCTGTTTTCTAAGAGCTGCCAATCCAGTAAGCACCCCCAACCAATAGACTAGGGGGGCTTAAAAAGCTACGTTTTGGGTTCTTTAAAGAATCTGGAGAAAGAGGTGGTGTTTTTAAGTGCGGCCAGCAGTTGGTTCCAAGGTTTCCTGCCTAAAACTGTGAAAGAACAATCAAGTTGATATCTGAGAGGGAGGAGGTGATAAGATCTGGAGGATTTTAGGGCTCTGGCAAGTGAGTATGGAGTGATCTTTTTTTGAAGACGCCAGGTCCATTTTGTGTATCGCTGTATAGGTTGAGAGGACCTAATTAATATATGATTCATTTTCTGTGGGTAGATGGTCAAAGTCAGGGAATTTAAAGGTGGTTGAGCACTTTTTGAGTAGGTTGAGTAGAGGTCGAGCTGCAGCACTCTGCACGACTTTAAGTTTCTGCTTAAGGAATTGGAGAAGTCCTATATTTAAAGTGTAAGAAATTGGGTTTTCGATTGAGAGGAGTGAAAACCCAGCACAAGCAAAAACCACACTCCTTGTCAGGATGAATCACAAAAGTCACTACATTAACCGGTGTATAATCTTCTGGTCGTTTGGCACAAAAGCAATCAGGATTAACTTAGAGGCAATGTGTAAAGTATTTGTGCAGCTTACAAACAGTAATAAAGTTAAAACGCAACACAAGATATCCCACACCAATTTAGAAAAATTGATACATTTTAATAAATAAAATGAGACCAAAAATACAAAAATCTAATCAGAGATATGCAATTTTAAAGGCATAAGTAAAAATAGGGCGAAGAAGCAGAAAGGGTTAACTATGGGTATCTGGCCACGCTAGACCGGAACACAGTCACAAGTTCAGGCCGACTGCGATGGAGTGTGGGCTGGATACAGGGACCAGGTTAGTCCTGCCGAGAAAGTTACCTTCTCTGGTGCGTTGAGTTCAAAACTTCGGAATTTCACAGAAGGAGCTCAGCTGATACCAGCCATGGGTCCAGGACCTGAAGAGGCACCTCTTGGGGACTTGGGGATTAGGAACTCACTCCAGCAGGGACCAGTAGGAGTCAGGTAGGTCCAGTTGTAGGGCCAGGCTGGGCCGGTTGCAGCAGGTAAGCTGGACAGTTGCATGGAAGCCTCTGGAGCTTGTTGTGTCCCTGTAGCTCAGCACAGGAGGTCAATCAACTGACCCTCAAACTCATTCTGGCAGTCCTGGGTTCAAGGTAATGGTCCTCTCTCCTTCAAGCAGCGAGGGGGGCTTCAAGCAGCAGGGCAGTCCTCTGAAAGAGAAAAATAGGCCTCAAGCAGCAGGGCAGTTCTCGGGTAGCCGTATGGCAGTCCTTTGGGAAACAAGGCAGGCCTCAAGCAGCAGGGCAGTCATCTAGAGTTCAAGGCAGCCCTTCTGTAGTCTTCTACAGGTACAGAAGTGAACTGAGGAGTTGATCTGATGATCCACTATGTTTACCCGCGGCCAGCTTTGAAGTGGAAGAAACTTCTGGAGTTTTCCCCACACAGTTGGTTCTGGAAATTCCTTCCTCCCTCCCCGGGCTCTTTAGTGTCTGGGGTGACAAAGGGCTAGTATGAAGTCCTTTGTGAGTGTGCCAAGGCAGCTCCCTTGAAATGTAAGTGGCCCTGTGCACAGCTACACCCCTCCCATCCTGCCAACACCTACTCCTCAGTTTTGTCCCTGTCTAGGAGGAATACATAAAGGTCAGTTGCCATTGTAATCACAGTCATGAGACCCAGGACACAGGCTGCAGGCACCAAATGGTTAGGATAAGAAATTGCCACATTTTTAAAAGTGGCATTTTCAGAATTGTGACTAAAATCTGACTTTACCACTAAAGATGGGTTTAAATTACAATACATTTGAGTGCAAACATGACATTCCTACCTGCTCCCAATCAGACGTAATCACTTATTAAATGTAATTGGGTAATCCAGTGTTATCCAATGGGAGAGATAGGCCTTGCAGTAGTAAAAAAACAAGTTGAGGAGCTTTTTGGTACCAGGACATTTTAAATGTAAATGTACATCTGCAACGTTTTAAATACATGCCTACCCTAACGGTGACTTATATGTATGTACGACGGAACAACACATGCATTTACTACGCATCATTAACCACACATAACTTTATCACACACACATATATATTTGTATATATATATATGTAGGTTTACTTTCCATTAATCCACAGGTTTCATTTTAATTCATTTCCTTGTAGCATATCCTTCTCAGAGTACTTGGTTTGTTAATCTTCCCAACTGTCCTTGTGATTCCTTTACAAAACAAAGCACTTTGATTTGTATGCTGTTTTGTAATTTATATTCTGTGCTCAAGAGCCACTTTTTGACTGTGGTACTCCGTGCAGATAACTGTAGGCATTGCAAGACAGCCCTCATTATTTTGCAAAAGCTGGAGATGCCTCAGATATGGTTTGTAGTGAATAGTATTAAATGTGCCTTAGCCACAAGAAAGAGGTATGGGTGGTAAGGGTATTTTTAGGGTTATGTGGTGGGTGAGGGTCTTGGGCAGTAAGGGCTATTTTGGGGTTTAGGGAGTGTAGGGTATTAGGTGGTAAGGGTATTTTTAGGGTTTGGGGATGGGTGGTTTACTTCATACCCCTACCCAACCCTTAACCCTAAAAGTACCCTCACCACCCAATGCCCTTACCCACCCCTAAACTCTAAAAATGCCTTTACTGCCCAGTACCTCTAGCCCCCCAAACGCCTAAAACACTCTTACCACTCAAAACATCAGTTACTGTTTCCAATACCAGTCCTCAAAGCTTTTATGGAAGGGTTAAAGAGGGTAATCCCACCACATACACCTCCAGTGCCTTCATGGAATTTAAATGTTGTGTTCACACAACTAATGTCCACACCATTTGAACCACTGTATCCATGTCCTCTGCGGTAAGACAGAACAGCTATCTGTAGCTTTCTCAAAACCAAGGAAAGGTAATGCCATCTCAAAAACAGGAATTGCATAATGGATTGTTAAATGCATACACATTTTCTATGTAAAACCTAAAAGAGCTCTACCAACAGTTTCAAGAGCTCATTCCACTAGTAGGAAAGGTGCATCAATGGCTTTCTTAGGGAACATTCCTTTAATAGATATTAGACAAACCTGCATACATTTAAAAAACACTAATCTGTGGATGTTCATGCCAGACAACATTCTCTGGTAGGACAAACGGTTTTACGCACATTATTTCAAACTGCACCAACTAATGCCGAAAGCCACCGCAAGAGGAATACTGCTTTGCAGTCTATGAATAGCATGTGTATCTGCAGCCATCACATGCTACGAATGGAGTATGTTACCCTGTAAACATCTATTCGTAGCGTGTAGTATTGCAGATTCCCATGCGCCCTCCCACCTCCACAGCAGGTATAAGATGATACACATATAAACACTGTATACATATTATCAACATGTTACACGCATGTTCAACAGCAACTACTATCCTGCAAGACTACATCCTCACTCGCCAATATGTCAGGGAAAAAAAATAACAATCTAACAAAGAAGTTGGACATGCGATTTTCCCTGAGAAGTTGGAGACTCGACGTCAGACCAGCAATAAAACTTGCTTGAGAAAAACAACTTGTAAAATTTGAGCCCAACACTAGTGTACATTGCATGTGAATCTGTAGCACTACATGCTATGTAGAAAATGCTTACAGAGTATATATACATGCATAAATACACACACATACTTACCCTAAATACACTTCCCTTGTAAAGGCATCAATGGTAAAGGTATATGAGTGGTAAAGGCATATGCGGTAAAAGCAATGCGTGGTAAATGACGCATTGTAAAGGTATATATATGTGTGTGTCAGCGCGCTTGCCTTTGTTCCTCTATTCCACGTGAAGAAAGCAAGAGGTGACCCAAATTTGTCTTGAGTGACTACACGTTAGTGCATAGACAGCGAATTCTGTTTTGCATGACAGATATTTGGATATGGTGTGTTGCTTAGGACTTAAAGCCGTTTGATAATATTTGGTATTTACACCATATTGGCATGCCTTACAATTAGAGCACTTGTAGAAACCTGTTCTAGGGGCCAACCACATGTTAGATTCCACATCTTCTGGGTTGTTTTTCATTAAAACTTTACCCATAGATGCTGTTTTTCTGAATGATATTGATGATTTGTTAGGTACAGTTCCACCTATAACAGTATCTCCCATTATTACTGGCCAGTTCCATCTTATTATTGCCCTAATCTGTCCTTCTTGTCTACTGTAACCTAGTATCAATCTAGTTGATTCCCTTATGGTGGCATCCGTTATTGTGTTAGACTTGGATTTATATTGTAATAAGTCCTGCCTTGCTCTGGATCTAGATTTGGATATTGCTGCTTCGATAATACGATTTTTGTACCCACGTTGTAAAAATCTATTCCTACATTGTTCTTGCTTTTCCTGCATATCATTTTCCTCACTGCAAATTCTCTTAATTCTCAACATTTCCCCATAGGGGATGCTGTTAATCAAGTGAGGGGGTGGGCACTTGTCGCATGCAATACCGAATTGCCCGCTGTGGGTTTTCTGAATAGGGTAGTTGCTAGACCTTTGGGGGTGATATATAGCTTGGTATCTAAAAATGTGATAGTTTCACAGCTAATATCACATGTAAACTTTAGATTGAGGTTATTTGTGTTAATCTTTGATACAAAATCATGTGCACTTTGAATTGGCCACTTCCAAACAACAAAAAGATCATCAATACATCGTAACCATGCCACAATATTGTTCGCAAATGTGTGCGCATATTGTTTCATGAGGACCAGCTCCTCCCGCCATCCCATGAAGAGACAAGCATAACTGGGGGAGAAGCTGGCCCCCATTGCCACAGCTTGTATCTGTTGATAAACTTGGCTATTGTACAGAAATATATTGTTCTCCAAACAGAATGTTAAAAGGTCTAATAACATTTGATTGTGCTTGGCAGATTTGATAGGTCGATTGGCCCAAAAATACTCGACGGCTCTGACTCGCTCATAGTTGCTTATGCAAGTATATAGCGCTGTGACATCCAAGGCAATAAGTCAATAGTCCTCCTGCCAACTGATATTTTCAATTTTGCAGATAAAGTCACTTGTATCTTGCACATACGATCTGAGCGATTTCACATGTTGCTGTAAAAAAGAGTCAATGTTTTCCAATGGCTCATCACATGCGGAAATTATGGGCCTACCTGGTGGTTTCACCATCGATTTGTGTACCTTGGGCACGAAATATAATAGGGGGATAGTTGGATTCTCCTTTTTCAAAAACTTGAATTCCCGAATAAATTGTGTTATGCCTGCTTGAATTTATTCATGGAACTTTTACGATAACAGTCAGTATCATTCAACTGTTTGGCTGCTTCCTCCGCGTAATCTTTAAGTGTCCATAAAACCAAATTTCCCCCTTTATCTGCATTTCTAACTACCACCTGTTTGTTTTTATTTATTTTGTCCATCAATTGGTGGTATTTTCGCTCTGCATTGTTGATAGGTAGACTGTTTTTACTGGTTGTCGTATAAAGTTGTTTGATTCCCGCCACTACTTGTTCATTAAATAAGTCTATAGCATCACGAGGCATTATGGGTGTGAATTTGGACTTTTCCTTAAAGTTGGTTTCAGGCTTGGCACATGTTTCAAATCCCGGTGAAAGTAATTCCTGGGTTGCCTATTCCGAATATTCGCCTGTACTTGAGTCACAACCCCCGTTTTGCATTCACGACCCAGGTTATATAAGTCTTTGAATGATATTAAGTCAGCCACATTCAGACTGCCCATCCCCGTCACTGCTGTTGGGTTACTGATTGCCTGTGTGGTTTGTAGTATGTTGGGGGAACTCGCCTTCATTTGATGAAATTTGCTAAGTTTGAGTTTCCTATCAAATTTGTAGATGTCAGCTCTGGTGTAAGTATAGTCAAAATTGGTAGAGGGACAGTATTAGAGGCCAAGTGAAAGGATCTGTTGTTCTGACTGGTTGAGATCCATGTCAGTAAGATTGATGATGGTGGTATTCTGATTGGTTGGCCTGTCATTTTCCATAGTTCCTTGATTATCATACTCTATGGGTATTGTCGTTTCCTCCATTGTCCTCGTCCTCTTGACGATTTGGTATTTCCGCTGCTGCTACCTTCCTCTGGCTGCCCTCCTTCGTTCCCGCCTGTTCTTGGTCCTTCGTTTTTTGATGTTTTGATGGCCCTGGGTCTAAGAGTATCCCTGCGACTCATTCTAAGGCAATCCAATTCTTCCCCCAGATATGGTTTCATTGCCCCTGGGGCTGGTCTGCCTCTCATATTTTCCATCTCAGTTTCGCTTTCGACAGCAGAACTCTAATCTGATGCTGAAGTTGATGATGCACCTCCATGTTCTCCAATCCGTTCTTGTTGTAATTTATTGCCTTTCATAGATTTATTTTTGTAAACATCGTATTTACGGGCAACAGTAAAAATCTGGCCGAAGTAGCAAACAGCTACTTACATAACCTGCTAATTAAATGAGAGGAATGTATCAAATTTCGCTCCCAGATTTCTAACCATCATAAAAGTCTATGGTGGGCTCCCAGTTCTGTGTGCCACCATTCCTGGGACTATTTCTGTGTATCCTTGCCTCGGATCAGGATTTCTGCTTTGTCACAATTTAACTCCAGACAATTATCTTTTATCCAAATGGAGACTGTAATGAGCCATTGTTTACATTTTTCCCTGCTCCTCCATTGTTCATGTGTTAGAGACACTATTAAGTGGGTGTCGTCTGTATATCAAAATGTCTCGAAGCTGAACCTTCTGATGAGAGAGGTTAGGGGAATCATGCAGACATTAAGGAGTGTAATGTTGAATCATGAACCCTGTGGAACCCTGTGCTGGAGTGGCTTAGGTTTAGATTAGTAAGACAGAAGGTGAATGAATTGAGCTCAATTGCTATGAAATTTTTTATCCTAAGATATTGCCTTGCCTCCAATTTAATATCTGAATACTATGGGATATGGTGTTAAACTCCACTAACTGGACCAGTGTGCCTGTGGTGCTGTGTGAAGGATGGAACCTGAATTGGGAAACATGCAGGATGTTATTGGCTCCCAGATGAGCGGATAGTTGATGATTGATGTGTTTTTCTATCATCTTAAAAAGTGCTGGTAGCAGCGATATAGGGCGGTAGTTAGAGAAAATCTAGAGAGCTAAATTATTTTGATAAAGGAGTAGATTAACTTGGGCCTCCTTCCAGAAAGTCAGAATAGCTTCTGTTGCAATGGAGCTATTAAGAATTTCCTGAAGTATTAGTGCAATGGGGGGGTCTAAGACCAGCTTTTGGTCCGGTGATAAGTAAGGATCTCTCGTTGATCCGGACTAAGGAATTACTGTTGAGATGAAGGTTCAACAAGGGCAAAGGCATGCCTTTGCTGGATCCCTGTGACTCCTAAGATCGCAGTTATCCGTTCTCTCAAATATCTGAATTCTCGCTCGTTGACTATCAGAAAAAAGTAAAGTACCTGCCTCTGACTGTGTGTCCAGATTCTAAATTGCCACTGTGATTTTAAATGCACTTTGCAAATCACTATCTGTTTCAATCTATATAAGTATCTATGTGGAGGCTTCCGTGTAGTCCCAACCTAGCTGGAGAGCAAAGGATAGTGCTGCATATAGGTCATGAGCCCTATGAGCTCATTCATGTTCATTAACAAGGAGAAAGGTTAAAATGCGTTCCTGTAGTTTGGGGACATGGTATGTTTGAAGAGATGGGTTTTCTGTTGAGTTTCTGAATAGCCATAGGGACAGAACCTTTCTAAATTTGATAAAGCTATTTTCCCAGATGGTGGGTACGTTGACGAAGAAGGCCTTCCTTCCCGATTTTTCCTTCTGTATTTCTTCATCTCTAGTCTGGAGATGACCTGCCTCCTTGTTTTTCGATGATGCCCAAGGCATTTTTAGTTTATTCACTCCCAAGTATGGAGGAGTTCAGTTTCTGATGGCCTTCTAACTAATGCAGTTGTTTTGAGCTGATGTGGTAGATTTTATTCCGGCTTTTGATGAGAGATGTTTTAGTGTGTACTATGCTTCTCAGTGGTTCTAGGGTAGTGTCGCAGGATGTGCAAAATTTGGACACAATTGCATAAAATTACGCATAATTAGGCGAAATGAGAGTCTGCCATTTCACGCTATAATTTACCTTGTAATGTGCTTGTGCGTCAATTTTTAGCACAAGGATTCATTTAAACAAAAGCACCACAAGAGGAATTGTTGCTCCCCTGAGTTTTTAGCAAATTTTAACTGGAAATGGGGTTAGTCTAGGTGAATTTTTACCGTGAATGATGCATAATGTTAGGTAATTTGAGTAACAAGCGTAACATAAAATTAGTGAAATTATGCTAATCACGTTGGCGTAGTTTAAAATTTGCCCTGTGCTAGTGGTGTCAGGGAGACGGTTGAGCAGAGTGTTCACTCCATCATGCAGAGGGCATAGAAGGTTAGTGGAAATGGCTATTTGCCAACATGCATCCATGCATTGCAGATTTCTTCGGGCCAAGCACTAACCTGGCCAAAGCACTGAATCAACCCAAATGATCTACACATCTAGCCACAATCCATGAAATCGCGTGCCTGGCAAGAAAATCATTTCACTTCCACAAATTTTTGAGTAAGCAGTCATACATTGTATGGCCAGAAGTTGCCTGCAAGATAGAATCACTGCCTGTGGCACTTGGTAAACCTAAGATACCCAAAGCCATGATGTAATATCTGATCATGGAGACTTTATTTTGAATTTTTTCCAGAAGCTCACACTTAATTCATTCTTCTGAAGTAGAAGCAATGTGCTCTATTTGGAACCTTCCGTAAGTTAAGGTATATAGGATATATTCCAACATGACTGACAGTGTTGTTTTGACTCTGCTGCTAATGTAAAAGTAGGCACATTTTTTACATTGATGCCCATCCAGACCTGAACGCAGGTTTTTTTCACACCTACTTGAGCAGCGATCATTTTAGGTGTAATAATGTGCTCAATACTGTATTGCTTACTTTTTGAATATATTTTTCCATAGTATTTTACACCAGTCTAAATCGTTTGCAAACAATACATGAACCCAAGCACCTTCTAGTTTTGCAGCCGCAAGTGAATCCTTAATGCTCTGTTTTCCCCATTCAAAGTTTAACATGATAATGCACTCTTTTCCCCATTTAAAAGTTAACATGATAATGCTCTCTTTTTCCCACTAAAAGTTTAACATGATAATGCTCGGTTTTCCATGTCTTATCTTTCAGGAGGTTTTGTAAGTTTTCACATAACATCCGTTCTGAGGTCAACAGAGCTGTGTTGAAGGCCAATGAGATCAGCAGCCTCAATGAAAAGGAGCTGCGCGTTCTGCTACAACTCAATGATCCCTCCTGTCTGCCAGAGGTGAGCTGCGCAGGCTACAGTCATACAGTTTGTATCATAGATGCTTTAAACTAACCTTTCATGGCTTCTTGCCCTTGGACCCTAGGAATTGACCACTGTGGCCCTCCCAAGGGTAGCATTGAGACTCTACTGTTAGACTAGTACAAAGCAACAACATCACCGCAAACATTGGCAAGGACAAACAATTGACTTTACTACAGTTAAACTTTTTTTCAAATTTCCTTACAACACAGACTATATACGAACATGGGCAACAGCAGTGCACGCCTCTTTACACATGCAGAACAGCTACAGGACAGCAGAAATAGGTCTCACGCTAACCTCACTGATTGATGACTGCTTGTAATGTGACCAGCAGCGGCATAAGGCTCCCTCTTGCTTAGAATAAGAGTAGTATTAACAGCAACCTTTATTCGCTCAAAGAACAGGTACAACATAGTGAGCAGCCTCCACAGAACAAGGACCACCTGACAGGATATATATATGTTTTCCTTAAACACAGAACAGGCACAGCATGGGCAGAAGCAGTGGGCACTATCCTTACACACACAATCGGAATGCCAGGGGCAACATCAGTGCAAACTGTGCTACAGGCAGAATAGGTAAAGCACAGACAGCTGACATAGCCATCCCTGCTGACAGCAAACCTTCCACTGGTAGAACCTTCACACCAATACCCCCTCCCACTTATAGTCCAGCTTACTCCTGGCAAACACTTCACAAAGGCAGCTTTTCACACACTACTCACATTGGAAAATATAACCACATAAATAAGTTAGCAAATTATGCCTCTATCAATGGAGTTATAGGTATGCTGCTGCTCTGCTGCATTGGGAGGTCATCATCATCACCCTCATCACTGATCACTGCGGGTAGATAGAAGTTCAATCGATGGTTGATGTAGAATGGTCCTTGATCGTGTAGATGTTGTAGGGATACATGAGGCTCTTAAACTGGCATCTCCTCTGGATGGGGAGACAGTGGAGGTTTCAGGGGTGGAGGTGGAGGTGATGTGGGTCTGTTTGGGGAGGTCAGGATGAGTCTGGCTGCAGCATTCTGTATTGTCTGGAGTCTTCTGAGGAGCTGGGTGGAGATGCCGGTGTAAAGAGCGTTGCCGTAGTCGAGGCGGCTGGTGATGAGGGCCTAATTGACGATCTTTCTAGTGTTGACTGGGATCCATCTGAAGATTCTGCAGAGCATGCGAAGAGTGTGAAAGCAGGAGGAAGCGACTGCTTTGACTTGCCGTTACATGGTGAAGTCGCTGTTGAGGATGATGCCTGGGTTGCGAGTATGGTCTGTATGTGTGGGTGTTGTTCCGAGTTCTGCTGGCCACCAGCAGTGGTTCCAAACAGAAGTGTTCTTCCCGAAGATCAGTACTTCTGTCTTGTTTGAGTTGAGTTTGAGGCAGTAATCTCTCATCCAGTTGACTATGTTGGTCATGGTGTCACAGAAGTTGGTTTTGCCATTGGAGGGGTCCTCCGTGAGTTAGAGGAGTAGTTGAGCATCATCTGCGTAGGAGATTATTTTGAGGCCATGGGATCTGATGACATCTGCAAGGGGGGTCATATAGGTGTTGAACAGGCTCGGGCTGAGGGATGAGGACCCTTGGGATATGCCACATATGATGTCATTGGGTACGGAGGTGAAAAGCTGCAAATGATGTCCTTGGGTTCGGAGGTGAAGGGATGCAGCCCGATGGTCTGCGAGCATCCTGTGAAGAAAGAGACGATCCACTTGAGGGAGTTTGCTGTATGCCGATGTTGTAGAGTCCATCGATAAGGGTGTGTTGGGAGACAGTATCGAACATAGCAGAGAGGTCGAGGAGGATTAGGCGCACAGTCTCTCCATGGTCGAGGAGAGTTCTGATGTCTGTGGCAGTGATCAGCGTGGTCTCAGTGCTGTGATTGGCATGGAATCCTGATTGCGAGCCATCAATTAGGTGGTATTGTTCCAGATATTTGGGAGCTGTTGGTTGATGGCTTTCTCGAGTACTTTGGCCAGGTAGAGGATCCGGGATATTGATCGATAATTTTTTAGATCGTGGGGATCAGCTGAGGGTTTCTTTGGAGGGGGTACAGCAACAAGAAAAAAAAATGTCAGAATGAAGAATTTTCTGTTCGAGGCATATGAGCTGCAGAATTAATACTTTTGCATAGATCACCATCTGTTGTTGGGCTCGGATGCTTGCACCTTGTTGTTGTATTGGAAGAAGTCTTTTGTGGTCAAGAGATAGGTGACTCCTCCCTTGGACGATAGTGCGCATGGGCATCGACTCCATCCTCAGATAGTTTTTTTCCGCCATCGGGGTTCGGATGTAACTTCAGCGCTCTGGTTCGGCACCGTGTTTTCCATACCATCGCAAACTCAACTGTATTGTTCTCGTTCACGTGCCTTTCGACGCGCTAACACAAATTTCGATTCCTGTGGTTGACGCGGGCAACTGGGCCTATCGACGCCATTCGGGCCTACGGCTAATGGAAAGGACTCCATTAAAAAAATGGCCTCAGTTTGGAGCTAAGTTCCACCACAGCGACCAACACAAGGTCTGCAACCTATGTCTCTCGCACAAGCACGAAGAGAACATTTTTCAAGCCTGTGCCTCCTTCTGGTCCAAGAAGACTATCCGTGATCGCCGGGCTCGATGACACGTTATGGTGCAACAGGCAGCACCGGTGCCAGAAGACATCTTCGATGAAGGCCCCAACGTTCCAGGGGCAGAGGATTCGGAGGATCTCGACATCGTATCCGAAGCAAATGACTCCGACTCCGATGCCCACATCACTCCAGGTCAACGAGTGAGTACAACTGCCCCTGCCCCAACCTCACCCGAAAAAAAGTAGGCTCCGGTCAAGACTTCACTTGAAGGCCTTAGTCGCAACCAAAAGAAGACTTCAGAAGTCCCACCTCTGGGCCTGGCTCCGAAGCAAAAGGAGAAGCCTTCCAGCGGCTCGGGACCGAGCAAACCGCACGTTGGTGCCTCAAAACCACCATCGGTGCCGAAAGCGGGAACACATCCTACTCCGGCTGTCTCCAAAAAGGCTTCGGCACCAAAATAACTGAAGGCCTCGGCTCTGAAGACTCCTCGAAAACCTTCGGATCCAAAAAAGATTTTGGATTCGACACATAAGCCAAAGGACCCAAAAACCACTTCTAAAGCTCCAGAGCAGAAATCTAAACCACGGTCGGAACTGAAAAAAACGGCGCCGAAAGCACAGACACTGCATCTAGATCAATCAACACTAGTATGTTATTATGAAGGCACGTATGGTTGTGCATTTCTGGTTTCAAACAAGAAGTGCAGACTACTATCCTGAATCAGCCGTTCAATCAGGAACAACTTTTGGCCCAGCTGTAGACACAGCCTTAGAGAAAATGAAAAAAGACATTGAGACTGCAAAATCTATGGGAGCATTACAGTCTCCATCTACACGAGGCTCCTTTCGTCGCTCCTTTTATAGGGGTGCATCGAAGAACATCAGCATAGACACTGCTTGCTCCTGATACAAAAGTACCACACACACATATCCCCAAAAAGGAATATTTCAGAGGTGGGTACAAGGGAAATAACAACAAAGGAAGAGGCTGAGGTAACAACAACACTTGAACCCTCTCCCTCTAATAAACAGTGACTTCCCTACACTCCCTCCAGACCATTCCACTCCGGTCGGAGGGAGACTCTCACAGTTCCTACCTGTCTGGAATTCCATCACTACAGACAAGTGGGTAAGACAAATTATCCAGTATGGTTACTGACTGGAACTTACTGCAACTCCCCCCAACATACCACCCAAACATTGTCCCATGTCCACAGAACATCTAGCGCTCCTCAAACAGGAAGTTCTCTCACTGCTTCAAAAGCATGCAATAGAACCAGTTTCCCCAGAGCATCAAGAGACAGGGATTTACTCCCTATATTTTCTAATCCCCAAAAAAGACGGTACCCTCAGGCCGATACTGGACCTCAGACCTCTCCATTTCTACATACAGTCCAATCACTTTCACATGATCACTCTTCAACAAGTCCTTCAACTACTTCAACACGGCGACTTCCTTGCCATATTAGATCTCGAGGACGCCTACTTCCATATTCCCATAAACCCTGCTCATAGGAAATATCTAAGATTTACAGTGGACGGCCAACACTATCAGTTCATGGTTCTCCCATTCGGAGTAGCCACAGCACCCAAGGTCTTCACAAAGTGTCTCACGGTAGTAGCCACACACTTGCGAAGACAGCAGATCCATGTGTTTCCATACTTGGACAACTGGTTGATAAAAGCCAAGTCACTCAGTCAGTGTGTTCATCACACTTACCTGACAATTCTACTGCTACACCACTTGGGATGCACAATAAACCACGCCAAGTCACATCTACAGCCTTCCTACCTACATCAGTATGTAGGGACCACGATAGACACTTCCAAAGCTCTAGCATACCCCTATCCAGCCAGGATAGCCAGTATGCAAACCCTCATCACAAAATTTCAACCCCAACATTCCCTTCCAGCTCAAGTGTTTATGCAGCTCATAGGAATGATGGCCTCTTGCGTTTTTATAGTACCTCACGCAAGACTTCAGATGCGCCCCTTACAAGAATGCTTAGGACGTCAGTGGAATCGGGCTCAAGGTCAACTTATAGATCTTGTGTTGGTGGACAGCTACACACATCGCTCTCTGCAGTAGTGGAACACACAAAACCTTTCCAGAGGGTGGCCGTTCCTGGAGTCAGTTCCACAGATAGTGCTAGCAGTGGACTCATCACTCACCGGCTGGGGAGCCCATCTCCTAAACCACACAGTTCATGGCAGGTGGACAACTCAATAGTAAGTGCTCCACATCAATCACCTAGAATTACTAGCAATATTTCTAGCATTAAAGTCATTCCAAGCACATCTCCTCAACAAGACTGTCCTGGTGCGCAAGGGCAATATGATAGCAATGTATTACATACAGAAACAAGGAGGAACACACTCTTTGCAGCTGTCTCATCTAGCGCAAAGCATATGGAGATGGGCCATTCTGCAAAACATATATCTTCTGGCAGAACATCTTCCAGGAGTGCACAATCAAATTGCGGATCTACTAAGTCATCAGACACAGCAGATACACAAATGGGAACTTCATCCTCAAGTTCTTCAACCATTTTTCTAGATGTGGGGCCACCCAGCTATAGATCTGTTCGCCACACACGCAAACACAAAATGCCCAACCTTCGCCCCCAGGTTTCCACACCCGTTGTCCAAAGGCAATGCGATATGGATGAACTGGTCAGGCAGATTTGCAAACGCTTTTCCGCCACTCCCACTCATTCCATTAGTAGTACGCAAGCTCAAGCAACAGTCTCTCGAGATGATCCTAGTTGCTCCCACATGGGCACGGCAACCATGGTTCACAACACGCCTCGAACTCTCAGTAGTTCCACACCAAACTACGTCCCTCCCCAAAGCTGCTGACGCAGAACCATGGAGAGATAAAGGCATCCAGATCCAGCACAACTGAATCTAGCAATCTGGCTCCTGAAGTCCTAGAGTTTGGTTACCTTAACCTCCCAACAGACTGTATGAACATTATCAAAGAAGCCAGACGCTCTACTACTAGAACTTGCTCTGCAGCCAAATGGAAACAATTAATCATTTACTGCAATCACAACAAAATTGTTCCGCTAGATGCTTCAATACAAAACATAATTTTCTATTTACTGCATCTACAAAGATGTAATCTAGCCTACTCATCCATAAGAGTACATCTGGCTGCCTTTGCCACCTACCTTCAAAACAGGCATTTCTCGTTGTTCAGAGTATCCGCTATCAAAGCCTTTATGGAAGGCCTTAAAAGGATAATTCCTCCCACACTGCCACCCTCTCCGGTGTGGAATCTAAACATTGTCCTTACTAGGCTTATGGGTCCTCCATTTGAACCTCTACACAAATGCGAACTGCAATTCCTTACATGGAAAGTAGCTTTCCTTGTCTCAATCACCTCTCACAGGAGAGTAAGAGAGATCCAGGCTTTAACCATACAAGAACCATTCTTACAAATACATCGTAACAAGGTGGTTCTTAGAAGGAATCCAAAATTCCTTCCCAAAGTAATCTCTGCTTTTCATCTTAATCAATCTGTAGAGTTACCAGTGTTTTTCCCATTGCTTAGTTTGTAAAATATGAAGTGCAGGTGCTCAAATGTTTGTCGGAGGCCACACCTACTTTTCCCCAGCTCCACCCACTTCCTCCACTGGCTCCACCCACTTACTTTATTGACTCCACCCACATCCTCAACTGGCACTGCTAAAAGTCAGATGTAATACCAAATCTGAATTTCAGCAAGCGAGCCTTCCTCATAGTAAGGTTTTGATAGGAGGTTCCAAATGTAAATATTTGAAAAAGAAACTTCAATGTAATGAATTTAGGGATTAAGAATAGGAGGCCTAAAGTATTATAGATATTTTGGACTCAGGTTTCGTTGCAAGTCACACTAGAAAAATATTTTTGCTCCGGAGCAAAATAGAGTACATTTTAAGCATAACCTTGTCTTAAAAATTACAAACATCGCTCAAAGCTGTTGAACAATCATGGACGTGCAACGCCCTGTTTGGGATCATAATGTAGCGGATGCTTTAATAAAGGGTGCTGATTCAGCTCAAAACGTAGGAGTCAGACAATCTCGATGCACAAATGGGTGCAATGTCTGATATTTATGTGTTTATCTCATTTTCATTGCTTGATTTTGCTCTCCAGAAAGTGTTCATCATAGTCGTTGAAATGGCATTCATAATTACACTGAAATACTTGAAATTATGAAAATGGTACACATAGGAATTTGAAACCTTGTCAGCTATGCGAGGTGTCAGTGTCACTGGGCGAAGGGTGCACTGCAAGGAGAGCAGAAGGACATCACTACCTGGCAAATGAAACTCTCCACTGTGAACCCTGCAGCCAAGAGAAGAGCACTTCCTTCCAGGCCTAGCAGCTGTTCCATAAGAAAAGAGCTAAGACAAAAGAACTATGGCTGACTACTGGTTTATCACTTAAAATCCCAAAATCCCAAGATGGTATTCTGTTCCTGTGCACAAACCTTCCGGAGTCCGCCGTAGAACAACTCCACTGAGGGCCAGATGAAGAGAACATAAGCAAACGAGGAAGGTGCACCAGTAAAAAAAGTCCAAATCCAAGCAGGTGTCCTTTAGTATTTCCTTTTTATTTTCTTCTAGTATAGAAAGATAAGAACCAGCCAACGCGTTTCGTTCCACAACGGAACTTCTTCAAGGCTCAAAACAGGCAACATAACCACATATAAATGACAAAACAACATGTAAAAGCTACAAATACAACAAAGATATTATTTGATACATGATGATACTACAATCAAAAAACTAACACACATATAAATCACAAAACATGATACATACATATAATATCAAAAAGAGTTAAGAAAAATATTTGAAAGAGACATATATGCCACATATCTAAAAAGGACACACAAATGTGCTGTAAACATACTCCAAGCTAATATTATATACACATGTCCCATCTCATTTCAGATCCCATAAAGTATGTGTATTTATACACCTATGTTTCATAAATTTAGGGCAAGGTCAGCTTATTAAGAGGTAGCAGATCTGTAATCATATTTATATGAGAAATTCATAGGGGAAACGACAAAAGGATGAGGGTTTGGAAATCATAAGTATAACCAGGCACTCTCCAAAATTCGAGTCTATGTAGCAATGGAGGATGAAATGCAATGTAACACGACCCCATGTGCATAAAAAGTTCCTAAAAACGACGATCTGGGGTGTATACAAAAATTAAAAAAAAAAAAAAAATATATATATATATATATATATATATATATATATATATATATATATATATATATTTATATATTGTTTTCAAAAAAGTTGTTATCCAAATTTTTAGAATAACTCCCAGCGGCACACCAAAGGACGAGTTCAATAAGAATTTATTGCCTCAAAAACAAAACAGTACGACGCGTTTCGGCGAAGCCTTTGTCAAGCAAATAACCTGTGCCCAATTCCCCATAGAAATAGAGGTTACGGTTTGTAGACAGTGAAACAATACTATCAGGATAGAGGCACTCATGGAAAACAGACTTAAATTATTGCACATGATTACTACATAATTAAATAAAAAGAAGATAAATTAAATGCATAAATGATGCGCAGTCTATTCCGCGTCCTTTTAAAATTGCGGTCATTGCATTGGTTGTACTCCCATGTATACAGTGTTCCACGGGACAACCCATATGAAGCAGGCATAAGACTATAAACATAAAGGTTTAAAATTAATATCCTTAATGCAAATTTGCAATTACAATCATCGCATACTTGTCGCAATCCATTGTTAACAATCATATCCAAAAATCCAAGCAAATCGCATGTTACGCCAGAAACCAAGGGTAATGTACCCGGTGACACAACTTTTCGTAAAAGGAATTTGGGGAATTACAATACTGGCTGCAATGTAAAATATGTCGGTGTCCGCTGCTGGCACCGGCGTCGTCAGGAGGGTGAGCGGCTCTTCACAGAACTCTCGTACGCATATATATATATATATATATATATATATATATAAATATATATATAAAGAGCAGAGTATGATAATTCGTAAATTAAAAAACTTTTCAGATCTATATATTCAGGACACTCAACCACTAACTGTGCCCCTTTAAAAGCGAAGGATAAATAATACTTGAATACATAATACTTGAAAGTCACCATTAGTAAAACTATTATCAGAAATCACAGACATTTGTATTTGAAGTGAATAAGCAAAGTCAATAGACAGTATAAATATCAGAAGCAAAGTACGTAATCCAAATGATAAACGGAAAATGTGCAAACAGGAAATTGATATTGTCAATACAAAGTAATCAAAAAGATGATAATCAAAAAGACTTACCCACTGTGTAAAGGACAATCGTCAAAAGAAGAATATATATCAGACACAAACGTCTAGAAATTTACTACCATATGCGGCATTTTTCTGATTCTGAAATATATTATTTTCCCTTAAACATCTTTTGACTATTTGGATATATTTTTTCAGCTTTGATGCATCTTTGTGCATTCTGCGTTGTTTTTTAAATATTTTCTTTGTCCTTATTATTCAGTTTTGTTTTTGAATATGGAATATATACTCTTTTCAATATGGCGCTCAAACTAGTAGTATTTTGAGCTAGCCGGGTTGATTTCCCCATTGTTTCGTTTAAAATGTCGCCCTACTTTGTAGTTCACACCAGAGGCGTGTATATATACGCCTGTGGGACGGGAGTGCGATGTGACTAATTAATCTACATTATTTATCATAACACATGCCTTTTTTCGTGTAGGCATTTCGTCTTGTCCCTATAATCAACCGCTTTGTTTTTAACCTCTTTATCGTTTCATCATGGCGCTTCATTTATTTCATGTGCTTGACGACTGAATATAACAACTCCTATGATATTTTATAAAGTCTAGGCCGAATCTTTATCTTTTAATTTATAATGTTGCTTTCTATTCAATGCATCCAGTGTATTAACAAACCACACGATAAAAAAAAACTAATTTCCTTTCTGATATAGATATGCTTTTGTGCCCTTTTGTTGTGCCTGATTTTTTATTCTCTATTGTTATTGATACACGTACTACCATTCCATCATGGCGTCTCTCTTTTCCTCGATCATCCTATCGCGATTCACGGGACTTCCTGTTTACGGTCAGATGACCCACATTTCCTGTGCACACATAATTTTTTATAAAATGGAGCGCAACGTGGAAAACACCGTCACTTACTGGTGCCTTTCCTGGAGCTTTGTATTTACGGGACTTCCAAGGTATGAGTACCCCTTGGTATGATGGAATTTTTTGGAGCTTTGTGTTTTCTCCCTACGTACGGATGTGTGTGTTTCTTTGATTGGCGGTGAACTTAGGGATGGGTTGTCTTGCGTTCCTCTAAACATAGGAGAACTTATAAATTCATTTGCATCTTGTATGACTTTTTCAGTCTTTTCAACGAAATGTTTGCTAAATCGATAGTAGCGTTCTTTCTACTTTGAGACACATGCTTTACATATCTGGTGTATGTGTGTCAATATTATCTTTCCCACGTTCCGTTTGACATTTTCGTTTGTGTCTTTCTTTTTCCCACGCGCCTTTCATAATAAGACGAGGGCTTATTGCTCGTGACCTTGTTTATCGATATCCTAGTTTCGGATGGTCACATGATGGTTTACTTTTTATTACATGTTGTATTAGTTCAATGTAACATGTCTTTCCTGGCACCTTTGAAGGCGATACAAGTGCATTATCAGATCTTGTTGTTTTTCCGTAGATTATTGGAAACCTATCGATTGTACTCTTATTATGGAGTAACACAATGAAATACTCAAGGGATAAATTTCTAGACGTTTGTGTCTGATATATATTCTTCTTTTGATGATTGACCTTTACACAGTGGGTAAGTCTTTGATTACCATCTTTTTGATTACTTTGTATTGACAATATCAATTTCCTGTTTGCACATTTTCCGTTTATCATTTGGATTACGTACTTTGCTTCTGATATTTATATTCTCTATTGACTTTGGTTATTCACTTCAAATACAAATGTCTGTGATTTCTGACAATAGTTTTACTAATGGTGACTTTCAAGTATTATTTATCCTTCGCTTTTAAAGGGGCACAGTTAGTGGTTGAGTGTCCTGAATATATAGATCTGAAAAGTTTTTTAATTTTACGAATGATCATATTCTGCTCTTTATATATATGTGTAATGTAAATTAGTATGAAAGCCCATTCAGGGCAAGAATTGCATTGCATTGTAAATAAGCACAATGTTTGCACGTTTAATAATGGCTGCCAATTTGGACTGAAGTAAGTCCTATGTTGATGTCTATGTTACAAGTGAAGTATTTATGTCCATTGAAAGCCGACGCCTCTGGCAATTGACGAAGGCGATAGCCGAAACGCGTTTTGCTGTAGGTTAGTCCTGTGAATAAACTTGGACACTGTTCCCGTGAGTGCTGGTGCTTTTGTACCTGGAGCTTTGACTGTGCGCGGTATCCGTCACCGCGCTGAGAGCACCCGACCGCGAGTGAAGGGGCGAGACGGAAAGTGAGCTGGATTGATTTTCCCTTCACCGCCGCAATGGATTTTGCAACACTGTTTCACCGCGCTGAGAGCCTGCTACTATAGCCGAGCAGAGGAAGATGTAAACTCCTTCACGTAACGGACTCGTACTTGGTGAAGAAAACAGAGACTCTCGGCAGACGGTAGGAAATTGACATTCAGTCTTTAAAAGTTGTGTATTGAATTGCGGCAGATCGAGGGAACAATATAGAATTTAATTTTTGATTATCATTTCAAGAGATATGTTTAATGTAGAGGCGCGACGTGAAGTGGCCAACGAAATATTTAGGAAGAGAACAGATACCCGCTCAGGGGGCAGCGGCAGCGATGGTGGACAGAGTGTGGCCCGTGGGGCCAATTTATTGAAGGAACAGTTCGCTCGTTTAGAAAGACTCTATGAACGAGAAATCCAGAAGTGGTGGGAGGCCACCTCGTTACAGCATTACATTGATGTGGATAGAGTCCCTCGAGGTCTCAGAATTTACACCATTCCCGCCTACGAAAATCCTAATCCCAAATTGTTGGAAGAATGGGCGGAGCATACAGCGGCCTCATCTAAGGGAATGCTACTGATATTGATCAAGTTCGCCTGGAGTGACAGGGACACTACGCTACAGGAGATTAACGCACTGGAACAGGAGATTGAAAAAGAGTGCGACAAGAGTAAATTGGACGAGTTCAAAGAGGGCATGAAAAAACGCATTGCAACGTATGAACTCAAAATAAGACAAAGGAAACAAAACAAGTTTGAGCGCGATGAGAGGGATTATGAGCAGGGACGCGTTCTGACCTTTGCTAAGAGGTATGATCTACCTAGGAGACAATTACTCAGTGGCAGAAGTAAAGTAGCAACCAAGCAACGCGACACATCTGAATCGGAAGTCACTGATGCAGAGTTGAGCAGTGATGAAAGGGAATCAAGACGTGCTGAAAACGTAGTGGCGACCCCTTTTCACGAGGAGTTCCGTATCATCCGGGAAACGTGGGGCAGAGGTGGAAGAGGCAAACCACTGTCACAAAGGAAAAAAGCAGACGTAGAACAAGGAGAGGCGGCTGGAGCAAGCAGCAGTACCGCATCTCCTCGAATTACCCAGAGCAGGAGAGGGGCGAGACGGTAACATCAGAAGCACTCACCGTGGTAAACTTAACACCTAGAGTATTAACTGAGGCGGAACTTAAAGTTTTACAATTTGGATTAGGTTTCTGCCCCTCGAGAAGATCAGAATATACGCAAACTAAGATTGACTTGTTCCGATTTGCGAGAAAAATGAAACTCACGAAATACTTTCAAGGCAAAAAATCTACAAAAGAGAAAGGAATAGCAACTGTCAGTGAAATGGAAAACCTCACAGCCGGCGATTTAGAAGTATTGGCTGTCATGGAAGATCTACAACATGAGGGTGACCCCAGACAATTGATCCCAAAGAAAGGGATGGATCAATCAGAGATAATACAAATTAATCCTGGCAGTCCATTCAAACCAACGTCTAAATTTGTGCTGATGATGCCGGCTGATTCCATTGATGTGTTCACAGAAGCAGTGACGAAGGATTTGGTCAAACTAAGAGGAAGAAACAACTACAACAGAAGGATGGGCAATATTACCAAGAAGCAAAAACAGGCGATCAAGGATTTACAGAATGACAAATCTATTATCTGTAAACCATCTGATAAGGGGGGCAATGTCGTTTTGATGACATTTGAATATTACCAAAGGGAAGCATTGAATCAACTTAATGATACATCTAGTTATATGAAGATAACACGCAAAGACTTTGAGAGCAGTATAACATCTTATAGGAACCTTTTGAACAAGTGGTACCATAAAGGGATGCTATCTAAAGAAGAATATGGTTTTTTGGAATGCAAGCATCCAAAATTACCTACATTTTACCACCTTCCTAAGCTGCACAAAGATCCCGTTAACCCCCCTGGTCGCCCAATTGTTTCCTCCTTAGGAAGTTTAACTGAACACATGTCTAAGTTTGTAGACTTCTTTTTGTCTGAACCTGTCACCAAGCTCACTTCCTACATTAAGGATACTAAGGATTTTTTTAAACGAGTGCAGAATGTACATTGGGAAGATGATTACGTGATGATGACCCTCGACATATCTAGTCTGTACACTAGCATTAACCACGATCAAGGAATTCAGGCTGTCCAGTACTTTTTGAACAACCGATCAATCAATCTGGTAGAACACAATATGATGATGATTGAGTTCGTGAGATTTTGCTTGTGTAATAACATATTTCTGTTTCAGGATGTCTTGTTTAAACAGATACGGGGTACCGCGATGGGAACCTGCTTCGCCCCCAGCTACGCGAACTTGTTCGTGGGCTGGTGGGAGGAGCAGGTGGCCTGGGCGGAGACCAACGTATATTGGACTCAGAAAGTCATTAGTTGGACAAGATACATTGATGACTTGTTCATTGTTTTTAAGGGTACCGAACAAATGGCGAATGATTTTGTCGGAATACTTAACAATAATGACTTAAACCTTAGATTCACAGGAGATATCAGTAAAAAATGTGTGAATTACTTGGATCTAGTGGTGTTCCCCATGGAAGGTAGACTGTGCACTCGCCTGCATAGAAAACCGACCGCGGGGAATTCCATCTTACATGCCCGAAGTTGCCATTCCGAAAAGACTATAAGTAGCATTCCTTATGGCGAACTCCTTAGGATTAAGCAAAATTGTTCTCTAGATAATGATTACCAAGTGGCAGCAAGAGAAAGCATGAACAGATTCAGGTTGAGAGGTTACCATCAAGACATCCTAAATGAAGCAATCAAAAAAGCAGAAGTCAAGTCTAGTGTCACGCCTGCCGATTCCAGCCCCCGGGTGAATACGTTCCCTGTCCAAGATGGCCGCTCCCGAGTGCGCAGGCGTAACATGGTCAGGCGAGTTGAAAAGCCTGACTTCCGGTTTACTCGGAGCTTCGCGTTCCAGTGGGGCTCCTCAGGCTGTTGCGATACTTACCCTCAACGTTCTGAGTTCCTGGACTACATCGGTAGTCGCTTTGTTCCCGTGTCCTTTGCCCAACCACTTCAGAGGATTCCGCGGTTGCTTCATTTTTTCACCGCAGCCCTCTCTGTCAGAGCTCTGACACCCGAGCCTGTTTCCTCCCGCTCGGGGGCTCCTTTTTGTTTCACGCCGCTTGGCGCCTTGTTCCTTTGCTCCGCCGAGCATTATTCAGCAGGCAGCAGTGTACTCCGCCCACCTTACCGGACCTTGTCCCGTGGACCGGCCGGGTTTAACTGCTCCTGCTCCCCTGTCATTCCACGCGTCCTTCCCTGCTCCTTTCCTTGTCTGCCCTATCCTCCAGAGACCCACTTTCCTTCGTTTCCTGACTCGGAGAGCTGGCCAGATTCACTACAGCGGGCAGTCCTGATTACATCCAAGGCTCCTCTCTTCACATCCCAAGGTACTGTGCCGGGGGAGCGCTGAGGGAGGGGGTGTCAGTTCCCATATTAAGAGCATTCATCCTTATCTTGTTCCCTTTAGGCTTCCGTACATCCAAACAAAAGGTGTGTCTCACATAGTACCAGGGGCAGTTCCGGTGAACTTCTTAGGATTCCCTTCACAACCATTCCAGTTCCACCGCTAGGTAGGCGAACCTCCTGCTGGTTAGCAAGGACAGGTGGGAGGGGGCTTTTAGGTACCTTCACATCACTTCCCTCTATTATTATATGTTCTTTGTGCCTTTTTCAGACTTCCGCTCTCTAAGGACCACAGTGACGAGAAAGAAGGCAGTTCTCTGGATGCTACCCTCCTTTCCTTGTTTTGTCTCCCCTCTTTCCCTTCTTACCCGTGTGTTCTAGGGTTTGATAGCCACACGGTGTGAGAAGGGACGGTTGGGAATTAGCCTCTGCATCTAGCAACAGCAGCGTGGGGACTCGGTGGCGCTCCTGCAGAATCCCTTCCGGTAAGATCCTGACAGAACGCGAAGCCCTAGTGGTTTGTTCTACCCGGGCGCCATGGACTTACCTCAGGTTACAGTAGCAGACTTAGCTAATATGATAGGGAATTTGCAGTTAGAGACACAGGCCTTGACTGCTCGAGTAAATACACTACAGAGAGAGAGGCCTGGGGAGGGCGGTGCTAGGGGCTCAGCGCAGGTCATACACGTAACTACTCCTCCGTCCATTCCTCTTGCTCCACCCGAAAGATTTTCAGGAGACTCTACAAAATGTGCCACCTTTATTAGTCAGTGTCAACTACAATTCACATGTAAAGCGCAATGTTTTCCTACAGACCAGGCAAAGGTGGCTTTTATGATCTCATATCTAGGTGGTTCAGCTGCAAAATGGGCGATTCCGTTGATAGAACGGGATGACCCTTTATTACAGGACTATAGGGCATTCCAAAGAGAATTCAAAAAGCTTTTCGACAAACGCACTTATACGCAGTCTGCAGATACCGAGTTACCAGCTCTCAAACAAGGGACAACAGATTTGATTACCTATATCACCACATTTCAGAGGTTAGTGGTTGAAGCTGAATGGCCAGAGGAAAAATGCAGTACTTTGTTTTATCGGGGCCTTAGAGACGACATCAAAGATTCCCTATCGCAGATTGTAGATCTCCCCAGGGATTGTAAAGAACTTATAGACTTAGTGGTCAAAATAGATCATCGCCTTCAAGAACGAAAGAGGGAAAGAGGGAGACCCGAGAGTAGAACAGTAGTTTTTCGAGAGAAAAGAACAGAAACCGCTTCTGCAGCTGACGAAGTGGAACCTATGCAGATAGGGACATTACGTGGTCCTTTAACCCCTGAAGAAAGACGCAGAAGGCGCGACAATCAGCTTTGCCTCTATTGTGGGAAGGCGGGTCATTTTCTCAGAAACTGTCCTACCAAACCGGTGGTAACCAAGAAGTCGGAAAACTAGAAAACCCGGGGCCTAGTGAGACCAGGACTCCGGGTTATTCTGGTTTAAGCGTCTCTTCAGCTAACCCCAGTATGGCTCACCCCAGTCATTTTTTTGTCTCCGCTGAATTAATTTGGGAACAAGGAAAGACTGGGATTCAAATTATGATAGATTCGGGCGCTTCAGGGAATTTTGTAGATAAGAATTGGGCCCAGGAACATTTTATTCAGGCTTATGACAAAGGTTACGTAGAAAATGTCATCACGATCGATGGAAGCATCTTAAAATCAGGTCCCATCACACATCAGACGGAGGCCATACAAGTCCTCTTAGAGCCTAATCATGCAAAGATGATAGAATTTGACTTGATCCAATCCCCTCAGTTCCCGGTCTTGCTGGGCCTCCCTTGGTTGAGGTTGCATAACCCATTGATAGATTGGAAAAAAGCAACAATCCAGTTCCGACCTGAATACTGTTTGGCTCATACGGTAATGTCTAGTCAGGTCAGCGAGGTACCAAGGGTTGAGGAAGAAAACTCGTTACCACGGGAATATCAAGATTTGAAAGCCATTTTTAATGAGGAGGAGGCCACCAGTCTTCCCCCTCACCGACCATATGATTGTCGGATTGATCTACAGAACGGAGCTAAAATACCCTGTAGCAGGGTTTACTCCCTCACGGAGAAAGAAAACCTGTATTTGAGAGAATATCTGGATTCCATGCTGGCCATGGGGTTTATACGTCCTTCCCGCTCCCCAGCCTCATCCTCGCTGTTTTTCATACCGAAGCGGGAAGGGGGCTTGCGCTGTTGCATCGACTATAGGTCTTTGAACAAAATCACGATTAAAAACAGGTATCCTCTTCCGCTCATTTCTTCTCTCCTTGATCAAGTGAGAAATGCCCAAATATTTACTAAATTAGATTTACGGGGTGCATATCACTTGGTTAGGGTAGTAGAGGGAGATGAGTGGAAGATGGCCTTTTGTACAAAATATGGCCTCTATGAGTATCTTGTAATGCCCTTTGGGCTGTGTAATGCCCCCTCAGCATTTCAATTTTTCATAAATGAGGTACTTAAGGAAATGCTGGAGGTCTACGTCATTGCCTATATTGATGACTTGCTCATCTATTCCTGTTCCCCGCAAGAACACGTACACCACGTCAGAAATGTGTTACAGCGACTACGGGACAACCACCTATACTGCAAACTTGAGAAATGTATGTTTCATGTCCAGGCGGTCCCCTTTTTGGGCTTCATTATATCACCAACAGGGTTGAGTATGGATCCCCTAAAGGTTGAAGCCATCCATCGTTGGTCCACTCCTCAAAAGGTGAAAGACATTCAAAGTTTCCTCGGCTTCGCCAATTTTTATAGGCGTTTTATCTCGGGCTTCTCCAAAACAATAGCGCCTATTACCAAACTGTTGAAAAAAGGGGTCCCCTTTTTATGGACAACTGAAGCCGAGACAGCGTTTCAAACCCTAAAGACAGCTTTTACACAAGCTCCAGTACTCCAACATCCGGATCCTAGGTATCCGTTCATAGTGGAGGCGGATGCATCACAGGCCGCGGTGGGTGGGGTGCTATCCCAGGCAGATCACATTACGGGCGAATTACATCCAGTTGCATTCTTTTCCCATAAATTCACACCCGCGGAACTAAACTATGCTGTTGGAGACAAAGAACTGTTAGCCATTAAGAAGGCATTCGAGGAGTGGCGTCAATACCTGTTAGGAGTCAGACATACCGTTGTGGTATTCACCGATCACCGTAACTTGCAATTTCTAAAATCAGCCAAGGCCCTATCCATGAGGCAATTGCGGTGGGCCCAATTCTTTAGTGAATATGATTTCACTATTCAATACCGAGCAGGCAGACAGAATGGTAAAGCCGATGCGTTATCTCGGTTAGGATTTGAGATGCCAGAAGAACCAGTAGATCCACCCCACATCATACCACAGAATATAATAGTGGGAGGACTTTCAGAGGAGGATTTCTGCACTAAAGTAAGGACGGAGCAACAGACAGTGAGCGGACAAGAAATGGTAGATTCAGTTGAACACGTTACAAGGGAAGGGTTCCTGTATGTGCAGGAAGGCTTGGTTCTTCCTACTTTGGACTTGCAAAGACAGGCTCTGGAATGGTGTCATGCTCACCCTCTGGCCGGACATCCTGGGATAAAGAAAACTATAGCCCCAGTAAGAAGGTGGTTTTGGTGGCCAAATCTGGGAAAGGACGTAGAACTGTTTGTGAAGACCTGTCACGTATGTGCCCAAAGTAAGACATCCAGACAGAGGCCCATGGGGTTACTCCAACCTCTCCCTACCCCCCCGATACCGTGGCACACAGTGTCCATGGACTTCGTAGTGGAATTACCTCTCACAACCAGTGGCCACACCACATTATTAGTGGTAGTATACCTATTCACTAAAATGGCCCATTTTGTTCCATTACAAGGCCTCCCTACGGCGGCTGAACTAGCTACAGTATTCCTCCATCACGTAGTCAGGTTGCACGGGTTTCCCTCCGTGGTCATCTCAGACAGAGGCGCTCAGTTTGTTTCCCGGTTTTGGAGGAAACTGTGCTCCCTGCTACAGATAGAAGTCAAATTGTCCTCTAGTCATCATCCCCAAACTGATGGCCAGACCGAGAGGGTAAACCAGTGTTTTGAACAATACATAAGAAGCCAGTCCTACACTCTAGAACAGAATGGGACAAGATGGTATGGATAGCGGAGTATGCATACAATAACAGTCAACATGCATCCACAAGAAACACACCCTTCTACTGTTCTTACGGTTTCCACCCAAAGACCCTTCCCTCAGTAACCGTCTCGGACTGTGTCGTCCCAGCGGTCAGTGACTTCATTCATAACATTCAAGATATACACAAAGTCACGCGGGATAATCTAGACCAGGCTAAGGCACAGTATAAAAGAGGGGCGGATACACACAGACAGACAGAACCTTTGTATCAACCCGGGGATGAGGTATGGCTATCATCAAAATATATACCTTTAAAGGGTCCTTGTAAATTCAAACCTAAGTTCCTTGGGCCTTACAAGATCAAAAGAGTAATCAACCCAGTAGCTATGGAACTGCACTTGCCAGGGTCATTCAAGGTACACCCTGTCTTTCATGTTTCGTTGTTGAAACCCATGGAACCTGAGACCCGGCTTCCCCCAAAACCTGTTCCGGTATCCGTAGAGGGAGATGATGAATACGAAGTAGAAGCCATTATCGATTCTCGAAGAAACAGACGGCGATTCCAGTATCTGATACACTGGAAAGGCTACGGTATAGAGGAACGTACGTGGGAACCCGCTAGTCAAGTCCACGCCCCTTGATTAATCCGTCTTTTCCATAGACGTCATCCTCACAAACCCAAACCTGTGGGAGGGGTTCTAGGGGAGTATACTGTCACGCCTGCCGATTCCAGCCCCCGGGTGAATACGTTCCCTGTCCAAGATGGCCGCTCCCGAGTGCGCAGGCGTAACATGGTCAGGCGAGTTGAAAAGCCTGACATCCGGTTTACTCGGATCTTCGCGTTCCAGTGGGGCTCCTCAGGCTGTTGCGATACTTACCCTCAACGTTCTGAGTTCCTGGACTACATCGGTAGTCGCTTTGTTCCCGTGTCCTTTGCCCAACCACTTCAGAGGATTCCGCGGTTGCTTCATTTTTTCACCGCAGCCCTCTCTGTCAGAGCTCTGACACCCGAGCCTGTTTCCTCCCGCTCGGGGGCTCCTTTTTGTTTCACGCCGCTTGGCGCCTTGTTCCTTTGCTCCGCCGAGCATTATTCAGCAGCCAGCAGTGTACTCCGCCCACCTTACCGGACCTTGTCCCGTGGGCCGGCCGGGTTTAACTGCTCCTGCTCCCCTGTCATTCCACGCGTCCTTCCCTGCTCCTTTCCTTGTCTGCCCTATCCTCCAGAGACCCACTTTCCTTCGTTTCCTGACTCGGAGAGCTGGCCAGATTCACTACAGCGGGCAGTCCTGATTACATCCAAGGCTCCTCTCTTCACATCCCAAGGTACTGTGCCGGGGAGCGCTGAGGGAGGGGGTGTCAGTTCCCATATTAAGAGCATTCATCCTTATCTTGTTCCCTTTAGGGTTCTGTACATCCAAACAAAAGGTGTGTCTCACATAGTACCAGGGGCAGTTCCGGTGAACTTCTTAGGATTCCCTTCACAACCATTCCAGTTCCACCGCTAGGTAGGCGAACCTCCTGCTGGTTAGCAAGGACAGGTGGGAGGGGGCTTTTAGGTACCTTCACATCACTTCCCTCTATTATTATATGTTCTTTGTGCCTTTTTCAGACTTCCGCTCTCTAAGGACCACAGTGATGAGAAAGAAGGCAGTTCTCTGGATGCTACCCTCCTTTCCTTGTTTTGTCTCCCCTCTTTCCCTTCTTACCCGTGTGTTCTAGGGTTTGATAGCCACACGGTGTGAGAAGGGACGGTTGGGAATTAGCCTCTGCATCTAGCAACAGCAGCGTGGGGACTCGGTGGCGCTCCTGCAGAATCCCTTCCGGTAAGATCCTGACATCTAGATTTGACTTGATCAAAGATGAGGATCACATCACTAGACCAGTGAAAGAGAGTGACAACAAATTCAGGATAATTATAGATTATTCTGAAGATACCCAGGTCATCAGGAAGATATTTAGAAAGAATTGGCACATCCTGGAAACTGATCCGGTTATAGGTAGAGATATGCCTAAAGCACCATTGTTGACATTCAGGAGAGCGAGAACGCTACGTGATGACCTAGTACAGAGCCATTGTAGTAAAGAGAGGACAACATCAACTTTTGGGAAAATAACAGGATTTTATCCGTGTCTCAAATGCAGGGCTTGTAGAAATAGCAGGAAGACCACTCACTACAAAGTTCCAGGTCTACAACATCCCAAAAAGATCAATAAGCTAATGAATTGCAACACTAGTTTCACTGTTTACTGTCTGGTTTGCCCTTGTGGCTTACGCTACATAGGGAGCACTATTCACCCAACTAAGGTACGCATTTTAGAACACATGAGGGCCATCAATAATAAAGATGTGTCGTATCCAGTGGCAAGACACTTTGAATCTTTTCATCAGAGCAACAGGGATCTGTTGAGTTTCTTTTGTTTGGACCATGTACCACTAAATGTTAGAGGGGGCGACAGACAGTTACAACTAAGAAGACTCGAATCCAGATACATTATTGACATTCAGACCAAAATGCCACTTGGCCTGAATAGTGGGGAAGAGCTGGCTGTCCACCTATAGCTGAAATGTATATGCATGTGGTATCTGCTCTCTGTTATAATGTATTACTTAAATTGTTTCTTAACATACGGCAGGTTAAAACCCATTCAGGGGGTAATGTAAATTAGTATGAAAGCCCATTCAGGGCAAGAATTGCATTGTAAATAAGCACAATGTTTGCACGTTTAATAATGGCTGCCAATTTGGACTGAAGTAAGTCCTATGTTGATGTCTATGTTACAAGTGAAGTATTTATGTCCATTGAAAGCCGACGCCTCTGGCAATTGACGAAGGCGATAGCCGAAACGCGTTTTGCTGTAAGTTAGTCCTGTGAATAAACTTGGACACTGTTCCCGTGAGTGCTGGTGCTTTTGTACCTGGAGCTTTGACTGTGCGCGGTATCCGTCACCGCGCTGAGAGCACCTGACCGCGAGTGAAGGGGCGAGACGGAAAGTGAGCTGGATATATATATATATATATATATATATATATTTTTTTTTTGCATACACCCCAGATCGTCGTTTTTATGCAAATGGGATCGTGTTACATTGCATTTCATCCTCCATTGCTACATAGACACGAATTTTGGTGAGTGCCTGGTTATACTTAGGATTTCCAAACCCTCATCCTTTTGTCGTTTCCCCTATGAATTTCTCATATAAATGTGATTACAGATCTGCTACCTCTTAAAAAGCTGACCTTGCCCAAAATTAATGAAACACAGGTGTATAAATACACATACTTTATGGGATCTGAAATGAGATGGGACACGTGTATATAATATTAGCTTGGAGTATGTTTACAGCACGTTTGTGTGCCCTTTTTAGATATGTGGCATATATGTCTCTTTCAAATATTTTTCTTAACTCTTTTTGATATTATATGTATGTATCATGTTTTGTGATTTATATGTGTGTTGGTTTTTTGATTGTAGTATCATCATGCATCAAGTAATATCTTTGTTGTATTTGTAGCTTTTACATGTTGTTTTGTCATTTATATGTGGTTATGTTGCCTGTTTTCAGCCTTGAAGAAGTTCCGTTGTGGAACGAAACGCGTTGGCTGGTTCTTATCTTTCTATACTAGAAGAAAATAAAAAGGAAAAACTAAAGGACACCTGCTTGGATTTGGACTTTTTTTTACTGGTGAACCTTCCTCGTTTGCTTTTGTTCCATAAGAAAAGACATTAGGAGAGGGGCTTCTGTATTCGGAACGCACAAATATCAATGTTGAAAACAAATGGGGCACTGTGGAGTTTTGGCACAGACTGCCAATGGAAGGGGGCACAGTGAAGGGAATGTTGATGGCTGCCAATGAAAAAGAGGGCAGTCTGTGGCATTCATACAGACTGCCATGGAAGGGGGCACAGTGAAGGGATTGTCATGGGCTGCCAATGAAAAAGAGGGCAATCTATGGCTTTCATACAGACTGCCATGGAAGGGGGCACAGTGAAGGGATTGCCATGGGCTGCCAATGAAAAAGAGGGCAGTCTGTGGCTTTCATCCAGACTTCCAATTGAATTGAGGCATGTTAAATAGTCTGAGAAGGAGATACAGCACAGAGGGCTGGACAGAAAGTGGTTAATCAGAAAAGAAGGTGTTCTCTGCAACCATCAGGCCCTCGCTGTCCACAGAGAAGGCATCACTCCCAGAAACCCCCGCATTTCACATACACTGACCAGCGTGCCTTCATCTGGCCACTTTATATCCACCTGGGGGCACAAAATGCTCGCACCTCCCTCGCCTTGCCACCCCTTCGATCTACCACCAGTATTTTAAAACTACCCTGCTGCCCTCGCCCCTCACTGGCTGGCAGGCAGTTCTCGTGTCTGCATTTATTCCCCACTACACCCAAGCCCCTGTAATCTAGCGCCAGTACTTCCCAGTGCATTGCAGCCCTTTATCTCGGAAGTGCCCACGTCCGTTTCCCTTTGTCTTTACCATTACCGCCCACTACACTTCAGCCCTCTACTACCAGTGCAGTGCCAGACATTCATTTCCACCTGCATTACCGATTGCTAGGGTCCCTTCTTACCTGTTAGCATTTCCAAATATCAACCATTGTCTTCCCCGGCTTTACCTCGGAACTGCCCACACCCTGTTTCCCGTTCTCTTAACCAGTCCCTCCCCCCGATGTCCTCGAGCCCCCTTCTTTCCGCATGGAGCCCCCTTTGTCACCGGGCCTGACTTCAGGGCTCCTCGCTGCAGGGCAGTCCTGGGCCTGCTCCCTCTGAGTATTGCCCACTGGCCTGCTAGCGTTCTCTCCCTGCCAGCGCCTTGCTTGCCACTCTGTTCTCCCCACTCCGTCCGATGTCATGCCATGCTCACAGACAGGGGTTAAAATAAATTAAGTAAAAGCAGGGCAAGGCTATGACCTTCTGGCAACTTCGGAGCATTGCACTGTACACGCTGCCCCAGCAATCAGGATTGTTCAGCAGCAGTTCGTCATCTGCATTGGAATTTGCAAAGGAGCCCAGAGTATGATCGGCCCAGTGCACGGTGGTTGCACTTTTCCTAGCATGTGACGTACGGTGTACCTCAACCATTAAAGTACCAGACAGTAGCACATTTTACGAAACAAGCATGAAATAGTTATTAATTACTCACTGCCTTTTGTTTTTTTCAATTATAGGCCTGGTTCTGCGCATCACCCTGCTAGCTTCCTTGTTGAATGTCTGCAGCTGCGCAGTATGGTGGGGCGGGCGAAAAGTCGGGACCTTAATCTGCATTGGTCAGTCCGACACTGGAGGAAACACTTCCAATTCAAGGTCAAGGAGGGAGGACGAGTCCCGGGCTAACAATTCCTCATAAAGCAGGAATGTAGCCTTGATTGGTAGCGGCCGTAGGGCACTCGCACTACCATGATTTACTTATGCTGAGCTGAGGCAAGGATGTCATGTCATCTCACCAGCTGTTTTTGGTGCTCCATGTGCGGGTAGAAGATCGTTAACTCACACTACTAATCATATGTTTTTGTCGCATGCACTGTAATAGGTAGACCTGGCCCTAAGAAATAAGTGCCGGTGCTAAGCAACGGAAAGCTCCGGCACCAATTAAGCACTGGTTTTTCCAAAACCCAGATTCCGTAGCAGAGAGAGCTCTTCACACACTAAACGTCAAAAGAGCTATACTTTATTGCATTGATAGGACTAAACATTTTAGAAAGACAAACCAACTGTTTGTAGCTTTTTCTCCGCCACATAAAAGAAACCCCATCTCCAAAGCTGGAATTGCCAGGTGGATAGTCAAATATATATTCAAATATGCTACCAGAAGGCTAAACGCACATTAACAATTCCCCTTAGAGCGCACTGAACTCGCAAACTAGGGGCTTCCATGGCATTCTTAAGGAACATTCCCCTAGAAGACATTTGTAAGGCAGCGACATGGTCTACCACACACACCTTCACCAAGCACCAAACACTATTGTGTAGACTTGCAGGCGAAGCACCAGGCTTCTGTAGGCCAGGCTGTTTTTAAGACACTTTTCCAAACCACTGCAACAGATACAGGTGACCACCGCTAAGGGAGACATTGCTTTACAGTCTATGCAAAAGTATGAATTCTGCAGCTCATATGCCTGGAACGGAAAATGCTACTTACCAGTATGCATCTGTTCTTGGCATGTAGAGCTGCAGAATATCATACTGCCACCTACCTCCCCGGGCCCTGTATCTGTTCCAGTGTTATCTTACTTAGATACATTCACATGGACATCTTTTCTGTTTCTTACAAACTCCATCATTTCCAAGGAAGGAGTCACCTAACTCGTGACCACAAAAGATTTCTTCCAATACAACAACAAGGTGCAAGCATCCGAGCCCAACACCAGATGGCGATCTATGCAAAGTATGATATTCTGCAGCTTTACAGCGCAACTCAACAGATGCATACTGGTACGTAGCATTTTCTTTACATATCAACTTGTCTCAAATAAGCATGTAAGAATATTTTTGATCACATAAGAAAAATCAGGGTTAACAACTAAGAAGGCGACCATGTGTTGAGGTGTATAAAAGAGATCAGTATCAAAGGGGCAATGTGTATTACCTAAAATGGACACAGTTGACATGGCTGCTAATGCTCATCTACTTTTTTTTAAAATTTTTTTATAAACCTTTATTTATGTCAGTCTGGAACACAGCTATTCAGCCGACATCCCGGAGGTTCGGCAGCCAAGTAAGGACAACACATGGAAGTGTCCATAGCTCTGGTGCAGGAAAAGACAAAGGTTCCTTTTTTAGAACAACCTAAAATAAATAACACAAGCAAGGCAGTGTACACAATAAACACGTGCAAGTTCCCGGTGGGAGCGCAGCCCCATTCTCAAACACAGAACAAAACCACCGGTCGGGCGGATGAGGGAGAAGCAGAGGCACTAGCAATCTAACATAATATCCTCATAGTAATCCCAAGTTGGAAGTAAGGCTAGGGGGAAAGGTGCTCCTCCAACGGTTCAGTGGCCGGGGGCAGACATATATCCCCCCTATACTGGTTCCATCGCCCCCATATCTTATGCCATTTCTTAGGCCGCCCCCAGGCACAGTACGCCGTCTTCTCCCTAAACATGCTCCAGTCCATATTTTCCATCCATGCTTCCACAGCGGGAGGTCTCTGAGAACCCCACAGTCGCGCAATATCCCGCTTCGCCACCATATTTCCCAGGGTCACCCATTGAGTCTGCGCAGCATCATAGTCAGTAGGACCCCAGACATTCAAAAGACAGCGCCGTGCCTCTGGCAACAGTGCAAAGCCCGTGATCTCCTGCATCACTACATGAATTCGCTTCCAGAACTCCGCAATCACACCACATTCCCATATGATATGTAAGAAGGTGCCCACCATCCCGCAGCCCCTCTTACACAAACCATCCTCGGAGAAACCCATATGAATCAGTCGGGGGCCCGTGACATAGACTCTATGAAGTATCTTAAGCTGCACTAGCCTTAGCCGTGCCGGGATCGCGACCTCCTTAGGAGAGGAAATGGCATACTGCCAGTCCTCATCATCCAGTTCAAGACCGTCCCTAGTCCACTGATCACGCACCCCGAGGAGGAGGTCGGTCCGGACGTTAACAAGCTTCTTATAGATTAAGGAGATTGTACTCTCCGGCATATGGCCATCCAGAATCCGATCCTCCAAAGGAGAGGACTCGGGCACAGCCTCCCCCTCGACGAGGACGGACCGCAGAGCGTGGCGCACGTGTGCGTACCGGAAATATTCCGTAGCCTCCAGATCGTACTCCGTCTGTAGCTCATCAAACGATTTCACTCGTCCCTTAACCAGAAGATCCCCCACTCTGGAAATCCCAATCAGGTCCCATTTCTCAAACCCCTTCGTGTGCCAAAGTTTCCCCAACACATCGGAATCAAACAACGGAGTGGCGCGGGTAAACCTATCCTTCCAACCCAACGAGTTCGTAACAGCCTTCCACACGTGTACCGCCGTCTTGGTCGGTCCCGTGAGGGACCCATCCATCGACCTGGAGTAGAGTGCTCTAAAGTAATTACCCCCGCGCAGCAACCATCGGTCCATAGCAAAGCCGGGGCTCAGCGCCGGTCCGTAGACGCCGTGGTTGATAGCACTTAACTGGGTGGCCCAGTAGTATCGCCTGATGTCAGGAAGCGCGATACCCCCATCGTACCACGGAGGGGTCAGTTTTGCAATAGCTATATGCGGTCGGCCCTCCCACAGCAGCGAGCGCTGGAGGCTCTCAACCTCCCGAAAATAGCTGGCCGGGACCAGCTCCAGAGTATTCTGCAGGGCATAAAGAAAGCGGGGAAGAGACATCATTTTGAACAGCGCTGCCCGGCCCAGGAGGGAAAGCGGCAGCCGCCACCAACCCGCCACATCCCGCCGCAAGCGCGTCAATGGAGGGAGCAGGTTTCTCTCATACCGAACAATCGGATCGGCGGAGATATAGATCCCTAGATACAAAAAGCCATCCCGGGCGATCTGGATCGAACAATTCCGCGGGAGAACAGGGACGTCTCCACACAGGGCGTACAGGTACGACTTACCCCAGTTAATGGTGAGACCCGAGTTCCTACCAAAAGAGGCCAAAACGTCACAGACTACTATAAGAGACTTCCTAGGGGAGGTGAGGTATAGCAAAATGTCGTCGGCATAAACAGAGATGCGGTCCTCATGATCTGGTGACCATCGGATCCCCCTTATGTCCGGGTGCCATCTTATCCATGCCGCCAGCGGTTCAAGGGCAAGAGCAAACAACAACGGCGACAGGGGACAACCCTGCCTGGTGCCCCTCCCCAGCTCGAACGGGCAGGACGCCCTACCGTTGACCGCGACTTTGGCCAAGGGTCCTTCATATAGTAATCTCACCCAGCCAACAAAGCCAGGCCCAAAGCCGAATTTTGCAAGTGCAGCCCACAGATATGCCCACTCTACCGTGTCAAAGGCCATCGTGGCGTCAAGTGCGGCCACAACGGTCGACTCCTGCAGCGTCCCCGTCCGTGCAAGCACGCCGTGGATGCGCCTAAGGTTCAGCGCAGTGTTACGATGCGGGATGAAACCGGATTGGTCCGGGTGAATCAGGTCCCCAATCACCCTAATCAAGCGGTTGGCCAGTATTTTAGCAAGGATTTTCGGCTCGGCATTAAGTAGCAAAATCGGCCTATAGGAGCTGCATTTATTTCTGGGCTTGCCGTCTTTGTGTATGACCACAATTGTCGCCAGACGTTGGTCAAAGGGAAGGCATCCCATTTCCCGCGCCTCCACAAACATAGCTCGCAGATGCGGAGCAATCTTGTCCGGACGGAGTTTATAGAACTCAATTGGCAGACCGTTCGAGCCCGAGGCCTTGCCCGGGCGCAGTGAACGGATAGCAACCGCGACTTCGTCAGCTGTGATGTCACCATCCAAGTCGTCCCTGTCTATATCAGAGAGGCAAGGCAGAGCCAGATCGCGCAGAAGTTCACACGAGTCCTCAACCGGCCTGTCCAACACCGAGGTGTAGACCGTACGGAAATAATCCGCGAAGCACTGGACTATGCCATCCGGCTCAGTAACACTAACGCCACCCTCTGTAACAAGTTCTGGCACAACACGATTAACCCGCTCTTTTTTATCCAGCCACGCTATTAATTTCCCGGCCTTGTCCCCAACATCGTACAGTCGCCCCTGCTGCTCCCTACTCAGGGCTTTGGCCGCGTCCGTCACCAGGGCCTTATACTCCGACTGCTTAAGGCTCAATTTGTGCAGCGTTGTTGCCAGAACCTCCCCCTCCAAGGCCAACTCTAGAGCCGCTATCTCCGCCTCAAGCTGTACGACCTCCGCATCCCTCCGACGCTTGGCCGCCGTTATCAAGGATAGGGCCTCTCCCCTCAGCACAGTTTTAAACGCTTCCCACAAGGACACCGCAGACGCGACCGAGCCTAGGTTTTCCTGGAAGTAGCGATCGACCGCCTTCAGCACAGCGCTACGAGTCCTAGGGTCACGGAGATACCAGGGGTTAATCGGGGCCACCCTACCCCCCACCTCTCGACCAACATCCATACAGATCCACACCGGCGAATGGTCCGAAATACCCCTAGCCATGTGCCTAGCCTCAGACACAAAGGAGGCGTGTGCAGCCAAAGTAAGTACATAATCAATTCTGGAGAGACTGCCGTGCGCCCCTGAGTGAAAGGTGTATTGCCGCTGAGTGGGATGCAGCAGTCTCCAACAGTCAACCAGATCAAGAGTATCCACGAAATCTGTAAGCCATTTCTGCGCCCCCCCAGTGCTCCTAGGCGGGTGTCTATCAAGCAATCCGGAGCCAACCGCATTGAAATCGCCACCAACATCCCTTCTGGAAGATCCAGCAGAGCCCTCCCCAGGTCCTCAAATGTGGAGGGCTGCAGCGCAGGAGGGACATACACAGAGACCAGGACCAGCGTCCTGCCCTCCCACCTCCCCGCCACAGCCGCAAATCGCCCCCTTTCATCAACAGTGGTGGAATCAACCTCAAACGGCAGTGAGGCCCTGACAAGTATTCACGCTCATCTACTTTTAAACAACCCTTCTGCCTCAATTTCTTCTGAAAAAACAATATGAGACAGTCAAAAGTTTGAAAGGAAAGATCTGTATGTTTGGATATTTGTATCCCTACACACCCAGTGTATAAAGGACACCGACTTCTCGAGGAAGGTATTTGCTGGCTCTGTCACACCTCCCTAAGAGAACTCAAGTTCAAGGAATCACCACAAGCACTGCTTCATTTGCACTTAAAACATTTTTTAATTGGTCACAACAACTGCTCGATTTCTTCCTCTTTTCTCCAGCCTGTTAATTCTCCCCTCCATCTTCTGCTCTTTCTCCCCCTAAGGGTGTATATGTGCTCCCGCTCATCTTGGAGAGCTTGGAAACGGACAGTCCTTCCTAGCAGAAATTAGTGCTATGTAAATATATAAAATATTACAGTATTATTATTGTGCCCCTTGTGACTTTTAGGGTCAGATGTACTAATGTGTAATTTACTGAATCTTAAATTGCAATATTTAAGAACTCTCATTTTACGATTCGGAAAATGAAATGCACAATTTAAGACAGTGTTCTAAATATCGAATTCTTAACAGTCATTTCCTAAAATACTGAATAACAAAAAGTAATTAACTCATGTTCATAAAATGTGACTGTCGCACAGTGATGACATCAGAATCTGGAGCTACATTGTTTCAATCACAATAAAAAGCACAGGAGCTGCCAGGAAACAAATACTGGGCATACCATCTACAGCAGTCGACAAGAATGGCAAGTGTGGAAGGCCAGCGCGAGGAGTCAGGAAGGAAAAGGAAGCAGACAGAGTCAGAAGAAGAAATAGACATTCTTTTAGAGGACTGTGTGGTCAACAATGAACAGCTTTTTGAAAAAGCTTCTCTCGCAGATCAAGATGACACCAAAAAATAGAATCTGGAGCAGAATTCAAGAGTGCATTATGGCAGAGGGTGTAATCACACACAGTTTTTCTGAAATTAGAAAAAGTTGGTAGGACCTTTTCTCCAGCACTAAAGAGAGATTTGCAAGTCAGAGTAAGGAAGCTGCCAGAACAGGAGGGGTCTATCCACACAGCCACCAGCCAAACCTTTGGATGAGGCAATTGAGAATGATTTCACAATAGAGGCTGTATCAGGACTAACTTCAATTGACATTTCTGAACCTCCTTAGCCACCATTTTTGAAAAGTAAAAACCATACACTACGTTGTGTTCAAAATAATATTTTCTTTATTATAAATGTAACACATTTAATTAATTTCTACAAATTAAAAAAAATAAAGTGAGAACAATTCATGAAATCTTTTTATTTGAATGGTGAAATGCATTATTTGATTTGCAGTCCATTCTTAATTAATGTCAGCTTTTTTGTTATACATTTTTTTAACTTTCCAATATCAAAGGAAAATACAAAACTGCATCTATGCTTTAAAAAAAAATTGTCTTGATCAACTATTTACTAATGTAAAAAATGTGATGGCTTTCAAAGTAGAAACATACATTACACACAGATTCTGTTTTTATCTATAAGGCAGATAAGCACCGTGCAATGAAATATATATTTTTCTTATGTCCTTTCACTACCGAGATTGAGGTACACGTATCAGAGGTCCATGAGAAAGATAATCAGGATGAGGTAGAGGATCGGAGTAGTGCCGTCAGTAGTCTTCGCCCACCCGCAGGCAATGCAAGGCCTGTTATAGTTTGTGAAAGAAGAGGGCCTTTAGGAAGACAAACAACAAGATCCTCCACACTAGTACTGCCGCCTCCATGGTGCACCACAGCTTCCTACATCCAAAGACTTAGAAGGCAAAGATTAATACCATTAAGAGCACAGACTACTCTAACACACGGTGCAACACCCTCAAGAGAGCAATTTGTACAGATTGAAAATAAGTGTTGGATGTACAAAATAAACAATTGCACACTATAAATATGAATGGCAGAAACACGGATGAAGGATTGTTTCCATTATTGAAAGCATTGATCATTTAACTGAGGCCATTAACTCATTTAACGGGGCAGTTCGCGAGGTGTTTCAGCAACAGAATAAAAGATATCACCATGGAGTTTGCAGGATGTAAAACTATGGTAAGAATGTGGATAAATTGGTCACTGCTATGGGGATGCTTAGCGGAAAAACCATACATATTGAACAGTTAATGGCACACTGTAGCATGGTTGTAGATAATGGTCTGGGAAGGTCACATCATCTCTGGAATTGCCGCTAACTATACAAACCCATTCCACTAATCAGGCAAGCCCTGCTGTAGAAAGCAAGGAGGCTTCCAGCCACAGTAGTGTGTCTGGATCTTGTGTGATAAGATGTAAGCGTATTTGAAGTCAGGCTACTGAAAAAGAATGGCACAAGTCGGAGACAAATATTGACAGACCAACTCCTACCAAGTTAAGAGGGAGACATTAAAAGATGTTTCTGAAAAGCAAAGCAAAATATTTATGTGAAGGCAGCACAGTACATGTACATGAGTGAGGATAGACACACTTCTGCGTGTGCCCTAGACAACACTGGGTCTATATCAGAAATTATATCCAAAATAACAGTGCTTCTCAGCCTATACTAATCGTAAATCTTCTTCTTAGCCTGTTGGAATAAAGTCACTCTAGCTCAGAAAATGTGCTCCCATTCGCAATATGTGAACGTTTAATGCATACCATTTAGGAAACGCACTTTGGAAATCAAAAGTAGGCAATCGCTATTTTAATTCGCAAAAATCTTGAGTCGCTAAGGTTCATTTCACAATATTATTTTTGCGAATGGAACTGAAAACCAGTTTGATACATTTCATACTTTCCTTTTCTCATTTGCAACCCATTTAAGAGTCACAAAAGCATCACACATCTGGCCCCAGATTTGCTAACAGATCCCCTATCTCAGTTCTTGTTACAGCCCGCTCCATGCTCTGTCTGTTGGCCAATTTAGAATGGTAAATTAAAAATAAAGGCCATCATTATGATGTCGGTCGTACCACAACCGACGGCATGTCAATTGTGGTCTGATCAACATCTAGACTGACATCTAGTGCTGTGGTCCGACTGCCACATTAAGATGCATGTCGGTCAGAGGCAGCATGCAGAGGGACCGACTGACAATTCTGTCGATAGGAAAGTAATCTCCTACAATTGGGCTGTGTCTGCTCAGGCACAGCCGTAGGGATTAAGATTTCCCTTTCAGGCTGCCTTTCAATGGCGGTCCGACCGTCATTAAGGAAGAGGTGGAACAGGTGTGGTGCAGCGGCCAGGGTGCCTGACTCGGACCACGGGGTTCACGGTTTGATCCCCGGCGCCAGTGGCAGGTCAGCCCAGCACCATGTGACTCTGGGCAATAGCTCGCTTGATCTTCCCGAGGACCCCCAGCGCCGGGAAACCACTTTGGACGTAGCTGTGCGCTTTACAAATTCAAGGTTATTATTATTATTATTGAAAGGCTGTCGGAAACGGACTTTAGGTGCCCATAGCAAGGCCCCCGTCCCTCTGCGGCCTCCCCCAAACATTCATGTATCATGAGGCAGGCACCACTTGCCGTCTGCCACAAGCTGCATGGATGTTTGTAAACATACCCTTTAGCATTGCGGAATGTGCCACGGCCTTTTTACGACCTCCAGCACATGCCTCAATTGTAATGGGTATGTTTCCGACCGCTGTGCTGGCGGTCACATCTTAATTAGGTGAGTCCTAACCGACTCCTTGTCGGTCGGTCCCTTTCCTGCAACGATGTTGGTCGGACGACAAGCATGCAAACAAGCATGGCAAAGCCAATAGATCAGCAATAATCTTTTGCAGGTGAGACATATTTGCATTGCCCATGTTTGTTTAGGTGATGTTTCTGTATTCCTCATCACTTCTACTTTTGCTGCATTTCTGCTTTTAAACATCTGAACTTTACATTTTCATTTTAGCCCCAGAAGAATGTTCTGCCTGTAAATATCATGTTGACATTTCTTGTTGATCCATTATTGCTTGTTGTTTTTTCAGTTTATTGCTTGACCATTTTGTGATGAATTCATGGATTCATATTTTTTTGATTATTTAATAAGTAGTACATTTTATAATGAGTTTTGTGTAATAATAGTTTAATGAGTGGGCTTAGAAGAGTTGTTAGTGGAGACTTAATGCCCTCTGCCACCCTTACAGACAGATTGAAGACTGCTATATTCTAAACCAGGCCCTAAATCACTGCACCACTCTTCAGGTGGAAGTCATCGAACACTTCTATACTACTATTAAATCCCAACATCAAATGAACCATAGAGACAACTGTATCAATCTCTTTTATGCCGTCTGTTTGTTGTGTAATGCTCCTCATCATCCTCTTAATATGCATGCACCCCCATAACAACTTATGATGCTTGCTAATCAAAATGCCCTTGCCCCTTTTATTCCGACTCTGCTATTCATCCTTGCCATCTTCTGCCCTGGCCAAAAAACATGGACTCGCATTCCTCTATTCTTGCTAGTTCTACAATCTTCTAAGTGTTCCTCCTCTCTCTTGGGTATTCATACTTGAAAAACATTAAAAAATACATAACTAATGACAGAAATGGGTAGACTGTAGAAAATGTCACTTCCTAGTTTTTAATTTTTTATCTCTGTCTAGCCAAAGCACAAAACCAATTTTATAACTTTTCCAAAATGGTATATATTTTCCTCCAATCAAGGTATGTTATGATTACAAGGGGGGCAAGAATGACACACCCTGCCCCAAGGGAGAGGAATGCCGCAGGCTGCATGTCTGCCAACACTTTGCCAAGGGACAGTGTCGCTACTTCAAGTGCAATCGATCGCACAACTTGCTGGACGACATTACCATGGAGGTGATGAAAGGACGAGGGCTCAGTGAGGAGATGACCAACAACATCCAGATCCTGCGCATCCACCAGTGCAACGAGGCACGAAAGGAACCTTGGAAGGATGAGCGGCCAAAGGGAAACAAAGGTATCAATGAAGAAACAATATAATTCATAACAAATATCCTTTGACTCCAACTTATATCTGTTCCGACTAGCTTCTAAAAAGTCATTCGCTATAACAAATACTTTTTGAGGAAGCAGAGAGATTTGATTCAACTAAATAAATTAAATATAATTTAGTTTGGTCACAAACCGCTGGAAAATATGAAAATGGCTTGGTATCTAAAAGTTTAAGCTCTTTTCAACTTTAGTATGAAGATGTTATCATGTTTTGAAAGTTACTGCTTTGGTTAGCAACTGGACAAGTGCGAGCTCTCAGGGCAATTTCCTTTCAATACACTTCCTTATACTAATTAGTTAGTTCTATGGTGCAAGAAGCCTATGAGTTGGCGAGCTTGTCTCTGTCTTTTCATGGGTAGTCTCAGCGTCCTTCTTAAGTGGACATGCTGTGCCTTATTTGCTTGATAAGTGTTCAATAATTAGCTTCATTAGCAGTCGGCTTTGGCCTTAGGTGCAGTGACCTGTGAGACCTAGGACCCATTTTAATACATAGTAAGAGGTTGATAATACTGCCCTGATCTGAAGAAGGGGGACTGTCTCCCTTTATTGAGGGACGAAGTGGTGTGTCCAGAAATTTAACATCAAGCAATGGGCCACATGTACAAAGATCTAAAATTGGGATTTCCTAATTGCGATTCCTACTGAATCGCGAAAACCCTACATTTTGGAGCATAAAAATGCTTTGTACTTGTGGCCCAAAGATTAGGAAAACCTTGTGTTCTGGTTCTATTGCCAGGTGCCACCTGCTTTGTGAAAGAGCGTGCAAAGATTCCAACTAGGTGGGTTTTCTTGCTACAAAGGTATTTTGGAGACACAAAGGCTGTAATACAAAGGCACCTTCACTCTTTTAGTCATTTTTAAATTTAAAATATTCCTTTGTATATTTACCAACCAAGCTTAACTCCCATTTCCTTTAAAATTGCACTTTTGAGCATTTATAAGTAGATTTTGTTTTCTCTTTGTGTATTTAGTAAATTGCAGTTCGTTTTTTCCAATGTTTCACACATTATTAATATCAATGGTTGCTGAATGAATACATTTCGGTGCCACAAAAATTTAAGGAATTGTGTTTTTCCTTGTTTCCAATACACAATCACTTATATTATTGTTATTGCAAAAGGAACTTAAATTGACAAAAGAAAACAGCTAAAGATATATTTTGGGTGTCCAAGATTGCAACCTCAATCCAAATGCTTCTAATCACTTCTAATTCATTTCTTCTATTACTGAAAAAACACAGTCTGCGCCAAATGTTTGTGGCACCAAAATGTATAACGTGCCTTGAGTCACTGCCTGCTTACATTTATCTTCGGTACCAACAGATACTGAGAGAGAAAGCTTTTCCAACTACCTTGCTTTGTACTTGTTTTTAATGGGAAGGTGGAGGGGGCAATCACAATCCGGTAGGAAAAACAATGAGATAGGGGAAAAATAAATAGGGGCAAAGGACGAAGTTGTCAGCACTTATCAAAACTATTGTGTATGCAATGAGCACTACATAAAGAGTTTTATTCACTTTCACTCAGGCCTCCGTTTGTTATTAAACTCTCACTCGTGAAATCAAATCTACAATTAACTCCTCCCTATCACTTGTATTACCCTCCATGCCGTTCAAGGTCTTTCCTGACCTCGACAAGTCCTTGCTTTCTACTTTCTGAACCAAAAATCTTTTCTGCACCCTGCTTGCGGATGACAAAACTAAACAACCATATTGACATGATGCTGAGATACCCGTTCATTTTCATCACGCTGCATTTATGATAAACCTACTTCTAATGGTCCTAGCTCACACAAATCATTGCCATGTTCCAGTTTCTTGCAAATTAACCAAGGAGCACAAATCCCAGAATGCAATTATTGTACAGTGAACGCCCTAGATTGACAGCATGCCAATAAAACTATTGACCCCTATGCCTGCCTGCAAGGCAATCTGGCCCGTCCTCCCGTCGTGCTCTCACCCTCTTAGTGGAGTTACTAATGAGGCTGGTGCAGCTATCCCCGGTTTTACCTCACTGCCAGGATTTAGCCCCATCCACCCAGGTTTCATTTTTTGATGGCCATGCAAAAACACTATGGCGTCAATTCCGATCTTGGTCGGAAGGGCTCCGAATCGAATCCGGATCGGAGCTCTTGCTTCCGACCGAATCATTCTCAATTCCGAACGACCAAGTACGATGCCTGGAAACCCTTAGCGCTGACTGAATCGGTTCTGAAAGGCATTCGGAGCAATCAAGCCTTTCCGGAGCAGATTTGTCCATCTCTATGGGCTTGGTTTCCAAGCGAGCAAGTACGATGTACGATTCGGACAGCCTTTCCGATTCAGTTTGCCCGGATCGAAAAGGCGTCTTTGGGGGCCCGTAGCAGGCCCCTTTAACCTGGGGCCCTCCAAATTGGGCCTGTGGGGGTACCCATGGGTCCCCCACTTGCAAACCATGCAGAGTGTGGCAGGCACCCCAGGGAGCACGATTATCCCCAACCACCCCTTTTGTCAATGTGAGCCCGTGTACGCGTTTGGAACACAGGCTCCCATTGAAGTCAATGAGAGTCCAACTGAATCGTATTCGGATGCATTCAAATGCACTGTACTTGTTCGGTCGGATTCCCCCCGAGCCGCACGGAAAGGATTCCGGACCCGAGTCATTCGGTTTGCTTTCCGAACAAGATCGGAATCGGCCCCTATATGTGGCATCTATATGTCAGAATAAATGAATCCATGCTGATTACCAAATACTTATGTGCATGGCTCCATGTAGTCTCCTGCTGATGTTTTGCCAACCTGTAAATTGAGATTCAAGAACTTGCATGAACCATCTTCATGTATCTTCAGCTGGAACCTGCCTAGCTGACTAAATTGTTGCTTCTTATGAAACACTTTGCCGCGATCAACAATATGTGGCATTGCCAAGGGAGCGTCAAACCTATGACTAATGTAGTGTAACCTAGCAATAGGTCTCCAGGGCCCGAAAGTGTATTTCCATGAACAGAGCTTCAGCAACAATCTCTTCTGTTTTTATTGTCGATGAACAAAGCTCAATTCTAAACTAAAGGTTTTCTCCTGAAATACTACAAGGGGCTGAAATCTTCTTCCCCAATTAGAAATTATTCTATACACCTTGTGATATCTCGTTTCCTAACAGTATCAGGAAATAATCAGTGTATAGTAAATGCTCATATTTATACCCTTAAGTTAGGATGTTTAATACTTCTGCAGTTCTTTTTGTTTTTCTAACGCATAATTGAGATAGTATGGTATATTGCAACCACATGAACTTGAATGCTTGATGTCAGCATCATTACTTTTATAGTTGTCTCCCATCATAGTTATCTTTAGTTGTTTTTATTTTTTATTCTCTTTTTTAATGTAATATACTCCCCACAGGATTCTTCACCTCCTAAAAATCAAGCATGTATTATATAAAACATTGGGGGCCATATGTAGGTAAATTACATTTACCGATTCTTAAATACCGAATTTTACCGATTCGGTATTTATGAATCGGTAAATGTAATGTAGCTAAAAAAATACCGATTCGGTAAGTGTCGGTATTTTAGAATCGGTATTTACCGATTCGGTAATGGTAACTTGTTTCCCATTGATTCCTATGGGCCAGGAGGCCTATAGGAATCAATGGGAAGCCAGTTACCATTACCGAATCGGTAAATACCGAATCGGTAATGGGGGGAGCACAATCAAGGGTGGCAGGGTGTCACAGTGACACCCTGTTGCACCCCTGATTCCTGCATGTGTGCACATGTGGCACACATACATGCCCTAAGGGCATGTATGTCTGCCACATTGCACACATCTAAGGGCCAAATAATGCATTTACTAAGACATTCGTCATTTACCACCAACTTTCAGTTGGTGGTAAATAACGAATCCACACTACACCCACACACTCCCCATACATCTCATTTCAGGATTCGGTATTTACCGAATCGGTAAAATTACCGATTCGGTAATTTTACCGATTTGGTAAATTACCGAATCCTGAAATGTCCCCCCTACATACCGAAAGCCTGAATACCGGTCGGTAACGTGATTTTTACCGAAAATCGGCCGTTACCGACCGGTATTGGGCTTCCTACATATGGCCCTGGATGTGATATTTGCATTGAAATTAGCCAAAGAAATGGCTACGCCATATTCGCCCAGAAAGTAGGAGTAAGCCTGTGCTTCATAGTGCAACTTAGTTCTTTGCAAGAGTAAGAGACCATCATCATTGTTGGTGCTGGCTGAATTGTAAGCTGGCTTCTGCTCGACATCTAGCCATGCTGTGCCTGGTTTATCCAGTCACTTTGCTGATAATTGTCTTGTAAACATTGGAATCAGAAAAGATTAAGTAACGTTCTTTAATGTAGTCTTAAAACAATGAATGAACCAGTGGCGGCACATGTAGGTAAGTGTGGTGAGGCGGGGGTGGGGGAGGTGGAAGTGACAAATGACGGAATAGGGAAAATAAAATGAATAAATAAAACCACTGAGCCGGCGAGGCGGCGAGTGCAAGCTAAGTGGTTTTATTTTTATCTATTTATTTCCCCCTATTCTATTGTTTGTCACTTCCACCCTCCCACCCACACCCTGTCCCTGACTTGCCCACCGTGCTTACCTGCACGGGCCGCCACTGGAAAGACCACATTCCAAGCACCTTGCATCTACTCTGCCGGAGGACAACTAATAGCCAGAGAATCTTTCTAATTTAGGCTTCTCCAATGAGGAGCTTATGAGCTACTGGTAGCTCACCAGCTACCTGTGAGCAGCTTTGCTGTGTGCAGCCCAGTTTATTCAATTAGAAGCTTTTGTTTGGTAGAATTAATATACGTATACCAAAATTTAAATTATGTATTCGATATGAAAATGTGTTTGTTTTCGCAACTCTGAAGCTGCTATTTGAAGAAAAATGGTGGGATGTCCTAAATATGTGTAAAGCTGATGTTTGAATGATAAATCATATGGAATTGAGTAGACTTTTTACAAATGCTATTACCTTAGTCCCATGTTCAATGCAGCTTTGGCTGTTATGTATTACAAACTTAGAGGCATTCCATATGGGCAAAGCCTTTATTACATTACTGCTGACAACATGCCTGACGCACTGAAATGATCGCTGGTAGTAACCTTGCATATGGTGGCCACTAATGTAATCTTGTCTGCTGTGATCTCTATTACAACACTAATAATATTGGTCACTCTCAAGGAATTTCATTGAAAATAAGTAGCTGTCATCCAACCTCTTTAATCTCATCCAACCTTTCATATGTCAGAAAATAGGAGAAATCAACAGAATTCACGCCATAGCCGTGTCATATGATTTTAAAGTAACTGGGAGGATTTTAATTTTTCTTATTTCCCTTCATACCATGCTCACACCAAACAATTCCACACAATTATTGATTATCCTATTTTTGCCTCATTTCCTCGCTCTTACCCAGCAACAAGAGAAATGCAGACATCCCTTTGTGTATATGTCTTGTCCAGCACGTTTCGCTCCCTCCCTCCCTTTAATTATTCAGTTAAAATGACTGTGTTATATATCACTTCGTCACTCACTTGGTTTCAAGCTACAGTGTCTTGTACAACTTATTCTATCGTGATGTGCTTCACTGCTCATTCCAGCCATTGGTCTCCGCAGTTGTTTTGTAAGAAGCAAAAAAGCCAATCACTAGTGGCACTCTTGTGACACTCTTGTAACACTCTTGTGACAGTATGTGGTATGGTCCTAATGAGCCCCACAATCTCCTTCTTGTAGTGAGTATGGAATAGGACCCATGAAAACTAAAACAAACTTTTGCCAGGTTCTGATGGCTAACTCCCACCACCCAAGGAGAAAGGAGCTTTGTGTACCTCCTTCACCATGTCAGTGGCTGCACCATCATGTCCTAGCTATCATTAACTTTGACAAATGCCTCTTCGTTATGCACCTTCCTAGGTGTCATTCATGCCTTAAAGCAGCAATATGACCATTTAGGCACAAGAGTGCACCCTCCTCACATCAACCTCCCATCTATCAAATTAATTTCCTCCCTCACTGTTCACATGTTAAATTTCTCATACTTCTCATGGGCCTCTACAGATACATTTCCAACCAATTTGTCAAACACATAAGCTTGAGTTCTGTTATTGCTTCAGCTTCTTTGCACTTCTCAACTCCAGTGACTCTCGGTTCAGTAAAAACAATATCTGGTTCACCCATTCCATCCTCCAGTTCCTACCAGGATAAGCAATTGTGTCAATACAGTGGCAAGTAATGTATATAAAAATTATACCCCGAGTGCTAAATAAATGATCTTCAGTTTTTTAAGTGTCTTGGATACATTATACATAACACCAGTGGCTTTTTAAATAAATCTTCATATTACGTTTATGCCACCACAGCAGTGGTAACAATAAACATATGGTTGTTATGCAACCAAACATCCGTGCAAGACAAGCTAGCTCAGGCATCATGCAATATTCTCCAGTACTAAAGACACAGCAAGATAAACTCTCAGTAGTGTAGCTTTGAGTATAGTACAGCAGATCCACTCCTCAGCCAGGAACCCCATTAGTGAGACCCACTCTGCTCCAGGACCATGTTGTACCCCATCCAGGTCCAGTCCCTTTGCCTGTGCTCCCCTGGAGTTTTTAGGAAGCCATGTCCTCTTGCCTGATACACCAATTCTTCAGCCCTCTTGCACCAGTCCATACCCGTCTTCCACTCCTGTATTGTTGGGACCATAGCACTTCCCCCATCTTCGGATCAGGTCACACCGCACCACCATTAGGGCCACATTACCAAAAATAGTGCATGGCGACCGAATGTCTGATTCACCACACTCCCAGGGCCAACAGCTGCGGGGTAAGGTCTATTGTTATATCCAGGGTAGCCAAATTAGCCAAATGTTATCTTGCACCCGCCTTCCTGAAGTCCTGGCTCTTCTGGCATCCCCATATCTTATGCAGCAGTGTACCTCTCTGTCCGCACCCTCGTCTGTCGGACCCATATAAAACAGCCTGGTCCTGGTGAAGTACACCTGGAGGAGAATCTTCAGCTGTATCAATCGAAACCCATCCCTGATCGGCACTTCACGGGCTTACTGACATGCCACATCCCAGTCATCATCCTCAAAACTACCCAATTCCTCCTCCTATTCAGGGAGTCGAGATGGGTAGAGTATATATGCAACACCTCATGGCGGATCAGGGAGAATCCCAGAACTCCAGTACTCTGACATCGCCCTCAACAGTTCCTCATAGCTATGCAAGATATATGTCAGCTGCAGATATCTGATGCATTGATTACCCACCAGCTCATATTAGCTCCCTGCTTTTGAGATGCTCAGCAGGTCCCATTTCTTATACCCTCCTATTGCTCGTACCGTGCCAAGGATATCCGCCTCCTATAGCTGGGTCTGTAGCGTCACTCTATCCTTTCACCCCAAGGCCTTAATTCCCATTTTCCAGATTTTACCGTCGTGGGAGGCAGAGGAGCCCCCTCTCTACACCTATATAAGCAGATGACGAAGCCCCCAGCGTCAATCACCCTGCCAATCTGCCGTTAGTGATGGCTCCTGTTGCGATCTTTTGTCACCTGAAACTGGGTCACCCAGTAGTGAAGTTGCAAGTTGGGGAGCACAATCCCACCCTCAAGGGGTTTCCTAGTCAGTGTAAGCCGAGCTATCCTTTGTATTTTGTAAGATGTAAGGGCATTTTGGCAGAGAAATCATTTTGTATAGAGCAGCCATTCCCAGCAGTGACAGCGGGATCTTCAGCTGTCAACCCATATCCCCTCTATAGTCAAGGACCCTTATGAGGTTTTCCTGGATAAATAGCTCCTTAACTGTGGTCCCAAAGACACCCAAGTACTTAAATTCAATTGGTTCCCATCTAGGGGTATAGCTCCAGATTTCATTCCGTACCTCCTCCCGCACCCAGTGAGAGTTAGTAAGTTATTGATTTACCCACATTAATGCAGAGTCCCGAATGAGATCCAGACACTATCAGATTCAGTAGAATATGGGGCATGAAGCGGTTGGGTTCGGCTGGATGGAGTAGTATGTCATCTGTGTAAAAGGGATATGACCACGTCTTTCCACAGGGGTCCCATCACAACCCCCTCAGGAGGGTGGATCTGCGTATCCATATTGCCAGTTGTTAAACTGCCAGAGTGAAAATTAGCCGGGATAGCCTGCACCCCTCACGGGTGCCCCTGCTTAGGTCTGAGTCCCCTGGGACTGCCTCCTTGACGTTTACCCTGGCAATCGGAACGTATAAAGCAGCTGTACCCAGGCCCAAAAATTTGGATCAAAACCATCTTTTGCACAATTGCCCACATGTAGGGCCATTCGAGGGAGTTGAATGCCTTCTCTGCATCTAGGACTAGGAGATTGGCCAGTTCAGTTATTCTGTCTCCATGGGCAAATCACCCTGTCAATCATGTTAGCTTGTGTCTTGTCGCCCCATAGGGCATAACTCCTAAGTGGTTAGGGTCTACCAGGGAGTCTCTCACTCACACCAGGCGATTAGCCAGGACCATCGTCAGGGCATTAGTCTCAAGGTTGAGAAGGGATACTAACCTATAGGAGGCACACTCCCTGGGGGGTTTCCAAGGCTTATGGATCATCACTATCTTTCCCTTCCTCAGGTCCCACAGGAAGGTCCCATCCCACCAGGCACTATAAAACATATCCTGCATTGGGCCTGCCACACGTGATTCGACACACATAAGGAATTCAGGGGGCAAACCGTTAGGGACAAGGGATTTCCACCATTTTATTTGTATGAAGGCATCTGAGATCTTCCTCTCTGTCATTTCAGCTTCTAGCCCTTCACTCACTTCTCTCCCAAACCTGGGGGTTAAGATGTCCACCATTAAGCCCCTCAGGTCTTCTCCATCCCATTTGGCCTGGGTTCAATAGAGACCACCCCAAGTAGGAGGCAAAAACTTGTACGATTGCCGCTGGGGTCTCGACCATGTCTCCCTTGGGGGACCTGACCGCCGGCACCCAACGTTGCCCTTTCTCTTTATGCAATAGCAAGGGCAGGAGCTTTCTTGCCTTGTTGCCGATCTGATATAACCTGCCCTGGTGGGAATGGAAATTTGCCCTCACCTGCTGATGAATATGTGGCTGCAGATCTGTCCTCAACCTGTCAATCTTATGGGCAAGAGCCGGGGAGAGGACCACCACATACTCCTCTTCCCAGGTAGTCAGCTGGGCCTCCATCTCCCGATTCCCTGTCTCTCTCTTTCGTTTTCCCTGATGTGTGCAATTATTAGACTCCCTCCCCCCCCCCTTTATGACTGCCCTAAAAGCCTCCCAGAGGATTACGCTGGAGTCTACCATCCCCTTGTTGTCTGAGAAGTACTTGGTCGTAGCCTCGCTCACAAGTTTCTGAGTGTTCCAATCCGTCAGCTCCTATAGATCGAGTTTACATTCCCCCTTCAGTCATGGGGTATTGGTTGTCAGGTAAGTAGCAATGGAGCAGTGGTGGGAAATGCCCATAGGCCGAAAGGCAGTGTGACCAAATCATTTCCGCTGGGGGTTCGGCCCCAGCAGGTAATCTAGCCTGAACAGAGAGTGCATCGTGTTAGCTGCATACGAGTACTGATGGGCCCCTGGGTGTTCCTCCCTCCATAAGCCTGCTAGCCCCAGCACCTCTAGAAATTCGGACGGGTGGTGGTCTGCCTGGGCCCTCTTTTCCTTGGCCTATACCTCTCTTGAGTTTATTGCTCAGTCCATTGACATTCCAGCAAAGGATTTTCAGCATCAACAAGCTACCTGTCTGGATGTGTGCCCTTTTTGTCAGTGTCTATTACCCATAAAATGTGTTTCTCAATACCTTTACAAGGTTTGTGTCCACCATCCACCAGGTTTCCCTGCATCTCACAGTTCTGGGATTCGGTGCCCCTTCATTTCCAAACAGTCCCATGCTTCTGTTGCTGAGTTAAAGAATTGGGACCTATCCTTGTCGATAGAGTCTGCAGGCCAAGCATACTCATGCTTGTTGAGACTGAGGTATGGAGGCCTGGAAGGATGTTGCTAAGCAACAATTTAGCTGTTCATACAGGTTTAAACAGTTACATGTTTCAACTGTGCTCTGTGCCCTGCAACTGACAGGAGTTGCTGTATAAAAAAGAGAGACAAATAGAAAATGCCTGTTTCCTCTGTTCCTTTGTTACCCCTGAGGCCAGGGATCCAAAGGAAGTGCGCCTGGTCGCAAGAGGCTTGCCAGCGGTCGCAGCTGCAACCACTGGTGACCCCGAAATGCCTATGCCTAAAAAGTAGCATGCAAAGAGCAGAATATCATGGTTCGTCTCGTGGAAGGCCATGGGCAGCATACATGCCAATAGTCCCGATTCAGGGGAGATACTCCCAATCTTTTAACCCAAAAACAAATTTATTTTGGCTGTCTCTCTCCTGACATTGCTTCAACTTTTCCCTCTTCTAAAATGTTGGCATATATGAGGGCAGATCTATTGGGACCAAAACCTCAAAACTGTTTCAGAGTTTTGATCTGCTCTCACTATCCATTGTCCCCCACCTATGAGCAGAAGCAATAATGCAAGCGCTGTTCTCGGGGTATGGACTTATGGGAGAGGAGAGGGTTCTGGGAAGTAGGGAAGTTTTAATTTAATAGAGAATATGTTCTTGTTTTTTCTTCCCTGTGTTTTATCTCAATGCAATGTAGACTTTCAGGTAATACATAAAGAGACAATAGCAGGAAATTTGACCAGGATCATCCGACAGACTCTGTGCAAGGAAATAGATTGCTAATAGCTGTAAACATGTATAAGGACTTGATGTATTGCCATGTTTATTAACTGATGACATAAAAAACGTTATCAAAATAAGTTTGATAAAAAAACTGTTTCTGGAAGCTCTTTCTTCAGGTAATCCAGTACCTCATTATATTAGCATATTATGTCCGTGTGGTAGACAAATTCTAGTCTCAGCCACATCCAAAAGGGACAAAAAAAATCTTTTAGGTATTAGCTAAGCCTAACTTTCTTCCCTTTCAAAAAGACCCAACGATTCATCTCTAGAACCCACTCTAAAGATTAATCTCCTTTTTCAGTCTTCCCCTTCTTTGTTTCTTTTACCGATCCCTTTGGGGTGTGTACCTATTATTTTGTTCTACCTCCATGATTGCTTTTCTACCAATCACTTTAGAATTATTAACAATTTACTTTTTAAGTGTAAAGTCCCCCCCCTCTCATGTGGCTAGATCTATCCTATAAAAATACATACACTCATAAAATAAAATGCATTTCTGTCACCTCCAAGAGGTTAGCCAGATATTGAAAGTTTTAAACTAGCCTCAGTTATTCAGATTGATCGGTATGACGTTTTTTTAAGTTGCGAAATCACTGATGCTGCTATACAAGATTTAAAAAAAATCTTTTTGGGATTTAGATGGCAGAAAGGCTCACGTTGGCATAAGTTGGCATACTCTTGATTTAGTGCATACACTGACTAAGCCACAAGAAGGTGAGTTAACCAGCTACACAATTAAGCAGGATATTTTCCCTTGCTCTGTATACCAAAACCAAATGTTACTATATCTTAACTTAGTTTTGTTCGGTGACATATTCTTCCCATAAAACTGAGTATGGGGGTGGTCATTGCTAGGATGCCATCATTGTGGCTCTGTTTTACTAGAACCCTAAGTCATCCTGTAACATCCTTAGCAGACTAGGCCTTAACATAGACATACAGCTTGCTTAAGCGAGAGAAGCAATGCTGGGGATTGAGGATCCACCACTTCAGAACTGCAGACCCTGGAGGAGCAACAATACTTTAAGGGATTCCCTGGAGTTGAGCATACAAGCCTTCTCTCCCCCTGACCATGAGACCCCCACTGCTCAGCTGTGAAGAGACCCGCTGAGGCCATTTTATGGGAGAATCCACCCAACTACTTTCGTTCTAGATGGCATCTCAAAATAGAATGTGAGCTGTGGTCAAGTGAAAGGGTTTCTAACCCCAAAACCAGTGACATTAGCACTGACTCCCAGCCCAAGGCTGACTCCTGATGGGCTCAGATGATGCAGACCAGGTACTCGAGTACCAGACTGGGGGACCAGAGGGAAAGGATTATAAGATTGAGACTGGTGGACTGATCCGATGCAGCTACAGTTTACAGTGGTGCCGACCTAGCAGCACGCCAAACCTAATGATACCCCCAGATTGCTAGGTCATTTAAGCCGTCAAAATGAATAGGATAGGGTACAGAACATATTAGGACGAGGTCAGGTATGATGGATGTGTAAAATACTAACTTTATGAGGGCAACCCTCTGAACTGCTCTAGTCTGAAGTGATATGTTAAGAACCAGCATAAAGTGTATTTTGTAACTACAAAAGCTCAGTGCATTGTTGAATACTGGTAACGGAAGCGTTGTAACAGCAGCCACTGACCCGACAAGGGTGGGGGCTATGAAATGATGTGAAAAGAGGAGATAGTCAGGGAAAGAATGATCATTTGGCAAGTAACAACTCCACGAGAGAACGCCATTCCCAGTCCCTACACACTTCGCCATACGACAGGAGCCCCCATCAGTACATTGCTGTTTAGTGAAATCATGTTCCCCCTTGATGTCATAGCAGCACCATTGAACATTTGCTGTGTGGTTGGGTGAGGCGAGACACAGCTCTATTATCATATAGATCGGACATTTATGTTCACTATCGGTGAGACAACTCTTAGTGGATAGATGATTGTTCTATAAAGAGATGCTACTTGCGGTGGCAATAAACCTCTCTGAATCCTTGGGTGCTCTAACATGGAAATCTCCCAGTCATTTGCTACTCAAATGGGCAGATTAAGAAACAAAAGGAAGCTCCAACAACTGGGGAGAAGTTGGCTTTGAAAGCCTTTGAACTAGTCAGGATGTGTCAAAACAGCGCAGGCCTGGCTCATGGCCCAAGGAGAAGCACCGGGTCATGGCAAGCTGGACATATTAGCGGCAATGCTGACACACATGCTGCACTGAAGAATGAAGTAGACACAGTAGCAACTGAACTTAGCCTGCTTTGCAAGCTGTCCTAAAAAATACACAGCAACGAGATTGTTATTCAGGAGCTTCCACCGCACATTGCAGGCCTTAAAAGCTGGTCTAACAGCTAAGAAAACAAGTCATGTTCCTGGAAGGCAGAGCTGAGCACACAGAAGACCATGCGAGGTGCAACGACTTCTGCATCATTGGACTACTACCTGAAAGCATTAAAGGCCGAAACACAACACATCAAATGATAGCTCCAAAAGTAAGTGTCTTCCCAGGGGGTGCCCCCACCCTCATTTTCATAGTGGAACTTGCACTAGAAGGACTCCTCCTTGCTTTGCCCCAAGCCACAAAGTGGCTAAAATACTTAACTATTGGTACTAAGACACAGTAGTGAAAGCCGCAAGGGAAGTGGGGCCCTACATCATAGTGAACGTAAAAGAATCATGTTATTCCCTAATTACATACTTGCGGTACAATGGCGGCTAGCTTCCTTCATACATTAAGTGTGTGTACAGACCTTTCTGCTACTGAATCAGGTTGAGGGAAGAACACAGGTAACTCAACAGATTGGTTAATATGAAAAGCAGAAACCACTTTTGGAAGGCATTTTTGGGTTTGTATGAAGAACCAAAGGTTAATGCCTTTATCTCACCAACACATTTTAATGAAGTTGATAACAATTAGAAAGGCAATCTTCCATGAAAGATATTATAATACACAATTGTGTAATGGCTCAAAAGGTGTACCAATAAGCCTTGTGAGAACAATGTTAAGGTTCCAGACAGGTGCAGGTGGTACCCTGGGTGGTATTATCCTTTTAAGGCCTTCCATAAAAGCTTTAATTACTGGAACTTTGAATAAGGATACATGTTGTCAGTCGAATAGATGATTATGATGCTTACAGTGTAAGTAACATAATCCTTTTCACTATTGCAAGGCCTTGGAGTTACCTTATTACATTTAATAAGCTGTAATTTCCAAATGGGAGAAGGTAACCAGTTCATGTTTGGTGTATTTGGGATTGTAATGAAAAATCCTAACTTTGGGTGAAGTCAAATGTTAAATTACAGCTTTGAAAATGGCCCTTTTAGAAAGTTTGCTATTTCCTGCCTTACCCATTTAGTTTCTCTGGGCATAAACAATGGACCTCAGACAGCAACTCTTCGGTACACTTCTGAGCCTGTGGATACTGTGTCAGGAAGAAAGACAGCTGTACTGCTGAAATGACTGCCACTCTGCTGGACTGCTGCTCTGAAGGACTGATGCCCTGATGTGCTGATTTACTGCTCTTACCATGGTGAGAAGGACTGGACCTGCACCTGTTGAACCCAGAACCCCAGAGTGACTCCAAGAGCTGGTTGGCTAGCCTCCTGACTTGAGCCACAGGGACAGAAGGCTCTAATAACCTCGACTCTTAGCACCTGGACTTTGCCATCTGTGAGTCTACCCTGCCAAGTGGTGCCACCACAGTCCTGGACCCTTGGAAGTGGGCTTAAAGTGCTCTGCCAGCCTCTGTGCATCCAGTGGATCCGACAAATCTCCTCTGTTGCCAACCCTGAGCAGAACCAATGAATAGCCGCTGTTGCGTAGATTGGACCTGTTGCAAAGACCTCCATCACCTCTTCAGAACCGCTACTCCGCGACGCATCCTCTGCGTTGGTCCTCGCATCCCTCATCAACGGAAGCCCCAGCGACGATGATAAGACTCCGCATCGCAGCTAACAGCTCCTCGGAACCTGTGCGACGTATCCTCAATGCTGAACTTTGAATCGCAAGCTCTTGTCGACTGGTTCCTCGACGATGATGTACAATCTGGCATTGCAGCCTCACCTCATATCAAAACTGACGCATCCCATCGGCTGGACGACGCATCTTCTACGCAGATCCTCACAACGTTCAGCAAACTAGGATTTAAGGTACTTTGGTCAGCGGGCCTAACTGGGTCCCTGTAGTCGGCCCGCCCTCCATCATGGTCGTCCTGAACTTGTGACTTTTTCTCGGTCCTGCAGGACTAGATCTTCACGTTTGGCGCTCTGTGCTTTTTGGCACTATTTTCACAAAAATCTTTCTAATTGTATATCTCTCGTTCTACTGATTGGATTTTTGTTGTTTTTGTTGTATTTTATTTATTAAAAACAATTCTATTTTTCTTATTTGATGTTGTATCCTTTTTTCATTTGGGGTTTGCTTGAACCTCACCCTGACAAGGATTGTGTTGGCTGCTTGAGTAGGGCTTTACCCCATCAACCAGTAACCCTATTTCTTACAGTGGACTATAAGATATCAGAATTGTACGTTCATCAGAGCACTCACCTGAGAATTGTAACTTGCTTTCACAGAGAAGAGGGAGGGTTTTAGTAGAAGGCCACGGTTCCCCGGAACATCCACTTCCGCGGGGACATTTCACTCTGCCATTTTCTTTTTTGAGGCACGGTCTACTTGTCCGCTAGCTCGGCGACCGCAGCTTTAAAATCAGCTGATGGCGCCGATGCGCAGCAGACACACGCACAGGCGTGCCGGCGGCGTGCCAAGGGCCAGGACCCCTGGTCGGGTGCTGACTTATTCTGCGGATGAGCTTCAGGCACTTATGCCCAGTGATAGTCAGATGGACATGGAGGTAAAAGCTGGGCTAAAGGGGGGAAACCTCCTGGAAACTAGGGAGGGCGGTTAGACCAAGACCTCAGGGGTGTCCCCCCATGTAAGGGTTGAGCATGATGCTCCATCAGGACTTAAAGTAGCGGACTTGAACACCCGGTCGCTACAAAAACACTGCCTAGAGGTCTTCTCCCTCCTCCAGGTGGGAGATATAGACATCCTAGCTGTCTCTGAAACTTGGTTGGGGGAGTCGTCTACCCCAGATGTCATCGAGGCTCTCCCGGGGGACTTTGACGTCCTTTGGCACAATAGACAGGAAAAAATGAGAGGGGGGTAGCCATATTTTACAACAAACGGCTTGTGGTAACAAAAATTGTGGCTGAGAGTGCGGACTGTGCAGACATCTTAACGGTATAAACCGCCACTAAGTCCCTTTGTTTAGCCCTTGTGGTAGCTTACCACCCCCCACGAGTAACATCTAAGTTCAATGAGGCTTTTTCTCCCGGTACCAACGCCTCCTAGTGGTTGGAGACTTTAATTACCAGTAGGATGTATTTCCAAGGGAGCTCCCGGCCAGCCAATTTGAGGGTGCAATGAGCGCAATGGGACTCTCCCAGCTGGTGGACACCCCCACCCACGTCAAAGGTCATATTTTGGACCTGGTCTGGACCTCAGTGCCACAGACCATTCTTACAGACATTAGCCCTTGCGCCTGGTCAGACCATTGTCTAATTAGCCGTTGGGTCCCGCTGTCCAGCCAACTGCTCCGCCCCCCTTATGTGGAGAATGGTGCGCAGTTGGAGTAAGATTGAAGCAGACAACCTAATTGGTGCTCTGTACAATAGCCCCCCAAATGTAGCCACATATGACAACCTTGATAAGGAGTGCGAAGCGCTAATGGGAAATTTAAGTAGAGCTATAGATCAGGGGGCACCGGTCCGGATGGAAAGATTAGGAGACATGGGAGACCCCTGGTATGATGAAGATCTGCGAAAGAGGAAACAATCCTCCGCCAAGCTGAAAGATCATGGCATGAACTATACCATCCAGATGCACTTGCACACTATAAAGCCCTGCTAACGCTACATAAAAAGGCCATTATAGCCAGCAAGGGTGAATACTATGAGGCCAGAATAGTGGAGGCTTCCAATAAACAGACGGAAACTTTTGGAATTCTTAAGGAGCTTAGCCAGAAGCCAGAACAAAAATTGGCAGCTGAGGCAAAGGATTGCAATACATTTCAGGACTTCTTCCTCCAGAAAGTCAGGGACATTCTCATTGAGATAGACAATAGCCCAAGGTATCAGGTGGATCCGGACCAGACCCCAACTTCCGGTAACCCAGATGCGAGGCTCACCACCTTTCCTAACCTAAACTTAGCCCGTGCATCAGGTCTAATGAATGGGGTCAAATCAGGCTCCCTGCCGAGCCCTGTCCACCAAGGATTTTTCGTATGGCCCTTCCCAGGCTAGAAAGTATTATTCTTTCGTTACTCAACCACTCCTTGGAGACTGGCTATTTGCCCATTAGCATGAAGGAAGCCAGAGTCACCCCTCTATTAAAAAAGCCAGGGGTGGATGTGGCCAACCTTTAAAACTATAGGCCCATTTCCCAGCTTCCCTTCCTGGCAAAGATTATGGAGCAACATGTCCTTACAATATTGTCATCTTTTATTGAGGAACATAATCTACTCCATGGGAGGCAGGCTGGCTTCAGGGCCAATCACAGCACTGAACTTGTGATGGTGGCCTTGCTCGTTGAGCTCAGAATTAGAGCTGATAATAAAGACACGAGCGCGCTGATTCTGTTAGATCTGTTGGCAGCGGTCAACCATGCACAACTCTTGCTGAGAATTGCTAATTTGGGCATTGGTGAGCTGGCTCATCAGTGGATCAAGTCCTTTCTGTCAGGAAGGTCCCAAAGGATCCAATTGGGCGACCAAATATCAAAAAGGGGTGACCTTACCTGTGGAGTCCCTCAGGGCTCAGCTCAGTCTCCTCTTCTCTGTAACGTGTATCTGCAACCACTAGTGGCAGCATCAGCCGCTATGGACTGTCACGTATTTAATTATGCAGATGACACCCGACTTATTCTGCAAATTAATAACTCCCCGCAAGCTCAGTCTAGTGCCCCGAAAATCCTCAGATACACGGTGAATTGGATGACAGCCAATTCACTAAAGGTTAACCTGGACAAGAATGAGATCCTTGTAATCTCCTCTAAGGGAAGCCCCTGGAATGACCTTTTCTGGCCGCAGGAGCTTGGCATTGCCCTGAGGCCAGCGCATGTCGTTAAAAGTCTGGGCATTAAGATAGATGCCAACCTCTCCTTGGCCAATCAAGTGTCCTTGGTGGTAGGCACCTGCCTTGGTCTAATGCGACAGTTGTGGAAGTTGGTCCTCCTACTTTCACCTACCACTCTAAAAATTATCATATCTGCTACGATCGTGTCCAGATTGAACTATGGCAATGCTTTGTACATTGGCCTCCCCGAGAAATTAATCAGCAAGATGCAGGTGAACCTGAACTATGCAGCCAGGCTGATTTTTAGGCTGCCTAGGTGGGCTCATGCAACCCATTTGCTGCACAGGTTACATTGGCTCCCTGTTAAACAGAGAGACAAGTTTAAGGGCCTCTGTATCTCCCATAAAACCATTTCTGGCCAAGCCCCGGGCTATATTAAGGAGCGTCTGATGAATTATGTTCCGGAACGCACATTGCGATCATCCACGACAGGCTTTTTGGCCCTTCCAAAAGTCAAATTAGCAGCGAAAGGTGGCCAAGGATTCTCGGTTTTAATTCCCCGAATCTAGATTGAATTACCAGAGAACCTTAGGAAGGACTCTGCATTCCTCTCCTTTAGGAAAAGTCTTAAGACTTATTTGTTTAGGGAAGCCCTGGCCACAGTATAATTTACTGGCCTGCATGTTCCTGGGACTTTTGTGGCTACCTGAGCTTTCTCGACAAGTGCTAAGACACCTACAGGTGATTATGAGCTATATAAGCTACAATTAACATAACATATAAAATCATCCCTGGCTAACTATTAATCAACAAAAACTCAACCTCCAGTTGACTGAATTCCTCCTAATTTTCCAAAAGACAATACCCCAGCAATCCAAGAATGGGTCACTCGCCTGGATGCTCTCAGCTGCACTTGTGACAATCATCAACTGGACGAAATCACTTGGAATCATGGTAGACAAGAGCCTGAGCTTGACTGCTCACATAAAATCCATGGCATGAAGCACCTTATACAGCCTCAACCTCCTTAAAAAGGTCAAACCCTTTATCCCAGAGGAGGACTTCAAAAATGTCACACAATCACTGGTAATGACATCTTTAAATATGTTACATCACCTGTATTCAGAGCCTGGCGGAGTGTCAAACAGCACAAGATTTTAATGTAAGTTTATGAAATCATTGTACAATTCCAATAGAGTGCAAAAATCCTGCTGCTGGCCAACGCATTTCCCAAAATCCTATGGAAATTTGTTGTCGGCTGTATCTCCCTCATTGCTAGCGTCTTACAGTACCCAAGTCTGGTAGAGAGTGATCAGGCCGAGTATAATTAATTATACTTAATAGTTTTCACGGAAGCAGATGCCCAGTGGCTGTTATATACATTCCGGAAGGCATTGAACAGGTAACTCATTGTACACAGTAGCTAATGACGAGTATACACCAAGTGGTGGTTTCAAGAAGAGAGAGAAATATAAGGAAAATCACATGAATATATAAAAGCAGATTGCCTTTGGACAAGGGGAGCTGCATGTCATCGGCTCCCCTTGTCCAAAAGCAATGCCGGCTCCGGCAGGAGGCAGGGAGCCGGCAGGGACCGCGGTGGCATTTGGGCTCGCCCGCGGTCCCCAACCTGAGGGCCGGCCCCGGAGGATGGGGTCTCCGGGTCGAGAAGTGGCCCGGGAGGGGGCCACACAGCCTCCCTCTCATAATTAAAACAAAATAGAATTTTAGAAAACGGGGCCTGGCCCTTTTAATTAATTTATTCATTTTAAATGGAAGCCGGCCCCGGGGGATGGGGTCCACAGGGCCATAATTGGCCCCCCTCTCATAATTAAAAAAAAAACAAGGCCAGGCCATCAGGGATGGGGTCCCCGGGGCCAAAAGTGACCCAGGGAAGCGGGGCCACGCAGCGCCCCTCCTGTATAAATGATAAAAACTTTTAAAAAGCCATGCCTCAGGGGATGGGGTCCCCAGGGCCGAAATTGGCCTCAGAAGGGGGGGCCCCTTCCCATTTTTTTTTTGTTTTAAATGGATCAGGCCCTGGGGGATGGTGTTCACAGAATATCAAGAGGAAGGTAGCCACACAGCCCCCCTTCAAACAAAATAAAAAAAGAAAAGCCAGCATCTCGCCAGAGGCCCCAACCCCTCCCTGGAACACTCTGCAAACGCGCCTCCTGGCGCGTTCTAAGTTGGGGGATTAAGTCCCCTTGAATCCTGAGGGTCCCTGGGGGCCAACTAGCCCACCTGGTACCTCCAGTAAGCCCCACACAGTGGATTGTTGGGAGGTGGTTTGAGGCCACGCCCCTTTTTACACCACTCTGCAAACACACCTCTTGGTGCGTTGCTGGTGGGGTGAAGAGGTACTCTTGTGTTCTGAGGACCTCAGAACTGAAGTGGACTTCATCCCCAAGGCAGTAGTGCGCCAGGAGGCGTGCTTGCAGAGTGGTGTAAAAAGGGGGCGAGGCCCCGGACCACTCTCAGCAATCCAGATTTGTGGGGCTTACTGGATGTCCCTGGTCGGCTAGTTGGCCTCCAGGGACCTTCAGGATTCAAGTGGACTTAATCCCCCTACCCAGAAGGCACCAGTAGGTACATGTTTGCAGAGTGGTAGAGAAAGGGGCGTGGCCTGTGTCCACCTGTCCGCAATCCCACTATCTGGGACATTCTAGAGGTATCAGGTAGGCTAGTTGGCCCCTAAGGACTCCCCCACAGCGATGGGTACTTTAATCTCCATCCAAGAGCATTCCAGGAAGTGCGTTTGCAGAGTGGTGGGGAAAGTGGGCGTAGCCTGCTATGAGAACTTAGCAATCCTGCTTTGTGGGACTAACTGGAGGTAATAGGAGGGGTAGTTGGCCCCCAAGGTTGACCTTGGGGGCCAACTACTCCTCCTATTACCTCCAGTTAGTCCCACACAGTAGGATTGCTAAGAGGTCTTCGGAGGCCATGCTCACTTTTCTCCACCACTCTGCAAACGTGCCTCCTGGCACAGTTCTGGTTGGGGGATGAAGTCCACTTTACTCTTGAGGGACTTTGGTGGCCAAGTAGCCCTCCTAGTGCCTCCCGTAAGTCCTACAGAGGCCCAGGCCCCTTTCTGCACCACTCTGCAAACACGACTACTACCTTATAGTTAGAAATTAGCATTTACAAAACCTTTGAAATTAATTGAAAAAACAATAGGTTTCAGGGACGTTATAGTTAGTAATTAGCATTTAAAAAACCTTTGAAATTCACTGAAAAATATAGATTTCAGGGACGTTATAGTTAGAAATTAGCATTTACAAAGCCTTTGAAATTAATTGAAAAAACAATAGGTTTCTGGGACGTTATAGTTAGTAATTAGCATTTAAAAAACCTTAGAACTTCACTGAAAAACATAGATTTCAGGGACGTTATAGTTAGAAATTAGCATTTACAAAACCTTTGAAATTCATTGAAAAAACAATAGGTTTCAGGGACGTTATAGTTAGTAATTAGCATTTAAAAAACCTTAGAAATTCACTGAAAAAACCCACAGGTTTCAGGGACGTTATAGTTAGTAATTAACATTTGAAAAACCTTAGAAATTCACTGAAAAAAACACAGGTTTCAGGGACGTTATAGTTAGAAATTAGCATTTAAAAAACCTTTGATAGTCACTGAAAAAAAACACAGGTTTCAGGGACATTATAGTTAGTTGGACATTTCACTCATACAAAACCAGAGAAATTCAGCTGTTATAGTTATTGAGCTAACTATAACTCGCGCCCCCAAAATGCACTGCTGATGACATCTCAAATGACATCACTGATGACATCATCCACTTAATAACTGATGCACCTCCTCACACCCTAATATAACCTTTCATACACCCACTCTTAAATACAGACTACCATTCTCAAAACCATAGACACACCAGTACCAGTTAGTACATACCCACTCACTGATTCATAGGTCTACACACACATCTAGTCACTCACCCATACAGTCGCTCATACATGCAGTCACTCATGAATACAGTCTCTAATATATGCACTCATACACCCATACAGGCACTCGCACAAAACCACTCACCCATAGAATTTCTCACACACCTAGTCTGTCACCCAAAGACTCAATCACACTGCCATTTACTCACCTATACAGTTATCTACACACCACCTCACTTATTCATACAGATACTAACACATTCTTACTCTCTTATACAATCACTGACACAAGCACACACTCATGCATACAGCCATTCTCATAATCACTCACTCTCACATATAGTCACTTATATACTCCAACACTCACATATACTGCCTTTTACGTATGTAGTTACTCACACATATACCACTGAGACGTCCATTCACTCACCAACACAGCCATACACACACTCACTCATCCATACAGCCCCTCTTAGATGCACTCATGAGCCCATACACCCAGGTAATCACCCACTCACACTTCCATGCAGGGAGTCACACACACCCCCACCCACCAACACAGACACTTGGGCACCCATACAGGTACTCAGACAACCAATTATTAACCCATATAGACACACACCAACCCATGCAACCATTTACACACCAACTGACAGACTGATACAGACATTCACACAGATTAGTCATTCACCCATGTATTCACTAAGACATGTTTAATCACTCACTTACACAGTGAGTCACGCACCCAGTAAATCATCCATTCAGACACTCATTCTTCAATACACCTTTGCGCATCTATATATAACATTCTTAAACTTTTAAAAATCACCCAGTCTCTGGATGATGTCATCAGTGATGTCACTGACCATGTCATGAGTGATGTATTAAGTGACTTCATCAGCAGTGCATTGCGGGGTCGTGAGTTATAGTTAGCTCAACTACCTATACTGGGCGAATTTCTCTGGTTTTGTACGAGTGAAATGTCCAACTAACTATGCCTGAGACCTGTGTTTTTTTAGGTGAATATTAAAGGTTTTTTCAATGCTATTTTTTAACCATAACGTCCCTGAAACCTGTGAATTTTTCAGTAAATATATATAATATGCTGGTCCTGTCCCTTCCAGTTGTGTACTTTCAATGTTAATGTATTAATATTGGTTAGCTCTAATGACAAAAAGACAATATTGAAACTCTGTACAATTATTGATGGCACTCACAAAAAATATTGTGTAATGAGTATGCTTATTGTATCCTAAGAAATATGTCTGTTAACATAATGCTAATTAAAATGACATTACAGAATAATACAGCTGATCAAAACGTTGCTATTATTGTCCTCAGATAATTAAGACAGAAGTCACATATTTAATCATCCATGTCTTCATATCTGATGCTCATTGGCAAACAACATTTTTATATCTGAAAGAGACACGTTAGTGATAGATTCCTTACCTTAGAATATCCCCTGGCGTCAGACTGGATCCGGAAAGTTTTCGTCAGCAGTACCTCTGCGCGTCGGCAGGCGTCGTCGTGCGGCTCCATATACGTCACTGGCGTCGTAGCCGCCGAGATTAAGTCATCGGAGCTACTTAGATGCACCCACGCGCGCTGACGTCAGTTGTTTCTTTTTGCGCTCCAGCAAGCACAGATCCGAGAGAGAGCAGTACTTCTGTTAATACTTTAACTTGGTTTTTGAGAACTTGTTTCTCTTGTTTTGTCGAGTACTCGACTTCTGGTGCAGTAGGGATGCCCGGGTTTAAGACCTGTTGGTCCTGCCGTCGGAACATGTCAGTGGCGGACCCACACAACGTGTGTCTCTTCTGCTTGGGGCACGCTCATGACCCCGAGGCGTGCCCTGATTGCCGGGACATGGCGCCGAAACCGATCGAAGTCCCGCTCCCGTGGGAGGTCGAGGGACCGGTCGCGGAGCCGACACCATCGCTTGTCAGAATCGGGGACAGGTAAGTCAATGCACCATAAAAAGTCGAAGAAGCTATGTCGCTCTTCCCCTACCCCTCACCGGTGGTGGTACGCGGTGGAGGAGGTGGGCAGTCACTCCCCCGGGGCACCGTCGGAGCCTCCGTTGTTGCCTGCGGTCTACCCACCTTTTCCAGGCCCGCAGGCGACTCCGGACAAAATACAGGCCTTCCTGTCAGCTACATTTGTTTTGCCCATCGGGTCACTCTGGAGCGCCTTCGGGCCCCGAGGACCCGATGGGTGGGTCTACCCCAGTGCTGCCGCCTTTGGCCGGGCTACACCGCCACGATACCCTGAAGCACCGCTGCCTACTCCGGCCCCAGCGCCGCCGCCGGCTCTGGGCCCCGGTCTGGGTGCCTCCGGCACCACCGATGGCTCCACCCTAGGCGCCTCTGTCGCCGTAGACGACGCCGGACGGCGCCGAAACAGGATTGGTCCATTACCCCCAATTCCATTTCTTGGTGGGGAGTTTGCCCCTTTTACCCGGGCACCTCGTCCTTACCGGGCGTCTCAACAACCGGTGGACGAAGGTGAGTACGGGGAGGGGTCTCAATGCGAGGATGAGCCGGACTGGGATGATGATGTAGAAGGTCCAGTGGATCTCGATTTCTCTCCACACCCTGGTACGTTATCCCCCTCTTCCATGGCTACGGAGGAGGTTGGGACTTTTTTCGTGGTGTTGCGTAGGGCAGCTGAGGCTCTTAACCTCAAGCTCCCCTCTGTACCTATCAAGACCAATTTCCTGACTGAGGTGCTGCAACTGGCATCCTCCTCCGTGGACCCACTGCTGCCCTTCGACAACGCACTTACTGACGTCCTGTTGAGCACCTGGAAAAAACTCAACACAGGGGCTCCTGTGGATAAGGTGTGGTGCGCCACCATCGCCTGACGCCAGGCGATCCCAGCTTTCTCACACAACACCCAACGCCTCAGAGTCTGGTTGTCCAGGCCGCTGCCTCGCCGAGTGCCTTTCCTTCTGCTCCTCTGGACAAGGAATTTAGGAAACTGGAGCAGTTTTGGGAAAAGATTTTCACTTCTGCCAATTCTGGGTTGCGGGAGGTGAATATGGCGTGCCTGTTGGGCCGCTATTCACATTCTGTGTGGGATATCGTGGCACAGGTGCTACCTCAGTGCCCGGTAGAAGCTCGAGCGGTGCTCTCCCAGTCCGTTACTGAGGGGAGAGATGCTGTTAAATTTACTATCCGGTGTGGCCATGACACGACCGATTCACTCGGCAGGGCACTTTCTTTAACCAATCAATCAATGACACTTATAAAGCGCGCTACATACCCGTAGGGTCTCAAGGCGCTGGGGGGGGGGGGGTGTCGCTACTGCTCGAATAGCCAGGTCTTCAGCTTCTTCCTGAAGGAGAGGTGGTCTTGGGTCAGGCGCAGGTCGGTCGGGAGGGAGTTCCAGTTCTTGGCGGCCAGGTAGGAGAAGGACCTTCCTCCTGTAGTCGCTCTTCGGATGCGGGGGACGGCGGCGAGGGCGTGGTTGGCTGATCGGAGGTGGCGCGTGGGAGCGTAGAAGTTGACTCGGCTGTTGAGGTAGCTCGGGCCTTGGTCGTGTAGGGCTTTGTGTGCGTGGGTGAGGAGGCGGAAGGTGATTCTCTTGTTGACGGGGAGCCAGTGAAGGTCTCTCAGATGTCCGGAGATGTGGCTGGATCGTGGGATGTCGAGGATGAGTCTGGCTGAGGCGTTCTGGATCCGCTGGAGTCTCTTCTGGAGCTTGGCGGTGGTACCGGCGTAGAGGGCGTTACCGTAGTCCAGTCGGCTGGTGACGAGGGCCTGGGTGACGGTCCTCCTGGTCTCGGTGGGGATCCACCAGAAGATTTTCCGAAGTATGCGTGGGATGTTGAAGCACGCCGAGGAGACGTTGTTGACCTGCCTGGTCATGGAGAGGGAGGAGTCCAGGATGAAGCCCAGGTTGCGTGCATGGTCTGTCGGTTTGGGTGCGGTGCCCAGGGCGGGAGGCCACCAGGAGTCGTCCCAGGCGGAGGGTGAAGAGCCCAGGATGAGAACCTCCGTCTTGTCCGAGTTCAGTTTCAGGCGGCTGGTCGTCATCCACTCGGCTACCCCTTTCATCCCTTCGTGCATGTTGGCTCTGGCGGCGGCGGGGTCGTTGGTCAGGGAGAGGATCAGCTGGGTGTCGTCGGCGTAGGAGATTATGCTGACGTTGTGTTTGCGTACGATGGCCGCGAGGGGGCTCATGTAGACGTTGAAGAGGGTGGGGCTCAGAGATGATCCTTGTGGGACGCCGCAGATGACTTCGGAGGCCTCTGACTTGTACGGTGGTAGGCGGACTCTCTGTGTTCTTCCGTCGAGGAAGGAGATGATCCATTCCAGCGCCTTGTCCTTGATTCCGATGTTGCTGAGGCGCCGTACTAGGGTGCGGTGGCAGACCGTGTCGAATGCCGCGGAGAGGTCTAGGAGGATGAGGGCCGCTGTTTCTCCATTGTCCATCAGGGCTCGGATGTCATCGGTGGCGGCGATGAGGGCGGTCTCGGTGCTGTGATTGGCTCGGAAGCCGGACTGTGAGGGGTCGAGGGATCCGTTCGTCTCGAGGAAGGCGGCCATCTGCTTGTTGACGGTCTTCTCGATGACTTTGGCTGGAAACGGGAGAAGCGAGATGGGGCGGTAATTCTTGAGGTCGGTGGGGTCCGCTGTTGGTTTCTTGAGTAGAGCGCTGAGTTCGGCGTGTTTCCAGCTCTCGGGGAAGATGGCGGTGTCGAAGGATGTGTTGATGATCTCTCGCAGGTGGGGTGCGATGACAGCGTCGGCCTTGTTGAAGACGTGGTGAGGGCAGGGGTCGGTCGGTGATCCGGAGTGGATGGAGTTCATCGTGCGGGTGGTGTCTTCGGTGCTGATCGGGGTCCAGGCGTGGAGGGTGGTGGTGGGTGGGGGTGGTTGGACGGTCATGGTGTGCGTTGGTTGGTTGTTGAAGCTACTGTGTATGTCCGTGATCTTGTTGTGGAAGTATGAAGCGAGGGAGTTGCAGAGGTCTTGCGATGGGGTGATGTCGTTGTTTCCTGCGCTGGGGTTGGAGAGCTCTTTCACGATGTTGAAGAGTTCCTTGCTGTTGTGTGCGTTGTTGTCCAACCGGTCCTTGAATGCTGTTTTCTTGGCGGCGCGGATCAGCTGGTGGTGTTTCCGGGTGGCAAGTTTGTAGGAGGTCCTGTTGTCCGGTGTCGGTTCCCTTTTCCAGACTTTCTCGAGGGCTCGGAGGTTCTTCTTGGAGCACTTGAGTTCGTCGGTGAACCATGGGGCCTTCTTGCTGCCGGGTCTGCTAGGCGGGGTCCTCAGCGGGGCGAGCTCGTCCGCGCAGTCGCTGATCCACTTCGTGAGGTTGTCGGCGGCCTGGCTGGGGTTCGCTGAGCTGGCAGGAGGGTGCTGGCTCAGGGAGGTGGCGAGCTGGTCTGCTGTGATCTTGTTCCAGCTTCTGTGGGCGGCTTGTTGCTGGTGTTGGTGGGTCGTCGTTCTCTTGAAGGTGAAGTGGACGCAGCTGTGGTCCGTCCATTGAAGCTCTGTGGCGTGGCTGAAGAGGATGTCTGTGCTGGATGAGAAGACGGCGTCGAGTGTGTGTCCGGCGAGGTGGGTGGGGGTGGACACCAGTTGCTTGAGTCCCAGGTTGGCGAGGTTGTCGAGCAGGGTGCTGGTGTTGTGGTCGTTGTTGTTCTCCAGATGGTAGTTGAGGTCTCCCAGGAGGATGTAGTCAGCGGAGGGGAGGGCATGCGGGCTGACGAAGTCGGCGATGTCCTCGCTGAATTGCGTGCGTGGTCCAGGGGGTCGGTAGATCAGGGTGCCTCTGAGGGTGGTGTTCGGGTTGGTGTGGATCTGGAAGTGCAGGTGTTCGGCGCTGGTCAGGGTGTTGTCGGTGCTGGTCGTGATCCGGATGGTGTTTCTGTGGATGATGGCGATGCCTCCTCCCATCTGGTTGGCGTTTCGGTCCCTCCGGACGATCTTGTAGCCCTCTGGGATAGCGATGGCGATGTCAGGAGCTGAAGAGGCGTTCATCCAGGTCTCCGTGAGGAAGGCAACGTCCGGGGCTGTGGCGTCTAGGAGGTTCCAGAGTTCGATGGCGTGTCTGTGGACGGAGCGGGTGTTGAGCAGGATGCACTTGAGGTGGGTGCTGCTGGTGTTCGACTTTGCGGGTGCTGGTGTGCGGCTGGTCTGGGTGCAGGAGAGCTTGCAGGCGTGGCAGCTGAAAGGTCCGTGGGTGCATCGTGGTGTGGCTTGGTGGCAATTCGGGAGTCGGCCGGTGTTGAGAGCGATAACGGTGGCGCTTCGCCGTTATGCTTGACTCAGAACAACTGGCTTCTCCGGAGATGTCCAGAATACTTTGTTGGATATGCCCTTTGATGGCACACGCCTCTTTGGAGACCAGGCGGATACCACCCTGGAATGCTTTAAGGACTCTCGGGCTACGGCCCAGTCCTTGGGTCTCTACACCACACGCACTCCATCGGGGTCCGCTTTTCGCTCCTTTCGGAGTCAGGGTCGAGGCGCCCAAACGCGTTCCTTTCAGGCACGCTGGCCTGCGCAGCTACAGTCTCAGCACAGCCGTGGTCGTGGGGCCCACCGTGGTGGGTCCCGAGGCCAGCGGGTGGGTCAATCCACCACCGCCCCTGCCACCACCGCCACAAAACCTTCCTAGTCCGGTGTTTCAGACCCATCAGACGCCAGTGAGCGTCAGGATTCGCCATCACCTCCCCAACTGGCGCACTATCACCTCGGACAGGTGGGTTCTACAGATAATCTGAAAGGGCTATTCCCTCCCCTCGAGTCCACCCCTCCAGCCATGCCACCTCAGTACCACCGCATGTCGGGGATCATTTGGCACTTCTCCAGCAGGAAGTTGCGGACTTCTTGGCCAAGGGGGCCATTAAGCGTGTTCCGGCGCCAGAAGTAGGTTGTGGTTGTTACTCCCACTACTGCTTGGTTCCAAAGAAGGACAAAGGTCTGCGTCCTATCTTAGACCTCCGGAACGTCAATCGCTTCCTCTGGAAGGAGAAGTTCAAGATGCTCACGCTTGCTCAGGTCTTGTCTGCCCTAGACCTGCAAGAATGGCTGGTAGCGTTGGACTTGCAGGATGTTTATTTTCATATCCCCATCCTGCCAGCCCACCGGCGTTACCTGCGGTTCACGGTAGGCCACAAGCACTTTCAGTTCACCGTGCTTCCTTTCGGCCTTACCAGCGCCCCTCAGGTGTGCACGAAAGTGATGGCATTGGTCGCAGCTCATCTGTGCAGATCAGGGGTTTCAGTCTTCCCCTATCTCGACAACTGACTGTTGAAGGCGGGCTCGCCCCAGGCAGTCGTCTCCCACCTACAGACTACGGCCGACCTTCTGCATTTGCTGGGGTTTTCCATCAACGTGCCAAAGTCGCACCTGATTCCCTCTCAGAAGCTCCTCTTCTTCGGAGCGGTTGTGGATACGGCGCAGTTCAGGTTTTTCCTCCCGAACAGCGAATCCAGGACATTCGGGCTATCATTCCGATCTTTCGGCCCTGGTCCTGGGTTTCAGTCAGGCAGACCCTGAGGCTGCTGGGCCTCATAGCCTCCTGCATCCTGCTGATCAATCATGCCATATGGCATATGCGGGCTCTGCAGTGGGACATGAAGTTCCAGTGGACGCAGCGTCGGGGAAATCTGTCCGACTACGTCCAGATCTCAGAGGGCACTGCACAGGACTTGCAGTGCTGGCTCACGGACCAGCGTTGGGTCAGCGGCAGATCCCTCTCCCTTCCCCAAACGGAGCACAAAGTGATGACGGACGCGTCCCTCCTGGGATGGGGCGACCACTTGGGAGAGGCAGAGATCAGAGGCCTCTGGTCTCCGGCAGATTCCAAGCTCCATATCAACCTTTTGGAGCTCAGGGCGATCCTACTTGCACTGAAAGCATTCCTTCCCTCTGTCAAAGGGAGAGTAGTGCAGGTGTTCACCGACAACACCACCACCATGTGGTACTGCAACAAGCAAGGCGGGGTGGGGTTGTGGACCCTATGTCAGGAGGTTCTGTGTCTCTGGACGTGGCTGGAACGTCAAAGCATTTCCTTGGTGGTTCAACACCTGGCAGGTTCCCTGAACGCTAGAGCGGACGAACTCAGCCGCAGGTGCATGTTGGATCACGAATGGCGTCTTCACTCTGAGGTTGCGCAAGGTCTCTTTCAGCAGTGGGGAGAACCTTGGTTAGATCTATTCACCACCGAAGAGAATGCGCAATGTCAGCAGTTCTGCGCATTGGAGTTTCCAAGGCAGCACTCGCTTGGCGACGCTTTTCGTCACGAGTGGAGTTCCAGTCTCTTGTACGCCTTTCCGCCTATACCACTCCTGCCCAGAGTGCTGCAGAAGATCAGTCGCAACCGGGCCCACGTCATTCTTGTGACTCCGAACTGGGCGCGAAGAGTATGGTATCACAAGCTACTCAATGTGATTGTGGATCCCCCGATCCGGCTGCCTCTTCAGGAGGATCTCCTGTTGCAGCAACAGGGGACGGTACTCCACCCAGACCTGTCCAGCCTCCACCTCCTTGCATGGAGATTGAGCGGCGACAGCTGATTCCATTTCACTTGCCTCCCGAAGTCTGTAATGTGATTCTGGCAGCCAGGCGTCCCTCCACTAAAACGGTATACACCTGTCGGTGGAAAAAATTTGTGGCATGGTGCACAGCGAAATCTGTAGATCCTCTTGCTGCCCCACTTTCTGAGGTCCTTTTGTTCCTTCTCTCCTTAGCCCACCAGCAGGGCTCTGCTCAGGGCACCATCAAGGGCTACCTTTCAGCCTTTCTTAGGCTGCCTGATCAGCCCTCTCTTTTTAAGTCCCCTGTTGTCAACAGATTTCTCAAAGGCATTACTCACCTTTTCCCTCCTGTTCCTTTTGTGATGCCTCAGTGGGACTTGAACCTGGTTCTCACATACTTAATGTGCGCTCCCTTTGAGCTTCTTCATAACTGTCCTTTGCGGTTATTGAAAAACTGTCTTCCTGGTGGCCATCACCTCCGCTAGGAGGGTGAGTGAGCTCCAGGCTCTTTCCTGTAAACCTCCTTTCCTGGCAATTCATCCGGACCAGGTTGTGCTTTGACCGCGACCCTCATTTCTACCGAAAGTAGTCTCTGCCTTTCATCTTGGGCAAGATGTCACTCTGCCCACTTTCTTTCCGTCTCCGCACCCTTCAAGAGAAGAGGAGACGCTCCATCGTCTGTATCCAAAACGTGCACTTTCGTTCTATCTGAACCACACACAACAGTCCTGGGTGGATAACCAGCTCTTTATTGGCTACATGGGTGCCAAGAAGGGCCGGGCTGTACACAAGGCACTATCCCCCGTTGGGTTGTCCTGTGCATTAAAAAGGAACCTCCGGTAGGACTCCGCGCCCATTTTACCAGGGCGACGGCAGCTACTAAAGTAGTGGGACGTTGTGTCCCTCTGCAAGACATCTGCATTGATTAAAGATCAGGAGGCGGACCACTTGCGTGAGTCTCCCGATATTTTTACCTGTAAAACGATCCTTATAGTGTGAAACTAAACGAACCTTTATTTGAATATTTGACTGTGTTTTAAATTTTTTTACTGAATCTGATTACTGTGCTGGTCACTGGGGGGAACAGAGCTGTGTTCAATGCTCTGTTGCGCGCCCATTTTTGCCACACTTCCGCTTTACTGAAGCACCAGGTCAGCATTCTAGTGGCTGGACCTAGGCGGCTCCTTCCTCCCCATTCTGCTTCAAAAGCGCGTGATGACGCGACCGCGCAGCATTGATTAAAGATCAGGAGGCGGACCACTTGCGTGAGTCTCCCGATATTTTTACCTGTAAAACGATCCTTATAGTGTGAAACGAAACGAACCTTTATTTGAATATTTTACTGTGTTTTAAAAATTTTACTGAATCTGATTACTGTGCTGGTCACTGGGGGAACAGAGCTGTGTTCAATGCTCTGTAGCGCGCCCATTTTTGCCACACTTCCGCTTTACTGAAGTGCCAGGTCAGCATTCTAGTGGCTGGACCTAGGCGGCTCCTTCCTCCCCATTCTGCTTCAAAAGCACGTGATGACGCGGCCGCGCAGCGGGCGCGCCGCTAGAGCGCCGAAGGCGCGCCTAAGGCATGCCCGTATGCGCCCGTCCGCGCCCAAACAGGCACCGGGGCCGGAACCCCTGCATCTCCCCCATCTTGGCAGTATCACTACTCGTCCCTTCAGCTTAGACAGCTCAACAGAACCCCTGACCCCCTCTGTATGCACTCCATATCTCCTGAAAAATTCTATAGATACTGCCCAAACTGTAATTCTACTCTCACAAATATCCGATCCGAACCCTCTTCTTGCTCTGACCATTTCAGATTTCTATTACTAAACTGCAGATCCCTCCCAAAACACTCTACAGAGATCTGGATGCTCCTGACAGACTTAAATCCAGACACTCTATTCCTGACGGATACCTGGCTGAACACCAGCTCGGAACCTGATATCATTCAAGCCCTCCTCCAAGGATTCACCATTCAAAGAGCAGACGTTTAACAGGAAGAGGTAGGGGGATAGCAGTTATTCACAAAGACAACTACACCTGCCGCTTGCTCGGCAATCCAGTTTCGGACTGTGAGAGCGCTCATTTTATTATAGAATGTTCACCTCGCACATCTTTCTCCGGTATCCTTGTCTATCGCCCCCCTGGCCCATTAGGTTCCTTTCACCAATCCATCCTAGAGGTTGGATCTAATCTCGCTAGCTCTACACCCAACTTGACCGTACTCTGGGATTTCAACCTTCACTTTGATGCGAAATCTGCCGCCAACGCAACAGAACTTACCAAGGATCTCACAATGCTCCAACTTATCCCCAGAATTAATCTCACCACCCATGTGAAAGGCCACCTTCTAGACCAGGTCTTCTCTAATCTAGAAAACCTGCAGGGGTCAGATCCCTCTCCTCTTCCATGGATAGACCACTCGCTGATTGATTTCACTTGGTCCCCACAAAATATTAAAACCCCCATACTTTCTTCCTGGACACTCGGTCGCTGCTGGTCTAAACTTCCCCTAGAGGAGCAGATCCAAGTGTTGGAACAAACTAAACCTAAACCCAATCCATGCCCTATCATGGCAAACAACGATTTTCATTATTGGATAGATAGACCAATCATTGGACTTAGTCCTCCCCAAAACAAAACTCAAAAAAAAAGAAGGACCTCACAACTCTCCGTGGTTCAGACCTAACCTTCGCATCCTAAAACAACAATGCAAAATTAAGGAAAGACAATGGAGGAAAGACTTCCTCCCATCAAACAAAATTGAATATAGATCAACTATCCACAAGTATAAAGCTGAGATCAAAAAAGCTCAATCATCTTACTACGAAGATAGGATTTTAAAAGCTCAGAACTCGTCCAGGGAAACTTTCGCCATAATTAATAAACTCCTTAAACTTCCTGCTCCTCGTATAACATTAGACCCCACTGGACAACGTTGCAATAAATTAGTGCAATTCTTTTATGACAAGGTCAAAGAAATCGTCGAACCCTTCCACAGAGGGATACGGACCCAGAGCTGCCCATCAAGTCGGCCTTATCTAACACTGTGCCCACCCTTGAGTCCTTCCCCCCCCTCTGTCCCTGGAAACTCTTATGGCCCTATTGGTCTCCATAAAGAGTGGTTCTCCCAGGGACTCAGCCCCCTTGAATATTTTGAAACAGGCAACAGGTACCTTAGCCCCGTCATGCTCCAACTGATCAATACGTCGCTCAGTTCCAGAATGGTCCCTCCAAACTGGAAAAAAGCCATGGTTAGAGCCCTCCTGAAAAAATCTAGCCTTGACCCCACCAACCTATATCCCTTCTTCCTGCAGTTAGCAAAATAACAGAAACATTTGTCAATCTCACCTAATCCGATTTCCTTGAATCACACAATCTCCTCCACCCATCACAAAACGGATTCCGCCCCCATCAGAGCACAGAGTCCGCCCTACTAGCAGTCACTGAGGAATGTAAAGAAATCCTCGATGCAGGAGGATCCACAGCAATTATTCCCCTTGACCTAAGCGCGGCATTTGATACCGTAAAACATTCAACTCTTATCCAGCGCCTAAGGAAAATTGGTGTTACGGGCATCGCCTTACAATGGCTCCGCTCCTTCTTAGAAGGAAGATCTTTCCAGGTCTTTGAGGAAACCACTCTCACCCCTCCAGTGCCTCTACCTAGCGGGGTCCGACAGGGCTCCTCACTTAGCCCGACACTTTTCAATGTTTACATGTCCCCCCTGGCTGACATCGTAGCCCCCTCAGGAATCCGCATAGTGACTTATGCGGATGATACACAACTAGTGGTGGCTCTTAATCTTCTCGATCCCAACGCTAATAAACTCCACTCTTGTCTGGAAGAAATTTCCAAATGGATGGACCTATCCCAGCTTAAACTAAATGGGGTAAAAACCGAGAATATGATACTAGGGAACCCGCGCTGCTTCCAGTCACACCTCATGTGGTCTTCCGTCATGGGCCCCCCTCCCTCCCCCAAAACCGAGATCAAGAGCCTGGGTATCTGGTTAGATCAGGACCTGAGTTTCAGGACATAGGCCAGGAAGTCCGCAGCTACCTGCTTCGGGTTGCTTAGAATGGCTCGTAAAGTTCTTCCCCTCCTGCCCTCCTCAGCAAAAAAAGTCATGGTACAATCCCTTATTCTTTCAAGGCTGGGCTATGGAAACGCTCTTTATTTGGGCTCCCCTGCATCTGTTATCTCCAAACTTCAACTAGTCCACAACTGCGCAGCCAGAATACTTACAGGCTCCTCATCCAGACAATCAGCCAAGCCCTCAATCCAATCCCTTCACTGGCTCCCCATGCTGGAACGCATCAAATTAAAATCTCTGTGTATTGCGCATAAAACACTGCTTGGGACGGGCCCTCCCATTAATTCATCCCTCATCAGTCGCTATAAATCCACTAGGGAACTAAGGTCTGACAATCTCCATCTGGTAAAAGTTCCCAGAATACAAAAGTCCAGAAGTGGAGGGCGGCTTTTCTCCTACAATGCCTCCAAGCTCTGGAATTCCATTCCACTTCAGCTTCGGACAACTCCCAACCACATGGCCTTCCGCAAAAAACTAAAGACTCTGCTATTTCCTTAGTTCGGCTTCTGTTCCTTGATCATATCTATAGCGCTGGGACACTCCCGGGTAGCCATGCGCTCTACAAATGTCCTTTCATTCATCTGTCAGGTGGCCACTTGGGCCTCGCTGCATACTTTCACTAAGCACTATTACCTTGACAGTCAAGTACGGAGAGACTGCTTCTTTGGCCGTTCGGTTCTCCGTGACTTTCTGTTGTAATCTCACTTCGCAGACCCACCACCGGGATTGGTATTGCTTGGGTATGTATTCTAAGGTAAGGAATCTATCACTAACGTGTCTCTTTCAGATGCACAAGTTACTTACTTGTGTAACAATATATCTGTAAGAGACATTAGTTAGTGGTAGATTCCTTACTGCCCGCCCATCCTCCCCATTCTGTGAACTGTTCTCTAGGGTTGAGGTCATCGCTTTCAGGGCCCTAGTTCTATTGCACCAGTAGTCGGTCTCTGGCATGACTCTGAGTTCCTGGCGCAGGAGAATTTGTGTACAGAACTGACGTCAGCGCGCGTGGGAGCGTCTCAGTAGCTCCGACGACATCATCTCTGCGGCTACGACGCCAGTGACGTACGCGGAGCCGCACGACGACGCTTGCCGATGCGCAGGGGTAGTGCTGACGAAAACGTTCTGGATCCAGTCTGACGCCTGGGGATATTGTAAGGAATCTTTAAATAACTAATGTCTCTTACAGATATATCGTTACACAGGTAAGTAACTTGTGCTTTCCAACCAGTGGCATTAAACATCATTAGTCACTGCCTTAGACCAAAATGTTTACTCCATATTCAGGATAAATTGTAAGGACCTGATACATTTTATGTATTACATTTTCACTTCTGTCCCCAAAAATAATATTTTGGCAGCATTCCCAAATCCTGATTTTGTAGAACAGGATGTAATCGATTAAGGGAAATCTGCCACTGCGGTAGATTATCCACTGTTAAAGTGTAACATTTGAGGTAACCATAAGGGTTTTCCCAGGGTATAAGAGGTAGAATGTCCATTGGCAATGTGATTGATGCAGGTATACTGGAACAGGTGTGCAGATTGGATCTCACATTGCCTCAGGCACCACCATATTTAAGGGGATGCAGGGGTGTTAAAGAAAGGTAACTCCAACATACAAATATAGCTCCCATGTGGAGAAAGAAATAGTTTTAGTGCACCTTCTTTAAAATGTCCTATTTTTCCAAAGGCAAAAATTAATCTAGTTTAAGGTTAAATGAACACTGAACAATGAAAGTTTTGTTTTGTGAATCCCTAACTTTTTAAAATTATTTTTGTGATTCCTCTTTGAATTCTCTAAGCATTTTGATTCAGTTTTTGGTGAAATATAATTTACCAGGAGCTGATGGTATACTAATGCAGATAAAAAAAATTGGTAGATCTAAGAGCAGGTACTTTGCCTATGACAGGACACTATTAATATCATATCAATATATAACCATAGATAGCCAGTATATTTTGCAATCATGCTTGATAGCGTATGGTTATAAGTAGGTCAATCTTTTCAGTTTTGGGTATAAACCAAGACCTTTTCAATTTACTAAAACTAAATGCATAAAAACATTAATTATTAGGGCTTTCAGCCAGCCCTCTTCACCTATTGGTCTGTTTTTGTGTCATTCACATTTTATTTTTGCAGCATATAGCATAGGTCATTTGGACAGCCACCTCCAGCCATTGACTAAATTCACTGTGAGTGACAGCATCTTCCGTTTCACAAAGAACACATCTGCACACAAAGTAGTTCCCTTCATTGCCACAGACTACTATGGTAGTGTATGTTTTCTAGACCAAAAAACTATTTCTGCTTTTAGCCAAAGATTTTAATTATATTGGCATGGGCTGGACTATTCACCCAACGATAAAGTTTTGCAAAGGCCATGGCGATGCAAAACAAGTAACGACGATCACCTTCGCCATGTTTGTTTAGTTTGGCATTGCTATTTTCACCAAGCAGCATTTATTTATTCCAAAGCCGCCTGAAGGCAATATTTTACCAGGGGCTGACGTGCACAAAATGGAATTGCTGGCTTTGGAATAGGTTAGGCTGGTTCCTGCTGCTTCAGGAAGCTAGTAGAACTTCTCCTCTCATTCTTTCACTGATTTAGGTCTCGCCTGAGCCAGTGCAGGCGCTGCACTGCGAGACATTTAGTAGGTGGGTTTCCAAAGTGCTGCCACAGGCTTTTGGTGGCCTAAAGCTTGCATGCACGTGAGCGTGCACGCGCGCAGCCACCATCTGTCTTTCCTCCGCTGATCACAATCACTTTCACTTTTGCCGCGTGGCTGTGTCACTTTCACGGCCGCGCGGCCAATGGTGTTTCCGGATGATCCTGGTATTCTTTTTTTGACAAAATGCGCCTTCCTTTGTCTGGCTTAAGTCCTCATGTCATTGTTTAAAAATAAATTATATATATATATCCATAAACGTTTGAGTATAACACACTCTGAGGTCACAGATACACAAGCCAACGCTCCAAATTATAAAGGGGGTTTATTCAATTCATAAACCTTAACGCTATACTCGAAAACCTTGTTGGATATTAATTGCCGGTCTACTCCGCCGGTCTGCGCACAACCCCTCTATGGGCAGTGATTTCCGGAAGGAGTTTGTGCTTTCATAGAGAGAGTACGCTGTTTGACAGCCCGTTCAACTGTTTGCTTTTCCATGGTTCTCATGCTTCGCCATTGTTTGGATTTGCTGTTTATGTGTGCCTTCCACGTCTAGTGTTTTTTTTTTTTTAAATGCTCTCTTTTTTGGGGGGAGAGGGGAGACCCGGTTGTAAATTGCTGCCAGCCCCACCACCTTACAAAAAAAAAAACTTTTGCTCTACTTTTTAAAATCTTTTTTTTAATTTACCTGCTCCATCTCAGAGTGATAAATGAAAAAAATATTACCCACACCAATTTGTAGGTACACGTGTAACAGTGCACGAATCATTATACATATACGTGGCTACAACAATCATACAACTTTACCTTTGTGCCTTTTCTTTAAATACTTTTTTTGGTCTATGCTTCACAACATCTTCACTGTGTTGTACAGCGTCACGAAAAGGCTTTGGCAAAACTATTAAGTGCCTGCGGCGAGACCTATTGGCTTTGCCAATGCTTGTTTTGTTAACATCTGTGTCCTAATCCATGCACGAAAGGTCATAGAGCTGCCATGGAGAACCAGAATGAGGCTCCTTTCACTACAGTTTCCGTTTCAAAATCTTCTCGGTTACAAGTTTTCTTGCGCCCCGTCTATTATTTTGTATACCTGGAATACAGTGATCGAGCCAATAACTAATGTGTAGGACCGAAAGTGGGTGCTACATGTTTCAGCAGAACCGATTTTATAGCGAGTCTGCCTGTGGACGTCTTATGTTTCTTTGTCACTATTTGTCCATTCTGCATCATGTAGATATTTTGACTTTATTTTCTCAATATTCGCCCCTGCCCCTATCTTTACCCCCATAATGCAGACATCGGGTGTGTTCCTCTCTTTGTCGTTTCCATATCCGAATTTCTTCTATTCTTCCTCTCATATTTCTTACTGCCAACTCTTTCCCTTTTGTTTTTAGTGCCCTCCACGCCTGACGCTCTCTCCTAACTATTCTCAACAGCGTTGCACTCCTTTGTCCCTATATCCTCACATTTCACAGACCGCTGTTTCTCCCCACCCCTCTCCTTTGCCTCTCGCTATCTGTATGTAAATATATGATGTATGTAAGCGGTGTCTGTATAGCACCAATCTTGCCTAAATGCAGTGAAGATCTGTACAGCCATTGAATGACAGGAAAGGTGGCTGAATCCTCTCTTCTTATCCTTTCACTCTCACGTTTTGTCTTATTATTCTTTCTTTTACTTTTCTCCTAATTCTCTTGTGTTTACTTTGCCATCAGAGACATGGTTTAAAGCAGTAGTAATATAATACTGTAATTATTTAAACATGTAGTGTTAACCTCGTGGTTTTAGGGATTGAAGTGAAATTCAAGTGTTAAATTCTCATCTTCATTTAGTGTGTACTGATAGTAGTTTACGTGTTTAATGCGTGTTTAGACTATTCATTTGTTGTTAAAACTGCAATGACTCCGGACAAATAGGGCACCTGTTGGGCTTGTGAATGATTAAGCAATTACACAATATCATTAAGACTGCTTAAGTGTTTTTAAACTACACCAACTATGCTTCCTTGTTGGAGCCACATTGTAGATGATGGGAACATAGTAAACGTAGGATTAATAGTAAGTGGCAAAAGCTTGTGAAGCAATTGTTTCATTTGGTTTATTTTCTCCCAGATCACCCACGCTCCTGTGGCGACAGAATCCATGAAAGAAGAGATTCTCGACCCCAGACGCCAGACACTGATGGGTCTGAAGTTCAAGATGTGGTGGAGCGCACCTCTTCTGTATCCAATGTGAGCGGAGCAGAGTATAAGATTTCAGCACTATCTTCTAGGAATCCAAGAGGAAAAACTCGTCGACCAAGGTCGGCTAGTCCACTTCCGCCCCCTACTAACACAGTAACAACGTACCCTTTTGCAGCATTTCTTCCTACGACACAGCCAACGGACAATTCAGATGCCCAAACATCACTTACATCTCCCACTAAATCAAACACAGAAATCCCTACAACAGCGCCTCGTACTATGGATCCAAATGTAAAAAAATTACTGGCTCTATATATGAAAGGGTGTAAAACCGCCTCAAGAGATTCTACAAGAGAACGCCCTTTCAAAGATATAAAGAAGCCACAAATTCCAGTGAAACCACTGTTCCCCGTTACTACCACAGATACATCAAATCCAGTGATAACATTTGGTACTGGGATCCCGCTTTCAGCCAAACATGATGTACGGTTGTCCGCCATCTTACCTCCTCAAGTCACAACAGCGGTCAAAGTGGATTCTTTGGCAACAGCCAGCATCATGGCTGATACAACGAATAAAGGAGATGTTCATATATCTGTGAGCTCACCATCTCCCCTTAATACAAATGACGTTTCATTGCCTGGGGTAATGGCAAAGACTGGTACTCAACCAACAAACAAACCATCTATGCCAACATCAGTAGATGCTTCCCCTCCTAAGGCAAAGGACATGAAGGATCTTACTACCGCGTCTCGCATCAACATGCCAGACAACAGCAAACCACCTACGAAGGCATCAGTCGATGCACCCCCTTCTCTACCGATGTGCACAAAGCAACCAGTACCACCACCTCGTTCCAGGTCTCTGGACACCAAAACATTGTTGCGTACTTCAACTCCTACCCCTACAATGCCTACAGGAAACCTGGGATCAGTAACTCCTACTTTGAGTGGTCCTCCTACTCTGAGCTCCACTAACAACATTTCGGCTGACCTCACAAACCCTGTGACTGTGTCTCCACCTCCAACTCCACACACATATAAATCACCTGTGCATCCTTCTCCCGCTCCCCACACTCCTGTTTCCAGAACAAATGGTCAGCCCACATTTGTACCAGCTGAAGAATATCCACTGAGAGCTCCTGTGCACCGAAATGAATGGGATTCAATTGATTTATTTGAGGATAGCACACAGGCGCCTGCACCAAAAGGTAAGAACAATGCCTTTATTTCAGCCTTGATTTTGCTGTTGGCGCTAAAGCACATTGCACCCAGAATATAGCACAAAAACAGTGCTGCAAAATGACCTACGTATTATCAGCAGAGTGATAATGTTCTATGTTCACAAAACATCAGTGTCAGTCTGAGAATGTATGCTGCAATTGGGCAAACTATTCGAAATTGTGAGTGCCAGAAAACAGAAAGTGACTGCTGCAAAAACCAGGGGTAACAGTTGAAATGTATAGATACATGCAGTAAAAACACGATGAAGGCACACTCTGTGGTCCAGATTATAATCTTCCCCTGCCTGACTTTCCCTGTCTGCAATACTGAAGTTTGTTTTCCTTGTCAAACTAAGGCCAGAACTTTTCTTGTACGTTTGCCTTATCAATGGTTGTGCGTAAAGGGAAGTCTGGGATGCACAGTCGCTTGCTGTGCAGTCTGGAAAAAGAAAGGGCACTCAAAGGCAGGCTAAGCATTTTGCCATTGTGGCAGCTGTCTTTTCACTAGAATACTTATCCCACTTCAATGTCTTCCTGTGTGGTGTCCATCCCCCTGCCAACCTCAGCTAGCATCATTGGTTACTATTATAGGTGTTGGCCACACCTTTGTATCTAAAATGCCAATGGACAAATCCATAACATTGACTTACTCCAACTACATGAGCTCTGGTGCTTTCCTTTTCAAGGAGAGGCTGTGGTATGCAAAAGGAGTAAATCGTCAAGTGCAGGTACAGAGAACCAGTGAGCACTGGTACAGTTCATGTACTTGTTAGCGTAATGAAAGAACCCAGCCCATAACCAGATCTTAATAGCATTTTACGCTTCTCTTGTGCAGCATCCTGTGGAGCATGCCAGAAGAAAGAGGCTCATGAATGTGAATGAGCTACAGCTACAAAAGGATGGGGATTTGCTCTCTGAGCAGTAGTTAAGGGAAAAATAGAATGTTAATAACCAACGTCATCATCATTTTAGTTTTCCGTTACCTGGTGTGGACGGGGCTGCTCTGCTGACACAGCAGGGGCCAGAGTGAGGAGTGGGTTGCCCACTCAAAGTGCCAATGAATGTTTGGCGGGCAGTCTCAGGCCGGGCAAACATTCATGCGCACTATGCATGTTCTCCACCCAGGCTGCATTGACCCTCCACCCCCTCCGGCATGTTTGAAGCTTAAAGCCTCTCTCTAAAATGAAACCTGGTGTTAAATGGCCACTTTTAAGAGTAATCATAGGTCTTATGAAGCACTGTGGCGAGGTCTGAGAACACAGTGGTCTCTTTTTTTTTTTTGTCAAAATTGTTTTTATTAGCCACAAGTGAAAGAATGACATACAAACCATGCCATGGCAAAAGTGTCGTAGCTGCATGGCCCAACCAACGAGAGGGAATACAACCACAATGCACCCGCCCGTAGTCAAACCCACAAAAGGGCAAGCCTCCCCCATCGTAGCAGTCGCTATAGGAGGGTTACAGAAAAGTCAAGATAAGAAGGGGAAGCAAGCCCGGGCAACGTGCCCCAGAGACCTTCAACGAGCGTCCATCAAACACTAACAGTCCCGTGCTGGTCCGGCACTACAAAAGGCTGCGCCAAACAGTCCCGCTGGCACCCTGGCATAAGGCTGCATTTGCAATTTACCCACATCCCCAATTCCCCTCACCCCCCTCCCTCCTCCCCCACCCCAACCCCAAGTCTGGAAAGAACCAGAAAACCGAGAACAAGGAGGGAAAAGAAAAAAAAAAAAAGAAAAAAAAAATGGAGAGAGAGAAAGAAAAGGGAGAAAGATGGAGACAGGGGGGGGACTCCGGTCGCCGGACCCGAAGGTCCGCCGCTATGTCAAGGGAGGAGAGACGTCCGTCCCACGTGCAGACCCATCAGGGGCCCACCCAGGAACCCCCGGCACCACGGGGCACACAGGCAGGGGGTGTCACCTAAAACCACCGCGGCCAACTACAATTGGAACAGCCGCAGGCCCCTAAGCTGAGGTGGACAAACCGCCGCCGGCAGGCCTCTAGAAAGAAACTTCACCAACGGACCCCATTTGAGCTCAAACGTGGCATAGTCGTCCCTGAAGATATCCGACATTCTCTCTAAGCTCAAGAGTCTCTAGAGGCGGGCATGCCACATCGAGGCCGTGGGCGCCGTCTGTTTCTTCCAGTTGGCCGCAATGGCCACCTTCGCCGCCCCCAAGCACAGCCACATCACGGCCTTATCTGCTCTGGTTTGGTAGCACAGGGAAGGATCTCGAAGGCCCAACAACGCCGACGCCATGGAGGTGGGGATCGGGTAACCCAACATAGATTTAATGTGCGCCAAGATCTCTTCCCAGAAGGGGCGGATCGTAGGACACGTCCACCAAATGTTCTCAAAGTCCCCCAGCAACCCACAACCCCTCCAACAGCGATCAGAGGTGCCTGGAAAGATACGCCGCAGTTTATCTGGGTACAGATACCAATCCACCATTACCTTCGTGTGCGCCTCCCGTAATTCTATCGAGTGGTTGTGCTTAGAAATATCCGACCATAACGCCTCCCATTCCTGTTCCTCGAGTGGTCGCAGCAGCATCGCCTCCCATTTAGCCTTATATCGCGGTGACGGGGAAACTACAGTGGCCACACGGTGGCCGTAAAGAAAGGAGATTGCCCCCCTCATGGCCGTGGTAGTGCGCACAAATTTTTCAAAGGGTGTCTGGGGTCGGTGGATCGCTGCCTGGAGCTCCCGTGACTGAAGCCAATGCTTAAGCTGGAGATAGCGATAGTGTTCGGTGTGCGGGAGGCTGAAGTCAGCCCTACATTCGGAAAAGGTCATCAACCGGGTCCCCTTAAAAAGATGTCCAACCATTAAGCACCCCCCCTCCTCCCACGCAGCGAATGGCCCTCTGAGAAGCGCCGGGGGAAAAGCCGCCAGCCCATGAATAGGAGTGTGAGGGGAAGGGAAAGAGGTCCACCGCTCGTCCGAGGCCAGGGTGTCCCACACCCGCAACGTGGTCCTAGTGGGTGTGCTGATGTACGCTTTTCCCGGTCTATCCCGTTTCGGGCGCCATGCCAGATCCCAAATCGTCCGACCCGCCACCGACCTGTCCATATGCAGCCAATGTTTATCCGATTCCCTCTTCGACCATTCTATCAAAACGCGCAATTGAGCCGCCTTATAGTAGAGGTAGAAGTCGGGGAGGCCTGCCCCGCCCGCAGAGCGAGGCCTCCGCAACAAGGAGAATGCCAGCCGTGCTCTGCCCCCTTGCCAGATGTAGCGGGAGCAGAGGGAGCGCATAGTCGAGAAAAAGGAACGAGGGACCTCAATGGGGAGGGCCTGGAACAAATGGAGCAACTTCGGCAATATCGTCATTTTAAGCGAGTGAATTCGCCCCATCCAGGAAATAAATAGGTGCTTCCAGCGCGCTAATTCGGCCTTGATTTGTGCAAGGAGTGGGGGGAAATTGGCCTTATATAGGTCATCGACTGAGGGGTAAGTTGAACTCCCAAGTATTGGAGCGAGGTAGCCGCCCAGCGGTACGGTGTGCACCGCCGAAGGCGCGATAACTCCTCGTCTCGAAGCGTAAGATTAAGGATGTATGACTTGTCCTGGTTAATCTTGAACCCCGCCACACGCTCATAGCGCTGCAGTTCGGTATGGAGCGTCGGTAGCGACACGAAGGGGTCAGTGAGGGACAGAAGCACGTAATCCGCGAAGAGGGAGATCTTATGGTCCTCCCCTGCGAACGGAATACCCGCGATCTGCGGATTAAGTTGAACGGCCATCGCCAGAGGCTCAATGCTCAGGGAAAACAAGAGGGGGGACAGAGGGCACCCCTGTCTGGTGCCCCTCGAGAGGGCGAACGGGGCCGAACCGGTCCCATTGACCTGGACTCGCGACGTAGGGAGTCGATAATTGGCCCGAACCATTGCGATAAAGGCGTCTGCAAAGCCCATCCGCCGCATGGTGGAAAATAGAAAGCCCCAATCCACCCGGTCGAACGCCTTCTCGGCATCCAGCCCGACCAGGACGGCCGGCAGGTGACGTTTAGAAGCTTTTTCAATAAGATGCACTATGCGCCGTGTATTGTCGTGCGTTTGCCTCCCTGGAATGAAACCAGATTGGTCGGGGTGGATCAGGGCTGCCATGAGCGGGCTGAGCCGAGCCGCCAAAATCGAGGAATATAGCTTAGCGTCTAGGTTCAACAATGCGATCGGGCGGTAAGAAGAACAGTGATCCTTGGGTTTCTCCGGCTTGGGGATGACCGTAATAACCGCTTCAGCCATGGACGTGGAGACCGCCCCCTGAGCGACGATAGCGTTAAACAGCGATTGAAGGCGTGGGGCTAGGTCCGGTGTGAAGGTACGATAGAAAAGGGCTGTAAGGCCATCGGGCCCAGGAGCTTTATTCAGTTTAAGCGCCATTATGGCCCTGGTAACCTCCTCTAGGGAGACGGGAGCGCAGAGGTCCGCATTGGCAGCCGCGGTAACTTGAGGGAGTGGTAGCTCCCGCAGATAATCGTCCTGTGCTGGGCCGTCCAGGGAGTCCGCCGAGTAGAGCTCACTATAGAAGGAGCGGAAGCAGTCCGCCTTGCCCGCGTCCGAGTGAGCAACCACGTCCGCGGCATCTCGCACCCCCTCGATATATTCCCTGTCCCGCTTAACTCGGAGCTGCCTGGCCAGATGTCTCCCCACCTTGTTCCCCTGGCTGTATGAGGTGTGACGTAGCCGCAGGAGGGTAAGTTCGGCCCTGTTAGCGTAGATTGACTTGAGTTTGTCCCTCAGCGCCGTAAGGGGTCGCAAAGTAAGGCGAGAAGGCTTAGCCTTATGGGCCTGTTCCGCTGCCACTAACTCTTCCTCCAGGCGTTCTCGCTCCGCTGCGCGCTGCCGGTTAAGCGCGGAGTTGAGTGCGATGCACTTGCCCCTGAGTACCGCCTTGAAGGCGTCCCATCGCGTCTGCTCCGAGGTTTCCCCCGAGCTGTTGAGGGCAAAATAGTCATCTATAGCCTCCCGTAGCGATGCGCGTAGGACTATATCCCTGGTAAGGGAAGCGGGGAAATACCATTTCCGCTGACGCTCCCGAGGGCCCGGCCAGTGAAGCGTCATCGTAACCATACTGTGGTCGGAGATGGAGAGCGGCAGGATCTGCGCATCTCGTAGTGACCCCGACAGAAAGCGATTGATGAAGATATAGTCCAACCGGGCGTATGACTGGTGGACATGTGAAAAGTGGGTATAATCCTTCGTGGAGGGATGCAAGGTGCGCCATGCGTCGCATAAGCCTAGCTCCGAGAAGCGTTGTTTCGCAGCCGCCGAAAAGGCCCCCGACTCCGCTCTCTGTGAGTGCGAACTATCCAGCTCCGCTCGCCACACCAAGTTAAAATCCCCCATCAGAACCACCGAGCCCTCCGCAAACTGCTCCAGCCGCGAGCAAAAAGTGGACAGAAACCCCGCCTGGCCCCTGTTGGGTGCGTAGAGTGATATAAAGGTGCATGTCTGCCCCCGCAGGACCCCTTTTACCATCACCCACCTCCCGGCCTTGTCTGCGCAGACCTCTAATGGCTGGAACTTTACCCCGCTATGAAACAGTAACACCACCCCTCTGTGTTTAGCGGTAGTTGACAAGCTATACATGAGTGGGTACGACCTATGTCGCAGTCTCTGTTCGTCCCCCCTACGGAGATGCGTCTCTTGCAATGCCACTACATCTAAGTGCCGGTCAGATATGTACTTCAGCACCCTCTGTCGCTTCTGGGGGGAATTGAGCCCTTGTACATTCCAGGAGCCTAGGGTTACCGCCATCATGTAATGGATTGCCTGCCACTCTCAGCAGCCCCGCCCGAAAGCCCAACCTCCCGTCCCCAGGGTCAAGAAAAGAATAGGAGAGAAAGAAAAAAGGAAAAAATGAGAAAGAGATAAACAAAGCCCAAATACCACATTACTTCCCAACATTCACGTGGTAAGTACCCGTGGGGCACGGCAACCCGCTCCAAGCCCCCCCCAACCCCGGCTGCAACAATAACACTATGCATAGTAAGTAATGAGGAAAACGTCCTCAACGGTAGTTCCTGGGCCCCTCACCAGGCTCCCTCTCGCAGGCCCGCACCCAGCGACCCTCCTTCTTGGGCATCGGCCCTCCGCCCCGCTGGGGCCGCCACTAGTCGTGGCCTTCAGAATTCGTAACCAGAACATAGGACTCGCGTCCATTGGGTAAAGCATTCTCCAAGCGGCGTCGCCTGCAGAGTCAACGGGGAGGGGCGCGTCCCACCGTGGCCCACTCTCCGACCAGTGTCCCGGTGCCTCCAGCCGGTGCTGCCCCCCCTCAACCTGCTCATCTTCTGGACCGACAAGACCCAGCAAGGCCCTGCCGGCCGCCAAGTCTGTCACAGTTCGTTGCTTATTCTGGTATTCAAATGATAAGCCGAAGGGGAAAGTCCAACGATACCTGATGTGCTCCGCTCTCAATTTGGTCGTCAGTGGCCGGAAGGCATGGCGCCTCACCAACGTCGCCGGTGATAGGTCTTGGTAGAGCGCGCATGTAAACCCCTGAAACGACACCTCTGAGGACATCCGGGCCGCCGCCAGCACAGCCTCCTTGACTTTGTAGGAGTGAAATTTAGCAAGTATGTCTCTTGGCCTGCGCTTGTCTCCCGGTGCCAAGAAGCCCACCCTGTGTGCCCGGTCAAGCTTGATCTTGAGGGTCTGCGGCTTCACCACCTCCGCGAAGAAGCCCTCCAGGAAGGCCTCCAAGTCCGGGCCCTCCGCTCGTTCCTCCAAGTGGCGGACGCGTATGTTATCACGACGGGCGCGGTTCTCCAGGTCCTCCGCCTTGAGTTGGGTTTGCGCCAGTTGATCCTGGAGGGCCTGTATCCGCCGCGAGTGATCCGCATACCTGCCGTCTAGGCTCTCATGTCGGGCCTCCAACTCCACCACTCGTGTGCCCACCGCGTCAACGTCTTGTCGGAGGCCGGACAGCTGGTCCCGCAGGTCTGTCCGCAACTGATCAACCGAGCGTTGGGTATCCCGGCCAATCTCCTCCCGCAGCTCCACCTTGAAATCTCTCAGCGAGGCCAGGAGATCCTCTTTGGTCAGTGCCATTGTGTCCGCCGGCACCACCAGTGCCCCAGGCGGCCCCCTGTCTGCCGGCCCGAAGAAGGCGGTCACGGAGGCGTTGCGTTTAGCCTGACCCTTCTTAGCCGGCATAGGGTCGCCCCCCCACCAGCTCGACCACCGACTCGCCCGAGCAGGGGGCCCCCGAATTGCCCCCGGGGCCTCGGACTGCCCCGATAGCGCTCTGTTGTCTTTCCTGGCCCCCCACTCCAAGGCCACCATCGGGACTCGCCAGGCTCCACGCTCGCTGGGACGGCCCACCTCAGGCACCTTCGTCCAGCGCTCGTATGCTCCCGACAGGCTCTGTCCACTGCCCCCCACGGGGAGGGCGCGCCGCTAACAGGTCACAGCCGTAGGCCTCCCGGGCGCCCCCGCCGTCAGGGCCCCACCAAGCAGCACCGCATGACCGAAGAGACCCCCACGGTGCCCCAGCAGCAATCACTCCGCCCCCTCCGTCCAGGCCGGCGCACTCTCTCTCAGGGGGCCGCCTGGAATCGCACAGTCCCGCTCCTCACCGTGCCTCAGCTGCTCCAGCACCTCGTCCTGCACCAGGAGGCCCCAGCGGCCGGGTCCTCGCGTTCTCGGGGCCCCACCTCCTCAACTTCTTCCGCCTCGGGAGGACTCCCGTCTGGACCGCGTCCGGCCCGTTCACGGCCCCTCCAGGCTCCCGGATCCACAGAGGCCCCCAGGGATCAGCCGCCTCCCTCGCTGCTGGTCGGGCACAGCAGTGCGTCAGTCGCGCCTGGCGCGAAGCTCCGGGCCGTCAGCGGGCGCCGCCATTTTGTCCGTCGCAGCCCCGCCGCAGTCGCGGGTCTCAGGCGCCTCCAGTTCGCCGCCGATCGGCATTCGCCCTGGTCCACCGGTGCCCCTACGCTCAGCCACACATCAGAAGGGCGTTCGTCCCGCCCAGGGAGCCAGGAACCGCTCCGCAGCCGGGGTAAGTCCGGGGTTGAAGCGGGAGCCGACTCGGATCACGTCCGATCGGCCATCTTGCCTAAGCCACGCCCCCCACAGTGGTCTCTTTAACGGGCTTCTGCAATGCAGGGTCTTCCAGACATTCACAGTACAATAAAATAAAATGTATTGGCATGATTCATTTTTGAAGACTTTTCAAACACTGGGCTGTATGTAGTATTCATTTCATATAGTTATGAGATATGAAATATATACAGTGCAGTGGTGGCTCTTTTATCGTTTTCTATACCAGATTAGCGCTGCGGGTTCGAACACCCAAGCGACACAGAATAAATCACCTATCCCCCCGCTGGCTATGGCTTCAGGTTCAGATCCTTTCCTTAGCCATAGTATAGGCGTGCTCAAGCAGTCTGTGATAGGGACATTTGCACTGCTGCTGAATATTTTATTTAATTTCCTGGATGTCTTTGCCATCGCCAAGGGTTACATCGATTGGTCTCCTAATGGAATGGATCAGAAGCCGTTTATTTTATGTAATACCAATGAATAGCACTATTGTTGTGTTTTCCCTCCCCCTACACACTTATAAGAATATCTGGGTACTTTACAGTAAAAACAAAATCAAAGCAAGAATGGCCGAGAAGTGTAATAGAAAAGATGGTCATCAAGACAAAGGGTGGAGGACTTTGAGCATTGACATTTTAGAGTGTACATTATCAGGTCACAAGAGAATTACTTTGGAAAAACAATTTAAGACTTTTTCAATAAGCTTCATAAATTCAGCAAATGACATGTAAGTGTTGCCCTGGGTCTATCAGTGCTTACAGGGTCCGTCGGCTATCTCATATCTGTCCATGAATATCACAGGAAGCCGGCATAGACTGCAACGTGTGGGGGTAACACGCTCCAGGGCAGAGATTTGCCTCAACATTCTGACAGCTCTTCCTGCACAAGCTGAAGCTCCCAGTCATAAAACAGGGCAGCTCGGCACACAGCACCCTTTGTGTTCCAAACAAGTCACAGTGAAAGAATGAGTCAGTGATTATAGGTCTTCTGCTGGTAGAAGTTGTCCTATGCTTTTGAAAGCTACAAGACAGTAAAACTTGCCGGAGCTTTGCTATTCTGGCCATGGTCACGGAGAACCCGTAGCTGCTCAGATTTTGTTCGTAGGTAGCAAGAGGAACCTGATTAATGATTGAAAGCATGAAGGAGCTAAACATGTTCTCATAGTGGACTAAGCCCACAACAATTGCCTAATTTTCCTTCATTTAAAGGTCCGGTCGCTTAGCCAGTGAGATTCAACTCAAGGAAATCCATGGTCATCTGCTTGCTCTATCCTACGCCCTATGTAGGGACCTAAGAGACTGATGTTCTGGGTGCTTTTATCTGGATAACATTCTTCCAAGACTCCCACAAGAGGCCATAAGTCAACCTAGCAGCTCAAATCCGGAAGTGTACGATGACCGCTAGAGTTTAAGGATATTCTTCATTAAAAAAAGAGGGCTACCCACTCTTAAGCTGCTTGAAACATTTTTATGTGTGTGTTTATGGAAAAAAACGTATTTTCCTTGTAAGCATGAACAGTGTAGGTTTTCTCTTGGATTTTGATGCTGGAGTAGGGATTCCAAAAATGTTAACACATATCACTTACATTAGAACATTGGAATGTTGAGAGCTTCATCGAAGACAATGGAGTATCTCCGGGCTTATAATGGCTGGTATAAGTCCCGAGCTCCAACATTCCAATGTTTGTCTTCCTGTTTCTCCCTTTTTAATTTAGAACATTCTACCCTTAGTGGGTGGATTTTTCTACTAGCTTTATATCCCTTCTGCCTCGTGCTACACTGGTTGTTAAAGTCCCGCTCCTTTATTATAGGCCCAAACCGCAGACTTAGAACTCGGACTCGGGGCCTTTGACACCCAGTATAGCTCTCGGCAGCTGGCTATAAGGCTATATTTACAATGAATGTCCTCTCAGTTCTAGGATTTTGTTTATCTAGAGATATAATAGTTGATTAACAATGCAATAGATTGCTGTTAATCACTTTGTCTAATGCAATGATATGCATGATTAGAAGCTGGCCTATCTTTAAATGCACCGTGAGAATGGGCATGTTTGTCTAATGTACTACATTGGAACCTGATTCACAAAGGTTTCTCCACACTCGGGGCGGAATCTGGAGAGAGGGCACCAAACAGAGATCCTGCCCGAGTGTGGAGATTCCACCACAAGTGCAGAGACTCCATACTGGTAACTTTACCACACATAAGTACCTACACGAATTGGACCATGTGTATGTCAGTTATGTAGCAGAGGCTTATGCAGTTTTAAGCAGTTGCAGCACAGTCTTCCAAGTTCTCAGTCTGGGTTGGTGGAGCTGAGTGCCAGAAGCAGTTCCGTATACAGAAATCGTCCTGAGACTTGAGGGCCGGGCAACCCATCTCTAGTCAATCAGTCAGTCAAAGCACGACCAGTCTCAGTTGTGTCCTCTTTGTGTTCGAGTCCCAACTGGACCTGGAGATACCCATAGTATCTCGTTTAGGCAGGTTGCCTCTGACCACAGTCTTTCATCAGCAGGTTTTGGCAGTTGGACAGTGTCCTCAGGACTTGGTCCGTCTTGTATCTAGACAGTGTAGGTGTCTACAGCAAGACCTGGTGAGGATGCCACTGGAAGTCTGAGGGAGGAGGGTAGTGGCAGAGCACCTTTGCAAATAATATGAGAATTGTTCCCACTAGTCAGAAAGCCACAACGTGACAATCATTGAGGACTATTTCACAGGGAGTTGGAGAGACAATTTGCAGAGTCATCTCTCTGCAAAATGCAGTTATCTCTGGTGGGTTGGGCAATGATATTAAAAAATTCCTGTCTGGCAGAATCCTGTCATAGGCGGTAACTCTCATGGTGTCACTTGTAGCAACTGTTCATTCACAGTTTCTGAGATTCATTTAGGTAAGTTCTAACAAATATTGGCAGTCTACCTCCTTCTCCTTCGGTAACACCATCAGCATATCCTTTCCTCTGTGTGCAGAGATTTTCTTAAGTGAAAAAGTGAACCGATATTCTGATAAAAAAGGACCACCTTATTTCCAGAGCTAGTAGCAATTGATCTCTTGAAATACAGAATCCAAGGTGATGGGATACAACCTAATATGCCTACTGAGGATGTGAAATCACTCCAAGCAGACCTCTGCCAATCAGAGCTCATTGATGAACTAACAGTGCATCTTCTAGAGTAGAATAGGGATGCAAAGCACATTTCTTTGACTCAGGACATGCCTTTGACATCTACCTTTGTCCAAACGTCCCTGGGCACAGGATGACCTGATGAATCTTGCTCAAACTGCTGGGGTACAAACAAAGGTCCTCTCTCTGCTCCAAATGAGGATTTGTGGATTCATACCATGCACAGAGCAAGCGGACCTACAATGGTGTGTATAGGGAAGAGAGAAAGATATAGGTAATGCAAGCAGTAGTTGCAGCCCACAAAAAGAAATACATATAGCATTGTGGGTTTAATGGAGAAAGTGATTCTAGTAATGACAGACAGTACAGATTTAACTAGGAAAGGCCAGTAGACAGTATCAATAAAAGGGTAACAGGAAAAGGCATTCATTTATAGACCTTAATCATTTGCCACTTTATAACTGTCAGATTAACTCCTAGACATAGGGACGGCAGTGTAAAGGGGGTACACATGGTAGGAACCCACCTTAAGCAGGCTCGAACACTGCGCCTGTGAGCTACTTCCAAGGTTCATTATGGAGCACCTCTCACATGACCTGGGAGACGTGTTTCCTGAGCAGCCAAACATACCCTGTGTACACGCAACATCTTGGAACTATAGAAAGTAATGTTCCAAAATGACAAAACTTTATTTAGTATTGTTCCACAATGTCTGCCTTCCTGCATCTACATGCAAGATGACGGCCATTTTGGATCTATGGAAAATACCAATTTATGATGGCAGGCCACCATTCTTGGGTAGGCCAATGCAGGAGTCATTTAACAAGTAATGGAAAACCCAGTACAGTCAAACAAGCATTTGCAAAGCGATACTAATTGGCTGTGACAATGTTTGTTAAAAGAGGTAAGCTTGCACCTTAGCCACTGTTGGGTAATTGTTGGTTAACATTCTTTTACTGGAGAGTAAGATAAGATAAGATAATCTTATCTTATCTGGAGAGTAGCTATGGTGGAGTGGCAGTATGTGCTTCTGTGTGTAAGCACTGTTGGTTTGGATTGTGGCGCTCCTGCAGATGCATGCATTTATCAGGTATGACCAAAGATTGTCTTCGTTGACCTCTCACTCGTATGTTTCTCAGTCAATATGCGATGTGTGGTTTAGACAAGTATGTGAATTGATGTGAGGTTCTGCTGGAAAGGTATCTTCCATAGGATCACATACATTCCACCCATCCCCTAAAGATGAAAGTGAATGGATGATGAACGGGTCTTCAGGTGTCACAGAATCACATTGTATTTCAAAATAGCATGTGTTGAATGCCTCTTGTCAACATCATTTGGTTGCAAATATGACACTTAATCTAATAAAGAAGGAAAGGTCAAATATTTTCATTGTTAATTTATATGTTGGCAGGCATTTACCAACACAATCTACATGAAGCATGAGAGTGAATGAGAGACACCTGTGCTGCATACCCTGTGCTCCAGGTGTTACAACCTGTCTGATTAATACTTACAGGTGAATGGAGAGGTTAGTTGGAATTAGATTGTTATTTTAAGAGATGTGAGAATCCTAATATAAAATAGTGTAATATCTATGGTTTCATTCGTTGTTTGCCCAACGTTACAGAAACTAAAGAAATATTATCTTTGGTCGATATATGAAGGGAATTAAGTTTATATTGCTAAAGCTGCCTCTCAGATTTTAAATAATTCATATAGTTAATGATGTATATACGTTTGCACATTTTTTATTCATTTTTATTGATTTCATCTTCTAAGAACGTGGATGAAGCACACTCATCTGATAAAGGGTGTGGTTGAAATAATATCTAAATAAATAACTTGTCTACATAGTTCAGTAAAGTGAAAGGATAGAATGTAATATCTAACATATAGCCTGTATATTGTGATAAACTGATTGTGAAAAGGCATAAAGACTGGAGATGTAAGCACCACTACATGGTTGTTATTTCGTTACAAAAATACTGCAAAAATATCGAATCAAAACAGCTTAGCACACATCTCTCGCTTCCTGTCGAAACAATTCATTCTTTGCTATTTTTCCATTCCCAGTTTCCCAACCCCTTGTGCAGCCAGCGGTCTCTCCTGAAGATTGTGGTGATCCGAACGAGATCTGCTTCTATCACATCTGGGCGTTTTGTCAGCGCAAAAGTGAGTCCTTACAGACTTCTTACAGCTAATCCTCACAGGCAGTGCACACCTGTGTATTGCTGAGCTTGAGTGATCAATCATTGTCTGGAGCTTTGCAAACATATGCTTTGGCTGCTACAAATATTCAAAAGGATGTTTCATGGCCATCATGTGCCACACAATTTTATGAGATCTTTTGCATATCGTTTTGTGTCAGAGAAAGTGAGACTTGCCAGAGAAACAGTCAAAGAGAAGAATTGAGTCAATAGAATTATTACGCAGTGATCAACTAGTTATTCCATGGGGTAGAGATTTGCAAGAATAGTATCTGAAATTTGACACAGCACAGCAGAAATACCTTTATATGTTAGGATGTTTTGGGTCTTTTGGAACATATGCAATTACAGCTGAGATTGAGCCATTTTGCCCTTCCTTCTTCTCTACCATTGGTCTGTTTGAAAAGCTTTCAGTTACTACAGCCTCTGATATGGACTGGTCTATGTATACCCACAGGAGGCCCAATTAACCAAGGCACCATTTAGTACTTTGTTATGTTATGTTGATTTATAGAGCGCACTATCAGCTGGTAGGGTATCCTGGCACAGAGCAGGTGTGAGTCTAGGCACACCTGGGGCCCAGTGGAACTATTCGAAAAGCCAGGCATTCAGCTGTGTGTGGAATTCAAGAAGTGAGGAACAGGCTCAGCAACAGCAGGCTGTGGTGGCAGGCTGTTCAATGCTTAAGGAGCGATGTAGGAGAAGGCTTGACTGCCAGATCTGGTTTTCCATGTGTCTGGGATTTGTGCAAGTAGAAGTCCAGATGAGCAGAGGTGTCTGGAAGGTGTGTGAAAGCAGATGCGATTATTAAGGTGTTCTGGGCTAGGGTTATGTAACCTTGAAAGTGTGGGTGAGGAGCCTGAATTGTGCTCATTTGTGAATGAGGAGCCAGTGGAGCTCCTTCAGGTGTGGTCTAATGTGAGTGCAGCATGGGAGGTTGAGAATGATACTGGCTACCGAGTTCTAAATGGTCTGCAGCATTCTAGTGTGCTTTTTGTTGATCCTGGCATAGAGGGTGTTCCATAGTCCACCTTACCCGTGACCAGGAGGTTGATATCGTGAGAGCGGATGACGAGGGCTAGAGGGATCATGTATGCATTGAAGAGGGTCAGGCTTAGGGAGGATCTTTGATGAACTCCGCGGATGAGGCTGTGGGCATCCGCGGTGTACGATCCCACACTGCCTAACTGGGTCCTTCCAATCAGGAAGGAGCAAATCCATAAGCGTGCATGCCCTTGGATTCTGATGCTGTGTAAGTGTTGGATGAGGATGGGGTGGGAGACTGTGCCAAATGCTGTAGAGAGGTCTAGGAGGATGAGGACTGCCATGTCTCCACTATCCAGAGTCATGCTGATGTCATCTGTGGCAGCGATGAGGGCAGTTTCCATGCTGGGGATAGTTCTTGTAATACAACTATTCACTTTAATATACATGATAATTCTGAAAGGCCAGTATTGCTGGGAGAGTTCTTACCATATGTCAGGCAAAGGAGAGAACACCGAACCAGTCGGCTTCATACATGCTCAGCAGTTCGGCTACCACATACTGCTACAGTCCCATTAATAGCAGCCCCTTCTGTGCCATTCGGTCCTTAAGCTTGCTGCTGGGTCTGACAAACAGTGCCTGTACTGTGCCATTACAAGTTCGCATTTCTTTTGAGAAGTGTATTCACAGTCTCATTTAGTGCATCCTGGATGAAAAGTAAAGGTCCTGTCCTGTTAACAATACTTTACTGTCCAAAGAAATTATGTTGCTGTCAAAGTTATTGCAGCCATGCTTAAAAATGCTTGTACTTCACAGTAAAAGTGTGGTAGCCCTGCAAAGTGCTTGAAATAACACTTTTAATGTGTTCACAAGTGTCTCCATGTGCTCATTAAAAATACACAACCTTCTGTTATTGTATCATTTGTAGCGCCCAGAAACATCTGTAGCTATTCAGATTTCCTCCAGTGAACGTCATTCCTTCTCACTAAGAGTCCAGACTCCAAGCCATTCAATCCTTGTGCTTCCTGCAGAGACTAACAAGTGCAAGCACCATTTGGAAGGACACAGTCTTAATTTAAACACTCATTTTCATCACACGAGCATTTCATTATTAAAAACGCGAAACCTGTGGGCATTGTGTTAGGGATACAAAGATGGCGCCGAATGCACTCCTCATGGCTTTTGTCCTCTAGGTGAATGTCCATGGATGCATTACCACTTGCCTTATCGGTGGCAGATAGAAAAGGCGCCAAGAGTCTGGGAGGACCTCCCCTGTATGGAAGACATCGAGAAAGCGTACAGTGATCCCGACAACACCAGGTAAAGTTAGGTTTGTACATTTGATGTGATATTAATAGTCAACAGCATAACTGTAGTATGTATTACTTTTCCAATTTGTCTTGCAAGATATGGTATGTTTTACACCATACAGACATATTTTACAGTATGAGTGTGTAAGGCCTTTGGGAAAGTAAACATTGTGGATGGCGTTACTTTTGAGGGCTTGTAAACAAGTAGCTGCAGTTTGATATGAGTAGTGGCTCAGTTGGTGCATCAGAGGGGTCAACAGAAGGCACTTACTCATTATGGTATTCACAGAAGGCACTTACTCATTATGGTATTCACAGAAGGCACTCACTCATTTTGGTATTCACAGAAGGCACTTACTCATATTGGTATTCACAGAAGGCACTTACTCATCAGTGAGTAAGTGCCTTCTGTGAATACCAAAATGAGTAAGTTACTCAAAATGAGTTAGTTACTCAAAATGAGTAAGTTATTCATTTTGGTATTCACAGAAGGCACTTACTCATCAAGGAGTAAGTGTCTTCTGTAAATAGCAAAATGAGTAAGTGCCTTCTGTGAATACCAAAATTGTAGTTAGTTTAGGATTTTGTCTTAAGTTAGTTCTTTGAATCGGGCCCTAAGTGAGCACGATTGACTAACCGAAAAGTACGGTACTGTTTCCATGATCCCTGAAGGATCAAGGGTTGTCATGTTCGATAGTTTCCAGAAACTATTCGCTCCTCTGTAAAGTTAGGGTGCTTATAGTGGCACTGTGAGCTAGCTAGTCTAAAGGCTAACATATCCATCGGGGGTGTCCGGAATCAGTCTAGACACCAATTCCTTAGTTTATGTTGTCCAAACATGCAAACCCTATGTATTTTTAGAAACTACACAACATGCCGCCCAACGTGAGTTTGGATCTTATTTAATGGTCAAATCTGAATAGTTCAATCGTGCTTTCTCAGAGAACCCTATTCATTCAACCAGAGACGTCTGGAGTGGGAAGTAAAACCCTCAGTATTGGCTGTAGGTTTTTTCAAACTTGGAGGATTATAGTTCCCCACATTGCGCAAACCTGATCTCTTTTCTTTACAACTTTCTTCCAGAATGTTTGTCCAAGACGGTGTTGCGAATGCAGGGGAAGAAGAGTGTGAAGGTGCTCTTAACACTACGGAAAATTACAGATAATTGCCTCCCAGCAATGGGTGGAACTGTTACCTTCGTGATTGAGGCATACTAGGCATTCAGAACAGTGGTATTCTATTCTTGGGTCAAATTCCCACCTTAAGCTGCTTAAAATCTACTCCTACACCACAGGGACAATCCCCAATAAAACATGACGCAAAGTAACAAGTCAGGGATATTTTAGATCAACTTGAATACCAAGGTGTGATTGAAAATTGCACCTCCTCCATTAATAAACCTTTATTTCCCTTAATGAAACCCGACAATTCATAACATCTAGTGTTAGACTACAGGCATTTGAACATATGCACCCAAAGGTTTGCAGGACAAAATCCACACAGAGCTGCTTTAATGAATAAAATTGTGCGAAAAAATTAAAAAACAACACTAGATATCTCAAATTGATTCTTCTGCCAAAATATAGCGCCTGGAAGTAGATATTTGACGGCATTCTCGGCCCTCGGCTGTCAATGCCAATTCTGTAGACTGCCCCAAGAGTATAAGAATAGCCCCGGGTTGTTCTCATCAAGAGTAAAAGAGTTACTTCAAAATTGTGATGAGGAGTCATTGTCCTATGTAGATGATATTTAACTAACAGGCGATGAGTTATTGTATCACTTACACAGGGTGGACAACATAATTTTGGAGTTCGCAAGTGTGGGCTACAATTTTAAATTTTAAAAATCTAAAATTGACTACCTCAATGGCCTATTTTTGGGATATCCGCTATCAAGTAAAGGGAAAAGCCTGGCAGCTAATTTTTTAGAAAAATGTGCGCTGCTCCAACCTCCAAAGACTCTGAACAGTTTACAATCCATTTTAGGAGTCCTACATTTTGGTAGAACATACATTTTGGATTACACAGAAAGTGTTAAACCTTTCTAGGACCTAATAAGACATAATTTTTCAGTTCAACATTGGACACAGGAACACACAGAAATTCTCCTTTTCCATACAAGCTGACATGATAGCTTCCAAACACTTACACACATGTGTAAATGCCACTAATTTGGTGATCTGTATAGTTGCTGGTCAATCAGGATACACTTACCTCACCTACAATGAAGGCGAAATGGCACCCATTGCATACAATTCATATTTGTAGACGAACTCTGAAATGCGTTTTGTAGCCACTGGAAAAATACTGACTGCAGTACAAACTGCTGTAGTGAGAGAAAGAGCACCAGCACAGGGGAAACGTATAATTGTCGTGACTCCGGTTCCAACCTTAGAGCCTGTTACCAATGCAAACATTCCAAACGCAAAAGCACTGCATCCACAATGGATACAATGGGATAATTCTCTTACTGCAACAGATGTAGACTACAAATTTGATTCTACATTAAAAACACAAGCATTTCTGCAGTACGAACAAGAATATCCTCTCCCGAATGAAATAATACTTCTTAATCAGTATGAATACATAATTTACATTGACGGATCTGCCCAGCCTGCCGTAGGAAGTAAACACCAATACAGCGCAGCATGTCCGATTGTGATGGAACCTGTGTGGGATGGCAAGTTCCGTCCTAGCAATACACCGAGGCAGTCTCTAGGAGATTGTATAGCACAGCTGGCAGAACTAAAAGCCCAGATACTGGCATTAAAAAATACGGATTGGGAATTCCCCTCATTCATTGTGTGCGATTCGTTGTATTGTGCCCAGTCATACAATGAATATCTTCACTATTGGGGACAAAATAGGTTTAGAGATTCCATAGGTTGCACAATAAAGCACAAGCTACTTTGGGAACAAGTTGGCAGAGCTGAAAAAAGTCTTGCCACAGGCTCATGTAATTCACACATTGTGTCATCAGTGTGTTGGCGTGCACGTTGAAGGGAATTCATTGGCTGATGAAGCTGCCAAGGCGACAGTGTGAATGGCTGCTGTTGCTGCAATCATTTGTTCTAACATGAGAATAGATGGACAGATAATGATAGTTGTGAACGCTACTACGCAGAAAAACTCAGCCTTACCAAAAGGATTTCAACTCAAGTACTCCTACAAGTTAAATGCGCAAAACATTCCATATGCTCAAATTCCAGGAGTGGGGCATAGAGTAATACCAAACATGGATCGCAGATTAGGATTGATTCTAGCTGCACAGGAGGGTCTGGGCTCAGCACACGCAGGCATTGCTTCGACTATATCACTACTAGAGCAGAGTTATTGGTGGCCAGGTTTCACTAAACAGACCATGTGTTATGTCCTTGAGAGCGACATCGGTCAGCAAATAAAGGGTTCCACCATAGCACGTCCACCTCAAACACCATTACTGATATCAGACAGACCTTTCTCATGTGTCTATTTAGGTAACTGCAGCCCCTTACAATCTGATGGGGCTTACAAGTACATCTTGGTGGCAGTGGATTCATGCTTTAGATTCCTGTGGGTTTGGCCACAGAGCTCAGCTGATGTCCAAACTTTTATAAAGGATTTTCGAGTCTTCATAGGGACATACACAATTGGCACTTTACACTCCGACCTTGGCCCTGCGTTTAGCTCTCAAGCTTACAAAGAAGCCATGGGAAGTTTGGGTGTAGCATTGTGGTACTCCGCCCCATATCATCCCGAGGGAAATTCGATTGTGGAGAGGAAGAACCAGGATTTATGGCAATCCTTAACAGCTATGGTATTAGGCGTGGGTGGCAGTGGGGTCAATCACCTATATGGGGTCCAGGGGGCACTTAACAACATGCCAAGAAGTTCCATGGGGGGCCATACTCCATATGAAGTCCTGTCTGGGATAAGAATGTGGGTACCTGAGCTCGACTCTGGCAGCACAGTGGCATGATGAAAAGCCATTTGACATCAATGATCATTTGGCTGTTATACAGGAAGTCAATGAATTCCAGGCATTACAAAGCAACATCCAAGTAAAACACATGCCACTGGAGAAGTGAAAGCTGTTCTGGCAAGACCTGCCTGGATCCCAAATATTGGGTATCTGGTCTGATAAAAGATTGTGGACAAAAAAGAATTTAGGCCATCCTACAGAGCACCTGTACAAGTCCCGGCAGTCGAAGGAACACGAACAGTACTTCTTTCGTCTCTGGCTGGCTGCAAAGATTTGTATCAATTGTTCTGATCAAACCACACTATGTGGCCGATACTCAATATTAGGCCACGCGGGCTCCTGGGTAGCATCAGATCTCCTCTCGCTACCATACAGGAAGTTCAGATGGAAAGATTAATTACATTTGAATATTCTACTCCACGAAGTGAAGGAGTTACCTACAACGGAATGCAGCCTGTACCTGTTGAAATTGAACACCATCAGACTACAAATAAAACCTCGATCTCAATTTGGCTTAACACCGACATCTATGTGAATATGTCTCAAACGGAGGCATCTCACAGTTCCACAAAACCTGCTGAGCTACTAGAGATAGATTGAACTGTGTCTGGCTACTTCATCGATTTTGACAATTTCTCATTGGATCCAAGTGAACCCGAGTTACCGCTACCACCTGTTTCCCACAAACAACGAATTTGTAACTTCTATCTTTGGCTGAAAAAGACTTGGTTTTTCCCCGGCTACAGCTCTGGATTGCTATTGGTCTACTCTTCCTAGTCCTTTGGATTGGTATAGTGACTGTCTTTTTCTTGCTCCTGAATGGACATTATCTCCCTGAATGCTCTGCAGTACAATATGTGAACTTGGTCCTGAAACCACATGAATCATCACACCATGAACAGAGAGACCTGTCCTTAGTGAACAATACAGCAGTTCCAGTTCCTGAAGGAATAGTATGGGACAGAGATTCCTATGACGTATATGATCCTACTGAACTTTTAAAAATACCACACTTATTTAAAATTTCTCTTAGCGATATCATCACCTCTAGTACCCCCTTTGATGATTGGAACTTTGAAACTGTATATACTAGGCTGTCTGATTTAGAACAATCTGCTGCATTTTCAAATGATGAATTGCATGATGATACAACTAATTTTGATACCATGTTTTGTTACCAACACTATGGTCACCATTTTTTGCACAAAGCAAGTATCCCATGTAATGTTTTCGCCAACATTGCTCAACACCGCCGAAAGGTAGTTCAACCACATTTGCACAGAAGTTTGCTTATTTTTCTGGGTTTAACACTTAAGACCCGACCTTTTATTATTATAAGCTTGCACCCATTGAACAAATAGGTGTCAGTCAAGATAGATTCAGGGGTACCACCAAAGGGTTTAGTATCCATAGGCCTGACTAGCGCTATGTACAGTTAGAACAAATGGAGTGGTGACATCATACAGTGTTAGGAAGTTATGCCTAGATTCGCTAAAGACCTTGACACTGTCGCAAGTGGAGCAACACTTATCTCTTCCCTCAATTGACATGGATCTTAAGGATTTTGTTAGGTCCCCAGAAGCCAAGCCAAAAGTGCTTCTTATATGATATTTACAACGAGCTATGAAAAATCTCTCAACAGGAGGCCGCTGAGAGACTACGTGAGATTGATAGGTTAACCTAGAAAAGGCTTTGGCAGTGGTCAACAATGGTATGACCTCACTATCAGCTCGGATTTATTAATTGGGGAACATTGTATCTTCTGCAATATATGTAATGGAACAGGATTTGTCTATTTTACAACACGGACAATCGCAATTGCGATCCATTATATTGAGCTGGACGCTACAATCATTGCGTTCTGGCCACGTGCCATGGCGTTACATTAACAGCACAACTCTGTTTTCTGCATACAATCTAACAGAAAGACAGATGGTGATAGCACGAAGAGATGCAAAACATACTATGTTGCACATTTAAAAATTGGACCAATTAACTTTCACCCTGGCTGAGTCACCTTCCACAGAATGGTCAATCCATGGCTATATTACAATGCTTGTCACGACTTTCCAATTTCAATACTATCTCCAGTATCACCAGCTAGGCAGGTATGGAGTGCTAGTAGAAGAATACATACACGAGTACTGGGAATTACCATACAGATTTAGATGTAGGAATAGGGACACTGAAGTTTTTCTCAGCGGTTCAAACTGTGAAAGTGCTTTAAGTGGGTCTCTAGTTTGTAAGGACTTTTCACTCCACAGAGCCTGTAATGCTTTGAGTGCTAACTTATCCTGTCACTTGAAGGGTTCCCCAGCTGCAGTGATTCATCCAGTGTTCGAGTTGCTCTCGAATGGGAGCTATTTGATGCTAAATGATCAAGGCTGTTTTGGGATGGTATCAGGCATCACGTATCTAGTCACAGTACGTTCAGGGTTACTTGTTGTATGCAAGTATTGTTTCCACGAACCCACACAGTAAGAGAGACAACACTATGGCCTTCATTGAATGTTTCCTTTATACGGTTTGATTCTCTGAGCAGACTGAGAGGCATGCTTTTTCAGAAGGATATGGCCTTCACCTCAGTCCGAGAGACTTTTGTTCTCCAGGTTACAAGGTCTTCATCTGAGAAACAGGCACTAGTCTGTACAAACTTCCCGCTCCGTTTTGGGGAAATGGTTCATCGTATCTTTGACATGTCTGATACGAGGGGGATTTTGCACCTATTTAAACGTTTAGGGTCTGGTCTATTGAGCACCTTTCAGACAATCCTCAGAGTTTTTCCAGCATTCATACACTCCAAATTGGGAAGCGTTTTTGGAGGGCTTCTGCTGGTCCAACTACTTTTATGGGGTATCTTGGTTTTAATTTTTCTGTTACGCAATGGACGGCCCAGTTCATCGAGACATGGAAAAAGCACTGCTGGTGCAAGGTTGTTGTGAATGCATGGTACTCCATCTGGGCACCTCTCAGCTTCTGGAGCTAAGCGAGCATTGGTTCCTATTGTTCAGACCAATCTGGGTTGACTGCATCTTGCCTGTGTTCCACTACCTATTCTGTAGATACGAATGTGTGTTGGACATGTGTCTGACCCTTCCATTGGTTGCGTCACTGGACATAGACGTACTACTGGACCCCTTAAAGGCCCACTTCTATTAGTGTCCTTAGTGTATTCCCGTGTTGATGACTGCATTCCTAGAGCCTCCACGGGATGCTTCAGCTCCTGTCAGAACGGACAATGGCTCTACGATAGGCTCACTGGTTTTGAGTGTTTCCTCAGCGGCTGCTGTGGGAACTGGAGAGAATCACCTTTGCTCCATTGACCTGATACCAGAGGTGTTACAGGGACCATTGTCTGCGAATGCAAGTGACAGTGATGTTGCGTCTCCCACACATGACACATAAACATTTGGCTCTCTGTGTGATGGGAACAATTCGGCCTTTTTTCAAAACAAAACCAAATTGGAATGAAAAACATTGTTTTGTTTTATTTTTCTGCTCTCTCTGAGCACCATGGCTTTCAATGTGTTCAGTTAGTCTAGTTATATATTGACTTTTTAGTGGACTTATAGTTTTTACATATATCATGTTATTAGATGTTTTCAGACACTGGTTTTATGACAATGTTTTTATACTTTCAAACAGGCATATTTTAGCATTAGTTGACCTTATCGACCTTCGGATGAGAAGTGGGTGTTATGTACCTCAACCTAAGTAGGAAACGACCTTTCACCTACATTTGTCCTAACTTGTTTTATATAGTGGTTCTAGCACAGACCTTTTACCCAGTTATGTGCTGAATAAATGACGATTGTTTTCCTTGAAACTAGCCTCATTAATTATGCATCAGGATTCTTAGAAAAGTCCCCTGCACATGACGTACATGAGAGGATTAACATACTTGTATAAAAGTCATGGTCATTTTCATCCTAGGGCGATAGAACTACTTTGCATAATCTCAGATATTGATTTAGGTTCATTTACATAGTCGTACACACAATATATCGATTGTGGTAGGAACACTGAGGCTATCTTTATGGTATAAAAGAACAATACATTCACTAGATAGACAGAGAAGACGCTTCCACACTGACACAGACACTGAGGTCCCAGCCTGCAGAAGCTCCAGCAGGCAATTGTCTGACATCCCTTACTGAGTGTCCAACTTGAGACCAAGACATAGTCCTTCATTCTCTCCCATCAGGTAATAGGGTTGCCTCTTTCCTAGGGGATTGTTGACTTTACACCCACATACATGTTAGGTACTCTTAGGTAGGGTTTGCATCGTAGGAGTACGCTTGATTACTGTCATGTTTATATGTCTGCATATATTCACTGGTTAAGCACCATGGTAGAATTCTAACCGGCATTTACTCTGTCGGTATCGTAACCTTATATATTTGCTTCTTGCTAATGGTTTTTCGCAGCAAACATGTTTTATACTAGAATGACACTGGTTCAATAAATGCTTATTGAAAGCGTCCCCATCATTTATTCTGTGTAGCTCTTTGAGACTGAGTGAGCACAATTGACTGAGCGAAAAGTACGGTACTGTTTCCACAATCCCTGAAGGATCAAGGGTTGTCATGTTCGATAGTTGCCAGAAAGTATTCGTTCCTATGTATTTTTAGGAAGTACACGACAGGGAAAGTACCCCTAATTGGAGCCCGTGAGTCATCTGGCCACTTTGTGTGAAGGTCTGAGATGTTGTTCCAGGGTGGCAGCAGGACTGATCATGAGCTTGCTCTATTGAGCTGGTGCTGCTCAGGCTAAGTGATCAGTTTCTTGGATGAGCTGCTGAGGTGTTAGTTGCCAGCCTGCTGCTATGTAAACAGTCTTTGACCTAATGTAAAGTAGGTTAAAATAATCAATCACAGAGCTGTAATGTAAATATCTGTGAATACATCTCTAAATTTGACCCATAGTCCATATGCATAGCATGTCACATGTTCTTCTTTTTTCTTTCTCATATAGTTCAGGACGTCATGATGTAAATTTTGAGAGAATGATTTCTTCCTATCATCAAATTCGACGGCTCTCTACAGCATCTTCTGTGACCCAACCTCCTGACCACCAGATGACAACAGAGTGGTTCTGGCACTGGAAGAATGAACATGGGAAGTGGATTGAGTATGGACAGCATGTGAGTGTCCTACGAAGATGAAGATGGATGGGAGGTGAAGCTGTACTGCGTGAAAAGGAGACGATGTAGAAAAGAAAGGTTCCTCCTTTCCTGCACAAAGGGGTTGGAATGAAGACCATTCCCATTCATCTAAATCAGGTTGCAGGACTGATTTGCAAGCAGTGGCAGGAAATATGTTGTACTTTTAGCAGATATAGTTAAGTTGTCTTTTGGCAAAACAATGGACAACACACTTCACAATCATGTTTAAAACATAGGGGCTTGTCAATTAATTTTCATACGTCTGCATACTTGCATTCTCCAAATGTAAGTTTTACTGACTTATTTATCCTCTTGATTCTGTAGGGTGGAAAGGAAAAAGCTACAATAGCATCAGCAGATCTGGAAACAATCTACCTCGCAGATAAGAAAGCAGTAGTCCCATTTCAGGCTGGATCTCAGCGGTACCAGATCAACTTTAAAGGTACTGTGGCATCCATTGCATATCAATACTTGTTTTATGCTGACACATGTGTGGTATGTTTTAAAGAATGTCTGATGCAGCAGGTAGTATTTGTGCTTTGATTCTACAGGGACTTGCGTCTTCCCTCAACCTCCCACCTGACTGTAACCTTAGAGGTCCACATTCCTCCTCCCTCTCCCCTCTCACACAGAAAATATACTTGTAGTCTTTGGCTGCAGCAGTGCATAGGTGTGTTCCGAGACCCAGACATAGGGCCTGATTTAGAGTTTGGTGGTTGGATACTTTGTCACAAATATCCCATCCACCTAATACAAGTGCCATCGTATATAATGCACTTGTAATACGACAGACTTCATATCTGTCAAGTTTGTGAGGGAGTATCCAATCCTCCAAACTCTGAATCTGGCCCATAGTTCGCACACCTTCTTATCTTGTAGGAGAAACATTTCAGTGGCTGCTCTGGTTGTGAAGCCGGACTGCAGTCTTTTGTCAGTATTCCTGTGGGACAGGGCAGTAGTGGCCTCTAAGATGTCTTTATCTGCTCTGTCTTAACTTTGGAACCCATCCAACTCACCCAAGGTTACAGAGACCTCTTCAAGCCAAACACAAGCTGTTTCACATCCATTAGGCCCAGGTCTACCGCTTTCATCATAAAATGAGAAGCTGGGCTCCGTGCACTTCATTCATTCCATTGGTCACATAACTTTGTTTACTATACTCCATTAAAGAAGTTCATCCAAGCACACACCAGGCTGTGAGATGAAAGGTACCTCAACTCGCTGCTTTTTTTATTATCATATCTGTTGGTACATAGGGTCCAGAAACCCCATTGAATTACTCTAACTTTGAGCATGCCTACTCAGAGCACATAACTATTTCGGCTTAAATTTGTCACCATAAAGTTGTATTATTCTTAGAGACACACAGTGTAGGAAGTTGCAGAGGATTAGACTAATTAGATATCTTTCATGTAAAACGTTAGCAGGTATCACTCACTATTCAAAAGAGAATCAGAGTAGCAAAACAAACCACTTTACAATTTTAAATGTGATTTTGGTGTCATTATACACATACAGTTAAGAGGAGGAGACCTCAAAACGCTTCTGCTAACACTACAATGTCATAGGCCTCTACACATTCTGGACCACAAATATTGCTTTGACATCAGTCTATCTGTCCGAGCATGGGAAACCCATACACCACCCGATGGCTTGTTGGATCAGGTCTTAAGAAAGGTGTTTTTTACTGCCTTTCTAAAGGTGGTGAGATTGGATGAAAGCCTTAGGACTCGAAAGCTGGCAATAGGCCACCTCAGAGAGGACCCATTCATATGCAAACCAGCCTTGGTCCTACTCCAATAGTAACAATCCATCCAAACTGCCTGGCTAGGTCCACTCTGAACTGTAACACAGGCAACCCCAGACCAATATCGGCCTATCTGTGTTTCTTCAGTAGGGTGCAGCTTGGCTCCAGGAGTATGGTGAGCACAGGACCCACAGGGCATACTCATCGCACTTAGGACATTGCACAAAGGAGCACAAAAAGGCGATGGGTCAAATGCTTGAATTAATTTGAGCCTCTGGTAATTGCTTGGGCTATATCCCAGTCCATTGCCTAGTAGTTCCGGGGGTGATGTTTTCCTTGAGGAGCAAGGTCATTACTGATTTACAAAATGTGTGCCTTGTTCTATAGTGGAATTGTGGCAGAGAACACCCATAGACCGTAATACGGCCCGAGCAATCACCAGTGTTTCAGAATAATTTAATAATTCCACTCGTCAACTTGTTGTTGTTGCAAGTGATGCCCTAACTGCAAACAGTATGCCCAAGGCATGGGTCCCAGGCTCACTGTGCCATAGGTCTCTAGATGCGCCTAGCTGAAGAGGCTCAGATAGGCCGAAACCAGTCTAGAGTTGCATGTATCCACTTGTGGAAGGGGTCTCGCTTGTTAATTTGGGATGGACTATTCCCGTTTGGAGCAGGGTCAGTACTGATATACACAAGGTAGCCTCTGTCCAGAGTAGTATGCTGGCAGATAAAAGATGGACTTGAATGCAGCCCTAGTTTTTACCAGTGACTGAGGTTAATTCAATCCTTCCATCCATCAGATTGCAGGTATTTGTTATAGGATGGATATTGCATGGCATGGTTGTTACTATCTTCAATCCTGCACCAGCCAAACCCTAAAAAAATTATATTGTACACCGGTGACCAAGGGAGTGACCTTCCCGCTCTCTCCTACTCAGACTGAAATACGCCTGACTGAGGCATTCTGAGCTCTCTGCAGCCGGTTGATCTCGGTTATTGGTAGGCCTGGATAGAAGCATTTGCTGTAGTTTTGCCTCAATTTGACAGCAGTCCCGAACAAAAATTGTTTTTATGCAGGGGAAGTAGGGATAGAATACGACAACATTGTGTTGGGATATAGATTATTGTCGAGGGTGGGAGATTGTGTGGGCTCGTGGGTGTTCTTGACTTAAATGTGGACTAGCGGCAGTTGCTGCCGGAGTTGAGGACATCAGACACAGTAAAGTTGTTGGCAAACCTACCTGCTGTCTTTTTTTCAGTGGTGATGAGTTATCTGGTGCCTTCAGCTTCCTCTTTTGTGGTGTGCTTGTGGCTATGCGATGCTGTTCTCCCTGGATTGCCTTGGAGCCGTTTCTGTCCTGGAATTTCACTCAGTCTCGAGGATCCTGCTGCCTGGTTCGCGCTGGATGTCGATTGATGTTGAAGGCACAGAGCACCTTATCTTTGTTTAACTCTGATTGCTGTTGTTTTTTTTTTTGAGCTGCACTGTATTTGGTCTCCTTCAAGCGCTGGCCTGCATGCGTTACCGGTGTCTCTGAAGCAGTTGGCCGTCCTCGGGGAGTTACGGTGGCGTGTGCAGGCACTAACCGTTGCCTAGACATGGAGGATCGCTATCGTCACAAGCTGTGTGACAAATTCTGCTACTAAGTGTTTCCTGCTCCCTGCGCAGGCGCAGCCAGCGTGAAGCGCTGCATCCACATCAGACGCACTCATCCACGTCAGATGTCTGACGTACCAACGGCTGTTTTGGATTGGACTATTACAGAGCTGAGTGTTGAATCCAGTACAACGTTGCGCAGCCGGTGATGCACACACCACAATGACCTTGTTTGGAGTTTGAATGCAGGTCAACGTTGAGCATTCGGTGATGTGCACACCACAAGTACCTCATTTGAAGTTTGTACCTCATCTGTATCTGAATCGCACACTCGGTGATGCTCACAAATGACTGGTCATTTTTTTCTCTTTTGTTCCTTAACTCCATTTGTTATGATGCACACACCTTCTTTCTGACATCAGCATTAAAACGGAAGCGGTATTTATACAAGAGGGAACATTTTCTTCTGCCTCATTTTTGTACGTGCACATGTGGGTTTTAATGTGTTCATGACTTGTGTAGGACTGTCATAAGCAAATTTTTCATTTTATGCGGTATTGTAAGGTTTGTGCTGAAAAGGTCATTTTAAGCATTGTGTATTGGGCAGCAACTCACCCACGCACGGCCATGGATCGTCTTTTGGCACCTCTGCCTTTTTCGCAAACAGCTGGTACTCCTCCATTGCATTGGCAGCAATAGAAAGACATGTTTGATGCCTATCTGGAGGCTACTGATGGAGATACTTTTACTTCCAAGAAAAAAAAAGCTTTGTTAATTTTTAATTTAGGTTCTGAGGTTAGAAACATCTTTAAAACGTTACCTTTGGAATTGGCAAGCACACACGTGTGTGGTGGTGATGAAGGGGATTCACTGATAGTTGATGACTATGCTTCCATCGTTAAAACATTGGATAAAAGATTAAATCCCAAAAGGAATTTGAACTCCAGCGTCACAAGTTTTTACAACGCGCTCAGTTCCCTGGTGAGTCCATTGATGACTTTGTGGCTGCTCTTACGACTCTAGCAGTCACCTACAGAGAATTTAAGGATGAAATCATCCGGGATCAATTAATAGAAAGAACTTGTAACAGGAAAATTCAAGAGAAACTATTGTCTTCTGAAGATCCTGATTTAGAGACTGCTCTTTCCTTTGCTAGGAGTATCGAACACTTTAAATTTTCCGTGAAGGAAATGAGTGGAACTGCTTCACATGGGGAGGATAAATTGTTAAATGAAAAGCCCTATTTCAAACCTTTGAAAGGGCCCAACACCAGTTCTCTGCGTCCTATGACACATCCTACCAAATTTAAAATCGAGCAAGGAGAAGTTGTATGCTTCCGTTGTGGAAGCAAATCACATTTGGGGAATGCCAAATTTGTTTTGCCTTAAGCCAAACATGTTTCAAATGTGGCAAAAAGGGTCATTTTGCTAGAATGTGTGAAGAAAAGTCCTACACAGATGATAACAACCATTGCAGAAGATATTTTCGACTCTGATGATAAGAGTTATGAGTTATTGATGTTATCTTCTTCGTCTTCACATGCTGAAGGCGTTGTTGAAATATCTTCCATGGCAGGGTCTCTAAAGATGAAGTCTCTCGCATGTAAAGTCAGTGTCAATGGGAAGTGTATTGGCTTTCTAGCTGATTCCCACTCCCCTTTCACACTCATCAATGCAAAGGATTTTGAGGGGTTGGATAGCGTCCAATTGCAGCAGTCCAATATTAGAATTCTCACTTATGGTGGTAAGAGAGTAGAAGTTCTTGGGAAGTTTATCGCCAACCTTGCTTTTGGTGAGGATTTGGCTACTGAAACAGTGTATGTGGTGAAGGAAGGCACAAATTTGTTAGGGTGGGATGAGCAGGGCGCAGTTGGCACCATACTGGATCCCAATCATCCTGACATGGTGGTGTTCAGCAGTGCAGTCAATTTTATTGCATGCCTTCACCAAGTTTAACCAGTGTGAGTGTGGTTGCATAAGTGGCAGGCAACAAGTGGATACAAAATTATCCCGAAGTGTTCAATGGAGATCTTGAGAAATTCAAGGGATTTCAGCATCGCATTGTGCTCAAGGAAGGAGCTAAAGTTGTAGCTCACAAAGTGCATAAAGTACCCCTAAGTCTCCAGAAGGAAATCAAGTATGAACTAGAACGGTTGTGTTCTATGGGTGTAATTTAACCCATTGAAGGTTCTGAATGGTTGGCTCCCATTGTTTTAGCACGCAAGTCCGACAAATTCCTGAGGATGTGTGTGGACTTCAGAGATCTCAGCTCTAACTTCTGTGTTGATCGTCAACCTCTACCAAATATTAACAAGATGTTGGCTACTTTGGAGGGTGCCAAGTTTTTCACTTCCCTAGGCATTTCCTCTGCCTACCATCAAATCGAACTATGTAAAGATTCAAGGCACCTCACGTCATTTGTTACACCCGAGGGGACCTATCGCTGCAAACAAATGCCATTCGGTCTTGCATTGGCTTCTGCAGTGTTTCAGCGATTGATGAACAATTTATTCACGGACACTATAGGAGTTGTGTTTTTCCAAGACGACATTCTGATTTATGGCAAAACAGAGTTGGAACATGATGACAGGGTTTGGCAAGTTTTAATTACTGTTAAGTCTAGTGGCCTGACATTAAGAAGAGACAAATGCAAGTTTGTTCAGGAGGGCATGGACTACCTTGGTCACCATATCTCTGACAGGGGAGTGGAACCCAAATTGAAAATTATTGAGGCTATTCAAAATGCACCCACACCTGTGAACAAGGGCCAGCTCTGCTCTTTTCTGGGGTTGCTTGAATACTACGCCAAATTTGTGAGCAACTTTTCATGTAAAACAGTGTCTATGAAGAATCTTTTGAAGAGGAATGTCAAGTATGTGTGGGATGATGATTGCTGCAACAATTTTGAATTGATAAAACAAGAAATTGTTCAAGATCGCCCACTCAAACTATTTAATATGAACGACCGGTGCATCATATCCACGGATGCAAGCAATGAGGGTTTAGGTGCTGTTCTTATGCAGAAGAGAAGCGACGGTCGTGATGAAACTATTGCTTTCACTTCAAGAACATTAAAGGGCGCAGAAAGTACTTATTCCACCATTGAGAAGGAAGCTTTAGCCTTGTGGTGGGGTGTCCAACACTTCTAGAATTTGTTGCGGGGCAATGAATTTATTTTAAGAACTGGCCACAATCCCTTGATTGATCTTTTCTCTACTAAAGGAGGTTGGAGGGATACTCCACTTATTTCGAACGGAAATACAAACTGCAAGAGTTTAATTACCGCCTGGAATATGTTGCAGGTGTGAAAAAGTATGTAGCTGTTTGTCCAGGTTACCTCTTACGGGAGGTGAGTGTGTGGGGGCATCTAATGACATAGAAATGGTTTGTACAGTGTGTTCTCTGGAGAACACAGCGAGAGGTGCACTTTCTGAACAAGAATGGTTGCATGCCATGTCAAGTGACGTAGAGATCAGAATGGTTATTGATGTTTTGACTGGAGTGTGGCCCAATAAAAGAGGGACTGTCCGTCTGAGTTGATTCCTTACAAAAGGGTCAGAGAGGAATTGTCTGTGGTTGGTGGTGTTTTAAGGAGAGGTGGTTTGTTGGTGGTGCCTGTGTGTATGCGGAAGAAGATCTTAGATTTAGCCCACAAAGGACATCTGGGAATACATTTCATGAAACGCAGGGTCTGAGAGGATTTTTGGTGGCCCGGGTTGGACAGGGATGTCGAACACTATGTTCGTGACTGTTGCATTTGTATTTTGAGCGAGAAGTCACAAGTTACTCATCCTTCCCCTGTGGATCCTGTCATAGTGAAAAACTCGCCATGGTGCAAGCTTGCTTTTGATGTTCCGGGTCCCTTTGTGGTGATTGGAAGACCACATAAGTATGCTTTGGTCCTCATTGACTTCATGTCAAAGTGGCCTGTGGTCAGGTTTGTAGCAATAATGGTTCCTTTACACTTGTGCTCTTCAAGCATCTTTCATGTGCAAGGCTCTTAGGTAGCAAAGATCTTCTGGGCTGGGCTTGTTTTCATGTAGGAGAAATAACTTAATGAATCTGAGAAGAGGCTCAATCACAATACAGATGTCATTTAACCTCAATACCACAATGCAAGGAATCGATAACATGAGGGTATTAAAAAGGTACCAGGAAGGTCAGGGTATGAGCCTTTTCTAAATCAAATATATTGTAACATAAGTTAGAGGGTAAAGGTGACACAAGGAAGTCAGATAACAGGAAACTGAATGCAAAATTTTCGAGACACCATATTACCACTCACAAGAACCTCAGTGGAAGGCTTACGTAGGTACTTGGGAATCCTGCTGCAAACCAGTGAGGAGCAGGTGTCTCTGTGTTTCTGGAAGAGGGACAACTAAAGGTAGGCACCCACAGACTGACAAACATGTATTTGTTCTCCCACCTGGCTCTGGGTTCTGCTGAAGACAGTAGTCATACAGCTCTCCTTGGCAGAAGTCCTCAGAGCTGGCGTTAAGGGTTCGGTATTCAGGATTTTCAAAGATATGGGAGGAGTTAAAATAATGTGCTTGCGTGCTTGTAGAATTCTAGCATTTGCACAAATCTCAGTTACTGAAGCACAACTTGGGCTGAGCTTCCTGTAACAAGTACTGTGTAGATTCTGGTGAGTGTACGTGTTTACAAATACTGACTCAACAATTTGTAATGCAGTCAGCTTCAACATCGGAAGCCATATTCATTTTCCATTTAGACCATTTGCAAGAGTCTCTGGGTCTTTTTACAAAGGTAGAGGAAGACCCGTGTGGCAGTCTTTTCTTTTGCCTCTGTGCGCTTCTCCCCATGACCCCTCTTGTCCAGCCGGCCTCTCTGTCTAGCGGAAAAAGGAAGCTTGGAAATCACAAAGATGCCTTCAGTGACTCCATCATGCCTCTTCTGCATTGAAATGCCTCTCACCTGACTCTCGGTCCAGCTTCCTCTCCTTTGTCCGTTCACCTTGCACCAGGCATATATTCCTTTTTGTTGGTTTTCGTGGCTCCACTTTGAAAACAACTGGAGTCTCAAGTTGATTTCTTTTTTTAGTTGTGAGTCACTTAGTGAGTTTCTTCTGCGTTAGGCTGAACCCAAGGAGTTGTACACTCAATATATTATAGTATCATTCTCATATTATGGTTTATATCGGTGTTGCTCTGTTTTTGTACGTTAGTTGTTCTTGACCCAACTGTAATCATTAGGAATGGCAATGGAAGCATTGAATAAGCGAAGCTCTACACCAACAATCGCACAAAAAGCAGGTTTAAATAAAAAGGTAACAAGCATTGGCATAGCCAATAGGTCTCGCCTTTGGGACCTTATAAGTGTTTAGCCATGCAACAGTTGCATAACTAAATACTTATAAAGTCCCAAAAGCGAGACCTATTGGCTATGCCAAGCGGCCATGCGGCCACGAAAGTGATAGCGATCAAACATCAAAGCGGCCGCGAAAGTGAAAGTAAGCACGGCGCGCGTGCCCGCGCACATGCACTGTAGCTCTAGGCTGGCCTGGTAGCACTTTTTGGAGCCCTCTCAAAAAGTCTCGACAGATCAGCGCATGCGCTGGGTCAGGCGAGACCTAAAAAGGAGGTGGTTTAAAAGTTATACTTCTTGTTAACACTTGGGCCCTCATTACGATCCCTGCCTCACCAGACACCCATACCACGTAATTTATCACGCGGGGACTATAAGTAGCCCCCACCCCCCTCAAACCTCCTGTAATACCACAGAGACTAAAACCATACCAAAAGGTTGGCCTGGACTACCAGGGAGGGATGTAAGTAATGGAAGCGAGGGAGTAGGACTCAGAGCAATGCAATTACCGGTAAGTAATTGAGACATTACCTCCTCGTCCCTCCCTCGCTTCCATTCCTTACGCATTGAGATGTACAAAGCCAAACAGGACAACCAAAGAAGGTATGCAAAAACAGGCACATCAAAAAACACAGACAACAAGGAAAACCACTATAGAGAAACCATAGCGGAAAGAACCTTGTACCCAAAATCATCAGCACGGTCAACCTCCCGGCCAAACCAGCAACGAGAGGCAAAGGATAACGGCGAAGCCCAGGCGGCAGCCCGGCAAAACACAGAAATGGAAGCCCCTTGGACCTCCGCACACAACGCCGACATGGACCGAGTGGAACAACCCTGAACCCCCAAAGGAGAAAGGCACCCCGCCACCTTGCACGCCAAAGAAATCAGAGACCGAACCCAAGGACTCCAAGAAGGAGTAGGACGCAAACCCCGACACACAGCCAACAAAAAGCGAATCGAAGAGACGGAAAGGAGCGACCCGCTCCAAATAGACCAGGAGAGCCCTCCAAACATCCAAAGAGTGCTGCCGCACCCAAGACTCCGACGATGGGGAACCAAAACAAAAAGGGAGGAAGGACCAACGCCCGACACATGCGGAACCGAGAAACCACCGTAGGATGAAAGGAAAGCACCGGACTCAAAATGATCCAGTCCTCACAAACCCGACAAAAAGGGGGTTAGGAAGGGAGAGCACCCAGCCCACCCAGACGGCCAGCAGAGGAAACAGCCACCAAAAAGATCAAGAAGGACAAAAGGCGCAGGGCCACAGAAAGGAAGGGCTCAAAGGGAGGGAATATCAAAAGCGTCCAAGACCAGAGACAGATCCCAGGAGGGAAAAAGCCGCTGAGGGGTAGGAAGAACACAACCCAAACCCTCAAAAAGGTGACCAAGCAACCCATCAGGATCCGAGAGAGTGCCCCAAGAGCTCCGAAATGCCAGAATCACAGCCCACTGCAAACAAAGGGAAGAAACCAGCAAGCCCAAATCAGCACCCCCTGGTAAAACAGCATCACCTCGAACAAAGAAGAGGAAGCAGGGATCCAACCCATGTCACAACACCACCGACTGAAAGAACGCCAGAGCCACAGGTAAGACATGTCAGGCGACGGGCGTCCAGCCGCCCCAAAGTCCTTTTCTGACAGCCTTTCCTTGGCAGTCAGATCCCCATGGAAAGGCCATTGGAAAGGTGCATCGTAATCCCTACGGCGGTGTCTCAGCAGGCACCGTCCCTATTGTAGAGTATTATGCTCCGACCAATGGTCCAACAGGCTCCTTGAGCCTGTAGGGAATGGCCAGTCAGTCCCTCAGCCCGCTGCCTCAAACCACACGCATCTATAATGCGGCAGCCAGACCGCGGCACCAGATGTCGGACAGACCCCCCTGACAGGCCTTTGGTGGCCGTCTGTCCGACATCGTAATCAGGCCCTTGCTCGTGTGCTTGATGGTGGATACCACGATGAGCTTGCACTTTTATTAAAATGTGTTTGTGGGCTGTTTTTTTTTCTATACATATGTTTACTTTTTTTTTTTTTAGCAAGGACCAATTATTGGAGGTACAATGGGGGGTGGTGGTGTGCGCACACTATTTTGAAAGATAAGAATTTGAAATAGGAATACTAAGCTTAACAGATGTGTAAACTGTGGGATTTCAGTGTAAGCATTTATTTTCATCTCTCTAGCACCAGACTTATATCATATACTCTTTTTTTTCCTGTTTCAAAGACATGATTCAGATGAATTTGATTTACGGAACAGAGAAGGAGGTCCGCAGGAGACCAAGATTTGTGTCCAAGGAGGATGTAGATAAGTTAAAGCCTAGGTATGTATTATATTGTTATTATGATTGATAGTTTACATGATTGGATGAATAATTCATGCTTAATAGTTTCACTGCTGGTGGCAGGGAAGGCAGTGGTTGATGGCATGAGAGCCTCAGCCACCTTCCCCCAGGTCTGAAGACACCAGAGGGAGGCAGAAGAAGACAGGGGGAATATTGAGCTATCATCTTCTCTTCTGGCCCCTTCTTCAGATATCTGAGGCAGGTGACTAACCAGTGTCTATCTGTGCACCAGCTTCAGAGCCTGATTTTACACTGCACTGATGTCAAAATTGACTAACTATTGAATCTGGTCTTTGCACTGCTGTCTTCCAGTTGTAGCCTTATCCAGCAAAGGATCCAGTTTGGCATATAGTTAGTAGACTCATGGGGTCATATTGCATACGCTTTTTACTTTTGTAAAAAAAGATGGAACCAATACACATCACAAATTATTTTGCTTGCCTGTTAGAAAATCAACTAAACAGAGGTTGCCCTATGTTTGTTGCTCTTGTAATAAGAAATGGCGCATACTGTTTTTGCTTGACACTTAGGGGGTCATTATGATAGCGGGCGGATCGCCACCTCCCGTATGGGGGTGGCGATCCGCCCGCCAAAATCAACCGCCCGCATGACTTTCCCCCCACCGCCACATTACGATGGCGAGGGGGACCCCAGCGGATGGGAAGACCGTCCGCTGGTTTTCTGCTGGTAGTCAATCCGCCCGATTACCTACCGGCCGGAAAAGCCCAGGAATATGGGCCATCCATATTATCATCATTGCGGTGAACTGCCTTTCCATGGTGGAGACTCTGCCATGGAAAGGCAGGCGGTTTTGTCTTTGGGGGCCCGTTGCGGGCCCCCAGGGTGTTGGGGGGTGCACTCATTTGCATGCACAAGGTGACAGGCACCGCGCGGTGCCTGTCACGTTGTGCATTCCAATGCACAACATGCATTTAACACATTGCGGCGGGTGCTGCTTGCAGCACCGCCCGCCGCAATGTTTAAAATGTGGGATGCGCCCGCCAGTCTGGTGGGCGCATCCTAATGCCACTTGCGGGACAGCCGCGACAATGGCGGGTGGTCCCGTTTCCCGATACGGTGGCAGGCGTAATAGTCCCCTAAGTCCTGTCTACCACATTTGAAAAGAGGAGAAATATGTTTGTGCTATTCCTTATGTATATGCTGCAACATTATGAAAAAACAGTGTGCTTCATTTTCCTCTGCTATAATTCCTTACAGAATGTGGTCAAGGCTCAGTTTGAAGTAAACCCTGGCTGCAGTATATGCTGTTGGTAGGCAAGCAGTATAAAGTGCACAATTTAAATTAGCTCCATTTTATCTCTGGGTACAGATATTTATTTCCTTTGTCCCCATGTTACTGTTTTGTATTCGGCCTTGTACTTTTCTCATTGTGCCTGAAGGCTGTTTGGTATTTAGTGAAAAACAAAATGAAATGTCTTAGTGAAGTTAATTGTGAGCAGTGCCGGCTTGGCACGATCTGTCTTGTCCCTCAGCTCTTAAAAAGTGCTGTGATTGTATGTGTAAAGTAAGAAAGGTCCGAACAGGTTTTACTGTCTCTGAGCTAAGGAGGGGAGGGGGTGGGGGGGTTATGTCCTATCCAATGATGGAAGCATTTGTCCATGCGCCATAGTTGCCACATGGCCCTGTGTCACATGCCACCCATAGCCGAGCCTGGTTTTCTAATGTAAAGCACTCTGCATGTTGGAAGAAGAGGTCCTGCATTGGTGATAAGGAATGCCAACTACAATTTCTTACATGTGAAGTGCTATTGACCAACAGGCCAGGTGATGTGCTTTGCATGAAAATGTGGCGGCTGTGATAAACACATCCATAAGATGGTCTTGGTTCATTGTGGAACAGCAGCAGGTACAAAAAGAGGCATAGGGGCAGATGTAAATTTGAATGTGTGGGATGATGGAGCAAGCTGTTGGAAGCAAGCATTAGGGAGATGCTCAGTAGATGGTGGTACCTTGAATTGGAATGAAGAAAGCAGGGAATGCACATGTGATCTTAACTTAGCATTTAATTTCTCTTATTAAGCACCAGATCCAAAGTTACAGCAAACCAACCGGCTTCTTCAACCAAAGGGATTCCAGGATACTGGGACAGCACAGCAGTACCCGACGTGGGATACAAGGTATAATCTAGCGTTCTTCCCCAAACTAATTTTTTTGCAGTAGTAAAACAGGCTGGATTGGGGGAAAGCTGTGCACTGAATGATCAACACGAGAAAGATATTTGCATAAAAAATTGATATTTTGTGTTAAGTGATCAGTGTGAATGCCAGTTCAATCCATGTCATATGGATGCAGATTTGTTTATAGAAATAGTCTTGAATCTGCATCGAATTAGAATTTATGTAAGCGAGACAAACTATTTAGTTAATCGCTCAACAAAAGAACTGGTTACGGTTTTGAAAAGTAAATATTCTTAAATGTAATTACAATTACTGTTCCGTGCTTTTGACGCCCCTTCTTCTCAACTAGCTATGGAATAGTGAACAGATGTTGCTGGTTGCACAGCCAGAGGCAAAGTCATAATGCATTGCCCAGAGAATCAGTATATCTTTCTTTCATCTGTATGACAAGGAATTACAATTTGTAACATGGCACCTAGCATTTCCAAAAAGTTGGAAATCTGCAGTTGTAGCGGTCTTCTACAACATCTCAGTGACATTGAAATGGTCGCTACACCAAGCACAGAAGTTGCTCTGAGTATTGTGATCAAGGTGTTTATGCTGTAGATAAGCTCATGATCATCCATGATGTGTCTTAGTCAGCAGTATTGTAAATGAGGGGAATACATCCCCTCCAGATTGCAGACTCAAAAAGATGTTTGTGTGTTATAGTTGGTGGAGGCCAGCAGGCATTCCATGGAATTCAAGGCCATTGAGAAGTCCTTCAAAAAGACCATGCCGCAGCACTCCATCTCGAAGGTTCAGAGGATCCAGAACATTACTCTCTGGAACTTCTATCAAATGTAGGTAACGTATTACAGTTCTCACAGCTCCTGGTTGAATAATGTGCTTCGGAAATGATGGCAGAGAAAATCTCCAGAGCTGTTACCATTAAATCTTCATAGGAGTCAGGGTAGCTTATGGCTGGCATGTTAATCTTACAGGGGATCACTGAGCAGCCACACTACAATAGAATGGCACTGGCCAGCAAGCCTGGAGGCTCGAAAGGGTACTCTTTTCAGGCCTTGAGAGATCTACTCGCTTACTTGCTATGGCAAGTCAGATTTTAGGAGAGTGAGCAATTTTTAGGACCTACTGGCCCGTTCTGACAATCAACAGGTGTTCTGTTCACTCAGTCAATGAGCAATAAAGAGGCCTTTAAATCTCAGTTTAATCTTGTAACATTTGCTGTGAGACAGAGGTCAAATATCAGCTTATGTCTTCTTACAATTTTCGGCTTATTTTATCTTCAAGGTTGGTGCTTAGTTTTCTTTCTCTGACTGCACAGTTAGAGGATTTTGTAAAGTGAACTGCCTAACAATCCTGCTGTACAAAGAGTGTGAAGTTAAAGGCTGTAGGGTGTAGGGTGTTTTCTAACACACAACATGTTATAGCTTTATCAGTAAATCTGCATGTTAGTGGGAATGTTTGTGGACATTTGAATGGAAAATGAGCCGTTTGTAAATGACAGTGCACTATCACATCATGCTTCAGTAATATATGTATTGCATGTGAGTTTTTAAACATGACTGAGAAACATTACCACCCCTACCCTGATGCAATGCTGAACTATGGTGAACTAAGAGGCAAGTAAAGGTCATGTGTACCCTATATGTGAGCTACATTCTTATGACATACGGAACAAAAGTTGAGTCTATTAAACAAAATAGTTTTTGTATAGCAGACCTATTGAATTCACATATTTAAAGGTGCTCTCATATGTGATAATAAAGAATAAGGCAACTCTGTAAAATAAAATATTCGCTTAGGATCACACAATTTTAGACCATTTTACGGGTCTAGTACACTACAGGGAGGTTGAGTAGATTATTCATGTCACTAGACCTGCATGTCTAGTAACAATGTTTTGGTTTTTCGAGGCATGCTCTTATAGTGGCACAATGTTAACAAGGCAGCAAGAGGATGTGATGTAGGTCCCCTTCTTCTGTGCTGGCTGCGAAAGCCTTGTCTTGTGAAAGTCATTGCTAGTCTGTGGTAGGCGGGATCCAAACGCCCCTAGTCTTGCTGTTGCCATGAACACTGAAAAGCTTTAGTCAGGCTCAGCTTTAAGTGGGAGACTCCTGTAATCACCAGTTACCGAGATTGATAATCTTTGATTGTTGGGCGGTGAGCTTGCTGAAAAGAGGACTCACCTTGGATGTGTTAACACAGATGTGAAAAGAAAGAGGAGTGGGAGAAATCTGGCTGTAGCTGAGCAGCCAGAAGGGACACCATGCTGATGTAAAATAGCAGAATAGGCACAGCTTAAAGCTGCAGCCACCAGTGGCTCTGAACACTGGGCCCAGTTAGGAAAATATCTCAAGGGCACCAGACAGCAGTGGCTGTACCCGAGGGCCACTGCATCGAAACACGGCCTAAAGTGATATATGTAGTACTGATGCAACATCTCATTCTCTGGAACCTTTGCTCTTCTATTCGTTTGTTTCTCATTATAGGCAGAAGGATACAATGAAGAAGCAGAACAACAAGGAAGTGCTTGAGAAACAATTGTTCCATGGTACAAAACCCATGTATTTGGATGGCATCTGTCACCATAACTTTGACTGGCGAGTCTGTGGATTGAATGGGACTGTGTATGGAAAAGGTGAGTACCACTGATTGAATTTGTGTCAGTGATCTTCTGTATCCTGGAATGGGTACTGTCTAGAATGACAAACAAAACAGCTGCCAAGCTTTAGATGCACTGTACTGTGCTATACTGACAGACCCATAGCTGAACATCTTGTTGTGCATCCCGCGCTAGTATGGGTCATCACTCACAGGCTGCGCTTTCATTAAGAGGCTAGAAATTAAGGCAGGTCAAGCTAGTTCCATTCCCACAGTGGCAAACGTGTGTTATTTAAGAGACAACTACAATGCACACTTAATTGAGCAGAAATGTTTGCACCTTAGATCATAATTAGTTTTTGGGATTTTCTTACTTGGAGGGCATCAAGAGTGCACTAGTCAAAGGGACCACGAGGGTCGGACTGGTCTACAGGGCAATCAAGCAGTGCCCGAAGGGCTGGCCTCACAGGTCAGTGTGTGGGCCGGTGTTTTGGCTGTTTGTGGGCCAGTTTTATGGCCCGGTGGGTCTCCTTTTTCACTGGTATTGCAACAAACTTTCCTGCAGCAAGCACAAATGCATGCATTCACCTATAACACATATAGAGCTTGCCTTTACAAGTTCAAAACGACACTGATTAACAAATGTGGGACACATTTTAGCTACCTACCAGATTCCCTAATGGAGCCACTTTTATTTTGGTGCCTGGGCCTATTTTCTGTCCCTGTCCGACCCTGGGGACTACGATGCATACACCCTCTACTACATTCAAAGTTAAGTGAATGATAATCTGCACACACCTGTCCTGTTCTTGATCATGTTGCTCCAGGATAGAATATGTCTGAAGTTGTTACTTGCATTGTTTCTTTCTTGGGTGTAGAAGTTCACACTTTACTAAAATACTTACAGCAAAGTTCACTTTTATACTGCACAGAAACACCTATTTATACCATCCACTATCCTAGCTGTCTAGATCCTAAAGAGAAACAGTAGAAAGATATAATAGTGCAAGGCGATAGGGATATTCTATAGGGGATCCCCCCAGCCTACTGCCGTCTATCCCCATGTATAGCTCCTTCCCTGCACAAGTTTGTGAAGTAACCCTGTGTGCTTATTGATTTACCTGTTAAGGTTTGTTTAATTTTGTATCTTTTCTTCATATGCACATTTTCGTTTTAAGGTTACACAATTTTGATCAGAAATCAACAAATCAAAAAGGGGCATGGAGCTGTAAAATGTATTAAGTCACATTTTCATAGAATCCATTTTCATAGAATCCAATATGGCAGGTCTTAACTGTGGTCTACCAACTTAGATCTCCTACTATTGCTAATGCCTTGGTTTTCCATTTAACCATTCCCATTAGGAAAACATCAATCCTGCAGCTCTAAGACTGCCTGGTGGAGGATATGAAGGGAGGCGGGAAAGGAGAGTGGGATATATGTGGTGCTTCTTTCGTTTTCCAGTACAAGCATATAGATTTCTGTGCTGTCTCCAGCATTTGAGATATTAATGGAATGGAATTTCTTCCATATTATTCAGTTTATGCCCAATATAATCACTGTACGGTCATGCGCAACAGGGTAGCTCATTTTGTCTTTTACATGGCCCGGTGTCTCTTTCCAAAATAGTTGTATACACCTACAAGACCACTAGATGTGTAAAAAGACCAGTCCTGTTCGCCGCATCTCCAGCAGTTATCAGAGGCATGAAGGACCTACCCTGAAGTCTCTTTGAGGGCATGTACCATTGGTGAATTCTAGCATGTGTTTGTGCATGTGTGTGTGTATGTGAGTGTCTCTTAATGTAGATATGCACACTCTGCATACTCCTGCCATCTAGTAGTGGGCTTGGGCATTTGCAACTTGTTTTGCTTCGAAGAATTCTCTCATGTCTCGAGGTATATGGTGACTCCTCCTTATGTGTACATTACTCATGGGCACCGGCTCCATTTTAGATTGGTTTTCTGTCATCGGATTCAGATGTGAAGACCAGAGTGCCAGGATCTATGTGACTTTCAACGATTTGTTCCACCACTCCCGGTCTACTTTTAACACCATTTAGAGCAGAAAATCATGTACTACTGCTGACTTGCTACTTAGACTCCATGACATGAGGATTAATAAACGTTCGGGTGCTAAAGCCCCTACTCGACATTTCTCTTTCGAGAATGCACAGGTGGTGATGGACTCTATTTCAACACTGCCCCAGCTGTAATGCAAAATACCCTTGGTCTGACCCTCCATCAGGTTTGTTTGTTGCCTCAACCCGAAAGCACTAAATGTGTGGCCTGCCTGGTGGTTAGGTCCAGTAAGACTCTTTGTCATCTAAAGGACAGATGCTGGCCACATCCTAAGATGTACAGACACTCCACAGAGGACACCCCAGACAATGTTTGGCAAGAAACCTGTTAAAGATCCATTTCCACACGAGAGATAAGTTTATAGATGGTTTATTAAGATATCAGAGTAAAGGCATCAACCGTCTTCATTAGCCACGATCTTCCACTTCTGCCTGAACATTCCCTCCACCCACATTCTATGACTTCATATGTTCCATTCTTAACATTCCAGACCAGATTACAACACATCCCCTTTACATGGGAAACATTAGTTTAGAAAGTAAAAGAAAATAAAAATGAAAAATAACAAAACCAAACAAATCAATTCCCAAAATTACATGAGAGCAAGCCAAGAAATTTAACAACTAAAATAATCAACTTCCCAACATTGCATAAGGGAAAACTTACAAAACAAGACAAATGGGGCAATTCCTCACCATTACATGAACCCCCCAATTTCTACAAATACCAGTCATTGTAACACAAAATCTTTGAATCTCCTTGGAATGCATTTTTCCCTTGCTGGACGCATCCTTACAGACACCGCACTCTCACCCACAAGAGAACTGTCAGGAGAATTCACACCACTCTCACCATTACCCTCATTGACCATTCCTTGATACTTCACCAACCTAGACATACTCCACATCGCGCCTGAATCAACTCTCACCACATTCTTTCTGATGGTCACGATGGTAAAGGGACCTATGAATGAGGACTCCCCTTTCAAACAATGTCTTGGGTTTTTCACCAAAACCTTATCCCCCACATTCCATTTCCTGTTTCTAACCCTCATCCTTGAATCATAATCAGCCTTATATCTATGCTGATATTCTAAAATCCTCTCTCGGCATTTCTCCTCGCTCCTCACAGGCCCTGCAAACACAGGCAACCAAGAAGGATTAAGCTTTGACGTGGCCTTCCTACCCCTTAAAGCCTCAAATGGCGATATTTGAGTGACCGCATTAGGCGTGGTACGATGTGCCCACCACGTATCCCTCAAGACCTCACCAAATGAAACTCCAGAACTTAATGCCCGTTGAGCACAATCCTTCACAACTCTGTTCATTCTCTCCGACAGCCCATTAGCCTGTGGAGCATACAATGCCGTCTTCTGATGTACAATTCCAAAATCTTTGAGGAAATTCACCATTGCATGTGATACAAATTGTACACCATTATCCGTGACCAGAAACCTAGGCACCCCTTCAGAAAGAAAAACATCCTTTAAAAACTCCAAAACAACTTTCGTAGTCACAGAACACACACACTTTGTGACCACCCACTTGGAAGTGTAGTCCACAAGCAGAATAACAAAACGTTCGTAAGATGGCAGCAACTCAAAAGGACCAACAATATCGAAACCCAGCTTTGACCATACCACATCAGGAACTACCACCGGAGACAACGGAACCTTACTAATGACATGTGACTTATTACTGATGGCACAAGACACACAATCCCTTACCACCTCCTCAACCATGCGATCCATACTTGGCCACCAATACCTTTCACGCACTCTGGCTTTCGTAAGACACCGACCCAAATGACCTTCATGACCTGTGTTAACAATCCTTTCCCTGAACTCCACCGGAGGAATTACTCTTGCACCTCTCATGAGATTACCTCCTGTAAAAGATAAATCATCTCTTACTGACCAATAAGTTTTCATCTCAGGATCAGCAGTTTTATTGGTGGAACCTGGTATGTACTGCACTACAAAGTTGTACTCTTGCAGCCCTTCACTCCACCGTTTAATCCTAGGAGTAATATGTTCGCTATGCCTGCAAGAGAAAATTTGCACAAGCGGACGATGATTAGTCCTAACCAAAAATGGTATTCCCCACAAGTAAAATTTAAAGTGCTGCACAGCCCAGAACACACTTAAAGCCTCTCTCTCTATACACGAGTAATTCACTTCAGCATCCTTAAGTGCTCTTGAAGCAAAAGCCACAGTCCTCTGCTCACCATCTACTTCTTGAGACAGAACAGCCCCCAATCCTCTAAGGCTGGCATCTGTAGTCAGGATTGTCTTATTATTGACTTCAAAATGTCCAAGAGTGGGCATCTTCCCAATCTCCCCTTTAATGACTTCAAAGGCCTCCTGACATTCCACAGACCACACAAATTCCGATCCCTTCTTAAGTAGAGCCCTGATAGGTTCAGTTACACTCGCAAACCCCTTGACAAACTTGGAGTAAAACTCCGCAAGACCTAAAAATGATCTCACCTGTTCCTTGTCCTTTGGCACTGGAGCTCCTACCACACTCTGAGCAAGTTCAAGTTTAGGCTGAATTCTCTCACCCGAAATCACATGACCCAAGTAAGTAACTGACTGAACACCTATACGACATTTTCCTTTCTTCACAGTCAAACCCTTATCCCTAAGTCTCTCCAGAACCCCACACAAGGTCTTGTCATGTTCCTTTTCATCCTTGCCATAAATCAATATATCGTCTTGGAAAAACAATATGTCCTTGACATCATCTAACACTTTTTTCATTACTCTCTGGAAACACGCCGCTGCCGAAGCTAATCCAAAGGGCATTCTTAAAAACCTATAAGCACCAAGTGGCGTCACAAACGTGGTGAGATGCCTCGAGTCCTTATGCAACGGAATCTGGTGATATGCAGATGATAAATCCAATACACTAAAAACACGCGCACCCTTGAGCAAACTCAATTACTCCGAAATATTCGGCAAGGGTTGCCTGTCCACCCAGACCCACTCATTCAGACTTCTCAAGTCCACACACATTCTGATCCCAGCACCTCCATCCTTTGAAGCCAAAACAATGGGTGCCAACCACTCTGAAGCTTCTATCTCTTCAATGACACCTAAATCTAGCAATTTGTCAAGCTCAGTCTTGAGAGGCCCCATCATCATGTTAGGTACCCTCCTTACCTTGTGAACGCAAGGTATAGCCCTGTCCTTGAGAATGATTTGATGCTCAAACCCCTTGAGTCAACCCAATTTCTCTGTAAAAACTTCCGGAAATCTTCTAAAGTATTTGTTATTATCACTCCCAATCACACTTCTACAATCATTTTCAACCAACATGACTTGGTCCCTGGGGTCCTTGGCATTGGGATTAAGCATGATCCCTAAATCCTTCTGGTGCCTCCAACCTAACAAGTTATCGCCTCGTTCAGCCACATACACTTTGCCAATTGTGTGTCGTTCTTTGAATTTGATACTTGCCTCAATGTAGCCTAAGACATTAATTCTGGCACCTCCATAGCTAACAGGGTTAATGTCTGGGGGAAAAAGTGTGACACTGTCCAGACCTACCACTTCATCCCATTGCTTATTACCAATCATCGTAAAGGGAGACCCTGAATCAGCCAATACTAGAAAGTTATAACTATCCACCAAGATATTGCACTCTGGCATCGATAGTTTACCAGCATCCACACCACCACTTTCCCCATCAACACTCAATATTATGGTGCGTACCACTTCAGGCTTCTTTTCCACAACCCTGCTAGATTTGCATACACGGGCATAATGACCTTTAACCCCACACTTCATGCAAATAGAATCTTTAGCATAGCAGTGCGGATAATTTGAGAAATGACTCGTGCTGCCACATCTGTAACATTTAACTTTAGGTAGCTCTCTGTTACTTTTCTCCCCATCCCCCTTAGCAGAATGGGAACTCAACCGATCATCACTGTCTTGCTTAGCAGGGAGACTCCTTGGAACTCCACCAATAGTCTTTGCATGAATAGTTTTGGCCTTTTCAGACAATTTAACTTTACCCACACATTCCGAATCCAACGAGCTCTCTTCATGCGTTAAGGCATGAATATCATTAGAGTTTGTTTTCTTCACTTCACCTCTTACATTCATCTCTTTCACCCAAGAAGAAGTGTTTTCCATCCCCTCCACAATCGAAACTGCCTCCGTCAATGTAGGGTTTTTTGATAAGAGTTTTTCTTGCACACGTGTGCTATTTGTACACCTTACCAGCTGGTCTCTAACCAAGGAATCAGAAAGGTCACCAAATTCGCATGTTCTGGCTAAGGTCTTTAGAGAAGCAACATAACTCTTGACTCGTTCGTTGCTACCTTGGGTTCTGGTAAAGAACTTGTGTCTCTCTAGTACAATATTTATGCGTGGTCCAAAGTACCCTTCGAGCATAGTCATTGACATTTCATAGACATCACTAGACTCCCCATCACCTGATCCAACCGGAATAAGATCAATACTATCATATATGTTTCGACCTTCTACACCTAGATTATGCAATAAGATAGCTTGTTTCCTCACAGCTGAAAACTTTTCCCCACCTATCGCTACAATATAGGAGTCGAACAAATTTCTCCACCTCTTCCAGGGTAATATAGGGTCCCCTTTTTCCGATAAGAACGCTGGTGGCTGGGACATACTGGTAGCAGAAGCCATAACTAGACAATAATAATGAATAACAAGAACTAATAACAATCAACTAACAAAACAATAGTCTTGAAGAAGAATTTGTAAAATAACAAATTAACATAAATAAGGTAGTCACCGTGGTCTAGAGGCTATCAGCGTCGATCATATTCTTCAAAAAAAAAACTTGGTATTCCCAGTCTTTCAGACAGTACTTTCAGTCACGAACTGTTATAAATTACTATTTCCCTAAAATGTAGCCGTTGACTATTTATTCAAAGAGTAGTAGGATTCGCGCTTTGTACGAAATAAATTTTCTTCATCCATAGACAGTCTTGTGGTTCGTTGTCAAGTATATTTCATTCTCCGTAAAGATTACGAAGAAATTTTTTTTTTTTAAAAATGGCCGACACGCAACAACGTACAGCGTGACCTCGGCGTGATGACTATGAAGAGGTCAGGTGATCGTAGGCGTGTATGGCTCACGTAATGACAACAGCGTCAATGAGGCAAGGAACTCCGTGGATCTAAGCGTTCGCTGGTGAGCTGTCGCGAGGCAGTGGCGTTCCTCTCTTTAAATGGAAACAAATAACCACAACTGTAAGTAACGAACGTCAACTCTTACGAATATTTCTCTCCTTAAATATTCCTTGAATATGTCTCCTTGAAAGTCACAAAAGTTGCACAAAACAAGTATTGCCGCGATAAAACAAGGCAATCCAAATCAGTAATCCTTTGTAAAGTCGCTAATAATATCGAGCGCATTCTCAATCTCGCCGAACTATGAGACGAGCGCACACACAGTCTCGCTGCACTCACAGTCTCGCCGCTTATATGCTCGATGAGCAGTCCAACCGCTTCTGGAAGGCAAAGAGTGCAAGTTACCAAAAAAAAAATGCGAAAACCTCAGGAAAACCGATATACTTCAAATCCGTGGGTTTTGTAAGTCTTCAGGGGAGTTGATGCCAGTATTCGCTTGTCCCCAATCAAGCCGGATAGTCACTCGTCGCCAGTGTTAAAGATCCATTTCCACACGAGAGATAAGTTGATAGATGGTTTATTAAGATATCAGAGTAAAGGCATCAACCGTCTTCATTAGCCACGATCTTCCACTTCTGCCTGAACATTCCCTCCACCCACATTCTATGACTTCATATGTTCCATTCTTAACATTCCAGACCAGATTACAACAAAACCCCCGCCACAGAGGACATCAAGAAAGCCAGATGTCCCTGGAGGCTGTTTTCTCTATGGGTTCAGACGCAGAGCAGGAAGAACCCCACCATGATGTTGAGGCAACAGGACCATGTAGACGGACAATGCCGGTAGCTGTGAGTATGGCAGACACTAAAACCAAATCCACTAAACTTCCTTTTGGGCCTTTCGCCTCTCGCAATTGAGCCAGTCCTCTGGGACAGTGCATGGCTCTGGCACAGGTTGAACTCACGAAAAGCCCACAGATCTGGCAACCCCCTCATCCATAGGCTCTTAACATTCCCAACCACCTGCCAAGGCTAAGATTTTGGTGTTTTCCATGCCGTATCCCATGCTGGCATCAATAGTCAATATGCCCCAAGACGCCATCGGTACCTAAAGCCTTCTTGGAGCAGACACCACCTTTGCCACCGAAACAAGACTTGCCTCAGTAGCAGGGTCATCAGGTTCAAAGGCGTGGCTTCCGAGAAACAAAAAGAGGTCCCGGGACAAGAGCACCAGCCCCATCCACTTTACCTCGCCACTCCTCCTCCACCTCCTATGCCTCCTCTTCCTCCTCATCCAACTCATCTTCTCCCTTCGCCTACCACATACAAACACACTACCAAAGGCGTATGCACCATTGGGTTCACCACAATCCTCAGCAGGATCACATAGCCCCTAATATGAGGACACACTATTTGACATAGCTGGGGATCCAGGCCAGGAGGTGGTAGACCTTTGAGATGATTATTCTGCAGACCTTCTTTTGAACCTTGACCCAGATTTGTATCACTGCAAACCCGCCACACCAGATGATACAACCTTATGTGCAAGGTAATCCAACAGTCGTTCCAGTATCATAAAGTGGACCTCTATGTCATTCAGCATTCAAAAGCTCAATCATTAAATACCCGCAGCACACCCTTGATATTATGTCCATAAGCTTGGCATTTATTTGAGGAGCTGAACTCTTAGGTGGGCATCATTTTCGTTCTTCTTGTTTAACAGGAACGTTATCAGTATGCTGTATAAACCTTTAGATTCAATCTGATTCACTATTCTCTTGGCTCTTATCCTCTGTGGGGCAAGCCCGAATGCAGCATACCATGCCACTGTGATGACTTTTCATGTCAGGATACGCTGCATTTTATTATGTTTTGCGAGTTTTATTCTGCTAGCCGTAAAAAATACTTACTTCCAATTTTAAAGGAAGCTGGCTTCTCACAAGTTAGACCTGCCCTGTTGTTTCTTCAACAGCTGAGTAGTACTCGCATTATCTTTAGCGTGGCAAATTTTTTGGTGGCTGCTATGCGCTGTAAGGCGAAACAATCTTCTAGCTTGGGCATCATATGAGTAATTTTCTAATGATTTTTAAATATGTTGTATGTTGTTTTATTATATGGTTTTATTGTAACCATATTTTTTATTGATCATGTCATGGTTTATGCTTTAATGTATTTCTGTACTTTTATGATTTTAACTAATCGAATAAAGTGTTTTTTGACTGACTGACTGGCTGTATAAACCTAGTGTTGGTCTGAATCCTAAACGGAATAGCAAAATGTTAGCCCAAGCTAATTCAATAGAGTCATCGACCCTGACTTTCTTAAGAGAGGAAAACACCGGATTTAATAAATGACCAAAGCTATATTTTGTTTTATTTAGTACAGATTTTGGTTAAAGACCTTAAAGTTATCTCGAACACGATCTGCTGTGCCTCCTGTTTGATAAAACCATAAATTGAAATCTTCAAAAACGATTTGATATATATTTACCACGGTTAGTTGTACCAGTATCTTATACTAGGCGGCAAGTTGAGGTTGCAAGACTATTAAGGTAATGACTTTACTATCTATTATTAGCATTAAAGGTAGTGTTTCACAATGTATGTCATAAGAATGGACCATCCCATGGTTTGTAAGCTTTTATACACATTCACTGCCACCCCACCAGCTTGTTTATTAGAATTGTCTTCCCTAAAGATTTTATAGTCTGGTGGAACCAAGTCATCAAATATTGGGTTGTGGTGTTCTAAAAATCATATCTATGATAAGCACAGTATGCCGAGACTGTGCGCTTCTCACAAATCTCTGATATGATTGTTTAAGTGCAATTGCTGCCCTCATATTGACTAATATCCCCTTGAAGATTAGTTTTTAATTAGTCACAGGACAAGCTAAAGGAACATAATATGCATTTTCACTAAGCAGTTAATATAAATTAGGAGTAATTTCCAGGTCCAATTCACGAGCCCTATCTCTCAGTGACAGTAGCTGAGATGCAGAATGGGTTATATTATTAGATTAAAACTGGTGGCAGGGACAGAGGAGTTAACATCTGTGGGAGCCGGCCTCGTGGCGTGGTCCTGTTTCCCCGCGCTCAGCCGCACGAGGTCCCATGCACATCGGGGCTCCTCCATCTTGGATTGCACGTCACTCCACGTGACCACCTGTATGACCCTGCTCTACCCGGCCTCGGTCCCAGCGAGGCCCGACATCGAGACGCCAACCCCTGGCTCGGGGGATACCACGTGAGCCCTTCCCACTCCCGGCGGAGGGCAGTATCGATGGGACCCCCTACCGTCTCTCCACACCTAGGTGTGATCACCCCACAGCTCTCTGGGGCCTGGCGCCTCTCCTGCTGGGCGTCTGGCCGCTCCCTACCCGGCCTCTCCGCCCCCTCCGGGCGCACGGGCCGGACATCAAAGGGCTCCCGTCCTATATCTGGGGCGACCCGACAACAGGGCAGTAGTTGTATCCTGGAGTCAAGAGCCCTGCTGATCGGATCGCGGCTGACCCTACGGAAGAAGACTCACCCTGAACCACCACTTGAGCCCTGCTGACGACGTCGAGGCTCCACCGTGCTTAAAGACCTTCACGAACCTTTGGGGCCCTGCTGACGCTGTCGCGGCCCGACCTTGTTGAACCTTACCACCAGAGCCCAGCTGACCTCGTCGCGGCTCGACCTAAGCGGAACTACCATCCGAGCCCTGCAGACGACGTCGCGGCTCTCCACATCCGAGCCGCTCTGAGACCAGCATCCAAGGTCTGGCGCAGAGCCCTCCCGTGCTTGGCTGGCACTAAGACTGTCCCGCTACCCTATCCTCTTGAACGAACACTGAGACTCTGACAGGATCCCTCGATCCCTCTGTAAATATTGCACGTATTACTGCCGATAAAGAATCTAATCTCGCAACTGCTATTGAGTCCTGTGTGGTGGTGTTACTGGGCCTAGTACGATCATAGGAGAAAGACCTCCCCGAGGGGGCTTCTCAGCGGCGCTCGGCTATAACTTTGCGGTAGGAAGGTGCCGGAATAGTCTCCCCGACTACCCGGTGGGCCTCCCTCCAACAACATCCTTCGCCAGTGGATACCACTTGGCATGGACAAGCTTGCCTTTGGCATTTAGACACAGCTGGCTCAATTTTGTAAGGCCGCATCCATATCCCTGGGCAGAAGATGACGTCCGTAGCGTCATATGGTAGTTGCGCCCTAATCAGTCTCCTTCCTCCTTTATTGCAACAGTTTTCACTGCTGATCCTTCCTGTTAGCTGTTCCACCAATTTCTATAGAAAAAGCACTGAAAATGCACTAATTCTGATGACTTGTGGGCTGCTTTCTGAGGCCTTGTGGGCAGTTAGGAGTGGAGTGTACTGATCTACTTCCCTTCTTCATGCCCTGCCAGGTTACATTGTCATTGGATTTTATCTGCATACTAACTAGCCTCAATGGAACAGGTTATTCGATTTTTGTTTCACCCCAAACAGCCAAAGGGAAACCAGTTATTGCTATTATTTTACTGTATTTATGCTCTCCAAACCGCACTGGTGCAACCAGTTATTAGAATTTGTCAACAGATCCCAAACAGCCCCATTGCAACCTGTTATTAGATATTGCCACTACACCCAAACAGCCCAATTCTATCTGGTATTGTATTTGATCTATACAGCCCCAAAAAAAACCACAAGGGACATATCGGTTTGGTTGTTACAGATAGTCTATCTTAAGAAGACACACTTTTTTTAAACTAAGAGTACTTTTCTTATTATATGCTGAAATATTGCTTTAGTCTCTGGCCTCTGTTGTAGTTTTATACCACTTCAACTTGCCCAAAATGTGATATTGTCTATGGATCTGAAAATAATAAAGGTCAGCTCTTCGCTTTATTGTAAAACTGGTTGGACAAGGAATGGATCGTCAATGTTTGGGTCACTATTCTGCTGTATTCACAAAAGGGTAATTGTATGATTGTGGCTAATACGTAATTTTCCACTTTTTTTCAGGGAGTTACTTTGCCAGGGATGCATCCTATTCCCACAATTATTGTAATTCTGACTCGACCAGCAGAACAATGTTTCTGGCACGCGTACTGGTGGGGGACTTTGTCAATGGAGATGCCAGCTATACACGCCCACCTTCAAGACCTGGTACCAAGAACACTTTCTATGACAGCTGTGTAGATAAATTTCAGGATCCGTCAATTTTTGTCATCTTCGATAAGCCTCAAATCTACCCTGAATACATTATTGAATACGCTGAGAGCAAATCATGTTGCATCTGCTAAATGCGGAGTGGGTCTATCTTAGTTAAGTAACAGGATTTTTGAAGTGCATGATTTCAAAACATTGCTGCTTTCTTAATGGATATCAAACCGTTTTCACAAAATTCTAATATTTTAATGAAATAGTCTAATAAAATGCTAGATTTTTCTAGGAGTCCAGCTCATGAAATGACACTGAGACAAAGTTTACTTTGTTTTTCAGAAATTCAGTTTCCCGAAATCTTCTTTGATAGAGGCACTTCATCCTTAAATCCAGAAAATCTGTTTGGACCTTTTTCAAAAAGTCCACATAAAAAAAAAAATGCAAGCGTTGTAATATAGCAATAGAAAAAATTAAATTCCGCATATTTTTTTAAAGCTCTCCACTGTTCTCAGTTTTTTACTTGAGGGATTCAGCTATGGCCTTACTTTATCAGACCTTTAAACATAAAGTCTACCTCATGATCATAATTTTTTTAAATAAATATTATTAGCAATGTAGATGTCTTTAAACCATTGCATACTTGGTTATGATAGTTAATGGTTCCACTGTGCAAATATTTCGAATAAGATTTTAACTTATAGTTAATAAAGGTCATCAGTAGTCATTTCTAACACTTCTTAGTTTATGTTTTCAGCAGATTCCAATTGTGGGCTGGTCATTTAATAGTAAATCAAGCTCACTTAGGCATATGAGTAAAGAAGTGGTCAATCTTTGCTCAGTACAGACACACTTATACATTGACTGACCTTCGAAGAAAGGCTTGAGGTATCATGACAAATGTGAATTATATGATGTGTCGTGGTATGCTGTTGAGGGACATCAGAAGAGTTTGTGATTCCAGTACCGTAGAAGTTCATAATGCAGGTCCAGGAACATGATAGTTTATATACTTATGATAACATGAAGAATATCATTAGAAGATTCTGGATCTGGTGAATCCAGCTACTCAAAGAGTTAAAAAAAAAAACATTCACTGGATAAACAAACAGGACCTGCTAAATGACCTTCATTTTGAAAAGTTCCAGTAAAATGTTCCTTTTCATCACATAGATGTGCTTCTTCCTTCTTGTTTCATTTGCAATGTTTTCTTTTAGGGTATACCATCTGAACCATTTCTCTCTTTTCCCCTCTCCCACTTCAATGTGTTTTCCTTCTCTTATCTGTATTGAGCATTTGCACATCATAGTCCTCCATCTTCCTATTTATTCCTTGTTCTCGATTTGTAGTTTTGTTAATGTACGGGTATTTGATTTGTATTTTTTTAATTTAAGATTCGGATCCAGGCTTCTTCACTGGTGTGGGGAATTTCTTAAGCAAAATTGTCAAATACAATTCCATCTAATGAAGCATTTCTCAAAAGGGATTTTCTTAATTTTATTGTCAAATTTTATGGCCACCAAGTAGTTGTCTTTTGTTTGTAATGATACACTCTTGTTTGGGATATCTGATAAGCATTGAGGTGCTCTGGCTGATGTTTTTGTGACATCGGGTCATTCTAGACTCTTTAATCGGTAATCATCGGTAATCATCGTAAGCTCTCGTATTGAGGAATGGCTTCACATCCTCCATTTTCCAAGAGCTGGGGAACTTATTTCTCCATACCTGTGTGAATAACACAATTAATCGATGTATGAAGCATCTACTGAGCTAATATGCACAGATGCTGTTAACTGGTTGATTCCTGCTGTGATTTATCTCTTTTCTTATAAAAGAAATCATTGCAGGGGAAAACATGGCGGCAGTCGGCTGACTGCGGCAGTGCTCCGCTCCGTCTAACCCCGTAGATGCCTTGTCATTAACCGGAGGAATCTGACTCGCCAGCAGTCTAATCTTACGGGGTTTGGCCTCTCAATCGTGTAATTCAGGATCGTGTCTTTTTCGTTTAATTTGCCACTTGATGTGCCACTTGATGTGCCGGTTTGCTGTGATCCGGAGCTGCGGTCTGGAAGCAGGGCGCGGCTGCCTCAGTAACCTCAGCAGCGAGCAAGGAAGGGAACGCCCTACTCTCAGTGTTTTCTCACCTGCATTGTATCCGTGGAGGCTAGCCGCTGCCGAGCTGCGTAGAGGGAGACGCTTCCAAAGTCTCTACGGCGTCGGCTTCTCTAACGGAGCTCAGCACTACTTGAATAAGCTCAACGAATCTCCGCCTGCATTGTATCCGGGGAGGCAGCTCGCTGCCCAGCTGCATAAAGGGAGACGCTTCCAAAGTCTCCTCGGTGTTGATTCCTCTAACGGAGCTCTCTGTAATCTGAATACCGTTCCCCATGCCACACCTGATTTCAAACTACATGAGGATTGTACCTTTTTTAAAGTCTCCGGATCGGTTGAAGTAAGTAAAGTACGAGTGAGTGAATGGTCTGGTAGCAAGGTTTACTACGCATTCCACTGCCAAAATCAGGCATACATGAGTGCTGTTGAGCCTGTGGAGCCCGTTAGGAAACTCAGAGGGAAGGGGGCATCAAAGGACTTAGTGGGAGCAGCAGCACCTCGCAGAAAGAGAGGAAAGAGTACATTGCAAGTTGTTGCCGAGGAGGTGGATAAGGAGGCTTCTGAAACAGGGGAAAGTTCAAAATTAGATCAATTGAACGAAGAAACATCCTCTTATCTCTCAGTGGAGGTTAAAGCAAAAAGGGGGAGAAAACGCGCCAAAGCTAAACCTTTAACAGCTACCATCCCTAGAGTGACCCCCTCTCTGCGCTCATATTTCAAAGTGATTCCTCAGATCTTGAGCCTTGGGAGAGAGCAAACCCAGTCCAGTAGTAATACTTCTAAATCAGGATTCAAGACTATGGAAAACAAAGAGTCGGATGTGTTACCTAAGACATTAACCACTTTAGTTGAAAATCAAGTTCCCTGCGCGGATCCATCCCATACTACACAAGTAGAAGAGACTCCTTTGGTGGAGTTTGTGGCAGAGAGCTCAGATCTGAAAAATATAGCGGAACAAGGCACAACAGACAATGAAAATGCGATGGCAGTAGATGGAGTATTATTACCGAACTCCTCAGTAGTTGGTAGAAATGACTTAGCTGAGAGCTCTATCAATCACATTGAAGACAACTACGAGGCTAGATTATTCGATGAAACTTCTTTGGGCGTATCCCAAGAATTAAGTGAAGTGGTTGTTACAGGCACAGAGACTATTTCTGTAGCCTCGGTACAAGCAATGTTTGCGGCCTTATCTGCAGAGATTAAACAAGGATTTGCTGAGTCAGCCTCTAACCAGAGAGAGATAAGAACTTTTTGTGAATCTCTTGATGAGAGACTAGGCAACCTGACGCTAAGAACTCAAGCTTTAGAAGAGACAGTGGGCCAAATATCAATGAGAGCTGAAGGCACCACGGAAGATATTGTAAAGCTTAGGAAAGAAGAACAAGCCCTCTCCGAAAGAATGGAGACTTTGGAAAACAACGCAAGGCGGAGTAATGTACGCATTTTGAATATTCCTGAGGGGAGCGAAGGTGCTGATATCAAGAGTTATATAACTACCTTACTAAAAGAAACACTAAATATTTCTCAATCTACTGAGGAGTTAGCAGCGGATATTCAGCGTATACATAGAGACCCCTTCAGACGTAACATGCAGCGGGCTAAGCCCAGGAAAATTCTCATTAATTTCCATACCTATTCTTTAAAAGAACAAATTTTGAACCAGGGACTTAAGCTCAAGTCACAGACATACAAGGGATATAACTTCCAGATCCGCTCTGATCTGTCCCGCTTCACCTTGGATAAACAATGGGAGCTAGGGCGAAGGATGGACGCTTTCCGCAAGTTAGGCGCAACAGTACAGATGGGCTTTCCTGCTTCTCTTAAAATCATGATAGACAACAAAATGCACAACATCAGATCAGTGCAAGCTGCAGATGATCTCCTAATGTCTCTTGGAAATAAGAAACAAAGAGTGTGACATTATGCATTGAGGTCATAATCTTCATATATGGAGAAATCCCCCCCCAAAATATAAAGGGGAAAAAAAAAAAGGAACACATAACTACATAACTACATAAATACACTTACATTACTTACATTAAGTTAATGGAGTTGAAACCGTATAATTTTAGCACCATCAGTTAAGTTCCTAATGCCTGTGCGCAAAAAAAAAGTCTTGTTAAAAAACCTGAACGCTACTAAATATTGAACTATTAGGAAAAAACGGGAAAGGAAAAAGAAAGAGAAAAAGAAAAGGAAAGAGAAAAAAAAAATGGGAAAAAGGGAAAAAAAAAAAAAAAAATATATAAAAAAAAAAAAAATAAACATAAAGGATAAGGGAATAAAAAAAAAAAAAAAGGAATGAAGGATATAAAAAGAATAAGAATAAAAAAATAAAAAAAAGGGGGGGGGGGGAAAAACACACAAAATAAATAAATACACACAAGAATAGTACTTGCCTATAATATGGGTGAATATTTAATGGCGAGTTCACACTAAATATAGTAGAGGCACACAGGGTCGAGACGGGGAAGAGCTAGGGGCACTTACTTCCGGAAACTCTTCCGGGTGGTGAGCACAGGGTTTTCCCAGGGGGGGAGGGTTGGGCGTGGGGGGGTGGTGGGGCATAAGCACATTTGCATAAAAGAGCTCCAATCTTTGCGTTTAATTAAGTTTGTAGTTATAAGTTTTTATACTCATCTCATCTTAGATAACATGAATCTATACAGACAGCCATATACTTCATTAGTTCTACAGTTAGTCTTACCGAGCAACCTAAAGCTACAACACAATGAGTAGACTTAATTTACTATCCTGAAATGTTAATGGTCTCCGCACCAAGCCCCGAGCGAATAAAATTATGCAATATCTCCGTGATACGGATGCGGGGATCATTATCCTCCAGGAGACACACCTAACAGAAAGTGAGATACACGAGTTGGTCCAAAGGAATAGATGGATAGAATCTTCTATTTCCACAACACAAGGGTCTAACATACGGGGGGTCTCTATCTTCTTCAAAAAATCAGTAAGGTTTAAGATAAAACAACAGAAAGTGGATCCTGGAGGGCGTTGGGTCATTGCAGCAGTAGAGTTGGGAGAAGCAAAGGTAACATTAGTGGGCTATTATGGTCCAAATATCGATGACCCCTCTGTATTGAAAACCCTTTTCAATCATTTGCTAAATTTCCCAGACCCGGTGATTATAGCTGGGGATTTTAACATCACTTTAAATCCACTTCTAGACAAATCCCCTAACAGCAGACAAAAAACCACCTCTAAATCTAGATCTTGCTTAGTAGGCTTAATGAACCAGTACGATTTTATCGACATTTGGCGGTTTAGGGAGGGTCTAAGGCAGGATTTTTCATTCAGGAACTCGAAGTATAGACACAAATCAAGAATAGATTTTATTCTCACTAGTAGAGTTCTGGCTGATAATATTACTTCAATAGACTATAATCCAATGCATCTTTCTGACCACTCTGCAATAGTGTTAGAATTAAAGTTGGACACGCCACCTCTAATAAGAATGTGGTCCTTTGATAGGTCTTTACTCAGAACAACAGAGGATATCGAATTTCTACAGTCAGAAACCCGCCACTTTTTTAACACCAATATCGGTACAACCCCAATAGGAATTTTATGGGATGCATTTAAATGTACATTGAGAGGTCTTATTAAAAACAAAGTGGCCTATAGAAGAAGACAATATGCAGAGGAAATAACCCTTATTGAAAACAATATCTTATTAGTACAGGCCGATATAGATAATACAGGAGTAATTGACAATGACAACGACCTCGCCGGAAAACACGCTGAGTTGGACAGGCTGAAGCACTCATTATCCGCAGTTCTAGAGAAACGTGTCCTTCAGAGATGGGAGGCAAGTAAGCTTTCGCATTTCCAATACGGGGAGGGAGCAGGGAAATTACTTGCCTGGAAAATTAAATCAGACCGGGTTCGAAACAACATATCGTCTGTTACATCCACGGAGGGCACCTTTTCAAGGGATGATGAAATTAGAGTAGTTTTTAGAAATTTCTTTCAATCCATCTATAAAGATGACTTAAACGTTACCCAGAATGACATCTTGAGTTGGTTAGAAGGTATCTCTCTACCATCTCTAACACCAGAACAGAACCACTCTTTGGACGAGGAGATAACTATTATAGAGGTAGAAGAGGCAATAAGGAGAGCAAAGGGAGGAAAGGCTACAGGCACTGACGGTTTGCCAAGTGAAATATATAAAAAGCTTATCACTCAGGTCTCTCCAATCTTAGTGATTCTTTTTAACCAAATACTAAGACACGGCGAAATACCACCTGAATCATGGGATAATGCCTCTATAACCCTTATTTTGAAGCCCGGCAAACCCCCCACAGACTGCGGCTCATATCGGCCTATTTCTATATTAAATGCCGACTATAAAATCTTTGCCACCATACTGGCCAAACGGTTGGGTCGGGTGGCGCCAGACATTATAGCACATAACCAAAAAGGGTTTATTAAGGGGAGACAGCTTTGTGAGCTCACGTATGAATTACTAGGCTCTATAGACATCGCCATAAAGGAGGCTATCCCTCTGGATGTCCTCACGTTGGATGCAACAAAGGCCTTCGACAGGGTGAACTGGTTGTACCTGTCGGAGGCCTTGAGGAAGTTCAATGTGGGGGACAGATTTTTGAGAACGTTGAATTTGTTATATAGGTGCCCATCTGCCTCACTTTTGATAAACGGGGGTTTGACTGAGTCCTTCAGGGTCACGAGGGGAACTAGGCAGGGCTGTCCCCTGTCACCCCTTCTTTTCGATGTCTATATAGAACCCTTTGCCCAAATCTTAAGAGACAGTATACTGATTAAACCTTTTATTTTTGGTGGTTGGGATAAAAAGGTGGCACTTTATGCAGATGATATTATGATTTTTACAACGAATTATGATGAAGCATACCCAGAGATAATTGACCAGGCTCTAAAATTCGGTAAAGTTTCTGGGTATGAGATTAATGCCCAAAAGACAGAGTCAATGTCCTGGAATAGTAACTCAATTGGCAACAATGGCACATCTAAAACCCAACTTCGATATCTGGGGATCAATATAGTTAAAGACATTAATTTGATTGCTTCACTTAACTTCAACAAAATAGCTGCAGAGTGCCGGAAACATATGAGAGACTGGTCACATCTTCCTCTCACTGCTTTGGGAAAGGTTAACTTAGTGAAGATGAGTATCTTACCTAAAGTCTCTTTTTTGTTTAACTCTATTCCACTTTTTTTTGACTCAAAATTGATTGTAAAGCTACAGAGCGCGATAACCAGCTTTATCTGGAATAGTAAGAGCCCAAGAATTTCGTGGAAAAAAATCAGGCGACGAAGGGAGAAGGGAGGGTTGGCTGGCCCAGATCTCCAAATCTATGCATGGGCTTTTCAGCTCACGCACACACGTATGCTACTTAAAACCCCTACTTTAACAGGGCTGGGCCTTCTTTTTTCTACATTACTTGAATGTGAAGGAGTAGACCAATCTGCATTTTTGTTTAAATTTGGTGACCCCAAATTCTTCAAGAAAATAAAATTGAAAGTTTTACAAGGGATTGCATCTACTTGGTATAAGGTGAGGCATGCGATAAATGTTGGATACTATTCTGGGAGGGCTCCCATATGGGATCTACCCGTCCCTCCCGCATGGACAACAGATGCCCTGACTAACCCGCTAATAGAGGCAGGTATAAATAGGTGGGATGACCTGTTTATGGATGGGACATTACTTCCATGGGACTATTTAACAAACAAAGTAGGCACAAGTTTCTCGAGATTTAAATATATTCAGATCTCCAGCTGGTCACAGTCATACAAAGAGCAGCTAGTACGGATTAGTAAGCTGCCTATAGGTGGCAATAGCGACTTGGTAACTTGCCTCATGGAAAGCCCCGCCGCAAAAAAAGAAATTTCATGTTGGTATAACAAAATAATCGATGAAATAGATGCCAACTTTCATCTACCGACGTCACTATGGGCTGAACTAATGCCAGGCGTAGATGTTGAAGAACTTTGGATAGCCTCTTGCTCAATGCTTTGGGACCTAGTTAAACCGGCATGGCTTCGTAGAAACCACTTATTCACTATACATAGGGCATACTATTCCCCTCAGAGGTTGACTAAGTTTTCTTTAACAGGCCCAGTCTTATGCCCAAGATGCGGGTTAATCGCAGCATCAGACACTCATATGTTTTATGATTGTCCAAATTTATTCGCTTTTTGGGAAGCCATTAGTAATAAGCTTTCACAATTTCTGGGTGAACATATCTCCATAGACCTAGCTCTTGTTATATTTGGTCTCAAGAGTAAAATCCGCAATGCTGCAACCAATCTAACATTCTTCTCCATTTTAGCGGCGCGTAGGGAGATATGTAAGCATTGGAAAGATGCTCAACCACCTACAGAGCATGAATGGCGAGTTTCACTTCTTCAAATTTCCAAACTCGATCTCGCCAGAGCAGGAAACCCCAATAGGAGAGCTTTTTGGGCAATGCTGGGATAGCAGCGATAAACCTGGGTTTTTTTTTTTTTTTTTTTTTTTTTTTTTTCCCAGGTCCTATGATTAACACGTACATTGCTTATCCTCGCTGCCATGACCAACAGTCTTGGAGCTATAGGGGTCTCGATAACTTGGGCACTATCTCCGGAGGCACTTCCCTAAGCAAAATCATGTTTGGCTGTTGCGATTGTTGCTGTGGGGAACCGGTCTTCTTCCCTCCCGAATGAACTTTCTCCTACCAGCTATAAGCTGAGACAGCACTGCACTCGACCACTCTTTCCTTTGCTCTGTGGCAGTCCTTTGGTTTTGATAGATTGGAGCTAAGCACGTAATATGAGGACACAAAAAAAAAAAAAAAAAAAAAAAAAAAAAAAAAAAGAAATCATTGCACATAGGAAGCAGGTAGGCGTACACTGTAAGGGTTGTCCCTTATGGCAGGGAGCATTGTCTCCCAACTGGAGCGACAGGCATTTTGCCTCATTTACTAATACGTTTTCACGTCAGCATATAAACAGTAGTTACAGTGAAATGGCTTTCAGAAGCTGTACAGTGTTACAAACGTGCTCATAAATGGACACTTACCACATTTTAGAAAACAGAAATAGGATCTGTAGCTAAATCCTCTTTTCGGTGGAGAACATACCAAATTATCAAGTGCATCACATCAAGCCATTAGTGCCATGCTAACTTTCATGCTTGATTCTCCATTCTCTGTCAATCATGGTATTAACAGCTTTTGAATTTGTAAACCCGTACACCCAATCCCACCTGAAATAAAATAGAAACAACTTTTGATACATCTTTTGCTCTCATTTGAGCTAATCAGAAGAGTTTTACCTGGTCCAAACATGGAGAGGCACCCAGAAAAAATCAAATCAAACCACTCAGAAGATTAACGTATAAGCGGCTATCTGAGCAGTGGGGGTTCCAGACTCTGAACTCGTTGAACCACAAACTGAGAGCAGAATTAAATCACCTTTACTTTAAAGAACTCCGAAAGATAAAACTTTTCAAGTCGGTCTTCCGCTAAACACGTGGCAATCGATGTGGCAATGAAGGGATATTGGGTTTACAACTGTTGCACTCTTCCATTGTGCATTTTATATTTTCTGTTGTTTTCCACTGCATTCTGTAGTTGGTGCAAGGTAACGTTTTGTCACTTTATAAAATTCCTAAATAAATAAAGAAATACTAGATTAATAGTCTACTTGAAACACAGTAAAAGAATTACCTCTTAAGATAAAAAAAAAAGTCAAATACAGGCTGGGACTTACCCCCATGGTTTATGTATGTTGCCCTCTAACTGTCTTTGGGAGGCGCAGGTCATGTGCGATTTCCTCATGTACCAATGGTGGCTCAAACACTAGCTAATGAGGAGACTCCTTGTTAGCATATATGACTACTACAAGTGGCTAAAAAAGCATATATTTCCCCCTGCAACCTGACGTTTGTAAATCTTTATTAATTGTAGTCTAATATGGACAGAAAATAAAAAGATAAAACAGTGCCTGTATTCAGCACTAATTGATTAAATTGAACGACTTTCTTCAGACACTGGACCATACATTTTACTCAACGAGTAGGTATATGTACAAAGGAGCCAGAAGTTATGCGGCTTTGGCATTTGATGTCTCACTTTGAGTATAAAATTGATACTCCTGCTAATGGCACTATTAAATTGTACATCATGTATTACATTAATTATAATGCATGTAGTCTCATTTTAGGGTTGTGGCTATATGTGATGTCTCTAATAGTACGTCATCATAAACATTTTGGGAAACATTCTGTAGGGAACTAGATCCCAATCAGCACATCTTATAAATTAATCAGATGTAAAGCACAAGCACAGTACACCAGGCAGATGGGTCTGGAGCCATGAACATGACTTCCTTCTGAGGCCTCTTGGGGGAGGGGGTGTATCTCCCTCTTTTAAGGCAAACACCTCCTTTCCACAGCATTTTGTAGTCCAGGTTTAGATGCACTTGATAGAGCAGAAAGGAAACCGAGTGCCTTCAGAGGCAGGTTCAGAACTCTTTAGCTCTTTACAGGTCTCCTGTGCTCTACCTTAAGTCAGCTGCATTTCCATGTCTAGCCGCAGACATTGTCCTACTCTAATACTTTACCCAAAAATATGCACTCTAAGGGATTCCATAGTGATGTCTGCGGCTGCATACCTAGGAGATCTGCACACCTAGGAGATTCTCACCTTCGACCCGCCATATGACCTTAGCTTCATATCTCAGTGCGTCTGGTTCCTAGCTAGGGTGGTGAATACATGTTCCTAGCGGGGAATGGTGAATACATGTTTCTAGTGGGGAATGGTGAATACATGTTTCTAGTGGGGAATGGTGAATACTTGTTTCTAGTGGGGAATGGTGAGTACATGTACATGTTAATAAAATTAAGGGCTATAAAGCTAGACCCTAATTGTGACGACCCCAAATGGAGTAGGTGGTAAGAGTATGAGGGTTGGAACATACGCCAACCTGAGCCAGTCTTATCTATGAAAATCTCATTGAATAGCTTGCGGCAGTGTCTCTTTTGAGGCACTCTTTCTTCTGCACTCCAACTGTCTCAACTCCTCACTTTTCAACTGCTGGAGCACAGGTAAAACATCATATACCTCTTGGTTACTGTCTTAGAATTAGAAATAAATCATAAAGGAGCAGAACCTCCAGCTTAGTGGTAGAGGTTTTAGGTAAGGACAAAGGAGCTGATCTATAAAGGAATTTTGGATTTCGTATATTAGAACTCCTATAGTACTATTTTATGTACTTTCGTTATGATTGTAAGTTTAATTTATATTTAAATAGCACTTTAGTACCCCTGATGATGCGTTGAGGTGATTTGAGGCAAGAAGCAGGCTTCTCTGGACCCCGAGTTTAGAGGTAAATAGGTAGTGGGCCAGTAATATGTGCTTCCTTTTACATATCTTTGTGAAACAGTCCCACAACGAATAGGATCAAATTTTGGCTATTACACAAAGCCTTTTGGACACCGGCCAGGCTGTTTTCCGTGGGGATCCGGGATGACGATGTGTGCTGGAATTGTAAGCAAGACAAAGGGGATTTGGCTCACCTTATTCTGCACTGTCCTATTGTGAAACCCTTCTGGGATAAGGTCTATCTGTTTTTGTATAAATTATTTAACTGTCTTCTTCCTAGGTCCTTGTCATCCGTGGTAACTGCTTTTTTACAGGAGGACTTGCATTCGGAGGGGGATCGTGATCTCCTTGATCTGCTGTTGATTTCTGCAGTTAAAATGATACTCACCAATTGGAAGGACACTAGCAAGGTCTCTTACAAGTGCTGGATGAACTGGGTCATCCATCTCTATGGGAGCAGATAATATTGTCCTACAACAGTCACCCTGGAAATCCTCCACGAGGAACATTTGGTCTACCCTGGATGACTACTTTGCTTCTCATAAGCCGCCATGACTTTATTTTCTAGAAGAAAATTCACAAGTTGTCATCACACCATGGTTACTGTTAGAACGGATACTTGTTGCTGCATCATGGTATTTTATTGTGAAGCTAGAGGCGCCGGATAACTCTCCCTTTCTTTTCTTCCCCTCTTTTCTGTCTCTCCATTCATCCTCTCTCCTTTCTCTCTCTTTCTTTCTTTTTTCTCCCTCCCCCTCTTCGGGAGTTGGAGTTTCGGGGGGACATCAAGGGTATGGTGTTCGTCTAATGTTGACAACTATCCGCTGACCCGGTGAAACACAGTCATGGGTATTGGGGGCCCTCGCCCTGATCCCAACTCCTGTACTGTTTTCTCTGTTTTGTTTCATAAAACTTTTCAATAAAGATATTTTGAAATCAAGAATTTAAAAAGCTGAATTATCAGGTACTATTTGCACAATAGGCGTACATTGGTAAATCTGCACCTAAAGTATCTGACAGCGGATTACAGACCACCAGCCCCTATCTGGTCTACCACACTTCTTGCCCATTCTAACACAGCAGACCAGAGATGGGACTGGTGCCTTATTACAGCAGGACTGATCTCTAGGTCAGGCTGGTAAACCATCAGTAGGCAGGAAAAGTTAGAGGCCTAGGTGTCTAAAAATGCATCAATGGAAATCGATGATTCATTCATTTTATTATATGTTATAATTTTGATTGTGATAATCATATAAATGGAAATGATTACATTTATTCATGATTTCACTTGCTCTTATCTCCTGTTGTGGGATGTAATGCTATTTTTTCGTGCCGCCGTTTATTGTCAATTGAAATGTGCCTAATATCTCTTAAATAAAGAAATAATAAAACATATTAATATTTCTCTGTTAGCTTATTTAATAAAATTAGGTTGTTGCTGATTACTGAACAATTACGAGCAGTTCATGCGGATCCTGGTGTGCATTGGACCGGCACAACCATGAGGAAAAAGTGTGACAAAGCCAGTATGTTTGTCTTTTTATAGGGCACAGGTGTATTTTGATTTTACTACAATTATATTTTTATATACTTACTTATAGGGGCTTTCAGCTAGCTGTCTTCATCCATTGGTTTGTTGCTGTGTCATTCACATTTCACGTCTGCCCACTACAGCATACACCTTGGGGCAAGGGGTCAGCCTACTCAAGCCACTGGTTAACTTCACTCTGAGTGACCGCATTTTGCTCTCTCACAATGAGCACATCAGCACACACGGTATTTCACTTCAATGACAGTGTGTTTGTGTTTAGCTTATAATTACTTTAGGGTACCTTTGTGTTAGAGCCTGAGGTGAAAGCAGGGCGCTTCATACCAGATGTGAGCACAGGCCACATTCTACTCTTTATTAGTAATGCTGTTGTAAATTCCTTTTAAATTGTCCTTCATTTATCTGAGCATAACAGATTGTGTCCATTTGAAACTGTTCTGAATTAAGTTATCCTCTTTTGACTATGCATGCAGTACCCAAGCGAAAGTTTCACTATTACACATATGAATTCATAAGCAGACAATTCTTCAGGAAACGTATATTCTGGAATCAATCTCACCAAAGCTCATGCCTCTATGTTTCTAAGGGGTCTCCTTTCCTGCTCTCTTTATAACAATCTAATACCATTTCTGAGATCTACACAAGAGCCATCGGCAGCCCCATCTGCTAGGAAGGATGGGCTTTTTTTGTTGTGATCTCTTGGATGGAGCGCAGTCAGCACACAACTTCATCTCTGGCACGATGGAGAGTGCTTTCATAAAAGCTACCTAGCATCTAGTGTCGCTGTCCAGGACTGGAGGAATCCTGAGCAAAATATGTGTTGTATTGTTTGCAGCATTTATATCGGTGCTTAGTACTCTATACCAGAGTACGAGGTGCTTATTCATCATAGATACAGAACATGGCTGATAGCAATGAGAACACAAGACGCTTATTCATCATAGGTACAGAACATGGCCGATATCGATGAGAATACAAGGCGCTTATTCATCATAGGTACAGAACATGGCTGTTAGCTATTCATGGATCAGATTTACTGTTTTTGGTCAATTTCCTAGAGTAATATATGTTCTTCTCTTGTTGATTTTTTTTTTTTAATCATAAATGATTGTCCACATCCTTTACATGAGTCATATTACTTTATCAGTGTTGAACAAATTATTCACATTGTGCACATCATACCTCATTCTTTTGCATGCCAGTATTTTTGTTCCTATTGCATTTCTGAAGAAGTAGATGTTATCTGGCCTGATAACAGATACAGAATGTAAAGTATAGGTCATCCTTTGCCCCTCAGCACATATGTTCGAGGCATATGAGCTGCAGATTACACACTATGTATAGATCGCCATCTGGTGTTTGGTCCGGATGTTTGCACTTGTTTTTGTCCTGGAAAGTCTTTGGAAGTCAAGAGGTATGTGACTCCTCCTTAGGATCATAGTGCGCATGGACATCGGCTCCATCCTCAGATTGTTTTTTTCCGCCATCGGGTTCAGATGTGTTTCTCGCGTTCCAGTTCGGAACCGTTACCGATTCTTGTTTCCACGTGCAATCCTTCACCCTTTCGACGGTATTGTCTCGAACGCGAACCCTAATCGGCGTGCATCTCTACCAGTCTTCGATTCCAGTCTTCGAAGAAGGCCTTCGGGCCGACCCAAGCCTTGGCATCTGGCTCATGGAAAGGACGCCTTTCAAAAAATGTCCTCGATGCAGGTCGAAGTTTCCCCACACCGATCTGCATGAGGTGTGTAACCTCTGCCTCTCTCCCGAGCACGAGGCCAAAGACTGTCCCGCTTGTGCCTCCTTCCGCTCGAAGAAGACCATCCGGGATTGACAAGCTCGAAGGACCATGGCTCGCTCGTCGAGTTCGATCCCCGACGACATCTTCCAGGAGGGCATCGATGTGCCAGAGGAGCGGGTCGAAGAATAGATCATCAGTGCGTCCGAAGCCGGTGACTCCGACGTCGAAGAAATGACTCCAGCTCAACGGGTCGTAAGTAAAGACGTCGACCCTGACCCACTCCCTACAACAACAAAGGCTTCGGTCACACCTTCGCCTTTGGGCTCAGGTGCACACCGACACACTGCTTCCCATGCCCTGCCCTCGGGCCCAGCAAAGAAGCCTACCAAGCCTTCCGGCGACTCGACCTGGAGTATGCCTGCCACCGGTGCCCAAACCCAATCATCGGCACTGAAAAAGAAGTCGCACCCATCCTCGGGGCCGACCGCTACTTCCACCCCGCAGCCCTCGGCACCAAAGACTCCAACCAGTGACTCCCCGGCACTGAAAAAACACTCTGAGCCGACGAAGAAGACTCCAACCGGTGACTCCCCAGCACCGAAAAAACACTCGGAACTGACGAAAAAATCGCTCCCCAAAAGTTCGGACTCACACTCTTCGGAGCCAAAAAAAGCATCGACACCGAAGAAGCACACAGACACCGACAAATCGCATAACTCGAAGCCCAAAACCGCTCCGCAGCCAGCGCCGAAAAATCCCTCGATGACGACGCCATCGACACCGAACACCCAACCTTCTTCAGAGGAGCTTTTTCAACCAGACCCTCAACAAAACACTTTAATTAAAGACCTTAAAACCGGTCAATTGACTCTCAGTTCCAGAAAAAGACCACTGGACATGCCTGCACCAGCTCCGCCACCTAAAAAGAGAGATATAGCCACATCACCTCTTAGGGTACCTTCTCCACCTCCTACACCATCCCCTACACCAGTAGATGACGACGACACATATGATGACATAGGGGACGGTGACAACAACATGCCACTAGATGACCCCAGTCCACCATGCTCCCCTAACCCCTGGGATGACTACAATACGCCTGATGTCCCTAATGTCCCACAAGAGGATATCTACCCCTCTAGGCCTTCCCCACCAGAAGATACCATGGGGTTTAATCAGCTAATACACCGGGCTGCCCAGTACCACGGGGTCGACCTACATACATAACCGGTCGAAGATGATTTTTTAATGGACACTTTCGACACCACCCAAAGGTCCACATCCACTTTACCCATGCTCAAAAGGGCGATTAAACACGCTACAGAAGTGTTTAAAAACCCTTAAAGGACTAGAATCATCAATCCTAGAATTGAGAAGAAATACAAAGCTGCCCCTACAGACCCAGCTTACATTAGGGGCCTTGTTCCATTAGACTCCATGGTGGTCTCAAATGCTAGGAAAAGGGCTAATTCGCAGACAACAGGTGATGCAGCTCCACCCGACAAGGAGTCTAAACTCCTGGACGCCTCTGGCAAAAGAACAGCGTCCCCGGCAACTAATATTTGGCGCATCGCAAATACTCAAGCCCTGTTAGCCATATACAATAGGGCTCACTATGATGAGTTAGAGTCCCTACTCCAACACCTCCCGGACAAATACAAACAAAAGGCCAACGACCTAATTCAAGAGGGTAAAGTTATCACCAACACCTCTATCCGGTGTAATCTTGATGTAGCAGATACCGCATTCAGAGCAGTGAACACAAGCGTCCTTCTTTGCAGGCATGCGTGGCTACGCATTTCCAGGTATAAACCTTAGGTGCAAAGCTCTATCCTCAATCAACCATTCGACCAACAACACCTTTTTGGCCCTAATGTTGATGCGTCCCTTGAGAAGATGAAAAAGGACACAGATACAGCCAAATCAATGGGAGCCTTGCAATCGTAAGCTCCCAGACGTTCTTTTTGTCACTCATCCTACAGGGGCAACTCCAGGGGATACTCGTCTGATACCCCATCCACCTCCTACAAGTCTCCCACCCAATCCACCTTCACCAGAGGTTACCACAGAGGAGGATACCGAGGCAACAATAACAAGGGCAGAGGCAAGACTAACAACACCCGCTCTGCATCCACCCCTGCCCAATGACTTCCCTCCGCTTCCCCCGGACCATTCCACTCCTGTCGGGGGACGAATACAGCAGTTCCTTCCTGTCTGGACCAACATCACCACAGACATGTGGGTGCGACAAATAGTGCAATCAGGTTACTGTCTCAAACTTACCTCTACCCCCCAAACATTCCACCCAAACAGCGTCCAATGTCAGCAGAACATTTGTCACTCCTCAAACAAGAGGTAATTTCCTTACTACAAAAAAGTGCAATAGAACTAGTTCCCCCTGCACCAACAAAACATGGGAGTTTACTCCCTGTATTTTCTCATACCAAAGAAGGATGGCTCTCTGAGACCTATTCTAGACCTCAGGCCACTAAACCTGTACATACAATCAGACCACTTCCACATGGTTACACTTCAGCAAGTCCTCCCTCTACTTTCACAGGGCGACTTCCTGGCCACCTTAGATCTCAAGGACGCCTATTTCCATATTCCCATACACGCTGCTCACAGAAAATAACTTTGGTTTGTAGTGGACGGGCAGCACTATCAATTCAAAGTACTCCCTTTCTGAGTCACAATAGCACCACGGGTATTCACAAAGTGCCTAGCAGTAGTCGCAGCCAATCTAAGACAACACATTCACGTCTTCCCATACCTCGACGACTGGCTCATAAAAGCCAGCTCGTACAAACAGTGTGTTCATCACACTCACGCGACTATCCAATTACTCCACGACCTGGGGTTCATAGTAAACTACACCAAGTCTCATCTGCAACCCTCTCACACACAACAGTACCTTGGCGCCACAATAAACGTCTCAAAAGCGCTAGCCTATCCCAATCCAGCAAGGATAGCAAGCATTCTCGCTCTCCTACCCAAGTTTCAGCCGCATCACTCTCCCAGCTCGAGGGTTCATGCAGCTCATAGGGATGATGGCCTCTTGCATATTCATAGTGCTTCACGCAAGACTCCAGATGCGTCCCATACAAGAGTGCTTAGCACGCCAATGCAACCAGGCTCAAGGTCAGCTAACAGATCTGGTGTTGGTAGACAGTCGCACTCATCGCTCTCTGCAGTGGTGGAACACCAAAAACCTTTCCAAAGGGCGACCGTTCCCAGAGCCAGTTCCTCAGATTGTCATGACAGCGGACGCATCGCTCTCCAGCTGGGGAGCTCACCTATTACACCACACCATGGAAGCAGGTGGACACCTCAACAGAAGTTATTCCACATCAATTACCTGGAATTACTGGCCATATTCCTAGCCTTAAAAGCATTTCAAAAACAAATATCGGGCAAGGCTGTCTTACTCCACACGGAGAACATGACAGCCAAAAACAAGGAGGGACACACTCTCTGCAGCTCTCCCAGGTAGCACAAAACATATGGAGGTGGGCTATACTTCAGAACATATTTCTCCTAGCCCAACACGTCCCAGGAGTCCAAAACACCATGGCAGATCAGTTAAGTCGTCAAACACAACAGATCCACAAGTGGGAACTCCATCCACAAGTTCTTCAACCATACTTTTAAATGTGGGGGCAACCACAGATAGACCTCTTCACCACCCACGAAAACGCCAAATGCCCAAGCTTCGGCGCCAGATACCCACACCCATTGTCCAAAGGCAATGCGATATGGATGAACTGGTCAGGCAGATTTGTGTACGCCTTTCCGCCTCTCCCACTCATACCACTAGTGGTGCACAAACTACAGCAACACTCACTAACTCTCATTCTAGTTGCTCCAACTTGGGCCAGACAACCGTGGTACACCACATTGGTGGAAATGTCAGTAGTCCTGCACCAAAGATTACACCTCTCACCACGCTTCTTAACCCAGAACCATGGAGAGATCAGACACCCGGACCCAGCTCAGCTCAACCTTGCGATCTGGCTCCTGAGGTCGTAGAATTTGGTTACCTTAACCTTCCTCCTGACTGTAGGAACGTCATTAAGGAGGCTAGACGCCCTACCACTAGAGTCTGCTATGCAGCCAAGTGGAAACAATTTGTGATATATTGCCATAACAATACCATCAATCCCCTAGATGTGTCTATCCAACACATCATAACCTACCTACTACACATACGAAGGTGCAACTTAGCCTATACGTCTATTCGGCTACACCTTGCTGCTATAGCAGCATATCTACAAAATAGACAACATTTATCACTATTTAGAGTACCCGCCATCAAAGCCTTTATGGAAGGACTCAAAAGGATAATTCCTCCCAGAGTTCCACCCTCACCCGTGTGGAATTTAAATATCGTTCTCACATGACTAATGGGACCTCCTTTTGAACCTCTACATAAAAGTGAGCTACAATTCTTAACATGGATGGTTGCTTTCCTAGTGGCCATAACTTCTCTAAGAAGAGTTAGTGAGCTACAAGCCCTAACTATTCAGGAACCATTCTTACAAATGCATCACATTAAAGTGGTTCTCCACACTAATTCTAAATTCCTCCCTAAAGTCATTTCCCCCTTCCACCTTAATCAATCTGTGGAGTTGCCCGTTTTCTTCTCGCAACCACACACAGTCGCAGAAAGAGCTCTTCATACTTTAGATGTTAAAAGAGCATTGCTCTATTACTTTGAAAGAACACAAACCTTTTCGAAAAACCAAACAACTTTTTGTTTCTTTCTCACCCCCACACAAAGGCAATCCCATATCTAAGTCCGGGATAGCCAGATGGATTGTTAAATGCATACAAATTTGCTACCACAAGGCAAAACGCACTTTAACTGTTGCTCCTAAAGCCCACTCTTCAAGAAAAATAGGGGCTTCTATGGCATTCTTAGGGAACATTCCATTAGATGACATCTGCAAAGCAGCTACATGGTCTATACCACATACATTCACAAAACACTATTGTGTAGATGTGCAGTCGAAACAACAAGCCAGTGTGGGCCAAGCTGTACTCAAAACCCTATTTCAGACTACTGCAGCAGATACTGGTGGCTGCCGCTAGGAAGTGGGACTGCTATACAATCTATGCATAGTGTGTAGTCTGCAGCTCATATGCCTCGAACGGAATATGCTACTTACCAATATGCATCTGTTTTTGGCATGTAGAGCTGCAGATCTACACACGCCCACCCGCCTCCCCGGCTTCCTTTATCTGCTCCAGTATTATCTTATTTAGATACAGTATACGAGGGCATCTTCCTGTTGCTTACAAAGCTCCATCATTTCCCTGCTGGCGAAAAACAATCTGAGGATGGAGCCAATGCCCATGCACACTGTGATCCTAAGGAGGAGTCACATACATCGCGACTTCCAAAGACTTTCCAGGACAAAAACAAGTGCAAACATCCGGACCCAACACCAGATGGCGATCTATGCATAGTGTGTAGATCTGCAGCTCTACATGCCAAGAACAGATGCATACTGGTAAGTAGCATATTCCTTTAGGTTTGCAGTTTGCTGAGGAGTTGCACCTATATCGCACCCATCTACTTTCACTCACAACTTTGCATCTCCATTCCTTTCATCTGGAGCGCCCCCTCTCCTCTTCGGTGCTCCAGCTCACCATCTCTGACCTTACATCTCCTGCAACTCCTTTAACTCTATGCGATTTGCCCCTTCTCTACATCTTACTCTGTTTCTCTGTCCACCGCTGATGGGTGCCTGCAGTATATTTTCTTACGGGTCTCAGGCCACAGAATATTGCAGGCTGCAGAAGGGCATGAACAGCACCAGCATGGATTCAGGGCTGAGCAGATACGTTAGAACTCCTCATTGTACTAAACCAGCCAGCGAGTGCCATAAAACGTATATCAAGCAGTCATAAAAAATGCTCTCACCATCTCTAAAATATGGCCAGTGTATGAGGATGAGGGATATTATAGCACAACAGCAAGGCCAGGAATACCTCATTGTTTTCTTCTCACATACGTCATTAACCTAGTACAAGAGAGTAAGGAAATAGCACAACTAGTAACCAGGATGTCCAGCAACAGTTGACTCATGAAGCCAATTCATAGTCTGTTGTTTTTATGAAGTAATGGGAAATGTAAAGATTTTTCTTGATGCAATTCATCTATTTCATGCCTATATTCTTGTTCTTTTAACCTTCTCTTTATCTCCAGATTGCCTTTCTGCTCATTCTTATGTCAGAAAGTATTCCACATTACCTAGAGCAATATTGTGATCATTCATGGTCTTAGTTGACAAAGCATTTACCATTGATTTTGACGGCTGACTTTTAATTCCCCATTGATTTGGTTATGACAGAAAGTCACATTTACATTTATTAAGAACTGGTCTGTAATTTATCACAAAAAGTATTTTTATGGCCCGGAGTACCATATCCGTGATCTTGCAATTTAACTGTGCTGCTAAAATATTCTAGAAAAATAATCCACCGGGTGAACCTACCTAATTTTAGGATATCTCTGACACAGAGCATCTCTGCATCAGTCTCAACAATATTAAGATTACTGCACTAGAAAACCCTCTTTCAATAAACAGAAGGCTTAGCCAACCTCCTTTCACCACACAAAAACTGTTCCCTTTTGTTATAACTTCTTAATGAGTCTGGTGTTTTCAGAAAACTGATGAATGAAGCTCTTATAACAATTGGAAACCCCCCCAAAACTCCGAATATCCTAACTGAAAGTTGTGTGGGTCACTGAACAGTTGCTAACAATGTATTTTTCTCAGGGGTTATTATGTATCTTAACAACTCTACAGTAGTAGTGTGAAAAATACACTTGTCCATTTTAGCAAAAAGGTGATGCTGTGTAAGTCTATGTACAACTGCCTTAACATGCAGGACATTAAGGGTCTTAATAAATGAAGATATTATCTAACTGGACAAAAGAGAACACATCTAAGACTCATCTCAATTCTTCATCAATAAGATATTGAAATCCTGCAGTAGCTTCACAGATTCTAAAAAGTATGACATGGTATTCGGCCAACCCAAACTTAGTACAAAATGCCTTTCCCATTCATCATCCTTTTGTAATCTGACTAGATGAAAACCTAATTTGAGAACTAACTTCATGAATATGTTTGTGTTTCGGATCTGATCTAAAAGAATAGATATTCATGTCAAAAGTAGAAAGGTTCTTTTCTATCATTCTTTTGAGGGCTGTATGATCTATGCACGTTCTTAGTTGACCCCTTTTTTGGAAACAAAAATATTACCGAGAAGAAGCAGGGTACTCTGGGGTCCTAATAAACCTACTAGCCAAGTTTTCCTCTAAGCATTTAGGTAGTTTAAAATATTCTGTTTCTGACTCAAAGCATATTGAATGCATATTTGTGTTATTGGTTCCAAATTAATTTCACAGCTCCTTCGTCAGGGTAACACATCTGCTATAACAGGTGGTATACCAATTTCTGCAAGCACTTTAATTGACGATTTGAATGATTTAAATGCAGTAGTATAACAGCAAACATTTGAAACTAGTGTGCTCTCCTGGTGCCCAATCATTATGAGGGTTATGTAAGAGTAGCTATCAAATTGAAGTGATGGTTTCAAAATCATGTACGAAAATGTACTGGGCCCTCAGGAAAGAATACAACCATTCACTGCCTTAACTACTTCAGGAATCTTTTTCTTACCATAAATTGGAAAGATTGTGCAGATGTAAAATAACCTTTTACATATTTTGTAGCGGTTCCCTCATTCTTCTAAATATAAAAGCACTGTGTAAGAAACTAGGTTATTATTTGAGATGGGTGCTTTTCCCACCTCAAGGGATACTCACAACCCTTGTCAGGGTGAAACCGCAAAGTCGCTAAATTATCCTGAGCTCAACCCCGTAAGTAGTTATGGCACAGAACAGACAGACTTACGTTAAGGTTATGTGGAAATATGTATGCAGTACCAAAACAGTAAAAAGTTCATAGAAAACAATAAAAAAAACAAAAAAATGAAACTAGAAAAATAGTCGAATTTTATAAACATAATAACACCAAAAATGGCAAACGTCCAAAAAGGGGACCGGAAATATGAATTTGTAAAGATTTTATGTAGAAATAGCATTAAAAAGGATAAAGCACCAATGTTAGCCAATGGTCGTGGTAAAGCAGGCTCTAGGCACAGTTTGAGGCTGACCATGATGGAGTGCTGGTCTGATACGCCAACCAGGTGTTTTCTGGTCAAAGATTTTACCTTCTGACTTAGAGGCAGATTTATTTCCAGGTGGCTGGTCTGTTGTTCCGCTACGGCGACTAAGTAAATTGCTCCATCCCAGGTGGAGGGATCGCTCGCCAGATTTATAAATGACTACCAAACTGGTGGTCATTTATAAAGCATCGTCGGGAACAACCGCCTCAGTGGTTCCTGTCCATCCATTTTGCTGTTTGGTGCAGTGCTCCTTCAGCAGGATGGAGCCCTGCACCAAACAGTTTTTTTTATTCTCAAAAAGAAAATCCCAAAGCATGATTTTCTTTCATGGCAACGGGAACATTTAGCAGTTTTCACTGCCCCTTACTGCAAGGGTTTTTCTGGCGGTGACGGGCAGTAAAAACGGAACTCTAATGTAACTCATCTAAATCAGGTGGGTGGAATTACAGGACTGCCTCCAACAGCCCTTACTCCACATCGCTGCTGGAAGGGTTTAATCACGCCGGAGATGGAATAGTCTCTGCCATGGTTAAACCTATGGTCCGCCGGCATCTAAATTGGATAGGCGTACCACTGTCTTGGAGGTGAGCATACTCCGTTGCCATTACCAAGAAGTATGCTTACTGCCAAGATATAAAAGGACCCATTAGTCTTTTAATTCTAAATCTACAACAGAAGTACACTTCTAACGCTTCCCAGCACCTCTCGGGAGGCACCTAGCAACTCATATGCTGGTGACAGAGGTCAACAGCAAGGTCTAGTACACTAACTGGGGACTTCTAGGAAAATGCCTCTTGCAACTTGTTGTCTCCCTGTAGCCACACAGGTCTGTCAGCTGATTCTTTGAGCCTACTTCTTTGTCCTGAGTACACAAGGGAGCAGATCCAGTTCAAGGTTTCCCTCAGGCCACAGTCTTCTAATTTTCTGCAGGTCCAGAAATTGTTCTGAATTTGGTGCCCGGAGATGCCACAAAAGACCATTTGTCAGAGTATTTTCAATATGGGAAAAGTCTTCAGCCACACTAAACTTGAGCTCTGAGGGCTATATGTGTGTGTAAAGTGTACGATTGTACTCTTAGTGTCCTCCCACATCCAATACTAAAATCAAGTTTGTGGCAGCCCCTGAACCCACGAGAAACCCAGACACAGACATCTGGTAGAACAAATGCTGGCTCTTCCAGCAACCAGCTAGTGGATACACCAGAATTGCCTTGCCATCCTGTTCTCTCACTTTCAAGTGTGCCTCAGGTGTTACATGTGCTTCAAAAGAACTGTCAAGCAGGATTTGACACTGTAGTATCAAAAAGGATGCCCAAAGCCCCCACCCTGAGTATTCTGTGCAGTTTTTTGGATCCATCTCTGCCCATTCAGGTCAGCCTCCTGGGAGGCAATTCATAGCTTTTTCACACCAATTGAAAGCTGAGCACAGGCTGAGAGCTAGCAGAGACTTATGCTAATTGGCTTTCTGACAGTTCAGGCATTTAGGATGACTTTCTAAAAGTTACCTATCCATAACATTTATTAAAAATCCCACGTCACCTTTGAATTTGGTTTTTAATAACTCTGAAAATAGTAGTGTAATTATTTTTCTAGCTAGTCCCATTCCCGAGATCCAGTATCAGTATTTTAATCAGTACTCTGGTTTTCTATATAAGACAGCTAGGCCTGCACAGTGGAAATAGCTTTTAGTGCCTTGTCACTGTAGGGACATGGTAACATTAACTTTCTACATCCCCAACTTTTAAATACCATGTACCCTACCTCGTGGGCTACAAGGCTTACTTAGGGGTGACTTACTAATATTTGAAAAAATTGGATTTTTACCTATCAAAAAGGGTTTATGTTGGCAGGTTGCAATGTATGTTTTGCACTGTCACAGCCAGGCTACAGTGGTAGCCCTGAAGCCATGTTTGCACTGCCACTATAAAGGGCAACACAATAAGTACTTGTTAGAACTGAGGGTCTCTAGTTGGCAGAGATAGGTACCTTTGTCCAAATAGGGACCTTTGCTTTTAGTCAGGGTAAGGGGCTACACTTCTAAAATAACCCCTGCTCACCCCCTTGGTAGCTTGGCACGAGCAGACAGGCTTATCTCAGAGGCAGTGTGTAAAGCATTTGTGAACACATACAGTAATACAGTGAAAACACTACAAATGGACACCACACCAGTTTAGAAAAATAAGTAATGTTTACTGGACTTAACACAAGACCAAACAACAAAAATCCACAATACTGTAATCCAAAATAGACTTTAAAATGGTAGAAAATAGCTTAGTTCAATGTAGATGGTAAATGCGACACTTTACCCTCAAAGTACCTTGAATGCGTCACGCAATACAAACAAAATGGTCGCAGGGAAGGTGATGCGTCGGTTCCTTGCTTCGGGGGAGGTGATGCGTCGGTTCCTTACTGCAGCGCAGGGGAGGTGATGCGTCGGTTCCTTACCGGAGAGGAGGTGATGCGTCGGTTTCTTACTGCGTTCCGGTTACGATGCGACAAGATGGCGCCGCGATGCGACGATCCGGTGCGATATGTCAAAATGGCGTCTTTGATGCGATGCGACAACGTTGGATGTGATGCGTGCACGCCCGATGGCCATGCGGCAAAATCGGTAACTTCTGAGCTGTGACGCCCTGCGAAACGCTTCTCCGGTGATGTGACGTGCTACATCGGTGATGCGACGGCGAACAGCTGCGGTGGTGGCACGCTTCTTCGGCGATGCGACAGCAACTGCTGCGGTGGCAACATGCTTCTCCTTGCTGCGCCGCGCTTCCAGCCCTCAGTGACACGCAGTCTTCTCAGAGGGCCCAAACAACAGTACCTCTGGCAGAATCCCGAGCAAGGGAATTCAGGGGAGCTGGTGGTGAAGTCTTGTATCCCTGAGACTTCAGGCAGGAGGCAAGCACACTTCAAGCCCTTGGAGATTCTTCCTCAAGACTATGAAAAGTTCACAACAGTCCTTTTCCCCTTTCCTTGGCAATAAAGTAACCACTGCAGGCCAACCCCAGAAATAGAAAAACCGCTTCCTTGGTTCTTCTGCTTGGCAAAGGTTCGTCTTGATTCCCAGAAGTGATCTAAAGTTCTGGGGTCTGGGCCCCACTATTTATACTGCAAAATCCTTTGTGCTCTGAAGGCAGAGGGTGCCTGTGCCCAGCCAAAACCAGTTATGTGCAGCTTCCTGGCAGGAGGTGGAGACAGCATTTTCTGAGAGCGGGTCCTGGCCCAGGCAGCTTAAAGGAAATCTCCTCCACCTACTCTCTATTCTATGAAGGCTCAGGTCAGTGAATGGAAATCTACGCTCTCCACTCTCTATTCAATGCAGGTCCTATTCAGCCCAGCCCTGACCCATCAGACTGCTGGAGCCAAGAACCTTTCCAGCCCCCTGTCACTCACAAACCAGACATGTAATACACAACCCTAGCAGAAGCATGCCGGATAGTTAGGCAACAAAATACCTACTTTCTAAAAGTGGTATTTTCAAACACAGAATGTAAAAATCACCCTCACTAAAAAATGTATGTTCGAGGCATATGAGCTGCAGATTACACACTGTGCATAGATCGCCATCTGGTTTTGGGCCCGGATGTTTGCACTTGTTTTTGTCTTGGAAAGTCTTTGGAAGTCACAAGGTATGTGACTCCTCCTTTGGATCATAGTGCGCATGGGCTTCGGCTCCATCCTCAGATTGTTTTTTTCCGCCATCGGGCTCGGATGTGTTCTCGCGTTCCAGCTCGGAACCGTTAACGGTTTCTCTTCGACGCGCAATCCTTCCCACCTCGACGGAATTGTTTCGATCGCGTTTCCAACCACACGCGCCCTTCCACTCGAAGTCTTCAAATCCGGTCATCGACGAAGGCCTTCGGGCCGACCAGGGCCTCATCTCCGGCTCATGGAAAGGACACCATTTAAAAAGTGTCCATCGATGTGGGTAGAAGTTTCCCCACACCGACCTACATGAGGTGTGCAACCTCTGCCTCTCACCGGAGCACGAGGCCAGGGACTGTCCAGCTTGTGCCTCCTTCTTCTCCAAAAAGACCATCCGGGACCGACGAGCTCGAAGAACAATGGTGCGCTCGTCATCTTTGATCCCCGACAACATCTTTCAAGAGAGCGTCGATGTTCCGGAGCAGGGTCGAGTCATGGAAGCCATCATCAGCACCTCCAAAGCAGACAATTCAGACGTCGAAGACATCACTCCAGCTCAAAGGGCCGTGAGTACAGACTTCGACCCACCCACCCCCTCCACACTGTCGAAAAAGGCTTTGGTACCACCCCCACCTTCGGGCCCGGGTGCACGCCGAGACACTGCTTCCCATGCCCCGCCTTTGGGCCCGGTAAAGAAGCCTGCAAAGCCTTTAGGCAACTCGGGCTCGAGTATGCCTGCCACAAACCCAATCATCGGTACCGACAAGCCAACTCTGGCACCGAAGAAAAAGGCGTCTTCGACATCATCCACACGGACCGCTGCTCCCACACCGAAGCACTCGGTGTCGAAGGTCGGCACCAGCTCTTCGGCACCGACAACACCCTCGGAGCCGACTAAAAGCTACCCACCAAAAGGCCCCGACACTTCCAAACAGAAAACCTCAGAACCGAAAAAAACAACACCCGGTTTCAACTCTCAAAGACACTGCAAAACCACACGGTTCCAAGCCTAGAACCGCTACCGAGGCGATGCCCAAAAAACTTACGGCACCGACGGCTCTGTCTCCCACAGATGAACTTTTTCGACCAGATCCAACACAAAAGACTCTAATAAAGGATCCTAAGACTGGTCATTTAATGCTCAGTATCAAAAAAAGACCACTACACATGCCTGCGCCTGGTCCACCACCAAAGAAGAGAGACTTTGCCACCTCTCCATTAAGGATTCCTTCTCCTCTTCCTCCTCCTCCTCCTCCTCCTCCTCCTCCTCTCCTACCACACCGCTCTCCCACACCATCACCAACCCCAATAGATGATGATGGGACATCAGACGATGCAGAAGGAGGTGCAGATGATCAACCCCTTGGGGACCCTACCCGTACTGGCTCCCTTGACCCCTGGGATGATTATAGTGTCCCAGATGAAAAAATATAAAGCTGCCCCTACTGACCCAGTATACATTAAGGGCCCCACACCACTAGACTCACTAGTAGTCTCTAACGCCAGGAAGAGGGCAAATTCCCAAACGTCAGGGGACGCACCACCACCAGACAAGGAATCCAAACTCCTAGACGCCTCTGGCAAACGCACAGCGTCACAGGCAGCAAATATTTGGCACATTGTTAACACCCAAGCGCTCCTGGCCAGATATGACAGGGCACATTATGACAAACGGGAGTCCATAATGCAGCACCTCCCTGACAAATACAAAAACAGGGCCAGTGAACTAATCCATGAGGGTAAGACTATCACCAATACCTCCATTCACTGTGCCCTAGATGCAGCAGACACCGCCTCAAGGGCAATCAACACCAGTGTCCTTTTGCGCAGGCATGCCTGGTTACGGATATCAGGTTTTAAACCATAAGTCCAGAGTTCTATACTCAATCAACCTTTTGATGAACAACACTTATTTGGGCCAAACGTAGAAGTATCCCTCGAAAAAATGAAAAAGGATACAGACCGCCAAATCTATGGGAGTCTTGCAATCGCAAGCTCCCAGACGATCCTTTCGTAGCTCATCATTCAGAAGCACCCATCGAGGCTACTCCTCGGATAGCCCTTCCACCTCTTACAAAGCTCCCACACAATCTACCTTTGCTAGAGGTTACCAAAGGGTTTGTTACAGGGGGAATAACAGCAAAGGCAGAGGCAAAAATAACAACTCCCGCTCTGCCTCCACACCTACCCCATGACTTCCCCCCGACTATTCCAATCTAGTCGGGGGAAGACTCCACCAATTTCTCCCTACCTGGATAAACATCACTTCAGACAGGTGGGTCCACGATATAATTCAATCAGGCTACTAACTAACATCTACCCCCCAAACATCCCACCCAAATAACGTCCAATGTCACAAGAACATCTGTCACTTTCAAAGCAGGAGGTAATCTCCCTCCTACAAAAGAGTGCAATAGAACCAGTTCCCCTGCACCAACAAAACAAGGGAGTCTACTCATAGTACCTCATGCAAGCCTCCAGATGCGTCCTATCCAAGAGTGCTTAGCACGCCAATGGAACCAGGCTCAAGGTCAAATAACAGATCTGGTGTTGGTAGACGTTCGTACCCATCACTCTCCGGCTGGGCAGCTCACCTACTACATCACACCATGCAAGGCAGGTGGACACCTCAACAAAAACTACTCCACATCAACTATTTGGAGTTACTAGCCATCTTCCTAGCCCTAAAAGCATTTCAAAAACATATATCAGGCAAGACTGTCTTAGTCCGCACCGACAACATGACAGCCATGTATTACATCCAGAAACAAGGCGGGACACACTCTGCAGCTCTCTCAACTTGCACAGAGCATATGGAGGTGGACTATACCTCAGAACATTTTTCTCCTAGCCCAACATGTCCCATAGTCCAAAACACAATAGCCGACCTCTTGAGTCGTCAAACAGAACAAATCCACGAGTGGGAACTTCATCCACAAGTTCTTCAACCGTTTTTTCAGACTTGGGGGCAACCACAGATAGACCTCTTCGCCACCCAAGAAAACGCCAAATGCCCAAACTTCGCCGCCAGGTATCCTCACCCATTGTCCAAAGGCAATGCGATACGGATGAACTGGTCAGGCAGATTTGCGTACACTTTTCCGCCTCTCCCACTCATTCAACTAGTGGTGCGCAAACCACAGCAACACTCATTAACGCTCATCCTAGTTGCTCCAACTTGGGCCAGACAGCCATGGTACACCACACTGCTGGAACTCTCAGTAGTTCCGCACCAAAAACTACACCACTCTCCACGCCTCTTAACCCAGAACCATGGAGAGATCCAACACCCAGACCCAGCTCAGCTCAACCTACCGATCTGGCTCCTGAAATCCTAGAATTCGGTTACCTTAACCTTCCTTCTGACTGTATGAACGTCATCAAAGAAGCTAGACGGCCTACCACTAGAGCATGCTATGCAGCCAAATGGAAAAGATTTGTGGTATACTGCCATAACAATAACACTAATCCCCTAGATGCGTCTATCCAACACATCATAGGCTACTTACTACACCTCCAAAGATGCAACCTAGCCTACACCTCCATCAGATTGCATCTGGCTGCCATAGCAGTATATCTACAAAATGGACAACACCTCTCACTTTTCAGAGTACCTGCCATAAAGGCCTTTATGGAAGGACTCAAATGAATAATTCCCCCCAGAGTGCCACTTTCCCCTGTGTGGAATTTGAGCATCGTTCTCACAAGACCAATGGGGCCTCTATTTGAACCTTTACATCCATTTTTATCTGATCGCACATTTAGGGTTATTACACCTCCTTTCCAATCTAAACCATACCCTATTGCCCAGGGCGTGCCGCAGGGGTCGGCTCTTAGCCCCACACTCTTCAATCTTTATGTACAGCCGCTGGCTGCTGTCGCCAAACGTTGGAACCTGACTATGGTGTCCTACGCGGACGATACCCAGCTGGCGGTAGCATTAAGTGGGGCTTCCGACCTCGAAATTGCTAAGTTCCGGGAGGGAATTAGTTCAGTAGCGCGCTGGATGACTGATAACTGCCTGCAATTGAATGCTAAAAGGACCGAGGTGCTCATTGTTGGCAAGCATAGCCATCTTTGGTGTGATCACTGGTGGCCATCGGAGCTTGGTCCTACTCCTCTCCCTGTCACGGAGGTTAAAAATCTTGGGTTCTGGTTAGTGTCGGGATCCCACTGGTTCCGCTCCTCAGGATGACGCTGAAGCTAAAAGGGGTCCACCTCTCATCTGCCCCTAGTCCGGCGGATGTGTAATACACTCGGACGAAAGGGGTAGGTGAGCGAGGGAAGGACGGAAAGGGACGGCTGGGCGCGAACCTGTAAATAGATAAACACACAATGAGTGATGGCTCCCTTCACTCGGTCCCCGGGCTCCCCCTTGATGTTACTCTCTTACCGGTCGTCTCTTTCCGGGGGAGGAAGGAGAGGGGTGTCTTCTCCTCTTGTCGGAGCGCCCGAAGTTCTCCAGCACCGTTACGTCACGGAGCTGTAAAGAATCTAGCAGTGGCGATCAGAGTCGTGGAGATGAATTGTGTCAAGAGTCTGCGCTGCTACTCTAGGCTCAGCAAGGTCTCGAGCCGAGGAGCGCGATGCGGTGTGAATGCTGGGGCCCGGAAACCCGTGGGCCCTGCCTGCGGTGTTTCGCTGCGACTCAATGCTCCAGGAGGAGCCGGGAGCAGAGGAGCGAAACCCCCAGGTGGAGATGCCCGGAAATCCTTGGGCGTTGCCTGTGGCGTTGCGCTGCTACTCCATGCTCCAGGAGGAGCCGGGAGCAGAGGAGCGGAACCCCCAGGTGGAGATGCCCGGAAATCCTTGGGCGTTGCCTGTGGCGTTGCGCTGCTACTCAATGCTCCAGGAGGAGCCGGGAGCAGAGGAGCGGAACCCCCAGGTGGAAATGCCCGGAAATCCTTGGGCGTTGCCTGTGTCAATACTCACAAGCGGTCGAGCGAGGAACTGGGAGGCGTCGAGGCGTCGTCGGCGTCTCTCGTGGTCTGGAGGTCAAGTCGCTGAGGAGGACCTTCCTCTCGGGTCAGGCGTTACCGAAGGCTTCAGAGAATCATCGGCACTGCTTCTCCGGGATTGGCTGCTTTTCAACGTTTCCGGCAGCGTGAACTGTCACGGGGGACGTGAACTACCGGGAGCTCTGGGGGATGTAGTTCTTGCGGTCGTCGAGTTGCTCGGTCGTAGTCCAGGAGTCGAGGAGATGCGTCACTCAGCACCACCCGAGCGCGGATCGTGACAGCACATCCCTCCTCACCCGTCACGGGGTGCTGAGGACAGGACCCGGCCTGCCAGGACACCGGCGATGGAAAGCCGCCACCAGGCGAGCCGCATGGATGGAGGAAGCGGGCTCCCAGGAGTTCTCCTCCGGGCCATACCCCTTCCAAGCCAGAAGGTACCAAAGCTTACCCCGAACAGTCTTGGAGTCCAGCACGCGTTGCACCACGTACTCGCGTTCGTGTTGAACCCATACGGGAGCGGGTAGCCTACGCACCGGACTGAACGAGGGTTTAAGCAAGGAGACATGGAAGACTGGGTGAATGCGTAGCTGGTTCGGGAGCTTCAGTTGCACCGATACCGGGTTGATGTGCTTCACCACGGGATAAGGACCTATGAACTTCGGATTAAAGACGCTGGGACGTTTGAAGTGGATGTTTTTCGTGGATAGCCATACCCTATCCCCTTTATGGTACACAGGATCGGGTCTGCGACGTTGGTCTGCCTGAAGTTTGTATCGGGCCTTGGCCAGTCGCAGGTTCGTACGGGCCTTGGTGAGGGTTATGCGAATCGCCGAAAGCCTGTCCTGTACCTCAGGAACGCAGAGATTCGTGTGAGGGAGTTTAAATGGGGAGAATCGAGGATGGTACCCTGAGGAAAGAAAGAAAGGTGTGTGTCGTGTGGATGTATGGACGGAGTCGTTGTAGGCGATCTCGGCAACCCACAACCAGTCCACCCAGGCATTCGACGCCTTGTCCACATAACACCGGAGAAATTGTTTCAGGGTTTGGTTAAGTCTCTCGGTCTGCCCGTCGGTCTGGGGATGGAAACTGGTGGACAAGGATGACTGAATGCCCAGTTCGGCACACCAGACCTTCCAAAACCGCGCCGTAAACTGGGACCCCCTGTCTGAAACAATGCTGCTAGGGAGGCCATGGAGTCGCACCACATTCACTAACAGGAGTTTTGCCAATGCCCCTGCCGTGGGTACCTGTTTACACGGTAGAAAGTGTCCCATTTTGGTAAGGTAGTCGATCACCACCACGATAGCGGTACAGTTCTGGTCTTTGGGCAACCCAACGATGAAATCCACCGAGATTCTTTCCCATGGTGTCTGGGGTGTAGGAAGGGGTCGTAGGAGGCCTTGTGGTTTACGATGGTCTGATTTCATTTGGGAACAGACGTCACAGCGTTTGACCCATAGTAACACATCTGGTCTTACTGACGGCCACCAGAACCGTCTCAATACCTTCTCCAGGGTTTTCGTTCCTCCCGTATGCCCTGCGCAGGGTAGTTCGTGGCACCAATGGAAAACGAGCTTCCGCAGAGGAAGCGTGGGGATCAGCATTCTGGAGCCACACATGGGGACGCCTTGTCGGAGGCTCCATTCTTTGTGTCCTTTTAGCCAAGATCTCCAAGCGAATGTGGCGAGTCCGCGCTTCACTGCCTTCAGAAAGGTGTCTGTTGTCACCTCACCTACCACTTGACTTGGGGACAGGATAGCCCGTTGTGGTTCCGCTGTCGGCATGTTGGTCGTACCTTGCCGGGAAAGGGCATCGGCTTTTAGGTTTTGTGAGCCAGGCTGGTAGGTGACGATAAAGTGGTATTCTGCGAAGAATAACATCCATCTTCGTTGCCGGGGAGAGAGATGTCGAGCAGATCGCAGGAACTGGAGGTTTCTGTGGTCCGTGAAAACCGTGACTTGGTGCTGAGCTCCCATGAGCCAGTGTCGCCATTCCACAAACGCCTCTCGGATTGCAAGTAGTTTCTTTTCGGACACAGAGTAGTTGTGTTCCGCAGGGTTCAATTTCCGGGACATGTAGGCCACTGGGTGTAGGTGGCCGGTATCGGGATGGCGTTGGGATAGGACCGCTCCCACAGCGATGTCGGACGCATCTGCCTCCACTATGAAGGGGAGCTCGGGCCGGGCGTGCCTCAGGATGGGTGCGGATGTAAAGGCCTTTTTGAGCTGGTCGAACGAGTGTTGGGCCTCGGGAGACCAGTGGAACGGCACGTTCTTTCGTGTTAGTCTGGTGAGAGGTGATACCAGGTGAGAAAAGTGGTGAATGAACCGGCGGTAAAAATTAGCAAAGCCAAGGAAGCTTTGGACTTCCTTGACTGACTGGGGTTGGGGCCATTGTTCCACCGCCTGCACCTTTCGGACGGACATGACCTGTCCTGTAGGGGTTAGGTGAACTCCAAGAAACTCCACTGTTGTAACATGGAACTCGCATTTGGTGAGTTTACAAAAGAGGCGGTTGGTTTTCAATGCTTGTAGCACGAGCCTGACATGAACGATGTGCTCCTCCGGGGTGGTGGAAAATATCAGGATGTCGTCGATGTACACCACGACGAACCTATCCAGGAATTCACGTAGTACCTCGTTGAGGAAAAACTGGAAGGCCGCCGGGGCGTTACATAGTCCAAACGGCATCACTAGGTACTCGAAGAGTCCGAACCGTGTTTTGAAGGCGGTTTTCCACTCATCGCCCTCTCTCATCCTCACCAGATGATACGCCCCTCGGAGGTCCAGCTTGGTGTAGATGTGCGCTTCGCGGACTTGTTCCAGGAGAACCGGAATCAGTGGCAAGGGGTATCTGTTCTTAATCGTTAGCGCGTTGAGGGCGCGGTAGTCGATGCAACATCTCAGCTCACCACTGGTCTTCGGGATGAAGAAGAGCGGGGACGCTGCGGGCGACCGGGAGGGACGGATGAACCCTAACCGGAGGTAGGTGTCGAGATACTCCTTCAAATGGAGAGTTTCTGGCCCTGTGAGGGCGTATATCCTACCACACGGAATCACCGCGCCTGGCACCAGATCAATGCGGCAGTCATACTCTCGGTGCGGGGGTAGCTCTTCCGCCATCTGCACGTTGAACACCTCTTTATAGGGTAGATACCACGTAGGGAGCACCACGTCCTTTTCCGCGGCAGTTGCCACATGTTGGGCAGAGGTTCGGATCGTGTTCGGGTGTGGGTTTGGGCTGATGCACCGTCGGTGGCATGAGGCGGAGTGGAACGAGATGGTGTTGGTGGACCAGTTGATAGTAGGTTCGTGTTTTCGTAACCACGGCAAGCCTAGGATCAGATTGCATCGGGGAGCTTGTATGATGTTCAACTGCAGCCATTCGCCATGGTCCCCTCCTATGGTTATCCAGAGAAACGGGGTGACGAATCAGATGGGTCCCGACTCCAGTTCCTTCCCGTCGACCGCAAAAACGAGTTCGGGCTGTTCTTTGGGCGTTAGTTGAATCCCCAGCCTTTCAGCTTCCTGTTGGTCCAGGAAACATCCGGTAGCCCCGGAGTCTATCATGGCTCTTATGGTTTGTGGTTGCTGGTTGATCACTGCTTCCAGGGAGATGAAGAAGTGATCGGGTTCTCGAGAGGTGTCGGATTCCATGGAAGGGATGGAGTGGTGGCTTGGAGGTTTCCCTTCCGGTACCTTCAAGCTCTGGAGTTTCCCGCGATGCCGTCTTCTGTGGCCATCGCTGACTGTCCGGGGCGTGTTCTGCTCGTCTTGGGCCTTACCGGACATTCTCGAAGGAAGTGCCCCTTCTTCCCACAGTACAAACACAGGCCCTGTTTACGGCGGTGATCACGTTCGCTCAGGGTTAGCGCGGCTCTCACCGTTCCGATTTCCATGGCTTCGGACTTGGAGGCCGTCGGTTCCGAGGCTCGAGCATGGTCATAGGGGAGCGGAGTTTTATCCTTCCGCCTCTGGTCCCCTTTTCGTTCTCCGAGCCGATGCTCCAAACGGGCGGCCAATTCCACCATCGCCGAACAGGTCTGGGGTTGGGGATCGATTTGAGCGATGACGTCCTTGAGTTCGTCCGTTAACCCTCCGTAGAAGATGGCAGACTGTTTAGTTTCTGGCCAGTCGGTTTCTGCCACCAACCGACGAAAGTTGTTGAGGTAGCCTAGAAAGTCATTGGGGTGTTGCCGTAGTTTCAGCAGGTCTCGGTCCGCCGAGAAGGTATCAGCTCTGCGGTCAAAGGTTCTTTCAAAGGCGGTGCGGAAGGCATCCCAATCGTATAACAGGGCTTCGTCGCGACGGACTATGGGAACCGCCCATTGAGCCGCATCCCCTGCCAAGTAGGAGATGAGAAAGGCTACCCGGGCTTGGTTGGTATGGAAGAGTTTCGGTTTACAATGAAAATGTAACAGGACTTGGGTCATGAAGACTTGTACCTTCTGTATGTCCCCATGAAAGCGTTCAGGAGGGGCCAACGGGACGTGTGTGGGCATTTCTACCACTACTGGTTGGGTCGCAGACGGGAACGGGGTCCCTGCATCGAAGGGGTTCCTTTGGAGCCGATCTATCCGTGTATGTAGAGCGGCTGTGTCTGAACGGGAAGCAGCTAATTCTGCTTGTACTAGGGCAAGAGCGGCTACCACGTCCTCTAAGGTAGTCATGGTCTACGACAGCGTGATCGGGAGGAGATAATTCGTGGGCCGATGATTCTGTCGGGATCCCACTGGTTCCGCTCCTCAGGATGACGCTGAAGCTAAAAGGGGTCCACCTCTCATCTGCCCCTAGTCCGGCGGATGTGTAATACACTCGGACGAAAGGGGTAGGTGAGCGAGGGAAGGACGGAAAGGGACGGCTGGGCGCGAACCTGTAAATAGATAAACACACAATGAGTGATGGCTCCCTTCACTCGGTCCCCGGGCTCCCCCTTGATGTTACTCTCTTACCGGTCGTCTCTTTCCGGGGGAGGAAGGAGAGGGGTGTCTTCTCCTCTTGTCGGAGCGCCCGAAGTTCTCCAGCACCGTTACGTCACGGAGCTGTAAAGAATCTATCAGTGGCGATCAGAGTCGTGGAGATGAATTGTGTCAAGAGTCTGCGCTGCTACTCTAGGCTCAGCAAGGTCTCGAGCCGAGGAGCGCGATGCGGTGTGAATGCTGGGGCCCGGAAACCCGTGGGCCCTGCCTGCGGTGTTTCGCTGCGACTCAATGCTCCAGGAGGAGCCGGGAGCAGAGGAGCGAAACCCCCAGGTGGAGATGCCCGGAAATCCTTGGGCGTTGCCTGTGGCGTTGCGCTGCTACTCCATGCTCCAGGAGGAGCCGGGAGCAGAGGAGCGGAACCCCCAGGTGGAGATGCCCGGAAATCCTTGGGCGTTGCCTGTGGCGTTGCGCTGCTACTCAATGCTCCAGGAGGAGCCGGGAGCAGAGGAGCGGAACCCCCAGGTGGAAATGCCCGGAAATCCTTGGGCGTTGCCTGTGTCAATACTCACAAGCGGTCGAGCGAGGAACTGGGAGGCGTCGAGGCGTCGTCGGCGTCTCTCGTGGTCTGGAGGTCAAGTCGCTGAGGAGGACCTTCCTCTCGGGTCAGGCGTTACCGAAGGCTTCAGAGAATCATCGGCACTGCTTCTCCGGGATTGGCTGCTTTTCAACGTTTCCGGCAGCGTGAACTGTCACGGGGGACGTGAACTACCGGGAGCTCTGGGGGATGTAGTTCTTGCGGTCGTCGAGTTGCTCGGTCGTAGTCCAGGAGTCGAGGAGATGCGTCACTCAGCACCACCCGAGCGCGGATCGTGACAGTTAGATTCCAAACTCAGCTTTGTTTCTCACACAAAGAAAACTGCTGCCACTTGTTTTGGGATACTTAGAAGGCTAAGACCTACTTTTAAATTTTTTGATGCTCCAACCAGACAACTCATTGTCCAAGCTACGATTTTGTCTCGGCTGGATTATGCAAGCTCCCTTCTGTTAGGAGCCAACCTGGCCGAGCTTGCTAGACTCCAACGCGTTCAAAACGCTGCCGCCAGAGCTCTGGTTGGCTTACCGAGATTTTGCTCGGCTAAAAAAACTATTGAGCAACTTCATTGGCTCCCCGTTTCTCAGAGGATTGAGTTTAAGTCTCTTTGCTTACTGTTTAAAATTCTCAAGTATTCCTCACCTCAAATCTTGGAGCCTCTTATTCAGCCTTACGTCCCTTTGCGTACTTTAAGGTCCGCTGGACTTCATCTTGCTATAGTTCCACGCTTTAAGAGGGTTAGGGCCGGCGGCCGCTCCTTTAGAGTACTAGCGGCCAGGCTCTGGAACTCTCTCCCTGTCCATATTCGTGCTATAGACGATCTTCTGGTTTTTAGGAAAGCTGTAAAAACCTTCCTTTTTCCTCAGAACATTTAATGCTATGCTTTTGTCTTTGGTTATGCTATGGCCTGATATCTTGTCTACCGTAGCGCCGGGACGCCCCTTTGCTGGGGCAGCTGTGCGCTTTATAAATTTGGCTAACATAACATAACATAACATAACATAAATGTGAGCTACAATTCGTAACATCGAAAACTGCTTAAAGTTAGGATTTTTCTCAGTTTAGTAGTAGTATAGTTAGGACTCCTAACTTTAGGACTCCTAAATGCCTTCTGTGAATACCTAAAGCCTTAAAATTAGTATTTTTCTCAGTTTAGTAGTAGTAAAGTTAGGAGTCCTAACTTTAGGACTCCTAAACTGAGAAAAATCCAAATTTTAAGACTTTCGGTATTCACAGAAGGCATTTAGGAGTCCTAAAGTTAGGACTCCTAACTTCTGTGAATAACGAAATGAGTAAGTGCCTTCTGTGAATACCAAAATGGTAGTAAGTTTAGGATTTTGTCTTAAGTTAGTTCTGTGAATCGGGCCCACAGATCCAAAGGAGGAGTCACATACCTCGTGACTTCCAAAGACTTTCCAAGACAAAAACAAGTGCAAACATCCGGGCCCAACACCAGATGGCGATCTATGCACAGTGTGTAGATCTGCAGCTCTACATGCCAAGAACAAATGCATACTGGTAAGTAGCATATTCCTTTAACATTCTGAGTTCAGGCATACTAAACTCGAATTTCTACCTAGTTCCCTGGGTCAGTTAGGATTATAAAATGTTATAATCCAACTGCCCATTCTGGCCTATGGGAACAGGTAGCTTTGCAATAGTGAAAAACAAAATTGGCTGTAATTCACTATCAGGACATGCCACACACATCAGGGCATGTCCTACCTTTTACATACAATGCACCCTGCCCATGGGGGTACCTTGGCCCTACCATAGGGGTGGCTAACATGTAGAAAAGGGAAGGTTTAGGGACTGGCAGGTGGGTGCACTTGCCAAGTCGACATGGCAGTCCCAGACTGCACACAGGCTCTGCCATGGCAGGCCTGAGCCACATTTTACAAGCTGCTTCTGTGGGTGGCACAACCAGTGCTGCAAGCCCACGAGCAGCATTTGATTTACAGGCGCTGGGCACACATGGTGCACTGTACTAGGGTCTGACAAGTAAATCAAATAGCCAATCATGGAGTCACTAATCCGTTACATCAATTTACAATAGAGAGCATATGCCAGCCAACAACAGGTCAGGAAAAATACAGGAGGAAGGCAAAAAGTTACAGGGTTGACCCTGCAAAAAGGGCCAAGTCCAACACAACCCCCTTCCAGCCAAAAAGCAGGGTAGACCAATCACTACCTTGATGGGATTCCCTGCTTTGGGCGATAGAGCATGGACCCTGGCCCGCAACTGCAGGGGCATACTCCAGTTCTACGCCATTCTGAACCTATTATGATCCTTCTGTCCATACTCTCAGGGCCCTCTAAGCTAACCCATGGGGAACCCTTATCCTCACCTGTGGACACCATCCGTGCAGCACCTAACCTTAGCTTGCTCACAGGTGTGTCCCAACAGACAGACAGTACCCACAAGGCCTACACAGTGGTGTGGCCCAATCCACCCCGAGGTGCAACTCCTGTCCCCCTCCCAGGAACAACTCTGTCCACCAGGACAACAAGCCACAGTGGCCACTGACAGCTGTTAGTGATGAGGGCCAAGTCCAACAGTACTGCAATCCATTACTGGCATTTATTTAACTTCCAGACCCTTGAGTACAATCTTGTACCATAGGGACTCATATAGGCAAGTTAAATATACCAATCAGGAGTATGCAGATTTAACCATGTTTAAAGTTGGTGCGCAGGCACTTTACCACTGGTAAGCAGAGGTACAACTCACAGAGTTCTAAAGCCAGCAAAAGTATAGGGCGGGCAAAAGGTGGAAATCTGGGGTGCCAACGCAGAAAAGACACATTTCCTACTCGCAGAAACCACTTTCTCGTCACAGTCTGACAAATCATTTTCATGGGAACTATCATTGGAACCACAGCTGGCTGCACAGTATTCATTAACCAGCTGGAAAATGACTAAATTTCTTCATATTGTCAAGGGTTCTGGGTGTCCATCAACTATCTCCCAAAATAGACATTACCATTGCTTGATTATTAAATTAAATTAAAAATCTTTAGTCTTTTACAAAATGACCTGACCTTAACCAGTATAAACCTAAACTATGTACGTCTTCTTTCTCTTTCTTCTTTACATATAGGTCCTCTTGTACTGCCTAATTGCAAAGGTTCTAAGGTTTTTGTGACTCTATTCATTTCTGAGCTATGCCAGACTACTCTATATTTTATTTAAAAATATTTGTTTTACTTTTTGTAGAAATATAGTACATTTAATACCATTGGCATCCACACACAATGAAAGTTCTATGTGTTAACATCAGAGCATCAGTTCAAAGATGGAGCTACATATTACTAGGCCTGGGCGGTAAATTTCGTTCCGCTCTCGGAATTTGCGATATTTTGACATTTTCGCGTTCCACGGAGAGCACGAAAATGTCAAAACTTTCGCAACCTGCAGCGAAACGGAAGTATTTTTCTTGTTCGCGCTTTAAAAATGCATTCTCACGCGCACGGTCGCGACTTACCGGGTCCCTGCGTTCGCCGACGAGTTTTCCCATCCGTTCGCGCGCGCCACAAGATGTTGGATTGTTGGTAGCCGATCGCGCTATCCTGCGAGAATTTGCGATCGCGAACATGTCATTGCGATCGCGAACAGGAAATAAGCATCGCGAGCAAGATGGCCGCGCCCATTAGCGACTGCATGGGCAAGTTGGAGATATATTTCCCCGCGAGCACGCAAAAACACATCACGAACGGGCGGGAAAAGAAATCTCCGCATCTTCGCGAAAGTTTCGCAGGCTCGCGGAGAGTTTGCGCAATTTCGTGATAATTTGCGAAAGTCAATTTCGCAAATTCCGCCCACCCTTACATATTATACAATTGAACAGTTGTTCCCCAACTAGATGGCCTATTAGTACTGGGGTAATTCAGTAGTGCCTAGAGGTATATCTGTAAAGGCTGCATTTTTGTATGTCCTATAAGTAACAACAATTGGGGTCAGGAATCCTCTCTTTCCCTCCTCCTTCCATCCCTGGTACTTACACCAGACTATTAATACTTTAGTCTTTTATGAATGACGTTCAGATAAGCGATGATCCAACTAAACCCATGAGTTCAGGGCAATTAGTAGTAGGATTTACCATTTGTGCCAAGACTTCCTTTAATTTGCAGCCCTTGGACAGCCTTTTCTCCTCTAGTCAACCAGCCTCAACTACCAAGCAATTAGTTCTGGTAATATAACTTAACAGTTCTTGATGGCTCTGTTTCAATGTTAATACCTCATTGTTTAAAGGAAGACAGTGTGATTTACCATCAAACAATTCCACATCAAAACAAAGAAACATATTACAACAGATGATTTCTCTGACTTCCTGCTGTAATTAAGTCACAATTAATTGTAATTAATTTACAACCCAGATATGAGATAGAGTAGCATCAGAATCGATTGCTCAGGATGGATGATATTATGGCCTAGACAGTCTGTTAAAAAGCAGTTACCTTGTTCTCTGGATCCAATTGATTGATGAACTCTTCTGACTTTCACTGTCTCCACCATGACTTCATATTACAATATTTTTTTAGTCAGTAGTAGAAGCGGTAATAAGGCGATAAATACAGGGACAGGACACACCCCTATGACCAGGGCCACCGGGATTATTCGTCTGAGGTGATTTTTGCATATCTAGATTTGCAGCATTTGCCACATAATCCTCCACCTGCTGCATAATTTGCAGATTTTAACAAGAAAAGGTTTTCGTTTCTCCCTCAATCGGTTCAAAAATCACTAAAAATGCAGAAGGCATGTGTTACCGCTCAGTGGAAGGCCTTTTGCAAAGGTTCACTGGTCATCTTTCTGCTGCTAATTGCTATATTTGGGTATTAATCTGGTAATAATAAGGTGCACCCAAAGCCCAGACAGTGTTAACAAGCGTAAAAAGTCCACAATAATGAAGTATACTAATAAAAAATGTACTGCATTAAGCTGCATAATTTGTCGTTTCTTTCCGCATAATTACTCAACCCTATCGCATAATTTGGCCCTCTCCTGCAACATAATTCCAGTGGTCCTACCTATGACTCATCCCTTATGCTTGGCACTGATGTTTGCAGGTGGAAGTGAGCATCTAAAAGCAAGAAGCGATCTCATTAACCCGCTGTGCACATCGAACTGTAGCAGTGTAAGGATATACATTAGCTGTATCTCTGTTTAACCAGCTATCTCTGTCCTGACCTGAAAATTCTTATTCTTAAAACTAAAATTTACCAGAGATTAGTATTTTAGCACTTCTCCCTGTTAGTAAGATAACTACCTCAACCTTCGTAACTATGCAATCTCTACTGAAGATTAATTAAGTTCCTACTTGACTCTTTTTGCCTCTGAAAAAGTAATGGCATTAATGTTCTGTTTTCCTATCTTATCAATCCATAAATTCCTTACTAAGAACTCTTACTAACTTGCACATGAATTATATATACCTATCATGTAGAACACTTTTGTCATGAGATATTATTCTTGCTCTTCTCAGGATCAAACTTCAAGTTTAAATACAACAATTTATACAGTCCTTAATGTTAAAAGTTACAAATTCCAAATCAATTGAAAGTTTGTTTCCTCTACACAACTTAATTTCTAGAATACTTTGCTGCCCTCATACAAACTGGAAAGGAAGCAACTTCTCTTAACAAAAAGTCTGAATCTGTGTAGTAAGGTCCTGACTGCAGCTACATTGTTTTTATCATTGCCTTGCCTATCAAGGGCACTGTGAATTATGAAGGTAGATATACCCGATAGTTCAAGGCGGCTGCCGGTGTCTCCAAACCACATGAGAGTTCAGGGGCCACTGAGAACTGTAGTTCATCATTAGGGTGCCCTCATGTAGTGTGTTCTCCACAAACGCATAGCCTCACATCATACACTCTGTGAGCACCACCAGCCTTCCCTTCTCTGGGATGGACTGAGAACCAGCAGATTTGGAGTCTCACTCCGATGCTCCCGCTGACCCATAAGCAGTGAGCCAAACCCTCTGACAGCCTTAGGAACAACGTGTGGTGAACTAGACTACCAGAAAAAGAGAAAAGTCAACTTACCTGGTTTGAAAATGTAGGGCATCAGAATATAATATTATCAGAAGCCAAAAAGCAGTTTCATAAAATTTGTCAAGATATTATTGATAATGAAAGAAAAAGCTATGAAATCAATCTCAATTGAAATATCTTAATTATCAACATCAAGTAGTTTTGAGTGACATGAATGGTGAGTTGAGAATATATTTATTGAAAGATTTATATTTCCCTATCAAGAAAAGTCCAAATTTAATATCTTAATTGCACACCGTTTACATTTCCAATTGGTACCTCATCAAATGCATTGCAGGTTGAGCAAAAGTGAATTTCATGCTATTTTCCAACAGGGTCTAGGCCATGCTTTGCCTGGAGTAAGCATGTGGGCAAATGGCACAGGGTAGTGTTTGATGACGCCTGATTTTGAATCCTGTACCAGGTGCAAGATGGTGTTTGCCCTCCAATGGAGGTACCCTAAAGTTCGATTTAGGATCTTTGTGTTTTAATTCAATAAAATGTGGCTGTGTACTTCGTTGTCTAAGAAAAACTAGACCTGAAGAAAAAAATCAGATGGGTAGAGTAGAAGAGTTATATAACGACGAAAAAAGAAATTCACTGGCCATTCTTTAGACACACAACATAACCTTAGACACACAACATAATTTACATGAGGTAAGGTTCCACATTAGAAGTGCTGAAAAATCCCAAGACCGGAGGACCACGAGAAAATTATTGGTGCATGAGTCATATTGGATGGAAATTCTCTTAAACCAAGGTTTAATGAAGCTACATGCTAAGTGAAAATGATGTACCCTTGCTTGGGTGTCCAGTCTTTGGATGGCATAGGTGGTGTATTGAAGAGGATGCCTTAGTGGCTCAGGATCAATTACTTTCTTCCTTGAACTTCTACCCTCTCCTTGGATAGCAGGTGAGGGTAATGGTTCCTGTCACTTGCCTGAACTGAATTGTTCAATTCTCAGATCTGTATAAGGTGAGCTCCTCTAGTAAGCTTTGATCTACCGGGCTACCTTTTTGTTGCACCATCCTGCTGGGTTCTCCAGTGCTCTATTCCTGAGTGAAATTCAGGGTTACAACCTTTTCGAAAAACATATTGATTGAAAAAACTTGACACAATTTTTCGAACTGCAAAAAAAGTGCCACTAGAACTTCCCTTCAGCCCCAGAATACTACCGAAATCTCAAGATTATCTTCGCCCATCTTCACCATATCTGCCTCCACTTTCTCCATGGCGAAGTGTCAGGTGAGGGTAAGGGCTCAGTAGATATATGGGTTATCTAATGATATGTTTCAGGAGGTTCAGGTTGGGCCATTGTTGCAAACCAGGAGTACGTGTATGTGACCTTCCAGTGGTGATCAGCAAGCTAATCAGATAATGTTGAGACTAAACTCCTGCTCATAGTTCACTGCTCAGCAGTCTGCACCCAGTCTCATACAGGCCTTCTGAATCCATCTCAAGAAGAGACAGGGGGTGATGTAGTTACAATGGCCAATGAATCAACTTGGCAGATCTGAGCATTGTAAGCACAGGCTGGTGTTGAGCGTGGAAGTGGCACATGATGGGTATTAATGGACAGGTGAAGTAATGCAATGATCCCCCCAGCTGTTACTTGGATGTTCTTAGTCCTTCCTAGCCTAATGCATGCTTTAGTGCTCTGCTGATATCCATATTCTCCGCCTCTTTGTCTTTGTCATTCTCCTTCCATTGCTTTGCAGTGTATGGTCTTGATCTCCCGTCCAGTACAAGTTTATGGTCTCCATTCTCCTCCTGAGATGCAGTGTCATCTTAAGAATTTTGAAGGTCCCAAACAAGAAATGTTTTGGGGCACCTGATCACAATAATTTTGAATATCATTACTCATTTTCTACTAATTCAAGCACATTATGTCAGACAATATTGTTTTATACAATAATGATTGTGATACAGAAATAGAAAGAAGTGAGATAGAGAAAAAGTTCACTTCTAAAAGCCTGTTGGAGAATTCCCCACTTTGCCCATGCCTTAAAACATCTCTGCTCCGATGTTGTTTGCGTAGGTTTCAAATTTGTATGCCTCCTCTATCAGTAAAATGGTTTTGCTGCATCCTGGGCCAAGTTGCTAGCAGTGACTTCCTGCTATTGTTTCTCTTGTAATTGTGCGTGTACATCTGCCTGAATAACTGCCACTATACGCTGATGCGATGAGAATGACCCTCTACATGGTAAACAGGCGTGTTCCCCTGCTCTGAATATCTATCTGTGTGTATCTGGTATCCTACATTTTTATTTTTGGCCCTTGTGTCACTCAAATCTGGCACGTGCACAGAAGCCTACACCTGTCCCTGAAGTGTATTTCCTGGATTGTCAAGGGATGGACACGGCTGGGTCTTCTTTTAAAAAAAAAAAAATTTTTATTAGGTTTCATCAACCCTGTGTTTTTTTTTTTTCCCCCTCCGGCACAAAAGGAACACATACAGTATACAATATATTTAATATAATAATAACAATAATGATAGTAATGGTACAACAAAATACATCAAGCTTCTTGAGTTCCGTTTTCTATTAGGAAATCCATTCCAGAATTGGTAACCAAATTTTATGGCCTAGCCTTCTCTTGCTTCGCCCTTTGGTTCTATAAATTGATAGTTCAACATTATACATAGCCAATAATCTTGCCCTCCAGTTCAAAAAGGTAGGGGGGTCGGGACTTATCCACTCAGAAGTAATACATGAACGAGCAACTGCCATCATAATAAACAAAAGTGCACTCACCATATCACTTCTTACGTTTGCTGTAGGATCTGAACCTACCGCAGTAATAACTAAATCGGACGTAATCTGTATGGGGGTTCCAAATATAGATTTTAGAAATTCCTCCAATTCGAGAAAGAAACTCCCCAATCTCGGGCAGGAAAAAAACATATCAGCAGCGAACAAACCACATCGATTACAGTTGACACCGGTTGTAACCCCCCAACGGGATATCTTCCCAGGGGAATAATAAAGATCAAACAGGGCCATATAATGCTGACTACGCATTCTTCCTGTCATTAAAACAGCGTTGGCGAGATCAATTGATTTCCTTATATTAAGTTCAACTACCCTCCATTGCAGTTCTCATTTCCTTCGGCATTCCTTCAAATCATCAGGGAGGACATCAACTAAGTATTGATAATATTGCCCAATCGAGATTTTGCTCTTCATTTTCTCTATTATAATACTATGTTGACCAATATCAGCACCCAATTTATATAAATAACTCCGAATTTGTAAATATTTGAAGAAATCCTGTTTGTCTAACCCAAACTTTTCGCTAAGATCTGAAAAAGTTACTAAGCTCCCTTGGTCAAACAAATCCCCTAGAAAACAGATTCCTTTCAAGCCCCATTTAAAGGCTACTTGATCCCGAAAAATGACCGGAAGTAACCCTGAGGCATTAAAAGGAGTATATACATTTATTTTAGGGATACGAAATAAACGTTTAATTTGCTGCCAAACTTTATAGGCAGCCTTACGGATCTTAAACCTGTTTTTTTATAGTAACTTGGTTCTATCATAGTTACTAAGCAGCAGTTTACATCTCTACCTAGCCCGAATTCAAAGATAGATGGTCTATGACATAGAGGGACCGAGGTTTTGCTCCCCACTACTAGCGGCCCCAAGATCTGCATCATGGCCGCCCAATAATACATTATAAAATTTGGAATACCCCACCCCCCCCCCGATTTCTTGGAAGAATCATTTTCTTATAGGCTCTTCTAGTTCTTCGATATCCCCACAAAAATCGTGAACACATCCTCTCCAATTGAATGAAACTAAGCTTAGGGAATTCTATAGGGAGGGTTCTAAATAAGTACAAAAATTTGGGGAGAACTAACATTTTTAAAACATTGCATCTGCCGTAAATAGAGAGGTGTAAATGATCCAAGCGTTCCAGAGTTGCATTGACCTTTCCGATCACTGGAAGCATGTTCAGAGCAGGAATTCTGTCCACGCTTGGAGTAATTATTATTCTCAAGTACATTGCCTCCGGAGTTATTACTACGTCAGTCGGAGGGTCCTTGCCGGAATAAAGTACCTGCGTTTTTTCAATGTTGAGTTTGTAGCCTGAAAATTGAAAATTGAAAATTGACCAAACTGTACAGCTAATTCTTTTATTGCCGGAAGAGCTGTTACAATATCACTGGAAACGGCTGGGTCTTCTTTGTCGGATTTTTTGACTGTCTGAGGTAAGGACGATTCCTTTGTGAACTCACTATGCCTTTCCACTTTTGTTAAATGTGGAGAGGACAGGTATCCGCAGCAAGGGTCGCAGTTCTGTGGAGGAAAGCCAGCAGCACAAAAACCTCGAGGACAATGAAAAAGAGTCTCAGAGTCCAGGAGAAGTAGGAGTCCTCAAGGAGACAGTTCTGAAAGAACTTCAGGAGAGGATCAGAACTGGACTGCAGGCTGTATCTACACAAAGACTCTTAATGGACAAACATTAGGGGCATAAATAGATGCTAAGGGAGTGTAGAAGCTGACGAATAATACTCCAGCTGCGTTGTGACAACGTGAAAAAAGGAGACTGCTGTCCTTCTCTAATAGGCAAACTAAACTTAAATGATAAAAGATTCACATGACGACTAGAGTACAAAAAAGGAATATTCGACCATATTGGATTTTGTTGGAAATTTGCCCTTCCAGCAGGGTCATGCCAGATTTTTGCTGAATCCACTTTTTGTTGGCCATAGGACTCTTCACACTTTACTCCTACTAACCAGTGGTAAAGTGCTTCTGCTCTCTCTTTTAAACCTGGTAAAGTTGTCAAATACTTAATTAGCACATTTAATGTATTTATAAATTCCTAGTATATGGTACTACATGCACCCAGGGCAGGTAAATTAAATTATGCCAGTGGGCGTGCAGCACTCATTGTGCCACCCTCTAAAGCTGTACTATGAAACCTGTCTCTGGGCCTGTGATTGCAACATGGGTGTGCAGTTTAAAACCGCCATTTCGACCTGACAAAATAGACCTTTTGCCAGGCCTAAATCTTCCTCTTTAATATAGGTCACCCCGAGGTAGGCCTTAAATGCCCGTAGGGCAGGGTGTGTGGCATTTAAAAAAGTAGAACATGTATATTTCATGTTTTACATGCCCTGGCAGTAACCTCCAAAGTCATTCTTATTTTCACTGTGGCAAGGCTGTCTCTCCCATAGATTAACACTAGTTTACACTATTACATTTGCTAGCTCTAAATCCACTTTGGGGGTCGCTAGAATGATGGTTCAAGGACTCATTTTAATAGTCTTTTAAAACCAACATATTGGTCAATTCGGATTTTATATTACTATTTTGGAAATTGCACTTTTAAAAAGTTATTTTCGTGGCTAAGCAAAAAGGGCATTTCCGCCAGTGTCCAATGTCACTTGACTGCTGATGGATCCCCTATGGTGACATATGGATTGCTCCCAGACATTAGAGAAAGGGCTTGGGTGTAGGGAGATGTTTTGAATAAGATGGGGGCCAGGGGATGGGCCCAGTCTTTCCTGAGCATAAAAAGGATGCCTAACCTTCCACTTGCAGATGTAGTTCACACCTGGGCCTGCCTCCCTTGCCTCAAAACCTAGTGGAATGGGGAGCACACCCAGAACTGTTTTTGAAGTGGCCACAAGGGAAAGATTACCCATTATCATATCCACACCTCTTAGTGGGCACAGGGAGCTCTAACCAGGAGAAGAAAGGTTCTGACATGTTAGATCTAAGTAGAGGTGGCAGATAGTTTACAGTAAAACACTCAGGAAGTGCTGCAAAAGAAAGTGAGTAGGGTCACCCTAGGGAACTTTTAACCCATTGGTTAGGGAGTGTCCAGGAGTTTTCCCCACCCATAGGATGGCACTGGGCATAAATGTGCCATTCCCTGTACCCTCCTCAGAACACTCCTCGACCTGTGGTGAATTAGAAGTAGGACTGCCCTGCTGTCTGAAGAACTTCAAGAAAAACTGAACCTGCTTGCCTTGAGCCCAGGACCCCAGATGTGACTCTAAGGGTCAGTTGGCTGACCTCCTGTTTGAGCTACAGGAACACAACAAGCTTCCAAAGGCCTCTCTCCTTTAACTGCCCAGCTGACCAGTTCTAACTGAACCTGCCCTGGTCCCTGCTGCTGGCCTCTATTTCAGTGAGCCCTAATCCCCATGGACGTCAAGGCCTTCCTGGCACAAAGACTTCATACTTTGCCCACTATGAACTTTCCTGCCTTCAGCGATGACCGCACTAATGACCCCTCTTTTCAGCAACTTACTGTCATTGAACCCGGCTTCAGATCTAGCTTGTAGCTTTCCCCGCCAACAACTTGTCGTAACCAGTTTTTCTCCATAAAATGTTCTACATTTGAAGATAAGCTTTCCACCGGGATGAACCTGGTCCATTTATTCGACCGGCAATCCATTGCAGTCTGCCTTAACTTTTGACTTTGGCCCAGTATAGTGCGACCAGATAATCATGGTTGGCGCTTTGTGGTTTTTGGTGCTCTTTTTATATTCAAACTTTAAAAAAATCATAACTCTGGTTCTATGTATTGGATATTTGTTGTTTTGGTGTCATTTTGTTGATTAAAATGTACTCTATTTTATAAAGTATTGATGCAGTACTCTACACTTATGCCTGACTGCCTTATGCCAAGCTACAAGGGGGTTCAGCAGATGTTTATTTAGTGACTTGTGTGGCTCACCCTGACAAGGATTTTGATTATTATTTGAGGTGGGTTCTCACCCCACTCAAATAACTAGATTCTTACAGATTTACTAAAGAGAAAGATAAAAGACGAGGACTGTAATTAAATCATTTAAAGGCTTACACACATCCCCTTACATAAGTGACTGCCCATCTCTGTCGGAAAGGCCATGCGATTGCTGGTGAGTCTCTGACCTGCCCTCCTTCAATACCCCGCATCACTGATCTCCAGAATGGAACTTTAACGAACAGCTAGAAGAAGACACCATCAGCTACCAGGGAGAAGGACAAGCATCAGCTCAAGTTCTGGTAAATTTGAACCCTTCTTCTTATTGCCACCACCAGCCCACCAGCCTCTGGGACCTGCTGAAGCAGCGGTATTCCTTTTTTAAAATAACATTTTATTAACTGTAAAATCAGCAACAGTTGCAGCAGTCGTGATAATGAAGTAGTGCATATCTTTACAGGGTACACGTAAGGGCATCAGAGACGACCGGCATCACATCAAGGGCATTTAGTACAAAGACAAACAAAGCATAAGACATTGTACAGGCGACTCTAGGAACAGTTTAGGACCAGGGAGTTGCTCCAGGCGCTCCGGACCCCCCACCCACCTCCAAGTTATCCAGCAAGGCCCGTCTTTCTCGGCGGAGTTCTACCGTAGGAGAAATACAGATGTCCCCCTGTTGGAAGGCGGACCTCGGGGGAGTCGGAGTGACCACCCAGGGGGGCCCCCCACACTGTACGAAGTAGCCAAGCGCTGCTGAGAAGCCTCCTAGGAGAGGTCCTTCTCCTATACCGTACTAGCACAGTAACACCACCACACAGGACTCGAGGATGTTTATCAAGATGAGCAATTCTTTATCAGCTTCTAGGAAGTTACGGTTATCGATATATACAAGGGGGGATCGAGGGATCCGCAAGAGTCTCAAAGTCTTTGGTAGGGACGGGGTAGCGGGACAGTCTTTAGTAGCAGCTGGACACAAGAGTACCTTAGGCCCAGTTCTTGATCCTCAAGCTGGAGGGACTCTGGGTCTCGGAGTGGTCGAGCCGCGACGGCGTCAGCAGGGCTCTGGCGATCAGTTCGCGGAGCTTGAGCCGCGACTAGGTCAGCAGGGCTCTTAAGGTGGTTCAGTTCAGCTCGAGCCGCGACGACGTCAGCAGGGCTCTGGGGGAGGTTTCAGCGAGGTTTGGCCGCGACAGCGTCAGCAGGGCCCCGATGTTCCGTGAGGTTCCTTGTCTCAATAAGGTGGAGCCGCGACGCAGTCAGCAGGGCTCGTGGTATAGTGTCAGGCAAGAGTTCTTCTCCGTAGGGTCAGCCGCGATTCCATCAGCAGGGCTCTTGACTCCGGGATACAACTGCTGTCCCATTGCGGGGTTGCCCCAGATATAGGTCTGGAGCCCTTTGATGTCCGGGCCCTTGCGCCTGGGGGGGGGGCAGAGAGGCCGGGCTGGGAGAGGCCAGATGCCCAGCGGGAGAGGCGCCAGGCCCGGGGAGGCCGGAGGACGATCGCACCTAGGTGTTGAGGAACGGTGGGGGTCCCATCGAAACTCCCCTCCTCCGGGAGTGGTGAAGTGGCCATGCGGTGCCCCCTGGCCAGATCTTGGTGCCTCGATGTCGGGGCTTCGCTGGGACCGAGGCCGGAGGGAGCCGGGCTGCGTGGGCTGGTGCGTGGAGCAAGCATGGGGGGGACCCCAAAGGGATGAGGGGTCCCTGGGCGGCCTGGAAAAGGGGGCTGCTGAGGCGGGTGTAGGAAAACGGGTACAATCCAAAGGGGGCCTCGAAGGGAGGAGGGGTCCCTGGCGGCCTGAAAGGGCGGCCCGTGTAGGCCGGTGCGGGGGACGAGCACAATCCAAGAGGGTTAAGACCACGCCATGAGGCCGGGTCCAACAGGCGTCCCCCCCCCCCAGCCGAAGGCAGGGAGAGTCACCCATTTCCTTGGGCGTTCTCCTCGTCGAGGCGGAAGAAGCTGGACAGGCCGTCGGCGTTGGCGTGGTCATTGCCGGGCCGGTGTTCCACAGAGAAGTCCATCCCTTGCAGCGAGATGGACCATCGCAGCAGCTTGGGGTTCTCGCCCCTCATTTGCATTAACCACCGCAAGGGCCGGTGGTCGGTCTGGACCCGGAAGTGGGTGCCTAAGAGATAGGGCCGGAGCTTTTTGAGGGCCCACACTACAGCGAAGGCCTCCCGCTCGATGGTGCTCCACCGCTGCTCCCGGGGCAGCAGCCGTCGGCTGATGAAGGCCACGGGTCTGTCGAGTCCCTCCGAATCTACCTGGGACAGGACGGCCCCAATTCCATATTCGGAGGCGTCCGTCTGCACCACGAACTCCTTGCTGTAGTCAGGGGCCTGTAGCACGGGGCAGTGCACATTGCCGTTTTGAGAGTCTCGAAGGCCGTCTGGCAGCGGGGGGTCCAGTGTACCTTCTTGGGCTGCTTTTTTGACGTGAGCTCTGTGAGGGGGCCGACAATGCTCCCATAGTCTCTGATGAATCGCCGGTAGTACCCGGTGAGGCCCAGGAAGGCCCGGACAGCTGTCTGGGTGGTGGGGGGTTCCCACGCCTGGATGGCATCAACTTTCGGTTGGAGGGGAGCCACCTGACCGCTCCCTGCTTGATGGCCCAGATAAGTCACCGATCCTTGGCCTATCTGGCATTTGCTGGCCTTGATCGTGAGCCCGGCCCTTTGGAGGGCGGCCAGCACTGCTTTGAGGTGCCCCAGGTGCTCAGCCCAGTGGCTGCTGCATACGGCAAAGTCATCTAAATAAGCCGCGCTGAAGACCTTGTTCACTAGTCTCTGGAAGGTGGCCGGGGCGTTCTTCATGCCGAAGGGCATCACCCGAAAGTGGTAGTGCCCATCAGGGGTGGAGAACGCGGATCTCTCTTGGGCACTGGGGGTGAGCTGGATCTGCCAGTACCCGGCGGTGAGGTCAAAAGTGCTCAGGTAGCAGGCTGCCCCTAAGCGGTCGACGAGCTCGTCGGCCCGGGGAAGAGGATGGGCATCGGTCTTAGTAACAGCGTTCAGGGCCCGGTAGTCCACACAAAATCGTTGCTCCGGGGGGGTGCCTGGTGCGGCGGCCTTTGGCACCAGGACGACGGGACTGGCCCATGGGCTGTCGGAGGGCTCGATGACCCCGAGGGCCAGCATCTTCGCCACCTCAGCCTGGATGTAGGCCCGCACCCGGTCGGGTACTCTGTAGGCTCTGTGTCGCACGAGGGGACTGTTCCCAGTGTCGACGTCGTGGACACACCATGGAATCACCCCCGGAGTGAGGGAGAAGAGGGCCGCGAAGGGCTGCAACAGTCGCTGACAGTCGTGGTGCTGTTCCGGGGTCAGGGAGGAGGCGAGTTGGATGCCTTCGATGGTCCCGTCGTGGTCGCTGGTCCGCAGGAGGTCGGGTAGGGACTCGGAGTCGCCTTCGCCCCCGTCGTCGGTCGCTAGCAGTAGGCTTAGTTCGGTCCGGGCAAAGTGGGGTTTGAGCCGGTTAGCGTGTAGAACCCGGAGGGGGTTCCGGGGAGACTCCATGTTGATCAGGTAGGTGACAGGGCTCTTCTTTTCCACCACCTTGAAGGGCCCGGTCCATTTGTCCTGGAGGGCGCAGGGGTCAACCGGTGACATGACCCAGACTTGCTGGCCCGACTCAAACTCGATGGTAGAGGCGTTTTGATCGTACCATCTTTTCATGTCCTCTTGGCTGGCCTCGAGGTTGGCTTCGGCCAGGGCTCGGAACCTTCGTGTCTGGTTTCGTAGGGTCAGGAGGTATCTGTAGACGTCGGGAGGGGCATCTCGGGGCTTCGTCTCCCAGCCCTCCTTGACCAGGCTGAGGGGTCCTCGGACTGGATGCCCGTACAACAATTCGAAAGGGCTGAACCCCAGGGATTTCTGCGGGACCTCCCGATAGGCAAACAGGAGGCACGGCAGCAGGACATCCCATCTCCGCCGTAGGGGTTCTTCCAGGCCCTTGATCATGCCTTTTAAGGTTCTGTTGAACCGCTCGACCAGTCCGTTCCCCTGAGGGTGGTATGAGGTGGTGAACTTGTACGTGACCCCGCACTGCTGCCACAGGGACCGCATGTATTTAGAGATGAAGTTCGTACCTCGGTCGCTCACCACTTCTCGGGGGAACCCCACTCTCGAGAAGATCCCCATTAAGGCCTGGCCCACTACGGGGGCTGTCACAGTTCGAAGCGGGATGGCCTCAGGGTACCTGGTTGCGTGGTCTACGAGGACCAGGATGAAGCGGTGACCCAGGGCGGTCCGGGGGTCCAGGGGCCCTACGATGTCTATGCCGACCCGTTCGAACGGGGTGTTGACTGCTGGGAAGGGCTGGAGAGGGGCTTTGACCCGTCCCCCCGTCTTGCCGCTGGCTTGGCAGGTCTGGCATGACCGGCAGTGGTTGTCCACGTCCCTCCGCATCCGGGGCCAGTAGAAGTGGGTCACCAGGCGGCTGTAGGTTTTGTCTTGCCCCAGGTGCCCGGCGAGGGGCACCTCATGTGCCAGGTTAAGGAGGAACTCCCGGAATCGGAGGGGGACCACCAGCACTCGACTGGCCCCCAGTTCTGCAATCTTCTGCTCGCTGTACAGTAGTCCTTTGGCCCAATAGACCCACTGGGTTCCGGTCTGGTCACCGTTGGCCTGCGAGGCCGCTTGCTGCCGGACTCCTTCAAGGGAGGGGCAGGTCTTCTGTTCCTGCAAGAACTGTTCTCTGGTGGGGCCCCCGCCGTGGCGCCATTGGGCAAGCTCCGGGAGTGTGCCGAGAGAGGCGATCTCGTACGGGGGGGGGCACCGTGGATCTGGCATCGGTGTCCGCTTCTTCCTCGCTGGAGGCAGGTGGTGGCACGGGCCCCTCGGGCTCGACGGTGTCTGCGGCCATGGACGAACGGGGGGCCTGGGCGGCCATGGACCGGGTGGTGGCGCAGGCCCACTCGGGTAGTCCTAGCATTCGGAGATGCTCTCGCCGCTCCACTTGAGCCCAGGGGGAACTCTCGAGGTCGTTCCCCAGGAGGCAGTCCACCGGAGCGTTGTCGCGGACAGTCACCTTCAGCATGCCCGTCACCCCTCCCCATTCGAAGGGAATCTGGGCCATCTGGCACATGCTCTCGCTGTTGTCGGCCGTCCGGACGGGGCATAGCACATTCGGCAGGATCTGTTCGGGGGCCACCAGGTGGCATCGGACAGCGGTGACACTGGCTCCGGTGTCACGGAGGGCTTCGGCCCGTCGTCCATTAATAGTGACCCACTGTTGGTACTTCTGGGTGTTGCTCGGGATGGGTGTTCGGGGCACCATTTCTCGGCTGCCCAGGCAGACTAGGGACATGGCCGCCGGCTCCCACTCAGTGGACCCCCCGTCGAGGGGTTCTTCCTCTTCCTCCCCTTCTCCCAGGGCGGCAGCTGCTAGTTGTCGGGGCGGGGGCCCGCTGGTCCCACTTCGTCGGTTCAGGGGGCAGGCAGGGTCGCTGGCATAGTGTCCTGTTTGTTGGCAGCCGTAGCAGGTTATCGTGGGCTGGGGTCCGGTTTTGGCTGGCGTCGTCCCTCTTCGGGCTAGGTTCGGGGAGGTGTGTTGCTGAGGCGGCCCCCAAGGCGGACTCCGGGGCGGCCCGGCTGGGATGTCCCGATTCCTGTTCGACCCTCCTCCCCCGCCGCGCTGGCGGGGGGGTCCGGTGGGGTTTCGCTGGTACTCCCCCATCGAGCTCCGGGGGACTCGGGTGTTGACCCATCGATCGGCCTCGGCGGCGAGCTTCCGCGGCTCGGTCAGCTTGCTGTCGAGGAGGTGTTGTCTTAGCTCCACGAAGCAGTTGTTGGAGAGGTGTTCCCAAATAATGAGGTTGACCAGCTGCCCGTAGGTGGTGACCTTGCTCCCCTTGATCCAACCTTCTAGGGCCCTGCTGAAAAAGTCAACATACTCTACCCACGTGGTACCGGGGATTTTCTTGCAGTCTCTGAAACGCTGGCGGTACATTTCCGCGGTTAGTCCATAGCGGGAGAGCAGGGCCTCCTTCATATGGTCGTACGAGGTCATCACCTCTTCCGGGAGCTGGAGTAGGGTGTCTCGGCCCTCGCTAAGGAACCGACCCCATAGGCCGGCACCCCAATCCTTCCGGGGTACCCGATGGGAGGTCATGGCCACCTCGTACGCCTTAAACCACTGCTGGATGTCGTCGTTTTTATAGTACTCCTTGACGACATCTTTGGGAATATGGACCTTGGCTTCGGTGGGCGGCAGAGCGTCTCTATTGCTGGGGGTGCCGGTCTCCCCCTTCTGGGCCTTGAGCTCGAGTTCTTTGAGGCCCCGCTCGTGTTCGAGGGTCAGCCTTTTCTCCTCCAGCTCTCGATGCCGCTTCTTCTCCTCTATCTCCTCTTGTAGCCGTAGCTGTTCCATGGCCAATTTCTTTTCGGCCAGCAGGAGTTCGCCGTCCAGCCGAAGTCGTGCGAGCTCTAGCTCATGGGTCCGGACCTTCTCCCGCTCTTGTATTTCTTCCGCGGAGAGGCCGGTTTCCAGGCTGTTTCTCCCTCCGTTCGCTGGGGTCGGTGCTGGTGGCGTGGCTGCATTCAGGGGCAGGGGACCTTCACTCTGGGAGGGACCCGCCTCGGACTCTATCCAGGTTCTCAGGGCTTCCTGCATCTCTTCCTTGGTACCTAGGCCGGTGGTCGCAATGCCCTTGTCCTTGCAGAACTGTTTTAACTCTTTGTGCGTGTACTCTTCCAATCGTTCTGGTTGGAACTCCATGGTCTCTGTTCGTCTGGATGGATAGCGAGTGAGTTACTTGCTTGTACGATCTGCGTTCGGCTCGGATCCCGTCGCTGGCCACCAAATGTTGGAAGGCGGACCTCGGGGGAGTCGGAGTGACCACCCAGGGGGCCCCCCACACTGTACGAAGTAGCCGAGCGCTGCTGAGAAGCCTCCTAGGAGAGGTCCTTCTTCTATACCGTACTAGCACAGTAACACCACCACACAGGACTCGAGGATGTTTATCAAGACGAGCAATTCTTTATCAGCTTTTAGGAAGTTACGGTTATCGATATATACAAGGGGGGATTGAGGGATCCGCAAGAGTCTCAAAGTCTTTGGTAGGGACGGGGTAGCGGGACAGTCTTTAGTAGCAGCTGGGTACGAGGGTACCTTAGGCCCAGTTCTTGATCCTCAAGCTGGAGGGACTCTGGGTCTCGGAGTGGTCGAGCCGCGACGGCGTCAGCAGGGCTCTGGCGATCAGTTCGCGGAGCTTGAGCCGCGACTAGGTCAGCAGGGCTCTTAAGGTGGTTCAGTTCATCTCGAGCCGCGACGACGTCAGCAGGGCTCTGGGGGAGGTTTCAGCGAGGTTAGGCCACGACAGCGTCAGCAGGGCCCCGATGTTCCGTGAGGTTCCTTGTATCAATAAGGTGGAGCCGCGACGCAGTCAGCAGGGCTCGTGGTATAGTGTCAGGCAAGAGTTCTTCTCCGTAGGGTCAGCCGCGATTCCATCAGCAGGGCTCTTGACTCGGGGATACAACTGCTGTCCCATTGCGGGGTTGCCCCAGATATAGGTCTGGAGCCCTTTGATGTCCGGGCCCTTGCGCCTGGGGGGGGGGGGCTGAGAGGCCAGGCTGGGAGAGGCCAGACGCCCAGCGCGAGAGGCGCCAGGCCCGGGGAGGCCGGAGGACGATCGCACCTAGGTGTTGAGGAACAGTGGGGGTCCCATCGAAACTCCCCTCCTCCGGGAGTGGTGAAGTGGCCATGCGGTGCCCTCTGGCCAGATCTTGGTGCCTCGATGTCGGGCTTCGCTGGGGCCGAGGCCGGAGGGAGCCGGGCTGCGTGGGCTGGTGCGTGGAGCAAGCATGGGGGGGACCCCGAAGGGATGAGGGGTCCCTGGGCGGCCTGGAAAAGGGGGCCGCTGAGGCGGGTGTAGGAAAATGGGTACAATCCAAAGGGGCCCTCGAAGGGAGGAGGGGTCCCTGGCGGCCTGAAAGGGCGGCCCGTGTAGGCCGGTGCGGGGGACGAGCACAATCCAAGAGGGTTAAGACCACGCCACGAGGCCGGGTCCAACACCCCCGGATATTTGTTCCACCTTCCCCACTTGTGGCCCCATTTTTTGGGGCAACCTCGACCCTTATAGACCGTTTTCTCCGCCACCATTGATCGATCCATGTCCTTGGCCCAGGCGCTCAACGATGGCACAGCGGCTACCCCCCATTTCCGGGCAATATTTCTTTTAGCTATGGCCCAGCCTAGCACCACCCATTCCTACTACGTTTGGGTAAGGTCCGTATCATCCCACACATTAAGGAGGCATAACTGAGGGGAGGGGACAATCGACTTGCCGGTGGCCCTCGCCATCTGACGGGTGACTTCTGTCCAATAGTGTTGTATGGAGGGGCAGGCCCACAAAATGTGCGTGAATGTGCCTACATGAGAACAACTACGAAGGCAGAGCCCGTCGGGACGCCTACCTAGTTTACACAGTAGGATCGCATCAAAATATACACGATGCAGCACCTTGAACTGGACCAGACGGAGCCGCATCGGTATCGCCACCTCCCGGGGAGAGGCAAGCGCATCTCTCCATTCCTCATCAGACATCTCGCCCACGTCCGTTTCCCACCTGGCCCGTACGTTCTGCATAGTGTCAGCTTGGTTATTGATTAACTTTTTATATGTTAAGGAAATGGCCCTGTGGTCCATTGGATCTAGCAACAATCTGTCTTCCAATGGCGAGTGGGCCGGAAGAGGGGTCTCAGCGGGTAGTACACAGTCAAAAGCATGACTAATTTGTAGATAGCGGTAGTGCTCAGAGGGAGCAAGCTGGTATTGAAGCTGAAGCTACTCGAAGGTCGCCTTCCTGCCCTTAACCCATAAGTCCCCCACTTTAGAAATGCCGATAAGATCCCACTTATCGAACCCCGCACAGGTGCTCAGCCGTCCCAGACAATCCGGTTCCCAAAGCGGAGTGGCCTTAGTCAGCCGCCCACTCCACCCCATTCGCTTCTGGAGAAGATGCCAAATTTCCACCGTTCTTGCCGTGGGGCCAGTCAAACCTAATTTCTTCGGGTTTGAGTATAGTGCCCTGTTATATCCACCCTTCCCCATGAGCCATCGGTCGGTTCGGAAGCTAGGGTCATCATACGCCCGTACACCCACTGGTTGATCGCGATCAGTTGATTTGCCTGATAATAAAGGCGTAGGTCCGGCAGTCCAATCCCCCGTCATACCAGCCCATAGTCAGTTTTTTCATTGCAATGCGCGGCGTTCCGGTATCCCACAACAATCCACGCAGTGATGCTTCAATCTTTAGGAAATAGGCTTCTGGGACCGGGATAGGCGAATTCTGAAGGGCGTAGAGGAAATGGGGGAGGGCTAGCATCTTGAAAAGGGCTGCACGGCCCAGGAGTGTAAGGGGCAGCGTCTTCCAATGGGTCACGTCAGATTGGAACCGCTTCAATGGGCCCTCTAGGTTTCGCTCGTAGAATAATGTTGTATCCAATGTTATAAAAATGCCCAGATATTGGAAACCCTGTATTGCCACCGGTATAGTATAACCCCTGGGACTGAGCGGCGGATCACCCCAGAGTGGATACATCTGGGATTTAGACCAGTTGAGATGGTACCCAGAGTTGGCCCCAAATATGTGAAAGATATGCAGTACCCGCCGAATCGATCGCTTGGGAGAGGCCAGGTACAATAAAATATCGTCCGCATATAGCGAGATGCGGTCTTCATGATCTGTTGTCCATTTAAGGCCCCTAATTTCTGGGTCCTTTCGGATCCAGACCGCAAGTGGCTCCAATGCCAGGGCAAAGAGGAGCGGCGACAGGGGGCAGCCCTGTCTCGTGCCGCGACCGAGGGAAAAGGGGGTCGAGCGGTGGTTATTGACTGACACAGTAGCCGTGGGCAAGGTGTATAATAGTCGAATCCATCCTAACAACCGAGGGCCCAGCCCCACACAGGCTAGGACAGCGAAGAGATACTCCCACGCCACCATATCGAACGCCATCTTGGCATCGAGCGCTAGCAATAGTGCGTCTTCTTGGAGTGTTGCTGCCCGACCCAGATCCCCATGCACTCGACGCAGATTCCGTGCGGTATTGCGGCCCGGCATGAAACCCGACTGGTCCGGGTGGATCAGGGCCGCGAGATATGGGAGCAGTCGATTGGCCAGTAGTTTAGCCAGGATTTTGGCTTCCACCGCGATCAGGGAGATGGGCCTGTACGATGCACATTCCTCCGCTGGTTTGCCGGGTTTGCGGATTACCACTATTGTGGCAGTGTGAAGTTCGGGCGGAAGGGCGCCGGTCTCATAACACTCCTTGTACAAGGTTAGCAGATGGGGTGCCAATTTCAGCGCCATATTTTTCACAAATTCTATCGGGATTCCATTGGGACCCATGGCCTTTCCGGAGCGGATATCCCGGATGGCTGTCTGAATTTCTTCTAATGAGATATCGGACTCCAGAGTCTCTTGTTCTTGCTGGGAGAGACCTCGCACATCAATGGTGGCGAGGAGGTCTGCCGCCCAACATGCTTGCGAGTCCTGCGGCGGGGTATATATTTGCTCATAGCACTTAGCAAACGCTTCAGCGATATTTTGGGGGTCCGTGATCAACACCCCATCCGGCCCTTTTATCGCTCCCACCCATCGCGCCGCCAATTCCCTCCGCTCTAGCCAAGCCAGCAATTTACCCGTACGTTCCCCCAGCTCATAAATTCTGTGTCGGGTGGCGAGGGTTCGGCGACTGGCCTCCTCATAGAGCAGTTGTTTATAATCACGTCTCTTGATTTCCAGTAGGTGTTGGGCCTCGTGGGCGGAGGTGTGTGTTGTCCCCTGCTCGAGCTGAAGTATCTCCGCCTCCAGCTCGCAAACCCGCCGTCTGCGTTCAGTTTTATGCCCCACCATCAGCTCCAGCGCTCTCCCCTTAATAACCGCCCCATAGGCGCCCCACAATGTTACCGCCAAAGCTACCGATCCCTCATTTTCATCAAAATAACAGTCAGTGTCATGTCGCAGGGAGTCTCGGATGTGCAGGATTTTCAACAACCACGGCTGAATCCGGATGGGCCCAGGCTGTCGCTTTAGACTGGCACCCAAGAAAGATACGACCGGGGAGTGATCGGAAATTCCCCGTGCCAAGCTCGAGGAGTCTGTGAAGTTATGAATATCTTGCGCGTGTGTGAACAGGTAATCAAGCCGTGAGTGACTTCCGTGCACCCCGGACTGAAAAGTATAAAGTGCATCTCGGGGGTGTGACCATCTCCAAACGTCCACCAGGCCAAAGGCATCCGCGAAATTGCACAGTGGTGAGCCCCGCGGATCGTTCCCTCGGGGTGGGGTACGGTCCACTGTGTCGTCCATCGTCAGGTTAAAGTCGCCGCCCATAACCACAGTACCCTCCGGAAGGGTCAGTAGAATCTTCCCGACGTCCGCCAGTGTCTGGCACTGAAGGCCCGGCGGCGCATATACCGAGAGCAAGTTGAGGGCCCTCCCTTCCCAGCTACCTGAGCAAACAACGTATCTACCCTGAGGCTCGGTGTGAGTTGTGTGAACCACATAGGGGCAGCCCTTTCTCAGGAGGATCCCCACCCCTCTAGATCCCGACGTAAAGCCCGAGTGGGCAATCATACCGTACCCCTTCCGGTCTAGGGCATGACAGGAGTTGCCAATGAGATGTGTCTCTTGGAGCAGCACTACATCTATACGATGGCGATGTATGTATTGCTGCACTATGCTCCGCTTAATTTTATCGCCCAGCCCATTAACGTTCCAGGTCATTAGACTAAGTCTCTGTACCAGTGCCATCTAATCTTAATAGCAACGTGATGGAGCGGTCTGTGTGATCCCGGAATATGGCTACCCTAGCAACCACCCTCAGTGACAACACCCGCCGCCCCCGACCCTTCCTGCGTGCAACGGAGAGGAAACCAGGAATCACTAAGTGAACAGTTCGTGCCCTGCCCTGACAAAATGTATCGTAAAAGACTACTGCAGAAGAACAAGCAGCGGTATTCTTGAGGGAGGCACCCACCAGCAGAGATGCGGTCTGCAAGCAGTATACCACCTCTCCGAAGCACCTAACTTCCAGGGAAAGACCTAAAAATAAAATCAACAGACCAATATAGGGACCTTAACAGAAGAAGATGGAATCCATGATCTTTCACTAGCAGGATAGCCCTTCCAATGTACAAGAAAACTCCAGCTGTTTTCTAAAGTAGCGAGAGTCACAGATTTCACTGATCTCATATTCTGGGTGTCCATCTATCAATACTGGAGGAGGCGGAGAAACTCAATGAAAGTGGTCTGTCATGTAAGGTTTGATTTGAGCTACATGAAAAGGAGGATGTCAAGAATTTAGTAAATGAAGTCAGAAGGCATTAGGATTTATCTGTTTAGTGATGAGAAAACAACCCAAAAATCAAGGATGATACCTAAGCAGATGACTCATAGGAAGAAAGCTAGAATATAGCCTAACTTGACTCCTACTTGATACGAAGGAGCTGGTCTTTTGCGACCGTCAGACCTGGATTTCATAGAGACCTTAGAATGGAGTAAATTCTGGGCTATGATTTGTTGTTCAGCGTTTAGTCTTTCAGGAAACTTTAGGAGGACACCAAGGCAGAAGGAAACAAGCATGGGTGAAATCCTTGAAGACAAAAAAAAGGAGAAACCTGGGTAGAAAAATGAATGGTATTATTATAGATAAATTCACCGAAGGGAAGATATTTGTCTCAGTTATTGTGTGTTCTAAGCACTGATTAACTTTCTCTGTCTGGTCAAGAGTCTGTGGCTGAAATCCAGAGGAGAGAGCTTGTTGGATTCTGAGGAAGGAACAAATAGCTCACTAAAAATGTGAGCTACATCGAGAGCCTCTGTCTGAAACTCAGGCAGTGCATGTAAACAAAAAATATTTGTTAGAAATTGTTCCACCATAATAGTGGAAAAAGGAAGGTTCTGAAAATGAAAACAAATGTGCCATGCTGGAAAAATAGTCAACCATGACCATGATCACCAGGCTACCATCAAAAGGGGTAGACCACCTATAAAATCAGTTGAAATGGTGTGCTAAGAGGCTGCAGTTAGCCAAATGGTTTGTCATGAAGGGCCTTAGCCTGGGTACATACTGGACATGATTTCACATATAGTTCTAAGTCAGGTCAAATGGAAAGGCACCAAAAGGAACATTGCACAAACCCCAGAGTGGTTTTGACTTTGTGATGCTTGGCTAAAGCAGAGTCATAGCACATCTGTAAAACTTCAATTTGCAACTCCTCAGGATTGTTAATTCTAGAGATTCCAATGTTTAATGAAATGTGTCTTGCTTAGTGGTACCTCTATTTGTTCCTCAGATAGTTGAGAATGAGCATATCTGACTCTTTGAAAAAAGGTTTGAGTGAGATTAATTACCCTCTCTGGAAGTAAAAGGATTTGGGTTTTGGACTCTTCTGCTTCAGAAAGTCAGCTGGACAAGGCAACATGCCAAGATGTTCTGAGAACCTGGAATGTAGTAGATGTAGAAGTTGAATTGGGAGAAGAAATAGACCTTTACAACAAGAAAAAGGGGAATTGAGGATGTTTAGAGCCAACTAAGTGCTGTTTGGATATTATGACTTCGCTAGGCTGTGGGTCATCAAAGGATTTTTGAGAGGTCGTCTCACACTCAACTTATTGAGGCATGCGTCATCATTTGAAGACCCTTCACACCAGGGTGGGACTAGTGCCACCCCGGCGGACTGGAACCGAGGGAAGCTAATCTGACCCTGGGAGGTCTTACAAATCTATACTCAGGACAATACACTAGGTCCAGCTTTTTGGGGGGAAGAATGAATATAAAATATACCTGAAGTATTCTTTATTCTGCAAGTTCCTCTGGTATTTTTAAAACAAACTAAAAACTAATCGGTCATATGGTGAAATGCAATGGATCTTCTGACCTAAAATCTGTGTGTTACCAACATATTTTGACCACTGTACAAGCCTAACTGGTCTGGGGTCTTTTTCAGGGTAATCAATTATAAGTCAATGGTGTACATTCAGACCATGCAAGTAGGTGAAATACTACAACCCTGCCAATCCCTCTGTTAATTAAGCAATACCCCAGTTATATTAAACTACGGGCTCCGTGGCAAAGTGTGGCGGACGCCTCCTTCATAGTCACACATCCGTCAGGAGGTCTCCACATTACGGAGGTGGGCGGGGGCCCGATAGGTGATTTCTCCATGCCTACCTCCTGACGAATGTGTTGCTCATGATTTTTAACTCTGACTCAGACGAGGCAGATCATACCAGAGGGTACTACACCTTGCCACACATTAGAACTGAAACGTGTATGGGATACCTTTCACCCATTATTTCTCCTATTTGAAGACACTTTGCTTATTTGAAGAACTAATCCAACTGTGATGAAGTCCTGTTGGACGAAACGCGTTGCCTGGGCTGATGTGCACTTGTAATAAAACTTCAATAAAGGGGACTTGAAACAGACGAAGAAGACTCCCTGATGAACATCATTGGATGTGATAGATTAATGTGTCTTATTGTACTCAGAAGTAAGTTATACATAGAAAAGTAATATGCTCCTTTTAATTTTGTTCATTAATGGTAGAACCTAGCCAGTCCTAAAAAACCTTGAGTCTCTTTGACAGAAACTGGAGTTGGCCAGTCTTGGATGGCAGATACCTTAGTATGACAGGCATTGAACTGAAAGACAACCCATGTATTCAATATATCCTCTCAAGAATTCGTATTTCTCCTGTTTAAAATTCAGATGATGATGACATGGGGGTGACATGGGGAAGAAGAAAGAACTAGTATGTCTTCTACATTAGCTAGAGAGGCAGAGATAGTCAAAATATCTTCCAAATAGATGCCGACATATTGATATTGATTGATGAATCTTATAACTTAATATTCAAAATGACCGAAGGGAGTGCAGAATGCTCTCTTCCCCTAATTTACTTCCTTAATTTGAAGTAGGTGGTAGGCCCCACCAAGCCTGAGTTTTAAAAATATTGTAGCACCGCAAATTAATTCCAAGATACTTTTGATGAGGGACAAGGGATAATGGCCCTTAATAGTTATCTTCTTAAACCATATAGAATTTGTGCAGGATCTCAACTCCTTGATTTCTTGGAGACAAAGAATAAGGAGGTCCCTGCGGAAGAGGTGGATCGAATAATTAGCCCATTCTGAAGGTTTTCCTCAAGATACTGCCCTAGGACCTCCCTTTTGAGCTCCTACAAGGAACATATTTGTGTGGGCTTCAGAGACACCAAAGATTTCTGCCATTGTGGTACTGAAAATTCTGGACCCGTGTTATAAACATCATCGTATCATGACGATTTTGGTATCAGCAGACCGAGAATGGTTAGGATACTATGCACAAGCATTTTCGCCATATTCGAGTGAAGAAATCACCCTGAAATCATAGTTTCCATTCTGAACCCTCGGTTTCCATTGAACGGCAGCCATTTTGTGGTTGCCCTCACATAGGCCAATGACTAGGCCAAAAATCGAGTCTGAAGGACACATACACCTTTGCTGACTCCTCTGTGACCTGGGCAAGCTGACTCCACTGCCTGAAGCCAAACCTGTTCGGCCAGTTCCTTTCCCAGTGGCCGAATGAGATTAGTATCAAGGCACAACATATCGTAAAACCTTTCATCACACACAAACCATGCCTAATCTCACACACACACCTGTCCCTGTTTCCTGTTTTATGACTTGCTTTACGAGGAGGAGGTGCCCGTTTTTATTGGGGGTCCGTCGATATCTGATGAAAGTACTGAGCCTTGCCGGATACTTGATTAAGGGCTGGACAAACTGAAATATGGGCTTGTCATCATGACTCTGCTTTTTCTTTGTAGTGAAAATATGTGAATGGTCAACTGTAAAATAAGGAATGTTTGCCTAAAGCACAATATTTTGTATAAAAGGAGAAGGCTGGCTTTGTAAGTTTGAGCAGTCTCCTGAGAATTTACACCGTGTTGTACTTCTAGGATACCTGTTACTGGTTGCAGCCAATAAATACGATCTTTGACTTCACCAAGAAGACTCTGTGTTTCTGTAGTCTGAAACAGGAAGGACTCGAAGTCTTAGGGTGTGTTCCCTGGCACCGCTGGGTTCTGAAAAACCCAGTACTTCAGTTGGCGCCCAACATGGGGCGATTTCAGCGGTACCGGTCCAAGCCAGAGGTTCGTGAGGAGCTTTGTGTGAAAATTCTGGAGGAAGGCCGCCACTTCATCGACCCCTGTATGTCGACGTGGTCCAAAAGTCTTTGCTGCGAGGTTCCCCGCTTCCCGACGGCTACGAAGGACTGCTGCCCTGACTATCGCCCTGTTTTGGACCCTTGATGATTGGTAGAGCGAAACGATAGACAAGTCTTCTGGTGACGTCATCGATACCTCAGTTAAGTATAAGTGGAGCGTCTCCCAGTCCTTAGTTTGGTATCCCCTTGGGATCGCTTTGATTTGGAACTTGCAAGTACCAAAGCCGAGGGACTCGTGTATTCACGAGACTATCGTATTCGATAATCCTTTGAAGTTTGAAGCTAGACTAGAGAGCGAAGATGCCTGGTTTTAGCAGACTTGGAAATTTGTTTTGTCTTGGTTGTAATAGGGATTCCCGATTGGAGGACTCGTGTCCGGTTCCTCCAATTGGAACTTCAACCTATGAACTATATGTGAAACATGGCGTAGGCCCCATCACATATAATGAAGTATGGATCCGATACACCAGGAAAGATGGTGTTTTAAAATGGCCCCAATATGGTAGTTTTGACACAGAGATTCTGGATAATCTGGAGGTTAAACTTTTTAAGAAGAAAGCCCGGCCGGCGATGTTTGACTCTTTCCGCCTATGGCGTAAGGAAGCCAAACAGAAGGAAATTAAATTAGCAAAGAGAAATAAGAGAGAAAAGAGTATCTCGATAATGCAAGCTGCTATGCAGTTTAAAGATAATGAAGAAGAACAGATGAGTGAGCAGTTGCACAGCAAGATGCAGCAAAAGAAATTGAGAAAGATCCTTTAATGTCACACTTGTTGAGTTCGCCACCCCCTTATGCGCAGAGTGCTACAGCACCTCCGCAACCTATAGTTGTGCAACCCCCAGTTATTGTGCCTCAGGTTCTTCCACAGCCGCCAGCTCCTCTTCAGTTGGCTCCTACTCCTATGGTGCAGCCCCCTCAAGGGCCGCCGACTTTGCTACCTGCTTCATCTGTACTTCCTACGACTTTGTCTACTACATCGACTGCCTCTTCTGGTGTTCTTCCTGATACTGCCTCTGTGTCTGCATCTGCGTCTGCCTTGCCTCCCTCTGTTTTTCCTCCTGTTCTTTTGTCAACTTCTCCTTCTATCCGACAGAGAATGACTGATACTGTTTCTAGCCTTATATTTCCTCTCTTTGGGTCATCTGGTTTGACCCCTGGTTCGGAGCGTAAGCAGTCGCGTAGTCAACTGCCTGATTCTCGAGAGAGAAAAGTGTTTGACCATATGGCGCGTAAATGGGTTACTTTCCCTTTTAAATATGATGTAGAGTCTGTTATGGATGTCTTCCGTCAATGGGAAGCGCCAAAACAAAGATACGTTTTTGAGAAAATGTGTGCTTTCCTTTGTGAGGAATTGGAGGATAATGATTTGGAAACAAATCCGCCTGAATTGTGCCGTGTACGGTTTGAGTTTTCAAAGGGCACGATTGTGGGTTCCGATGTTGAGAAAGCAGTCACGACGTTGTTGTCCTTTAGGAATAAGGATCCTTCCCAATCACTGTTTGAGCCTGACTCCTCAGTTAGGAAGAAAGTGCGACAGTACCCAATGAGAGAAGTCCCTCCGGTATGGAAGGAGGCCGTTGCGGCTGATGCCGTTAATAACATTGTTGCTGCTCCAGCTCATTTTCAGCGTGTTTGGGTACATGTTCCTTGGAAGCGAGCTGAAGTTTTAGCGCTTATGCAGACTTTGCCTGACCCCCGTAAAAACCCTGCAGGGTATTATAAGGAATTATCACAGACTGGAGACTCATGCATTATGAATTTAGCCGTCATAGACATGTTATTTGGGAATGTTGTTCCACAGCCTTTGTGGAGATTGATTCGCCATGCAGATCACGCGCAAGAGTTAGGTGACACATGGGCTAATATTAGTACTGCAAATGATAGACAAGTTGGTGGTGCCAAGCCTGAGCCTTTGGTAGCAGAACTTCCTGCTAGGATCATTACTTACATGAAGACTTTAATGCCTGCGATGCGTGTGAATTGGGATAAATTGTCTGCGTGTAAGCAGAAGAAAGATGAAACAGTGTCTGATTTCTTCACCAGGTTTGAGGAAACGTTTATCGACCACAGTGGTCAAGATATGAGTACAGAAGGTGGTCAACGGTTGTTCGTTGACAAGTTTGTGCACAATTTGCTTCCCGAGCTGTGTAAGAAATTGAAAGATTCAGAGAGTTCTTGGGCCATTTCCTCTTCAGCACAAATATTGGCTACTGCACAGTACTACGAAAATAGGGATAAAGATGAGAAGGATAGGGCAGAAAAGAAAACTAAAGAGTTAAAGACGAAGGTTCTTTTACAACAAGCGTATCCACCACGTGGTGGTCAGAGTAACTATCAGCAACCTCAACAGTTTCAGAGAAACTCGCAAAGGTTCGAGTATTCTCAACCACGTGTTCCTGTAGGTCCCAATCAGTGTTCATACTGTAAAGAAGAGGGTCATTTCAAGTATAGTTGTCCTATTTTGTTACAGCGCACGAATGGTGCTTCTGGTGCAAGAGGTCGAGGTGTTCAACAAGCCCCTAGAGGTAGAGGACGTGGAAGTGTCCCCCAGAACGCGCGTTCCCTTCCGCCTCAGAATTCAATGAATAGTTTTGACCAGCAAAATAACGTGTCTGGTAGGACGGCTCAGTACTATGCTGACGACTATTATGCAGAAGATGAGAATATGGAAGGTAATGATTACTAGGAAAGCGATAGACAAAGAGAGGGAGTTGTTTCAGTTCCAGTAGATCAAAGTGGACCATATGTTAAGGTGATTACATCAGGTGTGTCAAAGCCTTTTCTGTTGGATACTGGTGCTACAAAGAGTTCTATTATGCACTCAAAACTCCCTGGCGCACCTTTGTCTGGCAAGATGAATGTCTCAGTAGGTTTTTCTGGCGCCCCGGTTAAGAACCCGATTTCTAGTCCTATGTCCCTTTCTGTTGGACCTTGTGAATTGGAAGCACCCCTTATTCTGACGACAGGTTGTGGTGAAAACTTATTAGGATTGGATTTGTTGAAAAGATTGTATGCGACATTATATTGTTCTCCTTCGGGAGTACAACTTACACTGGGTAGAAAAGTGATCTCTCCAATATATTTGTCGAAGGATAAACTTCCGGCAGAATTGTCGTTTCTTCCTGATATTCTTTGGGCTACTGGTCCTAATGATGTGGGTCTTTTGGAAATACCGCCATATGTTGTGACATTGAAAGCCAATGTTAAATTGCCACGCATTCCCCAATACAAGATCTCTAGGGAAGGTGAAAAAGCGTTGCTAGCGATCATTTATGATTTGATTGAAAAAGATGTAATTGAAGAGACAAGAGGCAACGTTTGTAATAGTCCTGTTCTGCCTGTCTTGAAACGCACTGACCCTTCTCAGCCACCTGTTTACAGGTTCGTGATTGATCTTAGAGAGGTCAATAAAATAGTTGTGCCACAGTTTCCAGTTGTTCCTGATATCACTGCCCTATTGACTATGATCCCAGCTTCCGCCACTTGGTTCTCGGTGATTGACTTGAAGAATGCTTTCTTCAGCATCCCGATTGCCGAGGAGAGCAGGGATATTTTTGGCTTCAGTCTAGGAGGCCGAAGCTTCCGCTTCAAACGCGCTTCTCAAGGCTACTGTGAAAGTCCATCAATATATAGTCAGGCTTTAAAAACACAGCTGGATGCAATTGTTTTACCTGATGGCGCTACCCTTATTCAATACGTCAATGATTTGCTAATCGCTGCAGATACTGAGGAAATTTGTAAAGAAGCCACCTTGTCGTTGTTGCGTCATTTGTCTGATTTACATCACAAAGTGTCTCTTTCTAAACTGCAATATTGTCGACAAGAAGTGACCTACTTAGGTCATCTCTTATCGAAGGAGGGAAGGAAACTGACCCCAGAAAGAATCCAGGCAATTGCAAAATTGAGTGTGCCTAGGACACAGAGAGAAGTACGTGTTTTCTTGGGCATTACATCATACTGTAGACAGTGGATACCGAATTTTTCTTTGCTGGCCAAACCTTTGGTAGCTTTGACCTGTAAAGATACACCGAATCCCGTTCCATGGTCTGAAGATTGTCAGAAAAGTTTTTCCGAATTGCGTAATGCATTGTGTTCGGCTCCTGTGTTGGGTACCCCCGACTACAGTCAGCCCTTTACACTGTATGTCCATGAGAAAGAGGGTTGTGCATTGTCAGTGCTGACACAGTCTTTTGGAGACAAGCAGCGTCCATGCGCGTATTTTTCATCAACTTTGGATCTGGTAGCTAAAGCATTGCCGAGTTGCTTGAGAGCCACAGCGGCAGCAGCTGTTTCTATTCGACAGTCTGCTGGGTTAGTGATGAATAATATGTTGATTGTGATGGTTCCACATGCAGTGGACACGTTGTTAAACAGGACCAAGACACAGCACTTAACTAGTGCTCGATTGTCAGGTTACGAGTTGACACTGTTAGCGAGTCATGTGCACATAAAGAGATGCAATACGTTGAATCTAGCCACGTTATTGCCAATTTCAGTAGAGACAGATAATGTTGAACAGCATGATTGTTTTCTCAGGACAGAAGAAGAAACGAAAGGGAGAGTAGATCTTAAAGATACTCCTCTTGTAAAGTGTGATGGTACCTTATGGGTGGATGGTTCATGCTTCAAGCTTCCGAATGGTGACACGACTGCAGCATATGCTGTCACGACTTTGCATACGATCGTTGAAGCTGCACGTATACCACATAATTCAGCTCAAGCAGCAGAGTTGATTGCACTTACGAGAGCGTGTGTGTTATCGAAAGGAATGAAAGTGACCATATATACTGACAGCCAGTATGCGTTTGGTGTGGCCCATAGTTTTGGGCGATTGTGGAAAGAACGTGGGTTCCTGACTTCGCATGGAGCTAACATTCAGCATGGTCAGTTGGTGAATGACCTTCTTGAGTCACTGACCTTGCCATTACAAGTTGCGATTGTGAAATGCAGTGCACACAAGAAGGTTACTGATGATGTTGGCCGTGGTAATGCATTTGCTGACGAAATCGCAAAAGAAACAGCAAAAGATGTGATGAATCGAATGTATGTTGCAGGCCCTGCAAGATGGGTTGGTGATGTTGGAATGTGTGAAGATACGATAGAGAGTGTGAAGTCTCTTCAGGCCGAAGCTTCAGAAAAAGAGTTGAGTGTGTGGAGAGAAAGTACGGGTAAATTGGATGAAAATGGTTGTTGGGTTGACCTGTCAGAACATCAGCGATGGTTGTTACCCGATGCGTATGTGCTTGCAGTGGTGACAATGGCTCATGGGATGGCCCATATCAGTGTGAAAGGGATTTGTAAGTTGTTGGCTCCAGTATGGCAAAATGCTGGAATTCCTAAATGTGCAGAGAATGTGGTCAAGAATTGCATGGTGTGTCTGAAGTACAATCCTGGTAGGGGAACCCCAACTCCAGCTGGTCATTTTGCACCTCCAACGTATCCGTTTGAGGTTTTGCAGCTAGATTTCATCCACATGGAAAGGTGCAACAATTTGAAATACGTACTCGTTGTTGTTTGTGCCTTTTCAAGATGGTTAGAAGCATACCACTTAAAAGACAACACTGCCTTATCCACAGCTAAAGCCCTTGCCAAAGAATTCTTCCCTAAGTTTGGAATGCCGAGAATGGTCTGGAGTGATAATGGGAGTGAATTTGTGGGTCGTGTGATGAAGAAAGTATGTGACGGGCTAGGTATCCAGCAAAAATTTCACGCTGCAAATCACCCCCAATCAGCTGGACTAGTAGAGTGCTATAATGGCACGTTAAAATTGAAGTTGGCAAAAATACAAGCGAGCACTGGTCTTAAATGGCCTGATGCTCTGCCCTTAGCACTCCTATCGACAAGAATGACTGTGCATTCGTGAGTGGGACTTAGTCCCTATGAAATTGTGTTCGGCCGCCCGGCCAACATATGGGGAGTGCCAAGGCCGAAAAAATTCAGTGAGATCGAACACCCTGTACTGCTTGATTATCTGTATGAATTGACGGCTAAATTGCGTGTTTTACACCAACAGGTTCACGGTACTCTGCCTCAGGTCTCTGTAGCTCCAGGACATCTTATTGATCCTGGATCATGGGTGCTGGTCAAAAACTTCCAACGGACAAGCAATGATCAGCCCCGCTGGACCGGCCCCCATCTCGTCCTTCTTTCAACAAGATCAGCTGTTCGAGTGGAAGGGAAAAAGAACTGGATCCACGATGTACACTGCAAGAGAGTCCCTTTGCCTCTACCGTACGACCGGTGGGTCCAGGAGGGGATCGCCGACTCTGAGACTGAGACTGTGCCTCGTTTTCTGCCTTCTAGCGATGCACGTGTAAAAGGAACACTTTCTGAACAAAGAAGCTGTGCCACCGTCAATTCGATTGAACACTACAGAGCCTGAACTCTTGTTCCAGAACCAGACAGTACGTGGAAGAAGCCACTACAATTTGAGGCCGAGAACTATGGACAAATAAAAATTCTTTTTCTTTGCTATTTTTGAAAGTGCAGCTCTCTCTCATCTGAGAAACTTTCTTATTTTTGTTTTTCGAACCGCCATCCGGGTTCAGCTGTAGGGTCGTGGTTGCCCAAGTCTTTGGAGTGCAGCTGAAGACGTTAGGTCGACAGTTCTGGTCGGTCTAAGGGAGTTGCCCTGGACTGACAGAAGCATTCCTTAGCATAGAACACCCTACCACCACGAGCAGCAATTAGAGAGGATGGAGTTTTTCGAGAATAAGAGTCCTGCCAAACAGATAAACTTTAAAGCCAGAATGTGTGTAATGATGACAAAGAAACGATTTTTGATATTATGTATTTTCATGTTGCTTAGTGTAATGACGTTTTTAATAGGATATGTTTTATTCTCTTTTCAAGTGACATTTGCACCCACTACACAGCCCATACCTCTTCTACTGTTTCCTCGCATTCTTTTCACCCCCTGCCTGAACACGAGTCTGCTAGAAGATTAGAATTTGTCAATAATTCATTCATTCAGCTTCTACACCAACACCAATTAGTAGTTAACACAACTAACTGTTGGGTGTGTGGTCTTATGCCTCATACTACTGATACAGGTATCCCTTATCTGATCCTGCCTTTCAGCCATAATGGTTCTGTGTGGGCATATAGAACAATATTCATATACGCTCATGAAGCCAACCCCCTACGTTCTGTGAAAGATAATCCTAAGAATAGTGCTCTAGTTAAGGGTATTGTAGATATGATTAGGGAAGATATTTCCTATGAGACTATCCCGAGAGATGAGACACTAGCATATATTGGATGGAACATAACAGGATATGGAGTTACTTTGAGTGAGAACCAGCGAGCAAAGAGATCCTCCCCGATTTGGATTGTACCCCATCAGGGTCACCTATGTCTGCAAGGTAATGGCAAGAATCCCAGAGCTCAGTTAGGGAAAAGTATCTGCACTGAAACATATGTTTTTGTGTCTCAGACTTCCCCTTTCGTTCTTAGCAGCTAAGGGTACCTATTTCATCTGCCATAATAGAGCCTATACATGGTTGCCCCCTAACTTCTCAGGCACATGTTTTGTTTCGTTCCTGTTGCCTCCCACCTACACGACCGCGGCAGATTACCATAAGACGAGAATAGTTAGAGGTGTCATCAGTCAAGAAGACACTACAGGACAAGAACTTGGAGATTTCGTAAAGGGGTTTCTGCCGTTTTGGGGGCCTATGGTTAACAGCAGGAACCTAAGGCAATTGACAAGGGTGGTTGAATCCACGGTAGATGAAACCGCCGGTGCCCTTAGTAATTTGACAGCTGAGCTCCAGTCGGATCGCCTTATGACTCTTCAGAACAGGGTCGCATTAGACGTCATATTTGCAGACCGAGGTGGGGTGTGTAAAGTGATCCAATCAAGTTGTTGTGTTTTTATTCCAGATAACGCTCCAACAGTTTACCAGGCCATTTCCAAACTGCATAAGATCTCCGAATCTATTCACGTGGATAAAGGAGATTGGTCATTGATGGGGTGGTTCTGGGAACTGATATCCGCCTGGGGATGGAAGACTCTGATAGTCATTGGGATGATCTTAGCCATTCTTTTCCTGTTCTGTCTGTGTGTACAGTGTGCTCCTGCAATATGTGGCCTCTGTGCTACATCGTGTGTAAGGAAACCTGTATCAAGAGACGAGCTAAGTAATAGGATGATGCTACAGCAACATCTCAACGACTTTATGAACATAGACATGGACTCAGACCTGGACTCAGATTAACGTGAGTATAGGTTATTGCCTATGTAAGGGCAAAAGGAGGGTCTGTGGTACTGAAAATTCTGGACCCGTGTTATAAACATCGTCGTATCATGACGATTTTGGTATCAGCAGACCGAGAATTGTTAGGATACTATGCACAAGCATTTTCGCCATATTCGAGTGAAGAAATCACCCTGAAATCATAGTTTCCGTTCTGAACCCTCGGATTCCATTGAACGGCAGCCATTTTGTGGTTGCCCTCACATAGGCCAATGACTAGGCCAAAAATCGAGTCTGAAGGACACATACACCTTTGCTGACTCCTCTGTGACCTGGGCAAGCTGACTCCACTGCCTGAAGCCAAACCTGTTCGGCCAGTTCCTTTCCCAGTGGCCGAATGAGATTAGTATCAAGGCACAACATATCGTAAAACCTTTCATCACACACAAACCATGCCTAATCTCACACACACACCTGTCCCTGTTTCTTGTTTTATGACTTGCTTTACGAGGAGGAGGTGCCCGTTTTTATTGGGGGTCCGTCGATATCTGATGAAAGTACTGAGCCTTGCCGGATACTTGATTAAGGGCTGGACAAACTGAAATATGGGCTTGTCATCATGACTCTGCTTTTTCTTTGTAGTGAAAATATGTGAATGGTCAACTGTAAAATAAGGAATGTTTGCCTAAAGCACAATATTTTGTATAAAGGAGAAGGCTGGCTTTGTAAGTTTGAGCAGTCTCCTGAGAATATACACCGTGTTGTACTTCTAGGATACCTGTTACTGGTTGCAGCCAATAAATACGATCTTTGACTTCACCAAGAACACTCTGTGTTTCTGTAGTCTGAAACAGGAAGGACTCGAAGTCTTAGGGTGTGTTCCCTGGCACCGCTGGGTTCTGAAAAACCCAGTACTTCACCATGGCCCTGTGTGGCTTGTGATCAACCAGAATGCTGAGAAAACAGTTTTTAAGTCAGTGGAGCAAGAATCATACCCGTACCTAGTTCAGAAATTGAACAATAATGATGGTACTGAGTCTAACAAATAGTGTTCGATTACCTGGACTACAGAAAATAAGAGAAAGGTCTGTGTAACTAATTTGAAGTTCGAGAGTTGAGCAGAATAACATTATCAGAGGCTAATACAATGGGTAATAAAATCCAGTATGAGAAACTCAACATTAAGTAGAAGATGTAGTAAAATCTTTGTTAATCAGATCAGAGAGTCAGAATATTCTCGTTATCTCTGTATTACGAGATTTATTTATCCAGTATGCTCAACAGGTTAGACTTCAAAAATACAAGGCTTTATCAGAACGGGAGCAATTGTGCTTTTATTTTATTTTTTATTTGCAAATGTGGGATTGAGGCGTCACTAGGCTCCAGAGACACCAAAAATGTCTGCCTTGCCCCTGTGTAATTTATGGGTCAATTACAATGCTCTCAAAACAGAAATTTAAGTCAGTGAAATCAGAATCACGCCCATACCTAGTTCAGAAATGGAACATTAATTATGTTGATGAGTTGGTGAATAAGGTTCCATGAACTGGATTTCCGAACACAACAGAAAATTCTATGTAACTAATTTAAAGTTTTGAGTGCTGTAAAAAGAACATTTTCAGAGGCTAACGCGATGGTTAATAAAATTTGGAAAGAGAAACTCAACATTAAGGTGCCGATTCCGATCGGGTAAAACCCGGGTACGATTGGTCGTATGGAGCGTATTCTCTGTACGACTCGTACCCGGGAAATCCTCCTTACAAACCAGCAAGTACGATTCGTACAGAAATACCATTTACGTACGAATCGTAAAAAACTACGTGCGGCGAAAAAATACCCACAATTTCGATCCAGGACATCGCGTACGTGACGTCCGGATGGAGTCAGGCAGCGTTTTACAGACCAGCAAGTACGATTCGTGCCTACGTCACTCCGCACGGCTCATTTTTTACGGCAGCCAAAAACTCACAGGAAATTGAGGACGACGCGAAGAAGGAGCACTGGTACGCGACGGACAGCCATGGACCCCATCCTACATGTCAACCCGGCCCTCCTAGCCTACGACCTGGTGCACGGAAACCGCCGCGCACGCCGCAGAAGGTCAGCACAACACCCAGGGACAAAGGGGGGGCGAGGGGCAAGAAACATAACCTCTACCTAATTTTAAAAATACCATATACTCTACATACATTAACTCCAGGGTCTGGTCACTTCGGGGGGCGTGTCCACCAATCCCCGTGTACGCGTACCCATCACCACTACAATGGTGGTACGGGCCGTACCCACACCCTCAGAGCGTGGGTACGGCCCGTACCACGTGTACCCCTACATCACCACTACAATGCTGGTACGGGCCGTACCCACGCCCCCAAAGCGTGGGTATGGCGCGTACCAGCATTGTAGTGGTGATGTAGGTGTACGAGCCGTACCCACGCCCTCAGAGCGTGGGTACGGCCCGTACCAGCATTGCAGTGGTGATGCAGGTGTACGCGCCGTACCCACGCCCTCAGAGCGTGTGTACGGCCCGTACCACGCGTACCCCTACATCACCACTACAATGCTGGTACGGGCTGTACCCATGCCCTGAGGGCGTGGGTACGGCGCGTACACCTGCATCACAACTACAATGCTGGTACGGGCCGTACCCACGCCCCCAAAGCGTGGGTACAGGCCGTACCACCATTGTAGTGGTGATGTAGGTGTACGTGCCGTACCCACGCCCTCAGAGCGTGGGTACGGCCCGTACCAGCATTGTAGTGGTGATGAAGGTGTACGCGCCGTGTACGCGCCGTACCCATGCCCTCAGAGCGTGTGTACGGCCCGTACCACGTGTACCCCTACATCACCACTACAATGCTGGTACGGGCCGTACCCACGCCCCCAAAGCGTGGGTACAGGCCGTACCACCATTGTAGTGGTGATGTAGGGGTATGCGCCATACCCACGCCCTCAGAGCGTGTGTACGGCCCGTACCACGCGTACCCTTACATCACCACTACAATGCTGGTACGGGCCGTACCCACGCTCTGAGGGCGTGGGTACGGCGCGTACACCTACATCACCACTACAATGGTGGTACGGGCCGTACCCACGCTTTGAGGGCGTGGGTACTGCCTGTACCACCATTGTAGTGGTGATATAGGGGTACGCGTGGTACGGACCGTACCCAACCTATGAATGCGGGGGTACGGACCGCATCACCCATACCCCTAGGGCACCTGTACATTTGTGATACAAGGCGTACACACGCCACAAATGTTTGCTTAGGGCCTGGTGCAGCACATAACCAGTATATTGGGGTGTGTTCATGGGCAGGACAGCAGTGTACAGCACCAAGGGTGCGGGTGGGTGGGTGGGTGTCTGCCTAGGAGTCCCAGCAGTGGACAGAGACATGTGAGAGGTGGGTGCAGAGGAATACCAGCAGTGGACAGAGACATGTGAGGGGTGGGTGCCTTCACTCCCAGCAGTGGACAGAGACATGGGGGTGGGTGCAGAGGAATACCAGCAGTGGACAGAGACATGTGAGGGGTGGGTGCAGAGGAATACCAGCAGTGGACAGAGACATGTGAGGGGTGGGTGCAGAGGAATACCAGCAGTGGACAGAGACATGTGAGGGGTGGGTGCCTATCACTCCCAGCAGTGGACAGAGGCATGGGGGTGGGTGCAGAGGAATACCAGCAGTGGACAGAGACATGTGAGGGGTGGGTGCAGAGGAATACCAGCAGTGGACAGAGACATGTGAGGGGTGGGTGCCTATCACTCTCAGCAGTGGACAGAGACATGGGGGTGGGTGCAGAGGAATACCAGCAGTGGACAGAGACATGTGAGGGGTGGGTGCAGAGGAATACCAGCAGTGGACAGAGACATGTGGGGGGTGGGTGCAGAGGAATACCAGCAGTGGACAGAGACATGTGAGGGGTGGGTGCCTATCACTCCCAGCAGTGGACAGAGACATGGGGGTGGGTGCAGAGGAATACCAGCAGTGGACAGAGACATGTGAGGGGTGGGTGCAGAGGAATACCAGCAGTGGACAGAGACATGTGGGGGGTGGGTGCAGAGGAATACCAGCAGTGGACAGAGACATGTGGGGGTGGGTGCAGAGGAATACCAGCAGTGGACAGAGACATGTGAGGGGTGGGTGCATATCACTCCCAGCAGTGGACAGAGACATGGGGGTGGGTGCAGAGGAATACCAGCAGTGGACAGAGACATGTGAGGGGTGGGTGCAGAGGAATACCAGCAGTGGACAGAGACATGTGAGGGGTGGGTACCTATCACTCCCAGCAGTGGACAGAGACATGGGGGTGGGTGTAGAGGAATACCAGCCGTGGCCAGAGACATGTGAGGGGTGGGTGCAGAGGAATACCAGCAGTGGACAGAGACATGTGGGGGGTGGGTGCAGAGGAATACCAGCAGTGGACAGAGATGTGAGGGGTGGGTGCAGAGGAACACCAGCAGTGGACAGACACATGTGAGGGGTGGGTGCAGAGGAATACCAGCAGTGGACAGACACATGTGAGAGGTGGGTGCAGAGGAAAACCAGCAGTGGACAGACACATGTGAGGGGTGGGTGCCTATCACTCCCAGCAGTGGACAGAGACATGGGGGTGGGTGCAGAGGAATACCAGCAGTGGACAGAGACATGTGAGGGGTGGGTGCAGAGGAATACCAGCAGTGGACAGAGACATGTGAGGGGTGGGTGCCTATCACTCCCAGCAGTGGACAGAGACATGGGGGTGGGTGCAGAGGAATATTAGCAGTGGACAGAGACATGTGAGGGGTGGGTGCAGAGGAATACCAGCAGTGGACAGAGACATGTGAGGGGTGGGTGCAGAGGAATACCAGCAGTGGACAGACACATGTGAGGGGTGGGTACCTATCACTCCCAGCAGTGGACAGAGACATGGGGGTGGGTGCAGAGGAATACCAGCCATGGCCAGAGACATGTGAGGGGTGGGTGCAGAGGAATACCAGCAGTGGACAGAGACATGTGGGGGGTGGGTGCAGAGGAATACCAGCAGTGGACAGAGACATGTGAGGGGTGGGTGCAGAGGAACACCAGCAGTGGACAGACACATGTGAGGGGTGGGTGCAGAGGAATACCAGCAGTGGACAGACACATGTGAGGGGTGGGTGCAGAGGAAAACCAGCAGTGGACAGACACATGTGAGGGGTGGGTGCCTATCACTCCCAGCAGTGGACAGAGACATGGGGGTGGGTGCAGAGGAATACCAGCAGTGGACAGAGACATGTGAGGGGTGGGTGCAGAGGAATACCAGCAGTGGACAGAGACATGTGAGGGGTGGGTGCCTATCACTCCCAGCAGTGGACAGAGACATGGGGGTGGGTGCAGAGGAATACCAGCAGTGGACAGAGACATGTGAGGGGTGGGTGCAGAGGAATACCAGCAGTGGACAGAGACATGTGGGGGATGGGTGCAGAGGAATACCAGCAGTGGACAGAGACATGTGAGGGGTGGGTGCAGAGGAATACCAGCAGTGGACAGACACATGTGAGGGGTGGGTGCAGAGGAATACCAACAGTGGACAGACACATGTGAGGGGTGGGTGCAGAGGAATACCAGCAGTGGACAGACACATGTGAGGGGTGGGTGCAGAGGAATACCAGCAGTGGACAGAGACATGTGAGGGGTGGGTGCCTATCACTCCCAGCAGTGGACAGAGACATGTGAGGGGTGGGTGCCTATCACTCCCAGCAGTGGACAGAGACATGGGGGTGTGTACATCATTATCAGATGACCACAACTCCATGGGTGTATGTACGCATCCCTAATGTTCGACTATGTTGATAGTGCCATAACAACACAACACTGACAGCAGTGTCCCACTCCCATGAGGATGGATGTCTTTCCCCCACTGCATGACACACCACATGTGGGTGTGAGGACAAATGACACATGCATACCCACCCCTGGTGGATGAAGCACAATACACACACAGAGATCATGCCACAAGACTCTATATTCATGTCAATGCCTACTAAACTAAGAGAGCCAAAGGGAACACACACTGTCACGCACATCCCAAGACTGATAGGAATGTACAGGTGCTGGGACAGCCACCAAGATGTTGCCTCTCATGGAAGGAATAGGGTGGAGTTCCCACAGATACAATGCCCACAATTGTCAGTCAGGTGCCCACATACCCTGCAGAACAAGTACCAATTGTGTGCTAGGCTGGGATAACAAACATGCATAGTGCGGAAAATGGAGAATTTCGCCATTAAGGCATTACAATATACTCAATACACAAGTACAGTGACTAGCAAGGATGGCACAGACGATGCAGCCGGAGACATTGCTGAGCAGGCATGGCCATAGTTGAAGGGATCCGTCACCAACAAAGGAAATGTAGACACAGGTCAGCACAACAATTGTGCAACTCCCTGCAGGGAAGATGTCGGGTGCCACAGAGGAAGGAACACTCCTTGGGACAATGTCTCCAAACACAAATAGCACACACGACCAAAGATTCTTTGCAGAGACCTTGTGATGGCACGCAGATACCATGGTCCACCCCATGAGCAGCAGACTACAACATTTCCCTGAAACATAACACATTACCACAACCCCAACTCCTGGAGCATCAGCACCCACATCAATACCTGAAATGCAATAGTGTTCAAAGTGAACAGAAAATGCTTTATTCAGCATGAAAAGCAAAATTATAAAAGGACACTATTTACAAAGGCACATGGCCAGTCCAGATCAGAAGTCCTTGGGGGGGACACATGGCCACGCGTCTCCCCTAGCTTGCCTGCTCATTAGAACCCTCAGGTTCATCGACTGGGGGGTGGGTATCATGTGGGGAAGGACCAGGCACCGCAGGGACAGGAGGTGTAAGGGTAGGTGTGGTGGGTGCAGGGACGGACGCCTCCACCACAGGGGGTGGGGCAGCACCAAAGGTGGAGGTGAGCTCGGCGCTGCACACTGCTGCCAGGTCGTCCAGCATATCCCCTGCACCCGAAGAAGCCACAGGCTCAAAGGAGGGGGGGGTTGGAGGGATGGGGTGCAGCGCTACTGGGGGAGGGAGTGTACAGGAGGGGGGACTCAACTCCCCTACCCGTGGAGTCCCTCGCCCGCTTGCGGGCTGGTGAGCCAAAGGGGCTGAGGCCCAGCACAGCCAAGTAGGCCTCCTTGTCAGATTGTGTGGTAGAGGAGCCGAGGGGAGTGCCATAGGAGGGACTGGGTAGTGCGGCATGCGGACTCGGACTGTGGCTGCGTGTATGCCTGTGTGCCCCAGACCCAGTGGGTGTGCCTTCATCCCCCTGAGTGTGCGTGCGAGGAAGTGTGCGCTTGCCCTTACGTGTTGGTGTGCTGCCTGTGTCTGGTGGGGTGCATGCTTGGGAATGTCTGGGTGTGCTTGGGACAGGCATGGGAGTGGGAAGTGTGGATGGTGCAGGGGTGGGGGGGGAACAAAGCGCTGCAGGAGACTCACTGCTGCCGTCAGTGAAGAGTCCATGGACCTCAGCAACATCCGTTGGTCAGACATCGCTGATGACATGCCCTCCATGTACAACACCATCTGTGTCATCAGTCTGGTGTGGCCATGGAGGACATTCAGCATCGATGTCTGGCCAACCTGCAACTGCCGCAGAATGTCCACAGACTCTGCAGTGAGGGCAGCAGGGGGGACAGGGGCAGGGGGTGCGGTGCCTGGCACGAAGGAGACATGGTGGTGCCTTGCATGGACAGAAGGGACCGGAGCAACTGGGAGGGCGGTGATGGGAATGGAGGGGGCGGTGACAGATGTATTGCTGCTGCCAGCTGTTGTAGCAGCCTCCGCGCCCTCGAGGAGTTCAGACTCGGACCCGTCAGCGTCGTAGTCAGTGTTGCCACTAGACAGGTCCTCCGCCTGACTCCCCTCGCCCTCCGTGCCACTTGCTCCCGCAGACTCGCCAGCAGTGGTGGCAGCGGTGCTGGATCCCTCCTCCAGGTCCGTGCAGGTGTCTCCCTCGGTGTCCTCCGATGATGCTGTGGGCAAGGTGAAGATACAGAAAATAATCAGTCACCTGTATACATCTGACACATGAGTCCAAACTAAATATGTCACAGTGCATATCAGGAAATGCATCATGAGTAACATCTAGAATACTCGGCACATATGTAACCCTGCACTCCCCAGTTGATTGACCCACCATGTCACTTGGAAACAATGGAGATTATGACACAACAGTAAATAACTTGATATCGAATTATACTGAGAAGCTAGTGTCTGGGAACAGTTGAGCACAGCAAGACTATGAAGGCATGCCACCTCTTGTTCACTGTGAACGAAACAGTATTGGTGCACCCAAGGCCAAATAACAGACCTCAATGCTGAAGGTGTCCCCACACTCAGAGACCTGTGAGTACTTTGGAAACCCAAACGAAAAACATTGTGATCCCTTGGGACTCACAACACTTTACACAATGTACATGTTTAGAATGTGTGAATGTGCCACTTTGTGAACAGAACACACATGTGCTTGTATAACAGAAGTCACACAAGGAGGTGCACACAAAACTACATTTACACAGTCATTGTATGAGCTGCCAGACGAATTCAAATAAGCCACTGTAAAGAAGAAATGGGGTATCAGTAAGTACATATACATGGCACCACGGTGGTCTGGATGACTTGACACTCGTAAGTTGGTATCAGCAACAACCAAGGACTTACCCATATGCAAACACACTGTGGGAACATGGATATGTATAATCAGAAAACAAGTGGTAATCGAACAGTTCCTTTCTTTAAAATGTGCCAGCGTGTCCCCGGAAAGCGTAAAGGTACTTTCTTTTGCACTTCCTTGGGAGACATCTGTCATGCAGGCACATTATTGTACTTCACAACAAAACATCAAAGTCAAGCATATGAAAAATTGAGACATGTTGACAAGTGTAGTGAGTGCCAAGGTACAATACTTCTTGACTAACAACTTGAATCATGCCACCTGTCACATGGCCATCCGTACCATGATGACACAGTTGGCAGCACATCTGACCCACTGCCTGTCATGTGGAGTGGCACACATGTCCAAACACAGGACAATGCATTAGCTAATGTGCCTGCAATAGTGTCGGGATAAGGAGCACCTGCACTGAGGAGACACCCTCATGGGAACCAAGAATGTCCACACAGATGTCAGCACACACAGTCCAAACTATGTAGCATCTCGACCACACACTGGTGGCAAAAATAGATGAGCATGAACCATGTATTTTAAATTTTGACACATGCTGCAAAGCACAAACATTAAACCCTGCACAACATGACTGGGTCACTGCATGTTGAGTGTCTGTCCAGACAATTATCACACACAGGACAGACCTGGCAAGGAGACATAAGGTTTGGACATGTAGGCCTTGCTCGCACAAACCCCCCATACCTGAGACAATGTGATTGAGACAGATCAAAAAGTTACACCTCTAAATCGGGGTTTACTAAAATGTGCATCAAGAATTCCTAAATGTACTACACATCACCTCGTGAGGCTGCCAACACATATTTGTGACAAACAACCATCAACAGATAGTTGTACATAGACACACAGGCACTGCCCAGTGTGAGGATGCACAAGCCAAATGGGGTCAGCCTGTACAATGGGCACATGTAGCACACTTCAGATAAATACAAATGAGACCAGGGAACAATGCCACAGAGGCCAACCTATGCTGAACACACAGAGAATGGGCACAGTGTTGGATGACACACATGATTCCGAGGCAAGGGTGTCTTAGGAGACTGTAGTGGGCACACTGCTCCATGGTCCTGGAATGATCTGACCGTAACATGAGCAACCGTCCCGGCACTATGCATATCTCCCACTCATGCACATCATGTCTGAGGCCACAATATCGGTCATGCATGCTGCAAGTCTGTACATTTGAAACCTCACACTCCTATGTTGAGACTCAGCATCAGTGCCAACTAATATGGATCCCCAAATGACTGAACAGGACAGGGCACAGGCAAGGTAACAACACATGTCTCAGACCCCCCCCCCACATGATGCAGAAAGCAATGTGCATTTGGATTAACTAGCAGCCTAGATGACCATGTGCAATAGTGATTACACACAGACCAGGGAACACATATCAAGGAGGGGAAGGGAGGAAGAACAGCACCGGTTTACTTGGGGGAACAGGATATGCACTGCACATATAAACCCTCGCAGTGTATTCAGGCGACTGAGCACTTCTAAAAGCTGGTGACACACAACAAACACACATGTACCTACCCCCTTCCTGCTGCTGCATCTCCTGTAACCGCCTATCCAGGTCAGGGAAGACCACCGCCAGGACACGCTTTATTTGGTGTCAGGCGTCGGCGCCCGCTGTGCTTGCGTGGAGGTGAGTCCTTCAGCTGGACCCGGGCGATCCTCCGGGTCCAGCACCGGATGTCCTGCCAGCATTTCCTCACTTGGGCTAGGCGCAGACTGCGACCCTCCGCCGATATCACGGCCCTGACGGCCCGCTTCCATATCTTCCCCTTCTCGTAGGCAGTTACCTGTGAGGATGACAAAGTGAGACAACATCACTACACCTGCTCCATGTCATAGAGACACACATTTGAACATCTTTGATATGTTGAACAGGGCATAGTATGCTGCCAATGAATAGCACCTTTGTCATAGGGACATTAGCCTCTGTGGAAGCCCCAATGCACTACATGGCATTGAAAGTACACAGGTGGCATGAAGGGTGCGACACACTCCCTGATCATGGCACACACTGTGCATCACAAGCAACACCAGGCTGATGGACAGCACCTCATAGCAGTCACATGCCCCAGGCCATTGACGCAACCTCAGCAGAGTACACAGACACACACAGGCACAGATCAATCACCTGCCATTGGCAACAGCGGATACAAACCTCACTCTGCACATGTGCCACTTGCCTGTGGGGTGTCACATGTGTGGGGCCAGCTCAGCAAGTCAGACACACAGCACGGCTTACTTCTCACATCAGATGGGTAGAACTGTTGCATCCTCCATGCAGCTGTGGTGCAAAACTTCACATAGACACTCACCCACATGACAAGGAACATTCACACACATCAATGTCCAGGGGGCGTACACATCATTTGGACACTCTCACCACAGCTCCACTCAACTCACACACATCTGTGGGTATAGTCACCTGTCACACCGGGGGGACCACTGAATCACCTCAGGACTATAGAACAAAAATGGCCCAAAGGATTAGCCAGCCTGAATGTGCCATGCACTAGGCAGTGAAGGTCACAGTAAGCACAATGCAAGTGAGGAGTACACACATGAACTACATCATGCTCTGCATGTGAGACATAAGCCATTCCCACCCCTGGGACCCACTATAAACAACATTGCATGTCTGTCACACCTGGACACAATGCCAGAAGTGACAGTCACAAAAAAGGTGAACAAAGGTAGTGGAGTCAGCACTCACCTGCTCCCCTGGTCTCCCATACAGGCTGGGGTACTGTGGGAGGATGACGTCCAGCAAGGCCTCATTCTCCTCCTGGGTGAATGGCTGGGCCCTCTCCACAGACCTTGACATGGTGCCAGAGGAAGCACAGACAGCAGCAGTGGTGTCGACTGAACGGTTGTGCAGGCAAGTGCCCTCTCATGGGTTCTGGCTGACTTATATCTGCCTTGCTGGGCTGTTTCATTTACAGGAGTACAGAGTGATTGGTCAGACTCATTTGCATCCTACGTTTCCTCCAATCCCTTTAAACATACACCAGTGAGTGCCTTTGCATGGTTCAAAATTTGAGCATCATGTGAAGTCAACACCAACTTTGCAACATTGTATTTTTTTGCCAACTGACTTTTCCAGGCCACCTGATGTAAAAATTTGAACTGGAAACTCGGTATCCATGACAACCAGCATGCATTTAGGCCCTAATACTTGTCCCTCATGTGTCCCGATGTAATTTTGAAATCCACACACAGGTACGGTGCGTTTCACATGTACCCCTACGGCACCAGTTGCACAGTGCGTTTGACACATACGTGTACGACCAGTGTGTACACATACGACCAGTGTGTACACGTACACGACCAGTGTGTACACGTACGTGTACTACGGTAGTACACGTACGTGTACGACCAATGTGTACACTTGTACGACCAGTGTGTTCACGCACGTGTACTACGGTAGTACACGTACGTGTACGACCAGTGTGTACACGTACGTGTACAACCAGTGTGTACACGTATGTGTACTACCATAGTACACGTACGTGTACACACTGGTAGTAGACGTACGTGTGTACAGTCCGTACACACACGCGTACTCCGGCGGCAACACTAATATAATGATACGGACCGTTCACACGCCCTCAGAGCGTGTGTACGGGGCGTTTCACAGTTTATACTGGTGATAGGAGGCGCACACGAAAGGTATGGAGGTGTCAGACTCGCGCAAGGCTGTACATCAAGTCATTGTCATTGCAGTCCTTCATGTGCAGGGCCTAGGTGTGTCAGGCAGTGATATGGCACATGTCTCCTCATGTTTTAGCACAATAGATGTGTGATGACCTGTGTACACATGTCATGTGTGATGGGGCACTGTTAGAATTGGGAATCTCTAGTTGGCACAGGTATGCACCTGCGACAAGCAGGGACTCTCAATTCTAAGTCAGAGTAAGGGGATCACCCTTTCAAACAACCCCTGCACACCCTTTAGGTAGTGTGGCGCAAGCAGTCAAGACTATTCTCAGGGCGTCATAGGTTAAGCATTTGTGAACACATACAGTAATACAATGACACACCACAAATGGACACCAGTCAAGGTTATATCAAAAATAGTTCTCTTTATATAAGGCTTAGCACAAGACCAGAATAACGATTAAAATGACCACAGTATTATTTTAAAGTGCAATGTTCTTGTAAAAAGGCTTAAAACACAAAAATAGGCTTCTTTTAGTCAATTCTGTCTTTGTACGGTTCGTACCTGGGTGTGCCACTCATCTGCATTAAAAACAAGGAAAGTACGAGTCAAACAATCGGTGCGGACTCCGGGGTCCGTGACGCGCACGCTGCGGTGCGAACAGAACAAAGTACCTTAAGTTCGTGGGGTCCGCGACGGACAGTGCAGGACAAGTTGATGGGTCCGGGTTGTAGTTCGGCAGCGTATTCAGATGCTGGTCGGGTCGCGGCGTCGGGACGCGGCGTTGGTACGGGACCTTCAGGGATACGTGCGAATGGCCCGGATCAGCTTGCAGAGTCCGTGGCGTTCGGCGTTCGAGCCGTACCTTCGGTGCGGATAGGCGGCTACAGTTCTCGGCGCCGTACAGCGTACGGGGAGGATCAGCGTACTGCGGCTTCTCGGCTCTGAGTACAGCACGGTGCAGTACGTTAGCAGCGTACGGACCGTACCTGGCGGTCGATGGAGCTTGGGTCCGGCGTACAGGGTTCGGCAGCCAGTGTTGTACGTCTCGAATCGGCGGGGAAGGTTAGGTGCAATGCAGCCGGGAGGGATACGGCGCGTACTAACGGTTTTGGATCAGTGTAGACGCACGGTGCCGGGCGGCAAAGACACGGCTTCGCGTCGGATGGGGTACGAGGCGTACTGGGTCCAAATCCAGCAGGAAACAAGCACAAATCGTCCAGGCAACTCAATTTTGGAAGGCAGATGAGTCCAATGGTCCTGGGACTCAGTTCAGGGGGCAAGCTCTTCTTCCAAGCCCTTGGAGATAGTTGAAAAACAAAGTGCAAAGTCTCTTTCAGTCTTTTCCTCTCCTTTTCTCAGCAAGGCACCAACTGCAGGCCAATCCCCTAGGTCAGGGAAAGTTACTCCTCCTTCAGCTTCTTCCAGGTCCTTCTGGTCAGGCAGAGTTCCTTCGTGGTTCAATCAGGATCTGATTTCTTAGGAGCAGGGCTCCTACATTTATACCAAGTTTCTTTTGTCTTTACAGGCCAGGGGGGCCTTTGCATAATCCCAGTCCAGTTCTTTTCAGTGAGGAGCACTTTGTTGTTGAGACTCTGGCTTCTTCTTTCAGCAGGCAGGGCAGAGACATCAGACGCTCCCCAGGGGGTGGAGCCAGCATTGTGGTGGCAGAGCACTGCCCTATTCAGAGTCAATGTGCACTCCTCCCACCCATCCTGGTGTAATCTTTCTATTCACCACCTGGCAGCCCCAGCCTGTCTCCTGGAACTTCCCAGCCCTGTCACTCAAGCTACACACAAAGAAGATAGCCCTCCCCTCCAGAGGCGGACTGAAATGGTTAGGCATGCAAAGGCTAACTTTCTAAAAGTAGCATTTGCAAACCCAGGATATTAAAATAACCTTTGCTAAAAGATGTATTTTATTATTCTGAGTTCAGGCATACTAAACATGAATTTCTACCATGCTTCCTGAGCCTGCTAGGATTATAGAGTGTTATAACCTAGCAGCCCATTCTGGCCTATGGAGAGCAGGTAGCCTTGCAATAGTGAAAAACGAAAATGGCTGTAATTCACTATTAGGACATGCCACACACCGCAGGGCATGTCCTACCTTATCCTTACAATGCACCCTGCCCTAGGGCCTACCATAGGGGTGACTAATATGAAGGTAAGGGAAGGTTTTGGGGACTGGCAAGTGGAGACACTTACCCAGTCAGCATGACAGTACCAGACTGCATGCAGGTTCTGCAATGGCAGACCTTAGACACATTTTACCCGGCTGCTTCTGTGGGTGGCACAACCAGTGCTGCAAGCCCACTAGCAGCATTTGGATATACAAGCCCTTGGCACCCCTGGTGCACTCTACTAGGGACTGATACGTAAACCAAATAAGCCAAACATGGAAGTCAATTCACGGAATACATTTTACCATAGGGAGAGCATATGCACCTTAGCACTGGTCAGCAGTGGTAAGGTGCCCAGAGTCGTAAAACAGCCAACACCAGGTCAGAAAAAATACAGGAGGAAGGCAAAAAGTTTAGGGATGACCCTGCAAAAAGGGCCAAGTCCAACAGGCACTATGTGGCACACTTCCCCTTCCCACTTTGCACATGTGTGCATGTAGTACAAACGTGTCAAGCACTGCATCACTGGTATGGCACAGTCACCAACACCCGCAACTGTCCCCTGATGGCTGGGACAGGGACACTATCACCTGACATCTAAGTACCAGCGTGCCCCGATGTGACTATGTCATGTGTGTGTCATGTGTTCCCATGAGCTTGCTGTTGGTGTTCCGTCAACTGCATCTGCTGTTGCTGCATCCAACATGTGTCTGTGTGTAGATGGGCATGGCACACATATACGCACACCATGCCACATGTGGATTCACACGTTACGTGTGTCAGGATGCTTCGAAGATGATTTTTTGACATGAGGACATATCTGCGCCGGATCCATGTCTGTGTTTCCGTTTATCACGTGTACCCCTTCATCGCAATGTGTGTGATCTGTAAATTTTCAATGACATGTGACCTGTGCGTCTAGCTTGCCGCCAGCTGTCTGTATGAGATGACATCCTTCAAATGCAGATATGTGGATGTATGTCACTCCTGTGATGTCTCTGGCTGTTAACTTACACCGGCCCACAGCGAGTTTTGGGGCATGTCATGTAGAACTTGACAATCAATGGGTGTAGCTGGCTTTTTGTAGGAGTATCACCTGGCTGGCATACGTGTCCTGGATGTATTGCACAGACCAGACTCTGTATTTAGCAGATGTGTAGTAGCAGTTGAGCATGTGCTCAGTTCATTGACATTGATGTTGTTATGTACTCACTCTTCGTTCTTCCTTCCAATTTTCTGCAGGGCACCGCCTCTCCCCCGACCAATGCCAGACTTGCGTGCCATTAGGGAACGTGACTGCATAAGACGTTACCGCTTCTCGCAACAGTTGATTGAGAACTTGACCGCAAAGCTGGAACCACACTTCCAACCGCGACACAGGTATCCTACTGCGCTGACCCCCAAGATGAAGGTGATGGCAGCCCTACATTTTTTTGCCACTGGTACGTTTCAATTCACCATAGCTGATGTTGGTGGCATGTCACAGACCATGTTCTGCCGTGTCCTGCATGATGTTTTAGAAGCCATGTTGGAGCACCTGGATGAATTCATCCATTTTCCAACTCGTGAGCAGTTGACAGGTGTCAAGGGTGAGTTCTATGCCCTGGGAGGGATGCCCCATGTAATTGGGTCTATTGATGGGACATATGTGGCTTTGGTACCACCACAGGCACAGGAGGTCGCCTATCGCAACCGTAAACATTACCACTCTATAAATGCCCTTCTGGTGTGTTTTGCTAACATGCTGATTTCCCATGCCTGTGCACGTTTTCCAGGGTCAGCACACGATGCCTACATCATGAGGCGTAGCAGGGTGCCACAAATGATGCTGCGGCTGCACAACGAACGAGCATGTCTTGTTGGTGGGTATACTCTGTTTGTCCTTTGTTTAGCGCTATCTTTGTATCTTACGGCATCTCCTGACCCACTTCTTTACATGATGTTTCCATGTAGGGGAATCTGGCTATCCCAACATGCCATGGCTGATGACGCCTCTCCGCAACCCCAGAACAGCTGCAGATCACCGCTACAACAACGCACATGGGCAGACCAGGCGAGTGATTGAGAGGACGTTTGGCCTCCTGAAGAGCCGATACCAGTGCCTTCACAAGACAGGCGGGTCCCTCCCATATGCACCGGTGAAGGTCTGCAAATCTTCCTCGTGTGCTGCATGCTGCACAACATGGCAGTGGAGAAGGCTGTGCCACTCATCCTGGATCCGGATGAGCAGGAACATCCACCCGTGGAGGATGAAGGGCTTTGTCACGAGGCAAGTGAGGATGAGGAGGAGGAGGAGGACGACATCCGGAGTCAGCTCAAACGCAACTTCTTCTCATAATGGTGAGTCCCTGGGTCTGAGTGTGCACGCTTGGAGCCTTGTGTGGCATGTGTTGCAATGTGTGTGTCCAGCTGACTGTATGCTAAGTGACTTAAAGGTGTGTTCAGCTGTGTCACTCGAGTGATGATGTCATTCCACACATTTTAGCTGAGACACTCAATTTTAAAATAGCATGGTGACACACATATTCCTGTAGAGTAAATGACCATGCATGCGGATGACAATCTTTTCGCTGACTTCTTGTGTGTCTGTCATCCCCAGGTAGTTCCGCATGCTGTCTGCTCGTGTCATCCTTGGCCTCCCGCTATTCCTCATGAGTATTGCAACGTGTGCTGAATCAGCGTCCCATGCACGGACATCGTGAAAATACTTTTTGGTTAAGGATTGCTGCAAGGCATTTTGGTGTTGGTAGGTGTTTGGAATGTGTGGGCACTGCTGCTTTGCATGTTGTGTTACTATACATACATGTCGACTCACCATGGGGCACATGACATGTTGCATGACTCCCATGAATTGATAGGCACCCTTCGTAACAGTCATCTGTAATGGGACTGTGGATTCTGATGAAGGCATCGATGTGTGTACAACTTCCCTCTGAAACATACGGGATGCTACGGGTGGACATAGTGTGGGACATCCCCAGGATCAATGGGGAATTGCAGCCCCTCCGTGTGCAGTAGGGGGTGTTTGGCTCACCCCCTTCACTTGTGTGCCAGTTCAATGGATCTACAGCATCTGTGTTGTGAAGGGGGTGTCCAGTGTAGGTCCCACATGTTCAGCCAAATGACCTGTGAGTCTGTTCATATTGATGCATTTCCCTAGGTGTTAACTTGAGTAATAAAGGTGTTCCTCACCCTCCAAGGTGCCTCATCTCTGTCAATGCATGTCTCTTGCCACTTTGCATGCGGCATCTCTGGCATAGTTGTCAAAGATTGTGCATATGAGTCTATGTGTAGTTTAGCAACATGCATGCAGTTCTTCATGGATTAGAATCTCTATTGTGCATGATGTCCATGGTTGTGTATGTATTTGGGCATGTTGGTCACCACAACGGGCCGTCAACACCTGCTGAGGGTGTGTATCCTGTGCGCAGCTCGGCCTTCAGTTTCCTGATCCTGTGTCAGTCATCTTTGGTGATTGTGCATCCATTGTCTCTGGGTGTGCCATGGGAAACCGGACACTCCTTCCTTTACATACGCCTGTTGCAGTTGTCCTTTCTGACATCCTTGTCTTTGTGTGCAACTTGTGGCATAGTTTTCAGGACATGCCGCCTGCTGCTCCGGCCCCTGCAGCAAGGGCCCACAGAGTTTCCGGATTCGGCAACACACACACCTCAAAGATGTTCCTCCCTTCCTCCCTCCACCCATTCATTTGGCTGTCATCAGCTTGTCTGTGCCACTGTTGCGGCCACGCGGTGCCAAAGGCTGGACCGTCAGCGCATGCATCGTGCACATTGCACAACCCTCATGTCCTTGCATGACCCACATCACACTACAGTCTTATGTTGCAGCCACCCTCCAAGTATTGTCCATCCGAAATTCTACCGCCTGCTCTCAGGCATACCCTAGGCGCACACACGACACCTTTGCATGATGAGTGTGCAACTCCAACTGCCTACACAGCGCTGGCCTGCCTTCCAGGCCCTGTCACACCAACCAGGTCATGTCCCTCCTACTCCCCACTGGCTCCGTACACAAGCAAGGCCATGGGAGTGGGACTCAAGCCTTCAGCATGTAGTATAGTGGCATCATCTGGCACATGGCCCAGGTATCATCTCTCAGCGTGTCAATCTTCAATGTGTCCAGGTCCCCCTCTCCGCCATCACATGCGCACAGCACCTCATCATCAGCTCGTATGCCATTGACAGCCAGGTGCTGCTCCTCACCCTCACAAAAGACGCAGCCATTGCCAGTTCCAACATTCAAGAAGGCATGAGATCCATTGATGAATGGCTGAACATCAGCCACCTGAGGCTGGACTTGTACAGGACTGAGGTAATCATCTGAGGATTGTCCCCTTACAGCTGGGTCAACTGCTTGTGTCCCACCCGCAAGAGCCCTCCACATGCACCCAGTGGCCACGCACACAAGATGGTGTGCATCATGGATTCGTCACTCATATTTGCCATGCTAATCACCAGCATCTGTACCTCAGGGTGCAACACCCTCTGCATGATGCACATGATCCACAGATAGATCCACTCCAAGGAAAGACAGACCATCCCCCAGGCCCACGACACCAGCCGTGTCAACTACTGCCCCGCCCTCTACGGAGCCATTACATCCAAACTCCCGGGAAACTTGTCCACATCCAGGCTGCATGTGCACACCTCAGCTTCAACATCCGGGGCCCCAGCCACATCGCCGTCCACCAGAGATAGCTGCAATAGATCAGTGTCTGCTGCAGGATGACCTTCAGACTCCTCACCCACACTCAGGAGGCAGGCCACAACCCCAGACCCCAAACTGACCTTGGCCGTCTGTCATCCGAGACCCCGTTGTGCCAAATCCGTGCATCCAACCTTGCCCTGGCCACCATTCTTCACATCCACCGTACTCCAGCATGCAGGACATAGTTCTCCCACCTGGCAAGACATACCTGCTACTCCCTCCCCGGCAACATCCACATGAGCCATGACCTCTACGCCTTCATGATACTCTTCCCAATTGGTCTGTCCGCACAGTATTGCATGCAACCCCTCAGCAGCTCGAGGCCATCACGGGTGAGTATTGTGCTCCATGTCTGTATTGTATGATACATTGTGACCCATGTGTGTCCTGTACCAGACTCAGATTCCAGGGTATGAATGGCTGGAGTTAGTTCAACACTCATGCATAGTTTGACATTTCCCCACACGTAGGTTGTGTACTCATGCAAAATCAATGCAACATCTTATTGAAGAAATTAAGATGAATTCTCGGTGGGGGGCGTGTTTAGTGTGGACAAATAGGTGCTATACAGTGTGCATGGAATCCAAAGTTCACAGGGGGAGATGGGATCCTTGTCATTTGGTGTCATCAGAGTCCAGACCACAGTGTTGGTCATCATTGGTCAGACTGTGACCAGCAAGTCCATGTGGCAGAGAATGTCATTGGATGAGGTGCTGCTGTTGCGCATGAGGGCCAGGTGCCAGGCCAGGTGACCTGGGAGATGTGGATGGTCCGCTGCCTCTCACGGTCTTTTCCGTGGACGACCCACCTTCCTCACGGGACCCTCAGATGCAGGCCTTGACGATGCTTGTGATGCTCCGTCGGACGATTCCTCCTCCTCCTCCCTCCCTGTGGCTGGTGGTGGTCTTCGCCTGGGGGCACAGGGAGGGTTGGCCATGTTGTCGGCGATCCGACGGAGTGAACGGCTTATATCTGTTTGCACCGCCAGGAGCTCAGCCAGTCTTGCCTCCATCCGTCCTTGGTGTTGTTGTTGACTGGCGTGTTGCTCGGCCTGCTGGTTCTTAATCTCGTTGAGGGTCGCCACTACCTGGCGGATGCCCCTGGTGTCACGCCAGTATGTGTCCAAGATGTGGCGTATGTGTGACATACCGGTTCCCTCAGCTGGCTGGTCAGGTTCGCGCCTCCGCCTGCCTCCACTCCCACCACCCCTGCCCACATGAGCCTGGCCTGCCGTTGTGGGCACATAGGGTCTACCAGAACCCTGAGGGATGGCATTTGCAGGGTTGTCTGCCTCTTCCTGGGTGGCCGGAGAACCTTGTCCCTCCAGGTCAGACTGGCTCAGTTGTTCTGTGCGGGCAGGGCTCCTGGGTGTCTCCTGGGATGTGGCAAGAATGGGGGTGGTAGTTGGCACAGATGTACCTGACCCAGGTGCTGCAGGGGCTTGGGCACCAGAGGATCCAGGTTGGTTGGGGTCATCCACAGAGTGCTGAGAGTCGTCGCTGCCGGTGGGATCATCTTCCTGACGAGCCAGGGCCTGTGATTGTTCCCCCCAGTGTTGGGGGGGAGATCCCTGACGTTGCCCTGTGTGTGAGACAGAGACAATGTTAATGCTGTTTCATGCGACATCCATGTTTCATACATATTCTAGTTGCCACAGTTCCTCCAGGTAGTTGTATATGCCTAGCATTCACATCAATGTTAACTTGTGGATGGGTATGTTGCAAGGGACTGGTTGGAATGTTATCCAGAGTGTTTGACATGTCGCATTTGGCCTTGGATGCTTTTTTGGCTGTGGCTTGATTTTGTTGTGTCACATGTCCATTGTGAGAGTGTGTGACTCCATTGGCTGCCCCGGAGGTGTGTGCTTGTGTAAGGGGTGAGTGATCATCCCTCAGCCCGACGCTGTTCAACATCCACATGGCCCCCCTCACACAAGTGGCCCGCCGCCACATCCCCAAAAACATCTCCTACGCCGACGACACCCAGCTCATCCTCTCCCTCACCAAGGACCCTCACACCGCCAAGACAAACATCCACAAGGGTCTGAGGGCCATCGCCGACTGGATGCGGAGCGGCCATCTGAAACAGAACTCGGACAAGACGGAGGTCCTCATCCTCGGACCCACACCCTCAGCCTGGGATGACTCCTGGTGGCCGATCACTCTGGGGACATCACCGACACCCACCAAACACGCACGCAACCTAGGATTGATCCTCGCATCCTCCCTCTCCATGTCCAAGCAGGTCAACGTCGTCTCCTCCTCCTGCTACAACACCCTACGCACGCTCCGCCGGATCTACTGGTGGATCCCGACCGAAACAAGTAGAACAGTGACAAAGGCCCTCGTCAGCAGCTGACTGGACTACGCCACTGCACTCTACGCAGGACTCCCATCCACACACCAACGGCGGCTACAACGCTTCGGAAACGCCTCGGCACAACTGATCATCAACGACCCCCACCACAGCCACATCACCCCCCTCCTGAGTGACCTGCACTGGCTCCACATCGACAAGAGGAATACCTGTAAGGTCCTTACCCACGCACACAAGGCACTCCACACCGCCGGACACGCCTACCTGCACATCAGACTCAGCTTCTACACCCCCACCCGCCAGCTCCGCTCCGGCAGCCTCGCCCTCGCAGCTGTCTCCCGCATCCAACGTACGCCCGCCTGCAGCAGATCCTTCTCCTACCTCGCCGCAAAGACCTGGAAGACCCTCCCAACCCACCTACAACTGACCCAAGACCTACTTGCCTTCAGGAGACTCCTCAAGACCTGGCTCTTGGAGCAGTGTTGAAACCCCCCCCCCCCCCCTCAGCGCCTTGAGACCCTCACAGGCAAGTAGCACGCCTTACAAGTACCCTGATTGATTGTTGATTGTTTGACGGTGCCTGCTGGTGGGTGTGGTGTGATTTGGCAGTGGGTCTCCCAGGTGATGTATCTGTCCCACCATGGCGCATGCTGCCATGTCAGTGAGTGTGAGTTCCTGCCCTAGATTTCTGAGCTTGTTGTGTTTGTGTTGGAGTTTGCAGTTGTCACAGGAGGGCCTTGTGCTGCCTACAGCAGGGCCAAGTGTCAGCTACCTTGTCAGTACTTTGCCAGTCCCTGTGCATTGCGCATGGTGCATGGGTATGTACCTGGGCCATATGGGCTGAGGGCAATGGTGTCTGTTTCAGAGTTGTACAATATGTTTGGTGATCCCCACCCTCCCAGCATCCCGGACATCCTGTCTTGGGTTTGTGGTTTGTGTAGGCTGGGACATGGCATGACCTTGCTTTGTGAATGGGGCATACTCATGTTAGTGGCATGAGCGTTGTTTAGAGTGTGGTTGTGTCAGGTGAGGGCTTGGGGGTAGGTGAGTGCATTTGTTGTAGTTGGGGTGTGGATGCCATTCCCCCCATGTTACGTAAGTTGTTTGTGTACTCACCAGGCTCTCGAACTCCTTGGACTCCGTGTACTCCCACCGGCGGAAGCAGGGCCATCACCTTCTCCTCCCAGGGATGGTAATGTACCGGTCTGCGGGGCAGCCCACCTCCTGTGATGTTACTCTGGGCGTAGTCCTCGTTCATTTTGCGCTTGACTGCCCTCCACAGATCGTACCACCTGGCTTGGCATTCATTCCTGGTCCTTCTGATGGGCGCAACAGCATTCACCCGATCGACGATCCTCTGCCACAGGCGTGATTTTTCGGCTATGCTGGTCTGTCTGACCAATGTTCCAAAGAGCTGTGGCTCGACTCTGATGACTTCGTTGACAAGGATGTCCAGCTCCTCCGTTGTGAACTTTGGATTCTTGTCTGTGGGCATGGTGTGGGGTGTGGGTGTGGATGGTTGTGGGTGTGTGGGTGTGAATGTGTAGGTGTGTGTGTATGTGTAGAGGGGGTCTGTGTGAAGGAGGTTGTGTGAAGGTGTGTAAGTTAAGGTGTATGGGTGCAGTTGTTTGTGTGTGATGTCTGTCAGCAGTGGGTCTGTTGCAAAGGCTCATGGTTTGTGATTGTGGGCCCTTTTTATTGGTGCATTTGTGGGTGTGGCTGGGTTTGAACTTTTGATGGGTGTGTTATAAGAGGTGGTTGTGAGTTTGGGCCTCTGTTTGCCTGTTTGAATGCGCCAGGTCAGTCTTTTAGATGTTGTGTGTCCTGTAGACGCGTTTTGTGGTGTTGTGCGAGTCGAATTGACCCTCCTTGGGCTGTTTTACAGTGTCCTGGTTCAGTACGAGTTGTTTTCGCGTATGTAAGGTGCGTCCATTGCTATGTTGTTGTACAGTGATCACATATGCAATGGTGTTGTACGATTCGTACATACGCGATGCTGGGGTACGGTGTTGGGGTACGGTGCATCCAAGTACGGGGCTGGGGTGGGGTGGGGGGTACGGGGCGTACATACGCGGGTGCTGGGGTGGGGGTACGGCGCTTACATACACGTGTGCTGGGGTACGGCGCGTACATGCGTGGGTGCTGGGGTGGGGGGGTACGGCGCGTACATATGCGTGTGTAGGGGTACGGCGCGTACATGCGCGGGTGCTGGGGGGGTACGGCGCGTACATTCGCGGGTGCTGGGGTACGGCACGTACATACGCGGGTGCTGGGGTGGGGGGATACGGCGCGTCCATATGCGGGTGCTGGGGTGGGGGGTACGGCGCGGACAGGCGCGGGTGGGGTGGGGGGGCCCGTACGACTCATACCCCGGGCCCAAGTGTACCCGGGGTAGGGGTCGTACAAAGTTCGGTCCGTACGGGACGTTTTCCATATGCTTGTGTATTCGGGACGCCTGTACGGATCGGACTTGCGCGCTCAGAGTTTAGTTTTACGACTCGTACGTAAAACTGTCCTGGGACGTCTCGTAGACTTTTTCCGATGCAATTCGTATGTATTTTTATAGTACGAATCGTACTTCGCCGTTTGTACGGGACTTGTACGACTCGTACGTAAAAAAATACAGATACGTGTCGTACGGGAAAAAAAAATACAGGATCGGAATCGGGACCTAAGTAGAAGAATTTTCCGAAAATATTTGTCAATGGGATCAGAGTCTGATTTGTGCAGCTGATGAATCCCATTTCGGGTGGAACAAGAGTTTGCACTTAGAATGGAATTAGACCCATATTGGAATTCGGAGCCTTCATGTTTTTATGCAATAAAATTATTTCTGTGCCTGGGCAAAACTTCACCTGTAGCAAAAGTGAGATGGTTGCATGCTATTTTGTAGGAGTGCAACATAAAGTAAATGTATTTAATATTGAAGGTGATAGTAGATCCTAAGAGGAATCTGAGAGGAATAAATGAAGCTCAATCAGGATTTCTATAAAGATGATAATAAGTATTAAAGATGGCGGTGTTCAGAAAACGATGATGAAGGGTGAAGCTTACTAGAAGAAAGACTCAAGGAAGTCTCTGGGAAGGCTTGATGTAATCAAAGTATAAATAGAAAACGAAATAGTGGCACTAGTCTTTTGAAAGCTAAGTGTGTGATTGATAAAATTCTATGATTCTCCTAAAAAAGGGACAAGCAGCAAATTCTTGAAATGCATTGATGCATGAGTTTTGTTAAACATTAGTTTAAAATAAGGATATACTTGACTAGAAAACAAGTGTTTGAAGACTAATGAAAATGTGATACTTTTTTATGATAGAGCAAATTGATCCGTTTAAAAATGTCTCCTTTAATAACGGGAATTTGCTGTTCTTGCTCCTAATTCTTTTTTATTGATAAAATTAAAGAAATTAAAGACCGTATTCATTCAAGATTTTCTCCTTCGGCAACACCATTCATTGATAGGAACCCAATGTCTGAGTTGCCCGCCATCAGCAAGGGGCGCCTGCTGGACCTGCTGACTAAAGTTGAAAATGGGCACTCCCATTGACACCTGTCCACCAAAGGTTCTAAAAGAGGTCTTCTCCCTCTTTCCGTACCCAGTCTTATCCCTCCTCAATTTCTCATGAGCGAAGAGTTGGTCCCTAGCTCCTTTAAGTATGCGATAGTGGTTCCACTAATAAAGAAAGCTGGTGATGACCCACACACTCTGAAGAACTATCATCCTATATATTTGCTCCCTTATTTAGCAAAGGTCTTAGAGGTGCATGTTGCCAGATGCTTATGTTCCTAACTAGAGGAAACCCACTTTTTAGACCCCCATCAAGAAGGCCAGCCTATTCTACCGAAGCAGTCAATCTCTCAGTCGTAGGTGGATAGTAATCTACTCAAATTAAACTCTGACAAGACGGTGATCATCATAACCAGTAGCAAGCATGACTTGTCGAAACCCATATTCTGGCCAGCCACAATGGGTACCGCCCCCAGCCTAGGAGTTCATTTAAGAGCCTCGGAGTGCCTATTGACAAAAACCTGTCTATGAAACCCCAATTAGGGGCAGTGATCTCGTCCTGTTTCTTACAGCTTTGCAAAATGAGAAAGATAGGTAAATATCTTGCATTCGAAGCTATTATTCAGGTCATCATCGCACTAGTCATCTGAAGGATAGACTATGCGAACTTGCTTTACCAGGATCTTCTCCAGGGCCTCAACCGTAGACTACAATTGGTACAAAATAAGGCAGCCAGGCTAATTTACCAACAGCCAAGAAAGTGCCACATCACCCCAGTGATGAGGAAACTATACTGGCCTCCAGTAAAAGAGCAAACTTCCAGTTTTCAGGGACAAGCCGACTTTTGTCAGAAAACCAACATTTTTTCCACACTTTTGGCATTTTTCTGGAATATAGCCTATTTTTGCTATTTTTTGTGCTTTCAACCTCCTTCCAGTTAATGGTAGAAATGGGTATTAAGTCAATAATGGATCCTCAAAAGCTATACATTTTAGAAAAGTAGAAATAATTCTGAAATTAGCAAGGGTCATTTGTGTAGATCCTACAAGGTTTCTTCATAGAAACTAACAGATCACCTATAACTTCTTCTAATTATGATAGCTGTTTGAAGCAATATACCGTTACATCCACTGGACCTTTTTGGTTGTGGGGATATATAGGACTTGAAGGTTCACCAAGAACCCAACAAACCCAGAGCCAATAACTGAGCAGTGTCTTGCAATGGTTTTTTAATATGTACCGGGTATATAGCAATTAATTTGGGGAAAATATATACATGGAAAAATCAATATGAAAGACACCTATGTATTTCTGAAATTGGAACAAAATATAGAGTTGAGAAACAGTAGATATTTGCACATTTTCGAAATTGTGAGTACCCATACTAGCATTAGAATTATAGGTCATTTTTCAAAATGACTTCTTTTTTACACATTGTTTTTCATTTGGAAGGCAAAAATACATTGAAAGTCAATGCGTAATAACAGTTGCTCTACAATTCTGTGTTACCCTAAGTCTACCGATAAAAATGGTACCTCATTTGTGTGGATAGGCCTAGTGCCTGCGACAGGAAATGGCTCAAAACACAACGTGGACGCACTTTGTTTTTAAGGTGAAAACGGACCCATTTTTTTGCAAAGTGCCTAGCTGTATATTTTGAACCCTGGCTCTGCCGGTACCTAGGGAAACATAGCAAACCTATACATTTTTTTAAACTAGACACCCAGGGGAATCCAGGATGGGGTGACTTGACTGGCTTTCACCAGGTTCTATTACCCAGAATCCCTTGCAAACCTATACATTTGTAAAAAAAAAAAAACATTTTCCTCACATTTCTGTGGTGGAAAGTTCAGGAATCTGTGTGGATCCACAAAATTCCACCCAACCCGTGTTCCCCAAAGTCTTCTGAGAAAAATTGCACCTCACTTGTGTGGGTAGGCCTAGTGCCCGCAACAGGAAATGGCCCAAAACGCAACATGGACACAACCCATTTTCACAGTGAAAACTGACCCTTTTTTTGCAAAGTGCCTAGCTGTAGATTTTGAACCCTAACTCTGCCAGCACCTAGGGAAACCTAGCAAACCTATACATTTTTTTAAACTAGACACCCAGGGGAGTCCAGCAAGGTATGGCTTGTGTGGGTCCGCCAACATTTCCCTACCCAGAATCCCCTGCAATTTATTGGTCCATGTAGAGGCCAGAACTTTACCAGACAGAAATATGAGAAAAAAGTGATTTTTTTCAGCTAAATTTGAGATTTGCAGAGGATTCTGGGTAGGAAAACGTTGGGGGACCTACGCAAGCCATACCTCACTGGACTCCCCCGGGTGTCTAGTTTTCAGAAATGTGTGGGTTTAGTAGATTCCCAAGATGGCCGCCGAGCCCGGGGCCAAAAACCCAGATGACCCCCCCTTGCAAAACCAGGTTGTTTTGTGATATGTCATTTTGACGTCTCCTCTGTACGTTTTGGGCCCTTGCCTGTCCCGGGTACTTGACCCACCCACACGAGTGAGGTAACATTTTTGTCGGGAGACCTGGGGGAATGCTGGGTGGTAGGAAATTTGTGGGTCCACGTAGAGTCCAGAACTTTACCAGACAGAAATTTGAGAAAAAAGTGTTTTTTTCAGCTAAATTTGAGGTTTGCAGAGGATTCTGGGTAGGAAAACGTTGGGGGACCCATGCAAGCCGTTATGCGGCTGCACCCGGTCCTCTCATTCACATATTAATTGCTCAGTTTAGGGACTCTGACTTCATTGCTAAACAAATGATGATTGACAGGTGAATGCTGAAAAACTTTCCACCAGCAGCAAGATCCACATCTTGATGCTGAATGTTAATCGTTTCCAGGTGCCGGTGGTTATCTCAGCAAGCTCCTGGCCGCGGTTGCGCGCTGACTGATATCCATCTCCCCACACCGGCAGGGCATCACGTGTCAGTGTGAGGGATTTAAGAGGAGGAAAAGAAGACAGACGAAGCGGCCAGGGAAGAGGCGCAGGGAGAGGAGGATGGGCAAGGGGTAGAAGAGGAGCAGATGAGGCTTGTTTAGTGCTGTAAGATATGGGGTATTTTGTAATGTATTTGCATATTTCAAGTCTACACCTTCAGAATTGCTTTATAAACATTCTTGCCCTCTCAAATTTGCTGTAAAATGCTCCATTTGCACACACTTTGCAAGTCCCTCTCCCCTCGAGTCCCTCCTATGATAGTCGGCTCACTCGCTATTGACATAACACTTATCCTCAACTTTTACACCCCACCAATTTCAAATGTCACCAGCCACCCCTGCCTTTGACTTCCCCATGAGTAAATGCATTTCAATTGGACATAAAGAGCGGGGTGAATTGAAGGTGATTGGTTGAATGAGAAGACACATAATTTGTTTCTGGATGCATTTAAATATGGGACACATCGTTAACAGCGAGCGAGCACATAACATTAACATTTGTTTATAGGGCAGGTAAAGGGAATGCTTTTTGTATAAGAGCGCATTTACTCATGGGGGAGTCAAAGGTTGTATTTTTGGCACAAGAATGAGTTTTAAACAGAGCACACTGCATGAAGGGGTAGATGGGTATGTTAAGCAAATGAAATGGTGTATTTATGTGTATTTAGGTTTATTCACACACTTGCTATGAATCTTGGTAACTGATGGGCATCGTTTACATTTCAGACCCAAGACGAAGGGCTTACTAAGCCCGAAATGCATTGGGTATTTAAATGCACAGTTTCCAAAGATGGCATGTGAATTCTGACGTGCTAGAAAATAAAGCCTAAACTGGCATTTCTAAAGCATCAAAAGTGTGGAGTCATACTGTCTCTGCAACAACTCAAAGTATTTTTTGAATAAACAAGGATTACAATGGATTAACATGGTCAAAAGTGGTTTAATGTTGGATTTTTCAAATTGAAAGTTTGCATAGCTGTAGCGGCTTGAGTCTGTGAAGTAGTTACCCACCAGCTTGTATTGTTAATTTCTCGCCAGTGCTGTGAGGACAGAGCACGTGTCAAGCCAGCATGCTAAAATGTTTGCGATTGAGCAACAGCCGAAAAGGAGAGAGAAAAAATAAGGAGTGCGTCCTATCACTTTTGTTTGTATAAATTTCCAACCTGGCCCCAGGGAGGGGAACAACGCATACTGCACCGGCGGGCCAACTGCCATGAAGATATATGCCCCCAAATGCCCTCGGTAGACCGCTGGTGCAACCACTACTCTGCCAGTAATAGAACAGAGCATCCCTACAAATAGAGCGGGACGTGAGATAAGTGGTCCACGAGCCACATTGTGGTCCATGGTATAACACATTTTGGCATCACTACTCTTCTTTGTTAACACGGAAGCATTGGCAGTTCGTTTTAACATCTTTGAGCATCAACTTTACCTGTTACCTGTGTGGTCTGAAGAGGGAGCTTTGGACTGCGAGCACGCTGGAGCTGCTCTTCCTTTAATCAACTCCTCGCGGAACCCGCTCCGCGGGTCCCGCTTCGCCTCTGGTTCTCTGCTTAGCGCTGCTGGAAGTGCGCTGTGACTGCGAGGTATTACTTCAGATAGAGCCTCTGTGGCGGTGGTGTGGGCAGGGCTGCGAGCGTGGTCAGGCGAGGACTTCAAGTCCCAGGAGCGCCTGACCCTCGGCATCACCAGCAGCTGACCCGCTCTCCCTGCTGGCTCCTCCCCCGCCTCAGCGCGGCTAAAACCAGCGCGTCAGTTTCACTGTTGGTTCTTTCACCTGTTACCTGTGTGGTCTGAAGAGGGAGCTTTGGACTGCGAGAACGCTGGAGCTGCTCTTCCTTTAATCAACTCCTCGCGGAACCCGCTCCGCGGGTCCCGCTTCGCCTCTGGTTCTCTGCTTAGCGCTGCTGGAAGTGCGCTGTGACTGCGAGGTATTACTTCAGATAGAGCCTCTGTGGCGGTGGTGTGGGCAGGGCTGCGAGCGTGGTCAGGCGAGGACTTCAAGTCCCAGGAGCGCCTGACCCTCGGCATCACCAGCAGCTGACCCGCTCTCCCTGCTGGCTCCTCCCCCGCCTCAGCGCGGCTATAACCCTCCCTTGTGACACCGCAACGCGGGAGCGCGCCGGGAGAAGCCCGGGACAAGGGCGGGACCGTCTGAGGCCGTCAGAGGCTGAAGAAGGCTGGGCTGGGCCCCCTCCCTTGGTTCTCCGGTATTAAATCTGTGTGACACTGCTTTTATAGATTTTATTGTATTTTAGGATTCTTAGGTTTCGTATTCTACAATTGTTATTAATTGATTCTTACTCCCCTTCTAATACAGTCTCATGACGGCTAAAAAACTACGCTCTGGGCGAGTGATTGTAGGGAGATCTGGGTCTAAAACCAAATCTAACCCCCTTCGGAACAAAATTGCAACTTCCATGCAATTGAAAGGTCAATGTCAGCTTTTCAATTTTTGGGACAAAGGGAAAGATAAACCCACTGATCTGCAGCCCCCGAACGAAATCCCAGGGTTTAACGATTCGGTGCCTGTTAATGGGGTCATTGATGTTTCCTCTAGTTTAAGCTTGGTTGCTAGTCAATCTTTGCCTATTTCAGTTAGTCCCGAAGTACTAAGGGGCTCGCCTTCGGCGTCAAACAATGTACATCTGAAACAGATTGCTCCCCTTGAATCTTTGGGTAATATGTCCTCAAAATCTGATAAAATTGTCCCCTCGCAAGTTGCACTAATGGATGTTCCTAAAGTTTCAGTGAATACTGATCTTTTGTCAGCCGCGTTAGTTAAATCCCCTGTAGTAGGGAATGATTTTACACTGCCTGACATTGATTTAACAGCTCATAGGGCGCGGGTGGGATCGTTACATGGGAACCCTAAAGGTGTGCCTTTAGAGGAAGCAATAACTATTTCAAGTACCGGTCCTCTGAGAAGCACACCTTCTAATAAACTAGATTTTTCCCTTTCACAATTAAACCTTTCATCTTGTTCAGGTCCAGTATTGAACAATTTAGCTGAGGGCTCTCCAAATATTAATGGGAGGCTAATTTCTAATTCTTTGTCCTCTTTGGAATCAATTCTTTCTTCGATTTTGAGTTTACTTGAAAAGTTTGTGGGAGGTTCGGAATGTATTTTTGACACTGTAACGCAAATTTTGCAAGTTCTCTTGCTAAGTAAAAATGAGTTAGTGTCAGATCTTCCCATACCATCGGCTTCTCTGTTGGTGCCCCAAAAAATAAGCGCTCCTCCCGCTTCGGCAGTTTTGGATTCAGCTCAATCTTCTCCTTTGACAGAAGGTCAAAAGGAAAAGAAGCCTGTAGTTCTTCCTGCTGTCCCCAATCCTTCCAAAGTGGTTTCGGCTGGCGCTAATTGTATAGCCCCAATCAGTGACAAGATAGAGGTAATAGTAACATCTCCTCTCATTCCCAAATCCGAAATTCCATCTCTCTTTCCGATATTCTCCTTGCCATCAAGCAAAGAAGAGGAGATTCCCAAAGTAAATACGGGATTGATGGGAAAAGTGAGTCCCCTGAAACACAAAAAGATTAGAATGAAGAAGAGGAAACCCATCCGAAGATTTGCTAAAAAAAGACAGAGGAAACTTCTTTTTGATAAGAATGCTGAATTAAGTCTAGAAGATTCTCCGCAGGTGGAGCAGTCTCCCACCTCTCATGTAGAAGCTAGGGTTGTCTCGCCTAAAGAAGACGCCCCTTCCTCTGGTCTAGGTCCTATAAGCTTTACCAATCCTTTCCTCCCCAAGGTTTCCCACCCTACCGCCAATCCTTTTTCAGCTTATTGTAATGTTAAAGCAGGATCTTGCCAAGTTATTTCTAAGGTTACCACTTCTTCTGTCATCCCGTCCCCTACTTCCCTAAATCCTTTAGCAAGACCCTTTCAGGTTCCATCCTCAATGTCAGTTATTCTCCCAAAAGAAAAAATAAGTGTGGATACTTTATATCTTGATTTCTCTCCCTTATTTGAACCAGATTTAATTTTAAATAGATCAGCCCTACTGATCTGTTTTAAAGAGATCGAAAGTTTGAAATTAATTCAAACGTCCGATTTAGATATTGTATTTCTCCTTAACTCCTTTGTGGGGAAACCAATAAGATCAACAAGGGTGAAATTCCATTCGAAAGTTGTGTTAAATCTTGTTCTACAGTGGGCAGAGGAATTACAAGTTAGAGGGATAGATGTCATGCCACACTTTGGGGAAAAATGTACTCAAAGTATTCTCGCCAATTCTTCACTGTCACTTCCCTCTAATACGGGCGTGCTGTTGTCGGATTGGTCTAATCTCAGATCAGAGGACCTAAAAATTTGTGTGGCTAGGAATGAAAGGCTAGTTTCATACAAAAACCCTCCCCTTAAGCAGACAGTGAAGGATGACCAATCTAAATGGAGTTGGTTACCTGGAGTTCTAGCGAGTAAATCTGCTCCCTGTTCTAAACAACATTCCAATTTTTAACAGAGAGCTGAAGTTTATCTCATGGAACACTGCCGGATTCAAGGATTATAAGGAGAAATTGGGTTTCTTGCATTCTCAAAAGGCAGATATAATCTGTTTGCAAGAAACCTGGGTTGAAGGAAGAATAGCTTTGGAAAAAGACTATTTTGTTTTGGAATACAGCGCAACCAGCACTAGAAGAGGCCATGCTAAGGGAGGGTTAGCATGTTTGTTATCTAACAGACTGCAATGGAACTATTCACACTATCTAGATCCAGGGAAACTGTTTCAAGCAATAACCCTAAAAGATGTATTTGAGGATTGCCCTAATAGATTGTTGATTGTGGTTAATATTTATATTCCCCCCAATTGTAGTTTTAATGCTGGTTTAATAACTTTGTTCACTTTTTTAACTAAAGCGTTGGATGTCTCCCCAACTCCGCATATGTTAATGTTTGGGGACTTAAATTGTAATATATCTAACTGTGGGTTGGAGTTGTTTAGAAATATTCAATTGGAAGAGTCTTTGAATATACCTCCTGCCCAGTTTCCCTCCAAAATTAAAACTAACAAAAGAGGTAAACTTATCTTAGATGGTTTACTTAAAGTTGAATGCTTAATAGTAAATGGGAGGCTTCCGTCTGACATCCCGGCAGCTTATACTCGTAAATCTAATAAGGGAAAATCTATTATTGATTTTATCATGGTAGATTATGCCGGTTTTCACCTACTAAAGGATATGAAGGTCATTGAGTCTATTCTTAGTGACCATAATGCACTGATGCTTTCTGTCTCCGTTAATCTTCAGAAAGTGGATCCGTGGAGTCTGGATACAGATTTTGTGAATTTTGATTCCAGATCAGGGAAATGTTTTTGGAACCCTTGTACTGTTGAAAATGTGGTGCCTCTTTTGTATTTTACTGTTGAGAATTTACCCTTCTGGGAAGGGAGAGAGCTGTTGAGTTTTATTAATTTTTTAGATGCTGTAACTGCTAGTGCAAAAAAGAAACCAGGTGTGAAACAATCCCTCGTAGTCCCTCATCCTTTACGGGCTATAAATAGAGAAATAAACAAAGTGGTAAGGGGACAATTTTTATTCTTTACCCAAGAAGCTAAGTCTAAGTTGTTTATTTTAAAAAGAAGGAGAGTTAGACTTAAGGCCCGTTTAAAACGTTCTAAGGAAGATGCCCTCTGGATTCAACTGAGGGAAGCTTCTTATAATGGCCAAGCCAAGACATTCTGGTCCTTAATTGGCAAAGGTTGTGGTACCAGAGCCAGTCCTACGCCTATTGCCATTGAGGAACAGGTGTGGGTTCATTATATCGAGAAGTTGTACAGTAACAATAATTCTCAAGTTTTTAATGTTGAATCTGATAATGTCTCACGTATATTTGACTGTCCAACGGAAAAGGAAATTGAATGTGCCATTAAGAATATGCGTTCCTCTGGTGCGATGGGTCCTGATAAAATCCCAATTTCGGTATTAAAACACCAGAGTGAACTTTGGAGTAAAATACTCTTTCCAGTGTTTAAATTTTGTTTTTCTAGTGGAACAGTCCCCCCCTCCTGGAAAGGAAGTATTATTGTCCCTTTATATAAAAAAGGGGCAAGAGATCTACCGCAAAATTATCGTCAAATCGCTTTGCTTGATGCCATTGGTAAGGTTTTCGCAAAATGTGTGCTTACTTTAATGAATCAATGGGTATCTGAATATAAAATCCTTCCCATGGAGCAAACAGGTTTCAGACAAAATCATGGAACTTTAGACAACCTGACTGCATTGCAAGTTATCAATGAAAAATATGTGAAAATCCGTGGTGGTCAGGTATATGGCGCCTTTATTGACTTCTCCACCGCCTTTGATAAAGTAGATAGAATTTTGCTGTGGAGAAAGTTATTTAACTTAGGTATGCCCCCATTCCTGATCAAGTTAATTTGCGCCCTTTACTCTGACACCTGGTGCAGAGTTCTACTTGGAGGTGAATGTGGTGTATCTAAATTAATTCCCACTTCCAATGGGTTGAAGCAAGGTTGCCTTTTGGCTCCATTGCTATTTTCCTTATATACTGTTGATTTACCCGTCACACTTTCTGCTTGCGCCGGTATTGCCCCGTCCTTGGGTGGAGTTCCAATTGCATGCCTTATGTATGCAGACGACATCCTGATTTTGGATCTCACCCCAAAGGGCCTGAACAATCGGTTGCAAGCACTCTCTGAATTTGCGGAAAGTCATTTCTTATCAATAAATACGGCAAAAAGCAAAGTGATTTGCTTTTCTGGTAGAAAGAAGCCTAAATGCCTTAATTATCCATGGGTTGTGGGGGGGAAAAAACTGGAATGTGTGAAATCTTATACCTTCCTAGGTAAAATTGTCACTTATAATTTAAGTGACAAATTACACATTGACAATAACTCTCGGAAGGCTATTTCTCAGGGAAAGAGTTTAGTTTCCCTGTATAAAGCCACAGGTAGAAGGCATTTTTCTATTCTTTTAGATGTTTTCAGAGCGAAAGTTCCGGCCTCCCTGTTGTACGGAATTGAGTTAATTGATGTAAAAAAGTGGAGTTTTTTAAACTCTGCGGAAGGGAAAATTTTACGCAGTTTAATGTCTGTAGGTACAGCAAATTCGACTGCTTCCTTGAGACAGGAATTGGGTTTACGTAGCAGTTGGGTTCAAGGTCTGGCAAGTATCATACGTTGGGTAGTAGCTTTATCTAAAGGTGAACCTAATACCTTAAGAGATCTTATAAAAAATGAATTATTAGGATCTTTTAATGATTTCTCCCTGATTGTAAAAAACTTCAGATTTGCCGTGCTGCAATTGAAATTGGATGAGGAGACTTTATTTTTATTATCCTCTCATCAATTAAAAACTGTTCTGAAGTCAGCCTCCTGGGAATTGGGGTTTTGTCAGGATAGAGACTTCTGTTTAGCGAAAAAAGGTGGTACGCCTGTTATCGAATCTTATACCCTGCGGAAAGCTCAATCGTATATGTATTGGAACATCTCCCATGGCGTTAGACGCCTTGTGTTCTTATTAAGACATAATTTGCTTCCCCTGAAAGTTCTACATGCCAGCTGGTATGGTCATTCGGCATGCTGTGATCTTTGTCAATTGTATGATCAGGACTTAGATCATGTCATGTTTGTTTGTCCTGCACTGATGTCTTGCAGGCGCAGATGGTTAAGACCAATTTGCTTACATCTCAACATATTATCTGCTTCTTCATTTAAGGCAGCCTTGATTAACCCACCCAATGAAATGTTTGCTTTTAAACTGTACAACTTTTTTAAATGTTTTTTGGACCTGAAATGTTTCGTGGAATTGTGATGGAATAATATTTTATGTATTTTTTTTTTGTTTTGTATGTATATGTTGTTTTATGTGGACCTCATAAAGAGTTCCTTATCATAATAAAATAAACTTGTAAAACTTGCATCACTACTCTCTTACAATATTGAAATACAAAACTAAAAAAGATAAAACAGCAAATTAGAAAGCTGCAATGCACCTGGCTCAAAACAAGCAGCAATCAAAACAAACCTACACAAACTTAACAGAATATAGAAGTCAACAATCAAAAAAGCTAAAACAAATTGTACTTTTCTAACAGAATTCAAAATGTTAAATGTGCAAATAAAGAATTTTATAAAATTCTCACTTAATTTCATAAATATAAATGCACAGAAGGAAAACCAAAGTAGACACGTTGAAACAAAGGAAAACCACCAGCACCAACCCATTTTCAAAAATTCCCCCCAAGAGTAGACTATCCAAGCCTCTGCAGTCCTTCAAACAAATATCACAAAGTGAGTTTATGGATCTGGTTAAAGCAAGCATGCCAGCCAGGTACCCTTCTGACCCTTGCCCACCACATATCTGCAAGAACATTCTTTTAACTACTACTGCTGCCACACCAGTAAGAAGAATCATCAATAATTCTTTAATTATGGGAATCTTTCCAAAAGACCTAAAAAAAAAGGCAAACCTACACCCATTATTGAAGAAAACAAACCTGGACCTGCATGACCCCAACAACTACAGACCAGTTACAAATGGACTCTTCCTGGGCAAACTGATAGAAAGAGCAGCATTTGCCCAGGTGTCACAATTCAGTGAAGGTAACGCCATACGTTCTGACTTCCAAACAGGATTCTGCTCCAGAAGATGCATAAAATCTACCCTCATGGTCATCTGGGGTGACCTTAAAAACACAGTAGACCGGAATGGGGTCGCTGCACTACTTCTCTTGGACCATTCAGCTGCCTTCGACACAGTTGACCATGACATTCTAATACAAAGACTCTACAAAGCCTGCATAGGGGGCACTGCTCTCAACTGGATCACATCCTACCTTCAAGATAGAACAAACATCATCCATTCTCTCCCTTTCTCATCCAAACCGAACTTCACAAAAGCAGGGGTCCCTCAAGTCTCTATCATCTCACCCATGCTTTATAATATCTACATGAAGTAATTACCAGCAATGATCAACACATTTCAGCTCAAATGCTATAACTATGCAGATGACACACAAACACTCCTTAAACTGGAAAGCCCCAAAGACATTGGAAACTCAAAAATCTTCAGTTGCCTCGGAGCCGTTGATCAGTGGATAACATGGAGCCATCTCAAATTGAATGCTTCCAAAACTGAAATACTCACATGTGGAGATTGGAAAATTATGACCCACTCTGCACCTGGCCTGACGATCTGGGACCACCTCCTATAATATCTAAGGAAGTAAGAAACCTTGGAATTACCATGGACTCCAAGCTATCAATAAATGCCCAAGTGGACAAATTAGCAAGATCAAGCCTCATTACTATGAAAACTCTGTGACACATCTTACACCACCTGGGATTTCCACACACGGTCCAGGCTACTATCTCTCTTGTACTGTCCAAACTTGAATACGTCAATGGCCTCATCCATGGATCTTCATTATCAACCATGAAAAGACTATATCGGATTCAGAACTCTGGAGCCAGACTACTCCTACATGTAAAGCCACAAGCTCAAATCTTCTCTGCCTTGAGGGCCCTATATTGGTTACCGGATGCCAGAAAATCCACCTTCAAGCTGCTTTGTATCACCCACAAAGCAATACATGGAACAGGACTGCTTTTTATCAGGAATAAAATCACCATGTGCATTCCACAAAGGAACCGCCGCTCCAGATTGGCACCTCGCTTCAAAACCCCACCATACAGGAAAAAAAACATAGGTGGTACAACTTTCTCTGTTCAATCAGCCAAACTATAGAATTAATTACTCCCCAAACATAAGATCCACAGATTGTTATCTTATCTTCAGAAGGCTAATCAAGAGTTGGCTCTTTCCTACATAACCACCATACTCAAACACTACTTACTGTACAGCCTATCCCTGTATATGTAAATATTTAGAGTTTGATTATATCTATGTATCTAGGCATGTATATTTCTTTGTACAAATATGTATAATAACTATGTTTTAAAAAATATATAGATATTCTTTAGGTCTGCTTAACAAATGTATATATTACTTATGGTTAAATATATATATATTCACTGAAAAAACCATAGGTTTTAGGGAAAGTTATAGTTAGTTGGACATTTCACTCGTACAAAACCAAAATAAAAACTCACTTATAGAGTCAGTCACGCACGTACTAAATCATCCATTCAGACACTTATACACCCACTCATTCTTCAATACGCCTTTCCCTATATATATTAAACATATTTAAACTTTACAAAAACACACAGTCACTGGATGATGTCATCAGATATGTCATCAGTGATGTAATTTGAGATGTCATCAGTGATGTCACTGACCATGTCATGAGTGATGTAATATGTGACGTCATCAGCAGTGCATTGCAGGGGCGCGAGTTATAGTTAGCTGAACTAACTATAACGGGGGAATTTCTATGGTTTTGTACGAGTGAAATGTCCAACTAACTATAACTTTCCCTAAAACCTATGGTTTTTTCAGTGAATTTCTAAGGTTTTTTAAATGCTAATTTCTAACTATAACGTGCCTGAAACCTATGATTTTTAAGTGAATTTCAAAGGTTTTTTAAATGCTAGTTTCTAACTATGTCTACAGAGGTAGGACATGTGAAGAAAGAAGAAAAAATGCACAGAAAGAAGCAAATGAAATGCAGAAAGAGGCAACAGAAGTCCACAAAGACGAAGAAAATTGCAGGAAGAAGCAAGACATGCAGAAAGAACCAACAGAGGAGCAGAAAGAGGCCTTGATACAAAATCATCCTGTGCCCACAACTTTTTCAGATGGGTACTGGTGGTAACTGACTCTGACTAACCAGGCCTAGAGCCAGTGCTATGCTAAAAGACACTTAGAATACAGTGAAAACACCTATATACACTAGGGAACACTATGGGGCCGATTCAGATCCTGGAAAAATTTTCCCCGTACGAATCGTATCTGGATTTTTTTCCGTACGAATCGTACAAGTACCGTACAAACTGGCAAGTACGATTCGTATGGGAAAAACTCCATACGAATCGCATTGGGAAAATTCCCCAACACGTCCTCGGGTCGGAAAAAGTGTCCGACACGTCCCCGGACGATTTTACGTACGAATCGGATAACTGAAGTCCGAGCGCGCAAGTACGATCCGTCCCGGCACAAGATGGCTGCCAACACTTCCTGGTTTGGAGTGTTGACAGCCAATTAGAATACAGCTCATGCTCGGGAGGGTCCGCGGATCCACTGCGGCCATAAATATCGAAACTTTTATTTTTGCTTTTCTCAGCAACTACTGAACGGATTTACACCATTAAAACATAAGGATGCTTTCTGAAGCAAGCACTACCTTTTTGCCAAATTTGGTGTAATTCCGTTCAGCAGTTCCAGCTGTAGCCGTGTCTAAGGTTTCCTATGGGAAATTGATTTTCCGACCTCTATTTTTTGAATTTCTCAGGAACTACTGAACAGATTTACACCAGTAAAAAAAAGGTCTCTTTCTGAACCAAGGGCTACCTTCTTGCCAAATTTGGTATCATTCCGTTCAGCAGTTCGGGCTGTAGTCGTGTCTAAAGTTTCCTACGGGAATTAACATGGAGAAAACACGTTTTGGGACCCCCTTTTTTTCTTGGCCCCCGCTTGCTGAATCACCCCGAAACTTTCAAGATAGGAGCATAGGATATATTATTCTATGCTTAACATGTATATAGGTCACTCGAGGGTTGGTGTATCCCTTTCTGTAGGGGCTTCATTGTTACCTCTGGCATGTACCCATCTCGCAATCCTTTACATTTGTGCTGCCAGGTAATATGTTTCAAAATCTGGAGCTGCGAGTCCCCCATCAGTTACCTGTTGTAATTTGGTCCGTGCCACCCTTCTCCTTCCTTTGCCCCATATCAAATCGAGGAGTAATTTCAGGTATTTCAGGTCCCCAAACCTATATGAATGACTTGGGAGGCTGTTAAGAGTAATTTTTCATGTATATTGAATAAATAATTACCTGTTGTTGTAGTAATCTCCAAATTAGCCAGGCAGTGCCACCTTGTGGCAGCTGTCACAAGCACCAGTGTTGAGAATTAAGTGCTGGTGCCGAGCACTGGAAGCCACCGGCTCAAATTAAGCCCTGAGTATAGTAGATGTGGCATTACTATAATTTTTGCGTTCGCTATTCCTCCCGCTACTGACAATGGAAGCGTATTCCAGAAGGGCATTCCCACCTGGAAAGTGGCAATAGCCCTACTCATGTTCCCGTCCAACAAATCTTACTCCTGCCTGTATAAACGTACCCCCAGGTATTTCAAAGAGGTTGATTCCCACTGAAATCCCGATATAGGTGGGTCGACAATTTGAGAGTGCCTGAGTGGGAAGAGTCCCTTTTTCTGGGCTATCTGAGGTGGACATTTCACCCCTGTTAGAAAATTCCTTAAATCTGCAACGTCTGAGCTCTGATCAGGCACAGCTGATACTTGACCTGGTCACTCTGCAGTATGTGGAATACCAAGAACAGATTTGTTTGAGCTGGCACTTGTACAGAGGTACATCATGTGAATTTGCTGTAACATCAGTTGTTAGACCAGAGGGAGAAAGTGGAAGCAAGTGTTTGCATTGTAAATTGCGCAGCCTTTACACATGCTGGAGTCCATTTTAGACATATAGCCACAGCGATGATGTCGGGGAAGTTGTTACCTCTGTTGACATCCACTGCTCACCTGCTGTGTCCAAGACCTCTTGCTGTGTGTATATCCCTGTTCTGTGATCTCATCAGAATGGTTTGCGTCAGTATCGGGGCTTTGCCAGGTGCAAGTCCTGCTACTGTGTCGCTTACTCTTCTATGTACCAAACCTCCCTTCCTCTCCACCTCAAGGATGTTCCTCAGCACACACTATGCATCCAGACATGCAGTGCATAAGTCAGAGGGGGACTTGTCACCCTTTGCTTTAGGCCGAAGAAGGATGAGAGGTGTTGGTGTTGTGAACCTTCCCATTTGGGAGATGAAGGGCACGTCTCCTTAGCTCTCCTTAGCCCCGAGGGGTAATGTGTGTCACGCCCCCTTTGGAAACAAGCATTAAAAATGCAATAGGTCTCGCCTTTCATTAAGTTACAGCCATTTGCTTTGCTATAGAATACCATTAGCAAAGCAAATGGCTTTAACTTAATCAAAGGCGAGACCTATTGCATTTTCAATGCTTGTTTGGACTTGTGCCCTGCTAGTAACCTATCTCACTGCTCCCTTGGTGCCCTCTCCCTGCGGAACTGTGTCCTGCGCTCTCTACCTACGAAATAGCACACGCCCCTGTACCTTCTTCACACAGCTCTTTGCTGTGCCGTCACACACCTAACAACACACTTCTGTGGATGTCCTGCTGAAGCGCACAGGACACCTCCCTTCATCTCCACCACTGCACAGGAGTTGTTGCTGTAATTCCACAAATGACACCCAGTGGCGTCTCCTGCGCTGCGCCAGTGCAGAGGCGGTATGTGCACTTCTTTTGGGTGTCTTGAGCACATATAGTAAATCGAAATAGTTTTTTCAAGTTAATACATATTTTCCGGACAAAAGAGCTGGGAAATACGATAAACCAGGGGGCAGCAACTGCCTCTGTGTTTCTGACTTCTGTTGTCAGAATAAAATGCAATCACTCGAAAATATTTCCAGTTAGTGAGTGTGCAAGACACCAAAAAGAAGCACACAGACCACTTCTGCTCTAGCGTAGAATACTTCACCATCATTGGTACCCAGAATGCCAGCACGTGAGCCCTCGCGCACCCTGCCAAGGGCACTGGACTACTCACACTTCCAACAAAAAAATAATAATGATCCCCATTCACCTCCTCACCCACTGTTTGCACGGGGTTCATTCTCCACACCCCACACGCGTGAGCATCTTTGTGCATAGCCACCGACTCCGTTAGTACCCGCCCCCCCTCCACATTCAGCACACGACACGTTTGTATCTCAGATGCACACTTGTGCACCACGGAAGGCACTTTACCACATGTCTGCAGAGTAGAAACACCAGTTCTACACAGACACTCCTGGTCTGTGCAACGCCCGCCACTACCTGTACCCCATGGCCTGTTACCTCTGGCGTGTGCTGCACACGGCCACCAACTCACAGGTGGCACCGATCACCACACATATATTTAAGGCGGCCTGTTCCTTTGTCTAGCGCCTCTCTCCCACTTCCAGCCAGATGGATGTGTGCACTAACACACCATCATGCACACGCCCCGCAGCATCAGTGCCGACTCCTGTTCTGCACAAGGGTGGCCTCACGTGCAAGCTTTAGCTAGCTGGTTCCCAGAGCGGGGTTTAGTCGCAGCTCCCACCGGACACGTGCCTGTAGTCCCCCCGCTTTGTGCACGCTGTGTGCATGCCGCCCAAAGAGCGGCAAAGGACACTCTGCCAGGGTGCCCGGGGGCAGGCCACCGTCTGTGACAGAGTAACCCGATCTGACACAGGAGGCTCCGCAAGTAATAAATAGCGCGAACGGTGCCCCCGGAGGAGCTCGGCCCGCCAGGACAAGGATGAGGCCCAGGGCACTCGTACCTGCACTGCCACCTCCCCCGTAGAACACCTACAACACAGCACACACTGCACACCGACACCAGGCCATGTCCTCAGAGCCAAGATCGCGTCACTTGTGAAGAGCAGAATGGAGGAACTTATTAACCCACAGAGCCAGGCTGTGTGCAGGGGGGGCGCGTCCTGTTCACAGCTGTGCCAAAACACAACACACTACACCCCACACACCTGCTTCCCAAGGCAGGAGGGGGGTCCATAGGGCAAAAGCCAGGCAGGCCGTTGACCAACCCCCTGTTCGAGTACCAGGCTAACTCAATGAGGGCAATGCCACAATGCGGTAATTACCTGCCTGCCTTCAGGATCAGCAGCATTTCCACACGTGTGGATAATACGGAGGGGTTTCCACAGTTCGCAGGCAGCAGATTTTAAACCTCTGCGACATTTCTGCGCATGACGAGATCTTACAGCGTTTTTTACAATAATGCAACACCACCTAATTCCAAGTCAACAGAACGTGAGACATATTAATAAAAACAAATTAAAAAAATCAAGGCACATTACATAAGCGTGGCCGAGCTGGGCACGAGCCGATGCAAATGAAAACAAGCGCAGCCAAAGACGACGGTGCTGACAATGTAAAGAAAAGAGTGCATATTGTCTTTTGAAGGACAGTGGGTACAGCCGCCAGTAAAAGATCAAATCCCGGTGGGCGGGGCCAAAAGCGGACAGGGTGGCAACCCTCAGTGTAATGATTGCTTCCGGTGCAATCATTACACTGTGTTTTGCATCATCCATGACGCAAAACGACGCGCACCAATCAAATTTGGAGGCGGAGCCGCAACACGACTTCTGGAATCGTATCAATTCCAAGAAGCCCTTGTATGACGAAAGCAGCGCATGCGCTGCTTTCGCCAGGCTGCGACCTAAAAAGGAGAAGAGAGATGTTCCTCTTGCCTATGATGAGATAGGCACACCCATAATCAGAGTGTTATGAGTCAGACAACCCTGCCGGAGAAACACTTATTTGTAGAACCATGGAATCCGGATATTGTCGACCCACACACAAGTTGATGTTTTAGGATTAAATGGTTATTTATTATGCACTGTCAGTATTTAAATGTTATGTATCAGAATAATAGTAATTAGAATGGCAGTCTCAGCAGTTATAATCAAGAATAAGATTAACTTTAGAAAAGCTCAAAAAGTTATCCCTGCATCCCTCAGAAAGCAGTGAAAGAACAATGTCTCAGTCAGAAACATGTCTGAAAGTCAAACAAATGTATCCAACCTGGTTTGCTTCTTCCTTCCAAATCCGTTCCCTGTGCAGCCGGATTGTCTTGCAATGTAGATCATTTACACATGATTTACTAGACCGCAGAATGGAAGATTCCTCTTATGCTGCATTTCTGTTATTTTTGTTAGCATGACTAATGTCAACCCGCTGCTGAAAGACTATGACGATCTCGCACACTCAGTTATCATTACCATCTCATAATATCAGCTGACTGGACCCTAAGCCTTGCACTCTGAAGAGATAGTGTGTCTTATGGTTATCATACTGTTAGGCCTAATCTGTTTATAACATGTATGTATTAACAGGAAAACACTACCACATACATCAACCTTGTGGCCCATCACAGTATCTTCTCTGATGATTTTGAACAGTGTGTGGCATCACTTACACCAGTAGCATGACCTTGTGGTGTTTTCAACCCCTCTCCCGCACCCAAAGTGCAGTACCCTCTAGCTGTAAGAATAGGCCCGTAGGAGAATACCTCTGGGTCTCTTTACTGGCCACCATTTGCCTTTATATGACTTAATGAGGTGAGAATGCAGGAAAGAAACAAGTTAAGAGCAAGTGGCTAACTCTTTAAATACATATACACCTGTCACTGCGGGTGATGGAGCAAGGACTCGTATAAAAGAGACTTGCTTGGATGCAATCCTCTCATATAACTCGTAACACTGTATTAATTGAGTATTGTGTTAACTAATATGCACCACATTCTATATTTTAGCAAGATGATGCTTGCTTATGTGTCTTACTAACAAGTAAAATGACTGCTAACGCGGGAAACTATACTGCGCATGCATCAACTGCATCTACGCAGGATGACGGAATAATGCTTGGGGGGAATTTTCTGCACCTGCACAATCGCATCTAAAATGGCCGCTTGAGACCTCACATGCTAAGCATCTGCCTTGCCGAAACTAAAACATGCTATTTACTAAATGCTAATGCGGGGAGAGCTATTATAAGTAAATGGGATTAGAGTGGAGATAGGTAGTATACAGTGAAATCATTTTATTTTGAATTTAATATGTTTCTTTTTGACCTCCCTACTAGTTCGTATTTGGGCCTCCAAGTGAGACAGAAGCCCATACTTCACGTGACCCCTCACGTAGGCGCAGTAATAACAAGCCAGAAGCCATGATGCCGTTCTTGAATCCCGTCCAAGGTTATCTTCACTACATGTCCTGGGAACCTGCTGGACATCCTGCATATTGAACAGACAGCTGTTATATGTATTCATTTTTATTGATAAAGATGTGAAATGCAGGTGGGAAATAAAGCTTGGGAAAATAAATTAATGGGCGGGAACATTAAACAAAGAACCAAAGAGAATTATTAAAACTTAGCATGGTGTGATGATCCTCCCCCCTTACCTTTCCAATCAGAATTAGGAGTCTCATAAAGTTGAACCATTAAGGGGTGGTACATGCCATTAGAAAGGTATAATTGAGGTTGTTTAGTTAGTTAGAACACACAAAGGGATGCAGAGATGCTGAGAAACCGGAATGCTGTCCAAGAGCTGAACGAATGCTGAAGAAGAATCGATTTGCAGACTTAGAATTTAAGCCAATTATTTAGAAGAAGATCACGGAAGAATCGAGGAGGGCATAAGGCAGATAATTAGAAGAAGATCGCGGAAGAATCGAGGAGGAAGAGAGGGGTGCGACGCAGGCGTCGGATCTAGAAGAGGTCATCTATCCTGTTCTGAAACCTGTCCTGAAACCTTTGTCACCTGATCTTTCCCAGGGGACCCTTCCAGCTCCTTGGCCAAGGGGTTGGTTTCCACACCATCCTAGGTAAATATACTTCTGTGTAGTATGTCATTGTACTGCTCTCTCTATCCTCTCCTTTCTGAGTGTTATCATTGTGAAATCTCGTTTTAATATAGATGACTGATTATTGGATTAATTGACTTTTCCTTCCTTGGAGAAACCAAGTTCGTACTGTATTTTTGATCTTGGCTCACAAGAATTTAACTAGATAAAGCATTTAAACATTTCCCAAGTCTGAGGTTATTTCAAAATAGTAAGAAATATAATTCTATGTCATTTCACCATCAACTAGTTCCAACTAATAGGTCCGTTGACCAGAGGAAAGAACGTTTTGATCAGTGAAAGATTAGTTAGAATGACAGGTAACCAATCTCATAAAAGCATATTACAAAAATTGACCCCCAGCGGTATTTACTGGCCTATGTGAACATGTGTGTTTATGGGCCCAGGTGTGTATATGGTGTTTGAGTACCTGAGGCTGGTAACCCGCTGGATCAGTTTTCTGGTAGCAGAGCTATGGTTATTATTGACTAGTTTGGTGATAAGTATTGATTAATTGATTTATATTTTAACAAACCCATTGTTATCTTTTTTATGTTGTCTGAAAATTCCCGGGAAAATAAATAGCGGGTGGTAAATGGAAGCCACACTGCAGTGAGGTTACTCGTCTGTTCGAATAGCGCTGAGAAGCTACGTAGGGCTGGCAGTGCTAAATTAGGGATTATTTTCATATAAAAGTGAGAGTGATTGATAGCAAAAGAGTTTACTGGTGAAACTTTGGTCTTATATCACCTGGAAAGGGTAACACCGAAGGAGTAACAGGTTCGTCGGAGCTTGAGTGAAGGGTAAGCGGAAGGGTTTTACTCATAGTGTGTGAAGAGTAAGCGAAAGGTTTTACTCGCAGTAAAAGAAATCAGCTTTCCTTTGGTTTTAGCGGAACAGAGAGAGTAGTGAATGTTTTTACGTTGTTATTAATGAAAATCTTATGAAAATGTCTAAGAAAATAAGTTTTTAGTGTTACTTTGTAAAGGAGGGGTCAGTTGCTGGAGTTACATTGACGTCACAGAGGGCCACGCTAGGATTGGTTGAAACAGCGGGCATGTGACAGAATCGAAACTGCAAAGTAGGAGTCAGTAGTAAGGAGTGATACTGACGTCACAAAAAGGCTACGCTAGTATTGGCTACAATAATAGCACGAGCCGAGTTGATTGGTCAAAAGAATAGGAGCCGCGCTCGGATTGGTCAAACCCGAGTGTGAGCAAGAATCTAATTGGTTGTCAAATATAGAAGCTGTAATTGTATTGGAAAGTGGAGTTTGTATGTGGAAACACGATCCAACACTAATAAGGAATCGCCCAGACAGGAGATATTTGGGATTTGCCAGAGACGAATATAATAAAAAGATCATCACCCAAAATGTACGGAGAAAAGAGAAAGATGTCGTTTTTGCAGAAAATTTAAAATTACTTCAAGAAAGATAAACCCATTAAGACTAGAGAGGGAATTCTTATTCCACCACCGAAGACACCTGCCTCATTTATGATGATGGAGAGAGGCTACCATACCTGTGTGTGGTTAGAAAATTGGATAGAATACACCAAAGGTGATGGAGTGTTAGCTTTCCCAGAAAATGGTACGTTCAATGGGCGAATCCTTCATAATTTGAGAATGAGTATGAATGAATTAGAGCCCCGACCTAGATTAACACAGTATGAAGCATTAGAAGAATGGGAAACTGAGTCATTTGAACGTGACAGATCTAGAAGTAGTAGAAGTTATAGAGGATTTTTCCCTAGACAGATGCCTGAATCACAAGAGAGTCAGATGAAACAACGGAGACAAGTGATGGTTACAGAAGGACTGTATCCTGTATTGATGGCTGAGGTACAGTCAGGAAGCAAGTGTACAGGGAAAACTAAGCATTTAACAATGACAGGTTGTGGGAATCGGAAGATGAATTTATGGAGGACCTTCTAACGAAAAATCCTCCACCGTATCATGAAGGACCTAGTAGAACTACTCCAAGTGCCCCTGCCATGGGAACACCTTTGGTTCCACAGGTAATACATGGTCCAATAAACGAAAGGGTACTACAGGAAAAGGAAAGAGTAGCAATAAATAAAAATAGAGAAGAACTGATACAGAAGATAACCCAAATGAATATATGCCCTGAAGCATTGACTATACCAGTGACTATAGGTCCTGTTGTTCCATTGTTTGAGGATAAAGCGAACTATCCCAAACCACCAGTTATGACAACTCCCTTAATCGAACCTAGAAAAGAAAATATAATAATTGATGATCAAGCCAGTGAATGTGATTTGGTAATTTCACTAATGGATTTGCCGATAAGAGGACAGATAAATGAAACACCGAGAAGAGTTACACCTAGCTGTTCAAATGAAATATGCTTAGAAACACCTACAGGAACCAAAAGTGCTACAATAGTATTCCCAGAAGAATTAGAAAGATGGGCACAGGGAATAGATAAACCTAAACAACCAATGAAGATTTTAGATAGAGGAGGTAATGAAGAAAGATCATCAGGTGATCACATTCTTGAAAGGGAAAATCCCACCAAAAGAAACAGATTGGGTAAAAATAGATAGGACATCACAAGAAATAAATGAGACTGTACATGCCTATTAGGAGTGCCTATTGCAGGTGTTCAAGCAGTATAGCGAATTTGAAAACATTGGAGATAAGGATATAGGTCATTTTGTGTATCATTTTGTGTCTGGTTTAAGACAAGAAATTTCCCAGATGTTTCAGCAGCACATGATGTGCTAGCAGGCAAAACCTATTGATGAGATTCTAAAGTATGCTAAGTATTGCGGTGATGATATTGAGAATAGATGGAAAAAGTTGGAAGAAAAAGTGATGTGGGCACAAGTAAAATTGGCAGAACATCAGGAACTTAAATTAAACAGTCAGACTGATGATCAAGTGAAAGGACAGAGTCAGAATGATAATAATGGGGGGAAACCAAGAGGACGAATGAGTAGAGAGGAAGCAAAGAAATAATTTCCTTGTCATGGGTCCGGAAAATTGGGACATTGGAAAAACAAGTGTAAAAATATTCAGAATAATAATGGCCCAAATCAAAATTTAAATCCACAGATGCAGAATGAGGTGATAATGAGTCAACCGCAGCAGGTTGTTAATCAGCAGAGTCAGTTGCCACCTGCCCCATGCCAAATTTTGTGAACAGAGCAAAGTAAAGTGCGGACACCAGATCTCCAGGAGGAAGTGGTAAGAAAAATTCTGTAACTTCACAATTTCTTTTACAAAATAGTTACATTCACGGAGAAGATCACTGACGGTGCCTGAGGGGGGGGGAGAGGAGTGCGTACTTGGTGCATCCTTACCGGTAGATCAGTCAGGTCCATATATTGATGGTAAAGTAGAAGGAAAAGATATTACCTTTTTGTTGGCCACTGGTGCTACCCGTTCTACTGTGAGAACAGCAGACATCCCAAACCTACCCTTCTCGGGAGAAGCCATCCAAGTAGTGGGCGTTTCAAATAAACAGATTAGAACCCCAATTACAAAACCAATAGAGGTGCACATTGGCAATTTTAAGGAAATGCACAAATTTGTGGTGTGCGATTCCAGTCCAGTAAACTTGCTAGGAAGAGACCTATTGTGCAAGATGAACTGCACAATTTATTGCACACCGGATGGTGTTGCGATTCAGACCCCTGATAAAGACGGTGTCTACAAAATAATGTTAGCAAAACAAGGCACAGAAGTAGACAAAATGTATTCAATGATGACAAAAGATGATTTACCAGATGAATTATAAACGACTGTGAATCCAGAAGTGTGGGATTTTACAGGAAAAGAAGTGGGGTTGATGGCAAATGTGGACCCAGTGAAAGTGACTGTGAAGGAAGGTGCAGTTTATCCAAACACTCGACAGTATAAAATGAGCCATGAAGTCAAAGCTGGTGTTGCAGCAGAAATTGATCGAATGATAAAACAAGGTATTTTGAAGGAAATAATGAGCAGTCTTGTAATTCACCTATAATTGGCATTAAGAAACTTAGTGGGAAGTACCAGATAGTGCAGGATTTACGAAAGATCAATAAAATTGTTGTGCCTTGCTGCCCCGTAGTGCCGAATCCAGCAGTGATTCTGTATCAGATATCATGCAATGCAGGATTCTTTACTGTAATTTATGCCATGCATTTTTCTCTATTCCTTTACACCCTGACAGCCAGTATCTTTTATCTTTTAAGTTTGAGGACCGTATTTTAGTATGGAATTGAGTTCCTCAAGGGTATACAGAAAGTCCTTTGATTTTCAATCAAATTTTGAAAAAGTGTCTAGAAACCCTAGTGATGCCCAGAAATTCAGTTCTAGTCCAATATATCGACGACTTGCTCATTGCATCAAAGTTGCGAGATGATTGTGTTACTGATTCAATTGTGTTAATAAATCATTTGGCTGATGGTGGACACAATGTGTCACCAGAGAAATTGCAATTTTGTAGAACTGGAGTCAAATATTTAGGACACCATATAGAAAGAGGAGTGAGGAAAGTGACACCTGAAAGATTAAAGATAATAAAACAAATGCAGTTACCATAAACCCAGAGAGAAATCAGAATGTTGCTTGGTGTAGTGAGGTATTGTAGGCAGTGGATTGTAGGTTTTTCTTTGTTAGCTAAGCCCCTAATACTGATGACACGGAAAAGAGCAAAAGACCCTGTAGTTTGGGATGATGAAAGCATGGAAGCCTTTGTGAGATCACGAAATTGTTTGTGTGAAGCCCCTGCCTTAGGTATGCCAGACTGCACAAAATAATTTGCAGCATTCTGTTGTGAGAGAGAAAGTTGTGCACTCTCAGTTTTAACCCAAAGACATGGTTTAAGCCGACGTCCAGTAGCATACTTCTCTGCTACTTTGGACCCTGTAGCATCAGCATTACCTGGCTGTTTAAAAGCAGTAGCTGCTATCTGTATGAGTCTGAAACAAAGTGAGTCAATTGTGATAGAACATCCTGTAAAGGTGTATGGTCCACATTCAGTCGAGAGTCTTCTAACAAGAACTCGAACACAGTACCTTACTCCTCTCGGAGGACTAAGTATGAAAGAATAATTTTGGGAGCCGAAAATGTGACAGTGGTCAGGTGTACTATGCTAAACCCTGCTATATTATTGCCAGATGTACGTGGAGAGGAGGTGAGAGATGAAGTTGAGCATGGCTGTCTGGATGTAAATGAGCCTTGTACTAAGCCCCGGCCAGACATACAGGAAGAGCCCCTGAAAGAATCTGAACATGAGCTATTTGTAGATGGCTTGTGTATGAGACATGAGGATTAAGTGCTGCTTATGCTGTGTGTTATGTTATGTTATTTAGGCTTGTAAAGCACGCTGTTACCCAAGGGTGTCCTGGCGCTGAGCACTGTCTAACTGGAACCCTGCGCCCCTGAGCTCAGACTGAGACTAACCTAAAAACAACCAAGTTTTCAGACCTTTCCTGAACGAGAGAAGCTCCGTAGCAGTCCTTAGATGCAAAGGAAGGTCGTTCCAGGCATAGGTGGCTCCTTGCACAAAGCTCCTTCCGCCCCAATTAGCCTTTTTAGCTCTACAGCTTTGCATCCATTGAGCGCAGCATTCTCCCAGGGACATACCATTGAATACACTTTTTTAGGTCTTCTTGGCCGATCCCCATCAGGGACTTAAAAATTGTACAAAGAGCTTTGAATTGAGCTCGTTGTTTCATCGGAAGCCAATGCAGGGAACGAAGGCCGAGTCTAACCCACATAAACCTAGGAGTGCCCGTAAGCAATCTGGCTGACGCATTCTGCACCATCTGTAAGCTGTTAAGGTGTTTCTTATGAATAGTCAGGTACAAGCTGTTACAATAGTCCAGACGGGACAGAATGAGGGCAGAGACAACTGTTCTAAAACTTTCTTCAGCTAGGAAGAATTTTATTTTCCTTAGGGTTCTCAGGATGAAAAAACTTGTAGACACCACCCTTCTGACCTGGTTACCAAATGTGAGTGTGTTGTCCATGATCAGGGGGTGGGGGGCTGCCCAATTCACTGGGCCACCATGCCGGCGACCAGAGGTTGGGGTTGTTCCCAAATATGATTACCTCTGTTTTGCCTGCATTCAACTTCAGGCAGTTAGCAGACATCCAGCCAGTAACTGCTAACATGCAGTCGTGACAACTAGGGGCCTTTTCCGCTTCTTTGCCTCTCTGAAGGGACAGCACGATTTGGGTATCGTCTGCATAGGAAGTTAATAATAGCCCAAAGGATCTTATGAGGGCAGCCAGAGGGCTCACATATATATTAAAAAGCATCGGACTGAGGGAAGACCCCTGCGGAACTCCGCAGGGAAGGGAGAACGGTTTCGATCTGTCCCTTCCTAGGTCCACCGTTTGTACTCTGTTGGTCAGAATTGATTTCAGGAGGTTCCAAGCCCTTCCCCGGCCCATCAGCACTTCATGATGGACCACATCGAAGGCTGCCGACAGATCTAGCATGATCAAGATGGCTGAGCCTCCCTGATCCACAGCTTCGCAAACCTCCTTGGCTTTAATCAATGCTAGCTCGGTGCTGTGTCCCGTGCAGAACCCATACTGAGAAGGATCCAAGGTATTGTTGTTCTCAAAGAACAAACTTGGTTGTACGTTCATAGCCTTTTCCAATATTTTTCCTGTTAATGGGAGTCGGGAGATGGGTCTGTAGCTATTGGGATCACTAGGCTCCAAATTAGGTTTTTAATCAGTCACAGGATTGAGGCAGTTTTCCATGCTATAGGATAATGACCTGCCTCCAATATGAGGTTCAGTAAAGGGGTTAGGGTGTTAGAAATAATCTCTGGGGAGTTTTTAATTGCTGCTGCCGGACAAGGGTCGGCAGGGGCACCAGAGCGGCATCCCATCAGCAGATTGATAACCTCCTTAGTTTCCAATGGGGTGAAATGGTTAAACGTGGGAGAATTGTTGATCAGCTTTGTCCCAAATGGCAGATACCTGGCCTCACCCTGTTGATTGCTGAATGAGGAGAAGATAACCTCTACTTTATTCAGAAAAAACGAGGCCAGAGCCTCACAGAAAGCTGGACTGCTGTGAGTGATCGGTTTGGGGGGCTCATAAGGTTGGTCACAGTTCTAAAGAGCTCCTTCGCAGAAGACTTAGCTTCTGTGATCTGTTCGGAAAAATAGGCCTTTTTTGCTTTCTGTAGTGATTCTTTGTAGATAGTGAGGCTAGCTTTGTATAATTCCTTATTGGCCAAGCTGTTCCCGTTCCTCCAATCCCGCTCCAGCCTCTTACAGTCTGTTTTGGGCTCCTGTAGGTTATGAGTAAACCAGGGGGCAGAGGGAAGAACTCCTCTGGGGGTACACCATTTGGCTGGGGCCAGTTTGTTACAGGAGGCCTTAATCCAGTTTGCGTAGGCTGCCGTGGCCTCCTCTACATTACTAGGGAGATTTGGGACAGATTCTATCAGGGCCTTATCTAGGTTGACCCTGTCAATATTTCTCCATGCCCGAATGGCTATCTTTTCCCTGGGCTTTGGTTTGGATAGTTTAAGAGGGGTCAGAAAGTTAGTGAAAATGATGGCGGCATGATCTGTCCAGGGAAGTGGCAGTACATCCGACACGGAGAGACTGGTGGAATTTGTAAAAATTCCATCCAGGGTATGTTCCGGCCACATGAGTCGGGCCTTCTACCCGCTGCACGAGGTCCCCTCCCAACATAATTTGCATCAGTCTTGAGGTATCTGGGTCAGTAGCATCCTCAAGGTAAAAATTAAAGTCTCCCAGAATTGTGAAGGCTTTAGCGCATATCCCCTCCTCCAACAGCGACCCAATGGAATCCAAGAAACCACCTTTGGGGCCAGGGGGCCGGTAAATGAGCATGGCTTTGAACGTATCTTGCGGTGCGAATCGAACACTGACTGACAAGGCCTCTCAGGTTGTATGAGATGCGGTCTCGAATGAGGGCACTAGGCACATTGGCTAGAATAGTTGAAGGGTCCTATTTACCAGGAGTCAAGTCTGCACAAGTAGTCGAATTGATAGCTTTGATTAAAGCTTGCAAAATTGGGAAGAACTGGAAAGTAACCATTTTCACTGATAGGCAGTATGGTTACGGGGTTGTGCATGACTTTGGCCAGCTCTGGATGCAGAGGGATTTCATGACTTCTTCAGGATCCCCTATTAAAAATTGAAAATTTGTGAAGGAACTATTAGAAGCAATACAATTGCAAAAAGAAGTGGCGGTGGTCAAATGTGCTGCTCAACTGTCAGGAGATGACTATGTGGTAGCTGGTAATCGATATGCTGACCAGATTGCCCAGTATTGTGCCAGAAATAAAATGGCATTAAACAGGAAAAATGAAACAAGTGGAATCAGCTGCCAACTTATGCTACTCTCAGGAATAGAAACATGGGATGAAGTGAGACAACTTCAGGAAGAGGTGGAAGTGAGTGAAAAGGAGGAGTGGATAAAAATAGGGTGTCAGAGGAGAACAGAGGATGATGTGTGGATATATCAAGATGGCAGACCAGTTATGCCAGATTGTTTGCTTTCACAAATGGCCAGAATGTATCATGGAGACACACACGTAGGCAGGGACGCCATGATCAGGCACTTTAGACAGGATTGGTATAATCCGAAATTTAGGGCTGTCACAGAAAGTCTTTGCCAGAGATGTTTAATATGTCAACAAATAAATCCAGGCAGGAAAACAGTGGGCAGTTGGGGAAGAATTGGAAAAGCAGAAGGACCATTTGTGAGGTTGCAGGTGGATTTCATACAATTACCACCATGCAGAGGATTAAAGTATGTCCTTGTTATAGTTTGTTTGTTTTCACGGTGGGCGGAGGCATACCCTACTAGGAGAAACAACAGCATAACAGTTGCCAAACTGCTGTTGATTGATCTAATTCCATGGTTTGTTTCCCAGTAACTTTGGAATCAGATAAAGGATCTCACTTTAATAATGAAATAATTCGGTTAATCTGTGAAGCATTCACAATTGAACAAAAACTGCACTGTGCATATCGCCCAGAGGCTTCTGGAGTGGTAGAACAAATGAATGGCACAATCAAATCAAGACTGGCAAAAGTGTGTGCATCCACAACACTGGAATGGCCAGATGCATTACCTCTTGTTCTGACGGGACTCAGAAGTATTCCTGATAGAAACATAGGATTGAGTCCCCATGACATTCTCATGGGAAGAGCAATGAGACAAGCATTTATACCAGGACACAAATTGTTGAATATAACTGATGATATGGTATTAGACTATTGTAAAGGATTGGCTGACCTAGTGCGTTCTGTCTCTCAGGTTGGAGAAGACTCAGTTGCCAGGCAGCTGAATCAAGCACATGATCTGAATCCCGGAGACTGGGTGGTGGTGAAGCAGGGAAATGTGCAGGTTTACCTAACTGGATACATGCCAGTCATAACAAGAGAGTTCCAGCTCCTGATGAAGAGGGACCTCAACTGACCCGAGCAGTTGAGGCTGCTGAAGGTTGTGCAGCTGAAGGATCTAGAATAACAGATCCTGAAGTAGCTGACCAAGAACAACCAAGCACAAGTCAGGAAGACTGGATACCAGTGGTTGACATACCCGATGTTATTGTTAAACAAGAAGCAGAACCAGATTAGAAAGACAGGAAAATAGAGAGGACCAGACATGTGTAGAAGAACAAGCTCAGGATAGGGAAAATAAAACTGTTGTAGACCCTGAGCAGGATCAGACAAGGAAAGAAAAATATACTCAGACCTGAACAGGACCAGTTAGGAGAAGAAGAACACGTTCAGGTGGACGAGAAAGAGCAAATTGTAATAAGACCTGAACAGGGTCAGATAAGGAAAGAAGAACATGTTCAAGCAGATGAAGCCACAATAATAAGCCCTGGACAAGGACAGATAGAGAGGGACTCTGAAGATGAAGATAATCAAATTGTGCAACAACTTAACGAAAATAAAAGAATACTCTAAAAGGACGAGGAAAGTGAATGTGCAGTGCACGCCAAAAAGTTCAGAAAAGGTGATAATTGGCCAGGTGGTGTTAAAAGGTTAAACTATCACTTAAAGACAATAAGTGAAGAACCTGAACAAGTAAATGAAGTCACCAGTCAGTATGGGCAATTGACTGAGAAACCTAGGTGAAGAAGCCAAAGACTGCGAATTTTGAACAACAAGTTGAAAGGTCCTGAATGGACTTATGTGATTCTTGAAGAATTTGAGAATCTAGATTTGAATGAAGAAAGTGACGAAGAAATAATTGTTGAACAGATTGACGAAGGTGAAGTGAGACCTCCTTGAAAAACCCGAGAGATAAAATTCAAAAAGCAAAGAAAAGAAGAGAAATCTTCTTAAATTAAAATGGCTGATGATAGGGTTACTGGAAGACAAACAAATTTGTATAAAGAAATGTTGTAGAATACGTATATGTAGCATATTATTAGTACTCATATTTTGGTTAGTATTAACAATAGCCATCCCTTATTTGATGGTAACAGAAAAGAAAAATAGCACAGATATTAATAGAAAGGTAGCTAACATAAAAAGAAACCGAGTAGAACTAGAAGCACCAGATGAGTTAGATTTACATCACACTGTGACAAATAATGACACTGCCTTAAATGTATTACAGCAAACAAATGATGGACAGAATGCTGACAATGCAAACATTCTCCCCTAGTTAAAAGATCTGGGTTAAATCCATCGTTCTTTTGCCCACTATGCCACCCCAGTTTGGACCCAGCCATATGCAAATCAGTCTTGACCCTGTGCCCCATGGGAATAGTCCAGACCGAACTGCCAGGCCAGGTCCTCCCTGGACCGGAAGAAAGCATCCTGGGACCGGTTTCAGGGTATGAAGGAAGGCTAGACTAAGAAGTATGTCCCTTTCCTCCCTCCCGTATTCCCCAGAGTCAGCCCCATACCTGACTCAGCCACGTTTCTCCTGAAAAGTGGCGGGCGACTCGTCCATTGAATTAGAGGTTTCTCGGGTTCTGACTCGACCGGTACCGGAATCAGTTGTCTTCTCGCCGTTGGAGTTGGAGAGTCTTTTATTTTTCCCTGGTGCTGCTTCCTGTACTGCTGAGACCTCTGAATCCTCCCCACTGCAGTTCCTCAATAGAAACCAGGTCGGCTTTGGTTCCCGTTTCTCCGCAGGCAGATAATTGTAGCAGTCTTCAGGACTTCTTCCGACGTACACTTCCTCCGCACTTCTTCCGATGTGATCGTTTACCTCCGGTTCATCAACAACCCATGTTTCCTGTGGCTGGCTTTAGGAAGGCAGGTCGGCTTCACGATTGGTTCTTCATGGGTCACATGACTGTCTGCATCCGGTTTACAAACGGTAGTGTATTCCATGCTGATGGAGGAGCCTAATGAACGCGGTTGAAGAGGGACAGAAGATTGCACGGGTAAGTCCGTGTTCCATAAAACGGACCAGGGTATTGTCTCGTCCTCTTCTGTGTCTTGCTCTACCACAGGTTTACATATCCCCTCCCTCAAATGTTCCTGTTCTGGGAAAAGGGGCATTCTAGATAGAAAATCTGCATTGGCGTGGGCTTTACCACTCCGGTGACGGACTTCAATTTGGAAAGGTTGAAGAGACAAGAAACACTGGAGGACCCTGGGGTTGTTACTCATATTCCTGCTCATCCAGAGACGGGGGGCAGGATCCACGTAGAGGAAAAAGGGGCGTCCCTCAAGATAATATCGGAGTTTCGCGATAGCACATTTAATAGGAAGTCATTCTTTTTCAATGACAGCATACTTTTTTCGTGAGGGAATAATTTACAGCTAAGGAACAGGATTGGTACATCCAGTCCTTCAGCGGTGTTTTGAAAGAGGACCGCCCGAAGCCTGAATCAGAGACATCTGTCTGGAGTATAAAGGGGTTAGAAAAGTCTGGAGAAGAGAGAACAGGACTTGATGTAATGACCCTTTTATGGTTATTAAATGTTTTAGGGGCATATTATCAAGACAGGCGATAAAATTATCTCTCTAAAATGGCGATAATGGGCTTGATAATATGCTCTATGGAATTCCAATTGAAGCTCATGTTAGATGTGAAGGACATCTAACTTGAGTATCAATTGGAATTCCATAGAGCATATTATCAAGCCCATTATCGCCATTTTAGCGGCATCATTTTATCACCTGTCTTGATAATATGCCCCTACATAAGTAACGGAAAAGGGTTCCACAAACTATTTTTAGGTGTTTTTCCTTAAAAGGTCAGTGAGGGGGGTTGCTATCTCTGAATATTGGGGAATAAATCTGTGATAATAGCCTAACAGTCCTAGAAAGGCTTGTACTTCTTTTCGAGTCTGGGAAATGGGAGCATCAGCTATAGCTCGAAACTTCTCTTCCTCAGATTCGATCATCCAGTTTCCCAGTAGGTATCCGAGATACTTGACTTTGTGAAAAACGATTTTGGATTTACGGGCATTTAACTGCAATCGGGCTCTCTGTAACTCCAGTAATATTGTTTGTAAATGATGGGGATGAGTGTCCCAATCTGGGCTAAAGATAACTACATCATCTAAATAGGCTGATGAAAATTGTTGATGATTTCTTTGGACTTCATTCATCAGCCTTTGGAAGGTAGCAGGAGCCCCGTGAAGACCAAAGGGTAGAGCCCGTGAATTCAGGTGTGGAAAAGGCAGTTTTCTCTCCGTCTTCCTTTTTAAGGGGGACCTGCCAATATCCGTTGGTTAAATCTATAGTGGTAATATATTTTGCTTCTCTTAATTTTTCTATAAGTTCGTCCACTCTTGGCAAGGGATAAGCATCACATTTGGATACTCTGTTGACAGCCCTGAAATCTATACAAAATCTGATAGATCCGTCCGGCTTTGGGACTAGTACGATAGGTGAGGACCAGTTACTCTTAGAGGGTTGTATAACCCCCATTCTCAACATTGTATTGACATCTTCCTTTACTGCTTCTCGCCTGGCTGCTGGTAATAAGGTTTTTGACGTACTACCACTCCTTTTCGGTGACTAAAGCATGTTCAGCTAGGTTAGTACGGCCCTGGAGGTCTGACAAAAGAGATGAGGAGGGGCATAACAAACCCTGTAAGGACTTCTTTAGACCTTCATCCAACTGATTGTTAATAACTAGCTTCTTCAGGGTAGTCACCTATTCCATTTAATCCAAGAAACAATTTTGTAGAGGGTAAACCGAACCATTTTTTTTAACATATTGATATGGTATACAGGTTCTTTCCTGTTTCTCATTTGTATCCCATAGGAGGTATCTCCTACCCTTTTACTGAATCTTTTACTCAGCTGCCATTTTTAGGTCTCGCCTACACAGCGAGGGGACCTCTTTTAATCAATCAGCTTTTCTCCCCAAAAACGTGCACGCTTTGCATTGCTTTTAATTGCAAGGCCTGCACGTTTGGCGATTCCCATGCGGGAGCGAGCTGCGCCATCTGTTAGCAATTATCACGCTCGCTCCCGCAAGGTAAACGCTGCGCCTCCCTGCTCTCGGCCGCACTCCCCCCTCCCACTTGTTTACTGAGCGTCAGCGGACTACGCCGAGAGTGAGACGCATTTTTTTAACTATCAGTACGAGGCGTGCGCACTTTATTTTTACTGAAAGACACGATTTACAGCGAAGTGCTGGAGCCATGATTGAAACCTAGGTCCCCAGGTTCCTTAATAGTTACATTTGCCACTAAACCACTTCTAATTAAGCATTTATTTGTATTCTTGTGTTGAAATGATTTTTATTAAGTTTAATGAAAATATCAATGCGAATGATTTGTGGAAAAAACATGTTTTTACCTGCTGGCTAGAATCGTCTCCTTTCTTTTTTTCCCATTTCTTTGCGTTTGGGTTATATTTTAGTACAATTGCTCCCAAAAGTGCTTGAAATTATAAATGGTGTTAGAACTGGGGGTCTCTAGTTGGCAGAGGTAGGTACCTTTGACCAAATAGGGACTCTTGCTTCTAAGTCAGGGAAAGGGAATTACACTACTGGAGAACCCCTGCTCACCCCCTTGGTAGCTTGACATGAGCAGACAGGCCTATCTCAGAGGCAGTGTGTTAAGCATGTGTGAACACATACAGTAATACAGTGAAAACACTACAGATGGACACCACACAGGTTTTATAAAAATAAGTATTCTTTTTATAGACTTAACACAAGACCACAAACGACAAAAATCCACAATACTGTACTTTAAATTGGTTTCAAGATGGTAGAATTAGCTTAGTTCAAGTTGTTGGTAAATGCGACACAGTTCTCACAAAAGTACCTGGATGCATAACGCAAAATAAACAAAAGGCTCGCAGCGTTGGAGATGCGTCTGTTCCTTGCTTCGGGGGAGATGATGCGTCACGCCTCAATGCTTGCGCAGCGTAGGGGATGCGTCTTGATCCTTAGGGAGAGGAGGTGATGCGTAGAATCTCGTGCTGCAGCCCGGTTGCGATGCGGCAAGATGGCGCCTCGATGTGATGCGACAATTCGGTGCGATGCGATAAAATGGCGCCCTTGATGCGACGACGTTGAGACGAAGCAACATGCCCTGGCAGCCTTGCGATGACTCTCGTACTTTGGAACCGCGACAGGCTTCTCCGATGATGTGATGGCGACCCTCACGGTTGCAACGCGCTTCTCCGCTGGTGCGACAGCAGACAGCTGCGACAAAGGCACGCTTCTGGGAGATGCGGCGGGACACGCAGGCTTCTGCAGATAGAATTCCCAGCAAAGAAATTTAGAGGGGAGCTGGTGGTGACGTATGTTGTCCCTGAGACTTCATCAGGAGGCAAGCACAAGTCCTTGGAGAAATATTCTGCAAGATGATGAAGTACACACAAAGTTCCTTCTCCTCATCACTGAAGACACCACTGTAGGCCAACACAGCACACAGGCAGGGGGCAGTCCACTCCTACAGCTTCCTTTGGTTCTTCTCCTTGGCAGAGGTTTCTTCTTGTTGTTCCAAAAGTGATCTAATTTCTTGGGATCAGGGTCCCACTACTTATACCCCAAAATCCTTTGTCCTCTGGAGGCAGAGGGGCATTTGCCTTGTCCAAACCGGTTCTGGTCAGTCCTGGAGCACTTTGTTTACCTGACTCCTTCTTTCCTTTCAGAGTGCAGGGCAGAGACATCAGACACACCACAGGTGTGTGCAAAACATAGGGAGGAATTCAGTATTGTCTGTACCTAGGATAAAGTCTTCTAGTAGACTGGGTACGACACCTGCTCTAATTTTTTTTTTTCCCAGTTTGCATAGTCGCTACCACTTCGGCTGTGGGATATGCTCTAATGTTTCCATGGACGCAGCAAAATTTCTACTTCGCTAGGGGAGAGGATCTGTGAGGGTTTTATCCACTTAGATAGAATAGCTGATTGTCAATACCCTGAATCTAGTAAGGTTTTAACCTATTGTCCTTAAATGTATAGACTTACATAAAAACAACGCCCCAATTCCTGAGCATATAGAACACTCTGGGGAATACACCTAAAATCCATGGGTTCCTCGACGGGTTTCTTATTCGGGCAAGCTCGAGAAATAGGGTCACATTCCCCACAGTCGAAAAATTGGGGGCCTTTAAAGGAGTTCACGGCCATGGTTCTAAAGGTCCTGATCTTGGAAGGTTCTGTAAGGGATTTATTTGTTTTCTTCTCAGTCTTGACTACTGTAGGGTTTCCTCCCCAGATCATATTCCCTACCGGAGGGCAAGGTTGTGCCCTAGAGAAAGTAGTGGCCATTTCAACAGCCTGTTCTACCGTTAAGCCTGTATGCTGTTTTAGCCAGTTTTGAGTGGCAGGAGGTAGGGCTTCTAAGTATTGTTCAAGATAGATCAAGTTCATTATATCTTCTTTAGTAACTTTCCTCAGTCTAAGCCATTTATCTGCAGATACTTTTAATTTAAAGAATGTTTTAGGGTTGTCCCCTGGGGAACCCCGAACTTTTCTGAATTTCAATCGATATGCTTTGCATCTAAGCCCAAATGATCTATAATAACAGCTTTTATTTCTTCATACGGGGTGGTGCCATAGGGGTTGGCTATTTGATAGGCTGCTTGAGCTTCCCCTGCTAACAAGGGGGTCAGGAAGAAAGGCCTTTTGTCCTGAGGCCAAGCACAGGCCCTAGCGGCTTGTTCAAAGTTTAGAAGTAAGGAATCTGGGTCCTCTCCTGATACATACTTCTGGAGGGATACGTGGGACCCGGCTGATGGGAAGCAAGTGGCCGCCAGGTTAGAGGTCAATTGGCATTGGTCCTCGGCCACCTTATGTAAGCTGGTCACTTGTAGCTTCATGGAATCTTTAAAAGTTTCCCGATCTGCCTTAGCGGATAACATTTGCCACTCGAGGGCCAATTCTAACTTCCTGCATCAGTTGTTGCACAAGGTTTTCCATTTGTATCAATGGAGTTTACACTGCCCTCCTTCTCCACCACTTGTCACTGCGGGTAATGAGGACTGCACAGTCAATAAGATTTTGATAATAAGGCCCCGTTATTTGTATCTCTCAGCTCAAAAGAACTGTTGTTTTTCTTTAACCAAAAATTGTCCAACGGTTATATTCTTGACATATAACGTTATAATGAGTCCTTTTTAGAAAGGTCTTAAGTTCTTCTTTTCTCTTTTCTTCTCTTTCAGAAACTCCTTTCTCAGCCTTTTCTGAGTCTCGTTTCAGGGGATTCGTCAGCCTCAAGAAAAACAAATATCTTGGGGTAATGCATTTCACTTAGGGCCAGATGTACAACGGCCAAAATAGCACCTCGCAAATTGCAAGACTTTTGCGATTCGCAATTTGCAAGGCGCTATTTAGGATGTACAACATTGTGTAACACACTGTTAGCGATTCACAATGGTGTCGCAAATAGAGAGGCTCATGAATATTAATGAGCCTCTCGCAATTTGAGACCCCATTGGGAATTGCCAGCCTCACAGGGATGGTGGACTGCTGGGGTCAGCAGACCACCATGTCTGTGACTGCTTTTCGACAAAGCAGTTTTTTTTTAAATGCAGCCCGTTTTCCTTAAAGGAAAATGGGATGCATTTAAAAAAGAAAAAATTAAACGTTTTCGTTTAATTTTTTAAGGGCAGGCAGTGGTCTCTGGGACCACTGCCTGCCCTTAAAAAATATTTTCCCTGCGTTTGCAAAGGGGAAGGTGTACCCGTAGGGACCCCTCCCCTTTTGCACCCCATTACCACCCTCATGAAGAGGGTGGTAATTTGCGAGTGTTTTGCGCCCGCAATTGCGGACACAAAACATCTGTACATAGGGTTACGCACGCTATTAGGAAGCCACAATTGCGAGTCGCAAAACCCTATTTTGCGAGTCACAAAAAATTGCAACTTGCAAAATAGGGTTTGTACATACCCCATGCTATTTTTGCATGCGCAAACGGGTTCACAAACCCGTTTGCGCATGCAAAAATGGTTGTACATCTGGCCCCAAATCCTTGTTTTTATAACAGTGGAGAGGCTACCACCAAGAAGTGAGAGAGAAAACTAGAATATATGTCCCCGGTGCTCAATTAACCTCGCATAGACGGGGTGGGGTTCCCAGTCCAAGGGTTTTATAACAACAAAAATAACTTTAAAAAAAATAATAAGGAATTAGGAGCCAAGAGTGTAATGTGGTTGGTCTTCCTGAATGATGACACTTGGAGACGGTAGTATATTGGCTCAATAACTACTTAATTTTATCTCTATATGAGAACGCCGAGCAAGACATGACCGCGCGGTCGATTTCCCGACTCGCGCATGCGCAGTAGCCGCCAGCGCTGTCCTCGCGCGCTACGTAGCCACGTAGCGTGCGAGGACTAGAGCGCAACACTACATATCTCCCTTCTTTTATGTTGCCCAATGAATGTACGGTCCTTACAGTCTTACAGGGTGCTAGCTCCCCTCTAGGTCAAAGTCTCGGAAGTGGCTGGGTCTTACCACCACTCTGCCTGCTCTGGTACGCCTTACCGGAGTGGAGGAAGCATCTGGGGTACCATTCTCAGCTGGGCTCCCCACCCTGTCTCGGGGAGTACCTCGTTCTCCTATCCTCGGGGTTCCGCTCTCCTCTTCCTGCAGTTCCTCCATCTCCGTCGTCCCTTGATCTTCCTGCTCCTCGCGGCTCTCTTCCGCCTTCGTGTCTCTTTCTTCGGCTGATTTACTTCCTTCGTTTTCGCTTGGCTTAGGTTCTTGTTGTGTCTTTTCATTCTCTTCCAGGGGCCATCTTAGGATCTTGTTGCATTTGGACATGCGATCTTGGGACCACACATTCCCATCGCTGAGCAATGCTGCCCTCTCGTAAACTTCCTTTACCTGTAGGGGTGGACTGTACTTGCTGTCTCCCTTCCTTTTCCGTATAGCTAATCTGATTCTCACCCATTCTCCTCTCTCCAGAGTTGTTTCCTTCACTTTTCTCCTCTGATTTAGTACTCCGTGTATATCCTCTGGGCCTTCTCTAGATTGTGCTGTACCACCGCGGGAGACCATTTACTGGTGATCGTCTTCTCTCTCCATGTCACGTTGTCCTTGGTGAAGGGGTGTCTTCCTCTTAAGATTTGGAATGGGCTATACCCCGTGCCCATGGGGGTGATGCGGTAGGCCCAAATCATGTTCTGTATCTCCTTCTCCCAATCTTTTCCCATCATGATGGCTGCTTGAATGGACCCCATAAGGACTCTGTTGAATCGTTCCACCTGTCCATTATTCGACGGATGATAAACTGCGGTGTGTAGTAGTTTGATTCCGTTTCTCTCGGCGTACTTGTACCACTTTTCTGATGTGAATTGAGGCCCATTGTCACTCAGGATGCTTCTCGGAATACCTTCCCTTAGGAAAACGGTAGTTAGAAACTTAATCACTATCTCTGCATCCATTACTTCTTGTATGTGTATCTCCGACCACTTCGAATATTTGTCGACCAGAACGCATAGGTATTGGTGCGTTCCATGGGTGTCCAGCACAGGTCCCAGAATGTCCACGGCCACTTCTTCCCACGGGCCACTCGGTAGTGTGAACTTCCCCAAAGCCGGTCGTAGGGGATTCAGAGTTTTGTCCGCTCTTTGGCACTGATCGCATTCTCTCACATGCCTTTCCACCTGAGCGTCCATTCCTGGCCACCAGTACATGTGCTTCGCTCTCGCTTTGGTTTTTACTATTCCTAGATGTCCTTCGTGTAGTAGCGCGACCAGTCGAGAAACTAACGCTGCCGGGGGAATTACTTTATCACCTCTGTACAGGAATATGCCTTTGTCCTCCACTGATAGTTCCTCCCTGACTTCGTAGTATTTCCTGAGCGCCTCACCTAGCCGTTTTTTCTCAGGCCATCCAGGTATTATGTTCTTTTTGACTTCACTAATCTCCCTGTCTTCTTCGTACGCTAGGGTCCAGTCTTGCTTACTTATCACTCTTTCTGGATCTTCCATCACCGCTACCATTTCTTCTTCTTCTATTGTTGTGTTCGGGGCTTCTTCCATGGCTGCCGCTCTACTAAGGTAATCTGCTAATTTGTTTCGTGTCCCCGGTATGTACTCCACATCATACCTGTACTCTAGTAACTTGAGTGTCATTTTTGCGATGCGTGGCGTGGCACTGGCATGCCCACTCGAGGTGAGCACTTTGACTAGTGGCTTATGATCCGTTTTGAGTTTGAACCTTGTGCCCCATAGAAATTGGCGGAACTTCCCAATGGCCCACACCACCGCTAGCATCTCCTTCTCGATTACGCTATATTTCTGTTCAGTGGGTGATAGCGTTCTTGATGCGAAACTGAGGGTCTCCGTCGTTTCTTCTCTCCTCTCCTGCATGAGGACTGCCCCCAGTCCTTTCTCGCGGGCATCCGTCGTCAGTACTGATCGACCGAGCGGGTCATATCCCTGCAGTGGCACTGCTTGGCTGATGTCTTTCTTCAGGCTTTCAAATTCCTTTTGTGTTTCTTCTGTCCACTTGTATACCGTTTTGTCCCTTGTTAACTGTCGTAGGTGGTGTGTCTTGGTGGCAAAATGTTGCACAAACTTGCTGTAATATTCTGCCATCCCCAGGAAGGATCGCACCTCTTCTTTGTTGGATGGGGCCATGGCATTGCATATCGCTTCCACATTTGCGCGTTTAGGCGTGATGCCTTGTCTTCCTATTTCATGACCCAGGTAGGTGACAGACGTCATTCCCAGTCGGCACTTCTCCCATTCCGCGGTCAGGCCGTTTGTTTTCTAGCACACGGAGTACCTTATCCAGCTTCTCATCATGGTTTTTTCTATCTGTCCCCATCACCAGTATGTCATCTTGGAAGTACTGAATGCCCTCGATGTCCTGGAATAGGCGATGCATTAATTTCTGGAACACCGCCGCTGCTGAGGCGAGGCCGAACGGCATTCTGCGGACTTGGTAGCATCCAAAGGGTGTTATAAAAGATGTCAGTTTCCGACTTGTCGGATGTAGATCTATCTAGTGATAGGCCGAAGTAAGGTCAATGGTGGAGAACCACTTTACCCCCTTGGTCTTGGACAACATTTCTTCGATACGAGGTAATGGGAATTTTTCCACGATTAGGCATTTGTTCAGTTCTCGAAGGTCCACACACAGGCGGACTTTCCCATTGGGTTTCATTGCCACTACCAAGGGGGCGAGCCATTCCGAGCTGTCTATAGGCTCTATTATTCCATTTTGCTCCAGTCTACGGAGTTCCATTTGCACTGCTTCTTTTATGGCTAGGGGCACGTTGCGGACTTTGTGGGATACTGGTCTGGAGTTCTCTTTGAGTGCAATCTTGTGTGTGAATTTCTCCAGTTTCCCAACCTTCCCTCCAAATACCTTCGGGAATTTGCTCTTCATCTCTTCCAGTCCCGGCCAGCTCCCGGGCGCTGTCATAAGCACTTGTGTGTCCCCCCCTGGGTCCAACTTGATCCCTAGATCACCTTGATCCATTCATCCTAGTACGGATGGGCCCTTCTCCGCTACATATAATTTGCACTCCGCACTTCTTCCTCTGAATTCGAAGATCAACTTCCTGTATTCCACCATGGGAATCGGTTCACCTGTGTAGGATACTGGTCGTATATCTGGTGGTTCTAGCCTTGATCCCAAACTGGGCTCAAATTCTTCCTTCCACACTGCTCTTTGGATGATGGTGTATGGGGATCCTGAGTCTATTACTATCTTGATTCTCACTCCTCCTATGACCATGTCACATTGCGGTTTGCAGGAGCGCTTTCCATCAATTCAAAGTACTTGGTCCTCCACGCAAAGTACCCCGATATCTTCCTCTTGTTCTTCTTCTTCCTCCTGTTGATCTTGTATAACGTACTTCACCATCGGTCTCTTCTTTTTTTCGTCGACAAACCTTTTCATAGTGTCCCATTATGCCGCAGAACATACACTTCGCTCGAAACGCAGGACAACGTTTGTCCTGGGCTGCATGTGCTTGACTTCCGCACCTGTAGCATGACACGTTGTTGTCTCTATTCTGCTTCCATGTTAGCCCCCGTTTCCCTTTCCATTTAGTTGGTCCTTTACCTTCCGGAGGCATGGTTTTGCTCCTTCCCTGTGGTTCGCCGTCGTCGACTTTGTTCACCATGGTCTTCTGGAGCGTCTCCCTTTTCGCTGCATCAGCGCACCTTTTTGTCAATTCCGCCTTTTTTACCATGGCAATTACTTCTTTTAGTGACGCCTCACTGTTTGCCCACAGCTTGTCTTGCCCACTTTTGTTGGTGGTGTGCATGACTATCTGATCTTTTATGAACTCGTCATGCAGCACTCCATACTTGCATGTCACCGCTAACTTTCTCAACGCTGCTACATAATCGTCTATGGATTCACCGGTCTCTTGTTTCCTTTGTTGGAAATTGTATCGGTCAATGGAAACACTCACCGCTGGGCGGTAGTGGGTGTCGAGATCCTCACTGGCGTGCTTAAATACGTCGTCGTCGGCAGCTTGTCTGGGTGTGGGGACCAAGTTCTGAAAAACTCTTATGCCTTCCGGGCCTAAGTTGTGCAGGAGAATCCTTTTCTTCCTCGCGCTGGGGAAGGGTTCTCCGTTTTCGTCTTCTAGAGCTGTGATATAGTTCTTGAAATACACTCGCCAATCCTCCCACTTCATTTGGGGTTCTCCCGGTCTCGGCAGGAACGGGATTGGCGTCGTCAGCGAAGATCCTTGCGCGCTCATCTCGGCGCGTCTTTCTGGTGCCGCCTCTGGGCTTCTTGGACTGCCTGGCGCGTCCGCGCTTCCTTTCTGCGCCTGCTCCTGTCGTGTTTCTTCTGCTCCCCTGACTCTGCGTGCTGCTGCCTCCGCCAGGTTCCCGATGGGATGGAGTCTTCTCTGTCCTTATCTTGCCTTCTACCCCACTGCTGGTTTCTCACCCTGTGGTAGGCTCCTGTCTTTTCTTGTTGCCTCTGCCGCGCTCTCCCTCGGTTATGTGCACCTCAAAGATGGTCTTCCTACTTGCAGTCCTCAGTGGTGGCTTCCAGGCTGGCCTGTGCTTGCAGGAGTGGTGGGTATGGTCTTTCAATTCTCTTCACCACGTTCTTTAAGATCCCTTAACTCGTCACCACTGTAATGTGGTAGGTCTGCCTGAATGATGACACTTGGAGACGGTAGTATATTGGCTCAATAACTACTTTATTTCATCTCTACATGAGAGCGCTGGGCAAGACACGGCCGCGCGGTCGATTTCCCGACTCGCGCATGCGCAGTAGCTGTTAGCGCTGTCCTCGCGCGCTACGTAGCCACGTAGCGTGCGAGGACTAGAGGTCAACACTACAAAGAAATGTGCGGTGCTTAGTGACCCTTTATCCAAGAAGGTTAGCCATAGAGTCAGGTAAATTTAGATAAGGAAAGAAGGCTAGACTAGGAAGTATGTCCCTTTCCTCCCTCCGTATTCCCCAGAGTTGGCCCCGCACCTGACTCAGCCACGTTTCTTCCGAAATGTGGCGGGGCGACTCCTCCGTTGATGTAGAAGTTTCTCGGGTTCTGAGTCGACCGCTACCGGCACCAGGGTCTTCTCGCCGTTGGAGTTGGAGAATCTTCTGTTCTTCCCTGGTGTTGCTTCCCGTACTGCCGAGGCCTCTAAATCCTCCCTGCTGCCAGTTCCTCAATAGAAACCAGGTCGGCTTTGGTTCCCGTTTCTCCGCTAGCAGATTATTATAGGAGTCTTCAGGACTTCTTCCGACGTACACTTCCTCCGCACTTCTTCCGACGTGATCGTTTGCCTCTGGTTCATCAACAACCCGTGTTTTCTTTGGGTTGGGTTGGCTTTAAGAAGGCAGGTTGGCTTCACGCTTGGTTCTTCATGGGTCACATGACTGTCTGCACCCAGTTTATGAACGGTAGCGTCTTCCATGCTGATGGAGGAGCCTAATGAACGCGGTTGCAGAGAGAGAGAAGATCGGACGGGTGAGACCGTGTTGGATAGAACGGACCAGGGTATTGTCTCGTCCTCTTCTGTGTCTTGGTCTACCACAGGTTTACAACACCCCACACATATTGTTTACTGTCAACAAACAGCATGTAAAATGTAATTAGCAAGTTCCACATGTCTGTTGAAAATTGTCTGTCAGACATTTACCCCACACACTGAACACAAAACTGAATTCAAAAATGTACTTTTCACACTTGTTTGACTTTGTTGATTAGTTTTTTTGTGAATTGGACATGCAGACAGGAGGCCACTTCAGATCACAAAATTCATGCAGCCTGTCACATACTACAATGTATCACACATAATTGTGTTTAACTTCATGTATGATGTCTGATACTAACTTCCTTAGTTCCAACTATACATGACAAGGTTAAGAGAGCATTGCTTCTTAATACCTCTAGTTATAAATTGTATATTTATGTGTACAGGGGCCCAGGCATGCAAAGGACACATATGCACTGCCTGCAATACTGGACTGGCCTTACCAGGCATCTGGTGTTTCCCCGGTAGTAAAGGTGTGGGCGATTTTGTAAGAGTGGGGATGGTTTTGTTTGCAGCAGTGCAGCAATATTGGCCTCCAGTAACAAAATCAGCAGGCCAGAATAATCCACTAATTTCTCCCGGGGCCAGCTAGAGCGTCACACGTGGACTCAACGGGTGACACTTGGCCCCTAGCTCAAGGTCAAAGCGAACCTTCCGGGTGGCATCTACTCACATGTTCCAAAGCAGATTATGCAGTAAGAAACATTGCCCCCACCCTGATTTTTTTCAGAAGTGCAAAAGGCACCACATCCTTCTGGAGAAAAACATGTTTAAAATGTGCAAAATGCACCCAGCCCTAAACCTGAACCCGCAGAAACACCACAGACCCAGATCAAATGAAACTGCATTTTAGGCCCTTCATTAGCGGAGCAGAGCAGACAGGACAAATCACTTAATATCCCTCTAAAAAATAGATATGCCTTTAACTGGTGCTCATTTAAAGTGTTCCAATACCTCTGAGTCAAGTTTGCACACTGTAGATAAAAAGCACAGAGGTAAAAACAAAACATCAACATAACAAGGAAAGAAAAACAGATACCCTTTTAGTGGCGTATTTGTACCATGTGAAAACAACTAGAAAACCTGGATGAATTGTGGCTTCCCCACATGAATTGTGTGATCTTAGGAAAATATTTAATTTCATGTAAACTCCTAAAGTATTTTCAAATATATGAGTTCAGAATAACATTTGTGTAAAAATATTTTGTGTTTGATTTAATAGCCAATTATGTGCCTTTGTTATATTTGGACCACGTACAGGGTTTTACATGACAACAGTCTTGCCTTGTTAGTTCACTAATGGTCATGTTTAAAAACTATCACTTTTAATAAGTACTTCTCAGTGCAGTGCTATAATGTGACGTATTAATGTCAGAGCTTCCACATTTTAAAATATACACTTTTTCACTTTTTTGAATTTTGAAGAGACTTTATAATTATTTACGAGCTGATTGTTGGATGGTTTAGCTAGGAAACATTTTGGCTCTGGCTCGGCTGGCCCTGTTAATTTGTTTGCTCGCCCACCTCTGTCCATAATGCTGTAAATTCATCTCCGGGCTCATGAGACTTTTTATTTGCTTGCAATGATGGGAGCTTGCACCCAAGGCAGGAAGGAAACGATTGCCTTGACTGCTAAGATTAGAAAGGGGTTTTACTTTTTCTCTTTTCTAAGCAGTGAGGGATCCCTGGGAAGATACAGAGGAAAGAGCACGTATTTAACAGCAGATTGTCATAATCATGGGTTATTTTTGGGGGGTAATGAAACGTGTTTTAGAGTAAGACACTTGGCTTCACCACACATGATAAGACTCCATTATTTTGACATTGGCCTTGAAATCAGTCTGTGCGCTGGCTCATTGTTGTACCTTCTCCCAGACTTAGCCTGGCCCTGAGTTCAGATCTGGCTTCCTGTTCACTTGTTCGAGTCAGGAAGCCACTGTAAGGTCATCATTACCATGCTTTAAAAGCTAATACCATGTAATATATAATGAAAAAATGTGTTGTAGAATGCACCATTTCCCCCCCAAATTTTCTTGGGTGAGAAACCCCTGAAACCCCCTTCCAGTGGTCAGGCTCGCTCGCTACGCACCGTATTGGGGTGTGGGACCGATCTGACACAATTTGTCAGCGCTGCTTTGGGTTCCCAGTCAAGCCCTGACTGCCTGTGCAGTTGCACATATGCGTGGTACTTGTGTTCGTAATTGTCTGCATCTTAGCTTTCTTTCCTTGTCGCCTGTAAAAAACACACGTTACTTATCATGACGCATGGTTCGAACTCCACCAGACTGATCATCACATGGCGCGTGAACTGTGACAGAGTCGGCAGCGTCGTTCCCCCTGGTCACCCCTCCTGCCCGTCCTCCCAGTTCAGTTTCGTTTCTCCGGCTCCTGTTAGCATGGGAGGTGCCGAGAGCAGAAACTACTCCCCCCGACCGAGAAGGCAGTGAAGACAGAGGAGCGCGAGTGAGAGAGAGACTGACAGCATGCACACAGAGACGGAGAGCAAAGCCCGAGAGCGGTAACTAGGGCCCACTGACCCGAAGCAGACTCACTAACACCCGAGAAGACTGGCACCCAGCGACCCGGGTCACGTGCCCGGCCTGCGAACGCAGGTGTGACCATACGCTGTGAACCTCGGAAAGGAGTGCCACAGAGAGTTTCAAAACCAGCGGTCACATGGAACCCTGCTGTCACTGGCACACCTGGCAAGGCTGCCAATGAGTTCTAGCCCTCGTGGACACCGAACATTGCGCTGTTTGTCTCTGCCTGTTCCAGCGCTCTGAAACGATGGCCGTAGTGATTTGTAGCGCTTTTAAAAAATCCTAAACAAATATGACGCATTTAACCTCACTATTATCACGTGAGTCTCAACCTTTATAGCAGAATCCCACTCTTGCCCTATTCACTGTATTAGAGCCACGCACAAGGGCAATTGTTTTCATTTTGCCACTTTTGGAACAAAATCCCACAAATCTCGTCCAGAGTCTACTCCCACAATTTCCTCCACCATGATGTGGGAGGAGACCCCCGACTCGCAGCCGGCAGACGACGAGCCCTTCATGTCGGACCCGGCGGTCTCTGCCTTCCTGACCCAGCAGCTGTGTGCACACGGGGGGCGGCTGGCCGTGTCGGAGATACCGCAGCACCTCAGCCTGCCCCCGGCGCACATCGCAAGCATCCTGCGGGAGGAGGCCTCCCGCTTCCTGCTGCTGGAGCCGGCGGGGCTGGTGCTGGCGCAGTCGGCCGTCCGGCTCTGCATCAATTACCAGCGGGAGCAGTGCCAGGCCGCGGCCTGTGGGCGTCTCCACCTCTGCCGCTTCTTCATCCTGGGCAAGTGCTTCCACCGGAGCAAAGGGTAGGTTCCTGGGGCCGACCTTGTAGGCTATTAATTAATTGCTTTAAGCCTGGGATTAATTAGCCAAAATATTTTGCTGTAAAAATAAATAATCTGTAAAAAACAATTACTATATACATCATGCATTTAAAGTAGGCCCTTTTCTTCCATTGGTCTGTTGGAATATCATTTACATTTTAAGTCTGCCCTCTACCGCAGGTAGCAAGGGCAATACGTCACCCACTTCATCTATGTGCTATCTCTAGTGGGAGTGACAGCATTTAGCTTGTGCACAATTTGCCTTAAAAAAAACTTCCATGAGGCCTGTTAATCAATGTGTTGTTTTTTTGATCAATAAACATTTTTTACAAACTTGATTTTATTTTATCTATTTATATTTTTGACAGTTCCTCCACACCACTGCTAAGTGCCTATGACTGTTTGGCTGGCCCAAGATAGCAGGCTAAACCATCATGCACACTTAGCGAGTGCCCACCACTCCTCCCCCTACTCTTTACTGCCTAGCCCTGCCATGCCCATAAGCCCAGAAGTGTACTGAAGTGGTGGTGTCTGAGGTCTTTCTTTTATATGCAGTTATGATTTTGAAGTGGGAGAAGCTTCTAGAGACATGCTTTTGAAGTGAACAAATGCCCTGCCTTCCCTGCCCTGGCTCCAAGTTGACTGAAATGACAATGCAGGGTTGTTAGGCCCTTTGTGTGGAGACTGGACACAGCCTATTCGGGTGTAAGTGAGGCTGGGCCCAGCCCCTATCTCCCACCCTGCCAGTGAGGGCTCACCCAGTCTCACCCAAGCTCCCATTGTGTGTGGTTGTCTGGGAGGAATATACAAAGCCCAACTGTCAACTAAACCAAGTCATGGGACCAGAAACAGGCTGCAGGCACCGAATGGCTAAGGCAAGAAAATGGCAATTTTCTAAAAGTGGCATTATCACTATTGTAATTTAAAATCCGACTTTACCATAAGTTAGGATGTAAAATTAGGATTCAGAGACACCAAACATGAGCCAGTTATCTCTTCCCATTTAGAAATTGAACTTATAAAATGTAATAAGGCAACTCCAATATTATTCTATGGGAAAGATAGGCCTTGCAGTAGTGAGAAACAATTTTACGAGTTTTTCACTACCAGGACATGTAAAAATTAAAAGTATATGTCCAACTGTTTAAAATACACTGCAGCCTGTTCTTCCGGCTGGGGATGACCCTGCATAAAGGCCCATTTCCAACACTAGGCAAACATTTTATTTTACCAAACCTCTTTTTCCTTTATTACCATGTATGAAAGCACTTTCAAATATGTGCTTTCAGAATGCCATTTGTACAAAAACCTATTGTGTCTGATTCAATACATTTTAATGTTGCTCTATAATAATCTGGGCCACGTTCAGAGGTTTATATGACAACTGTCTTGCCTCTTATTTTACTAACAGTTCATGTTTAAAAATGATCACCTAAATAAGTACTTCTCAGTGAAGTGCTATAATGTGACACATTAATATTAAATGCTCTACATGTTAAAGAAACACACTTTTTTTAAATTTTGAAGAGACTTTAGCATATTTTACATGATGTTTGTTGTATGATTTCCATCAAAAACATTTTAAGGGCTTGGCTCGTGCATGGGCCTAAAGATCTGAGCCAACCATTGGCTCGGCTCTGGCTTGGCTCTCCCTGTTAATTTGTTGTCTCGCCCACCTCTAGTTGGTGTACCATAGTGCTTTATTTATGCAGTCATTTCCACATGCTTTCTGCATGCAATTGTTTTCTGTATGCACGCTTGTTTTGCGTACTAAAAGGCTTGCTTTGAGCACTTTTATTTTCCTACTGTAGCTTACTTTTGAATATTGTAGTGCTTACTGTGTACACTGTTATTTTCTTCCCAAAAGCCTACTTTGTATACTATAGTCCTTGCTCTGATCACTATTTTTTTGTACAAATGTTTGCATTGCTGGGTGTAGTAGTTACAGTGTGTGCTGAAAGGTTTTTCTTTACAAAATCTTTTTTGGTATACTACACTTCTACTGTCTGCTCTTCTAATATTGTCTTCACAAAAGTTTGCTTTGTATGAATTAGCACTTGCAGTGTGCACTGCTTTTGTTTTATGTTTATGTTTTTTAAGATTTTTATTGCGCACAAATACCCTGGGGTGTCTCGGCGCGTGCAGGACTTCCCAGTAACAAAGACAACTGAGGGGATTACTGGTTGAATAACCAAGTCTTCAGGAGCTTGCGAAACATCATAAGGGTGGGGGAGGTTTTTATGGCCAATGGGAGGGAATTCCACAGCCTGGGAGTTGCTACCAAAAAGCGTTGAATGCTTGTCTTGTATAATGTATTTCTTGCTTTGCGCACTGTTATTTTCTTTAAAAATCCTTTGGCAGGTACTATTATACTTGCTATGTTCACAGCTATATTGGCTGCTGTTATGTGAATCCTTGTTATGCAGTTTGGACACCTGTGAGCTCGCCTTGGTATTCTCCTAAGCCTCATTATTTGTTACGTTGTCTTTCAGTATTTGTTGCTAGTTCTCATGTTTGACACAATTAATGGTATTTGCTGCTTTACTTGATTTGGGTTCATGGTCCATTCATTCTTGCATGTTGTAGTGTTGAAGCAGAATGTTTTTTGAGAACATGCATCAAAACACGTTACAAAATGGCTGCATCTGTATACGTATACGTGCACAAGCATGAGCAGCCATCTTTGATTGCTTTTTGTTATTCCTTATTATTCTGCAACATCTGTAACTTCCACGTAACAAAATACTGCCCTGTAAAGCGCTGTAGCACCTTTGGATAATTTCCACCCTATATACATTTGCATACATAAATAATTAAATAAATAAAATGAAATAAAAAAGACATACAGTGGAAACCCACACTGCCAGTTGCTTTTCAGTTAATGCCAGACCTGTTGGCATTACCAAAGCTTGTTTCTGTATTGCCCCCATACTATTTCTTAGTCACTCAGAGAGACTATAGATTTGCTTTGTTGCAGGCACATGCAATTAAACCCAAGCTACACAAAGCAAAGATTGACAGATTTCTGCAAAATGCTATTTTGTGTTGGGCTGAAATATGAAAGGAAATGTCAATCACACGTACAGACTGCCCATAGCTGCAAAGCAGTCGCATGCCATGCTGGACTTTGTGCCAATATCGGCCACACTCACCAGCCCACCCGCAGCAACATACAGGTAGCATAAATAAGCAGACAAGACATCTTTTTGGTGGAGAAAATTGCTGCAGGTTTATTAGCATACCAAATATGCCAACATGGTGGGTTATCTTGCAGGCGATCCAAAGGCAAGCCGCCCCTCGCGGCCTACCACCTGATGGGCCAACTTGCATTGTGATCTTAGCCAATCGGTGCATAGCGGTTGTGGTGAGGGGATAGCCCCTCCCACTTCTGGTGAACCATTGCTCCACCATATAACTCACGCCCCCCCCCCCACGAGGGGCGGAGCGTTCAAGCGACCCCTGGTTGTACTGGTTTCCAACCGCCTGTTGGACAGATGGGGCGCCGTCGCACCCCAGGGTCCACCGCACAGACTTCCTGGGGATATTCGGCCTTAGCACCCTTTGTGCTCCTGAAGAGGGTATCCCTGAGTACCTTTCCGCCTCTGGATCGCCATGTAACTCCGCCACAGCCCTGGGTGTGGCGACCGTCACAGCCAGGGCCCCCCACCAAGGCAGGCGCTCCTACTTACATCCTGCTATTACCACGGCCTCCCCTAGGTCCAGGAGGAACAAGTCCATGCCTATTCTGGAGAGATGTATCCCATCGTCCTCGAAACACCGTGTGGATTTAGCATGAAGCAAACCATGTCTTATGAATCCAAACCCCATTTGTATGGTGAATTTACGCATCGCGCAATTGACTCTCCTGCACGCAGCCTCCATTGCTTCCCCTGATCGGGCTCCCTGCCACAGGAGCCGTGGAGTGATCTCTGACCACCACAGTTCACATGTCTCTCACTGATTGCTTAATTTGCAAATTGTGGCTTCCATGTTTTGAAGCAATGTCCCTTTGCCCAGGGTCATCAGGTCGTTACCCCCCAGGTGTATAACTAGCACGTTGGGGGGACTGGTAACTCCCCCCAGTCTCTGCTGTAGTTTGTCCAACAACCCATTCCATCGCATGCCCGGGTACCCCAGCCAAGTTATCTCGGTGTTTGAAAAACCATGCCTCCACTTCCTGTTTTCAGCCCACTGCGCCAATCTGCTGACGACAGAGTGGTCAATCACCCAGACCTTTGTTCCTGGTAAATAAAGAAATGTGATGTTGCAAAACGTTTATTAACAACACAGCATGCAAAATGAAACAGTAAAATTACACTACACAACACACTACCGCCAGTACCTGGAAAACCAGTTCCTGCGAGCAAATCAAATTACGTGGCTCATGGCCATAAAAAATTTTACACTGAAAATTAACTTCACACCACAAATCCGTCAGTCGCCAGGACTCGGCTGTTGAAAGGCCAATAAAGTTTGTGGGCTCATGGTCGTATGTATCTCTTGAAACAGTGGGATTGCCAACGCCCCACCTGGTTGATACCCTCTGCTGGCAAGCCTTACTTCCTTAAACGCTGTAGTTGCTGCCCCTATGCGGAAAGAGTGGCTGCAGAAACGCTTGCTAGGGTCCTTGTTGCTAGACAGCGCCATGCACGCGTGCATAATGTGTTCCACCTGGTACTTTGTAAGAGGCGTGCTGTCTGCATGGAGGAAAAGGTAACCGTCTGCTGCCGGGCGCAGGGTCAAATAGGCGGCGAACAGACTGACTGGGCAATACCTGCCATCCCCCAAACTGCGCAGCCAGAAAACCCTTCCCTCCCCGCTCTGATCAGTCTTAGACCTTCTTAGCGTTACTTTGAGGGAATCCTTAGAGAGCACCACGGATTTTTAGTGCCACCCCAGATTTATAATTCTTCTCTCTGGCCACCAACTCACTATTTCGAAGTGCCCCAAAGAGAGCCACGCTGAACGTGGCAGCAAACAATGCAGCCTCAAACGCCGAGTGAGTGGCCTTGTGCATCCAATCTAGCATCCCCTGCAGAGTCTCAAAGTCTATGGGGGACCTATTGTCCGGTGCCTTTGGTTCACTCCTGGCCCACCCTTTTAATGCAGCTCTCATCACAAAGGATCTTGTTGGATCTGACTGGCCCTTTAGTCTAGCGTGGTGGCTGATTGATGCAAGATGGCCCGATATCCACAAATGACTCTTCCCATTGTCTTTAGCCCACAATATGAAGGACTGCACTCTGCTTTCTAAAGAAAGCTCGCCTTCATCCCATGCCCCCAACAATGAACAAAACTTTTGCACGCGGGACTTATATCTCTTATTTGTCCTGGGCGCTAGGGATAGCTCACCCAGCCCCCTCAGTCGCTTTTCCACTTCAACAGGAACCAAAGGTGCGCTGGGAAAGGGGTCCCCTCCTCTCTCGCTCTCGGCCACGCCTTCCGGAACCGGCGCCACTGAAAACGAGAGAGAGCATCAGCCGCTGTGTTCTGCACACCCTGAATGTGTTGCGCCCTGCGTTCAACATTGTTGCACAGACAAGCCCGCACCAACTCCCTCAAGAGGCACAAAACCAGGGGACAACTCGCTGACTGGGAGTTAATGACCTGCACTACTGCCAGATTGTCAGACCAAAAAACGGACCCTCTTAGCCGCCAGTACTGTAGGCCATAAGTGGAAAGCCACCACAATCAGGAATAACTCTAACACTGTGATGTTGGCCGTGATCCTTTTCTTGTGCCAGGCGTTGGGCCATTTCTCGGCACACCATTCCCTGTCTAGAATGGCCCAGAATCCTTCCCTGCCTGATGCGTCTGTATATAGGGCTAGGTCCGAGCTGCCTGCCCAGGGAGCCCTCCAAATTCTGTCTCATGCCTTTGCTTACTTTTACCATGTGGTGCTTCTTTGTGACCTTGGCGGTGGCCCTGGCCAACCTTCTGGCAAACACTCTTCCAGCTGGTATGACCCTTGCTGCAAAATTCAGTTTCCCCAGGAGGCCTTGAGTGCATTCCAGGGTGGCCCTGCCCTGCCCAACCACAGACTGAATATGTTGTGCTAGGTCACGGACCTTGTCTGTCGGCAATATGGATTCCCCTGCGATGGTATCAAGCTCGATCCCTAGAAAAGTTAAAACCTGCGCCGGACCCACCGTTTTACCTGGCGCGAGGGGGACCCCCAAGTGACTGGCCAGCTGTTCAAAATCCTCAAGGGCCTGCTTACAGTCCTGCGTGCTGTCACTCCCTATGAACAAGAAGTCATCTAGGTAATGGGTCACCCTTACAACCCCGTAGGTCTCCTGGAGGGCCCATTGCAGGAAGCAACTGAACGCCTCAAAAATGCACACGACGCAGAGCAACCCATGGGCACGCATTTGTCAAAAAAGTACCTGCCCTCTAGCTTGAAACCCAGCTGGTGATGGCTGCTCGGGTGGATTGGTAGCAAGCGAATAGCCGATTCGATGTCCGCCTTTGCTAACCAGGCCCCTCTGACCGCCCTCCTGACTAGGTCCAATGCCACGTCCAGAGTACAATAAGACACGGAGCAGGTGCCCTCCTCTAGCCCATGGTTAACTGATGCACCTTCTGGGTAAGAGAGGTGGTGAATCAGTCTAAAAGCCCCTGGCTCCTTCTTGGGCACCACCCCCAGGGGTGAGATCACAAAGTTGTCCAGCGGGGGTTGCAAGAATGGACCCCCCACCCTCTCCTTCTCTACCTTGGCCCGGACTACCTCTGACTCGCTGATCTGAGGTTGTCGGCCTCTCTGTTGCCCAGGGGCCCACGTAGGGGATCTTAAAGCCTTCGTTAAACCCAAACAGCAGCGTGCGGCTATCTGGTATGTTGGGGTACCGTCTGAAGAGAGGCGTGATGTTGGCCAAGCTGACAGGAGATGGGCCTTTGGTGAAGTGCCCGTGTGATGTTGGTCTAGCTGTGGTGAGAAGGCTCCCGGATCGGTCTAAGTCGCTCTTGGGGACTAGGTGGTGCACATGGTTGGGCGATGGGTGGGGGGTAGGGGGAGCTAGAGTTATATGTGATCTTTCTGCCTCAACTTTGTTGCCCGCTTTTGTCGGCTGGCTGTCTATCCTGCTTTGTGTGGCAAGAAACCGCTGGGTGGGGCCCGCCACATGTGTTACACACTTGCAGGAACTTGCACGTCTTACCCCAGGAGCAGGATCCATTGTTAAAAAGGCGGCATGTACCCGGGGGGAACCTTCTTGAAACCTCCCCTTTGTCTTCCCCCCTTGTGTGCCCCGCAAAATGTCTGTTTGCCCCTTGCGCCTGCTGAATGGACCCCTTGGAAGACGATCGTCCCACCTGTGTATTTACCTGGGGGCCTACACTCTGCTGTGAACGGGCACCCATATGGTCCATCCAAAGCTGGACCTCTTTTTGGTCCCAACCCATCTCCGGGCACTGTGACATCTTCCTCCTGAACTCCCTATCATAGTTCAACCATCCATTTCCCCCCCACCTCATGGCCTTGTTGTGTATGGTCCTAGAGTATTGCACCAACCCGGGTCCCTGCTCTGGAAATTTCTCCATAGTCACAGAAGCTAGGATGGAGAAAGCCTCTAGCCAGTTTGCTATGTTCTTCTCCGGCCAAGGCTGGTATTTTACTTTTTCATCATCCTCCTTTGCCCCCATCTTCCTGGCGCCAAGCCCCTCTTGGCCCAGCATGAGCAGGGTAAAAATGTCAACAAATTCACGCCTCCAAATTCCCTCTTTGGCCGCCTGGGGCACTTGCCAGGCCAGTGAACATCGCCCCGACAGCAGCGGGGCGGTCGTGACTTGTTGGACCATAGTGGGCAAGGGAGTGGGCGCGAGATAAGACACTACAGATGCAGCCCCCGTACTTGTGTTACCCGGAGGTGGAACCGGGCTAGCTGCTTGTGGGAGGAGCGAGACGGGTGTTGACACTGTGCTTTGGCCCCCGGATGTAGGGGTAGGAGGTATTCCCACTGCCGCAGTTGCCCCCACCTGCCTCCCTGACTCACCAACACCTGCTCACCATACACTTGACGCTGCTAATGTGGCTCCTTCCCTAGTCCCCCCGCTGGTGCACGGATGCGCGGGCTGGGGCCAACAGTACCTGCTTGAAGCTGTGACATAAAACTGTTCATAGTGTCCATGAGTTTAGCAAGCTCATCCCTAGTGGCGTAGTTACCTTGTGCCGCAGTACTGTCCATCGGGGTGGGCGGCCCCGGGAGCGGGGGAGCACCCAGCGCTGTAACGACTTCCTTAGGAGTCTGAACTGTTCTGCTTCTGCGTGGTGGCAATGGATCTGCCGGGAAGTCCCTGGTCGTGGGCTTGCGGACCCGCTTGGGTCTAGATGGGCCTACCTCTGCGCCGGGTTGCTGTTCTGTAGGGGGGGAATCACCGACGATCCCAGAGTCCTCCTGTTCGGGAGTGTTCATAATGCCGTTAGGCCATGCCAGGCCTTTGACCTTGGCCATCTCAAAGAAATTCGCCCATTGCGCGTCTTGTGAAGTGCCCGGCATCGAGTCCTCCACCTGGGATCTCTCCGGGAAAAGGGGGGGGGAGCCCTGGCTATCCATGCCGACCTCTGTCTCCTCACGGACCCCTGGTATGAGGGGAAAAAGGTTTTGGGTCAGCAAACACGATTTACTGCATTGTCTAGGGCGGACCTCTCAAGTTCCCTGCTGCCCCCGACGCTCCTTGCCCCCACCTTCCCCCATCCTTACTTATTGTACGGTAGCGGTAGGGAGTGGACCAGGGGCGTGACGTGCCCACAGGCTGGCTCCCTGTGCGCCCTGCGTGTGCCGATGTTGTATGGGCGTCTGGGGGGAGAAAAGAAGATGGTAGCGGGGACCGTGGTGCGAGATAACCGAGCCTTCGCGCTCGTCACTGGTGCTGTCTCTCTTGCTCCCACCCGCAGGTTCAAGCCCTGACCAATACCTGCTCCTAATTTCTGCTGTTCATCCTTTTCTGTCGGGCCGCTAGCGATGTCGCTTCCTTAACGAACGGCTCTGACCTGAAATAAAAAGTAGAGTTTTAGTGTGCTCCGAGACGAAGGCTGCGTCCCGGGCCCCTCGCGCACTGCCGCCTCTCTGCTGGTGACCCATGGTCCCAGTACCTGCTGCGGGCACTGTAGTCGGCGGACCCCCACGAAGCAGTTAACACGATCGAATGACGCTGCCCCTGCAAATAAAGGAAAGTTAGCCACGCATGTCAAAGTGTACATTTAATGCATACGCGTCCAACCCAGAAAAGCATGAAACTATCCTTGAAGACATGCGTGTCTGGTAATAGCTTAATTAGAGTGCTCTGCACACAAGGGGGGGGGGCCTTCATCCTTTGAACTCCCCCCCCTCCTCCCTGCTCGCCCCAAACCAGAAATCATACAATGATCCTTGAAGCATGCCTGTCTAGTATTGGAGTATCAGCCCTGTAGATGTAGTACTACGCTGTATCTGAATAAGTAATAGACAGTAAATCATACATACAACAAGCCTACGCGCTCCCCCCTAGGCCACATGAACTCGAGGCAGTCATCATCTCCTATGTAAACTAATGGACGGATCTTACGAAAGCCTGGCCTATGTAAAACCACCCCTGTAGGCTGGGCCATCATCCATTCTGCTACAACATTGCCGGCGGTAGCTATGTTATGCAACATACTCAGTAATCTTTTGGCAAGAGCATAACAAAACAGATAGGTTCCTCCTTAGACACCTCCCCAAGGAGGGGCTGTGGAAGAGCGCTACCCTCGCCCATGGCCCAGCGCCTGCTTTGCTGACAAACTCTTTGCAGCACATTGATTAGCTGGCAGCAGTCTGGATCGAACCTCTGCCTTACGGAGTGATTATAATGGTAACGCTGCTGCCTAGCCCGCTAGGCCACTTCCCTTTCCCGAAGGAACGCGAAGCTCGCTGGCCCCGCCCCCAAGTCACCGCCACAAAACCGGACGGGCCGCTGCCCTGGGGAATCGTGGCCTGAGCAGATTGTACCCTGTAACCAGAGGAGGGGGGCGCAACAGGACCTAAATGCCCCGCAAGGACGCCCCGTGTGGCCCCCTTAAGTCGAGGACATGCAGGCCCGACTCCCCTGCTCAGGCACCGCGGGGGGAGGGAGGCGCCCGCACCCCTACTAGCTGCTCCACTGTGCGCAACAGCTGTACAGGGTTCCCACGAAGGAATGTGAATACTAGGGGAGGGGTGCGGAGGTTAGTGGCGCCTGCGGGTCCCACGCAGAGGTGATCGCTTCAACACGTGTGCGCGATGCCCACGCCAGGCTGCCGCGGGGAGCCCCCTCCCACCTGATACTAAATGCTGCCCACAGACCTGGGACGGCCGGGTCAGCATGGCAATGCGTCAGGGCGAGAGGCAAAGAGGCCACCAAGTGGGCGGGGGAGGAATTTATACCTCTCCCCGAACCCCAACCCTGCCGGAAGTGACGTGCGGGACCCCAAAGGGGTCTCTGGACACTAGGCTACCTAGTGTGCCATCTTGTGGCAATAAAGGGGCCGCCCTCTTATGAGGGTCCCCTGCGGTGACTATGTCGGTCAGCCCGCATTATGTCAGTCGTTACTTTGCGTTCTAGGACTTGAACTGTCACTTTTCCCAGCGTAAGTAGGCATTTACAAATTAGGGGACAATGAATTCCATTGGATAAAAAGCCAGGCCTGGCTGAGGGAGCTACACATAACATGGAGCCACCTCCACTCAGCCAGTCTCAGTAGCACACACCTCACGCATACACAAAAGCAGAGCCAAGAGGCTGCGCCTTCTCTTACCTAGTACCTAATGCCTTGATCAACTTCGCACAGCACATCAGAGCTTCTTACTCTCTTCTTGGCTTTCGCAAGAAGCTGACATAACATACCATGACGTGATGTGACATGACGTAACATAACGTAACATAGAGCCACTGAACATCCATGTACAGATTGCAAATACCAGTCCCGCAAAAACAATTAATATCCTTTAGAAATCAGAGGACTTTAGAAAGTCGCCCCTAGGAGACGGTAGAGATAACCGTAGATAGATAGATCCCTTCATCCTGGATGCTAATCGATGTGCCCAAAGCTAGTTAGAGTTTTTAGGTCTCGCCTACGCAGCGCGCATGCGTTGCATAGGAGAGAGACCTAATGCCATCGGCACAGCTTTAGGGGCAAAAACGTGCACGCGTTGCATTGCTTGCAATGGCAACACATGCACGTTTGTCGATTTCGTTGCGGGAGCGCGCGGCGCCATATGGTTGCACGCTCCCGCAAGGGAAAATAATGTTTTTGGGGACTCATTTAAGGAACTTGTAGTAGCTGAGATAAGAACCTTTTTCATGTCCATACTCCGCTGTTTACATAGTAAAGTGAAGTTTTGTCCCCATGCTCATGGAGCAAAGTGAGATGCACATGGTATTTTAGACACTGGTTCTTGTATAATTATTCAGGTGGGGCTTCGGAAACACTTTTTGGTCATAATTTGAAATGTCCTAATGACAGACAGAGGCATTATCAGATACTACTATAGACATTATCATGGCTCGATTTTCTCGGTGTCCGAAGAGTGTGGTACTTTTTTATATTATGTTTTTTCTAAACTGCATTAGAGAGTAGAAAAAGAAGACAGTGCTCTGTTTTAGTTTTCGTTCCTCATTAATATAGGTCCTAAACTAAAGTCAATCAAAAGGCAGCAATTTGGTCTTAGCTGGGCGCATGCATTTATTCACTCACCCATGCCAGTGTCGGTGCTTTCTATTAATAAAATGGCATTTGGACGATTGAGGCCATGTGAGTCTCAAAGGATGCAGGCCATAGGCAAATATGGGAAAATCCATCCAAGAAAAGTTACAAGGAAAATACACATAGAAAAATCCACAGTGGACAAGAATCAAAGTGAAGAACGAGGGACCAGGAGGCAGGTATGATCATGATGAGGGGCAGGGAAAAAGAAGTAGAGCAGCAGGAAAGAACAGAAAAGGACAGATTGCATGTGCGGCAGTCATGTTGGGGCTGGAGATGAAAGCGCAACATAGCCACACAGGAGGTTCAAGGGAGTCTCTCCAGTGCCGGGCACAGTGAACATAGTTAAGAAAATAAAAATAAAAGGGTAAATCACAGCAACATTATGTGAGCAAACACGAACATAACTAAGCAAAGTCAAGTCGAATTGAGGAACTAAACTACAGATACTCTTCCTGTGACTCTATGGTCAGACAGAGTCATAATTTAGTGGCACAAGCCAGTTGCTTTGGACAGCATAGATTAGAGCGAAGGGCCGGTTGGCAGGATGTGTCCTTTGGTGGCACGTAAGAGTAAGGATAGAAGTAATCCTGGATGTCAGTCCACAGAAAATGAGTGTTTGGGCTCACCAATAACATTTGTACCATTTTCTCATTACATTAATTCACATTGACCAATTCCTGTAAGATAAACAATGAAATAATATATTTTTATTACAAATTCAGAATTACCATTACTACCTTTTGGAAAAAGGATCATATTTAAAACCATCTGTCTCAGATTACTATCTGTGTCAGAGGCGCAAGGACTCAATCCTTCCTGAAACACTGAGATCCCAAAAAACTTAAGCCAAGGAACAGTCCATCTCTAGGTAGTTACCAACTAGTGGAAGTCCCTCACCTAATTTTTGAGCACTCAAGTCACCATCCTCTCTTTCAGAAAAGCATTGGAAACTGTTCTGCGCCTTCATGTCTTGAATTAAAAAATGTGATAGAATTAATTGTGGTAATTTCATGGATTTTGAAAAACAAAGCAGCATTGTTTTTTGAAAGGCTTAGAACGATGATTCATAGGGGTGTAGACAACTGAAAAGGGTTCCTTAATGCTGTGTAGCCTTATGAACATGTTTAATTTAATATGCCAAATACCTCATTGTAATGGTAGCTTGTAATGAAGGTCCTCTGAGTAATTTAGTTGAGAACTGCAGAGCCACATTTTGTGGACCAGAGTGTTTCTTTTTGTTTATGATAAACAAGGACGCTCCAAAATTAATTTGCAAAAAGTACATTTATTCCAATAGGTTTGTTTCGAATGTAACATCCTTAATAACTCACAGTATATAAAACAATTACATTCATATGGTCATGCACACAGCGAGTATAAAACCAGCTAAAATGTATAAAGCCAATTAATCATTTTATCTTGATAAAATACACAAAATCAATAATTAATACTATCAATTCATTACAGGATTCAATAAATTTTTTCTTATTTAGTGACACGGTTGTGAGTGCCAGGAATTCATTGTGACTCGATAAGGTGAATCAGTACTGTGGAGAAGACTTTTTTTGTGTGTATAATCCACACAGAGGATAAAAACACTGGTAATAAATACTTCATCCGTATTAGTTCTTAAAATTCTCAATGCCATTTCACATTGTCTAACCCCTAAAAGGCGACAGATTGGCTTAATCCACTTCTTACGGGAAGCTTCATAATCCTTACAAAAGAAAAGCAAGTGTGGGAGCGTCTCAGTCTCAAAACCACAACAAGGACATAAAGTGCTAGTGCAGAATATCTCTCTAAATTGAATACAGAAACTATGAATTGGCAAAATCTCATATTTAAATTTAATATATATTTGGTTCGCATCGAGGCACATAGTTTTATCAAGAAACACGTCAAATAATGGAACAGATTTATAATCTAAAAATCTATCTGTCAGACGTCCGGATTTAGGTTTTCGCAACTCCTCTTCCCATAAAAAGGGCCTTAAGTTTTTCTTAGATAACAAACTTGGGTGTCAGGTGAGCATCGGTAGGAGTTTCCCAAAGTGTGGCTAGGCCTAAAGAACAAGTTACTTACCTTCGGTAACGCTTTTTCTAGTGGATACAGTATCTGCCTGTGGATTCCTCACCTTATGAATATCCCCTGCGCCAGCATTCCGCGGAAACTTTTTCCCTAGCTCTCCACGCCGACGCGGTCGTCACAATGCTATGGCTCCGCACGCGGCTCCGCATGACGTCACTGGAGCCATAAGAGGACCACGTCGGCATGATGAAGTCAGTTCCACCCATTTTTTCCATGCCTCCGAGGCAAACGGGCGGACCGACCATAGAGACAATGCATACATAGTACACAGTATTCACACAAATACACACAGTGTAAAGTGAAAAAGGAAAGCAAAAGAAAGCAAGCATTTCCTATAAGCCTACACAAAGGCAAACAGAGGCAATACAAAATGACGCTATGAAACAACCATATTAACTAATACCTCTTTTAAGGTATAAAAGGGTGGACAACGGGGAGGCGGGTGGGTCAGTGAGGAATCCACAGGCAGATACTGTATCCACCAGAAAAAGAGTTACCGAAGGTAAGTAACCTGTTCTACTGATGGATAAATCTGCCTGTGGATTCCTCACCTTATGAATACAATCCCACAGCAGTCCAACCTCCGGGGGAGGGTGTCCAAACTTCTATACCAAAAAGTCTTGCAAAACAGAGCGCGCAAAATGGCCGTCCCTCCTCACCTCGGAATCTAAGCAGTAATGCTTCGCGAAAGTGTGGAGGGAGGCCCAAGTTGCGGCCTTACAGATGTCCAACACAGGAACACCTCTGGACAAGGCAGAAGTAGATGATTTAGCCCTGGTGGAATGAGCTCTAATGCCTTCAGGAGGCTCCTTACCAGCCAGAGCATAGCAGATCTTGATGCACAAGATTTTCCACCTGGATAGAGTGCGCTTGTGCACCGCCTTGCCCTTCATGCATCCAACGTAGCCCACAAAGAGCTGATCGTCCCAATTGCAGATCCTTCAATCTATCCAGATAGAAACTAACCGCCCTCTTAGGATCCAAGCGGTGAAGCCTCTCCTCCTCCTTGGAAGGGTGAGGGGGAGGATAGAAAGTAAAGTAGGGAGGGTAATGGACTGCCCTAGATGGAAGGGAGTTACCACCATAGTCAGAAAAGCAGCCCTGGTACTGAGAACCATCCTTTCAGCATGAATAGTCAGAAACGGAGGCTTAGAACTCAAAGCCTGGAGCTCACTCCCCCTCCTGGCTGAGGTGATAGCCACAAGAAAGACCGTCTTGAATGACAGCAGTCTCAAAGGACAACTATGCATAGGTTCAAATGGGGAACCCAATAAGAAGGTTAAAACTAGATTTAAATCCCACTGGGGCATAATGAAGGGAGTAGGCGGAAACATATTAGAAAGGCCCTTAATAAACCTTAAAACAATCGGATATTTAAAAAGAGACGGCTGATCAGGCAAACAAAGAAATGCCGATAAAGCCAACAAATAACCTTTAACAGTAGCCACAGCACAACCCTGCTGGGCAGGGCAAAAAAGCAAAAAACAAAGAACATCAGAAAGATGAGCTTTTAAGGGATCAACAGACCTCTCTCCACACCATTTAACAAATCTTGAACACCTGTAGGAGTAAATGGACTTGGTGGAGTGTCGCCTGGCCGATAAAATAACATCCACCACGTCAGGCGGGAGAGAGAAAAAATTCTGGTTGCCCCGTTCAATCTCCAGGCATGAAGGTGCAGGCTCTGGAGGTAGGGGTGTTGAACCTGCCCCTCCAACTGCAAGAGGACGTCTACCCAGAGAGGGAGACGGAGCGGAGGGTGCAACAAGAGGTGAAGAAGGTCCGTGTACCACACCCTTCTTGGCCAATCCGGGGTGATCAAAATAACTTGGGCCTGGTCTTGGCGAATCTTCCTTCAGAACCCGAGGAATCAAGGGTATGGGAGGAAACGCATAAAGGAGTTGTGAGCTCCAACTCAACTGAAACGCGTCCCCCCAATACCCCCTGCATTGGAAACTGGAGACTGCAGAATGACGGGCAGTGCGCGTTCCCGAGAGTGGCAAACAGGTCCACCCGAGGAGTCCCCCACGTCCGGAAGATGTGTTGAACTACCTCCGGGTGAAGCTTTCACTCGTGGTCGGGGGAGAACTGCTGACTGAGACTTTCCGCACGCATGTTCAGCACCCCGGCCAGATGATTTGCCATCAAGCAAGTTCGATAGTCCTGAGCCCAGGACCAAAGCCACAACGCCTCCCTGCAAAGACAGAACGACCCTACTCCTCCCTGCTTATTGAAGTAGCACATTGCGGCAGTGTTGTCCGTCAGGACTTGAACCGATTGACCGCGAAGGGAAGGGAGAAAGACCGTGAGCGCCAAACGTATCGCCCGCAATTCCAGAAGATTGATATGAAGCAATCTTTCCTCTGGAGACCAAAGACCCTTGATCTCCAGATCCCCCAGATGAGCACCCCACCCTAGGGTAAAGGCATCCGTTATCACTGTGGCCACCGATGGAGGAAGATGAAAGGGCTTTCCTTGAAACAGATTGCCCTCCACACTCCACCAAGACAGATCCGCTGCAACTTCTCTGTAGATCTGACTGACTCCCTGAGATCTCCATTGTGCTGATACCACTGCCTGCGGAGACACCACTAGAGCGCCCTCATGTGCCAGCGTACATGGTTGACAAACAGAATGTAGGGAGCGAACAGACTGAGCAGGCGAAGGACCTTCAGAACTGGAACAACCCCTCCATTGTGAAACAAAGGGATCATTTCCTGAATGTCGAGAATCCTTTGCGGAGGAGGAAAAGCTTGTCACACAGTGGTATCCAGTACTGCCCCTATGAACGCTGAGAGGGCACCAGGTGAGGTTTGGGCATATTTATCGAAAAGCCCAATTTGAATAACTGCTGAGTTGTTACCTGCAGTTGACGACGCACCATCTCTGGTGACTCTGCCTTCAGAAGCCAGTCGTCCACGTAGGGGAAAACTGGGATCCCCAACCTCCTGAGATGGGCAGCCACCACCGCCATCACCTTGTTGAAGACTCGAGGTGCTGTAGTAAGACCAAACGGAAGGACCGAAAACTGGTAATATTGCGAGTCAACAGTAAAAAGGAGATACTTCCAGTGCGACTTCAGGATTGGGATGTGAAAATACGCATCCTGCAAGTCAATGGACACCATCCAGTCCTCTTTTTGCAGCACCTGAAGAACCTGCGCTAGGGTGAGCATCGTGAACCTCTCCTGCTTGAGAAACAGATTTAAGATTCTGAGATCCAGGATGGGTCGTAACATGCCATCCTTCTTGGGAATCAGGAAATACCGGAAGTAGCATCCCTGACCCCTTTCCTGCTCCGGAACCACCTCTATCGCACCTTTTTGTATCAGGACAAGAACCTCCTTCTGAAGAAGAAGTAAATGATCCTCTGGACAAAACCCTTGGCAAGGGGGGTAAGGAGGAGGGAATTCCCTGAAGGGAAGGGCGTACCCATTTTCTACCAGATCTAAAACCCAAAGGTCCAAGGTGACCAATTTCCAATCCTTTAGAAAATGGGTAAGCCGGCCCCCCACAGGACCTGCATGATCCAGGATGGTGGATCTAGGGCTGCTTTCCTGCATTACCAGGAGGGGTTGGGGAGGTAGAGGAGGAGGAGGAAGAGGGCTGACGACCTGCTCCATGAAGGCGACCTCTGCCTTTACCCCAGTAGGACTTGTACAAGAGGGTTTGTTGCTGTTGCTGCTGCTGTGGCTGACGGAAAGCATGAAAGGAAGACTTTCCAAAGCCAAGGTATCTTCTATAGCCATAACCCTTTGCCGAGACTATAGACACAAGGATTTCGCTGTGGCCTTACTGTCTTTGCAGAGCAGAATCCGCTTTTTCTCCAAAAAACTCCGTCAAAAGGAAGATCGAGAAGAGCAGCTTGTACATCAGGGGAAAACCCAGAAGACCTTAGCCATGCATGCCTTCTCATAGCAATGGATGAGCCCATCACCCTGGAAACCGAATCTGCCGTGTCCAGGCCAGACTGGATGACTTGGCGAGCCGCAGCCTGTGAGTCTGCCAGTACCTCACTGAAATTTCCCCGATCTTCCTCAGATAATTTTGGAAGAAGCTGTTTGTCAGAGTCCATAAGGGCATGCATGTATCTACCCAACAAACAGGTAGCGTTGGTGGACTTCAAAGGCATACTCACTGAAGAGAATACTTTCTTTGCAGATTGTTCCAGTTTCTTGGAATCCCTGTCAGCAGGAGCCTGCGGAAATGCGCCCGTGGACTGCTTAGAGCATGAAGCCTGCACAACCATCCCTCAGGCGAAGGATGAGACGAAAGGAACACAGGATCCCCAGGAGCAGGCCTGTACCTTCTGGACACCGACCTTGAAAGTGCAGGAGCAGAAAAAGGATTGCGCCACACCTCAAGGATTGGCTCAGTCAAAGCATCATTGAACGGCAAGAGTGGTTCAACCACAGAGGACGGAGAATGAAGCACCTCTGTGAGCAAATTAGGCTTATGCTCAGCCATAGGGAGCTGCAGATCCAAGAGCTCTGCAGCCTTCCTTATCACAGTATGGTAAGGTGCAACTTCCTTCGAGGAGGAAGCTTTCTGTGAAGCAAAGTTCCACTCCGGGGAGGTGTCAAGTCCACTTGCCTTACACAGACCCTCGAACATATCCTCAGACTTCTAAATTTCACCTTCCTCCATTTCTTCAGCCTGGTACTGTTCCTCCTCAATCAACCACTGCGCTTCTCTCCTCCTCCGAGAAGAAGGTTCGCCGGATGGAGCCGGGGACTGCACATACGGCGTCGACATCCTCGGAGCCGGAAACTGCCAGGACGGCGCAGTCGGCATGAATGGCATGAAGGGTGCATGAGGATATTGGTGAGGCACCCAAATTAAATGCCAGAGGACCCAAGGGACCCGAAGGTGCACCAGAAGGGTATGAGGCCCTGGCAAACACGCCATACATCGCATTTAAAAAATGCAAGGGATCCGAACCCGGCACCAGAAATTGAGGATACTGAGCCGGCTCGAGATCCAATCAAGGCACCTTCGGAGTCGGAACCACCGGGGCCACAGGCGGAGCCACATAAGCTGAAGGAGCCTCAGCATCATCCGGATACGGCAAACCTTCCGGAGATGGAGAAAATCTCAGTCCCCTTGTACGAAGGAGAATGGGTCGGAGTCACTTGAGGAGACACTGAAGGTGACGGAGAGACGAAGTCCTTAACACGACGTCGAGGAGCCGGAGAAGGCGACCTCGAAACCACAGCCTTCGTCGAACTGCGCCAAGATCCATGCCTCTTCTTCTTCTTGTGCTTCCTCTTCGAGTCATGTGAAGTCGACGACCTCGACTTTGAACGTTTTTGACCCCCAAAACCACAGAAGGAAATAATCCAAAATACAAAGTATCTAGCAGAAAGTATGGAGAGTCCGAGAAAAATCATTAGCGTCGACAGCATGGAAAAAAGGGAACTGACGTCATCGCGCCGACGTGGTCCTCTTATGACTCCAGTGAGGTCATGAGGAAGCAGAATCAAGACGTTACCCCGCGTTCGTGCAACTATCGGCGTGATTTAGGCTATAGGGGACCCAAAATACGAGGAAACATTTATCCACAACGGTCTCGCATAGAAGCCTTACGCAACTACAGTTGAGGATTATTAAGATTCCACAGACAACGCGGGGGAAGATTAGTGCAACATAATAAAGAATACGGGGTGGAAGGCATACGAAGAATTTTATACAAGCCTGATCCCCGACATCTTCTTAGCAGTACAAACAGATGAAGTTCGAATCAAAAGAATAATGTGGGTATAAGAAACAACACTAACTACGAAAGAAGCACAGAATACAGAATATAGAGAAAACATCTATCTAATGTCTTGAGGAAGATAGTGGCATACAACATAGCCTATCGAAACGCGTCGACGCTTATGGGAAACACATAATCCACAGAAACGGATATATGCTTATAGGGATAAAGGACTCAAAACATCCCACAAGCGGTCAATGTCCAGTAGTGGTTTGGATGTGTGAATATATGACAAAGTGTATTGTCTTGTTTTGTTGTGTTTTCTCAGTTATGCTGGCTCATAACGAGGTGTGTGTAATGTAACTAATTGTTCTGTTTATATTTTTGGATTAATTTGTAATATCATATGACATTTTTAGCCTTTTTTATCTTCGTTTTTGCTCAAATTGAATATATTGTTGGAACTATTGTCTCTGCTTCGATTAATGTTAAGTAGGGATTAGAATAGATTGAGCTTTTAATGGTGATGTATAACATGTTTTGATAATCAATAAATGGTGAAAAAAATTTTTAAATACGTGAGAGTGTGAGAAATTATGTTTCTGAATCACATTGGTTTGAACATACGGTCAAGGGACTGCTAGTTGACACTTGAACAGCGTGCAGAGCCATAGCATTGTGACAACCTTGTCGGCGTGGAGAGCTATGGAAAAAGTTTCTGCGGAATGCTGGCGCAGGGGACATTCATAAGGTGAGGAATCCACAGGCAGATGTATCCATCAGAACTATAAAACATATTTCTAAAATACCTCAACCAAGTGATTCTCATATAGCCCTTTAAACACAAGAGTGCTTTGAGGGGTGACCTGTATGAATCTAATTCCTCTGTGGACCAGAGTCTTTGCCCGTACAAAAGAGGTCTTAGCTTGACTGTCATAGAAATCAGGTAAACACCTGGATCAACTAGTGACAGTTGGTGAGGAGCACTCTGGGAGAGACTTGGGTTATTATGATGTCGGGCGGAAGTGACACCGACTCGGTCATGGGACCGACTGACACTCGGTCAGAGGTCCTGACCGACAGATTATAATATGACCGAACAATTTTCGGTCGCATTCCACTTTTCTCAATGAGACCTCCTTTTACGGCTGTAAACCGGCCGTAACACAAGCTCCTATTGAAAAAAGGGAGGTGCAGTTCATCCCTGCACCTTGTGGCAGGCACCTCAAGGTCCAGGGATCAACAGGGGGCACCATAGGTGCTCCCTCGGCCTCCAATCGGAGGCCGTGCACCAAAGAAGGTTCTGGTAGGGGCCCCCAAACACACTTTTCGACATGGTTTCCATGTCGGAAAGGCCAGCATGGAAACCATGTCTGAAACCGTGTTCGTAATCTCAAGGGCGGGAAGGCCCGCGTTTGAGGTTACTAGCTGGCTTCCGACTGGCGGACGGGCTCTCCGAGCCTGTCGAAAGCCTGACAGAATGACCGGCAGGTTTATTTTCCGACCGCCTCCAACATAATGAGGCAGTTGGAATGTCAAACGACCCGCCGATTATGATTCGGAGCCTTTACTGGCCGTATCGTAATCAGCCCCTTAGTAAGGATTGCTTGCATTTATTTCAACCACCGCTAACTGAAATTTATTTACGTGACTCCATTGATCCGTTCTATAAAAGGCCATCCCCTTGGCTTTAACATTATATAATTCAAGGGCTGGCGAGGGTTCTGGACTTTGTATTTGTATACAGTTTAGAAATGGTCATAGACTCCTGCCGTAGCTTCAACGCACTCTTATTAATCTGATGTAACCAGGGGGTGTTACAAGTCAGCCTCACTCATAAATAATTGAAATCTGACACTTGCTCAAGCATTTAAATGTATGCTTTAATGCACACCATAGTTTTTTTTATATGAATGTATGATGTTACAACGCAAACATTTACAATGCATGCCTTTACAATGCAGTTTTTACATCGCAACATCCATTACAACGCATGATTGTACATTGCATGCCATCACAACGCAGTTTTAGAAACTACACTTACAACGCATTCCATTACATCGCATCATACCATTACAACGCATACCATTACAATACATACTATTACATTGCATTTAAGGTATGTGTTGGATAGTGTAGGGGTAAAAATTACTACCCCCACTCCAGTGAGTGCAACAGTAGGGTAAGTGTTGGATAGTGTAGGGGTAAAAATTACTATTCCCACTCTAGTGAGTGCAACAGTAGGGTAAGTGTTTGATAGTGTAGGGGTAAAAATTACTATTCCCAGTCCAGTTAGTGCAACAATAGGGTAAGTGTTGGATAGTGTAAGGGTAAAAACTATGCGTTGTAATGGTATGTGTTGTAGTGACACGCAATGTAATGGCTGCGTTGTAGTGGCATGCGATGCAAAGTATGTTGCGGTGTAATGACTGTGTTGTAAAGGTAGTGCGATATAATGACTGCGTTGTAAAGGTTGTTTCCCATTTATAGGGGCTGAAGGACATGTATTTAGTTTTATTAGTGTTTAACTCCAACCCTCTTTCCGAACAAAACTTTAGGAAATGATGGATCAAAGCTTGCAACCTAGCAGGAGTTTTAGAGATGAGGAGTGTATCATCTGCAAACAACAGCGCTGGCACTCTTAGGTCTCCTATTTAAGGGAAGTCGTTATCAGGGAAATCTAGATAAATTCACAACGTCATTGATCTGTAGAGAGAAGAGAGTTGGTGCCAAAACATATCCATGCTGAACTCCCTTCTCTGTTTTAGTGTGACTCGTCAGCTCCCACTTGCTGCCACATTTCACTCAAGAGGAATTAGTTTTGTGTAATCTTATTAGAATTGATAAAATAATGCTGGAGACCCCCACATCACCCAAAGCTTATGACAAGAAATTAGATCAAAAGCTGCTTTAAGATCTACAAATGCTTATATAAGTAACCCTTCTCTATTATCACAGTTTTCCAATTAATTAAACGCAATCAAAATATGTGTTTGATTGCGCTGGTTTTTGAATGAAAGCCTGCTTGGAAGTCTGATAGGGTTGAGGTGACACACCCATTTGTAGCTACAAGAGGAGGGTTTCTCTGTGGCCTAGATACCCTATCAGATTTCCCTGGTTTCTTTGCAAATATTTTTGCTATAGGATTGCTTCTAGCAGAACAACTAGAAGATGAATTCAGAATAGTCTCCACTTCCTCAATTAAGTCATATATATATAGTTATCTCAACTAACTATAATGGGGGAATTTCATTGGTTTTTTACGAGTGAAATATCCACCTAACTATAACATGTGTGAATCCTATGGTTTTTTAAGTGAATTTGCAAGGTTTTTTAAATGCCAATTCTTAACTATAACGTGTGTGAAACCTATGGTTTTTTCAGTGAATTTGTACGGTTTTTTAAATGCTAAGTTATGTATGTATTATAATTTTTTTATATATTTATTTTTCAATAAACTACCTATTAATTTTTTAAATTTTTTTATGGTTTTTCACCGTGCGCACCTCCGCGATTTAAAAATGTTTTTTTTTTTTAAATGTTTTGTTCTGCCTTCGGGGTCCTTCAGGGACCCCCTGACCAAGGCTAGGGGGTCAGGAACTCTCTACCCTGCCCCCTTTTCACGTTCGCCACCTTCCTTTTCCACTCTCGCACTGAAAACAAACAAAATGGCGGCCGACACTTCCTGATTTCGACCGATTCGAACGTTGACTGACATGTAACAACCAATCAGAATTACGCTCGCGCACGTAAGGGTGCGCGGCTATAGATATGTATGTGCTTTTAACTGCAATTTTTTCAGGAACTACTGAACAGATTGACTCCATATATGCAAAAGGCACATCCCTGACCTGAGGACTACCTCTCTGCCAAATTTCAAGTAATTCTGTTCAGCCGTTCGGGCTGTACCTTCGACTAAAGGTCCTATGGGAAAATGCATGGGGAAAACGTGTTTTGGGACCCCCCTTTTTTCTCGGCCCCCGCTTGACGAATCCCCCCGAGACTTTCAGGGTAGGAGCTGAGCGGAGCGCCCCATTAGTTCTGAAAATTTCACGAAGATTCGTCAACCGGCGCCAAAGTTATTCAAAATAGAATTTTCAGATTTCCTATGGAAACACGGTCCTAACTATAACTATCAACTGGCGACCACCAGTAGATAATGTGTGTGTGTGTGTGTGTGTACCAAGAACATAAAATCTAATTACAAAAAACATTCTATTATAAATTACATTAAACTATTCAAAAATCTTCAGACATAAATTTACAGTAGTAGGGTCTTCCGCCATCGTAATCAGGCCCTAAATTACTTCCCACGCTTTACCCTTATAAACCCCACTACCCTCACCTAAAATAAATTACACAATTCCCATAATTAATTAGCAATTAATTAATTAATTAATATTAATTAACAACCAATTAATTACAAATAAATTACTTCCCACAATTAATGCTATAAAGTTTAAATTAAATAAATAAGAAAATAATAATGTATTTATTATCATTAAATTACTTTCCACCGTATTCCCCTATAAACCCACAACCCGCTACGGAACTAAAAAATGCAAATTAAAATAAAATTCATAACTACTAAAAATGTAACACATTATTAAAAAACATAAACAATATTTATGCAAAAAATACATCACATAGATGTAAAATATAAACTAAAATACATAACACTAATTAAAAAATCGATATTTTAAACATCTATATTTTTGCCAACAATAGTAATGACGTCTATATTTAAAAAATATATTTCTTACCTTAAATTCGATATTCTTGACCACAATATTCTTGCTGTCGATATTTCTGAAGCACAATATTTTCAACTTGATATTTGTGTAAGTCGACATTTTCAACTCGATATTCTGTCTCAGCACCGGCACAAATAGACCTGTGCTGCATGTAGAAAAGATGAAGCTGTGAGCGATGCATTCACTAACATGAAGCCATTCATGCAGTCTACCGAATTACACCACGTTATAGAACAATCTAGACACCGGCATGGGAATAGCTTTACTGGGTGCAGGAAGGCTGACGTCAACAAAATTAAGTGAAACATTCCTTGGTGTTACTGGTGTGCAGATTAATGGCTCGCTGCGGCGTGTAGCCTACTGAACATATGGAACAGTTTTGTGATTAAAATTGAAATTGAAACTTGGGCTAAATTTCATAGTTGAGTTTCCAGTAGGATATTAATTAATTAGCTCCTAAGCAATTGCTGAATAATTATCTTTCTATTTGATGACATGTTTTCAATTTGTAGTGTATGAATATGCTAGGTCAGAGCTCATTACCCTGAGTCCTACTACGGGGGTGGAGGGTGGATGGAGGGCTGCAATGGCTTAGAAAATTACATAATTTTATCAGATCAATAGGTACATAAGCATAGAAATGCAAAATTGAAATTTGAAGTTTTAAAAAAGATCTTTGAATGTTAAGGAATTTGAACTAGGGGATTAAAAATTAAGGGGCCGATTATGATGGCGGAAGGCCCACCACCACCAGCCCCGCTGCCATCTGATGATGATTTTCCCCCCACCAAATCAGGATGACGGGGGGAATCAGCCCACGACCATGGTGGGCGCAAAGACCGCCCACCACTCTTCCACCACAGGCAGTCGGCCCAATTGCCTGGCGGACAGTCCACATTGCGTAAAATGGTGGCATTGCCTAGCAGGCACTGTCCGCTAACTTACAATGCGGGCTTCAGCCAGCCTTTCCATGGCGGTGGAACTGTCATGGAAAGGCTGGCAGGGATTGGTTTCGGGGCCCCGTTGCGGGGCCCCCTCGTTTTGGGGAGAGGTGGTAGTGCACTTGGGAGGGTACCCATGGTACCCCCTTGTATTTCCCTGCTCCAAGTGGCAGGCACCGCGTGGTGCCTTGCACGTAGTGCAGGGAAATGCACGGCATGGCAATTTAACATTGCGGCGGGTGCTGCTACAAGCAGCACTTGAAACAGTTTAAGTGCCTAGGTGCGACCGCCATGGTGGCGGTCGCATCCTAAAGTGGGGTGCAGGACCGCCGCCTTACAGGCGGGTGGACACAATCCCCGCTACGATGGAGGGAGGACTCAAGTCCGCCCGCCATTGTAATTGGCCCCTAAATTATTATTTATATCTTGATTTGTGGGAGCCGCACAGGTACAGCAAGGGGCATTTAGTATGGATGATTGGTGTCCTCAGTTGAAGCACTGGTATATGCTGACAAAAAACAGTGTGCATTAGGAGCAAAAAAGGCAAAATTATATGCTTGAGATTAGCATATTGCTTTGTCTTTTGAAATGAAACAAAAAAATCTCTCACATCATTAAAATTACAATATTTAATTATTTTTCAATAAAATATTGCTTAAATTATGTATTTGTTTGATGTTTACTTACAATCAATAAAGCCTTCGTTTGGCTAACTTGAGCAATAAAAGCCATACTGAGCAAATCATGCAACAATAAGTACAAATCCTAAATATACATGATATATATAAAACATCTGCTGAACCGTGACCTATAAAAGAAGAGAACTATGTCTCGTTTCAATTCTGTATGGCCTCTATACTAGGCCATAACATGCATACAAGTGCAATCAGAAAATAAACATTTCAAACCGTTTTCAATTCATAATACACTTTGCCAAAACATAACAATACTAAAACAATGTGTGAGTGTGACAAAAAATATTTATGCTAACACCATGAGACAATCTGTTAAAGCGACATAAAATTAAATCTAGGCCTCTGCTAAGTGCATTCTAATCTTCCTTACTTCATGTAAACAATTTGCTACAGAAAAGCAAATAGGATAATATTTTAACTGCTGTAAAAACACCAAGGCCGACCTGCATTGCATAAATTAAAAAGTTTTAAACTGCGGTATAATAAACTTTTTACTTGGTGTAACATAAAAACCACAAAAACGATACATATGTGTTGTAGGAGGCTGGTTTAGTATATGATGCACACTATTTAAGGGAAGCACCTTGCACTAATCTAGACAACCTCATGGTGATTTTAGTGGTCTTAGACAACCATAGAAAGCACTCTAAGTGGTAGCTGTGGAGAGCAGCTTTCAGACTTAGTCCAGAAGGAGTGTTACGCAGCTTATTTTACCTAAACTAATCACGTAGTGTAGGTTAAACGAAAAAGAACCACACAGTGTAGTTATAAAAATAGTTATTTATTATACACACACTCACTAACACATTGGTATATCTCCTACCCGGAGATATGAAAACAATACATACAATACCTCAAATGTAAAACAGGTAAGTAAGCACAATTACACAGTGGTCTCCAGGTAAGACCAAACCATATACTAAAGAAGTGGAATGCGTACTGCGATCGACGTCGGGACTTGGACCACAAGACTCAGAAGAGCTGGGGACACAATGAACCACCCAAGGTCAGTAGCCAGGAACCCCACGAAGGCTGTGTGCAGAGTGGAAACATAACCTCCGTACTCAATACAAGTCAATGGGAAAGTCGCAGTTTTCAAGAAGCACCCTTCCAAGTGGACCCTGAAGAAAACCTGTGGAAGATGGAAGGTTGGAGAGTCACCCCACCCGTGGATACCCCAAAAACCAGGATACCTATACCAGGGAAACCATGTGCATAGGTGCGAAGTGACGTCAGTAACCGCTGTGGACCCAATGGAGGACTTCAGTGAAGATGCCGCTGGCGAAGAAGGTGAAAGAGTCCGGTGGAATCCAAGGATGGATTCTTGAAGATGAGTACATGCAAGCAGAGGGGACAGAGTCTATGCCACTCGGAAGTGACCAGGAGGCACGGAAGACCAATGACCACTGATGATGGAAGATGCAGTAGAGTTGTCGGTAACCTTGTCACTGCAGCTGTGAGAACCAGGTGACGCTGTGGAAGACCAGGAATCATTCACGAGCTGCCCCATGTTGGAAATCGAGAACCAGGGGTCGGTGTCCGGCTGCACCACCAACAAGCCTTGGCAGCGGCAACAGACGTGTCAGATGAAAAAAGTGCAACGTCGGGGCCAGCAAGGTCCAAGGGACTCACTAAGTGTAGGAGAGTCAGAGCAAGCAGGGGAGCCCACTAAAGGCAAGAAGACCCAAAAGAGGACCCAGAGACCGAAGGCACTGGAGTCATAAGAGGACATCAAGCAGCTCACCAAAGATGGAGGCCCACGGTGCAGAGGATGTGGTGAGGACGAAGATCTTGGCAGAAAGGGAGGCTGAAGGCTGGAGCTTCTTGGAGCCTGGAGAACAGAGTCAACAAGCCTTGGTAATGGCTAGTCAATGCTGTGCACAGGGGTGCTATTCCAGCAGTTCAGACGAGGGACACTGACCTCAAATTTGCTAAGAAGACAGTTCAGGCGCTGAGGGAGTTGCAGAACCACCACCTGTGTTGCTGGGCCTTTAGAAGTCCAGAGGATGTCAGGAGCAGCAGACCGGTCAGCTTAGTTGCTGTGCCTGCAGATGCAGGGGAATGACTCCTTTACTCCAAATGTGATTCCTTCATGTGTCTTTGATGCCCACATGCCTGGAGAAGAACCTGGATGAAGCACAGGCACAGACAAAGCGGAAGACTGGAAGGACCACTACTCCAGGAGCAACAGGAGACTTCCTTGATGCAGTCTTGGTTCCCAAAGCAAAGTCCAACGAAGTCCAAAAGTGCCCAGAACGTAGAAGTGGTTTCAGATCGGAATCTTGTCCCACAACGAATCTGAAGATCCACCCACATGTAAATTCTTAAGTACCCTAGGGAAAGGGTTGGGACAATTCAGGGACCCCTCCCAGAGGAGGGGCTGGACAGAGGGGAGGATACTCCCATGTCCTTTGTCCAGTTTCGTGCCAGAGTGGGAGCCAACGGCTCCCTGAACTGGTTCTAACTGGAGTATTCAAAGAGGGCACCAAATGTACCTGCAAAGCAGTCTGGTGACTCTGGCAAGTGTCCCCACCCTAGTACACTAAGTCCTGTCTGGGAGGTGGTTACAACTCCCTTCGACAGGAAACCTATTGTTCTACCTTCCCCTGCAGCAGGAGGGCCGAAACATGTTTGTGGTTGGCAGCAGCACTAGCTTTCTGTTAGACCCTGAAAGGCTTGTACTGGGAATACATGGGTGCTCCCTAGGGGAGCCCCTCAGTACATGGGATCCTACATTCAACACTGGATTCGGTGTTGGGGTAGGACTCTAACATGTTTGATACCAAACTGGTTTCAGTGCAGCCAATATATAGTTAGAAATCTCGTAATTGACTTGATGTCCACTATATGTATCAAATTGCTAACCACACTTACAAAGCCTGGAGAATCGATTCCGGGGTTTGTAGGGGGGTCCTGCTCATTCATGCAGGGCACCCTCACATTTATAACCTAGCATCTGCCTTCAGGACTGAGAGGCCTGCCTTAGGGGTGACTTATAGGTTTTAAGTTCAGTGACCTCAGATATAAGGAAACATATATCTGTTGTGAGTGGTGCTAGCATCAACTCAAACAGGCTGCAATGGCAGGCATGTAGTCACATTTTGAGTGGTCTCTCATGGGTGGCATAATACAGGCTGCCGCCCATGGGAGACCACTGGTGTACCTATGCCCTGGGTCAACTTAGTACCATATACTAGGGACGTAGAAGAGTACACCAGTAGCCAAATGGGAAGGTACCAAAGTACTTACCATAACAAATTTATGGAGGAAGCACAGTGACTGGGGTCCTGATTTACAGGATTCCAGTCAGACTAGTCCAAAACACTCTGACACCAGGCAAAAAGTGGGGGTAACCATGTCAGAAGGATCCTACCTTCCTACAGGTGTAAAGTGAATTGCTCTTAAACATCGTCGTAGGGACAGGGCAGCAATTGGAAACCTAAGGTATTTTTATAATCAAAAGCAACTAAATGGTGTGCGGAGTTTAAACAATATTTGAACAATAAAATCTGTGCTGCACATTCTGTACCATAGCAATGTAAGGCTGAACACCAGAGTGGGTTGACAGGCTGGCATGAGCTGCCAGGGTCAATTTGTTTTGTTCTCTATCCTCCATCTCTTCTGTTCTAATATTGATATTCATCATTTTGAGGCCCTTATACACATCAAAATATTTGAGCATTCCAGTATTCTCACATGATTTCATTAGGAAGCTCAGTCAAGGTATTTGCAAGGCATCATCCAAACACAGACAGTCATGTATGATCCGTCTGTTCCATTAGGCTGCGGCTTTTGTCCAGATGGCTCCACAGTAAGAAAGCTACAGCATGAATTCTGTCCTCAATCAATGGAATCTATTTTTCAATGTGACAAATAATTAGCACAGCTTGAAGTAACAGCCATGATCTTTTTAAAGCACTTGTTTTCAGCCTTCTGTAGTATGTCCACATTAGAATAACCCCAGACGCGTGCCCCATGACACTCCCCAGACACACTTTTGGTATTAAAAATAGTGGGCATCTCATTCAGTGGCTTCATGCCATGCATATTTAAACACTGTCACAATAGATTTGTCAAAATATAACCTTCTGGTTTCCAACAGAGGTCTCCAGTTGTTTTGGCAGCTAAAGAGTAACCTGAGATATGAGAGAGTGTCTATTGTTAAGATATTGTTTCCATCAAGATAGTGGGTACAAGCCCTCTTCTTGCCTAAGTGAATAATCATAGTATGTGACTTCCCACGATTAACCCTTTGACCCAGAATGTCCATCAAAGTATTCAAAGTAAACTCTGTAAGGCATTTCCAGTGCATGCATCAAGACTGCGTCTCTGCGGAATCGGCAGTGGGTGGGACCCTATTTGATGCATATCACAAGCTCTGCCCATCAGAAATGTTTCTATATTATAATAATCCACATTTGTAAAGCGCAAACAATTACCCGTAAGGGTCTCTAGGCGCTGGGGGCCGTCGAGAAGATTAAGCAAGCTATTGCCCATAGTCACATGGTGCTGGGCTAATCTGCCGCCGGGGATCGAACCGTGATCCCAAGATTCCGGAGTCAGTCGCCCTGGCCGCAGCGCCACACCTCTTCCCTCATTATAAATATATAGTGTGAGTAAAAATGGAGCTGAAATGCCCCCATGCCTCAAGCACCTGCTCACCTCAAATGGCTCTGTACTCTCACCCTTTCTGCCATATCGCAACCAAGCCGTGGTTCCTGCATACAACTGATGTAAAAAATAGACTAATAGCTTATCAATACCTATGTCAGCCAGGCGATCCCACAGTGTGGAACGATTTCTGTAGTCAAATACAGATGACAGATCCAGAAATGCCATATTGAAGAACTCCTTTTTGGCCAAAGTATATTTGCTGACAAGAAGATGTATATTCAAACTTTGTTCAATAGTGCCTATTTCTTTCCAAATGCCATACTGTACATTACAAATTATATTCTATTTTTCTGGCCAACAGTATCCTTCTCACGACTTTGAGTGTAGCATCAAACAAGGAGATACGTCTATAACAACTGGGATAGGATTTATTACCTTTTATAAAAATCAGTAAAAATACAGACTGGCTCCTGGTGGGCCATATTTAACAGCGGCTTTTAACACAATAGTAACCGGGGGCGGGGGGGGGGAGGACAAAATTCTATATTTTCACAGAAAATCGATATTTTCACTGAAAATCGATATTTTCAATAACTAAATGTAAAGGTACACCATCCTGAACAGGGGTTTTCCTTTTCCGCTAGTCCTAATGCCACTAATCACCTCACTTAAGGACCCATTAGGATGGCGGGCGGACTGTAATCTGCCCGCCACCCTAGCGGTGCTGGGACTGGCCGCCAGTGGTGCGGCGGTCCTGCACCTGCAATTAAGATGCCACCGCCACCGTGGCATCCTCCATTCCCAGCATTGTGGCGGGCGGTGCTCACAGCACCGCCCGCCACAATGCTGGGAATGCACTGTTTGCATTGTCATGCACAAGGTGACCGGCACCGCGAGGTGCTTGCCACCATGTCCATGACAATGTAGGTACCCCCCATGTGCACTCCCCACCCCCCCTACCCTGGGGGCCCACAACGGGCCCCTGACAGCAAACCCCGCATGCCTTTCTGTGGCGGCATCGCCACCATGGAAAGGCACGTCTCCGCCTGCATCCAAATATGTCTGCATGACACCGCCACCATATTGAGCACCTCTTCCGCCCGGTCGACTAGTCGACCGGTGGAAAATCGGCAGACGGTCTTTCCGTCCACCGGGGCCCCCCCCCGCCATACTAATATGGCGGGGGAAATGGGTGGCGGGCAGGGAATGATGTAGGGCGGATCGCCACCGCCATACGGGCGGTGGCGATCCACCCTACATATTAATGGACTCCCTAGTTTTAACACAAATGGAATAGCTGAAAACTCCTCCTCCTTATGCTGGAGCTCCAAACATTACTGTTTCCACAGGGGGCAAGCCATTTCCCTAAAATAAGTAGCATTAATGACTTTCCAAAAGCCTACTAGCTTATAATAGAGCCTGACAAACTTCCTTCATAATGGCACCATTTCACCTTGCTGGGGTGTTTTTATAGGTCAGTGTTAGACCTGGGATCCTTGGCATGATTTCTCCTGTCTTTTTGCCTCTACCTCCTGTATTTTTGACGGTGAGCTGCACTTTGTTTTCGTTGGTTTAGGTACTCTGTGTACTTTACCACTGCTGATCAGTGCTAATGTGCAAGTGCTCCCTCTATAGATTGTGATTCTGATTGGTTATCCATGATTGGCATATTTGATTTACAGGCAAGTCCCTAGTAAAGATCACTGTGGGTGCTCAGGGCCTGTAAATCAAATGCTACTAGTGGGCCTGCAGCACTGATTGTGCCATCCACATGAGTAGCCTTGTAAACTTGTCGCAGGCCTGCCATTGCAGTGTCTGAGTGCAGTTTTAAACTGCCATGTCGACATGGCAAGTGCACCCACTTGCCAGGCCCTAATCTTCCCTTTTTACACATGTAAGGCACCCCTAAAGTAGGCCTAAGGTACCCCCATGGGCAGAGTGCAGTGTATGTGAAAGGTAGGACATTTGCTGTTGTGTTTTACAAGTCCAGATAGCGAAAGACTGCCAGTTTCGTTTTTCACTGTTGCAAGGCCTGTCTCTCCCATAGGTTATCATTGGAGATGCCTTGTATCATCTTACAAGTGTAACTTTCAATTGAGAAGAGATAGAGATTTGAAGTTTGGGCTCCCTGAACTCAGAATTTAAAGATACATCTTTTAGTGAAGTTGGTTTTTAAATTGTGTGCTTGAAAATACCACTTTTAGAAAGTGGGCATGTTCTTGTTTAACCATCCTGTGCCTCTGCCTGCCTGTGGAATCAACGTCTGGTTTAGACTGACAGTGGATTGTTTGTGCATTCACACAGTCACACAAAGGGAACTGAGGTGTGCCTTGCAATTCCTGATAGCTCATCACCAGGCTGATGGTTCTTCCTGGGCTATTGCGGTGGGAGGAGTGGTCACAGATACCTGAAAAGGGCTGTGACTGTCAACTCACAATGCTGTTTCCATTCCCCCCCCCCCCCCCCCGGAGTGTGTCTGGAGTCAAGGCTGGGAAAGGCAGGAACTTGTAAACAACAGACTTTTCATTTTTAAGTTTGCCTACTTCAAAGGCGAAAAGTGGCATAAGTATTGGACCTAAAACCCCAGACTTTTTTAACATGTCTGGATCAAGAGGAACCTCTGCCAAGGAGAAGAGCTGAAGAGCTAGGAGGATTAGTACTTCCTCTTTGCTTTGTGCTGCTTTGCTGAGTTGGCCTGCAGTTGCTGCTTCTGCTTCGGAGAGGACAAGGACTGGACTTTGCTGTGTATCCTGCTTGTCAAGTTTCTCCAATGACTTGTGTGTGCTTGCCTCCTGTTAAGAAGTCTCAGGGCCATCAAAGACTTCATATGCAGCATCCTTGAACTCCACTGCTGGGAGTTCTGACCTGCCTTGTGGTGGTAATTCCAATTCTGGGCCCTTGGAGGTTGTTTTGGTGCTTGAAACCATGAAAATCGATGCATTGCCTTTCCACCACCTGTTTTTCCGATGCTGCTCCACCGTGCACTAGAAATTTCCACCCACTGCCGCCATGTGGCCGAAGAAATCGATGCAGCACCTGCCCACGGCTGAAGAAACTGCTGCAGCCCGAGACCACCGCACTGACTCTGACCCAAGCCCTGCTTGTGCAGCTGAATAAACACATCGTTGGACCACGGCGGAAGAAATAAACGCAGTGCCTATTTGCCGCCACTGCATTGATTTACAGCTTGTTCGTATTTTCATGCATAGCTTCTGTGCAGTACGTTTTTCAGACACATCACTCGCGGACCAGAACCGTCTTTGATTTCAACGCATCGCTTCCCCATACAGTCTGGATTCTACGCAAAACACTTCTGCGTGCAGCAGAACTGGTGCATCGCCGCCCCAGGGACTCAGGAACTGACACATCACTGTGTTTTCTGACACTTCCATCCTTTGTGGCTGCTTTGCCTTGTGATTTTGACACATCTAAAGGTACTTTGTATAAAATCACCGCATCCATCGTTTCCTATATACAGAATTGCTAAAAATATAGTTGTGTATATTGGAATTTTTTTGTTTTGGACTTGTTTGGGTTAGATAAAGACACTTTATGTTTCTAACCTGGTGTGGTGTCCATTTTAGTGTTTGAACTGTGTTACTGTGTGTGTTATGTAAATACTTAACACATTCCCTCTAAGATAAGCCTGACAGCTCGTGCCAAGCTACCAAGGGGGTGAGCTGGGGTAATCTGGGTGTATAACTCCCTTATCCTGACTAGAAGGAAGGGTCCCTACTTGGACAGGGTGCATAACACTGCCAACTAGTGACCCCTATTTTAAACAGCCAGTCTACATTTCTTTACCATCTCCATGTCTCGAGGAGATTTCCTTAAAGCCTATTTTAGAACTCAATTGTCTCTGATAGAGGCTGAATCCAACCACCCGTGACTCTTTGCTGGTTGATTGCCCAGTTGGTGAGTTAGGTACCATCAAGCCGGTGGATAGGATGGGGCAACAGGGATTTTGTATACAATGCCATACAGGCTAGAGTGTCTAAGACAACTTGACATGAGAAGTTCATACCGTCCCCTGAAATGTGATCCCCCCCAAGAGGCTTCTCACTACCATAAAATCAATTCTTGAGGAAGCGAAGGACAATGGTTGGTTGACCACAATAGAGGCCGAATATTTGGTTAATAATGATCCGGTCACCCAGTATTTTTAGATTTGCCCCAAAATCCACAAACCACAATGGCTTCCTCACGGTAGACGGATTATCTCTGAAATCGGGTCTCTTTTAGAACACCTGTCCCAGTTTGTGGACTTTTTTCTGAGGCCATTGGTACAGGAGATGCCAACTTTCCACCAGAAAATGAAGGATGTGCTACGCTTCTTGGCTGATGTACACTTCAACGTGGAATCCGATTTTTTGGTCTCTTTGATATATAGTCACTGTACACCTGCATGTCACAGGATCAGACGTTGGCCACTGTAGAAACCTTACTTCAAGACAGAAATCTTGATGCCCTTACACCTGTTTCTTCATTATGAAGTGTGCACACTTGGTCATGAAAGTGAACTTTTTCAAGTTTGAGGATTGCCTATACCTCCAAACATCCGGAACTTCGATGGGCAGTACTTTCGGCCCCAGCCTAACAAATTTGTACATGCACACCTTTGAGGTAGAGAAGATCTTTGTGCCTGACAATCTGTATTGCTCCCACATAGCGTTGTGGAAGCGATATATCAATGACATTTTTGTCATCTGGCATGGTGATGCTGCTTCCATCACTTCTTTTCATCACTGGCTGAATTGATTGAATCCATTTCTGAAATTTACTTGTGAATTTAGTTAGGAACGCCTTCCATTTTTGTATTTTTTGATCATTAGAGACAGAACTGTACAAGAAACCAATGGTACGGAATGCCTTACTAGCCTACATGAGTTATCATCTGAGATCTTTAAGAGACAATCCCTTTATGGACACTTTTTGTGTCATACGGCGCAATTGCTCTCATGTTCAGAAGTATAAGGCACATACAGAAACTTTGTCCTCCCACTTGTTGAAACGACAATATCCATCATCACTTATACACAAATCACCAAAGAGAGCAAGAAATAACAACTGTGATGCACTCAAAGAGGCCCACCCATCAAGAGAATCTGATTAAGAAATACATCAACAGGAACTGGCACATTTTGAACAAAGGGACCAAGGTGCACATGCATCAACATAGACAATACCGATTCTTTAATTGCGATTATTAAGGAATCGCAATTAAAGAATCGCAATTGCCTATGCATGTAGGAATTGCAAAACAGTTTGTGATTCCTACAAATTCCTTAATTGCGACTCGCTAATTGTGAGTCACAATTAAGAAATTGATTCCCAGTCATTCCAATGGGCCCAGAGGCCCTTGGGAATGAATGGGAAATTGCATGCGCAATATGCGAGTACCCAATAGGTACTCACAAATTGTGCATGAAATTTTAAGGGTGCAAGTATCCCAAAAGGATACCTTGTTGCACCCCTAAAATTACAATTTATCCACATGTTGCGCACACACATGCCCCAAGGGCATGTGTGTGTAACATGTGACTTTGAAAAATGCACTTTAGTGCATTTTACAAAGAAATCGCAAATTACCATCAACTTTAGATTGACGGTAATTTGCGGTTCATATGTAGCTTAATTTTATTGCTTAATGCATTGCATTTAAGGAATCGCGATTACTTAAATGCAATCACTATTTAAGTAATCGGAAATTTAGCGATTCCTTAAATTGGGATTCTTTCATTTGGGATGATGCATCCCAAAAGCAAAAATACCGGTCGTAAAGAGGCAGATTCTGCGATTCTGCCCATTTTGCGACCGGTTTTGAGGTTGATGCATGGGGCCCCAAATCTATTCCATGTCCACTGTTTGCCTTCAAACACAGTGGAAATCTGAAGGATAAGCTGGTACATACTACGCCTAGACTGGCAAACACCAACAGACATAATACACTTCTGGGCATGCCACCGGTGAAAGGACATTTCCCCTGTGGATCGTGGGTGGTTTGTGCTTAGACGACACACTGTACACAGATTGATATTTGTGCCCAAAACCCTGGGAACAGTTATAGTTGTTATAGAGAGAGATTGATGTATCTTATCTCCTGTTCTTGTGGTCTCCAGTACGTCAGACTGACGATACACAAAGTCAACTCAGATCGTGGAGCTCAAAAGCATGATCAGATGTGACAAACAGCTACTAAACTGACTACTCATTTCATTGAAAAGGGACAAAATGCAGATGAGGTACACTGAACAGTTCTTGACAAACCTAACACACCACCACTTGCCACTTACATCACACAATGCCTTTTTGTTATGTAACAGGAATGGGTATCGAGGTTACTTAGTGTAAGGGACAGTTTGAATGATGAAATTCCATGGTCATCCATCCCCTAATTATTCGGGGTTGGTTTACAGTGTGGATGTGATCTCATAAATTAGTCGCAACTACACTCACCCCTTATCACTTGGCACCTGCTTGCTTACACATTCAGACGGCCTTTTAGTCCAGGGTGTAACAGGCCTTGACACCCACAGTATATTCTTTGGGAATCTGGCATGCACCCACTGTGATTAAGACAGGTGTACGCCTAGATAATGTTGCATCATAAATTATGATGGTGATCTGTCATGGACATGTCAGATAATATTTTGCCTCATGAATTGATGAGACTGAGCGTCTTTTACACACCGTCTTATGGGTGCAGAATACAGATTGTGTGATCAAATTACATTTCCCAGCAGCCCCGATATCACGTGACCCGTGAAGTTTCATTAAGCGTGAGTTAGCACTGTTACTAAACTACTCTCGGGTTGCTAGTGGGACAGCGGGTGTCCTTATCGTGCCGCCTCAATGGGGAATAACTAACTGTACATTATGGGCATTTGCTGGAAAAGAGTTTGGTGAGGGGGTGCCACAGCGCGAAGCTGTGACAGCCAACACAGTCTCCATCTATCCTCGTTTTGGAACGGTGACCTCAAAAACCCATTGAAATGTTCCTCTGCCTAAATAGAGCCTTGGTCCAGTTGTTCTGTGCCTGGGCCCTGGTCCGGCTTTCAATGTTGATTCTACGCCCCCCCCACCCCCAGCTGTCACCGAACAGACAACAACAAACAACATTTTGAGCAGTGTACCTAGTCCTTGTACAAGATGTTCTAAGGCCTGATAATGTACCTACGAGGAAGTGTCAGTGTAAGCCAAACCATTTTCTAAGAATGTTATCCCACAAGGGTGTGCAAACAAATGCGTGTTAAGTCATTTTTAGGTCTCGGCTAGCGAAGGCTGCGCTTGCGCAGTCTCGCTCGCTAGATTTAATGACTTTGACAAGAGGGGCTTGAACCCGCCCCTCTTCTCTCCTCTTCTCCATTGGCTGGCCTCTTGAATGCTGGCCAGCCATTGGAGAAGAGGTTTGTCACTCCGAACATGCCCCGTCCTTTTCGGATTCGGGTGCGTTTTTTTTTGTTGCTTTTCGCTTTTTGCCAGGCCATCCCTTTTTTCACTGGTGGGTGTGTTTTATTTTTTATTTTTTTTTGCATCCGAAGGTTCGACCATTTCGTGCGCGGCGGGACTGGGAACGGAGCAGCAACAGTCCTTCGCTCGCAGTACCACAAAGCCGTCCCTGCATAAAGGCTAAAAACATTTGCTGTGATCACTCCACACACAGAATAGCCATGTTCTATTTTTATCCGTCTGGAACTAGCAGGGCGGGTTTTGTAAAAGTAAAAAAAAAAAAAAAAGGTGCGTGCGTCATTATTTGCCAAACCTTGGCCAAACACAATGTTTGTTCTGTGCCTTCACGCGACGCCCCGAGTCACTCTGGATGCCTAAGTCACGTGACTTGAGAAGTTGCATTCCTGAATGTTCTCACTGAGCTGCTGCTGTGGAGCAGTATTGGAAACACACGTCACTATCCCTTAATATTGGATGCAAATACAGTCTTGGCGAAAGAAGGCGTGATAGAGCTGAAATTTAATCCTTAAGTCTAAGCTGTTCCCGAACAGGGGCCCCCAAAATAGGTTTCACCCAGGGCCCTCAAAATCCTTATAATGCCCCTCGCTGACATGGGTAAGACTGTGCTCTATGCAAATCAGAATGTTCACGAACGAGTAATGTTCATGACAATCTGTAACTTTCAGTGAAATCTGTTCTTAAATGTAGAACTCCAAGTGCAATTTCGGTAGCCTCGCTATTTTATCTGATGAAAAACTAGACGATTCGCTGTTTCGTTTGCGGGTGCCCACCCCGCTGGTGTTTGCTTTCTTGATGATGGCGGGTGCCCACCCTGCTTATTTTATATTCAAATTACGAGGGAGCCTACCCCTCTTACTGCCGAAGCAACAGAATCACCGCCGCGGCCCACAGGAAGCCAGGCATCCTTGCCCGGGACTGGGGCGGAGCCTGCGGTGTAGCAGGAAGTGTCTGCTCAAATGGGGCTCCCGTGCGCTGTTGGGAGCCCCGGTGCGCGCTGAAGAAAGTCCAGGCGGGAGCCCACCCCGCACTGGACAGCACCCACAACGAAAGAGGCAGCCTGGGGCCTCGTGGGCCCCATCCTGAAGTCCCGGTCCCGAGACGGGGTACCGGGTGAAGCCTGGTGCAGCAGCAAGGCGGGGCTCAGTTGAAGGTACTCTGTACCCTTACTATGTTTCCTGAGCAAGGATTTCTGAGGGGTGGGAGTTACATAGGTATCTGCCTCCACAGTTCATCCCTGCCCTGAAGTTCTCGGAGTTTGTTTGGGACTTTACTGGTATTTATGGAAGCTGCCTTTAGAATAAATCAGCATCTCCCTTAGTTCCTTTCTCTTCCCGTCTGTCCTTCCTCCCTTCATTTTACAGTTTCTTTCTCATACCTTCTATCATTTTCCCTTCTTTCTACTTTCCTTCTCTCCTTCCTTCCTTTATCCCTCCCTTCTGTCCTTCCTTCCTTTATCCCTTCCTTAACTCATTCCTTCGTTTTACCACTTCAGTCACTCTTTCCTTCTCTCATTCCTTCCTTTATTCCTTCTACCCAAGGACCAAACAGAGGACTCCTCTCTCGGCACACACCAATAACATCACACGTTAGTCAGGAGGCACACACATGCTTTTATTTATTGACATAAATAAATCAACAAATCAGCCTAACAATAACTAAATAAAGCAAGACGGAGTGTTCTTAAAGTGGGCAGATTGGTTTTATTCAAACCCCAAAAACATTAGCATCATTTTACCGAGTTTGCCAGTGAAGCGCTGTTCCCCCGCCCCCCTGGGGAAGTGCGCCAAACCTTGAGGTATTGCAATACAAAATGTGTAGGGCGGCTTTGTGTTCACGAATGTGGGGCCATATTATCAAGTAACAGCGATAACATTATCGCCGTTCCTTGATAATATGTTCCAAGGTGTTTTTAAGCCATACTGCTTACGTTTTGTAAGCATATAAGCAGTGGACATTGAAATGGGTCCTTTCTGGGCCCTGTAGTTGTCAGGCAAAAATACTTGTTGATTTCTGCATAAATGTAAAAGCGTTAAGTTGTTCCTGCTTACATTTCACATGCTTTATTTAATGGCTCTGTGTGGGTGGCTTTGTGTGTGTGGCTCTGTGTGTGGGTGCAAATGCAATAGGTCTCGCATTTGAGAGAGATTGAGCTATTGACATTGTAAATAACAATGCTGTTTCTTTAAATGTTTTAAAAACAAAAACATAAACAAAAATAATGTCATGAGCAATGCCAATAGCTCTAACTTTAACAATGCCGAGACCATTGGATTGTAAATGCTTGTTTTAAAAGATGTCAACTTTAAACGTGAGCAGGTAAAATGGAGGTCTTTGTACCCGGCGCCTATGTAACCACATGACAGCCGGCAGTACTTCAATTTGTCTTTGTTTTCCTTGCTTCACTGTTCTCCCTTGCCCCGCCCTGCTGTTGCTCTGATATTTTCACCACACCATCTACAAGGTGGTAGTCCCCACCACAGCTCTATCATCTGTATCGTCAACTTTTTTTTTCACAACACTGTCTAATTGCCTGTGTTTGTATCTGTGGAGGTCCTGCCACAAAACGGTGGTCTATGAGTTTGTGAGCACCGCATATTTTCATTTGATGGCCACAAATCGGGATTACAGTCGCACTCGCCTGTTTGTATCATGTGAACATTTCCTTTAGCTGGTTCTCTTTTATTTCCAATGTCCTCTGACATTACCAGGCTCTCACTTCATTGTAATCTATCACATTTCTGAAAGGCAATTGTTTTGTGCCTTAATACTACATGTACACCTGGATTCTAAATTTATGGTCAGAGATTTTAATGGCGCACACGTTTTCTTAATATAAATATTCAGATAGAATTCACTGTTTTTCTCTCTGTCTGATGCAGAACTCAACCATAATTGTATTTCACCAAGTTACCCACGATACCAGGCAGTCCATGGACATCTATCCCATTGCTAAAAGACCGATTGTTTGCCATCTTTATTTTTTTCACAAACTCACATTTGTTGTCATTATTAAGTGTGCTGCCCATAAACGTTTTTGAGAAGGTAGTCTTGAAAAATAGTGTTATTGATCTCTTGCCTGCTTACTTTTCACCCGGATGTGTTATAATAGAAATCTTTTGATTTTACTTCCCAGGAATAGCTGTTCATTTTCACATGACATCCAGTCTGAGGTCAACAAGGCTGTGCTGAAGGCCCACAAGATCAGCAGCCTGGATGAGCGGGACCTGCAAGTGCTGCTGCTTTTAAACGACTCTTCTTTCCTGCCAGAGGTGAGCTTCATTTCGTGAGTTAGATCTTTAGTCAGATTTACCTTTCTCTAACACCTCTAGCACTAGAAGCTGCTGCCACCTTGTGGATGCTCAAGGACCTTCTCTTTATATATATATAAAAATAGACACACTGTACAGTCTGTAAATATATATGCACATCCTCCCATCAGTCGACCGTTGACCCAGCCTTGCATTCTCGTTGACCCCATTTGCCTTTTTTGGTTTTTTCACACTGGTGTATATATAAACCTGAAGAGGCTCCTATCATTGTGTTCTCCAGGGATGTCACCTTTTTAGGTCTCGCCTAGGCAGCGCTTGCACTTTCTCGTTGAGACATGCAGTATACACTATTGAGTGGAAGCTTCATGAAAGCTCCACCCACTCTCCGCCCACCATTTTCATTGGCTTGTGTCTTAAATGCTGCCCTCCGATTGGTTGTAGGCTTGTTAGTCCCTCCTTATGATTGACATGTCTTCATTTGTGTCCTTCCACGGCTATTGGCCCCTTTACTGCACAGACTACTTTATTCCCGGGCCTCCACCCCCTTCCTCCTGAAGTCTTCTTGCACCTCCCCTATTGCATTGCCAATGCTTGTTTTATTTTTCTCTCCCTAGGATCTCTGTTTATTTATTTATGATTAATTTTATGATTAATTTAATACAGCCCACCCTAGGCTTGAACCCTGTTCTCCAGCTCCAACTCTCCCTTTGATTCTCTGCTACCGTTTGTTTCAGATGCTACATTTGACTGTGTTTTTTAGGTCTTGCCTGACCCAGCGCATGCGCTGGTCTGGCGAGACTTATTGAGAGGGCTCCAAAAAGTGCTACCAGGCCAGCCTAGAGCTACAGTGCATGTGCGCGGGCGCGCGCGCCGCGCTTTACCGCGATTACTTACACTTTCGCTTTGATGTTTGATCGTGATCACGATCACTTTCACGGCCGCACGGCCGCTTTGCATAACCAATAGGTCTCGCTTTTGGGACCTTAGAAGTATTTAGTTATGCAACTGTTTCATGGCTAAACACTTATAAGGTCCCAAATGCGAGACCTATTGGCTATGCCAATGCTTGTTTTTAAATGTTATCTGTCTGCCCCTCCAGGTGTGTTGTGTTGTTTTTATTTGTCTCTCCCAACCCCCCTCCGAGATCCCTGTTTATTTATAATTAGGTGATACAGCCCATGCTTAGACTCGAACCCTTGTCTCCAGCTCCAAAGTCGGCAGCTTTACATGTTAAGCCACCTCCTCGCTTCAAGACAAGCCCCTTAAAGGGGTTTATCTTTGTTTCCCTCACCGAGTCACCCTCCCACCATGCACCCACCCTTAACCCCTTCCTAACTCTCGCTAGCCTTTCCCTGAGCTCCCCCCATCAGTGCATAGGAAGCAGTGCACAGGCGTCTCACGCCTAAGTGTTTGTGGGGCTCCCGTGCACCGAGGTGAGCCCCGCACACCGGACAAAGGAAGACAGAGCTTCCCTGATTGCTCCGATGCCGGAGAGTTCAGGGGAGTAAGGGCCAGTGAGAAGGCCACTTCCCTGAACTGTGGAAAGAGTGCTTCAAATGTACATTGACCATTTGAAGTATAAGACGTGTAATGCAAATCAAATGGCAGTTTAAGCCAATTCAACGCTGCCCTTTAATTTGACTCACTTTCATTCATAAATGCCAGGGTTGTCAGCAGGCCCGGTTCTAGCGGGTGGGCCAGGCCCACCCAAACATGAGCCTGGCCCACCCAAACAGGAGTCTTGGCCCTCGCAGTGAGGGCTTGAAGGCAGGCGCACAACGGCATTGCGCTCAAAGGGCTGTCTGTGTGTGCGCGCCCGGGCTGAGACAGCTCCCCGGGCGCACACACACACAGACCGTTTTTGAGATTATTGCAGCCGCACCGAGTACTTCACAGGTCTTTAACCCCTTCAACGCGCATGACGGAACGGTTCCGTCATGCACGTCGGTTGCGCTGTGCGCATGACGGAACCGTTCCGTCATGGCCCCGCCCGCGCACGGAACCTTCAGCGCGGCGCGGAAATCCGCACCGCGCTGAAGGGGTTAAAAGACCATTTAGATGTTAACGAGGCTTTGTTTATTTTTTCTCCCCTTCATCTCCACATGGCGAAAGGTGACAAATCCTTTCTTTGACAACGGTAACCTTTGCCTACTGCCCTGCTGCGTGGATATTTCTTTTTCTATGCAGTGCAGGAGAAAAGAAGTGTGTTTATTCCTATTCACCTTTCCTGACCCCTGTAGCAGCTTATCACATTAGGCTGTGACACAAAGTTTGACTAATGGAGTAGGTAAGAGAATGTGTTACTAGTTGTTTTTCTTTTTAAAATCTGCGCAGGCCCAGCAGGGCACATACTTCGTGTGCGCTTCATTTAAACAGTTTTTATCATTATCATGGCCGATGCAGGACAACAATAAGACAATACAAAATGCCCAGATAACTCTGGTGATTAATGATCCTGCTGGAGAGCAATCATTTGTCTGTTAGTAGTTTTTAAATGCAGATGAACTGTATTTTATGTGGATAGCTCAGTGGGTTACTACCTTTGTCACAGAGATCCTTGTGTTACTTGCAGTTCAGAAGTTACAATCCTAACATAGGACAGTGACCAATGAACTGGCACCAAAGAGCTGCAAACAAAGATGAATGGTATAGTTAGAACTTCGCTTTTTTTTTCCGTGATATAGTTAGAACTTCCTCAGTCTTTCATTATTCTAATGTTGCTACAATGAGTATGTTTGGGCAGATATACATTTTTATCAGTAAAGCTGACCCCCATGGAATACTCTTTAAATCCTAAGGTTGTGTTTCCCCAGACCAAACCCTCTTAAAATATACTGCCCACCAGTATGGATGACATGTGATTCCTACACCTTGTAATCCTCATTGGCTTATGTGACATTCCCTGCAGATTGATTTACATACTTGTATTATTCATTGTCTCAGTATAATGTGTGCGTGGTGTAAAGTACCGACACACACTACACTGATATGAGTAGCGCTGTACAACAAATGAAATGCATATGAGAGAGGAGCTACGTAAAGATGAGGGGCACTGTTGGAGGGTAGCAGTGAGGGTATCTGAGGAGGAGGTAGTGGGAGGGGCTATGGAGCGATGAGGGGCACTGTTGGAGGGTGACAATGAGGGAATCCGAAGAAGAGGTCATGAGGGGGAGCTAGGGAGAGATGAGGGGCACTGGTGGAGGGTGGTAGTGAGGGAGTCTGAGGAGGAGGTCATGAGGGGGAGGGGCTACAGAGGGATGAGGGGCACCGGTGGAGGGTGGCAGTGAGGGAATCCGAGGAGGAGGTCATGAGGGGGGAGGGGCTATGGGGAGATGAGGTGCACTTGTGGTGTGTGGCAGTGAGGGAATCCGAGGAGGAGGTCATGGGGTGGAGGGGGAGCTAGGGAGAAATGAGGGGCACTTCGGGAGGGTGGTTGTGAGGTAGTCTGAGGAGGAGGTCATGAGGGGGATGGGCTACAGAGAGATGAGGGCCACTAGTGGAGGGTGGCAGTGAGGGAATCCGAGGAGGAGGTCAATAGGGGGGGCTATGGAGGGATGAGGGGCACTGTTGGAAGGTGGTAGTAAGGGTATTTACGGAGAAAGAGGTTATTGGTGTGGCGCCCAAAAAAACTTTTGCATCAGCGCTAAAGCCGGCCCTGTCATGGCCTTTCTGATTTTGTTTATTTAATTAGCAGTCGGGTCATAAGGGCTACGGTGGAACATACTTTATAGTGCGTGCTAATTATATTTACTGCTATATTCAATGTTTTAAGTTTGAAGGTGATTTTACTAATGTTTTTACGGGGAAAAAGGAAAGTGGAGCCCAATGGTACCTGATATGGGGCTGGGGCCCGAGGTCAGCGGTGAGATAAGGTGCACTGGAGAGGATCAGTGGATAATCAAGCCTGTAAGGGAGTGCGTTGCAGAGTCCGGGGTCAGGTGGAGGTAGTAATGAAGAGGGATTCTCCCTGAAGGCTCGCACAGAGGGAGCCCGAGAAGTGTCACTTCCCTGATACTCCCTCCTCGGAAACCTCCTCTTCCCATCAAAGGAACATTACATGGAAAAAACACTTTTTGAGAGTGATAACATTTAGAACGAGATTTGGAAAAGAGTGCGTTTTACTGGGCCTTGTAAGACTAAGAAGAGATAAAGGAGGGCCCTGAAGCAGGCCTGCCCAGACATATATGCGACAAATCGAGCCGTCAGTGGCCCACCCAAAGGCACCCTTGGCCCACCCAAACAAAAATTCCTGGAGCCGTGCCTGGTTGTCAGTCCAAGAGGGCACCTGCGTGCTCTCGGAGTCTCCAGTCCCACCCTCCGCCCTGCACTGCGAGGTGCCGGGTTGACTTCATGGCCGGGGCGGAGATCGGCGGCTCGGCGCTGGCTCTTGGAAGCAAGAAGCTGAGGGCAAGAAACAAAGTTTTGCAGTCTCGTTCCCCCCCCCCCACCCCCTCGTCCTACACAGACAGCAAAGACCAATCAGCTCCCCCGTCCTGCTTCAAACCCGTGACATGCAGCAGCACGTAAATGTGAAAATGCCTGGAGTGATATATTCGTGGGCACATAAAGCAGCATATTGGATGCAGGTTTAAGACAAAAAAATGACAACAGCTCTGTAGTCAATTACTAAACAGTTATCCTTGTCTCACAAATCGTGCCAACTTAGGTTTCTGGACGAATAATACAACATTAGAATTACACACATTGTTTGATTGATTGATTGTTATGTGGCAGGGTCAATGCAGAATAAGGTACACTGTCACTGCACAGCCACCGTGTTTTCAATGTGCGTAATATGGGTCACATTTTTTATGTTTGTGGGGTGAGATTTACTGTGTGGCGTTTTGAGTGACACTCAAAATCCGTTATTTTGTGCATTGCGGTAAATGAATTGTGCCGTTATGGACCTAGTACAGCTGAAATTACCTTGATTAAATGGAAAAACAGAATTAGTTTCTGCCGGGTCGGCTTTAGGGCGTTGCACCGCCATCTGGCGTTCACCCGGGTGTTGTGTTTAAAAATTGCCTGGGCGTTAAAAGTACGCGATGCAGAGTTTTCAACATAAGTATAAAGATAAGTTGTTGATTAATGTTCCTGCTGTAGAGAACACAGTTTTGTCTGGTTGCAGTTTTAACTTATTATAAAAGTAGCGCAGAGGGTTATTGTGCTTGCTGCAAAGAACATGAACCATGGAGGTGTGGAGTCCTGATTCTCTCCTGATTGATTGCTGGCAGGGGAAGGGGGTCAAAGGCTGGCAACCTGTTTTAGTTTGTTTTTCTGCCGTCCCACCTGGCAACTCTACGCAGGCACCAATGAGAAGAGTTACATGTCTTACTTTGGGCCTCACATCCTGTTTGGAATTGGTGCGGGTCCCACGTGAGACAGAGAGGCCTGGAGTGATGCTCTAAGCAGCATCACTAATTACGAGGGAGGAGCCGGGGGCCAGTCGGCAAAGAATGTCTAAGCAGCATCTGTTTCTGCTGGCCCGTCCAGTAACATAGAGATGTCCCTCTAGGGCTGTGCAGCCCAGGTCCAATGTTTTCCTGCCTCATCACAGTGCCCCCAGTTCTGCAACAGAGAGCATCTCCTTATTCAGTGAGCAGCTGTGACGAGAGACAGGCACTGCCTTTATGACTGCTACTACTGCAGCTGTTGTCCCTCAAATGGGTGTTATTCCTGATATTGGTATGTTTCCATCGTCTTCATTGCTTGATTTTGCTCAAGAAAGTATCACTCGTAGTACTTGAAATGTCACTCATAATTGCACGGAAATTATGAAAATGTCACTCCTTGCCATCTGAAACCTTGGCAGCTATGTCTGCGGGCGCTGCTGACGTGAGCTCCGTGGCATCCGCTTTGCTCTGTGCTGCTGTATACGCCCTGGGTGGGCTCTGCCGCGGAGACTGCATGCGAGTAGTACCACCGCTGCTAACATTCATTTAAGGTGAATGTTGGTGGACCAAGCTGAATTAGTTTAGTGTATGTATTTTGTTTCTTCCCCTCTAACAGACCTATCATACCTCCAACTCATATTTAAGTATTATGGGGCATATTATCAAGACCGGCGATAAAATTATCGCCGCTTTGGCGGCAGAAAACTGCCGCTAAAACGGCGATAATGGGCTGGATAATATGCTCTATGGAATTCAAATTGAAGCTCAGGTTAGATGTCCTTCACATCTAACATGGGCTTCAATTGGAATTCAATAGAGTATATTATCAAGCCCATTATCGCCGTTTTAGCTGCAGTTTTCTGCCGCTAAAGCGATAATATACCCCTTAGTCTGGTGTTTTAGTAGAGTTTAAACTTGCCTTCACATTTACCATGTTTTATATTGCTGAGAATCATTCGGTGTTCTTTTTAATATGCCCCCTTTGCTTTCACTGGCTTTGCGTCACTGACCCCTGTGTGTGTTCGTTATTCATAAATCTCTCCCTTCCTTTATGTCCTCGCTCTCCGGGGAGTCAGAGGGTGTCGGACGGACCACCCCGAGAGCCAACCTTCCGTAGGAAAGTAGCCGAGCGCCGCTGAGAAGCCTCCTGGGCGAGGTCCTTCTCCTATGATCGTACCAGCCAAGCACACCCACCACCACAAAGGGACACAACAAGGGTATCAATTCTCACAAGTCTTTATCGGTAGTAAAAGACAGGTTTCTGTGGCAGTCTTTACAGGCGGATCGAGGGATCCCACAGAGTCTCGGGGTCGTTCAGGGATGGGGTAGCGGGACAGTCTCAGTACCAGCCTGGTACGGGAACACCCTGCGCTCAGCTCTCAATCCTCGAGCTGGGGGGTTTCCGGGAGCCGAGACGTCGTCCGCAGGCTCGGATGGTCACTTCTGCGAGGTCGAGCCGCGACGAGGTCAGCAGGGCTCCGATGGTTACTTCTGCGAGGTCGAGCCGCGACGAGGTCAGCAGGGCTCCGATGGTTACTTCTGCGAGGTCGAGCCGCGACGAGGTCAGCAGGGCTCCGATGGTTCCGTGAGGGTCTTCTCAGCAAAGGGGAGCCGCGACGCAGTCAGCAGGGCTCGAGTTCCAAGTTCCAGGCAATGAGTCTCTCTCCGTAGGGTCGGCCGCGATCCGATCAGCAGGGCTCTCGACTCCAGGATACAACTAACGTCCTGGTTTTGGGCTGCCCCAGATATAGGTCTGGAGCCCTTTGATGTCCGGACCCTCGCGCCTGGGGAGGTGAGAGGGGCCGGGAGAAGAGCGTCCAGACACCCAGCGGGGGGCGGAGCCAGCGCCCAGGGAGGCCGGAGGGCGATCGCAACCAGGCGTCGGGGGATGGTTGGGGGCCCCATCGAAACTCTCCTCCTCCGGAATCTGTGGAGTGGCCACTCGACCCCCTCCGGTCATGTCTTGGCGCCTTGAGGTCCGGGCTTCGCGGGGACCGAGGCCGGGGGCGGGTTGCGTTGCGACGGCTGGAGGGTAGCGGGGTACAATCCAGGGGGATCCCGAATGGTTCGGGTAGCCCCCGGTGAGTCTGGTAGGAGGGTTCGGGACAACGCCACAAGGCCGGGTCCAACAGGCGTCCCCCCAGCTGAAGGCAGGGAGAGTCACCCATCGTCTTGGGTGTTCTCTTCGCTGAGGCGGAAGAAGCGGGACAGGCCGTCGGCGTTGGCGTGGTCGTTGCCGGGTCGATGGTCTACAGTGAAGTCCATCCCCTGCAGAGAGATGGACCATCGCAACAACTTCGGGTTCTCGCCTCTCATCTGCATTAACCACCGCAAGGGTCGGTGGTCGGTTTGGACCCGAAAGTGGGTGCCGAAGAGGTAGGGCCGGAGTTTCTTGAGGGCCCACACCACGGCAAAGGCCTCCCGTTCAATGGTGCTCCATCTCTGCTCCCGGGGCAGCAGGCGCCGGCTGATGAAGGCCACTGGCTGGTCAATCCCCTTAGAGTTCACTTGGGACAAGACAGCCCCGACTCCGTACTCCGAGGCATCCGTCTGTACCACGAACTCTTTGCTGTAGTCGGGGGCTTGTAGCACGGGGGCGGTACACATCGCTGTCTTCAGGGTCTCGAAGGCCGCATGACAGAGGGGCGTCCAGTGCACTTTCTTTGGTTGCTTCTTTGATGTGAGCTCCGTGAGGGGGCCCACAATGCTTCCATAGTTCTGAATGAACCGCCGGTAATAGCCCGTGAGTCCCAGGAAGGCCCTTACAGCGGTTTGGGTGGTTGGGGGCTCCCAGGCCACAATGGCGTCGATCTTTGGCTGGAGGGGAGCCACATGGCCGCTCCCCACTTGATGTCCCAGATAGGTTACAGATCCTTGGCCTATCTGACACATTTGCTGGCTTTTACGGTGAGTCCGGCCCTTTGGAGGGCGGTCAGGACCTCCCCGAGGTGCCTTAGGTGCTCGACCCAGTGGCTATTGAACACCGCAATATCGTCCAGGTAGGCGGCGCTGAACGCTTCTAGGCTGGCCAGTTCTTTATTCACCAGTCTTTGGAAGGTCGCCGGGGCATTTTTCATGCCGAAGGGCATCACTCGGAAGTGGTAATGGCCATCGGGGGTGGAGAAAGCGGAACACTCTTGGGCGCCTGGGGTGAGCCCGATCTGCCAGTACCCGGCGGTGAGGTCAAAGGTGCTAAGGTAGCGGGCTGCTCCTAGGCGGTCGATCAGTTCATCTGCCCGAGGAATGGGATGGGCATCGGTTTTGGTGACGGCATTCAATCCCTGATAGTCCACACAAAACCGGAGCTCAGGGGTGGTGCCGGGGGCGGCAGCTTTCGGTACCAGGACCACAGGGCTGGCCCAGGGACTGTCGGAGGGTTCGATGACCCCCAGGGCCAACATCTTGGCGACCTCGGCTTGGATGCAGGCCCGTACCCGTTCGGGGACCCGGTAGGCTCGGTGTCGCACGGGGGGGCTGTCCCCGGTGTCGACGTCGTGGACGCACCATCGGGTGACTCCGGGAGTGAGGGAGAAGAGAGCAGTGAAGTGATGCAGCAGTCCTTGACAATCTCGGCGCTGCTCTGGAGTCATGGTGGCGGAGAGGAGGACTCCCTCTACGGAGCCGTCCTTTTCTGAGGTTTTTAGGAGGTCGGGCAGGGGCTCGGAGTCGTCTTCGGCCCCATCGTCGGTAGCCATCAGCAGGCTAAGTTCCGTTCGGGCAAAGTGGGGTTTGAGCCTGTTGGCGTGGAGGACCCGGAGGGGGTTCTTGGGTGATTCCAGGTCGACCAGGTAGGTGACGGGGCTCTTCTTCTCGACCACCTTGAAGGGCCCGGTCCACTTGTCTTGGAGGGCACAGGGGTCGACGGGCGACATGACCCAGACCTGCTGTCCTGGCTCGAACTCGATGGAGGAGGCGTTCTGGTCATACCAGCGTTTCATCTCCTCCTGGCTGGCCTCGAGGTTGGCTTCGGCCAGTTCCCGGAATTTCCGGGTTTGGTTTCGCAGGGTCAGAAGGTACCGGTAGACGTCGGGGGGAGCATCTTGGACGGTGGTCTCCCAGCCTTCTTTGACCAGGCTGAGGGGGCCTCGGACAGGGTGTCCGTACAAGAGTTCGAAGGGGCTGAACCCCAGAGATTTTTGCGGGACCTCCCGATAGGCAAACAGGAGGCAGGGCAGCAGGACGTCCCATTTGCGTCTCAGGGGCTCCTCCAGGCCTTTGATCATTCCCTTCAATGTCCGATTAAATCATTCGACTAGTCCGTTACCCTGGGGGTGGTACGGGGTGGTGAACTTGTAGGTGACCCCGCATTGTTGCCACAGGGACCTCATATACTTGGAGATAAAGTTTGTGCCCCGGTCGCTCACAACCTCCCGAGTGAAACCTACTCTGGAGAAGATCCCCATCAAGGCCCGGCCCACCACGGGGGCCGTCACTGTTCGGAGAGGGATGGCCTCGGGGTATCGGGTGGCATGATCGACCAGGACGAGGATGAAGCGATGTCCTTGGGAGGTTCGGGGGTCCAGGGGCCCCACGATGTCGATCCCCACTGCTCGAACGGGGTGTTGACTATTGGAAAGGGCTGGAGAGGGGCTTTGATTCTTCCCCTTCCCCCACTCTTCCCGCTGGCTTGGCAGGCCGGGCAGGTTCGTCAATGATTGTCCACGTCCTTCCGCATTCGGGGCCAGTAGAAGTGAGTCACCAGGCGGCTGTATGTTTTGTCTTGTCCCAGGTGCCCGGCGAGGGGCACATCATGCGCCAGATTGAGGAGGAAGTCCCGGAATCGGAGGGGGACCACCAGCACATGGCTGGCCCCCAATTCTGCGGTCTTCTGCTCGCTGTAGAGGAGGTCATTGTCCCAATAGACCCAGTGGGTCCCCGTCTGATCTCCGGCGGCCTGGGCGGCTGCTTGCTGTCGGGTCCCTTCGAGGGAGGGGCAGGTCTTCTGCTCTTGGCGGAACTGCTCCCTTGTGGGGCCACCTTCTTGGTGCCATTGGGCGAATTCGGGAAAGTCACCAAGCGCGGCGACCTCGTCCGGGGCGAGCTCTGGCGGCCCGGACTCGGCGTTGGCTTCTTCTTCGACGGAGGGAGGTGGTGGCTCGGGCCACTCCGGTCCTCCGGGGGGAGCAGCTACGCTCGGTTGGATGGCCCGGGCGGTCGTGGGCCGGGTGGTTGCGCAGTCCCACTCAGGCAGTCCCAGCATCCCCAGATGCTAGCGGCGCTCGACGTGGGCCCAGGGCGAACTTTCCAGGTCGTTCCCAAGGAGGCAGTCTACGGGGGCGTCGTTGCGGACGGTCACCTTCAGCATGCCTGACACTCCACCCCACTCGAAGGGGATCCGGGCCATCTGGCACAAGCTCTCGGTGTTGTCTGCCGACCGGACGGGGCACAGTACGTTAGGCATGATCTGTTCGGGGGTCACCAAGTGGCAGCGGATGGCTGTCACGCTGGCTCCGGTGTCGCGGAGGGCTTCGGTCCTGCGTCCATTAATGGTGACCCACTGTTGGTACTTCTTGGTGTTGCTCGGGATGGGAGCCCGGGGCACCATGTCCCGGCTGCCCAGGCATACCAAGGTCATGGCGGCGGGTTCCCACTCAAAACTGTTTTAGCTCCTTATGGGTATATTCCTCCAACCGTTCTTGTTGGAACTCCGCGGTTGGGGTGGTCTCTTGGTTGCTCATGGTCACTCTGTGTCTGGGTAGGTAGTGGGTGAGTTACTCGCTGTACGATTTGCGTCGGGCTCGGATCGCATCGCTGGCCACCAATGTTAGAAGGGTGCTCTCCGGGGAGTCAGAGGGTGTCGGACGGACCACCCCGAGAGCCACCGTTCCGTAGGAAAGTAGCCGAGCGCCGCTGAGAAGCCTCCTGGGCGAGGTCCTTCTCCTATGATCGTACCAGCCAAGCACCCCCACCACCACAAAGGGACACAACAAGGGTATCAATTCTCACAAGTCTTTATCGGTAGTAAAAGACAGGTTTCTGTGGCAGTCTTTACAGGCGGATCGAGGGATCCCACAGAGTCTCGGGGTCGTTCAGGGATGGGGTAGCGGGACAGTCTCAGTACCAGCCTGGTACGGGAACACCCTGCGCTCAGCTCTTAATCCTCGAGCTGGGGGGTTTCCGGGAGCCGGGACGTCGTCCGCAGGCTCGGATGGTCACTTCTGCGAGGTCGAGCCGCGACGAGGTCAGCAGGGCTCCGATGGTTATTTCTGCGAGGTCGAGCCGCGACGTGGTCAGCAGGGCTCCGATGGTTACTTCTGCGAGGTCGAGCCGCGACGAGGTCAGCAGGGCTCCGATGGTTATTTCTGCGAGGTCGAGCCGCGACGAGGTCAGCAGGGCTCCGATGGTTACTTCTGCGAGGTCGAGCCGCGACGAGGTCAGCAGGGCTCCGATGGTTACTTCTGCGAGGTCGAGCCGTGACGAGGTCAGCAGGGCTCCGATGGTTACTTCTGCGAGGTCGAGCCGCGACGAGGTCAGCAGGGCTCCGATGGTTCCGTGAGGGTCTTCTTCTCAGCAAGGGGGAGCCGCGACGCAGTCAGCAGGGCTTGAGTTCCAAGTTCCAGGCAATGAGTCTCTCTCCGTAGGGTCGGCCGCGATCCGATCAGCAGGGCTCTCGACTCCAGGATACAACTAACGTCCTGGTTTTGGGCTGCCCCAGATATAGGTCTGGAGCCCTTTGATGTCTGGACCCTCGCGCCTGGGGAGGTCGGAGGGGCCGGGAGAAGAGCGTCCAGACACCCAGCGGGGGGTGGAGCCAGCGCCCAGGGAGGCCGGAGGGCGATCGCAACCAGGCGTCGGGGGACGGTTGGGGGCCCCATCGAAACTCTCCTCCTCCGGAATCTGTGGAGTGGCCACTCGACCCCCTCCGGTCAGGTCTTGGCGCCTTGAGGTCCGGGCTTCGTGGGGACCGAGGCCGGGGGGGGGTTCCGTCGCGACGGCTGGAGGGTAGCGGGGTACAATCCAGGGGGACCCTGAAGGGTTCGCGTAGCCCCCGGTGAGTCTGGTAGGAGGGTTCGGGACCACGCCACGAGGCCGGGTCCAACACCTCGTCTGGACTGTAATGCTTTTGTCCTTTTCTCAGGCCCCTATTTACAGTTGTGTGCAATTGAACTTTCCTTCAGTTGCTGCACGGAGCCTCCGGCTGTGCGTGCGTGATGGGGGGAATGCGCAGCCTGGGGATACAGGGAATGAGGCCAGAGGTTGCAGAGCATGGGAATTCAGCTCCGCCCTCGAGGCACTACGGACAATGCACGACAATGTCATTGCGTCATTGGCCCTGCCACTGAGTGAGAATGTGCTGAAGGTGAGACACTGATGCTCTACAGAATGCGAGCCAAGCCTTATTGTGCGTTTTAAGTGTGAGAACGAGTTTTTGTAGCTGTTGACCCCTTATGCTCTCACTCACTCCTCCGAGGCCACTGTTCTCAACATCCCAAAGTGGAGAGGAAGCTTTCGGGCCATGAGATTACACTGAGGGAAGGAACCGGCTGCTGACAAACAAGGGGGGAGGGTCCTGAGATGCTCGGACGACTCAAGAAATCAAAAGGTTGGTGGTGAGATATATTGAGTATAAAATAATCCATTTTGCCCCAGGCTTTCTCCCTTCCACACTCAATGAAACCTCCTCGTCCGCATTCCATCCTTTTCTCTCCCCTCCTTATATGTCAAATCTCACACTTCGATTTCTCGTCCCCATCTCCCCCGTCATTTCTCTTTGCACCTCACTATTGCTGTTTCTGTGAAGGGAAAGTTTTTGGCAAAGGTCAGCGCTGCCATTGTTCGTATAACACTAACACGCAGAATACTCAGAGCCAGGATTACTTTTCACTTAAATACAATGGCATTTTTGCATCTCTGTGATTCATTTGTTGTCTCTTTTTTTCTCCTTTCCCTTCTCTTTTCCTTTCTATCTTTACTACCTTCCTTTCTTTGCTTCCTATACCCCCATCGAGTTTCCTGCTTATGATTGTAGGGCGAACCGTGTAGGGCCTAGGTCCGGAATAACATTATAAATAGCGGCATGTTTAGTAATAATATAAGAATCCACATTTGTAAAGCACGAACAATCACCCGTAAGGGCCTCTGGGCGCTGGGGGCCATCGGGAAGATTAAGCAAGCTATTGCCCAGAGTCACATGGGGCTGGGCTAATCTGCCGCCGGCACCGGGGATCGAACCGTGATCCCTAGATTCTGGAGTCAGTCGCCCTGGCAGCGGCACCGCACCTCTTCCCAGATTTTCGTATACACACATGCTGAGCCTTATTTCATATGGGTTAGCAGTTATTAAACGCCCTGGCTTCAGGGCTTTGGAGGTATATTTGGGTGGGGGTGTCACAGTTCTGTTATAAATGTGCACATCCTGTAGGGAGGGTTTTCGGCCTGCCCTGTACCCTTAGTGTCCTGTACGCATTTGTGTGCTGCATTCAGCTGCTCTCTCCAGACAGTCCATTTGTCTCACAGCTATAAAGTTGTTGGTTAGTTCCCCAAAGCAACACACGAGGACACATAGGCTTCTGGACTGCAACACCTTTAATTAGCGTTAATGCATTGGGAGCGCCGGAGCGGAGCTCCGTACTGATTGAATTCGGCGCGCTAATGCCGATCTGCCGAACATGGCCGCTACGGGATATCCGCTGACGTCACACGCAGTGTGCGTCGCGGACTAGACCGCTACACCACATCTCCCCCTTCATAGACATTAAAGCTACTGCAACCCTCTGTGCAACAACAAAACAACCCCAGCTGGAACAGTCTTACTTGTTGTCCATGCTGAACTCCTCGACCCTCCTTGGCAACATTACTCTCCTCCCACATCGTGTTCTCGCCTTGCATCCCCTGGGGTCGGGGTGGTCTGGACCCCGTCCAGGCAGGGTGTTTCACCATCTCCTCTGAGTCCTGCACCACTCTCGTCTGTCGCTTCCTGCTCCTCCTGGGTGCCCGGTCCGGGTCCTGTTCTATCCTCTCTTCCTTGTCGCCCTGTTCCCGACCAGGGACTACCATCTCCCTCGCTGGATCTCCACCTTGTTGCGCCCGAGTCCTTCGTGGCACTGGCCACCCTTTCGTCACCAGACTCCTCTCCGGGTTCCTTCTCGTGGGCGCGAGAGCATCTTGCCATACGGTCTTGGGACCATATCTTCCCGTCGCTGAGGAGGGCTGACCTGGAGTAGGGCTCTACCATTTGGAACGGGGATGTGAACTTGCTGTCTCCTTTCTTCCCTTGCGTGGGCACTTTGACTCTCACCCACTCACCCCTCTCGAGAGCGACGTCCCCAGTGTTGTGTCTTTTGTCATAGTATTCAGTGTACACAGCCTGCGCTCTCTCCAGGTTCCTGCGTACAACTGCTGGGGACCAATCGCTTTGTACTGTGAGTCTTTTCCAAGCCACGTTGTCCTTCGTGAAGGGTTCTCTCCCCCTGAGTACACGGAATGGGCTGTAACCCGTGGAGGTGGGTGTTATTCGGTAGGCCCACATCAACCTCTTTAACTCCTTCTCCCAGTTGACTCCTTGGCTGATCGCAGCCTGCACCGACCCCATTATTACTCTGTTAAATCTTTCCACTGCTCCGTTTCCCGCAGGGTGATAAATCGGCATGTGCCAGACGGTGATTCCGTTCCTGTCCATGAACGCCACCCACTTGGCCGATGTGAATTGCGGTCCGTTGTCGCTTAGGATCGCTTTGGGGATTCCTTCCCTGATGAATACGTCCGTGAGGAATTCCAATATTGTTTCTGTTTCTGCATTGTCATTAACATGGACTTCCGGCCATTTGGAGTACCGGTCAATGACCACCGTGAGGTACTTCTGACCACCATTTGTGTCTTGTATAGGGCCAAGTACGTCAATTGAAATCTCTTCCCATGGGTTCTCGGGGCAATTAAAACTGCCTAGGGGCGGACGCAATACTCTTTGGGTCTTATCTGCGTTGCTACATTGCTCGCACGCCCTCACGTGCCGTTCCACCGCTATGTCTATTCCTGGCCACCAGTAGTGTTCTTTCGTTCTCCCCTTGGTCTTCACTATCCCCAAGTGGCCTTCATGGGCGATGGCGACTATGCGTGGCCTCAGCGTGTGAGGTGGGACTACTTTGCTTCCTCGCAACAAGAACCAGGGTTGATCCCCTATAGACAGTTCTTCCCTGACCTCCCAGTATTGCTTCAATTATTCATCCAGTAGCCTCTTGTCCGGCCATCCCTGGGTTACGTATGCTTTAACCGCTCTCGTTTTCTCGTCCCTTCCGTACTCCGTCTCCCATTCTTGTCCGCTTATGGCCCTCTCGTGATCTCCGGTGAACGCCACAGCGTACTCTTCCCATCCACCTTCGTCCTGGGCCTCCGTAACTTCCTTGGACGCAGCTCTGCTCAGAAAGTCGGCCACCTTGTTCTTATGCCCGGGCAGGTACTCCACGTCGTATACGTAGTCTAGGAGCCTCAGCATCATCTTGGCGATTCTAGGAGTGGCATGTTCATGCCCGCTGGATGTGAGGACCTTCACCAGTGGTTTGTGGTCCGTGCGCAGCAAGAATCTTCCTCCCCACAGGAATTGCCGGAACCTCTCCATCGCCCACACCACTGCGAGCATTTCCTTCTCGATGACACTGAACTTGCACTCGTTGGGCGCCAATGTTCGGGATGCAAAGCTGATCGTGTTGGTTGCTCCCTCGGTGGTTCTTTGAGTGAGTACCGCCCCTAAGCCCCGATCGCTGGCATCCGTAGTCAGAACCGTGGGTGCCGTTGGGTCGAACCCTTGAATGGGCACCGCCTCAATGATGTGTCTCTTCATTTCCTCGAACTCCCGCTGTTGTTCCTCCATCCACCGGAACGTGATTTTGTCCTTGAGCAGTGATCTCATGTGGTGGGTCTTGGAGGCAAAGTGCGGTACAAACTTGCTGTAAAATTCCGCCATGCCCAAGAACGTGCGGATGTCTTCCTTGTTTGAGGGCACGGGTGTGTCCTTGATGGCTGCCACGTTGGATGCTTTGGGTTTGATGCCTTCCTGACTGATCTCGTGCCCTAAGTACGTAACCTTGTTCATGCCAAACTTGCACTTGTCCCATTGGGCCGTGAGTCCGTTCCGCTTTAGCACCGGGAGTACCTCCTCCAGCTTTCTGTTGTGATCCGCTAGGGACGTTCCCATGACCAAGATGTCGTCTTGGAAATATTGTATGCCTGCCTTCTTGTGGAACAGCCGGTACATGAGCTTTTGGAACACGGCTGCCGCTGAGGCGAGTCCGAATGGTATCCGTAGAAACTTGTAGCACCCGAAGGGCGTGATGAAGGACGTTAAGTGGTTACATGACGGATGCAGGGCAATCTGGTGGTAGGCCGACGTCAAGTCCACCGTGGAGAACCATTTTGCTCCTTGGGTCTTGGCCAACATCTCGTTGATCCTAGGGAGCGGGAATTTGTCCACCACTATGTTTTTATTAAGCTCCCTTAGATCCACACACAACCTCACCTTCCCGTTGGGCTTCTGCGCCACCACTAGGGGTGCCAGCCACTCTGCGTTGTCAATCGCCTCTATCACCCCATTGTCCTCCAGTTTCTGCAGTTCTTCCTGCACTGCCGCCCTGGTCCGGAATGGGATGTTGCGTGCTTTGTGGGACACTGGCCGGGCCCCCTCCTTCAGGTGTATCTTGTGTGTGAACTTCGCTAGACGCCCGATGGAGTCCTTGAAAACTTCCGGGAACTCTTCCTTCCACCGCTGGGCCTCCTGGTCTGGACTGTCGTCGGTCATGAGCACTTGCGTGCGTCCACCCGGATTCAGTTTTATTCCTAACTCCCCCTGGTCCTTCCAGCCCAGTACTGACGGTCCTTTCTCCGCCACGTATAGTTTTCCCCTGCACGTTCTGCCCTTGAATTCAAAAGTGAGATGGCAATACCCCACCATGGGTATGGGCTCCCCGTGAACGTCACCGGATGAATGTCCGTTGGTTTCAGGCGATATTTTGTTCGCGTGGCGAAGTCTTCTTCCCATATCTTCCTCCTTATGATCGTGTAGGGCGATCCCGAGTTCGCCACCATGGTAACACGTACTCCTCCAATGCACATGTCGCACTTCGGTTTCTTCTCCACCGAGCTCTCAATGCCCAGTATTTGTTCTTCTATAATTAAGATCTCGTCGTCTTCCTCGGGGTTCTCATCTTCTTCCCCTCTGCCTGTTTCTTGTGCTACATACTTCATTTGTTGCCGCGGGGATTTCCTCCGGCATACTTTTTCGTAATGCCCTATCAACCCACAGTATGCGCACTTCGCCCCGAACGCCGGGCAGCCCTTGTCGTTGGCGGCGTGAGTGCCACTCCCGCATCTGTAGCACACATTTGTGTTCCACTGTCGCTGTTCTTGGGGTCTCGCTGTACGGGGTTGGAACCGTCTGTGGTTCCTCGTGGCTTGTTGTCCCGTCGATGCCTTGCCGTCCGTGACCTTCCGATCTTCTACTTTGCACACAGCCAGCTCTGGCTGGCGTTCCCGTTTGGCCGCTTCCGCACATCTCCTGGTCAACTCAGCTTTCTTCACCAAGGATACGACCGTCTTCAATGGTGCGTCGCCGTTGGCCCACATTTTCTCTTGGATGGATGTGTTTACCGTGTGCATGATGATCTGGTCTCTGATCAGTTCTTCTTGCAAGGTCCCGAATTTGCACGTCAAAGCCAGTTTTTGTAGGGCCGCCACATACTCATCGACCGTCTCCCCTTTGTTTTGTGCCCTGTGGTAGAAATTGTACCGGTCAATTGCTGTGCATACTGCCGGACGGTAATGGGCATCCAGGTCTTCTATAGCATGTTGGAACACATTGTCGTCCGCTGCTTGTCTCACCTCCTTCACTAGGTCTTCATACACCCTTTGTCCCGCCGGGCCCAAATGGTGGAGTAGGATCTTCTTCTTCCTCGAGCTCGTGAATGCTGTCTCGCCCTCCTCCTCCAATGCCGATAGATAGTTCAGGAAATACCTTTTCCAATCCTCCCATGGCATCTCTGGTTCTCCGACCTTCGTAAGGAAGGGCACTGGATTCGTCAGTGAAAACGTTTGCGAGCTCATCTTCCCGCCGGAACTTTGGCGTCGCCGACTTGTTGCAGGATTTCCGGGTGAACTGGCCTCTTGGGCGTTTCTATTCGCCGCTGCGTCTTCCTGGCCGGACTCTCCACTGTCCGTGTGGTCAGCACTGGTGTCTGCCAGCTTGTGGGGTCTTCCCCCCCTTCGGGGCATGATTAGCGCTGTACTGGCGCACGTGGTGCGGTCTGTGGGTGCGCACCCGCTTACCAGGCTCGAATCTGGCTGATGTGACCCGATGGCGCTTCCTCCTCAGCCCCGCGCGCTCTCCGCTGCTCTGCCGCGCCCCCAATTGCGTCCTCAGAGTGGCCCAGCCTGCCGAACATGGCCGCTACGGGATATCCGCTGACGTCACACGCAGTGTGCGTCGCGGACTAGACCGCTACACCACAACAGCCACCTTTGTTTAATGAAATCTGGACTTCCGGCCTCAGAGTCTGTAAATTGCAGCCTCGAACTGCGCCATTCACCTGATTTCTTGACCTTGTTCTTCAAAGGATTCAATTTCTTTAAAACGGAGTCCTTGCCCACCACCCCCCCCCTCCTGTGCCGCTGCAATCAATCTTTTCTAATAACTTGACAACTTTATATCGGAAAATTCATAGAGGATTTATTTAGGGTCTCCTAGATTTATAGTGGAGGCTGCTAACCTTAGGTGTGGAATATCTGAAAAACGGGCTACCACATTTCAGAAACCTTCAGGTCTATCTTAGAGCAAACTGGGCTTTTCAAGGGACGTAAATATAATGCTTCTTAACTTCGCTATCAAACACATTCTCATGCACACATTTTCTCTCAAAAACATGCACCCAATTTACTACTCGCACACACATTTCTCTTGCACATACTTTCAGACACCCATCCCTTCTCTCACACAGTTTCACCTCTTGCTAAAGCTCTCACGCACACTCTCAGCTTGCCCTGTCTGATACATTCCATCACGGTGACAGTCAACATTTTGAACAGGTGAAAAAAAACAATACCTTTTCTATTCTTCATTCTCCCCTTAAATATGTTGCTTTAGGCAACCCCCAACTTTGGGAAGAATTCCATGTTAAAGAACAGTAGATGTTGCACTGCCCAGTATAATTTGCTGCATGGCTAAATACTTATAAGGTCCCAAAGGCGAGACCGATTGCATTGCAAATGCTTGTTCTAACATGGGTTCCTTTTTTTAAACTATTTTATTAATTATGAAGTTATGCCCAACCAGCAGATGATATAAACATTCTCATATTTCGTTAACCCCCAGTACACCCGTTGAAAAGCGCAGGTTCATTTTTGCCATGGGCAACAGCAATCGTTTACAAATGTGTTAATTTACAGTTAACTTGTCTTTAACCATTGTTTGCTTTTTTACTGTACTTTTACTTAATAATCATTTGTGGCTCAAACCTGACCTGAAACTCTGTAAAGAAGAGCAAAGGGAATTTTCTCTAAATTCCTGCGCAGGATCCACTCCATCAGCCAGGGAAAGTTTCAATGAGTTCCTGGACGTTTTGCCATGAAAACTTTCAAGGTCCCCCAGCTATCGCTTAGAAGGGTGTGCACCCTAAATACTGACCCCAGAATATCGATGGCACACAATATGGAGGACAAAATATTGAAAAATAATATCAACAGGTAAATCAGCCTGGATTTTCTATACCTACCTCCACATATATGCACTTATGGGATACATGGATACATATATCTCCCAGGTATATTGATGTGGTATAGGGAATATTACATCTATTCTTCCCTGTATGCACTTACCTTCCGATATTTGTCCCTTGATATTTTGTCCTTGATATTACTGCACCATGATGTTCTAGGGGTCGGTATTCAGTAGTACAATCACTTAGAAGAGGTGCGATAAGGGCAAGAGACATACTTCAAAGCAAAACAGTGACCTCATGAGAAGCTACCAAAGATCAGTAATGGCGGGGACCATGGACGGAGACAGGAAGCACAGTAAACCATAGCTCCCAATACTGCTCATTGTGACATCCCTCCCCATATCAGTTCATGAGTGTGCCTGACATGTAATAAATCATTAGCACCCCCTTGATAGCAGTGGTTAATTTGTAAAAAAAATAAGTGCCGGGGCTCTCATCAGGAGGCAGCTTGCACCAGCCCATTTCTCCTGGTAGCGCGGCCTAAAACCGAACCAACTACTAACCATGAAAGTGGGGAGAGGAAGTGGCATAATGGGCGTAGCTGGGGAATCGGGTTCGAATCTCTGCTTCGGCTCAACATCCTGTGATTGTGGGCAAATCACTTCAACTCCCCTTGCCTACCACCGGCTCAAATTTAGCATTTCAACTGTTGGAATTCACCGTCCCGGAACGGATGTCTTTTCATACAAAGTAGGGGAATGTGTAACCATTTTGCTGACAACTATGCTAAATTATGCCACACTAAGGATTAGTTTTTTTTAAATTGGTGCATCATACAATAAAACCAGGCTACCTTTTTATAGCCACAATCATGTGTACCTGTCCTGCTTGTTCGACTATAAAGCAACTAGGCTTATTTCCTTCATAATGAGCCAAACGTGTACAATGCATGCCCCAATACATCGTCACTCCACCAGATACAATCAAGATTGTGAGCCTTAAACCATCATCCTGCAAATAATCGAAACACAAGATAATGCCCCATATGCGCTGACACAAATATTTTGTTATAAAACAATTTAACTCATATTAATCATTCCGCTAAAAGCTAATAATTGCCACATACACAACCACACTTTTCAATTCAATCTAGCTTCCCGCATTGAGTATACAGCCTCACCTGAATCCATATCAAATGCCGAGAACATGGCGTCCCGTCTCACAAGTGGTTTGGGAAAGCAAAAAACCACACCCGTATTGAGTCCGCTTGTATCCCCACCTCACGGCGGACCAATTTAGGCTCAAATTTAGCACTTATACAGAGGGGTTGAAAGGATTAAAGGCCTGTCCCCCCTTTCCCGCCCGCCAGCTTTCTTAACTCGAAAGGCCGTAAAGGACAATCCAGTAATATCTTTGGTTGGATTGATATCCTGGCTGCCAGAATACATTGAAATTTAAAGGCAGCAAAGATGGACAATGTGTCACGAGCCCGTTTTTTGGCAGCCTTCACGGATTTAGCCTCTTTGAGCAGGGAGGATACTTCAAGGGCAGGGGCCGTGCGGGCCCTATCGTGATATGTGTGCGGCCGGATGCGGCTGAAAGGCAGGCTGTGCATCAACAGCATCGAGTCTCGTGGAGCCGCCGCCGGAGCAACACCCATGGTGACCATCACGCCACCACGCTCTCTAAACAAAGTTGGTTTGTCAATGGGCATGGAATATTGGCAATGGCATGGCTACTGCTACTTAGTAGTACTTCCTTACCGTTACTCGTGGTGGGCCGGGACACTGCACTCCCTTTATTAACTGATTAGGCGTGGTGGTGGTGCGGCTGCTGCCTGCTCTCCATTGTTCAACGTCGTCAAGCTGACTTGAACGATGACTCGTGGTGCGGCCTGTGGGGGCGTGGTAATCTGAAAAAAAATCTGCGCATGCTGCCTGCTGCCGCACAGCCCCTACCCCCCGCAGAACCAAAACCTAGCCCAGTGTCCCACCTACCGGCAACACTTCCTCCATCAACATATCGTTAGAATCTCTTCTTGGCTCAGTCTCACAGCCGCAACACTCTTCACCTGGGGAGACGAGAACAACACTCTGCGCAGAGTGTGGTAAATAAATCAATATCATCAATGCAATAAGTGACGTGCAGCAGATGCGTGTAGACCCGGCCCTCATAAGTAAGTGCCGGTGCTAAGCACCGGAAAGCACCAGCACAAATTAAGAACTGCTTGATAGATGACTTCAGCATACTACACATACTCTGTATTATAGCAGGTAAAGGAGTTAGTACTTACCACAAGACATAGCTTCCCTTGGGTGACCAGATGTCTGGTATACCAGCCCTCGGGCATATCCCTTCAGTGGGATATGGTGTTACTTTGTCATTTTACTCCAGATTTGCCAGGCTTGCACCCTCCAAAGAATTCCCATGCTCGTAAGAAATAAGACTCTGAAAAGGCATATGGAGGGTTCGGATGGTCCCGTGAAGCTCTTGCCTACCTTTTTGGTACTAGATGCATCAACGCAACATGGTGACTGTGGTGCGTGTGATAAGGGTCACTTTCATTAACAACCAGATGAGGGAGATCCCATGTTTAACGGCAATGTTGAGTAATATTATTATGACAAATTACATTAATTTGGGTGTCACTTGGTTCAAGACACTGTTACGAACATTAATATAATTGACATGTTTTTGTGTCTTGTGCCTTTCCTGCACAGTCCTATAATCACTCGTAGACTGTAATGGGTGAGCAGCTCTACACTGCCACCTCTGTTCATTTGCATATTATTTGACCTACAGTGACTGAGTACATAGAACATATGCAGAGACGTACAGTCTACTGATTGGATTATCTGTTTGGAATATTAAAAAAGCTATTTGCATGAGTAGGTTGGACTGAGGAGATGATGTTAAAACTGAACCATTTTATCTTAAGGCTAACCACAGATCAGATGATCTAACGTCAACCTATGGCCTCTCTCAGCTACCTAGGTTGGGGAATTTCTTGCTGCACATCACATAGAGGTAAGTTGGGTACCACTCCTTGATAACCTAGAATGGATGAGAGGCAGAGCCTGAATGAGTAGAACTTCAGGTGGGTTCTAGGGTTACAGTAGATGTGGGTGCCAGGCAGGAAACATGATCTGTGCCTATTTATACATTTATACAGATGTTTCAGAACATAAATCAAAGTGAGACTGAAATAATGTCCAAATACAATTTCAACATACAACCTAGACTTCAGAGCGGTCACTTTCCCCAGCCTTTCCAACTTTATGAATTATGTAAAATATCCACCTTGGGACCTTGACAGCGTTTTAACAGCAACGGACATATCAGGTGGTCGTTCAACCAGGCTCCGTGATATACTCTAAGGATGCTTGATTCTGCAACCTTGACTCAGAGACTTTTAATCAAATTAATCAAGCTAATTGGGATCTCTTCATCAAATGCAGTAGCCTATATCTGGGCAAAACTGCATTATCTTCTGGTGTAATTTTTACTTTCTGTACCCTTAGTAAAACACTCAAGGGTCTGAATCTTCTAAAAGTCTTAGGCAATAAAACACACAAGTAACTTGGGTGGATCTTTTCCTTAGCCATTGTCATCGCCCAAACTTATCCTAAAATCCAACTCATGGGGCACTCCAATGGCTGGTACCAGGAGCATTGTAGTCTCTATATGGACTTTGGTGCTTCCCGAAAGGATCAGTCACTGTTTTAGTCGATCAAGTCCATCTGCAAATACTGAAACATTCTGCAAGAATGACTACAAGCGCTGTTGTTTTATAGTTTTATATAAAAAGTTACCAGGCATTTACAGTGAATATGCCATAAGTAAATTTAGCAGCAAAGTGTTCAGTAGAGAGAAATCATGATGGTTCTAAATCTGGCATAGATTTGCCTTCTAAAGGTGGGGAATAAGGGGCTCATGGGGTACAGAATCTACATGTGCTTTTATAGGATGTTAGAAAATGACTTTCATATATTCTACATGGGTAAATGGTTCTCAGGTTGTTCACCAATAGGAAACAAGCAGGAAACATTTTACTACAGAATGCATTTGAAGAGATTCTCTCCTGGTTTTAGTACATTGAATTTCCAGTCATTTTCACATTTTATTCAAGCAACTCAATTGATACATTGTATAGCAGTCGCTCGAGACAGTTGAACTGTCCTCCTTGTTTGGTACAGTGAGAGAACGTCTCTGGTAATGCTCTCTGTTTATTAGTGTGAGCCTCGTAATTCCTTATTTGGACAAATAACATCAGCAGTAATCATCATGTTATGTATTGTGACGTAAGTGTGATATGGAGGAGTGTGTAAACACAATGTAGGTTAGCATAAGCTTAGCTCATTTGTGTTTAATGTGAGAAAGGAAGAAAAAAACACAACTCCCACAACCCGTTCTCTGATGATTTCTAAATCATCACTTCATTTCTCTATTACAAAACAACATTCATTATCTTTGGCTTCTTCTCTTTGGATTCTCCCAAATCCTTCAAGGTTTTCATACAGTTCACTTTGCATTTCTTCAACCTTTACGACAAGTCTCTTTCTCTTTCTTCCTTTTGTTGCCGACAGCTTTTTATAGCCTCAATCCACACCATTCCTTGATGAAATTCCACTGCACATTTTCAAAGAAATAAGCACACATTCAGTGTCAAGTTGGTATAATCAAAAGAAGGGTTAAAAGCTATTTTAGAATTCCTCCACCTACGCTACCAAGCCACTCTCCTATCTTAGCAAATTATATTCTAATAGATCTGAATATAGATCCTGACCCTTTCCAGGCACCTGACTCCTCCAGCTCTGTTAAATTGTGTGTTATATTCGTAGTGTTAGTAATACAGCCATCAAACTGCTTACCTATTCGTGGTATGTAAGCACAGTATTCCTGAGTGTTAATGACTTTGCAGACTCTGCCTTCCTTCACGAGGAGTAAATCCAACACAAGGCAATTTTGCATTGCTCTCATTCTAATCTAATTCATTATTAATTACAGCCAAAGCCCCTGCAGTATTAGTAGCAAGCCGGTCAACTAAGGCGGACAACTTTCTGATCTTCACATCATTCTGTATCAATCCTATAGACAGTATAAGCGTTTGAAAGATATTACTAAGAATCTGTTTAAAGCTACGTTTACCGCACCTTATTTATTATTCAGGAGACAAATCTAGCTTGTCAGTGTGATAAATCCCATGGAAAACAAGGGCTGCAAAAAAACTACCTGTCCAGTTTTATGGTAACTGAAATTAGGCTGACGTACCACGCACATAATCGATAACCTTAATGCTTACCTTAATGCTTATCTCTAAATTTGACTTAACTAAATAATTGTGCTCACACTCCTCCATCCCAGTTTCTCATTAGTCTGATTTTCCTCGAGCTGCCATACTATGCATGAAGATCCCTTTTCTTGGTGTCGTCAATGTTTAGCCTCGGGGGTGGTTCCTTTAAAGTTTCTCTACCTTTCTCAATGATGTGCCCTGCACTTGTCTTTCTTTCTCCCATTTCTTCTTCTATTCTTATCCTCTTGTTTAGCCTATCTACAAATACCCTTTCATCCTTGTTAATTCTGCAGGTTACCTCAAGCATACTCTAATAAGTAGTGTCATGTCAGTCACAGGGGTAAAAAATCCTCATATACTCATTCTGATCATTTGACTTAAATCCTTTGTAAGAAAGAGAAACATGTTTAGCCCACAAATACAGACTTGCACCAGTGACATTTAGGTGTCCAGCGAAGAAAAGCCAGTTCTTCTGCTTACAATGTTATGGCATATACTTGGTCCAACCCATGTTGGCAGAGACGGAATGATGTCTACCTTCCGATTGTACTGGTAAAATCATCATTTGAGATCAATGGCAGAAAAGTTGTGCCAGCGCTGTGTTACCTGCTAGAAACATTTACAAAATGTGGGCAAAAGAGTTGTGGTGAACATGAGCCACATTGGAAATTCTGATGGTACCTTCAACCATCTCCAGATTGACTTTGTGGAGATGCACCGATGTAACCAACTGAGGTATATCCTCGTCAGTCAGATCTACAATCTGTTACAGAGTACAAATTCTTGAAAAGACAATTAAGTCTTCAATCTTGAAGGCTTGACAAGTGCATCATGAACAGGTGTATATAGGACCTCACAGCATAGGCAAAGGTAAGGACTCAGAAAATATCTGAGAAATGTATAAACACTCTAAATTTCCCAGAATAGTTAGGCATTAAGTCTGGCAGTACCTCCAGAGTGAGCCCAACTGACTGGAAAAGCAATATTTTTAATTATTATGTAGATCCTGCAGCAAGTAATTCCTTTAAACTGCCTAAAGTTAATAAGCATTGGCAGTGCCAATAGGTTTTCCTTATAATTTCGAACACCTTCTGTGTCATTGACAGATTTAGACACTCAGTAAGCCATCCTACATGCACTCCGTCATTCATCTTTGCACTCATGCATCCAATTCATCCAGCCCAAAATCATTGTTTCATCTAACTTTTGATACAACCACAAGAAAACACACACAGATCCAAAACATACGCTAGATAAATAAAAATAATAGAAGTAGAAAAAAAGAAAACATGATTCAGTCTAAACACAGGAGGAATATGCTTTCAAAACCAAAACTAAACAAGGCAGCAGATGTCCATCTTGCAATGTTATTATACATAATCTATCATTTTTAAATTCAGGCATGGCCACCACATTTAGAACCAACATGTTGGCCATCTTTGAATGGTAAAACAATGATACACTATGAACAATTATATACTATGTGAATGATACACTATACACTATGAACAATGATATACTATGCGTAGGGAACTGTTTTTTATATAGTATAGGAATGTTATATAGTATTGTCAAGGAGTTTGCCTGGCCGAACAGTGAGGCCACTGACGTCCCAACCCCCCAGGACCTCTGCAACAAGCTCGGCACCTTCTTCCACCACAAGATCAGGCAGATCTACGACAGCTTCGACACCCAAGACACCTCCCACCACGTTTGATGCCACCGCATGCAACCACGCCACACCCCAACAGATCCTGTTCAACTGGGCTCCGTTCACCACAGATGACACACTCAAGTCTATGAAGAGCATCCACTCCAGAGCTCCTTCTGACCCTTGCAAATATCACATCTTCCATAGAGCAGCCACCTCCATTGCCCCCGAGTTGTGCTGCACCATCAACTGCTCCATCAAGACCGCCACAGTTCCCGACAACTGGAAACACGCTGAGATCAACCCCCTCCTAAAGAAGCCATCCACCGACCTGACAGACCTCAAGAACTTCAGACCCATCTTCCTGCTCCCCTTCCCAGCCAAGGTCATCGAGAAGTCCATCAACGCCCAACTCTGAGGTTCATTGAAGGGAATCACTTCCTGGACATCTCCCTATCCAGCTTCCGAAGCAACCACAGCATCAAGACTACACTCGTTGCCGCCACCGATGACATCTGCTCACTCATCGACCAATCCAAAACCACAGCCCTTATTCTACTGGACCTCTCGGCCATCTGCGATACCATCTCCCACCGCACCCTATTCACGAGACTCTACGACTCTGGCATCCGCAACAAGGCCCTGGACTGGATCCACTCCTTCCTTACCAGCCGAACACAGCAAGTCAGACTAGCTCCGTTCCTCTCGGAACCTACAGAGAACAGCTGCGGTATGCCCCAGGGCTCCTCCCTGAGCCCCACCCTCTTCAACGTCTACATGGCCCCCCTCGCTGCCATCGTCAGGACACCCAGCTGATCCTCTCTCTCACCAGCGAGCCCACAGCTGCGAGAATCAACTTCCACAGCGGGATGACGGCTGCTGCCACCTTGATGAAAGATAGCTGCCTCAAGCTCAACTCAGACAAGACAGAAATACTCATCCTGGGACCCAAGCATCCATGCTCAGCCTCACGCTTTTCAACATCTACATGGCCCCCCTCGCCACCATCGTCAGACAGCATGGGCTCAGCATAGTATCTTACGCCAACGACATCCAGCTCATCCTCTCTCTCACGAAGATTCCCAAAGATAACAGACTCCGCTTCCAAGAAGGAATGAAAGACGGTGCAGCCTGGATGAGCGACAGCTGCCTAAAGCTGAATTTGGAAAAGACTGAGGTCCTCGTCCTTGGACCCTCCCCTACGGCGTGGGACACCTCCTGGTGGCCCCCTGCTCTTGGAAACCCACCCACGCCGACATCAGATGTTCCCCCGCTCTGAACACCTTCAGGAAGAGACTCAAGACCTGGCTCTTCGACTGACCAGGAGCTGCCCCGCCTTCCCCCCTAGCGGTTTGAGACTCTCACGGGTGAGTAGCATGCTTTATAAACCCCTGATTGATTGATTGACCCACCCCCTCAACCTGGGATGACTTTCATATTGATATGCACATTTGATTAAAAAAATGGCGTCATCCACAGGGGAAGATCGCCAATGACTGATGTGGACTGAACCATTACCCTATGCAGTGCTCTATCATGGATAGACACACAACAACACACATGCCAGTACTGATATCAGTTATTCTTCACTTGACATGATCACATTTGACACTTGATGTGACCTTAAATTATAATTTTATTTTTTTATTTAGATTTGTTTTTTTTGTTTGTAAAAAATTGTTTTCATAGGTTTTTTTCAATGAACCATCGGGTTCTCCAAAACAAAAGAAATCATCATACAAAAATTGACAGAGGAACAATATAGCGAATCAAATTACAAAATACTCAACACCACAAACTACATTGTTAGACACAACATATACACAACATTTACAACAAATTTGACACTGCAAAAAACAAATAAAATGAGCTCGAGTTCTGTATTTAGTAAACAAATTTCTCTTTTGTGAAAATAAGAGAAAAATAAGCAAAACCCAGTAGGTTAGAGTTTGACAGTTATTTCAAACAAACACAAGAATAACCTTTATCAGGGCCAAAACCAGTCAGTGAACTATTCTGGCTCACAACAGTATTTCGTTTTGCTTGAATAATTTTTTAAACAAGTTATACGAAATTAGTATATTTTTAAGCACACTTGTGTGGTTAAACAATAGTAGACGCGTTTCGAACCCAATGATGTGAGTTAGCAGGGTTCTCCTCAGGACTCAGAACTCCTGGAGATCTCTTTTTGAGATCTAAGACCTCTTCTGTCAATTACTACTTGAGCTAGTTCATAGTAATTGATATTCCAACATCCCTGTACAGTCCGTTATATCATGGGCACAGGTACTAGTCCACTGTATAATCTTTTGCTGGACTCCAAACGCCGGTCCATGGGCGCAAGCATTCATCTACTGAAAGATCTTTTTACTTGTGGATTAGTCAGCATTGTGCGGGACACCCGAGACGGTAACTCCTTGTCTTAGTCATGGATAGGAGCAGAGTGTAAATAACACTCACCAATCCAATAGCAGAAGATAGCTGTTGCAAAGGCCCTCTATGTATCAATAGGGATACATTTATCGATATGGATGTCTGTTTTATTTAATGTTTTTTTATCACAAGAACAAGAACGCCTGTCAGGCCTTTCCGAAGAGATTCTAGCAAGAGTTATTACAGTGCACATTTTCTACCCCTTGGGTTTTCAAAGTGAGCAACCAACAGCAAAATCCTTCCCTACAAATGTAATGTGGGAGATTTCATGTAACAAAATACCTGAGAGCAGGCTTTAACATGATGCAAAAACAATCCACCCTTAAAGGCCTACTGCATTTAAAACATCTAGGGCCTCATGTAGGTAGCCAAATACCGGTCGGTAACGGCCGATTTTCGGTAAAAATGCCTTTACCGACCGGTATTCAGACAAGTGAGATGTAGGAGTCCAAAAACCACTTTTCGGTAAATATGAGGCGGTAAATACCGATTCATATTTACCGAATTCTAAAATACCGATTCATATTTACCGAATACATAATTAACGATTCGGTAAACATGAAGTGGTAAATATGAAGTGGTAAAATTTTAAAATGACATGTAGGAGCACTCGGTAATTAAGAAATCCAGTAAAATCGGTAAATAAGAGTCGGTAATTAACACGGATTAAAAGCAGGTGGTAACCATCAACAATGGATAAAAGCAAACCCAAAATGCAACAGCGTGGACAACATGGCCGCTATGTACGTCATTGCAAGGCGCCTACGTCTACAGGCAGCAGGACTGAGGGTGTGGCGACGGGAGGAACAAATCTACAGACAGCGCATCACACTATTCCAGCTGACTGATGCAGAGATACATGAGAGGTACAGGCTAGACCCCGAAACCATCATGGACTTAATCAGGGACCTACACCCACTCCTGGACCAGCCAATAAGAAGGGCGCACGCCATACCCCCACATGTGCAGGTGCTCTGCAGCCTACAGCTGTTGGCATCCGGCAGTTATCAGGTGGTGATAGCTGCGGTGGGTGGGGTATCCCAGAGTTGCCTGTCACGTTTCTTCAGGAAGTTCCTGGATGCCATGATGCAGAGAATGCACCACTACATAAGCTTCCCAAACACACAGGCTGCACTGCAGAAAACAAAAACTGACTTTTATCACATGGCACAGTTCCCCCATGTCATCGGCTGTATTGATGGTACACACATCCCAATCTGTCCACCAGCTGATACAGAGCACATCTACAGGAACAGGAAGTCCACCCACTCCATCAATGTGCAGGTGATCTGTGATGCAGGGAACATCATCACAGATATTGTTGCAAAGTTTCCTGGGAGCACCCACGACTCTTACATCTTCCAGAATAGTGGGATATACACACGACTGAGTGCCGGAGAATTTGGAGAGGGATACCTGCTAGGTGAGTAACAGTGACGCCCCTTGAAACCTGCAAATCATAGTGTATAGAGGCATGTCACTGATGGTTCCCTTTTACTCATCCAGGCGACAGTGCATATGCATGCCGGTCATTCATCCTCACTCCCTACCTACACCCAGCAACCCAGAGTGAGAGACGATACAACGTGGCACACAAAACAACACGCAATGTGGTGGAGCGCACGTTTGGACTACTGAAGAGCAGGTTCCGCTGCCTGCACAAGAGCGGAGGCGCACGCCAGTACAAACCCATCACCTGCTGCAAGATTATTGCCACTTGTGCAATGCTGCACAACCTTGCCACGAAAAAAGGTACAGATGTGGAACTAACATATTTTGAGGACAACAAGGATGAGTCAGGCCAGCCAGAGGGCAACGCAGCTAGAGTGCCAACTGCAATCGATGGGAGAGAGAGACGGACAGAGATCACATCCAACTATTTCTGAGTAAGTAAGGGGACACAGCGAGTTGTGAGAAGTCATGACGTAGTTTTAATGTGGCACAACGCCATGAACACATGAACAAGCCAATCTGGCAATATACCATCTATAGTATGTCCAGGGTTACGTCACCCATTGTGAAGTGGCTAGGCAGGGCTACATCAATGTTTGCGCATACGCGCTGCAGTGGTGGATTGCACGGCCTGTGCATCCTCACTAGAGCCAACCCCAAGCCGCCTGCTGCTCCTGCGTGCTTCTGGGACGGGGGGTGTGATGCTGCTGCTGGTGTCGATGCTCTCCGCAGCATCCCCTGCAGCAGTTGTCGACGCCTGACTAGTCAGTAGCACCCCTAGTGCACTTGTCACCTGCACCATCCCCCGAGACAGGTCGCTGCAGCACTGTGTGAGGCCCTCCTGCATCATCACAGAGCGCCGGCACAGTAGAGAAGTGGCAGTTGCCATACGGTTGAGTGCCCTGCTGGTAGTGTCCCTTCTCTGGCGTTCCCGGCGCCGTGCTTCGATGTCAGCATCTAATTTGCTGCACAACTGCTGGATAGACTGGGACATGTCCCGAATGCCCGCAGCCATGCCGCTAATGTTAGTGTCCATGTTGACTAATGTTGTCCTCATCACCCGCATGTGCCTCTGGACTGACATGACTGCCTTTGATTGCAGGCGCTGTTGCTTTAACATTTGGCCCTCGAGCCCCAAGAAGACACCATGGCCGTCAGTGGGTGCTGGTGGACTCTGGACACGCGACCTGCGGCGCCCTCTTGCTTCCGTCTGTGCTGCCTGTGAGGTGTGGGGTACAGTGGCATGGCTCCCTTCCTGGGGCCCGGTGCGGTCTTCTGGTCCCATGCTGTCGTCTGACGAGGTGTCTAAGGCTCGTAGCCTGGCTGCTGGACGCCTCCTCATTCTCACGCCTGCAAGCGGAGATGTGGCCGGTGATTCGAACATGAGTGGCGATGCTGGCTCTGGTGGTGGTGATGCTGGCTCTCGGTGAGGTGATGCTGGCTCTGTGTGTGGCGAGTCTGGCTGTGTTGGTGGTGCGGCTGCCAGTGGGCCTGCTCCCTGGTCCGAACTTGTGCTGGCTAGAGGTGATTTATGTGGCCGGTGTGCCGTCTCTCCTGCAGCATGCCCTGTCCTGCATGATGTCACATCTGTGGACAGAAATACAACATTGGCTCAGTGTCCCCGAAGGGCTGCATTGCAAGCGTCACAATAAATCATTTCACATTCCAATATGTCCCCTGTCTCCTTGTGCCTCGAGTGCGTGACATGCCTTGTTGCCCTGTAACATTTACGTCATGGTTAGTGTTGCCCTGACTACATCTCCCGGAATGCATTGCCTGTCTGCACTGACACGTGTGGACTGCAGTGTGATTCTCGTTTCACAATTGGGGGATGTGGGATAGGGGTTGGGGGGGCTACATTGCTGTGCTTTCGTCTTACCTTGGTGTGTTGCGGCTCTGGCAGAGCTGTCGGCGTCCCCAAGTCCCACGACGCTCTCGTGCTCGATTGTGGCCGCCACCAGCTCCTCCAGTTCGGTGAGGGCAGGTGCCCTGTTGGTTCCACCTCCGGTCTGGCTGGCCTCCTTCTGGATGTCGCCCATCTTCCTCTTGGTTACAATCCGGAGGTCATACCAGCGCTTTTTGAGGACCTCAATGTCCCTGTGGGTCACTCCCACGGCATTGACCTGCGCCTGGATGGCCAGCCATATGTTGCGCTTTTCCACCTCAGGCACTTGCAGGGATTGCCTTCCAAACAGCTTCTGGTGCTGCTTCACCACCTCCTCCACCAGCACCTGGAGTTCCTTGGGGCTAAATTTCAGCTTCCTCCTCCTTTCCCCTCCGTCTTTCTGTGTTCTCTGGCTGGACATGCTGTTCGTTTACCCGCTCGCACATGCAACGGCTCCCTGCCTCTCCTCTGCACTCCAAGCCTCTCCAGGGTCGGCTAATTATGTACACCTGCCTGGGTGTGGCCACTTCGGCTAATTATGTACACCTGCCTGGGTGTGGGCAGTTCCTGGTTGGGTGGGCTGTCGTTGCACGGGATTAGCTGTTTCGTCACGTCATGTGATTTTCTTTACCGAATCCGTACATACCGATTCGGTATTTTCCGATTCGGTAACTACCACCTCGGTATTTTCCGATTCGGTAAATACCACCTCGGTATTTTCCGATTCGGTAAATACCACCTCGGTATTTACCGATTCGGTGAATTCCGATTCGTAATTACCGAATGTTACCGAATCGGTAACTGTTACCGAATTTTTACCTACATATAACTTACCGATTCTAATTTACCGATTCGGTACGGCTCGGTATTTAAGAACCGGTAAAATTTATTTACCTACATGAGGCCCCTATTGTGTTATATTACAGAATTTAATAGCACTTATTACCCCTATGTGGGGCACTGAAGCATTTGAGTTGCGTCACATAGTAAATAAGTCAGGCCTACTCTCTTTGCCAGAACGTTTCAAACAAACAGATCAGAGCTATGGCATCTGAAATAACCTTTTCCTAGTACACCCATCAGGCCTATAGCTGTTATTATAGGCTTGTCACCATAACCAATTTAGACCAATTGTACAGAGAATAGGATTTCCTACAAAGCACCCATTGTGCATACAGTCATAAAACTACAAAGTATACAAAGTTACAGGTGGAAAAGCAAATACTAACTCTCCCAAGAGGGTCTGACATGGATTCTCCCAGTGCAAATCTTCTATACCCATTGTTTGTCAGAGCGGGTAACCAGCACTAAAACCATTACCTACTATGGTAATCTGTGAGATTCCACGTACTAAAATAGCCTTCTCTAGGCTTGAATACAGAATAATAAGAATTCATTCTTAAATGTCTCTCATATATACAACTGAAAATACATTTTATAAGGCACGCAAAGCCAAGTGTTTAGAACTTGGAAAATTAAGTACCAGTTTCCTGGAGCAGTTTCCCATGTCACCACTGCTCTTAGGCAAATGTATGTATTTATTCTTCTATGTATATATTTACCCTATTGACAAAAGCACTGTACAAAAAGCGAGTGGGTAATACCTACCTTAGTCCAAATCCAAATTCTTCCCTACTCTGGTTCAGGTTGCTGATTAAGTGACATAACCTGTGAACTAGTTTTGCAGACGGTCTAGAGAAGTGTGCACCAACACGCTCTCTTGCTGCCCATGAAGATATAAAATTAGAAAAAACATTGCTTATATTACTAATAAATGTATTCAAATAAGGTTATTGACCCTATTTGTTTTAATGATGTCATCATGACATGTGGTTATTATTAGTAAAGTGGTGACCCCTTGACAAAACTAGTAGGCCTGCCTTATATAAAATAACACCCCTTATAGTATGATGTTTGCATATGGTTTAGGTAGGGGGCATTGTGTCCTTTTTGATTTTTGAATTTTGTCACAACACCTCACGAGTGACTTGCGATACTCACCGGACTAGCATAGGTCCCATCCTACAGGGGATGAGAGACCCATAAACTTATGGTCATTGAGGAAGGACATAGAGTGCTCTGAATTCAGTGGTTTCATTTTCCTTCCACGTTACCTTTTTTACTACTACCCAGTGGCAGCCGGCACAGGTAAGAGCGGTGGGCTGGGGGCTGGGCAGGGTGACGGGGGGGGGAGGGAGGGGGGGAGAGTGGACAGACGACTGAGTAGGTAAAAATACATTAAAACATGAATAAAAGCACTTACCTTGCGCTCACTGCATCGCCCTAGCAGCTTATAGCAAGCAGTACCAGCTCCAAATTAATACGGAGAAGACCAAGATTCTGGTTTTTGGGAAAAAAGTAAAGAGGTTTACCTGGTACCCAGATACACGGAAGGAGGAGCAAGTCAACCAATATAAATACGTGGGCCTTACTTTTAGGAGGAATCTGAGCTGGGGTGCCAATCGAGTCTGTACTAAGCAGAAGGCACTATTGCAGCCCAGTTGTCTGTCTAGAGATTCAACAGTAAATTGGTGGGGTTTATCTCATATCCCTCTACTAAGAGCCTACGAAGGTAAGATACCTGCATTGGCTCTGTATGGAGAAGAGATTTTTACCCTCGATCCTGCCTTTGAATGGGACTGGTTAGAAGGGGCAGTTCTTAGAAGGCTTCTTTCACTCGCTCTAGGCACTATGGTTCAGACCATAAGGAGAGAGTTCAATCTGGTCTTCTGGAGATTGCTGGCCTTCACTCGGACCCTCAGATATTTTAATAGCCTCTTGGAGGGTGATGAGATTCAAGGGAGTGAAAGAAGGTGGGCAAATGAAGTAAGAACCAGATTGACCTTTATCAAGAACCTCCATTTAGATAGTGGTACAATTACATCCTGATCCCCCTTTCCAGGCAAACAAGCACTGAAAGAGTCTGCAGTATTGGTGACTGAAACTAGTGACCTGGCCTATTTGAGTAAGAAACCATCTATCAGCATCTTTAGCTCTACTCTAGGCCAGGACATTGTCTTCCCATATATGACACAGTTACCTGACTCTGGCCTGCAAAGTGAAATATTGAGGGCTAGAGTAGGATGTGACCCAATCCACTCTTCCCGCCCATGCTGGGCCAAGGTTCAGTATATCAGTGGTCTCTGCCTCTGCTCCTTGAATGTAAAATGTTCCCTACTGCATATACCAATGGACTGTGCTTTTTATCTCTCTAACCTTATTAAGTTTTTAAGACCTCTGCTTTTTAAATATGAGACTGTCCATAGGTGGAAAGCTGTGGAGCTGTTATCCAAAATGCGTAATATTTATGTGTCAGTAGGAATTGCTCGTTTTCTGCGGTCTGCAATACAGAGTTATAATGATGAAATGTAGTGGGAAGCGGGTGTTGGGCAGCCATGATAGGGCCCTCTTATTGATTTTAACTGTTTATGTGTATTTAAAATATTTTATGGACAATTGTCTGAATAAACTTATATCTTACTACTACTGGCAGGCATATTATGAATTCCTGTTCTGACTTTCCGGTAGCTGGCTTTTTATCATCTGATCAGTAGCTCTGATGGGTTTTATGGGAGCTCACAATTAGTTAAAATGTTGGGGTACTTCAGTTTCATATTCAAATAAATGTTCACAAAAAGTATCAATGTACTGAAAGGTGTTGAAGGGACAGTTATGTAAAGAAATTGCATTACATACGATTGGAGTATTACTAAAATATATATTTTGGAAGCACCATTTTATCATAAAACGTTTTGCTCATTTTGTAGCAGTTTATCTTTTACTATGTGCAATGCAAGCATTGGCATAGCCAATAGGTCTCGCCTTTGGGACCTTATAAGTGTTTAGTTAGCCAGCACAATATCCTTGGTGCAACAACATCAACTGTTCCATGGCTAAACACGTATAAGGTCCCAAAGGCGAGACCTATTGGCTATGCCAATGCTTGTTTTAGGACTTGTGCCCTGCCCACAACATGCACTCCCTCTATGGAGTATGGAAAACTGGCAATGGGTTTTCCCAAACCGGAGGGCCTTGCTCTGGATAAAGGTGTCCCGACTCTCAGCGTGTGTGTCCTTGCGCTCAGTTTATTGTGCTATGACTCACTCCTAGAAGCACCACTGCAATTCTGATTGGTCGCTTTTTTTCTCTTGCTGACCCTCAGCAGAGAGCCGAAGGTCAGAAAAAAGGAACCGAGGGCCAAGGGGTTCAAAGAAAAGCAGTGGAGAGGCAGAGGGTTAGAAGAAAGCAGAAGGCCGGGGTGTTAGAGGAAAAAGAAGCAGAGAGTTGAGGTGTGAGAGGAAAGGAAACCGAGAGGAGAGGAGGGGGAAGAAAGGAAACCGAGAGGAGAGTAGGGGGAGTTGATGAAAGGAAGCAGGCGAGGGCGTAGAAGAAAGGAAGGAGAAAGTCGAGGAGTGAGAAGAAAAGAAGCAGAGAGGTGAGAGAGTAGAAGAAAGAAGCAGCGAGGGAGTACAAGAAAGGAACCAGGGGGCCAAAGAGTGAGAGGAAAAAGAAGCAGAGAGCCAAGGAGTGAGAGGAAAGGAATCAGGCGAGGAGTGACAGGAAAGGAAGCAGAGAGACAGTAGTGATAGGAAAGGAAGCAGAGAGGCAAGGAGTGAGAGGAAAGGAAGCAGAGAGATGAGTGATAGGAAAGGAAGCAGAGACGAGGAGTGAGACGAAAGGAAGCACCGAGGTGATGAAGTAAAAGAAAGGAAGCAGGAGGCCAAGGAGTAAGAGGAAAAAGATGCAGAGAGCCAAGAAGTGGGAGGAAACGACCGGCACCCACGCATAGGCAGAACCATCAGCTGTCAGCATATCCTGCGCAGACCGCTAACTCTCAGCAGATCGATCTTAATTAAGGGGGGTGAGAAAGGTAGGGAAAAAAAGAATATATAAACCCAATCAATTACTGAAGTATTTAAAGTCGGATCCTTCTCCCTGAGCGCGGGATCGGTATATTTCACGCGGCGGCCCCGGCAGCCACCGTAGATCCCGGCATCGCCGCTGTGGCTTCAACTCGTCAGGGTGAGTGATGCTTCCAGCAACTAATCGTATGTCAAATAAAAGATATTTTATGCAATAAATTACCGCTACACGTAATTCAGATGTCATTTATCAGTTTTATTATCAGTCATGCTATGTCCCCTTTCTCCATATTAATCAAAATCAGATTTTTTTTCTTTTCTTTTTTTTTTTTAAAAGAGCAGTTTTGACAGCTCTCAGCAGCAGTCGAGGACGAGGCGTGGGGCTCCAAAGGAAGGAGACAGCCCTGGGTGCCTCACGCCGATGCTGCGCATGCGCAGGGAGGCCAACCGACAGGAACCACTCCATATTCAGTGACCCGGGGGTGAAAGCGGTTCACACCAGCCATAACTGACAGACTATCTGACAGCTTCGTCGGAGTCCGGGTAAAAAAAAAACATTCAGGAGCACACCCCTTCTCAAACATGCTGTACACGCAAAAGGCACCAAAACGACCACCCCAGCAGAGGTAAACCACAACTGCATCATGCCATATACACCACATGTCCACTAACACAGTAACAGCGGGCTTCACTGCGGACATTAGAATGGTTTACCTGCACTACTACCGTCATCTAATCAGGGTCACTTGGATTCTGCGGCCGCAGGGTCTTCACCAAAATTATGAATTTCCTGCATTAGCCAAATAATACGTCTGCTCCATAATTTGCTGATTTACACCGCAAAATGTGACTTTTCTTGCAACAACATTTAGTTAACCCTGCCGCATAATTTGGCATTCCCCGGTTGCATAATTCCAGTGCCCGCTCTGCCTCTACGGAATCCCGTGGGTCCACAGCTAAAACGCTGCACACCCCGGCCCTTCCGCCCTCAGAGGGCTAGACATGCAGTTGAGTGGGGACAAGGCACTGCCCTGTAGGGCAACGCATGGGCTACGTGGGCGGACAAAAGGCCTGCAGAGGTACACCACCAACGGCACAGAGCGCATAGAGATAATAGAGGAAAGTACACGTCATGCAGAGGTAGGAACCGAGCAAGGCTCCAACTGGGCTCTAGCTCAGCTCTTGTGCCATAGAGACTGGGGAGCAAAAACAAGCACTGGCAAAGACAAATCTACTACTGAGGCAACTCATGGTCACCCTGTACTGTCCTCCGCGACAGGTGTCCCTTAGAAAGAAGCATTGGGAAAGACCAGTGTACTACCAGGGGAGGGGGGGTTACTTGTCATGACTTGCATTGTTCTCCTCTGAAGCTACCTCCCCCCCCCAATCTCTAAGCGATCTCTTCGAGGCTGCGGCTGGTTCGGTTGTTTCTGAAGCGCTTGGCTCTAGTGATGCTTTGGGTCACCCCTTGATTGAGTTGGTGACGCCCCTTTAACAGGTCTGTCAGTCCTCTTAGAGACACCCCAGCCCCCAAATCTTTGGCTGTGATTTGAACTTCTGTTGACGGGCTGCGGAGCGGCCCCTCCTCCTTCAGACCGGGCTGTAAGCACAGCTGCGCCCCTCATGCACCCCCTGAAGCCCCCCCCCCGGACTGCTGCCCGCCCGGTTCGGGTCTCTGACACTCATCCAGGGCCTGCCCTGGCAATGCCGACAGGCAGAGGAGCAGCGGGAAGCGGAGCATAGCAGCGGCCTGTCAGTTCACTCACAGACTGATGCTCCACTTCAGGGAGGAAAATATTACTTGCAGCCACTGGGGCGGGAGACGCAGGAGACGACAGCCACTGGGGCGGAGTCTGCCCCTGCGACCAATGAGAGGACCTCACACATTTGACGGAAGAGTCGCAGTGTCGTGAACGTGTCTCAGCAACACCGGTTCGTGCGCGTCACGGACTGATGCTCAACTTCAGGGAGAAAAATGCCGTCATTGTCCCATGCTGCGCTCTGTGATGGAAGTAGGCAGATGTGAATGACACGCCAACAGATCAATGAATGAAGAGAGTTGACTGAAAGCCCCACAATGTGCTATCCGAATTGACAACTGGTACTCGGTTCAGTACCACAGCAACATGTAACAAGCGCTCCCATGACGTTTTCGTTTCGCTTTTTTTCTGCCGTCCCACTTGGACGGCCTCGCCTTTTGCGACGAACGCAAAGCAGGCGAGGCCGTCCAAATGGGACGGCTCAAAAAGCAAAGCAAATACGTCACAGACACCTCTTTTCCAATGGCTGGCCACCGTTTAGCATAAACGGTGACGCCAGCCAATGGAAAGGAGGGGCGGGGCTTAATGCCCTTACAGAAAAATACCTGTTAACACTAAATCTCGCCAGCGAGACTGCGCATGTCTGCGCAGTCTTATGCCAGGCGAGACCTAAAAATGACTTACATATTCACTGTGCTTTCTGTCACAGGCTGGGATCTCGTAGCACAAAAAATATACAAATCACTATTCTCCACTGCACCAACCTAGATTTAATTCTGTGGCTCTCTTGTTACACACAGACCATTGCAGTGCATTAACTAATAGAGGTTTCATAATTTACTATAGTTCTTTTCCAATTGAGTAACACGTTTTTTTATTGATTTATTTTTAATTTAAGCTGCCCATTATTTTATATGTAGCTTCCTGATGGTGAAAGACCTAAAAATCGTACAGAATATTTTGTTTTTAGCCACACCTTTGACCCCTCCTCGCACGCTCAGACGCTCAAGGCCCTCCAACCCCCAAACATAACTGAAGTCAACAACAACAGCAAACTAATATAGACAAGAGTCAGTTTTTGTTAAAATAGAAGCGTATGCTTTCATAATGTTAAATATAAAAACCTTTTTAGAAAAACTGTGAAAGAAGATTAAGGGATCACTTTCTTTCCTGGAATTAAAGAAAGCACCCTACTTAGAATTTACAGTTCTTCATTAATGATTGTAAATGGTATGTTTTAATTATGATGAATGATGTTCAGCAACCTCCAGTTCCATGCAGCTCTAAAGGTCAAGCTGTCAGCATCCAATTAAATTTAGTATGGTTCTCCTTGGATGCCGTGCACTATAGTTACAGCCCATGCATGACAGCCTTTATACCCAGGGCCACTGGGATTATGGGATTGAGCGGCCGATGCACTTTTTGCATTTTCATAGATTTGCCGCAACTGCCACATAATCAACATCTGCCGCATAATCTGTCGATTTTAACAAAAAAATATTTTATAGCTCATCCAGTTCAAAAGTTACTCAAAAGCAGCAACACATGTTGCCGTGCAGTAGAAGGCCCTTTGCAAAGCTGGACCGGTGACCTCTTTGTTGATTATTGCTATATTTGGGTGTTAAACTTATTCGATTGAGGTGCAACCAGAGATTGACCATCACTCTGGCCAAAAACAGGTACACCCATCACATTACTTCAGAAAGGTGTTATCATCTAAATACGGTATGTCAAATTATGTTTTGTTTGAGAAAACAAAATTACCATTCTGCATTTTTGGGTAATTCTTTTGGAGACTTTTTGTTTGGTGTGGTGAGCCTCTGACACCGAACCACAGTCACCCACAAACCTTTGGTTTGCTAAACACTGTTTAATATTATTTCCCAACCGTAAAAATTATTTGTCATGGGAATTGGGGACATTTATGGTTGTCGATGATGAGCAGTACCAGGTTCTAGAAATTTTTGCCCGGAGGAGGTCCTTAAGCCTAAAATATTTTGACAGGAGGGTCTTGGCATCAAAATGTTTGAAGACCTCTGCTCTAGAGCCTTTGTTTAACTTTTTACAAATTGCATTTTAAATGGATCCTTTCCTGAGTCAGTGAGCTGTTTGATCCTATACCACTTGAATAACAGGCATTGGCATAGCCAATAAGTCTTATCTTTGGGACCTTATACGTGTTTAGCCATGCAGCACATTGTCCTGAGTGCTACAACATCTACTGTTACTTTACGGGCCACGGGTGAACAGCCACACATATCCATGGTTGGGTTTTCGTGCTATTTAATGACCACTGGAATTGCAATTCATGCCCAGATAGGGCAAGTCTGTAACCTAAAGGTATTTAAATGATGATTAAAAATAATGTTATTCAAATAAAGCCTTCACTAACTGCACTAGTCGAGGATGCAATGAAAACAAACCTATATTGATTAATGGCACGAGTTACTATGCATATTACTTGCTTATTTTTGTAGCTTCTTTCTGAAATGTGCAAGTAAATGCGGGATGAATGTGTCTTAGTGTCTGTAGTTTCAACAAGCTTGCTGGAAATTTGCATTGTGTTTAATAGTCAGTATTAACCAGGTTTTACCATGCGCAGTACCTAGAGGGAGCCTTAAGGCTCTCTTTTTAATGTATAGTGTGCCGTGGAAGGGTATTTAATGAATGAATTAGACTACCAATGCGTCACATAACCTAAAATAATCAAACGAAAAGGGTCTGATAATCATCAACTACCTTCCAGAGAAAGCCTGGAGCTCGGAATGAACTTGCAGCGTACCCAAAAAGAGCGTCTGGTATTTGATCTTCTTTGAAAAGCAACCCGGTTAGGTTTGGACATGCTTTGGAGACACTGCTGGCGACCCGTTTCACAAATGGATTATGTGTTAAAAATGCAGCGCAACATAAAATCACATCAGATACGACAAACTTGGGGGAGGTTAAGGTGTACTGCTGCGGCCAGAGCGGCTGATTCCGGAGTGTGTGGCTCACGGTTCGATCCCCGGCGCCGGCGGCAGCTCAGCATCATTTGACTCTGGGCAATAACTCACTTAATCTCCCCAATGGCCCCCAGCGCTTTGAAACCCTTAAGGGTGATATGTTCACCCTTTACAAATAGGAATGGTACATTATTATATCATAACCTCACTTCACTGCGAGCCATTTGTCAACTTCACCATACCTGGGTCCAGGCCAAGCTGAAGAGCACCATGACACTTTTACCCAAGGTATATACCATAGAGGTTTGAAGCCTGTCATACCAGATGGTACTGTTAAAGTTGACAAACTCCGCATTGGCATTCAACATCACTTAACATCTGTTGCAGGGCGATTAAGCGCCTCCTAAACATGAACAAGAATGATATTGTAATTTTTCATATAAAAATGAAAAAAAGGGGAGCTGGTTCTTGGATGGCCAACTAGTGATGAAGGCCATTCCCTATACATATCTGTATGTTTGAATGTACGAGTGATCAATTTTGAACAAAAAGCCTCACCTTTAACAATCGTTTGGTGTGATGCATTTCAATGTCTGTCACTTTGTTTTTATATAATTGCAGCAAAATGTCTTCCATTGCATTTTATGGCTGTGAGGCCTTTCCGAGGAAGGGTAGAAACTGGCTTGATCGTAAGGCAATGCCATTGGTGGGTTGCAGCTTCATCTCCTCTAAGCTGTCCCACATGAGCAAATCAGGTTTGAGTTTTGCCTTTTCAAACCTTCCCTCTCATTGGATGCTAATGATCTTCGTAACTGGAACTTCATTAAAAATGCTGAACAAGGGCTACTTTTAAAGGAATTGCACAATATTTCCATCTTTGTCAGCTCAATATGGCGTGACCAGCTATGGAAAATTATTTAAAAAATGTATTTTACAGAGTCCTGAACTGAAAATCTGACAAGTTTTTCCTTCAAAAAAGTGTTGCGGAAGCAGTTAGTCTCATTGTCAAGGAAATCTGATTTAGCACAATATTTCTCACGAGTGTCCTCACTCACCAGTATGTAAAATCCGAGTTTCTAAAATCAACTTCACCACTATTTAAGTACACTGTCTAGTAAAGAGGGTTTCCTCAGGCTAGGAAAGGTACATTTTTCAATTGGACAACTGCCCTGCAAATAACATTCTCAGCCAATAGGACAAGGGTATGTAACAATAAACGTGAACCCATTGCCCATGGACTTTGCTGCTGTCCAGATTTTGTGATTTCTTTCTTAGATTAAAAATTCGGTGCAACGCCCAAGCAAAGTTTGCCTGTTATAATTGTAATAAAATGCAACTACTGTGTAATTTTACTAACTGTGTACCACGTTACAGTCTTTGTGATTCAAATCCAGTTGTTGCTAGTTTTCTTACTAGCAGTTATTCTTTATTTTGTGCAGTTGGGTACTGTGTACAAGAAATGTGTTTGGTCAGTGGGCTCTGTGGATGTTTGCACTTTTAATGAAGCTTGTGCTCCCCCATGATTAATCTGATTTATAGCTTCTGGTCTAGGGGCGAGTGATGGTAGTAAGCGAAGCCCGCGTCAGGGTGCTTTGAATAACTATTGTTTATTGCATTGTGCATTCTGATGAAATTTGGATGATGAGTTTAATTGTTTTAATCTTTCTATCAAGTTTAATGATAATACTCGAAAAGCTGTGTATATAAATCTGTATTGAGATTATTTTTATTAACTATGCAATACAATATTCAAAGATTCGAAGAGTTACTATTTACCAATATGGATATATTGCAGTTAAACTCCTTATTTAATCGTATCTTATTCAAAGGTATACTTTTAACATATTGTAGATAGTGAAACTGTGCCACTAGATAAGTATCGTTTCTTAAGAGTTCAATACTCAGAGGTTACATATTCAATGCCCTTTGAGTGGAAAATTGTAAAATAAACGACAAAGGTAGCAAACAATGCAATTGGGCGCAATAAAATGTTTCGGCTGTCCTGGAAAACCTCCGCCCTTCTCAGATTTGTCCTTTGAAAACTCTGGGAAATCCCACTGGAATCACAAAAAAATAAACATGAAAATCAGACGTTAGATATGATGGAGGTATGGAGAATTCCATGTTCAATATGTTAAATGAAGACTACCACCCTACGGTTGAAAAGGAAAGGTAGCTGCCTGAACAACAGTGTCCAACCAAAGATGCCGCAGACAGCACAGTCATCTGATGAAGTTGTCATGCAAGGATGAGTGGTTGCACTCTTCGACTCTCTTCTAGAATGTCCAACAACAAGTTAATCGACTAGTCTTTATTAAAGTCTACTTCATTTCATCGTCTAACTAGCTAATTTTACTTTTAAAAAGTTTACCATATTTGGAGCTTGTCACTGTGAAGTAGAAGACATTGTTCAACATTAATGCGAAAAATAGACCGGATAGCCTAACAATCTAAATATCATGAACACAATGAAAATGGGAACATACACAACACAGCTCCTTACTCTATGGCCTAAACCCTGCTCACTTTCAGTTGTACTTCAGGTCTCCCGGTTCTAAGTCAATAAGCATTTCGTTCTTGGACTTTGATGATGGATTCTACCGGTAAACAATCACATAAGGTTGAACCACAAAACCTTCCCCTCGCAGCAGCTGGTAGCTTTGGATCGAGTACTGTCATGGGTGTGTAACTGGTGTCCACATGTGTGTATAGTAGATTTTGGAACCAGATGACATACGTCAAAGTGAGATCACAAAAATATCCCCTGGCCCATCTAGTCTTCCCATTTCTATAACTCTTGTGCATTGTGTGTCTGTGAAGAATTCATCACCTTGAACCTTCTGCATGCCCGCAACATGCTCACAAGCATAACAACTAGTGGCGGTGCCAAATTACTTTTACAAAAAGCCAAACAATGGTTTTTTTTCAATATATGGGGCAAATGATATTTTACGCGGAGCAATGGAAATCTTTTGAGTCTTTCCTGCACAAACATGGTGGCCCCTTATCTGGCTTGCTGATCTGTGCCTCAGATGAGTGTCCCCTTAGTAAGGCTAGTAGCTGGTAGCAGGCCAATTAACTGCAATCGGTTTTATCAAATTGCATACTATTAATGGACTGCTTTCGGTCTCAGATGATACCATTGGCTTGAAGCTCTGCGAGCGAACAGATGAGGTGCTGCTGGAGGAAGGGACTCAACGCAGTATGAAAGGATGTGTTCAAGTGCAAATAGTAGTCACACAACCAATTGCTCTCACTTCCAGTACAAGCCAATTTTCATTGCATACGTTGTATTTTTTTAATGGTGTTAAGATCCTCAAGAAGAAGAGCCAGGGAGTGGCCACAGGGCTTGGCTGTATTTACTATATTTAGCTATATATCACTGGTGTTCTATGGCACTCCAGGAGAACTATTGCCCTGCTGAGTATGTAAATGACTTCCATTTGCATTCAATGTATGTAAATGTATCTGATTTTGATATTCTTAAATTCCGGCATGGCTCCCACCTCCTCGGCTTCCTTTCTACACCCTTTCCCCATACACACCGAAGGCCGATAATGTGCATAACTTTGTGCCTCCTCATAATATGTTTTTAAAATATGTATATTTGTTGGGGTCTCTCACTACAGGTATGTAAGGAGTACAAGGGCGAGCAAAAGGTAGGATCCTGCACCAACGGGGCGCAGTGCAACAAGCTGCACATGTGTGGATTCTTCACCCGGGGCCAGTGTAGTTATGCAAAGTGCAGCCGTTCACACAACCTTCTAGACCCCAACAACACCCGACTGTTGCAGGCTCGTGGGATCAGCAAGGAGATGAGCCAAAACATCCATCTCATGCGCACCCACCAGTGCAACCAGGCCAAAAGGGAGGGCAGGAAAAATAACACCAGAGGTAATGCCTATAGAGTATGGAATGGAGTACTGCCTGCTGTGTATGTACCTTTTTATGCCTGTCAATTAGCATTTGTATATTCTTTCCAATGCCCCCTTTTCCCTGTCCTCCCTTTCAAGTCCCTCTCCTTCACCCCCTGGCGTTCCCCCCCCCTTACTCCTCTCCTTTCCTCTCCTATGCTCTCCTTTATTCTCCTCCCCTCCTCAACAAGGGATATCAAAAGAAGTGGAGATAATCAGAATTCTTTCTCAAACACAGTTACATTCATTTTGCTGTATCAGTAGTTGAACTACAGAGCTGTCAATCAGTTTCCATCACATAAGTGACCCGAGATCCACAGGAAAAACACAAAGAGTTGAATAAATAGGGGAAAAAAGGCCATTTAAAGGTTTTGTGAAAAGCTGTAGAACACTGAAATGTATACTCGGGGACATTGTAATTATGGGATTCTGCAGCGTCTGCCTTTTCTTCATAAATAACTATTTACCTAACTTTCTGTATAATCCACCACATGTTGTATATTTGGCAGATTCAACAGAAAATGCTGTTTCTAGATTAACTGGGTCAAATTCTAATTTAAAAAAGGTACCATATATGATGCAAGGCAGAGTGCTGTATTCAGGTAAACCGATACCAATGATGTGAATTCTTTGCCCGGACAGTATTGAGATGTATGAAATAATACTTCCACCAAATATGCCACATTATGCCGGTAGTTTGGCACAAAAGTAGTCCGGTTCAACTTAGAGGCAATGTGTAAAGTATTTATGTAGCACTCAAACACTAATAACATGGAACAAACACAAGCATAATCTCGATCAATTAATTGAAAATTAAAGTAATTTTTAATAAATAAAATGACACAAATACGACTATAATTCAATAAATACAATCAAACATATGAATTTTCAAAATTGTAAGTAGAAATTGTGCCTAAAAGCACAAAGTGCCCATATCGGTTATCTGGTCGGACTGTACCAGGTCAAAGTCAAAAGTTAAGGTCGACAACGATGGAGCGTGGGTCGGATACATGGTCCAGGTTTATTCTGGTGGATAGTTTACTTTCTAACCTAGTCCAGTTCCATGTGATAAGCACTAGTCAACAAGGTCGTTGGCAAGTGGGCTGAGGCTGGATTGGAAAAGGAATGTAGACGGTGATTTGCTGAAGTTTCAGGCATTGGTCAAAACGTTGCGTAGTCATCATCGGCACGAAAAGCTGGTCGATAATCGTAACATCGAGATGTTGGGAAACGTGGGGCGGTTGTTGTTGACTTGAAGAGCTTCGGGTGGTGAAATCCAGGGTCTGTATCTAGGAAGGTTGCGTCAGCAGTTGCATGGAGGTCCTGCGCTGGTTTTTATGAAGTCTGCTCACATTCACAAGGAGACTAGGGATGGTTCCTTTTCGACACGAAGACCTCAGAACCTCTGTTTTTTCACCTGGAGTCCAGTTCTTGCAGCTTTAGGGTTAGAGGAGTACACTTTTAGTACCAGCTAAGAGTTCAGTACCTGGGGGGCACCTCTTGTGATTTATGCCCCACTCCAGCAGAGCCAGCAGAAGGGTGCAGGCAGGTCCAGATGGTACTGGTCAGGTGGGCAGTTGCAGGGAAAGGCATCTGGAAGCTTGTTGTGTCCCTTTAGCTCAAACAGCAGGTCCTTCAGCTTACCCTTAGAATCACTTCTGGGGCTCGGGGTTCAAGGCAAGCAGATCCAGTATTCCTTCAGGCTTCAGACAGCACGGCGGTCCTTCTTCTGAGTAGCAACAGGTCCAGGAGTGTTGTGTGAAAGGTTCTGAGGGTTGCACTTCTATACCCATTGCCACCCCGATTGTCTAACCCTAAACTGGTTCTTGTCAGTTCTTTCATTTTCTGTGTGTTTGGCTGCAATCTGTCTAGGGGTTAAAAAAGGGCAAGCAGGACCAAATGTGGGCTACATTTGCCAGTGCCCGGGCAGGCATCTCCTGAAGCCAGAATAGGGCTAGGTGCAGCCCTCAGGCTACGCTTTGAAGTTCAGGAAGGGTTGAATACACTCTCCAGGCCATCCTGCTCAGGAGAAGAACACCTTTCCCCATACCAAGGCCCTTTTTTGCCCTGTCTGGAAGGAATACACATCATACCACAAGAGAGACATTTACAGTCGGGAAACAACCTTTACAACGCGGTCATTACATCGCGTTCCCTTTACAACGCATTCGTTACAACGACCACGTTGTTAGAACGTGATGCCTTTATATCGCAAGTCATTAGATCAACTTGCTGTAGGGGGCGCTCCAACCTAAGGAATAGTATAATTTACTATTCCAACACCTTCCCTACTGTTGCGCAGGCTGGAGTTGGAATAGTAAACTATACTATTCCTAAATCCAGCGCGCCCCCTACAGCAAGTCAATCTAATGACTTGCATTGTAAAGGTATCGCATTCTAACAACGCGGTCGTTGTAACAACTGCGTTGTAAAGGAACACGATGTAATAGCATGCGTTGTAACATGCTATATTCTTAACAGTCATGAAACTCTGGGCATTGGCAGAAAGGACATTTGGTTTAGGTAGAAAAATGTCAAATTTCTAAAAGTGGTAATCTGAAAATAGTATTTTAAAATCCCCATTTAAAGGGATTTTAAATTACAATTCAAACATGTGTAAAAAATACTTCTTTATCTGTTCCCAAAGTATAGTTATCACAAAATAAATGTAATAATGTAACCCAGTGTAAGCCTATGGGAGAGTTAGCCTTTCTGGTGTGAAATAATGACTTTTGGGGGTCTTCGCTGCTAGAAAATGTCTAATTTAAGTACATATGTCCTACTACTTAAATACCAGGCAGCCTGCCCTATGAGCCTTTAGGGCCTACCCTAGTTGTGACTTATAAGTGTTAAAAAGGAAGCTTTAGGTCTGGCAAGAGGTGGATTTGCTAGGTTGAAGTGGTAATTTAAAACTGCACTACAGGCTGCAGTGGCAGGCCTGAGATGTTTTGCAGTGCTACTTTAGTGAGTGGCACAATGAGTGCCGCACCACATATGTAGCATTTCATTTACAGTCCCTGGGTACATTTAGCACAAGCTACTATAAATATATTAAATGTGCCAATTAGGGGTGTACACATTTTTCCATGTCTAAAAGAGAGCAAACAAGCACTTTACTAATAGCTGGCAGTATTAAAGTGAGCAGAGTCCTAATGGCAACAAAAATGGGTTCCGCGAAAATAGGGCAGTGGGTGCAAAGCAAATCTGGGGCACAACCATACAAAAGACGGTCATTTCCAACAGAAGTCAGCCTCCTTGAAAGTCGGTAAAAATATTTGAAAACCGAAACATTACGTGAAACTCTATTGTGATTTCTAATACCAGAGTGTATCACTTCCTAAAAGTGCCTCATGTCTCTAGCTTTTACATTGGACAGATATTGAAATGTACCTCCTCGTTTCAGTATTATTTTTGAGTCTCAACGCAATCAACCAGGTACAAAAACATGTATTTGCATCTTAGCAATTTTACTAATGTTTACTTATAGTCAAAGACAGCTCTATTTATAATGTATTATATAATCTAGTACAACATAGTGGGGGGATTGTTAGGAAGAGTCTCTGCTAACGGTGCTACATTTAATGAGTGGAACAAGCAAACAAATTGTCATGTTTTAATTAATTTGATAATCGGATCATTACATTACAAATTATACATTCTGTAAAAGAGAATGTAAAACTATCCGAAATGCACGAATCAGTCCCGAAGACAGTATTTATAAAAACAAATTAACCCAAAATAATTTTTTTTTCTGTAAAAAAAAGGAAATCAGCACTTTTCATCCCAGTTCACATAAAATAAACAATTCTTATATCAAGCTCAACAGCATTGTGTAAATAGCTTTTTTTTATTAATGTTAATGTATTGCATTGATAGCACATACTTTCACTGGAATCATAAAACCTCTTCCATTCCTTGATTTGTGTATGGTATCACCGAAAAAAAATGACACTTTTTTGCTCAAATGTTTCTAATACCCACAAGAACACAATATGATTCAGCTCTTCCAAACCCTTACCAGAGTCTGAATATTCTGCTTATGGATAAACTTTGTGAATTGCGGGGTCTGCTGGAACTATGTAATTCTGTGGCTGCAGTGTTTAATGGAATTGCTGCATTTACCACCTAGTCTAACATTTGCTGCATAATTAGCATATTTCACCAAAACGAAAAAACTTTCCAGCTCGGACGCTATGAACGTTACTCAAAAAACTGCCCAAACGTGTTTCAGAGCAACGCAGACCCAAAGCAAAGGTTCATTGATGACCTTTCAGCTGCTGATTCCTTTATTCAGGTGTTAAACTGATACTACTGAGGCACAACTTTGCCCTCACAGTATTAGTAGGTGTTAAAATGACAAAATAATACTGTCACAGCTTAGGGCACAATATGCCGCATAATTTGTCTTTTCTTGCTGTAAAATGTTGTCAACCGTGCCAGATAAATCGGTCCTCCATTGACGCATAATTTCAGTCGGCCTGGCTAATTGTGATCTGAACAACTGGTAAGGGATTTCCTAGCTGTAACCTTGAACTCCCAGCCCCATGTCAACATCAGTCATATATGGGAGTTATGAAAATGGTCCATTGATCCTGATTTACTGGAATAATAACTTGCTGGAACATCTATATGAGAGATTAAGTAAAGTCAGAAAACTGTGACACTATAGATGAGTGCTACTTGTTGGATTGAAGCAACATGGAACCTAAATTGGAACTTGTGAAAGAAACATGTGCCTGTCAGAAAGGTTTCCAAGGAACATATGTGACTTGCAGACCCACAAAGACTTCCTGAAAACCATGTAAGACTTTTAATTACCAAATCATCCATTTCCTGTATTAAAAAAACAACCCTTTGCAAGTAATAGATCTGTGGCCAACGTGGGTCAAATAGATCACTGAACATTAAATCGACTACCTTTCGAGACGAGACCATGGGCAGTCAATATATTTAATAATAACTCACTTTTTTAGATTTAGAGAGAGTTAGGTTTCTCATTCAATTAGATAAGTATCAGGAATATTTTCTATTAATCTATCACTGACTGAATTTCTAGATCTTGTCAAACAGAGCAAGCCAGTCGGCTGATCTTCTGACTCTGTCCACCTCAAATCTTCAACGACATTCTACTATCAACTTCAGCCGTCATTCCAGCCAGAACACTCATCAACTCCGTAACAACAGGAACTTTCCCAGAAGGCTTAAAAAAGTCATAAATACACCTGCCATTAAAAAAGTCGCACTTGGACAAAATTCAAGACCCAAGACATAGCAAACAGGCCATTCCTGAGCAACTTCTAGAAAGAGCAGCCTTCGCCCAGATGGTACAATTCATTGAAGATCATTCCATACTTTCTGACTTTCAAACTGGATTCCATCCACCTAGAGGCTCTGAATCGGCCCTGATCTCTATCTGGGATGACCTTAAAATTTCAATAGACCAGAAGAGCGTTGGTGCCCTTCTCTTGGACCTTTCGGCAGCCTTTGACTCAGTGGATCATGATACACTTATCCAAAGACTTGAGGAAATTGGAATATAGGTTTCCTCATGTCAGCAAAATGTGATCTGCATTATTAAATACCATGTGCACATTAATCCTATGAATTCTAGTAGCTAACCACACTTAGCTGTTATAAGCAAAAACTCGAGTTAACATATTGTAATGAATTAAGTTAGCCTAATATTAATGCCATTTGGGATTTTGCCTTTACACACTTAAGGCTAATAGGCCTGCTCATATTTTTGCTGTTGTTTTGCACTTTTCTAATTTCTTCCTAATGCAGATGCTGTATTTTTACAGAAGCATTCTAATAGCTAGTGAATAGACATTTGTTATGTATTAAACAATTGATAAGTGAAGTTCCTACCGGAAGGAGGAGACGATGCCAGGATGTGGTTCTCATGGGAAGAGCTGTCTGTACCAGGAATTTTTTTCAGTCTAACAATTCAAGGACAGAGCCATGCATGGATTATTATAATAACATGAGAACGAGGGGAGTTTACGAGTTCCCAGAGTCCAGAAAGAAATGATTGTCTCTCAAGAGTGGGAACAGGCTGTAGTGTTGCAAACAAGTGTTTGGGGGAAACAGCATTTACAACATTGTTTCCACAGCTCAGTGCTCTTACAACGCAATAGTTAGTACCCAATACCTTTACATCGCAAGTCATTACAACGACTTACTGTAGGGGGTGCAAAGGTATTGGATATAAAATCCAACACCTTCCCTGCTGTTGCGCAAACTGGAGTAGGAATAGTAAATAATACTATTCCTAAGTCCAGCTCGCCCCCTACAGCAAGTCGTTGTAATGACTTGTGATGTAAAGGTATTGCGTATTAACAACGCGGTCATTGTAACTACCGAGTTGTAATAGCATGCGATGTATTCACATGCGTTGTAACATGCTATATTCAGTGTTTGTTGAATTATAATATTGTATTTTCCTTAGACTAGTTGACCGGAGATGTTTGCTGACATTGAGCTGAGAAGACCCTTCTTGCCTCTGCTAATCTCCAGAGTGCAAAGGCTTCATGCCTCATCAGAAACCTTCATTTGGTTTTCTTACCTTGCCTTATTTGCCTAAACCAAATGTCCTTCTAAACCTATCATTATTTAATAAAGATTCGGGTGTTTCCTCCATGAAACACACTTTCTGGATTTTCAATATTTTTGGTGTCATTTTGGTTCCTATTATGTTCTATCTCATAATAAAATATTGTCTTTTTGACTATTTAAATTTATAACGATAATGCTTAAGATTTAAAATCTGATTATCAATGACTTTAACCTTGTATGATGATTATATCCCACATTTGAGGTTTAAGAATCCCCGATCCAGCACTCTTTTTTTTTTTTAATTTTAAATGTCACAAATAACATTAAAACCATCTGTGTCCAATCCCAATCCTGTAGCTAGTCGCCTCACAAATATTCAATGCCATTTCCTCAATAGGAAAGAAACACACTAATCTAAACTAACAATATTTAGAACATTTATCGGAATTACTGGTGTGTGAAGCCTAATGTTAGAATATAGATTTCATCATGAGTTACATAAGGGGACTTACCAAGCCCAATTCACAAGGGTAAACTTAGACCTGAAGCATAAGTTTAGACCTGAAGTCTAAGGGCCCATTTCACAAAGGTGAAGTTATACCTAAAGTCTTAAGTTTAGACCTGAAGTCTAAGTTTACCTTTGTGAATCTGGCCCATAATGTGCTAAATTCTTCATCCACTCAGTGGAAGGCAGCACAGATTTAACATAAATACTGAAGAAGGTGGTAAAACCGCACAACTCTTATCTCAAGCTGTTAACCATCATAATGTGCAGTAATCTGGGATATCGGCACTTACACCGCTATGTACATTGTAATACCATAGATACTGGTGTTAAAAAAATATCCAAGAGGATTGAGTTATGCTAATTCTCTGTACAAGGTATTTGCCAAAGTGCATATTATTATCAAAAGCAATTAAACATGTTATGCACTTTAAATGAACGTTCATATTGCTGAATATTTTCCCATGTTGGGACTTTGAAGCCCTAGTAATTTATTTATTTATGCATATCTTTTATTATTAACTATAAGAAAGTTAAGAAAACATAAACGTTAATCATTTTACTAACACACCATACAGGCCGGAGTCCAGACCGGGCCCCGATATAACACAGTGGAGCCACACAAGTGTTTGTTTTTGCCATTATCAAATCCCTTTACTCACATATATAGCAGTAATAAACAATACAGACTCATATTGCCAGATATCAACCTGCACATGAAAAGAAGTGTCAGCAGCCGGAAAGGTCACGGGGGTAGGAGGCGCAAATCATCCCTCGCTTCCAAATTCCTGACTTATATGTCACAGATCATGCACCCGGTCCAGTGTCCACCTTGTCTGCGAGATTCCGTAAGAACATCCGCTTCCACATGCGGCCATTAAGGCAGCGGGACGAGCCATCTCAGCCTTTCTGGAGGGGTCTGTGATTTCCAGGACACAGTGATCTGTTATTTGAGTAGGATGAACGTCAAATCTACAAATCTGTGTTAGTATTGGTCCCCCTTAGATCTGGGGCTTGTGCCCTACAGGCAAGGTTCAGGTGTAACCTGAAATACCACATCAACTAGTATTGAGGTGATCCGCACAATCTCTGCCCAGGTCCATGCCAGTACGGAACATTCCCACACCATGTGTATGAAAACCGCACCCAACTGTCCACACCATAAACATGCCGATGAGGCGGCGGGTAACATGGGTGCGATATGTTGCTGTATGTATGGTGCACATAATTAAACTGCGTGTTGCAGAAGCACGTGCTATGGGATATGTTTTGAACCTGTTGCAGGGTATGATCCCAATGCTTATCTGACAGAGGCCCTCGAAAAATCACATGTCCAGCGTTTGCGCGCCTGAGTGTCCGGCTGGCAGCATTGAGTGAGTAGAACCGTATAGACAGCCGTTATGAGTTTGTGTGCACCCCTATGGGTAAGGGTCATGTGTAGCAGGTTTGCAGTAGGAGGCTTGGCATGTCCCCGCCCCCATTGTGCAGCAGCTGCCAAGTATGTTGCATTATATGTCAGGAAATGACCTGCTGGAATGCCACAAGCATCCCTAAAGTCCTGAAAGGATAGCAATATCTTCTCCCCATAGAGGTCCTCCGCATTCCCCGCCTCCTGCCAGCTCAGAATCTCATGATTGTGGAGAACCATCCGGAGCGCCGTCATTTGCCAAAGAGGGATCAATGGGGAATAGGATGGTGGGGTCGCCCTGCCACTTATCTTTCGCTTCCAGCAGTGCCATGCGACTTGCATCTGACACATCACATGAGGATCTGAGGTCCCAGTGAGGAGAGCCAGGTGTAAATGAATGTTCCATCCAGCAAGCTGCGCACCACAACCCGCTCCAAGCAGGGGGCCGCTCCCAGCCAAGGCACCGGGCACTGCAGTTGAGAAGCCACATAATAGAGCTCATATTTAGAGCCCCTAGTTCTCCTTCCTGCATTGGCTTGTGGAGCCCATAGTGCGCAACGTGGCACCTGTCTGATCCCCAGATCAGTTCCTCTAGGAGCTTGTTGAGATCTGTAAAAACAGCAGGTGGGGAACCTGAGAGGCAGTTCCATGAAAAAGTACAAGAAATGAGCGAGAATGTGCTTCTTGGAGATCGCCACCCTACGCACAAGGGAGAGAGGCAGCGGCGTCCAAAATGGCAGGGACACCCGAATGGAGTTCAGCGCTACACCAAGATTCCCATCACGATGTCTGCATTGGAATGGAACAAGTACTTAAATAGGATGAACTGCATTGTAAGTCTAGAGAGGGGCAGTCTACCCCTGTCATGTTCCGGGATCGGGCAAAAGGGGAACACACAAGACTTGGGCCAATTTACTCCCAGGCCCAATAGTGCCCCAAATTCCTCCATGAGGACATTCCGGTCTGGTAGCGAGGTCCCAACGCCGCACAGGTAAACAAGGGCATCATCAGCGTAGAAGGATACCACATGGGAAACCCCATGTGCCTTGATCCTCTACAAACGCGCTCACAAGTGTAGTTTACAGGCTAACGGTTCCATGGGTAAAGTGAAAATCATCAGCAATATCGGGCACCCCTGCTGAGTGCCCCGTTATATGTCAGAGCTACCTATATTAGCTTCCCCATCTTGACCCATGCCCCCGGTTGCCCACATAAGGCATGTAGTGATCTCCGGTATCCCAGGCCAAATTGCATTGCCTCTAAGGTAGCGAATATGTATCTCCACCCCAAGTTGTCGAAGACATTCTCTATATCAATCGAGACTGCCACTGGGACCCCGGCATCAGCCGGGAGGTCCCTCAGCAGTCCAAGAAGGCGATGGATGTTAAGGAAGGTGTTGCGGCCTGGGATGACCCCCTTCTGATCCGTATGCACAAGAGTTCCTACAATAGGCAGCAGCCGGTTCACCAGAACTTACCCTAGTATTGATATCTTCCTACAACACTATCTTGCTTGAACTGTGTTCCCAAAATCCTATGGTATACCTGTGAGATTTCTCTTTCCGACTTGTGTGGCTCTCCCTCTCTCCGAATGATATATGTTCAGTAAAGCCTTCAAGAAAAGACACCTTTAGAGTTGAGTAAGAACTAGTTCCGCAATCTCTCCCTCTATGCACTACACCTACTTGTTTTTAATGGGGTTTACTTCTTGAATTAGTAATCCGTATCTCCTCTATGGTGTCTCAACATTCAAAGTTCTTAACTCAAATGTGTTAGAAAACAATCACACAATGAATCTTTGAGTCGCGGTACAGAGATCTTTAGATGCCTTTGTAGACTTCATGTCTTCTTTGGACTTAAAAGTGAGCCATTAAAAAGTCTTATGTTATGGTGTTTGGACCCAAGTCAATAAAGTCGAAATTTTTCGCTGTCCCTGGCAATCGGATTGAGAAAGTTAAACATTTCTCCTAGCTACGGATTCTTTTTAACACCCAGCTATCATGGGATCCCATGTTGACCCTAAGGGCACAGCAAATGACCAGAGCCATGGAGGCACTGTTCCGTTTTGCAGTAAAATTGGGCCATTTAAAGAAATAACCACACTCTATAAAGCCAAATGCCTCTAACCTGCCACCTCTGGTGCTGGAGTTTGGGGCCTTAGCAATTGTGGTAAGCTCCAATTAGTAGAGAATACATTCATTAGACCGCTTCTGATGGTCCCCAAGAGTGCATCAACATGTTTTTGCCACTCGGAACTGGGCCTGGCGTACGTAGAGGATCGCATTGGCTTGCCCCTTTGCTTTTATGGGTGAAAATCTGGCATACACTAGAGCTAGATTTTTCAAGATCCATTTTTATGGATTGTATTTCTATGTCCTATACTGAGAGGATCCCCTGGCTCGGTTATCTGAAATGTGCATTCAGCAAATTGGGTGTGTAAGAGTTTTTTAATGATCCCCTTAACATGCCTTCTCAAGTAAAATTCTTAATTTCGTCTTTATATTATTCAAGCATCAGCGCACGCTTTATCCAGCAATCAAATCAGCAAAGCTCTCTGAGCATGGGCAATGTCAGCCTCCCTATTAACCAGATGCAACCTTACTTATCAATTTTTCTGGAGTCTCAACGTAGATTTTTCTTAAGATTTCGTTTGAGCTTCGTGCATTTTCTGGTAGCTTTTCCTAATCAGAGTGGTTGGTATAATAACCTTCGCCCTGCCATTGTGATAACGTTGAAAAACAATCTACTCTGCACTTTGTTTTGTGCACTATATAACCTATTGAGACCTACATTTTTGCTCCCGACATTGAGACCTTGTCACCCTTTTTCTTATAGAGAAAGTTTTAGTTATTTACACTTGCTTCACTCTTTTGATATTTGTGATGCTGTTTGAAATTTCATAAGAGGAGCGCTCAAAATACGAAAAAGATATTGATAAGTGAGTTTATTAAACTGCAGTGCATGCAATTGTTTTTTTCTTTTTCTCCCTTTTGTGTTGTTTGAACAAAAAAGTATGAAAGGGGACTGCTCTAAATTTTGCACATGCACTTTATCTATCCTACAAGGTGGGAATGTGATTCTCTTGGGGGACGTGTACTAGAGCTATTACTCACCTGGGAGTGACGCCACAGCCAAGGCACCATCGCCGCCACCGCCAAGAGTCTTGAGGGCACGACACCGAGCTCCATCTTCTGCGTCGCCGCCCCGGGACTGCAACTCCCGGCAGCCTCAGCGGCGGCGCGACCAATTGACGCGGTACAAGCGCCAGGAGGCGCCATAAATCGCAGGCAGACCGGCGGAGCGGGGGGACGTGTACTAGAGCTATTACTCACCTGGGAGTGACGCCACAGCCAAGGCACCATCGCCGCCACCGCCAAGAGTCTTGAGGGCACGACACCGAGCTCCATCTTCTGCGTCGCCGCCCCGGGACTGCAAGTCCCGGCAGCCTCAGCGGCGGCGCGACCAATTGACGCGGTACAAGCGCCAGGAGGCGCCATAAATCGCAGGCAGACCGGCGGAGCGGGGGGACGTGTACTAGAGCTATTACTCACCTGGGAGTGACGCCACAGCCAAGGCAGCATCGCCGCCACCGCCAAGAGTCTTGAGGGCACGACACCGAGCTCCATCTTCTGCGTCGCCGCCCCGGGACTGCAACTCCCGGCAGCCTCAGCGGCGGCGCGACCAATTGACGCGGTACAAGCGCCAGGAGGCGCCATAAATCGCAGGCAGACCGGCGGAGCGGGGGGACGTGTACTAGAGCTATTACTCACCTGGGAGTGACGCCACAGCCAAGGCACCATCGCCGCCACCGCCAAGAGTCTTGAGGGCACGACACCGAGCTCCATCTTCTGCGTCGCCGCCCCGGGACTGCAACTCCCGGCAGCCTCAGCGGCGGCGCGACCAATTGACGCGGTACAAGCGCCAGGAGGCGCCATAAATCGCAGGCAGACCCGCTTCGCGGGACGCGCGCGGGACGGCGCCGGGCTAAGCCCGGGCAAAGGGCGGGCCCTCTGTGGCCCTCCGTGGACCGACGAGACCGGCCCCGGCACTGCACCCTGCTCAGACGCATAGATCTAGGAATACATCTCATTGTAAGTTGCATTTACATTATTACTGTGGCAATTTGAGTATTTGATACAGTTATCACCATGACTACAAGCATGCCGAGTCCATTTCCTGCCATGGCTGATAGACTGGGAACTGTAATGAACGGTACTTTGGATAATTATCTAATCAAGACTCCATTTACAGGAACAACCGAGTCTTCCCTAGCAGAGCGAAGACTTGAGCGCAGACGCTCTATTGAAATTATCAAAACCAGGGCATTGTTTGAGCTCAATTCCACAGCTACCCCTGTAAATGATTGCATTCCTGTACCAGCCCTTGTTGACGATACTCTAAGTACAGAAGGTGTACCCTTCTTGTTGAGAGAATGTGTAGCACCCTGTACTCCCTCTACCGGAACAGTTATTATTGATTCGTCACTTGATCTACCCAGTTCTCCAGGAACTTCGAAAATTGTGTCACCTACCTCCCATAAGTCTAAAAAACCTAAGAAAGCTGTACAACCAGCAAGGCAACTTCCACCACCTGCTAAGAGGAGACGTAAAGGGATGGAACTTACAAAACAAAGGATGAGCCATACCGTTTTTGGGAAGAAGGCGACCCCCTCCAGTTCTAAAGTTATATCCACTGTAATTACTAAGGACATGCCCGGACCAGACACTGTTCCCATACCAGCGCCGACCTCTGCACATATAGAGGTGGCACACAGTACTGAACATTGTCCTAAAGATAATGGGTCCAATATCAAAATTACTAGTAACCTTGTGGACACCTTCGAACTGATATTGCGTTCTTATACTCTAGCAATTGTAGAAAGGTTGGAAAAAATTGAGAATCGACTAGGGAAAATTGAAGCAGACCTTGATAGGAAGTCTTATCCTATACAATTAAAAGCTCAATTAGAACCCGATCAGGCCCAAGCCCACTCATCTGGGGGAAATCCTGTTGTTAAAATTCGACCACCACTAATTGATAACGGGTTAGTCGTAAACATAGTTCCCACTAATCCATCACTAGGCGACCTGTCCCCTGGTAGTAATTTAATAAGAGTGCCAGTCCTGATCTCTAATCCTACTCCGAGTAATAGTATTACTAACCAGCCAAATCCTCCTGTGTGTAAAGCACCAGTTAATACTACTTCCCATCCTACAATCCCTGAAAACAATATCACTAACGATACGGGTAAATGTTCAGATGGGTTACAGAGACATGAGGAGGGAGGCCGGAGGCAGACCCAAGGGAATCAGTCTAGGGGACCCTTACCGGATCTTCCACCTGAGGCTGTCCCCTATGTTGTGATTCTAACGGGGGTACCTGAGCTTTCAGTAAATAAGAGAGAAGGTTTCTTCCAACTTAAGAATAAAATAGCACATTGGCTGGCACTACATAGGCCGATCACTAGTAACATTAATGGCGAAATAATCCATGTACGCCGGCTTCAATGGTTGGGGGGTAGACCTAAAGATATTAGGGGGGATGTGGTTGTGATAAACTTTAGAGATCAAAATGCAGTACGTCATGTCTTGAGCTGGCCAGGGGTCAACTGAGGTAGTTGCATTACTCCACGTCCCCTGACCTATTTCTATCCACGATCTGCTGTATTTCCCCATCAGACTAGGGGCTACACACTATCTAGTATTAAACTTCCCGATGTGTCGAATCTCAGGAACCTAGCCATAACGTCAGAAGACCTTGAGTAGAATATGGTACCTACTAGGCCAGGTTTCCCTGCACATAGGAGCTGGGATCACCCGGCACCTTTCACCCCACTGGAAGTTTCTAACCGGTTTAACATCCTTAGTGGTTTGGATACTTGTGATTGAAGTTTACAGCCACCCGGGGAGGAGCCAGTGGGTATGGTTGAGACCTTGGATAGGATTTCGCCCACTGATTTAAATATATCCGATAGAGGTTTCATTCTGGCTGGTGTTACTATCAATGTACCAATTAACTTTGCTCGTAGCATAAAACTGACTACTCAAGGAGACCGCATAAACGAAACACTTAATCATGGTCTAAATAATTACGAGATTTATGCTGGGGCTACAGGCTCTTCCATGCCAAGCAACCTCCAAGATAAATCATGCTATATTGACCATTCGGGAGAAGGTAACGGAAATAAGTCTTGCGAAAACTGGAATATCAATGGCACAGGAGTTTCTGTAACTGTCCCAAATGATACAACTTGTAATGCGGAGAGCCAGTTTCTAGTTTCATGGAATGTGGCTGGTTTAAAAAACAAGTTGACCTCCAGTGACTGGGCCACTTTCATTGACAATTTTATGATAGTAAACATGCAAGAAACATGGGCTTTAGAACCCCAACATAGAACTGGGTATCTCCACTTTGCAATACCTGCAACGAAAACAAATAGAGGGAGACCCAAGGGGGGATTGACTACCTGGGTAAAACAGGACGACGGTTTTACTATTTCACAACTTGAAATTGATTCAAGGGATATCCTGGCGGTTAAGCTGAAATCTTCATCGTTTGGCGAGCTCATTATTTTTAATGTATATGCCAGAGGAAAGCCAGGAGGGAAGCCTTCTGAAGTTGTAACGACACTGGGACACTATACCAATATTTGGAAGGGACGGGCAAACATGCTAATTTGTGGTGATTTCAACTGCTCCTATGAGCCCCTGGATCAAACAGATCTGGAGCTTACGGAGGCAGAGGATATCTGCTGGCAGATTCCCAGTCTCAGTCTTGCCCCTATCAAACGGTGGACCCAGGCCGCCCTACAACTCAAGACTTTTAGTCTTGAGTATGGTTTGAGAGCAGTGAACGGTAGGACCCGAGGTGATAAGCAGGGCAACCCAACTTTTAATAACGGATTGTGTACCAGTAGAATAGATTATATACTGGTAAACCTTGAATTTTGGTCTAACATACTCGACATGATAGTTATAGAACGTATGGAAAGTGACCATAATCTTTTAAGCCTTGAGCTGCAGTTATACAAAGGGCAGGGGTCAACACATGTAGATTTGATAGGCGATATCATCTTGACAAATGATACTCGGCGGCTTAGATGGGCAGAGTGTCTGTGCAAGCCTGAATCGATTAACAAAATGAATGAAATGGTAAATGAAGCAACAATTGAAATGCTGGGGCAGCTGGATTCTGAGGACTGCTGCAGTAGGGTAATTCACACCCATTCGACCCTTTTTCTTAAACTTAGTACTTTTTTTAATATTCCCAGGAAAAAGCACCCCGGTAAGGGGAATAGAAAACAAGCATCATGGTATGATAAAAATTGTAGGCTCGCTTACAAATCCTTAGCTGATGCTGTGCGATCCACCGATAGGGAAGTTATAAGGGCGGCAAGGATTCACTACAAAAAGACACAAAATGTGGCGAAAAAAACCTGGGACACTAAATACTGGGACGAACTATTGGCAGCCAGTCAGTCCAGAGATTTACCGGACTTCTGGCATCTTGTGAGGTGGGGCATGGGAAACCAAAAACCAGCCCCGGTTAACCATGTCCCACCAGAAAAATGGGTAAAGCACTTTAAATCCCAGTTTGCAAATATGAATAATGTCCCGCCACCCGTACTAGCTTCTCTTAGCCCCCTTCTGCCAGTTACTACATTAGTGTTCACCAAAAAAGATGTCGAATGTGCCCTCAATTTAATTCCTAAAGGTAGGGCTCCGGGCCTAGACAAAATTCCTGCAGACTTGTTCTTGCATAGTAGGTCAGTCTGGGTCCCTTATATCGAATTATTGGCGAACACTCTGGCTAAAGGCACCATGGTGCCAGATTTATGGCGGGGAGCTGAAATCGTACCAATTTATAAGAAGGGTGACCGAGCTGACCCGGGAAACTACAGGCCAATTAGCTTAATAGCCTGTATTCAAAAAGTGGTGGCCAGAATGGTCCTTCTCAGGGTCCAGACCTGGATTGAGGAATCAGGAATCATGTCCACTTTACAGGCTGGTTTTCGACCCCTGACCAGCACGGTGGACCAAGTTTTTAGATTTTCCACAATATACTGGAAATGGGTGATTCTGGGGGGAGGCACATTGTATGCAGCCTTTGTTGATTTAAAGGCTGCATTTGATTTAGTACCGAGAGACAGGCTGTGGAGAGTGCTCCGTGATCAGGGCATCCCACCTGAATTACTTGCAATTCTGATTACATTACATGAAAATAATTATGCGCAGGTCAGGTGGGGTAACCAGAGCCAAGTGACTGACAGTTTCCCAACTGAAAGGGGTGTCCGGCAAGGATGTGTGCTGGCACCCACATTATTTACATTGTATATAAACAAAGTTATTGAATACTACCAAGACTCTACAACCGATCCACCTAAACAGAATGGCATCCCCGTCCCCCTTCTGATGTTTGCCGATGACACCCTCCTACTATCTAAAACACAGGAAGGGTTACAGAAGGCAATAGTCTGCTTTGAAAAGTTTTGTAATGATTTCGGCCTTTCTGTTAATGTCTCCAAAACCAAATTTATGACAATGCATAGGCACCGGATCATCAGGGGCAGAGTTTATATGAATGGGGAATTACTAGAGCAGACTGACAGCTTTAACTATCTGGGCATCACATTGGGCTCCAGGTTACAGTGGAAGCCTCATGTGGCCCATTTAATCTCTAAGCACGCGCAACTTTCAGGCGCACTGCTGAGAGAATTTAAGCTGTCAGCCACCAAACCCATAGCCCCAGTATTAAAAATCTATGACTCGAGAGTAAGATCTTCCATGCTATATGGAGCTGAATTGTGGGGGACGTCTGATATAGCAGGCTTACAAAAAGCACATAATAGGTTTCTTCGCTGTATCACAGGCCTCCCACAATCTACACCATTAATACCTCTTCGCATGGATCTGGGGTGTCAGAGTCTAGAAAATATTTGTAGATTTAGACCAATTGCCTATTGGAGAAGACTGTGGGTCACCCCCGAATTGAACCACTATGCGATGGCACTTTTGGAGACGCGTAATATGGATACAGGGGAAAAAATTCCCTGGTTCAGGAAGGTAAAAATCCTTTTAAAGTCCTTAGGAATGGGGGATCTATGGGACAATCCACAGGGGACAATAATTCCCACCAAACAGGAGTTGAAAGAGGCCTACTGGTTATATATATCCCAGGTGAAATTCCAGTCACATACAAATCCTTCACATACCAAGGTTTTTTTGGAGTTGAAACATTGTATTGGGTATGAGGAGTACTGGGATTTGATCACATTGCCTCAAGATAGGAAATTATATCACCAGTTTAGGGTAGGTACTCTTCCATTGAACACGATTACCTGTAAATGGGCATCTAACAAAAACGATCAAATGTGCCCTTTCTGTAAGATATTTCGTGAAACCATAGCACATATTTTGTTTATTTGCCCTGTATATAAGGCCCCCCGCCTAAGATGGATAAGAGCAGTTTGCATCCAGAAGGGTATTAAGACGGGGATTTCTGCACTAAGAATATTTCAATCTGATAGTTCTGAAGTAATAGTGATTGCCATAGCTAAATTTCTGAAATGGATGTGGTTAATCAGAGCCGGGAAACTGAAAGCCCTTCAGCTGCCCTAAATGTAAACCAGTATAACGATGGAATTTTTTATACTTTTTAAGCTTGGTTTTATGGAAAGCAGATATTTATATTTTTTTAATTGGTCGATTAGGAATACCACTTATGCAGTAAAACAAATCATGTTGCTCCTAGCATTAGTACCATGAATTCTATATGTACAGCCCAAAATTGGAAATGTTTAATGATGAAATGTTTTTTTTAAATGTGTTTTTGTAAATAATGATGAGTTCTGTTTTTAAATTGTCTTTCATGACTTGAAGTCGAAATAAAGACTGTTTGATTGATTGATTCTCTTGTATTTATGACAGAATTGGCAAGAAAAAAATACTGGAATAGACTTATTTTGGGTTGCTGTTTTGCTATTGAACTTATCTGTCTGCATTTTCCATTGTTTTCACTGGACTCAGCAATATTTTAATGAATTTGTTTCTTTGACTTAAATTATATATTTTTATTCTTTGACATATTTTACTGAATGAGTTATTTGTGTGCTTTTTTGATTTACTTGTCAAATCGAATAAAGTTTCTGATTGATTTATTGAGTAGCGTTACATATCAGGGCACAGTTTCAAATCATAAGCATAGAGGTAAACATCACATCATGATATCATGAGCACAGTGTTAACTATTATAATACAACACAGTGCCTTAGTGAAAACATGTTAGTCACTATCCAAAGTTCATGATACTAAGTCTTTGTGTTCTTTGCCAGGTTCAGGAGCCTTGTCGCGTAACCAAACATCAGGTGAGATTTTAAGAGAAGCATCTGGCGCAGCGCATTACCGCCGGAACCAGGTCTGAAGCTATGTTTCTTTGTGTTCTGTTTTTCAGATGTGCGCAGCCCAAGGGAAGGCGCTGCCGCCGAAGGAATGCCACCGCGGAGCAGGAGACACGAGCTGGGTACAGGTGAGACTCTTGAACAGCAAGCAGGGCTTCTGGAACGGGCTTAGCCTTAAATAGCAGCCGTGCCCGACCGCACCCATGATGGTTGCTGCCTTCCCGATGTCTCGCGAGAAGCTTAGGCCCGTGGACTGTCAATGCTGGGCATTCACTTGCACGCAGGCTCTACGGTGCCTGCGTTGCTGTAAGTGTGCACTCCGGGTCATACACTGATCCTTGCCACCATCATTTCGGGGCATATATTGGTCATTGGTACCCACCCTCAATCCGTGCGACAGTGCTACCCCGTCAGGGCAATCTGTAGGGGCACACATCATTGTCCATGCAGCGGAGGCTGCTTAGGGGGCTCTGCAAGCCCAACAGTCTCTAGAAGCGGGCAGTGGCCCGACATAGTAGGCGCTCAACGTGACATTCACTCCTCCCATTTGCCCAAAAACTCTCAGAAACAGAGCGTGTTGTTCATGGTGTAGCCTTTTTATTAACGAAACAGGTAATTCACCAGTGACCAACACAAGAGTAACAGTATCCCTTTGGATATAAAATTATCAAAGCATCACTCTTTAGCGGTATTAACATGACGAAGGCTGCAAGGCAATTAGGCACGACATTACACTTGAACTTGAGCTTGGCCGTACACTTTAGTGGCCTTGGCCTGTCAAAGGCAGTAAAGAAGATATGCCCCACATTACATTTGAACTCTTGAACTTGGCCATACACTTGAACTTGGCAGTCTCGGCCCACCAAGCCCCTCTCTGCTGTGCACATTGTGCCAGCAGGCCGCGACGCGCTACAGCGAACAGTTGCACTACTTGAAAACCAGAGCCCCGCATGGCACACTGGCATGCCCACCGGGGTACCTGCACTCAGGCGGCCTCCCCAAGGTTCACCTCAGTCCATACGTTGTGGGTTAGGGCAGAAGAGTCCAGGACCACCAGCAGGTCAGTCCCCCCTTCCGCCTACCCTCTGCACACGTGGCTCCTACCCCCTCCTGGAGGTCATCCAGTTGCTGAACCGCCATTGTTGTGCTTGCCCTTTTGTTGTTAACTGTCACCGTTCCACCCTCGCTCTCTTGCCGGGTGGGTGGGTGGTCGACGATGTGCCCCTGCAGCTTGCCGGAGGTCCAAGGGGACAAAGAGGCTGAAGATCACAGGGCGCGGACTTAAATATCCTTCCAGCGCACCCCGATGACGTCACCTCATTCAGCCCCCTTTTCGGCCCTGGGGAAGGTCCAGTCCCGTGGCGCTACTAAGGGCGCCCCTCCTCTAGGCGCGGGAGGTGCCTGTCATAGTAGGCGCACAACGTGACATTCACTCCTCCCATTTTCCCAAGAACTCTCAGAAACAGAGCGTGTTGTTCATGGCGTAGCCTTTTTATTCATGAAACAGGTAATTCACCAGTGACCAACACGAGAGTAACAGTATCCCTTTGGATGTAAAATTATCAAAGCATCACTCTTTAGCGGTATTAACATGACGAAGGCTGCCAGGCAATTAGGCACAACATTACACTTGAACTTGAGCTTGGCCGTACACTTTAGTGGCCTTGGCCTGTCAAAGGCAGTAAAGAAGATATGCACCACATTACATTTGAACTCTTGAACGTGGCCATACACTTGAACTTGGCCGTCTCGGCCCACCAAGCCCCCCCTCTGCTGTGCACATTGTGCCAGCAGGCCCCAACGCGCTACAGCGAACAGTTGCACTACTTGAAAACCAGGGCCCCACATGGCACACTGGCATGCCCACCGGGGTACCTGCACTCAGGCAGCCTCCCCAAGGTTCACCTCAGTCCATACGTTGTGGGTTAGGGCAGAAGAGTCCAGGACCACCAGCAGGTCAGTCCCCCCTTCCGCCTACCCTCTGCACACGTGGCTCCTTCCCCCTCCTGGGGCCATCCAGTTGCTGAACCGCCACTGGGCGAGAAGCTCCCTGGCGCGCTCGCCCTCCACCCCTAGTATTGTTTGTATAATGAGCCACTGCCCTTCTACCAAAATATGCCCTCCATCCTGATTCCACCGCTCCCTTTTATAATCTGGGCCGCCCTGTGATAAATTACCTGCCCCCTCTCAGTGGCCATCGAGTTGTGAAGGCCCTAGTTTACACCATCTCCTGTTTCCCCTGAATTAATCCATGTACCCCTGCCAGGAACCTGTAACAAGCTGTATTTCCACCACCTGTATCCTAAAGGGAACTACTACCCCAGGCCCTCCATAAAATATCCGCCTGTACGAGTGCCTAGATGCTAGCACAACCCAATTAGACTCCCCTGGGCTACTGGGGCAGCGGAGGAAGTGTTGGACCCGCTGCCTTTCCTTTACTGGTCGCCTGTATCACTTTCTTCCCCAGCTTGTCCATGGCCTTAACCAGAACCCCCTTAACTTATACTGCCTGCGTCATCCTACTGGCCACATATAGAAACTTCCCCTCAGACCATTGGTCATTGAGCGGTGGCGTAATAACGCACCCTCCTACAGCCTTGTGATAATTTACCAGGCCCAAGAATGCTTTAGATAATGTCTTGGCAACTAACCTCAGGAGCTGGCACATTGTCCAGAAGCCTCTCTTAATGCCCACCGAGTTGGGAAGGCCCCAACTCTATCTCCCGTTTTCACTTATGACATCCACCTCCCTCCCCAAGGAAACTAGTCCCCTAGGGCCTCCAATAGCAATTCTGCCCACCAGGGTGCCTGCAACCTTGGTGCAACCCTAAATGTACTCTCCCGAGCCTCTTCGGTATGTCCATGAAGTCCGGAACCACCCGCAGGTCCGACCTCTCTGTCACCAGCCGGGTGACGTCCGGGACCACCAGCAGGTCAGTCCCTTCTGTCACCAGCCATATGCCCCAAAAGCTAAGTCCAGGCTGATGACAACCATAGCCAACTTCACCAGAAACCTCTGGGAATCCCCATGACACAGCGTGTGTGGATGCCTGTGTTGTGACCCATCTCCCAGCAGCTCCAATGTCAAAGAAGAACTGCCGCCTACTACCCTTACCTGCTGACATCAGCCATAGTCAACTTACCAACCGGGCACCTCCTTGTGCCTAGAAACCACTCAGCTATGCTACATATTTGTGTCCATCAAAAGACCCTCTTGTGCAGGACTTTTAATGGGCTGAACTCCTGCACAACCGCCCTCTGAGCTATTGCTCCACCCACTGACAAAGGCTGCTCCCTCTGTGAGAGATGTTGCTTAGCCCCTTACTGTTAAGACCTGTGGTTATAGGCCGCCACAGGAGTATAAAAGTCTGGTTTTGCTTTGCCCCTTACTGTTAAGACCTGTGGTTATAGGCCGCCACAGGGGTATACATGACTGGTGTTACCATGGTAATATAACCCCTGCCGCGTAATTACCCTGTACCCGAGGTGAAGTTTGTAAATTGTACTCCATCACCACCTTTATCAGGGAGCCTCTAGTTACCATATTCCCTGCTATGTCTCCTAAACTTATTAATCTTCCCACCCCCACATGGCCAACGCTATGTGAAGATGGCGTTGCCCTTGGTCGAGGGAAGCCGAGGCTGGATGATTTAATGTTTGCCTGGTAACTAGCCAGACCCTGTAACCCACGCAACAATACTCACTGCTCAGCCCCAAACGGACTAATACCCTGACGGTTATAATGTCCCCCGTAAAAACCCCCTATGTGAAAGGGATACATACTGTTCCATATGGGCACAAACTGGTGGTTGTAAACTTGGGTTTGGGAGGGGTCCTCCTGCAACAAATGCCTTGAGAATGCTTTTTACACCGTCTCCTCATACTTATTAGCATCACCGTGAGAACATAATGAGAAACCACATCCATGCCACAATTGGTTCCCCTGCACTAATGGCTCAAGGGTAATTGTAAGAAGACAAAATGTCAACTGTTTTCTGACTTATTAGCAGCACCATGAGCATATAATGAGCAACTCCATCAAGGCCAAGACCGGTTTCCCCCCTGTGCTATCACACCAGCCATGTGATTATGTTGGCGGTACAGAGTTTATGTCCCTTGTGCTGAACTGACCAGGACGTCACGCAGATAACTGGAAGAAGGCACAAGTTTATAACTGTGTTAGGAGTGGAATTACGGGTTGAGTGCCCAGCTCTGTGCGGGACCATTATGGCTGGCCATTTTAACCGGACCGGGTTACCCCCAGGAAAATTAGTTATTGCCACTGACTGGAGTATTGGGACCAAACGTACTGAAAGTGACCGAGACCAATGGCTGATTTCCTTACTGCTAGTAACGTTAAACCAGAAGTGAGTATGCGCTGCCTTTACCATAACAACATTGTCTGGTTTTAGATCTACAGAATTCTGAGCACATGTTACATTGCAGAGGGTCAAACCGGAAGTATGTGTCAGAGAGGGTCAGGTGCTCACCTGTTTTTCTGCAGAAGCGCCCTGGAACTGATGACAAGGTCCACAACGTCCCCAACCACCTATTGTGCTTATCTGACTCTGTCACAATGGTAAGTATGGGGAAGAAGGGAAAAAAACAAGGAAAGTAGGGGGGGAATCTCTCGGCTTATGGCATCAACCAGGAGTCCTTCGCATAAGTGGAACTACAAAGGAAAACATAAGATAAGTACACGGTCTGTATAATGCTCTCAAATGTACGTACTTAACTAAAGGAATTCAATTCTTAGATAGTACCTTAATCAGCCCTTCTTCTAACTATCACTGAATTCCATAAACTCATCTAGATCACTGGGCTAAAATAAGAAAAGGGAGAAATCAGTACCAACATACTCAAAGTCTTAGGCGTTAGAAAGTCTTATGGAGTTATTATGCTCACCAATCAGATCTGATACTTGTTGTCCATACATTGCAAATCCTTAATGTGAACTGGATGATGGCTATTCTTCGCATTTAGAATGAATTTCTATTATCATGGAATAAGCCAAATTGCATACGTCACAACTGGAATAAATAAAAAGGAAAAACAAAACAAAAAGGAGGCAGCGTATACTCGCTGTTACCGTAACTCCTCCGATAGGAGAAATGTCCACAGTTTCTTGGCACCTTCTTTATTGTTCTTACGCTTCGTAGAAATGCAGGCGAGCTTGACGGTTGAGGCAAAGAACCCCTAACACTGGTGTGAGGTAAGGAGTAATGTACTAACTCCCCACCGGTTATGAGGGGTAGTGCACCAGGACGTACAAAGTAGGGGCAGCTCCACGAGTCGAGTGAGTGACACCGCTTAACCCGGCTGGCCGACGGAACAACAAGTCCGGCCGATGGCCGGGGCCCGTGATACTCACCACACTCGCCCACGGAACCTACCCTCTCTGTAGTCAGGCGCAGGAGAGGTAAAAGCACCGTCTCTGGAACCAAAAGACGAGGGACAAAGTATGAATCCGAAGTGGTTCGCTTCCTCACAATGAACTCACAGAACCGGATCACACTGAATCAAGAGTCCTCGAAAATTCAGGAAACTGGAAGATACACTCGGGATGCAGGATATCCAACCGGAAACCAAAGAACGGGGATATCTTTACGCAACGCGCGGATTCCGGCGGAAGTCAAGCTTTAATGCCTGCCTGACTTCCTCGCGCATGCGTGAGAGAGCGCCGCATCTAGCTTAATGGTGACGGCAATCCTGACAGTATGTATGTGCTGCCTTTCCCTTAACAGCATTGTCTGGTTTTAGATCTACAGAGTTCTGAGCATATGTTACATTGCAGAGGGTCACTGCCACCTCGATCCACTAAGTGGAGTCGCTGGTGTCTACCCGGGGTCGGTGTGTAATTGATGGGTCGGATGAGACTTGCACCATTAACTGCCCGCGAGGGCGACTGCAGAGCTAGCAAGGGCTGAGAACCCATTCTTGCCTCCCATGACCTTACTGGAGTTGGTGAAATGCCTTTAATGTATTCATTTGTAGCACCGCCCCATTTGGGAACTCCCATTCCACCAGTAGTCTTCATGGTGCCCAGAATTTGCCCATGGTAAAGCGCTAACTCTGGGCACTTCCTACATAATGATGCCCCTACCCTAGGCGCAGGGAGATGTACCCTGCGCCCGTCAGATGCCATCCCCTGCAGACCGAACACTCCTACATCCCATTCCGTTACCTCATTACGTGTACAAATGTCTACTTTATTTACGTACTTGAGGTTCTCGGATCGTTCCTTTATGTTGCCATTTAGACACTTCCAGAAACATGTGTTTACCCGGATCCAAAAAGATCTAAAATTAACCTAATAAGATATTTATTATTAACTTATTTTTATTATAATGCATGCATTCCTCCATCCCAGGCATTAACCCCAATCCGCTTTTCTCTGAGGCAAAATCGGACCCTGCCAAGACTTGCTCGTGTTTCATTAAGCTTGACCTGAAATGCTAGCCAGTATTAACGTACATTCATCGCATTCCATACCGAGCAATCTGAATGGAACCAAATAATTAAACGTACAGAAACCTCCGCTACCAGCCCTTCCTCAAGGACAACATCAATCAGAGCTGGCTGGATGCTCACCTAGTCTCATTATTTTAAGTTACATAGTCGTACAGAATCCTCTAATCCCAGTCCTTCCTCAAGGATGAACATAACTCAACCCTGACCCGAGTGCTCACCCAGTCCCCTTAAGTCAAAATACAAAGCACCGTGGCATGCTCGAGTTTGAACATTTCCACCGTGTTTAAAACAGCCGCTATTTCAACTTGCCATCTGCGCGCAAGTAATAGTATTTGCGTGTATTTCCTTTCAAACGCGCCCATTCGACCTCAGTGTCATGTTCAACCGGCAAGTAACATAATGAAATACGGAATATAAGCCATGTCATAATATGTTCACCCGGTCACAAAGTCACGTTACAAAGTCGTACAGAAACCCCCCATACCATTCCTTCAAAGACAAACCTAAATTAGCACTGACCGGGTGCTCACTGAGTCCCAATATTTAAATATACAGAGCACTGTGGCGCGCTCGAGTTTGAACATTTCCACTGTATTTAAAACAGCCGTTATTCCAACTTGCCATCTGCGCGCTAGTAATAGTATTGCATGTAGTTCCTTTCAAACGCGCCAATTCGACCTCATTGTCATGTTCAACCGGCAAGTAACATAATGAAATGCGGAATATAACCCATGCCATAATATGTTCACACGGTCACAAAGTCACATTACAAAGTCGTACAGAAACCCCCATACCATTCCTTCAAAGACAAACCTAAATCAGCGCTGACCGGGTGCTCACTGAGTCCCAATAATTCAATATACAGAGCACTGTGGCACGCTCAAGTTTGAACATTTTTACCATGTTTAAGAATAGCCGTCATTCCAAATTTGGCATCTACGTGCTAGGAATAGTATTTGCATTTATTTCCTCCCAACCGCGCCCACTTGACCGCATTGACATGTTCATACGCAATCGGCAAGTAACTTAATGAAATAGGAATTTAAAAACCATGACCTGATATGTTCACTCGACCACATCATTTCAAGTTACATAATCGTATAATCCTGCCATAGCATTCCTTGAAGGACAAACCAAAAATCAGCGTTGACCCGGTGCTCACGAGGCCCCAGTATTTCTATGTACAGAGCACTGTGGCGCGCTCAAGTTCAAACATTCGTACCGTGTTTAAAAACAGCCGTCATACCAACTTGCCATCTACGCGCTAGGAATAATATATGCATATACTTAGTTTCAAACGCGGGCCTTTTGACCTCATTGACATGTTCTCGCGCAACCGGCAAGTAACTTAATGAAATACGGAATATATACACCATGATATCATATGTTCACCCGATCACATAATATCAAGTTACATAGTCGTATAATCCTCCCATACCATTCCTTTCTCAAAGACAAACATAACCCGGCGCTGATCGGGTGCTCGCGAAGTCCCAGTCTTTCTATATGCAGAGCACTGTGGTGCGCTCGAGTTCAACATTTACCGTGTTTGAAGACAACCGTCGTTCCAACTTGACATCTACACGCTAGGAATATTATTTGCATGCATTTCCTTTCAAACGCGGCCCTTTTGCCTCGTTGGCATGTTCTTGCGCAACCGGAAAGTAACTTAATAAAATGCGGAATATAAAACATGACATACTATGGTGAATGCGCGCTGTATGTTACCGCGCCTTATATTTTACCCGGTTTACTTAAATACACGGCACAAATGAACGTGCCATGTATTAACAAGAGACAAAAGCACTCACCCTAGAGTCACTATCGCCCCTACATCATGCGTCCCCGCGTCCGTGAAACCAGCTACGAGCCGCCATTACCGCGCCCCGTCCTACATAAGGGCGCAGCCCTTTATCAACAAGCTTCACATCCCGCCTTAATGAAAACTTTTGACCATCACTGCCGCTCTGCAAACACAGGCGCGTTCCCCGCATACGCCGCAAGACCTTGCTAACTAAACCATTGCTCTCCGCGCTCACCGCCTGCAGCAACCTCAAAAATCTTATAAACAATCTTATATATTTAACGATTACTACACTATAAAGACCTACACGCTACGCCTAGGCCCCCGCAAACCTCCTGTGCCACACTGCACGCCGCAGACAGGAAACCTCGCTCCCCATCGACGATGTGCCCCTGCAGCTTGCCGGAGGTCCAAGGGGACAAAGAGGCTGAAGATCGCAGGGCGCGGACTTAAATATCCTTCCAGCGCACCCCGATGACGTCACCACATTAAGCCCCCTTTTCGGCCCTGGGGAAGGTCCAGTCCCGTGGCGCTACTGAGGGCGCCCATCCTCTAGGCGCGGGGGGCGCCTGTCAGTGGCCGCGCCAGAGACTGATCATCGCACAGCAGAGAAAAAGATCGAGCCTGGTATGTGGGCTGTGCACCTGGGAATGAAAATAGCACTCACTGTCCTCAGGGTAGTGCAGGCACCAGATATTGTGTGATCTACTGTTTGTCGGCCATCCCTGAAAGTGCTGGGTCATTTTGTGACAGCCTCCCCCCGCCAGGGGGGAGGAGGAGTCGGGGGTATGGGAGAGAAGGATCAGAAACGATGGGCACATACATCAAACTTAGGAATCGCAAATGATTATTCATCTAGGAATCTCAAAGAAATTTGCGAAGAAATTTGCGATTCCTACACATTACCCCCAGGTCCCTTATGTCCTCGTCCCGTTCATTAACATAGTGGAGATAATCCAACAGAAAAAAGAAAAGAGGAATGCTGGGACCCTAACCCTAGCCCCTCCCACTGGGAGTAGATAAGCAGTACTTACCCAGCATTCCACCTGTTCTTTTCTTCTGTCTGTCGACAGAATTGGAATATGGATGCTGGTGCTGCTCCTGCTAGACTTGAGTGGCTTTCTTCATTGGTGACAAACGTCCCCGTCCGGCTGCCAGGCTGTGCGTTCGGGGTGTCTGATGCCCTGCCTCCCGGCCTGCCGGGCTTGCTGGGAGGCTTGGTTTTCCTGGCTCTTGCATGCCAGCCGGCCCTTTGCGGCTGGTGTGCCGGCCTCCCGAGTCCTTCCAGGTTGCTTGGCTCATCTTCCTGTTGCTTGGCCGGGTGGTAGATGTGTCTCGTTTGCTGGTTCCCCTGCCTTCCTTTACTTGGATGTTTCCTCTGGCGGGAGCCTTGCGCTGGCTGGCGGTGGAGGCGGGGGCCTTGTTCCTGTCTCCCAGCCCCTCCCCTCGGTGACTACCGCATAGAGGTGTCTCTTTTTTTCTGTTCACAAGTTTCTCAGCGGTGACGGGGGCATTTGGAGCTCCCTGCTGGGTTTCCTTCCCTTCCCTGGCATGGTTCCTGGTTTGCCTTGGGCTGGTTGGTGGAGGGGGGCTTGTTCCTGTCTCCCGCCCCCTCCCCCCCCCCGGGTGAGTGCCGCATTGCGAGAGTCTGCTTTCCTCCTGTGCCTGGATGGGAACCTGCCTGGGTCTGGCATGGCGCTTCCTTCCAGACTTGGTCTGACTTCCTGGGTTTGGTGACTGAAGACAGGCTTCTGCTGCTGTGCGGCTGGCGACAGTGTCCTTTGATGGTTGCTGGCTGGTGTGTTTGTACAGCACGGTGTTTTTTTTTCTTTATTTTGACGCCTTGTACCGCGGGCTGTGCGCTGCTGTGGTTTGCCTGCCTCCGGTGTGTGGCTGCTGTGCTTCGGCTGGACTGTTTCCGGTAGGGCTCCTCCTTGCTGTGCTCTGCTGCTGTTTTTGTTTTGCTCCCCTGCTGTTCGTGCTGTCCTTCCACAGATTCTCCTGTGTTGGCGGGCCTCCGACCTCCGTTCCTGTGCCTGCTCCTTTCTGGGGCCCTGTGCCCATGAGTCATCATGTTCACCTGCAGGCACGTGGAATGTGTGAGGGGTCGTTTCTGGGGGAGAGGATGTGGCTTAGTTGCTCGTGCGGCTGACTTTGAAGCTGGAGAACCGGGTTCGAGTCTCTTCAGTGACTGCTCGGATGTCCTGTGATTCTGGGCACTTTCACTTATTCTCCCCCTGCAATTTCTGCTCCCCGTGGTGTCCTCGCTCACTCTGCCTATGGCGATTCTGTCTTGGCGTGTGGTTAGTGTTTCTGGGTGGTCTCTTCTGTCCTAACTTGGTTTTAGGAGTTTGCGTGTTGTCACTGTGGGCCTGGGGCCCTGCCACCCTGTGGGCACCTGTTCTCGTCTGTTGTCAGCAGTTGGGCGGGCTCGGGCCTGGTTGCTACCTAGCTGTGGGCTCGCCTGGCATCACCTGTCTCCGTGTTTGGGTGGGGTGCTGTGATCTGCGGCTCGCGGCCTTGAGTCACCTCTTTGCTGTTTCTAGCATGTGGGGTGTGTGGGTTTGGTCTTTCTTCCACCTTGTGGTTTTGTAATGCCCGTGTTGCTCTTCTGGTCGACTTGGCTTCCGCTCTCTGTCTGGTGGTTTTGCCATTCACTGTGTCCAGTGCTCTTGTTTGAGTTCTCTGTGGCTGTGCTTCCTGTTTGCTGCTCCAACGTGCTATGCCTCCCATGCCAGCCTGCTTCTGCCTTGCCTTCTTTGCAGTGCTCTGCTGCTGCCCTTGCCCCGGTTCTGTGGATGGCTGCGGGTTTTGTTTTCTTCTGCACTGGGTGGAGGGGCATGGGGTTTCTCCCCTGCTGTGCTTCGCTACCCTGTACGGCTGCTTCCTGTGCTAGTCCGGGTGCTGGCTTCTTCCCTGCTGCCTTGGGCGGTGTTCCTGGGGTTTGCTGGTGTTCTTGGCTGTGTGCGGGCGTGCTCGGGTGTCCGTTGGCTCCTTCCTCCCTGGGGGTGCCTGGCTTCGTCAGGGCGTCTGGTGTTGCCTGCCCGTCCTTGGCTGCTTGGTGCCGTTTCGGTCTCATGTTGTTTCTCGGTTCTCTTCGGGTGCCTGGTGCTCTGGCTCCCTCACCTCTGGTTGGGCTGTGGGGTCCTGTGCGGTGTCTTGGGGGCTCTCGTAGCCGGCGGTGTCTGGTTGCTTGTCCGCTGTTTGGGGGCCTGGTTGATGTGTGGCTGTGGACCCGTCTGTGTGTCCTGGTGTTCTGGGCTACTTGGTGTTGTGTATTTTTTTGCCTGCTCTGCTTGGGGTTCCCTCTGCGGCCTTGCCTTCCTGTGTGCACCTGCTCTCAGCTGCTCTCTGTTGTTTGGGGGGTCGAGCCTGGTTGGTGCCTGGCTGAGGGCCCGGTCTGGGCTCTGGTCTCCTCTGGGCTCTGTTCCCTGTCTGGCCGTCCACCTGGGTGCCTGGTGCAGTGGCTTTGTTGACGCGCTCCTCGCTTTTCCTGCTGTCTGTGTGGTTGGGCCTGGTCGTGCTTGGTTGGCGCATTAGGGTGCCTGTTGCTGTGGCCTGGGCATCCCTCCTTGGGTGTCCTTCTGGGTCTGCCAGGTGTTACTGAGTGGTTCTTTCTGGTGTTGGGCTGCGACCGTTCCCTCTGTCTGCTACTGTTCTCGTCTGCTTTTGGGCGTTGTGCGTTGTCAGGCCTGGTTGGCTCCGGGGTTGTGGGGGCTTTCCCCGTTTCTGGGCACTCCTCCTCCCTTGGCCTTCTTTGGGGGCCTGTTACTTCCCACCCTGTTTGCCCGTGCCTGTGTGCGGGTCCGCCTGGGGTTTCTGGTGCTGGGTGCTTCGGCTGCCTTATTATTATTTATTATTTATTATTCATTTTATTTGTGTGGTTGCCAGTCCGGGGCTGTTCTCCGGTTGCCATGGTGCGCCGGTTTCGCGGATGGGTTCTGCTTGGCGTCTGCCCGTTCCTCCTGGGTGCCGCCTGCTCTTTTCTTCCTGTCTCTCCTGCTGGGCTGTTGCCTTGTTGGTGTTTCGGTCTTGTATGATCCGGTGGTTCTGTGCCGAGGGTCTCTGCTGCCCTTCCTGGCCTTTGCCTGGGCTCTGTTTTGGGCTTTCCCCAGTTGTGGGTTGAGCTGCCGGGTCCTTCTGTTTGGGTTGCTTGGTTGGCTTCGGTCCTGGCTTCTGAGCTGCTTTGCCCTCGTTCTGCCTCCGGGGTTTCTCATGTTCCTCCCTTGGTTTGTTCTGGGGGGTTTGGGTGCCTGTGGGGTTTGATTGGCTTCCGCTCTGTCGTCTGTTGCCTCTGTGGCTTTTGGAGGTTCTTCCCTCCGCCCGGTGGTTGGGGTTTCGGGGTTATTGCTGTTTGCCCTGTCCAGCCCTTTCGGCCCTTGATGGGTTCCTTTGTTGGTTCCCGGTCTTTGTTGGTCTGTTCGTTCCAGGGATGCTCATGGGTCGGTTTCGGGACCTTGTTCTGTGGGTGGTGTTTGTCCTCCTGGGGATTTGGTTCCTGACCCCTCCTCTGCCCTTTTGGGTTCGGTTGGGGCCTGGCTGTTTGGTCCTCCTGCTTGGTCCTTCTGTCTTTCAGGGGCTGGTTTTCATTTGGGTGCTCAGCTGCTGCCTTTTGGCTCTTGGGGCCTGCTGGGGTGGCGTTCCAGAGGCTGTGTTTGTGCTTCCCCGGTGTTCTTGTGTGTGGCCTTGCCCTTAGGCCTGGCCATTTGCTCTTGCTGCTCCTCCCGGGCTGGCTCCTTGGGGGTTGTTGTGTGTCAGCTCTGTTCTGGGCCGTGTGCTTCTGGTTGTGGGGGGTGCTGGTGCCTGGCCGGTGTTCTTCTTCTTCCGGGTTAGGTCCTGGTGGTCCTGCCCTTGGTAGGTTCTTTGGTTTGTGCCATGCCCTTGTGGCTGTCGCTCTCCTCTTTCCCTTTTGGGTTGCTCTCCAGTGCGTCTGCCCAGTGGTGTCGGCCTCTGGGGGGTGGGGGGGGTCATTCTTGCCGGGTTGTTTTGGGGGCTCCAGGGCCTTCTGTTCTTCCCGCTTGCTTTTGAGCCTTGTGTGTCCGTTTGGCTGTAGGAGCTTCCCTTTTGGGGTTCCACTTTTTTGGTTGTTTTGGTCCCTATTTCCTTCTGGGGCTTTGCATTTGAGGTCTCTTTGGGGTCCCTCCTTTTCTGCTCCCCTTTTTTTGCGTGCTCTCTTCCCTTTGGTTGGCCTGGGTCCTCTGTTTCCTGTTGCTCTGGTTGGCTGCCTCCTTGTTGTCGCCTTGGTTCCGGTTTCTGGTCCTTGGTTGTTTCCCTGCTTGCTTGCTGGCCGGTTGGGCCGCTGGGGGTCTTCTTCATCGTGTGGCCTCCTCGCTGTCTTTTTGTTGTGGGCGGCCTGTGTTGGTGTTTTTGTTTGGTGTGTTCTCCCCTTCTTTGTTCGCGGGGGGGGGGGCTCCTGGTTTGTGCTGACTGCCCTTTGTGTGTTGTCCTCGTCTTCGGCTTGGTCATCTCCTGTTTGTTTTGGTGGGTGCGTCCCTACTCTGGTGGGGTGTTTCCTGCTTGGGTGCTCTGCCAGTTTCCCACGGTTCTCCCTTTTGCTTCCTTGGGTTGCTGCCTTTGGTGTGGTTTCCTGGGTGTGTTTGAGGTTTGGAAGGCCGGATTTTCTGCTTTGGTATTCTCCACTTTGTTAATGAATGGGACAAGGACATAAAGGACCTGGGGGTAATGCTCTATTACTTACCAGTAATCTTCATTACTCCGGGTTCTGTTGTCCTCGTCCCATTCATACGCCCTGCCCTCCCTCCCAGACGTCCGGCCTTCCTGTGGGGGTTTGGTTGTTCAGGCAAAATACTGGGTAAGTACTGCTTATGTACTCCCAGTGGGAGGGGCTAGGGTTAGGGTCTCATCATTCCTCTTTTCTTTTTTCTGTCGGGAGATGATTATCTCTACTATGTTAATGAATGGGACGAGGACAACGGGACCCGGAGTAATGAGATTACCAGTAAGTATTTTTTATTTTTTTATTTTTTTTTATTTGGGAAGTTTTATATAGCGCTGACCTGACCGGAGGGTATCGGAGCACTTTACAACAGTTACAGAGCAGAACATAACATAATACAATAATGCAGAAAATCCCGTAATAAAAATACTAATAAATGTCAATGACGAAGAGTTCTAGTTCGGGGTCTTGCTGACGCAACGTCAGAGAGGAGTGAGGTGTCTACTTCAGTGCTCCGACTGCTCCTATCGGTTCACTATGGATCGGTCGATAAACAGGATTTTGAGCTGACTTTTGAATTTAGCAAAGGAGGGAATCGTTCTGATGTGAGGAGGAATACAGTTCCAGAGTTTGTGCGCGTTTCCGGCGAAGCACCAGGCCGCGTTTTTTTGTTTTCGTGATTTAATCGGGATGAGTAGTAGCGTGTTAGAGCTTCTGAGGTTCCTGCTTTTTTGAATTTGGCAGCCAGCTAGTCGGGTTTGCCGGTGTGTAAGGCTTTTTGTGTGAGGCAGGCTGTTCTGAAGTTCGCCCGCATTTCTACTGGGAGCCACTTGAGTTCTCTGAGTGCAGGAGAGATATGATCAAATTTCTTGATTCCGGTGACCATTCTGACAGCCGAGTTGAGAGTTGTTTTAAGAGGGGCAAGATGTGATTTAGCTATTCCCAAGAGGACTGCATTCCCATAGTCTAATCTTGACAGCACCAATGATTGGGTGGGTTGTTTGAGATCTTTGGGCGGGCTGAAAGTTTTTATTTTATTCAGTAGCTTCAGGTTGAGGAAGGCGCTCTTAGCCGAATTCTTAATGTGTTTGGTCATGCCCAGTTTCGGGTTTAGCGTGATGCCTAGTGATTTAACAGAGTCTGCCAGGGTGAGGTTTCCATTGAGCGCATCTATAGCTTTTAACCAATCGACCATTTGGGGGTTCTCTTCTTTGTTCGATATGAGGAGTAATTCGGTTTTGTCAGGATTCAGTTTAAAGTGGTTACTTGACAGTCAGAGTTGCACTTCCCTCAGTATGCCGTTGAGTCTTTGAATGTCTTTAACGGAGGAGATTTCCAAGTAAATCTGAGTATCGTCAGCTTATAGGTCGAAGTGAATGTTAGCTTTTTTGAGTAGGGTTGTGAGGGGTTCCATGTAAATGTTGAAAAGTTGGGGGGAGAGCACTGACCCTTGAGGAACTCCCCTACTGACTGGGTGAAGGTCGGACTCAAAGTTTTTGATTTTGATTCTCTGGGAGCAATTGTGTAGGAAGGAGGAGAACCATTTGGTGACCACCTCATCAGGTCCGGCCCATTCTTGGAAAATCTTGATGAGAAGTTTATGATCTACCGTGTCGAATGCTGCCGATAGGTCTAGGAGAATGAGGAGACAGCATTGGTCTGAGTCAAGTGATTTGTGGATATCATCGATGATGTTGAGGATCGCGGTTTCTGTGCCGCAGCCTTTCCTAAAGCCAGACTGATGGGAGTCAAGGAGGTTGATGCTGTCCATGTGTTGAGTTAATTGTTGAAGTAAACATCTTTCTAGGTTTTTGGACTCGCAAATTGTGATTTGTAAATAAGGAATTGCTTCCCATTCATTCCTATGGGCCTAGAGACCCATAGGAATCAATCGGAATTGCATGCCCAATTTGCGAGTACCAATTAGGTACTCGCAAATTGCGCATGCAATTTCAAGGGTGCAAAAAGGACACCCTGATGCACCCCTGAAATTGCAATTTCAATACATGTTGCACACACACATGCCCCAAGGACATGTATGTGTGCAACATAGAACTTTGAAAAATGCACTTACGTGCATTTTTTAAAGTTCTCGCAAATTACCATCAACTTTGAATTGATGGTAATTTGCGTTTCTTAATTGCGAAATCGCAATCTTTTTGGGTTGTTGCATTGCATTTAAGGAATTGCAATTTGCGATTCCCTAAATGCAATGGCAATTTAAGTAATCGCAATTTTAGCAATTACTTAAATAGCGATTTTTGCATTTGGGAAGATGCATCCCAAATGCAAAAATTGTGGTTGCAAAGGGGCAGATTCTGCAAATCTGCCCCTTTGCGACCACAATTTACAATGATGTATGTGGCCCTTAGTCCAGTACGTAATTAAAGTCACCCCCGCATATGCTGGGGGCGTGTGGGTCACGGATGAGGGCCAGGGTGAGGCCATCCAAAAACTCAGAATGACAAGTATTCGGGCATAAATAGCAACCAGAGCAAGGGGCATACTATCTAAGTGGCCCTCCACTACAACATACAGGCTCTCTGGGTCAATCCTATGTGTTACCACCACGAACAGGACCCCCAGTGCAATCTAAATCAGTACTCCTCTCGCGTATGCCGATATCGTCATCCCATACAACTGACCCCTCCCTTTCCTGGCGAGTTTGTGTCATTTTGTCACCGCCATGTGTGTTTTCTGTATGTACGGTACATCTGTGTGGCGTTGTTTGAGATATGAGTGAATACAATGCTGCTTTTTAGTAGGAGTAACCATGCCCCTAACATTCCACGGCAGCAGGTTCTATTGGGGTTTCATGTCATGGGGGGTGCACAGCCACACTGTGTATGTATCAATGTCAACCCCCTGTCTCTCTACCCAGAGGGATAGGCGTGCAGTGGTGTTGGTGTTGGCCAACATAGTATATGTGTGTAGTTAATAAAACATCAAAACTGTGCAAAACCCCCATCCCTCCCAGACACCACACCGTGTCTGACTATCGTACAAACATCATGAACACAGCAAAAAAAAAAGAAAATTACTAATTCTAGTCCAATACGGTAAACTGGGTGCATGGCAGACAATGTGTCACAGCTCCCAGACTGCTAGGTTCATTGCGGTCAGCCACCACCCCCCCCACCCCCCCCCCCTTTGCTTGCCCTTGTCCAACGCACAGCCCGCCGGGCCCATCAGCGTGGGCACTGGCCTTACCAGTCAGTGGATACAGGGTCCCTAAAGCAGGTCATCTGTCAGGCGAGGTGTGAGATCTGGCCCAGGATCCTCCACATGAGGGGAGTCCATCATATAATTTGTATCCAAGCCAGTGGTGGAGGTATGATCCAGCTCTGTTACCAGCTGTGTCCGCTCCTTGGCTGCCTGGTCTGTGGTGGGACGGTTTTGCTGCCTCTTGGAGCGGTGACAGTTCGATCTTGGTGTCAGCCAGACATCAGAGTGTGGGGCCTCTGTCGGTGGTGTCACCAACTTCTTCACGTGCAGCCATGTCCAAGCATCCTCGGGAGGCGAGAAAGAGTGAATATCCTCCCCTCAATTACCTCAAGCCTCGACAGGAAGAGGAGTGCATATTGTAGTCCAAGGCTCCGAAGTTGTCGTTTGACTGAGGTGTAGCTGTTGCAACGCCGCTGTACTTCTATGGTGAAATTTGGGTAGGTATTTATGGCAATACCCTCGAATTATCTGTGGCATTTAGACCTGAAAAGCTGGAGGTTCAGGACTCTGCATCTGAAGTTCAAGAGGCGTGCTATCACTGGGTGCGGAGATCGAGGGAGACCCGGCTGGCGGTGCACCTGCTTAATCGAAAAAGAACTTGGGCACCTTGCCGGCCAACGCTGTGAATACCAACCACTGTTCCAGGAAGAATTCCACACTAGGGCCTTCAGCGCTTCAAGAAGCCCAAAAAGCAGACATTATTTTGCCATGAGGAGCCCCCGGCATCCTCCACCTTCCGTTGCAGAGCATTAATTTCCACCCACATCTCCTGTAGTTTAGATTGTAACTCCTGCACCGTGGCGAACATCGAGGTCAAAGCGGACACAACGTCATCTACCTTCTCCATCAGTTTCTGGTGGTCTGTCTGGAGCAGGCCCATGTTTATGGACACAGCATCGATCTTCAACTCCAGGGTGCATTTAGTATCCAGGATGGCCTGCAGCATCTTTTCAAACTGGCCCGAGTGTTAGTCCAGGCTGGCTCTTAAGTGGCGCAACACACCACCTTCCTGTGTTGGTCCCCTGTACCGAGGAATAGGGTCTGCCTCAGGCAGAGAAGGGGTGCCCTGGAGGGGTTTAGGCTTCACCATCATCACAGGTAGGGTAGCCTAGCTCCAGGAAAGTCCCACCACTTCACACCACCGTGGTGCAGGTTCACCAGGCCCCACGAGGTATTGCTCCCACTGTCACCAGCCAACAGAGCACCCCACTGCCTCCAAGGTACCTGGGCATCACTGTCAGGTCTAGGCCGGTCATGGAATTCACCAGACCACAAGAAAGCAGAGAGACAATGCCACCGTCTACCTCTAGCTCAGCCCCTCCGCTTACCACCTTTACATCGGCACAACAGGGCTCACCAGTGTGTGGTGCCCAAAATCCACAGCCACCTTCAGTCCCAACGTGATTCCACCTCTGGACCCACGTAAGGTTCCCTCTGAGTAATCAGCTCCGCAGCGTACAGAATCTGGGCTCCAGGAGGTAGAAGTAACCAATGCCCTTCTTTGTCCCCAGTTCCCTCATGGTGGCATCGTCAGCCTGTTTCTTTGGTGTCCGTGTGTTCAAGGTCCCCTATGCAGGAGCTAGGTGAGGTCCCTCTGTTGTGGTATGTAAGCCGCTGGAGCACAGTTCTCCTCAAATCCGCAGGGGCTGCATAGGAATCAGGCCCCACCTGCATAGTTCCTTTAATGGTGGCCAGCCACTGGTCCACTTGCAGTTGTGAGCACCACAGCCCGATCGACGGCCGAAGGCCTCCGCAGGCCTCACTCCACTTCCCCGCGCTCGGGGTCTCTAGGTGTGCCTCGCAAGGTCTGGGGGTAGCGCCCCCCTTTTCGGAACGGTGACACAGGTTCAGAGGACCCCCTCACAATGTCGCCAGGGCCCAGGGTCTCACCTGGTGTCGACGGGCGCCACCATTTTTCCCCGAGTCATCACGGCTGCATTGGGAGACGCACTACTGCCGCCCGCCTAAATATGTGCCAGGCCGCCCGGGGACTCCAGGGTGACGGGCTTTCGTGAGGGTGGCTACTGCCCCTTTAAAGGAGGTGGGTGTCCAGCTGAGCCAGGATGGAGCAGGATGTTTTGTGGGCCCTGCCAAAGCTTGCGATCAAGCGACTGCTCCGGTTGCCATCTTTGCCACGCCCCCCGGTAGTTCATGGCAACTGATTATGTACTATTCATGCTGCCTGAAACCATGCATAGAGCCAATTTCTATAACGAATATTAAATGTATACGTATTTCACTCTTTCTCCATATGCATGTGTGCTAAACAGTATAACTAGTTGATAATGTTAGCAGGTTTGAAGCTGAGGTATCACGCCACTATTAATGAGTTATGTTATGTTATATTGAACTTATAAGTGCAGCTTTCACTCCGTGGAGCATCATGGTGCTATGCGGAGTCCAAAAAGACACATTCAACCCTAACTGAGGGAATCCTATAAGTGATCTACACAGAGCATCAGGAGCGGGAAAGATCAAAGTTTTCAGGGCCTTTCTGAACCTGGTTTCTGTTTAAATAAGTCAAAGCTGGTTCGGGAGCATATTCCAAGCTTTGGTCCCTAGCACCGCAATTGATTTCCCACCCTTTGTCGTGCACCTAAAATCCGGGGGCTTTAGAATATTCGAGGTGGAAGATCTAAGGGTGTGATGTGGCACGTAGTGGGAAAACCTGGCTTGGAGATAGTGGGGGCCTGATGGGCAGCCAATGGAGCGCATTAAGGGCAACTGAGGCTGAAGAGCGTCTGGGCCATTTCAAAATTAGCCATGCGCCTGCATGTTGAACCATCTGTAGTTTGTTAAACACTGACTTATTGGTCCCTGCATAGTGGTTGTTACTGCAGTGATGTCTGGAAGTGATTAGGGCCACTGCGAATGCCTTTCTAGCCATGCAAGGGAGAAGATCAAAATCTTTTTGAGGGACTTTATCAGTTGAAAGCATGTCCCTGCCACTGCAGGGGATTGCTGGCGGAAGGAGAGTACTGAGTCAAATTTCACCCACAGATTCTTTGCTACCTTCACTGTATTGGGGGGGTTTGAGGGGGGCGTCTAAAGGCCACCATAGGCTCGGGAGAAGGTATTGAATTTCCTTAATGGCAAAATTTCTGTTTTTTCTGAGTTACTTTTTAAGTGATTAACTTTCATCCATTGGAATACCGCTGTGAGACACAGTTACAGAATTTCTTAAGCATGTGTGGATTGTTTATTTAATACCAGAATTAGCTGTGTATCATATGCATAAAAGATTGTCTCAATGTTAAAAGACAATATCAAGCTAATGAGAGGGGCCATGTATGCATTAAAGAGCACCGGGCTCAGAATGGAGCCCTGTGGAACCCAGAAAAGCAGGGGTTTTTCTGCTGATTAATACTGGCCAAGAGTGACAACTTGTCTACGATTATGTAGAAAGGATTTTAGCCAAACCAAAGCAAGATGCAAAATGCCGTAAGATTTGAGACGGTCTAGTAGGATGTCATGAGAGACCGTGTCAAACGCGGCTGATAGATCTAATAGGATCAGCACTGCAATTTTACCCTGGTCTAAGGCAGATTTAATGGCTTCTGCAGCATACAGTAACATCAATTCTGTCGAGTGCTGAGGCCTAAAACCGGATTGTTTGGGATGTAAAATGTTTGCCTCTTCTAAATAAGTAGTTAGAAGTCAGTCTATTACTGACAAGGGATTCCTGCACAGGTGTGAGAGTGATTGTACAGTCTTTACAGCAGACAGGGCCCTTCCATTTGTTAACATCTATCTGATTTGTGCATTTATTATGCATGTTATTTAGTGCGCGAAGAGATGCTCTAGATATAGACAAACCTGAATTGATTTGGGCAGCGTTTCTGGCGCTGGCCGCAGACAGGTGCCGAAAGGCTTGACTTTGGTGCGTCAGCTGTGCGTCCACGCTGGCATGCACATTAAATAATGTGTGCACCACCAGAGATTAGAGTGCTAAGTGTGTAAGATGGCCGCACTTCCAGGACTGTTCTCTGCACCTTAACCTGGACACAGATATGGTTTGGACAGGCATCAGGGAAAATAGCCCAGCGGAACGGAGCACTCCTAGCATGAAGATGACAAAAGACTCCAAACCGCAGGTAAGGCTGGGGCAAACAGGCTACTATCAGGACGAGGACCAGGGCAACGTAAAAGGAAAGCTCAGCGGGGCAGTACAAGTTCTTAAGATGACCTGATTGAAATTCTAAGTAGTGACATGATAAGCATTAACAATCATGCCAAGATTCAAATTCAGATTCAATGGACATACAGTTAAAAATCACAATCCCGCTGCAGTGTGTGATTAAAAGAAATAGATAAAGTCCCTGTACACAGGAGCAAAAGCTAGTTTCAGGTGTCGTGTCAGAGTGAGTCCGATTTGTCGTGGGTAGTATACCTTCATGGGGCAACCTTTCTTCTTCCAGCCACCTTGTCTCTGAAACCAAATGACTAAACTTGGTTAAATAAGCAAGACGATCTAAATAATCTTCTCAGAGTTCTAATAGCTCATGATCCAAGAACATTGGTCAAAAATGTTCTCCAACTCTTTCTTGAAAGCAGTCTAACTATATAGAAAAAGGCTGTCAGTTTGAATCAAGGGAACAGCCGATGACCCCGAGTCACCAGCCAAATATGAGATCGAAAAGGCTACCCACAATTGGGCTTCTGGGTATGCCGCAGGGTTTCACCATAAAGTGCAATTGTATTTGTTGGAAGGGGTCACCTGAATATCGTTTCAGTCTGAAGCCAGCAGCACTACTGTGGGAACTGAAATGAACACCAAAGGAGGTGAATGGGTTGACCATTGACTCCCTGAGGGATCCCTTCCAAAGGCCAGCAACCCTGGACTTTCTAGCCCCATCTTCCAAAAGGGACCTGCAGAAACAGTGCAAGATGTAACTTGGGACTGTAACTGGTCCACCTTGTTGGCCAAGGCAGCAGTTGCAATCTTGGAGGCTGCCAGTTCTTGCTCCACAGATATTCTCTATGAGAAATGGGGTTACTGGTGGGGACGGGGGTGAAACCCTTCTCAAGCAACAAGCATAATTTTTGGGGGTGAAGTCACAAGCAAACCCTAAATTTACCTTTGCTTAACCCTCGGATAGCTTGGCGCCGAACAATCTGGCTTAACTCAGAGGCAATGTGTAAATTATTTGTACAACACTTCAAACAGTAACACTTTGAAAACACACCATGAAAGGGGTCCACAATAGAGCTAGAAACATGGGGTAATTTTTAATAAATAAAACAACCGGCAAAAATCCATTATACAGAACCAGAGATAATGAATTTTAAAGATTTTAGTAAAAATAGCGCCAAAAGGCGTAAAGCGACAACTGTGAATATCTAGTCACGCCGGACCGGAACAAAGTCAGAAGTTCATGGCCGACCGCGATGGAGCATGGACTGACTACAGGAACCCAATTTGGTCGGCTGAACAGAGAACCCTAAATGCCGTTTTGCAGAGCGTTACAAGGATCCGCAACTGAGAGGTACCGCGCAACCAAAGTGATGCGCCGGTTCTGAGTTGCCGCATGCATCATCGTAGAAGATCCCAGTGAAGAGGGATTGCGAGATGTGAAGTCCGGAGTCGGTGCGATATGTCAGTTCCGGCGAGCTATGAGGCTGCAATGCGATGTGGGTCTTTGCGGCAGGTCTGATCCACTCAGCAGCAGAAATGCGTTGGTTCTGAAAACGTTTGACCCGCTCAGCCGAGGAGATGACCCGGTTCCAATGGATCCACAGAGACTAGTAGAGCACCTTAGGGTCACTTTCGAGGGTCCAGGACTGGGGGGCTATCCCTTGGTTGGGTAGACTCACAGATGGCAGAATCCAGGTGCTGGGCCAAGGTTGTTGGAGCCTTTTGTCTCTGAGGCTCAAGTCAGAAGGCCAGCCAACTAGTCTATGGAGTCACTCTGGGGTTCTAGGTTCAGGAGATGCAGGCCCAGTCCTTCGCACCCAGGCAAATGAGCAGCAGTCAGAAGATCAGCACAGCAAGGCAGTATTCCAGCAGGGCAGCAGTCCAGCAGAGTGGCAGTCCTTTTTCCTGGCAGTGTATACACAGGTCCAGAAGTGTACTGAAGAGTTGGTGTCTGAGGTCCACTATTTATACCCAGGTGTGCCTTTAAAGAGAGAAACTTCTTGAGGTTTCCCTTTGAAGTCATCAGGCATCCTGCCTTCCCTGCTCTGGCTCTAAACTAACTAGAGGGGGTATGCAGCCCTGTTTGTGAAGGCCCCACCCCCTGGGGCCCAATGTATAAATTAAGGGAAAGGGGACACGTAGCCCCTTCCCCGAGCTGTTTTCAGCCCCAGGGACCCCATCCCTTGGGAGCCAATGTATAAATTAAGGGGATGCGTGGTCCCCCTTCCCAAACCTAAGGAGGCCCCGGGAACCCTACCCCCTTAGTCAATGCTCAGAAATAAAGGCGAGAGTGGCCGTACCCCCGCCCCAACAAGAGTTAAAAAGTCCCAGGGGACCACATCTCACAGGGCTGTCTCTTTAAACAAAAGGGAGGAGTCCGTGAAGCCCCCTTTCCTGAGCCTTTATTGGCCCCAGGGACCCCATCCCCAGGGACTATATCTTGGGGAGCCCACCCCTGGATCACAGTAGTGTCCCTGCTGCACTAGCGCTGGCAGGAAAACATGTTTGTTCCCAGCTGGTGGGAGCATTTTCAAATCTCCCGCCACATGGGAACAAACACAAAGTGTATCCCAGCTAGCGGGAGCTTTAAAAATGCTCCCGCCAACTGGAAGGAGACTGGTGTTCTGTTTAAACAGAACACCCATTGCTTCCTCCTGGAGGGAGTTGCATAAGTAGCTACTCCTTCCTGGTGGGAGCAATGCCAGCTCCTGCACCATGTGGGGTACCCGTTGAGGTTGCGGGGCCCTGAGCTTCCCCTGCGGCCCCCAAAATATAGCATGTGGGTTCCCCAGTTGGGCACCGGGGTATCTAACTTCGTAAAGGATGTAATAGAACAAGTCATGAGTAAAGTAAAATGTGAAGTCATAAGCAGTGCATGGCGGGGGTGAAAGTTATAGTTAGCTCTGCTAACTATAACTGATGAATTTATAAGATTTTTTTATTAAACAAAAACAGATCTTTTTATCACTTTGATCTATAATGTTACTTTAACCAAACCAAAGGTTCTATTACATCCTTTATGACATCACTGATAACATCTCACATGACATCACCGGGGCCAGAGGTGCCCACACGAGGCATCCACATGCCCTATGTTGGGGGCTGCAGAGGGAGCCCAGGGCCCCCGCGGCTCCAGCGGACTCCCCACAGATATATATATATATATATGTATATATATATATACATATATATATATATATATATGTGTATATAAATATATATATATTACTGAAATAAACAAAGGTTACAGGGGCCTTATAGTAAGGAAATAACATTGTAAAAACCTTAGCAAGTCATTGAAAAAAACCAAAGGTTAAAGGGACGTTATAGTTGGGTACAGATTTCACATGCACAAAAGCATAAACATTCAGCAGTTTTAGTTACCTGAGTTAACTATAACTTACATCCTCACAATGCACTGCTTATGAACTCACATATGGCATCAATCATGACATGTTCTATGACATAATTTGTGACATCAATGATGACATCACTGATGGCATCATCCAAGCTTCTTTTGTGCACGTTGCTCTATAAACTGGTATACCATTACATCTATGAAAGTAAGCCCAAAATAGCTCCGAAGAATATGAAGCATCTTTACTGCTATCATACATACAACCACCATAGGTAAAGCAAGCTTGTGTTAGTTTCAACATTAACTCTATACCATACGCTTCATGGGTAGCCGAGTTCATGTTGACTATTAACCACAATGAAAGTGTTGCAGGGATCCTGTTTAGAAACAGTACTGTATGTAGGGACTTAATCACCATACCACATCAGTACCTATGGGCCCAATCCAGCCTAACTCCTAGTGCTTTACATGCCCTCATAGCCTTCCAGACTAACAGGTAAGTTAGCTTCCCAGAACACAACACACTGCACCCTCTCAGGGATAGTGGTAGCAGATCATCACATTTCATTTTCTCTCACTCATACATGCCACAATAAACAGAAAAGACACACAAAGAAAGCTTGCAATATTTACTGAAACTATTGTGTTCTATCATGAAGCAACTGTGCTGCAATTAGAAAACATATGCAAGACAGCAATGTGATTAGCATGATCAATAGACTGTACACAATGGAAAGCCCTCTCATAGCGACTGACAAATGTGCCTAAGCCTACCCTTACTATGAAAATACAGTGTTATATTAGAGATCTCTGGGATTAGTGCCGTAACCCATATCTGACGGTCATAATCAGCTGGTATACATCTCAGACGTGCAGCTCTTTTGTCTCTGGACCTTTTCTCTGCAAGCCTTGCTCCTCTCTCTATTTTCAGAACGACAAGCCTCGGCTTGCATGATAAGAATTGCCCTGTTCGAAAACAGCAGCTGGATTTCTCTATTATGTCTAAGTATTGGTGTCCGACCACAGAGAAAAACAGGGCACAATGTTGTTTGGCCTTGTACGAAGTGGTGAGATGAAATTCCAGTAGAAAAGCTGAATAACAAAACATTTGCAGCCTATTTAGAAAACACGTGACAAAAGCGTAACCTATCCTGCACATGGTGTTCAATCTGTATACAACTGTTCAGGGAAAACCAAGTTCCTCCAGATGTTCAAGCCCTGTTACATAACTAATCCCATTCAATGGACAGTCCTTACCTGTATCAAACCCCTGACAGTCACTGAACCTACATTGGGAAATGTAGTGGATATGAGTAGAAAGTGGGTATTGGTAACATTCTTTACTTTATGGAGAGATTTTACTCTTCAGCACACTATTTGCAGACAGTGAAACTCTCATGAGAAATACACAGCAGAATATTAAAAAGTATCTAGTAAGCACAGAGTGCACTCTATGCAAAATGTGTCAAAACCGAGTGCCTATTCATTTAAAATAACCTAGGTAGGATGGTGGTAAAGCTCATACCACCTGCAGTCTTCATACTGTGGTGAAATCTTTACAGATAGCCCATCTTCTGAAGCAAAACAAGCACATGCACATAGATTAGTACCTGGTGCACAAAGTCTTCTATGTTAAGTAGAAATGTTCATGCTGAGACGATTCTGTCGAAGAACTCAAGGCTGCTTACAATACTTAGTAGGTAGTATGTAGAATCTTTGCCCTGCTGGAAACTTTTTCTGCAGTACCAAAAAACGTGTATGGAACATAATGAACACAAGTTGTCAACTTTCACCTGCAAACAGAGTTACTCTTCAATACAAAGATTTATAATGTGTTGAATACCTCTACATCGCTATGATGCATTAGTAGCACATGCATTTTGTAAACAGTTATAATAATTAGCTAGACACAGGCTGTACAGAATTAGGTAGAAAGGAAATATGATATTTACCCGCCACTATAAAACACACTCATCGGATGATGTCATCAGTGATGTCATCAATAATGTTATTTGAGATGCCATCAGTGATGTCATAAATTATGTCATAGAACATGTCATGTGTAAAACATTAAGTGGTGTTGCTATTCAGTCATGGGCAACATGGTGTAGAGAGCCCTTATAAGCCCTGTCCTGTCCTTCGCAAAATGAAATATGGGCCCCCAACACCACTTCATTGTGAGCTTGAAAATATTGATGAGAAATAGATGATACCAACTATATTTGTTATTAGGAAGATTTAAACAGTCAAATAGGTACAGGAGAGATCACCTAGAAGAGACTTGTACTCTTGCACCTATATTGTCTTACCTCATGTATTATTGTTAGAGGAATAAGAAATGCAGTTTGTAGTCACATGCCTTGAAAAAGTCCCTCTGGGGACGAAACACGTGTCGGTTGATGATCATGTACTTGGTGGGAAGCGTGTAAACACAATAAAGACAATCAAAATATATCACATGACCTTGGACTTATGGACGGACTTTACTGGTTATTTCTCCTCAAATTGTTAGAGTGCTCCGGTATATTGTTTTATGATTTAGTGGTTTGTGATTCTTTGAAGTAACACCATCAGCCCTTACAGGTAGCACGGCTGTATACTGTGGTAGCACCAGTCTTTGAGCAATTATTCTTTCTGTAGACTTTCTACCCTGACTACTTGAGTACTGTGCGACAGCTTTCATTGTTATTGTCACAGCTACCTATCTGTATTAAACAGAAATCCAATGATGCAACTTACTGTGCAAATGGATGATGCTAAATCCATTGGTCACTTCCTGTGTAGATAGATCATGGAAATTCCAGTGATGTCACTTAGTGTGCAGATATATGAATGCAAATCCAGTAATGTCACTTCCCGTGCAGATGAATAATGGATGATGTTGGGTTCCTCATCTATACATGTCCTTTACATCCATTGCAGACACAATGCTTTTTCTGAAACAGGAAAGGTTTGGCAACCACTGTTAGGGAAGGGGGCCGGGGCAAGAAAAGCTCCTATGTAACATAAGCGTATAATAAAAATTCAATGTAGACATGACATTTTATTTTTTGCAGTTTTATATAGCACAAACTTGAGCCAAAGTTATTTGATCTCTATACAGGAGTATCCGTTACATTACTCAAGGACACATGCATTTGTTTGTAGGCACAGGGAGAATTTACCCAGAAACACAGAATGTTGAGCTGACGGTGAGACTAGAACATGGTTCTCCAGATCCAAAGTCAGCACCTCTGGCCGTTACACCCGATCATCCTCCTAAATCCATAAGTTCATTGACAAAAGCAAGTGATAATTGAAGGTACTATGCTGGCTCTTTGCTAGCAGATGAGTACAATTCCAGCAATGATTATATTTCATTTAGAGCAGCAAGCATCCACCATCTGTGCATATACATTATGCTGATATTCAGCATTTTGGTGTGCCACAAATTCCTTAGTAAAATGCTCCTTGTGCAAAGCAAAGTTATAATCATCCTTCCATGCCTGTACTTCAACATTTACTTTTTCAGTTTGGTCATCAGAGTATAGTAGAGGAGCTAGAATCCTGTCAAATATTAACCTGATTATTGTCACTGTCATTGTAAAAGCTGGGCATGCTTGTTCTCCCATTACTCTAGGTGACATCTTCTTTGGCCTCTGTAGAGGAAGCTGTTCCAGTACTTCACTTTACTCCTGTACCATACGCTATTACCATCTTTACTGCACCCACCTACCACTATTCTTCTTCTTCTCATTAGATTGTATGGTGAGGAGACTGGAGAGGTACTAGGGTCCACTGCCATCCTTCGGGTACTGTTCCTCTCTTGCAGTGGGTGGCATGCGCCCAGGAATGATAGTTCTTGCAGCAGACTGTTGTACTCTTTTTATTTATTTTTTTATTTTACAATTTTATATAGTCCAAACTTGACCCGAAGGTATCGGGTATCAGAGCGCTTTACATAGCACCAGTTGCGTTACATGAGGACACATTCATTTTTGTTAGGCACAGGGAGATCAAGTGATTTTCCCAGAATCACAGGATGTTCAGCGTCATTGCCGAGACTCGAACCCAGTTCCCCAGATTCGAGGTTGACCGCCCTATCCATAAGGCCAACTCCTCTCCCAAGTTGTCAACAGTACCTAGTATGGACCTTTCCACATTGGTTGTTGGGCTGCTTTCCACTGATGCACCTTAATGTAGGACCCAGTCTCCTGGTTGTAGCTCCTGGCAAGTTCTGGGGGTGGAGAGGGATGTGCAGCAGCCATCTGGGAGTGAACAGCCTAGAATGTTTTAATCAGGTTTTACAATAGTTAAATATTACATCCACAGTTGGCTGTACTGTGGGATACCTTGTTTTCCTGGTTCATGTATCATCGTCCCAATAAGATTTCATGGGGGACTTAGTTTGTTTCCTGTTGGGAGTGGTTTGCATACTCATTAGAGCCAGTGGGGGGGAATCAAGATATTTCAACCTAGTTTGTGTACAAACCTCAGCCATTTTGCTTGTCAGCACTCCATTTGGGTCTTTGGGACTAAAACTGGCTAAACTCCAACAGCTAAAGGAGTGATGGGAGGAGGATGTGACGGGTTTTCAGGATGGAGAGTGGGAGGAGGCCCTTGGCGCCCCAAGAGAAGTTGCCACAAAATCAGGGTTCCGGATGGTTCAGCTATGCGTACTACATCAATCGTACTTTTCTACATCGATCCCATTGAAAATGCAAAGAGCCACTTCCAGTCCATGTCTTCAGGGCTGTGGGCAGGAAGACTCCTTCTTACACATTTTATGGACTTGTCCTGTGCTATACTAGTTTTCTAGACAAAGCTCGTGGACTGCAGGGGGTGGGCAAGGTGATGGTACTGACTCATCAATAAGGTATGTACTGAATGTGTGGGGAAAGGTGGAAGCCCCTAAATATCAGGAAGTGTGACCACTTTGGGTCTGACTGTAGCATAAAGGAATATTGCCAAGACGTGGGGGGCTAGAATATTGCTGGATCTGGATGCTTGGAAACATGGTATGGACTAGTGCACGCTCGTAGAAAAAGTAATGTACAGAGTAATTGGCTGCTCCAGGGATTAGGAGAATATCTAGCATAATTGGAACTCATATTGTGAACAGACCCTAGTGGGATATGAGCCGATGCACCGTACCAATGGGCATGGTATTCCCTCTACAGCAGAGGCTCCAGACTGAAAGACGAATGGGTGGAGAAGAAAGGAAGTTCTTAGGGAGTTAACATCCTTCCACTGATACAAAGTTCTGTGTACAAGACAGTAAAATGTTGTGAAGATACTGCACAATGTTGAATAAAAAGCACTGGCTAAATTCATGAACCACCCCAAAGGGATATTGAGGGATCAGTGTAAGTGCAATTGTTTCTGCAATTATGGAACACCTGTTATCGAAGCTATAAATTCAGCCACTTATGCAGAGTAAATGTGAGGTTGTATAGAAGCTTTAAACTCTGTGAGAGGTGCATATAGCATAAGAGTCTACCAGAAATCCTATGTTGTTTCGCATGTAGGATCGAACAACAAACAATATTATTTCTGCACTAGGCAAAGATACATCTATAAGATCAAGCCTTGGGTTAGTACATTGCTCAATAATCAATAAGCAGTCATGATCAGTGTCATCAAGATCCATCCTTCAAACAGGGAGGAATGAAAATAAGTGTTTGAAGCGGGAGAATGTACCAAAGTTATGTTGGGTGCCGACAACAATATTAACTCATATTTAGTCAGAATGGCATTTGTGAGATGTTATTTTTTGCGTTTCAATAACAATGCGGCCACAGCATGAGGACCAATACTGGGATGGGCGTACCCATGACAATATTGTGAGATTTTTCAACAGACATAACATCAACTATTCAGCCCACAGGCGTTGGTGAAAGGCTACCACTACAGTATCTAAGGAAATTAAAAAAATATGCCACTGGCCAATGTAGCCCCGTGTGTTTCTGTGTCAAGACTGTCAGGGCACAGCCTTCCTTTTTATGACAAAAAAGAAAGAAATCCTTAGTGTAGTCGGTCATACCGAGGGTTGGTGTCGCACACTAGGTATGATTTAACTTGATGAAAGCCTCTTCGCAGTTAGTATTCCAAGGCACAAGATCTGTTAAATCCTTTTGTGTCAATGTCTGAAAAGGTTTCACAATGAGGGTGAAATAATGATTCCACTCTCTGCAGTATTCCCTTACCCCCAAAAAGGCTTGCATCTCAAACTGGGTCCTGGGTTGCAGAATCTGTAGTTATGCGATCAATCGTAATGTGAGGGGATCCCTGTAAATTATTATGACCCAAATAGGACACCCTTTCATTGCAGCATTGGACCTTGGTCGTAGATACCTTATAGCCATGGGATGATAATGGTATAAAGGCATACTACGCCAATAGTATCAGTACAGCATGCTTTGTAAGAAGGAAAAGTGAGCAGTGAGTCATCCACATACTGCCCAGGGCTGACCTGGCCAGTAGGGTGAGCGATGAAAGATTTATTTTTAGTGCCTTTGAAAAATAGAGGCAAGTCCATTTTTTACCTGCATCTTACTGGTGTTACTTCCAGCAATATTCCAGCCTCATTTTGATGAGTTTTCCATACAGCAAGTGGCACCTGATCCAAGATGTTTTGTGAAATATTTTTGCCTTTTTGGAAAGGGTTAAGAGCGAAGATGCTTTCGAAGATGGCAATGCAGATTAAGCATCAAACATTGGCCAGCATTCCAGTGCTTCTAAAAACACCCCCTGTGGGGGACAAAAGATAATGCGCTTGTTTTTATACCGTATATCTCTCCCCAACAAATTAATGGTAGTTTAAGCTCAAAGGAAAAGTGTGAGTGCCAGAAATTGAGCTTTTTGAGAAGGGTACAATAGCTGAGATGTGTTGTGTCATGCTCTAATTTGTTATTCTGGCTGTTTCAATTTGTTATTTGTTTACCCGAGAGTCATAGATCAGGGACATCTGACAGTCTTATCGTCAAAGCAGTCACTCCAGTATCTATCAAGAAGGATATCAGATTGCATCCTACCATTTCTTTTACGTAGGGTCTTCCCTGACCCATTAGAAACATCGACCCCCGGAAGCAGTATTCGACTCTCAAATACCCCTAAAAAGTACAAGCCCTGGGCTGATAAATATCTATTTAGGGAGAGGTGCAGGGAATATCCGTTGTTGTTGTCCTGTGCGCAACACATTTTGATCAAAGATATTCGTTCTCGGCTTGCCAGACTAAGTCCTAGATTCATTCTTCTAATGACCCGATCTTCCACACTTGACGCAAATGGTATTTTGGTGCCAAAAGAAATAGTCCCACTGCCTTCCCCTCTTTCTTCTGCCTGAGGCTTCTTTGGCTTCCTCTCCATCTTCATTCTTGGTTAGGAAGAAGAAACCTGTTGAAGAGTGGCCAATTTCATCTCCGTCTACAGAGGGGTCAGGAAGGTTAACTGGATACAGATGTAATTTGGTTATGGCATTTAATATTGTTGACTTTTTCTATGTCTCTTAACCTCATTTTCTATTTCCTTATTTATGTCCTTCAGCCCTCTCTTGGCAGACTCTTGTTGCCTATTCTGTCCCTGGTCATACCATTTATGGAACACCTCCCATTTAACATTAAAATATGTTTACTAATGTATTATAAAGTTTTTAAAAAGTTTAAAAATGTTCTATCATCTGCCGGAGGGAGATCCCCACCCCGACTGTGGAGTCTCCATATGGTAAAGTATAGGGAAAGGTAAAACATGTTATTTAACTCAGCCCAGCCCAGCCCAGCCCAGCTAGTACTTCACCTGCCTTCCTTGGGTCAGATGCTGTTTACGCCTGAATTTGAAATCTTTTTTTTTTTTTTTGTTAGCATTTCAAGTTTATACAACCAGATACAAACATAACATACAGGTCACAGTACAACAGCATCCATCGTCCAAGAAATCTTAATACAAAAAGTCAGATAAGGTTCGTAAGACTATCTTGCCCTTCTGTCAGAGCACTTTTAGGATTCAGTAGTTTCCCAGTTCCCTCAGTTTTGGAAGGAATGATCAGCAACTGGCTTGACGTTCTTTACATGGGACCCCCTGTGGCCTGGAGGCCTTGTACTCTGACATATTCAGCCCCTGTTTCCATCTCCCACCCTCTGATCCTCCAAAAGCATGACCAACCGGGGACTCAAATACAGAAAGTAGGAGGAAGGTTGTACCTATTTCTAAACCAGTGGAGGAATCTTCAAACAGTAGAACGGGGCGATTCTTCGTCATTCAAAACAGTTTCAAATCAAGACTGTTTTCAATCACCTCCAATACCTCATTGCCCTCCAAAAATGCAAGTGCTGTAGCAAAGTGTTCAGTCTTTATTAATTTGCAGTTATAATACAACAGTACTAAGAAGAGAGGTGGAAAATGGAATCTATTCCATTCAGGTAATGACAACACAGATCTTTCAAACTGGCAACATTGTAGTCCATTCTGCCTCTGTTCCAGTTTGAGGATTTCTTTGTATTTTTGATTTAAAAGATTTGTACTTGAGCTTATGGTTCACCGTGGGAGAAGCGCTCTATCAATTTCTGGTAATGTATTTTGTTTTGACTTTAGCTCCTCATCATTTCAAAAAAGGTTTTGCCTTATTTGATCGCTTTTTTTGCATTCCAAAGGTGTCAGACTTTTTCCATACTTGAAAGATTTGTTGATTTCTGTTTCTTCTTTTTCCAAAGCTCAGGAAGATGCCATCATAGGATGTGAGACAGAATTTGGGATTTTTAAGCAAGTCAAAGAAGTCACACCTTCTACTTCACATGACTTGAAGTTCAACAGGACCCACTTCGGTCCTAGATCTCTTTGCCCCAAAAGAAGATGTTCTCTGTTTTGTTTTGCAAGGTCCTGTCCCAAGGCATGGGGAGAGGATGCATTGTCTCTGTTTCGTCCACAGGGGCATGTGTAGGCATTCCCTCCAATTCCTCTTCTATGGCACGTTTTGCAGAAGGTTCTTTTAGACAGAGAGGAGGCTTTGGTTTCCATTTCTGTTGGACCAAGTAGTAATTCCTCCTTGGGTGTAACCAGCATTTCCCTTCATTCTATACTTTCCTCATGTGTACATCCAGAATCTGCCTCATCTTCAATTAGGGGTTTAGTGGATTGGCCTAGAGCTCTTAGCTCTTAGGATGTTCCTGAGAGGTCGTACTACTTTAGGCTGTCTACTTTACAGTTTTATGTAACACTTTGCAATTCTTATCCTTTGTGATGTTGATGTTTATCCAAAGGTCTATATCCAAGAGATTGACATCCAGTAAAAATTCAAAATTTTCTGAAGGGTGAACTTCATCTCAATTTTGCGGCATTCACTATTGGAATACCCTGGGCAGCTATTTTGTATTTTCTTTCTCTGTGATCTGGTCTTTCCATTTTAACACTTGTGGCGTCTGGTCTGTTCTGCAGTTTTTTTCTACAGCATGCCTGTAATTAATTCTGCTATTTACTCTTAGGACACTCCCTTGGTTTTATGGAGCTTGATTGCAACTCCTCTTGAGCCTTTACATTGCATCTCTTTAGCTCTCCTATCGGAAAAGTTCTTTCCCTGGTTGACATTGCTTCTGCCCATAAAGAGGGAGAGTTGGGATAGCTTTTTGTCATGAATCATGCCATTGTGTTTTTTCGTTACAAGGTGAGATTAAGGCCTGGTTATTATTTTCAGTTGAAAGTGTCTTCTAAATTAGTTGCAGGAATTTGTGTCACCTGTTTTATGTCTGAATTCTGTATCCAAAGAGGATTCCTTGTCACACTATCTAATGTTCACAGTCCCTTATCTTTATATCCGAAACATACCTCAGTTTTCTGTTATTTTGCAGTACTGACCTGTTTGTCAAATTTGGTGCTTCATAGAAGGAGGTAAACCTTCTATTTCTACCTTTATCTACTGGTTGAAATTAGTTATTTCTTCTGCATATGTGTCTCCTGAAATACCACTTCTTGGATATAGTGAGTGCCAATCTACCAGAAATTTGACAGCCTCATGGGCAGAAATGAGGGGTAAAAATCTGTATGAAATGTGTAGCACGTCAAATTTGGTAATCAATATATAATAACTGTGGGAGACCAATTTAGGATTGCATTTGTTTTATGTTGAATAAAGTTCACTGTGTTTCAGAGTCCTGTAGTCTGGATATTCTCTTTGAATCGCAATGACTTATTGGTTGATATATCCTCATTGGTAAGAAATGGAACGAGGAAGCCAGATGAGGTGGTAATGTTTAGATTACTTACCGGTGAGCCTCATTGCTTTAATCTATATTTTCTCATCCCAGTCCTCAGTTTCTGCCCTCCCTCAGTGTTGCTCCCCTGTCAGCTTGGGATTTCAGGAAATGACCAGGTCAGGCAGGAAGTTACTCCCTGAAGGTAGGTACAAAAGAAAGGGGGACATTAAACTCTTATCTGTGGCTTCATCTCAAGGGTGAGGACTGCGACAAGGAACCCTAAACTCAGTCTAATGAAGAATCCCACTAAATAATCTAAACATGCCCTTCCTGAGCAAAACATTTGCATGTTATGTGCAAATAGACATGATGAGACTTATGATCATATAGGTGGAGAGGAGAGGAGATACACACTTGATGCTTTAAAATCTGTTTACGATCTTCAAACGATCCAATATACTATTCCTATTGTTCGCATTTATATTTCACTCAAAGTTTGCAGTTCTAAGGAGATCACCAAGTAGGTACACGTGTGGTGTGCACAGACCTAGGGAAGCAGAAGAATCTTGAGAGCCTCCATGGTCGGTTTGCTGAGAAGGTCTGTTGAGTGCTCTCCTAGATTGCCAGAGCAAAGTGTGACCCAGTGCCATGGTGCCACCTGCACAGAATATTATAAGTTAAAGTTAATAAGTGTGTCCTTAAGACAATCACAACTAAGAGAAAAAGCCTGCCAAAGTAAAAACATCCTTTGGCAATCTTTGCAGTTCTAGAATGAAGATGAAGTTAGTGTTGATGATCACAGCAAGGCACCAAATAGCTCTCAACATCAGGAAGGAGAAAAGAGGTGAGCAGATTCAAACAGAAGATTGAAAAAGAGCCAAGGAAATGATTCACAAAAGATGATACAGTCTGATAGATGGAAAAATCAAAGACAAAGAAGAATAGCAGTGTGCATTGAGCGTGATGCAAAATCAAGAAATGAGATGCATTGAGGTGCGTCTTGTCTTTCCAAGTACTGCCTTATATATGCTTGAAAAAGGAACTACCATAACAGAAAAAAGCTCATCTTAGATTGGGATACTCTGATTAACTTTTAATGGATTGTCCACTGTCTTGGAATGTGGGTCAAGAAAGATCCATTCAGCATTCCATGCAGCATTCTGAAACCCCTCTGGCACTGTTCACACTATCCACAGCCTGCGAGACAACCACCCAGGTCACAGTGAGCATGGAAGCACCAGATCACCTCAGGCAGTGAGGGAGCTTGTTATGATGAAAGTAATCCAGGAGTCTTTGCAGATACGGAGTTCTTTATTAAAGTTCCAGGTAATAAGGCCAACACAGCTCCGCACAACTGCACGGAAAGAAAGAGCAGCCCAACTGATCACTGATGACGCTTCGAAGTTCCAAGTGTCATCAGTGTTACATCACTGAAAGGGCACGCTCCACAGAACAGAAGCAAAACAAAAGAATATAGCTAAGTAAAGAACACAACAGAGCTCTGTGTCTGCCATAGCCTTGGTGGCCAGCAGCACGCTGGTGTGAAGCATGTCAGGATCCATGAGTTCTTAAGTGAGTTCTGGAACTGTCCTTTGTATGATTGTAACATAAGATTATGCAGGGGTTACTCTAAGGTTTCTGTCACCTCAAAGAGTGCGGAACCTGAAACCCCAGCCATTGATCCCAACCATTTTTTAGAAATTTGGAGTGAAAGTGTTCAAAGCCGGGCAAAGGACCGAAAAGACCTTCTCCCAACAGCCCCCTTTACCATGAATCAACAATATTCCACTAATAACTGCCAGTAATGCTATTTCAGCCCAGTTAGACCTTTAAAGCCAAACGTGCACAAATCGAAGCATCGCAAATATCAAAACATTCTTTCTCCACTCATTCAACTTCACATAAACCACAGGACAGTGACCGATTTGGTGTGACGACAGTAGTGACGTTTGTCTTACGGAAAAATATTTCTAAAAATTGTAATGCATGGCTGACACATTGAGGTTGTTAATCAAATAGTATGGCAGTAGAGGGCTTGCATCGATATAGAATTTAATGGATACAAATTTGGTTCATGTAGAGCTGCCAAATGCCTGTTGGCCATCAAGGGGTAGAGGTCAAAATTGTGTCATCACTCTGAACCAGAGCCCCAGAATAGATAACTGCTGTGTCTTGTGATGAGTTCTCATGACAGAGTGGACATTTCTAACTCAGTATCTAGGTAGGATGCTTGGTCAGCTACTAGTGGCTTAGGGAACCTTCTACTCTCACAATTTAGTCTCAGCAATGTCTTGCACATCTCTGTGTCAAAAATCTAAGAATTCTGAGTAAGTTCAAGTTCCCCTTGCTGTTTCTCAATGCATAGGCAGGTGAGTGTAAACAGAAAGCCAGGAGTGTAAACTGCTCAGGTAAAATCAATTAACAAAGAAAATGTGTTTATTTAAATTTGAATTTTTATTTATTTATTTTCCAGATCATTCATCCTCTATGACAGACCTTAACATGTCTTCACAAAGGTCATGTAATCCAAGGTTGCCACCGTGGGAGCATCCATTTCATCAGCTACATCCATTGAATGCTCGGTCTGCCCTATTTTCAAAAACAGGACCCACCAACAGGTTTTCTCAGGCACAAAATGCAACTGTACACGTGCCAGTAGGCCATAGTTCTCTTACTATGCCACCTGGATCGGCGCACATAAATCCCACCAGGACTGCACCACCAATAATCTCACACATACCAGTTGGCCCACCTGCAATGTCAAAAGCTGCATTGATCCAGAAACCAGCAACCACAC